>NC_064620.1:549409679-550659679 GCF_023898315.1 Schistocerca nitens | reverse complement strand
TTATTATGGTTCACTGCTATTTCATTACATTTCATTCATTTTACCAGTGGTTCTCTCTTAAGGAAATCAGTCTCTCACTGGTCCATGAACATTTCTGCTTGTATGGGTGATAAAGGTGAGCCCATGTCAGGCCATCTGCTAGCTGATAATAGTTCCCTTGAGAATATTACTACAAAGTGCATTGGTGAAGTCGAGGGACATGTCTGGAATGATTCTTTGATATAAATCTCAGTATTGTTGGGTTTGTGAAGGAAACGGGAGTGCAGCAATGAAAACTGGAGTGCTGACATTGCATCTGAAGTGGATTTGACTGTACACTGCCCACGGCAAGACACTGCAAGGCCAATTCTTTCTGATTTCATGGGGATGCACTTAAAAAGAAAATCACACTGCAGAAGGGAGACAGTCTGACAAAGACAATACAGTTCCCTAAGCTCACTGGCATTAAAGAAAGCATGAGTTTCGAAGAATTTATTGTGGTCTTGCAAAAATTACAATGATAGTTTTATAAAGGTTTTGAGAACACTGTCAATCTTACATCTGTTTTTCAGCTGTTTCAAGACCATTTGCTGTTTCATTGGAAGCACCCCTGCACATTTAGAGATGTAACTGACTGACCTGTTTTAATTTCAAATCTTTTTCCATTAAAATTGTGCAGGGCATCTACATTGCTTTTCTCAGGTAGAGTTTCCAAGTCTCCTTAATGACGTTGCAAAAGTGCTATAACATTTTCATCACCATACTTGTGTGAAAGACCTTTTTTTATTATGAAACTAAATAAGTCATTATTATATGGCAAGTTGCATGCAAAACTCTGCAAAATTGTCTGTGTCTGTCTATATGCCAACATTTGTACCAGGCAAAAATTGTATTATGTCTTTAGCATGCCAAAAATAATTAATTAATACTGAAAACTTGCTTTGTTATCCATGTTGTTCAGAAATATGAAATATAAAACCACGTCATATGCAGTATGAAGGTACTGCCATTTAAATGGGGGTGCGTTAGCATTCCTCCTCCTCATGCTCAGACAGCACAATGTGACAGTGGGAGAAATGTGAAGCAAGGCTGAGTGCTTTGGTACCCATGCTCAGGAGTGGCCTGCGAGCCAAAATCTTGGCCACCCCTGATCTAGCAGTACCATTGGTTTATTTAAATTTCTCTATCATATGATGAAAATCAATTTTGTCTCCTGTTTGTTATTTCAACCTATGTATTTAAAATTCGTTACTTATGAAAAGGATAGTTGCTACTCATCATATCCCACCTCCTAGTTGCCTCCCCCATCACGCACTGCTCGCAGACTGGCTTCAGCTGCCAGAGATTCTAGTCATGTGTGTGAACTACATTTGTTTGAGTATGTGTTTGTGTGTGTGTGTGTGTGTGTGTGTGTGTGCATGTTGTCTATTTTCAACAAAGGCCTCATTGGTCAAAACCTTACTTTATGACAGTCTTTTTGTTGTGCCTGTCTGCAACTCAGGATCCCCGGTGTACAGTGAGTAGCAACTATACTTTTCATAGTATTTTTACTTTTCATCCTGGATTTTCCATTGTTTAAATTTGTTACTTACCCTGCTATGTCCCCATTTATTACAAATTTGAAGCTAATTTTGTCTTTTCCATTAAATGTCTTCACCTTTCTTGTGTTATAAGATATCTGCAAGTTGTATGAACCACTGATTCTTTGTAACTGATATGGTGCACTTTGCAGATTATTCTCAATGTTTGTAATAATTAACTGGTCATCTGCAAATGAAACTGTCAAAACACTCTGCATTTTTAAGATTATACTGTCTGTTATTAAGCAATTGCTCCCATTGTATAGGAACAACATTTTACTATAAATTCATGCATAGTTAGACTGACATTAATTTGACACAGTACAATTTTGCCGTAATTATTTTATCAAGTGTAGGTCATGTATAGTGCATACTGCAGCATTAACTTTTGAAGAATTTTTGATTAGATTTAAGAGAGAGTCCAAAGACCTTAACCTGGCCAGGTCAAATAAATTCATAAATAAATAAATTATTGCATAAAGAAAAACCCACCTCCAGCACATAAAGCCTACATCCTGAGATATGCTGCTGAACATGGCTGAAGCAAATGTTATTTCCTCACTCCAAATATTTCGTAATTATGATATGACAATACCACAAGAATGTTTCTTATAAATTAAAGTAATCCACTGAATCCTATATAAAGACCTCACATGATATATTTTCCTGATATTTCGACATAGTGTTGAGAGAAGTATTTGTAATATAGTAAAACAGAAGGCGATGCTGTCTTTTTGAGTTTTCTTCTACTGTTGATGCAAGTGTCTGCTAGCTACGGTAGCTCATATGTAAATTACACACTTCTTTCATTCCCTTATTGTCTGACGCTTTTCCACTTTTCCATGATGACTTAATGTTTTTTATATTATTGAAGACTTCCTTGTTTGCCATTTTGTATGTTAGACATCCTTAGGAGTTCTTCTCCAACATTATGCAACAAAGGCCTGAAGCTTTCTTTGTTCTGAAGCATAGAGGGCATATCTCATTCAGGCTCCTGGTGTTTAAACTAATGGTTTTCAACATTAGTAGTGTCTTCCTTTTATTAAATGCTGTTTTAAATTGTGTAATTTGACATTCCACTTTTCTTTTATGGGTTGTTGGTCTTTAACCAGTTTGATGGGATCCACCATCATTTCTTCTCCATTGCTAACCCTTCATCTCAGAGTAGGACTCGCAAGCAAATATCTGTTATTTGTTGTGTAGGCCTATTCTCTGATATCTTAACACTTGTTCTGTCACCTTGTCCCTTCTTCTAGTCAGTAATTATTATTTTTATTGTAATTATTTTCTCACCAAGTATGAGGAGACTGTCCTTATTTCACACCAGAGCACATACTTTCCAGTATTCTTCTGCAATGCTACATTTTTTTTCTTCTTTTCCAGTTTTCCATGCTGCATGATTCACTCCCACCCAGAACTATTCTCCAGGCATATATTCTCATACGTTTCTTTCTCATACATGATCTGTATTTAATATTAATACAACAATTTTCTCTTTGCCTGTGTTATTCTGGCTCATATGTCTTCACTTTTCACTTATGTCTCATTTTGTCTCCAGGGTAGTTCTATGTTTCCCCCCATTTACATGTTAGTTTTCCCACTAATTTCATTTCTGTGTGATCTGAAGGTGGAAGGGTGAGAAAGGAAAGGAAAGAGAAGTTCTACTGATGTCAGCTGCATTGCGAGTTGATGCAGAATCAGTGGTGACAAGTGAAAATGTGTGCTACACTAGGATTCGAGCCCAAAATCTCCTTACTAGGTGGTTGTGTTAACCACTGCTCCAACAGGACACACTGTTTATCGCCATTGAACAGACTATCTTGGCATGCATCTTGGCCAACCCACATTCCCACCTATCACCACTCAAATGCAGTCCCTATTCATGTCCTCCATGTTCGCTACTTGGAGACTCCTTCAGGGGGACAGATGTAATTGTTCATCTGCACTGAAGTAGGTGGATTCATTGCCCATCGAGGCAAATACATGAATGTGTGGTGTTTGAAACAGCTGACACCACACATTCAAATAATTTCACTTCTGCCATTATTGAATACATTCCCATTTTTCAAGTTACTCTTAAATCATGTTGCACAGTAAATAGCTTACCCTGTTATCAGGCCCCGTAGCTCTACCTCATTTTCACAAAGGCATAAATTCCATCAGTAATTCTGATGGTTCCTATCATTTCACTCTGAAGTGTACTCTTGCTTCTGAAAGTGTATTTTATTTCCTTCATTGCCTTTTTGATGTTTAGGCTCAGCATTAGTGATGAGACTGTAGTTATGCCTTATGTCATTTTTAATGTGAACACTTCTCTCTATGTGTTTGATTCTTATAGTTCCCACATGTTTTTGTAGACATTATATGTTACCTGTCTTTTCCACAGTGTATATCTTGTACCAATTTACATTCAATAAAATGAAGAAATGCTTTATATTCTGAAATTGCATCTTTACATGCTGATGTTCTTCTTTCTTTTTACTTACTCTGTTAAACTTTTCTTGAAATGTTTTCTGTTTCAGGTTACCAGATGTGCCATGTTACAGCATCCTGGTGGCTGTGTGCCAAATAGCTGTTGGAGTACTTCTTATCCAATCTTTCTTTATATGGTCAGTGATGCCAGCAAAAATGTGTGCTTTGGCTTAGGCAGTAAAACTTTCTGTGCAGTGTATGGTACTTTGTGTAATTGTAGTTTTCATATGGTGCAGAAAAAATAAATGAAAAAAAATTGAACTTTTTCATTTCTCAGTTTGGTCAAATTAGGTTGGTACCAATGGAATTCTTCTAACTTATCATTACTAGTGGCAGCAGCTGGAACTGTTGGCATATGCTGAAAAAGTTTTATGGTGAGGGGATGCAGTCACAGGAGGAGAATGGTAGGTATAATATGTTTGTCCCATGAAGCTTAGTACAGCACCACACAAGGATACATGGGTGTGATGCAGTCTGTACAGAGAAATTCTACTTTTCAAACTGAAGTGTTAGGGCATTAACGCTTTCACACCAGCATAGTGATAGTCAAGTCATGTGCTGTGGAAGTGAGCCAGTCCTGCCTGGGTGTGCACGCTGTATGGTGAACTTTTCCCACTCCACTGGTACTCCTCTGTCCCTGCTTTCACATATGCGGTTCAATCACAATGATAAGATTTTCTATTATACACTTATTTGGAAAAATATTTATACATATATCCGATATTTTTATCTTTATTTTGAGTAAAAAGGCTGTTTTGGATCTTTTACAAATTTCGCATAATATTTTTGTACCTTCTATCAGATCTGTGGTTTTGGACATAGCACATGTTTTCACATGTGCAATAATGTTTATTTACATTTGGTTTCATTACATTTCAGTACATTACATCACATCAGTTTCAATGCACAGTGTTACATTTCCAAAATTTTTCTACGGCTGATAAATTTTGAAGCAGGGAAAGCCACACAGTGTTGTATTGCATTCCTTACAACACAACTAAGAGAGGAGCTCAGCATGTCAGGACAGAACCAATAGAAGCTGGGGAACCAGTAGTGCAACAGAACTGAAACCACAATTTTAAACTGAATGCAACTGCCATCTGGTGACTCTGCTGCTAACTAAAGTCTTCCACAACAGCCACTAGTGCTCCATACATCAGACTTCCAGAAAAGTCAAGAAAAGTGAAGCTGATACATAGCAGGAGGGGGTGGAAATGCTACAGTAGTACACTGGATAAGCAGCACAGATCACTCTTGACTTCTGCAGCAGTTCACTGACTCAGCAGCAAAGTCCCTCTCAGTTCCCACAGTAGTTCACCAGCATGAAAGGATTAATAGTGTCCCTGTTACAAGGAATCTTACCTGCAAATAGAAAGCAGGTCACCTTGACAGATTGTGTCACAGGTGTTACATTAACCCCAGAAAATGGGAAAATAACATTTGGAGTGGCTATAAGATCAGTATTGGATCCATTCTTGTTCTTAACCTATATAAATGATCTTCTATTGACTTTAAATGGCATACAGAAAACCGAGCGAGGTGGCGCAGTGGTTAGCACACTGGACTCGCATTCGGGAGGACGACGGTTCAATCCCGCGTCCGGCCATCCTGATTTAGGTTTTCCGTGATTTCCCTAAATCGCTCCAGGCAAATGCAGGGATGGTTCCTCTGAAAGGGCACGGCCGACTTCCTTCCCTAATCCGATGAGACCAATGACCTCGCTGTTTGGTCTCTTCCCCAAAAAACCAACCAACCAACCAGCATACAGGAAGTGTAATATTAGCTGGTGACACAAGTCTAGTAATCAAGGGCCTGAACTGTGTCAATATACCTACAAGTGGATCATAATTAATAGTTTAAGCCTTAAACTTACAAAAACTCATATTTATACCATTTCAAACTAGTAATAATGACCTACTAGGACCGGAAGTAAACATTAATAGTCATATGCTCAGTTTAACAAGTTGTGGAAAGCTGGATAACAAGTTAAACACATACATAAACTGATCAAGGAATTCAGTTAAGTGTGTTATACCCTTAGAAACATCCCTCATTGTGTCAACTAAAGACAAAAGTGATGGTTTATTTTACATAGTTTCCCTTCCTGTTATCTTATGTAACAACTTTTGGGGCAGTGTACCTACCACAAATAACATGTTAATTCTGCAGAAGTAAACAGCAGATAACCATACAACCTGTAGAAACATTTTTAAGGATCTTTGAATTGTCACGCACATTTCCCAATATGGGTTTTTGTTGCTGGTAATGAGAATCAATTTCAACTGAACTGTGATTAACATAGTCACTATACAAGACACAAATGTAATTTTTGTGTAGACTTTGCCTTCTTGTCTGGGGTTCAGACTAGTTAAGTACTCTGGTGGACAAATATTCAACAAGTGGTCATCTAACATAAAACAAGATATTGGGAACCCCTGCCAGTTAAAAAAAAATTGAAAAATATATGTCATTAGCCACACTTTCTACAAATTATCTGAATGTCTACGATCAAGTATTGAAAAGTTCTGTTACCTACATGGCAAATGGCAGTGTTCACTACAAATCTGTATAACAAGTAACAATGTACTGTAAATAGTACTCAGTATTTACAGACACAAGAAAACATTTTCTTTGAAGTGTAACATTTCAATCATGTATATATTAAGCTATTAGTAGCAGATAAACATCATAATTAGGTATTATAAAACTATGGAAGTAGCAGATTTTTTCAACATATCAGCTTCTTTCTAATTTACTCAATTAAATTTGGCTGTCATAACAATAAATAGCATTAATGAGTATAGTTATAGTTTGCTATTACAACAGTTCACAAATTAATTTTCTATGATTTCCTTCTCATTTTTTGATGTATACCTTGACTTGTTCCATATCTCTGAAGATTCTGCTTCTTGGTTGGGTCTATGGAACATGAAGACTCAAAGAGAGTTGAAGAACACTATACAGCTTTGCCATTGTCTTGTGTTGATCACCACACACTATTCTATTTCTTTGGTGTTGAGGGAATGTTCCCCACTGGGGACACTTCCTGAGTGTGTTTCATTTTAATGAAAGATTAACTGATATTTGATACAATATAGTCAATCTATTGATAAAAAACACCATAGCAAATAAAAGATTTGATAAAGAGGCTTCAAGTGGGCCTACTGGTAATCTCCCATATTTTCATGAAAAATGTCCCAATGTGACGCACATTTCTTTGAGACTTCTGTGAATGACAAAAGCCAATGGTGGAACATCCTTTCCACAACATCTGGTACCACTTTATCACTAATGAGGACCTTCTGTAAGGATAAAACAGGCAGTAATCTCTAGGTAAGAGATTTAATCATAAGTCACATTATTCAGCACCTCCCATTTATAATGGTAGAGTGGCTGGCTAGCTTCTGAACCATCAGTTACAATGGTATTCCTAGGATGGCTGGTTGTAGATCTTCTCTGCACTCTATTCTCTCCTTCTCTGCTGAAGAAGGATGTGGTGTGCAGCAGGAGGAGGACTAGGTGAGATAGCAGGACTTCCTTACTACTATTTGTTTACAATCAGTAGACTTCCTAACTGTAGGTGATGATGGCAGGTGAGGTGAATATTCTGTCACAGCACCGCCCGGTGCTGGATGCTGACCATATGCCCTGCGGCTGCTGCTGCTGCGTTACTAGATGCTTGTATTCTACAGTCAAATTGAGAGTCACTTGGTGGTGGCGGCTGTGTGTATATCTGTCTGACTATCATGCTCCAGTGCCTCAGAGTGAGGAAGTCCTCAGTTGACACCTTCAGGGAGGCAGGAATGGCTGGGCCCTTGCATCATACTCCCAAGACCGTAGCAAAGTCCTGAGCTGCTGGACCACCCATGTGCTCAGGTAACAGGCAGAGATTCATCACCTGGTGGGATAGATATGGCTGCATTATCAGTCCTGACCTTCACAGACTAGACATCACGTAGCTGCCCTAGCTATTCAGTGATGATGAGATAGTTCGGTTGAGTTTCAATTTTTCTGCTGTTTGCTACTTCACAGTAGTAGCTGTGTTTACGTGTAATACCGGACCACCTGAAACAGTGTCAGTGATGGGTGCACCTGTCTTAATCAGCAGCAGGTCAAGCTGTAGAAACTTCCTGTAGACTGGCCCAGGTGCCGGCTCGGAGAGAGAGGTTGTTGCCTTCACTGATCATGCAGATCTACATCTACATCCATTCTCTGCAAGCCACCTGACGGTGTGTGGCGGAGGGTACTTTGAGTACCTCTATTGGTTCTCCCTTCTATTCCAGTCTCGTATTGTTCGTGGAAAGAAGGATTGTCGGTATGCTTCTGTGTGGGCTCTAATCTCTCTGATTTTATCCTCATGGTCTCTTTGCGAGATATACGTAGGAGGGAGCAATATACTGCTTGACTCTTTGCTAAAGGTATGTTCTCGAAACATTAACAAAAGCCCGTACCGAGCTACTGAGCATCTCTCCTGCAGAGTCTTCCACTGGAGTTTATCTATCATCTCCGTAACACTTTTGTGATTACTAAATGATCCTGTAACGAAGCGAGCTGCTCTCCGTTGGACCTTCTCTATCTCTTCTATCAACCCTATCTGGTACGGATCCCACACTGCTGAACAGTATTCAAGCAGTGGGTGAACAAGTGTACTGTAACCTACTTCCTTTGTTATCGGATTGCATTTCCTTAGGATTCTTCCAATGAATCTCAGTCTGCCATCTGCTTTACCAATGATCATTCCATTTTAAATCACTCCTAATGCGTACTCCCAGATAATTTATGGAATTAACTGCTTCCAGTTGCTGACCTGCTATTTTGTATCTAAATGATAAGAGATCTATCTTTCTATGTATTCGCAGCACATTACACTTGTCTACATTGAGATTCAATTGCCATTCCCTGCACCATGCGTCAATTTGCTGCAGATCCTCCTGCATTTCAGTACAATTTTCCATTGTTACAACCTCTCGATACACCACAGCATCATCTGCAAAAAGCCTCAGTGAACTTTTGATGTCATCCACAAGGTCATTTATGTATATTGTGAATAGCAACGATCCTATGACACTCCCCTGTGGCACATGGGGCTGTGCACTCTTACTTCAGAAGACTTCTCTCCATTGAGAATGACATGCTGCGTTCTGTTATCTAGGAACTCTTCAATCCAATCACACAATCGGTCTGATAGTCCATATGCTTTTACTTTGTTCATTAAACGACTGTGGGGAACTGTCTTGAACGCCTTGCGGAAGTCAAGAAACACGGCATCTACTTGTGAACCCGTATCTATGGCCCTCTGAGTCTCGTGGACGAATAGCGCAAGCTGGGTTTCACACGACCGTCTTTTTCGAACCCCATGCTGATTCCTACAGAGTAGATTTCTATTCTCCAGAAAAGTCATTATACTCGAACACAATACGTGTTCCAAAATTCTACAACTGATCAACGTTAGAGATAGAGATCTATAGTCTGCACATCTGTTCGACGTCCCTTCTTGAAAACGGGGATGACCTGTGCCCTTTTCCAATCCTATGGAACGCTATGCTCTTCTAGAGACCTACGGTACACCGCTGCAAGAAGGGGGGCAAGTTCCTTCGCGTACTCTGTGTAAAATCGAACTGGTATCCCATCAGGTCCAGTGGCCTTTCCTCTTTTGAGCGATTTTAATTGTTTCTCTATCCCTCTGTCATCTATTTCGATATCTACCATTTTGTCATCTGTACGACAATCTAGAGAAGGAACTACAGTGCAGTCTTCCTCTGTGAAACAGCTTTGGAAAAAGACATTTAGTATTTCAGCCTTTAGTCTGTCATCCTCTGTTTCAGTACCATTTTGGTCACAGAGCTCAATGACCAGTTCTGGCTGATGTGGCTTCATTACAACTCTGAGATTTGTCTTCTGCTCCAAGTTGTGCTATATTTATGTACCTCTTTACACACTGGAAAGAATGCACAGTATCTTGCCACTGTGGTAGAATTCAGTCTTGTGTTATCGTGAAGCAAAGTCATACCTTGTGTCAGTTTTCCTGAGCACTTCTTTTTAATGCTTCTTCAAATGTTCAATGAATCAGTTGTGCTCGTTGTCAACATCACATGCATTCATGGGACTTTTCTTGATTTGGATGGTGACATATAGTAATTACTGACTTCTTTTTTCTCACTGGTTGGAAATGACAACACTATGTTTCATCCAAAGCATCAGTTTCTTCTCTAAGAATGTTCTCATGTCTTCCTAGTATCACATCAGATGGCCCAAGTACAGACTCATGCACAATTTTTTTCTGCTTGTAGCAAAGGCGACAGACAACTAAGCAGCACAAACTCTCCAAATAGCCCGCGTTCAGTGCACAGCCCCATGTATATGGATCCAACACTTAGGTTCACACCATTTGACATTGCACTTGCATTAATGGGATAATTATTTTCTGCCATCTTGTCCACACAAGAAATTGTTGTGCCATTGATTGTGCACTCCTGTCCAGGGAAAATCATACTTGACTTGGTACACACCATGAACACAGTGTATCCTCCACACATCTCGTCTGTTAAAAATAGACATTACTGCTTGTGTACCAACATAAAGATCATTGTTAAATGTTGAAAGTGTATCCCAAGCTGAATATCTTCTTCTTCTTCTTCTTCTTCTTCTTCTTCTTCTTCTTCTTCTTGTGCCCTTCTGGGACGGGACTGTGGGAGAGGGGACTGGGGTACCAGCTTAGTATTCATCTATTTGGAGTTGGGAAACAACCTAAAAATAACATCGTAGCTGTGCACCATATGAATCCTCATCACTAATACACCAGGCAGATTTGATCTGGGGCCAGCACACCTCTCCATCCTAGAAGCAGTGCTCAACATGCAGCTATCTAGGCAGGTCATCCCAAGCTGAACATGAAAGGTGAAATTGGTAGAATGGCACTGATACTTGTGTGCCATGCCTTATGCTATCTTCTGCTTCTTTGGACCACTTTCCTTTTATTATAAGCTCATTTCTTGGCAAATTAGAAGCACACAGTATGTGTGCTCATACTTCAGCCAGTATCTGCACCATTTTTAACTGTATTTTACCTGCAGTCTGCTCTTTAAAGGCTTTTGCACCATTCCGGTGTCAGCAATACATCAAAGCCTTAACTGATCAGGAATAGTGACCAATCAGATTATTTAACAGATCAGATAGATAAGTTGAAGTCCTAATTTATAGATCAGCTCGGTGATACTTGTAAGAATAAATCTAGCTGAACTTAATGACTTAAATGGGAAAGGATTTGTCTCAAACATAGTGATCATTCTTTCTTGTGTACCTGTCTATGGCTGAATGCTTCTACTATTTGGTGGCTTGTTACCTTTATTCTTAAGTGAACTTTTATGCTTATCATGAGTTAAAAGCAAACTTACAAAAATTATGCACTGTGTAGGAAAAAAAAAAAAAAAAAAAAAAAAAAAAAAAAAAAAAAAAAAAAAAAAACAAAACAGAATTTCGTTTTTTAATTTAACTTAAATCTTTTGGTGTTTTTGATTTTTCTCTGTGATTTGATAAGTTCCACCATATATTTTTATTGCAACCTGCAGAACACGTTTTTGGAACTAACAAGTTGTTCTGAACTACATTACATTCATACTGCGTATAAACATTCTGCCATCATATATCCAAGAAGCAAAATAGTTCTTTTTACTGACAGTTCAAGTATTATAGTGGAGCCAAATGGAGATACTTTGACACTTGAAGTTTTATAAAATTTTCTTGAAAATTAATTGTTGGTTCTCTGCAAATTGACTTTACTGAATTTAAATAAAACACAATATGTACAACTCTGTCTTGCACAAGGCTTGGCCGCACCACTAGAAATGTTGCATGGGAGTAAATCAGTAAGTGAAACAGAATGATCTGAAGTGTTGGGTGCATATACTGACAAGAACCTGAATTGGAAGTTACATATTACAGACCTTCCTAAATGTCTAAACTCTTCAACTTTTATATAGTGAGTAGTATCAGATTGTGGAGCCAAAAATTTCAGAAATTCACTGATGTCTTATGGCTTCATACTCAGGGGTAACTCATTTTTGAGGGCAAAAGTACTTATTGCACATGAATATGTAATAAGGATACTATGTGGTTTTCACTCTAGAGCCTCGTGGAGACAGCTCTTTAAACAAATGGGCATATTGGTAGCAGACTCACCAGTTCATTTACTCTCCTATGTAGTTCATTGTCAACAGTCAGTCATATAGTATTAGTAGGAAAAGTAAGTTGCACTATCCATTAGTCAGCCTTAGTGGGGGACGGAAAGAAGTAAGACATTCAGAAATAAAAATTCAAATGCAGTAAGAAATTTAATGGATGATAAAATTTACTTCAAACACAAAATGAGGGCTCATCTTCTTGGCACCTTCTTCTGCTTCACTGAAGAATTTCTGAGAACATATGTTCTACATCCTGCCTGATTTTATAACTATGAAGGTGACCATTTAATATTAATGAGCTGTCTGTTGGTCACTCTTAAGGAAGGATTTTACGCTGGTGGTAGAGCAATAATGCAAAGTCTTCTGTGCTACCTACAATACTCATTTTGTCTTTGGTCACATATTATTGAGACTATTAGGGTAATGGATAGCCCTGATAGAATGTAAATAGCTTAAAGAGTAAAGGTAACAACTCAATATTTTGTCCATGAAGGACAGCATCACAAGGGCTGTGATAGTAGATATATACAAGTAAAACAATTGTAGTGTGTGCAGGCATTTCTCTGCAAGGAAACAGTATTCATCCAATGCAAGCACTATCAGAATTGTGGAAATAAATGTGTTAAACCACCATACAATAAGATAAATTCACAGATTCACCTTACAATAAGATAATTTACATTACATATCCAAGAGCTACACATTACAAATATTAGCCTGCGTAGAGCACTGCAATCATAAACTGAAGTAAGTTGGTTTTGTGCAGTTAACATAAAATTTCTTGTCAGGTACATTCTAAGATTAAACAATAAGCCTTATGATTTCTTGGTGAGTGAATCAAAGCCATGTTGGTATATACTGTGGTTGAAACTACCTCATGCAGCCTGATGTAAAACAACATAGTACAAAAACTCTAATATCACTAAACTACGGCAGTTTTATGTTAATTTATGAGGTATTTTTTACCAGTTACAAATTACAGAAATGTTTTCCTGCCCACAAAAGCAGTGATTGTTAATGATATCTTTATAATGTCAGCAGAGCCAACATGAATGCTCTTCCTTAATTCCCATCTTTTAAAATACAGAAGTATTTGTTATCTTCATGGGTATATGAAGATACATATATATGCATCAAATATGTACAGTGTAAATAAATATATACATTGTAATTACCTTCCTCTTCATATACTACACTAATAGTTGTAAGCGGAAGAGGAATTGTACCATCATGTCTGAAATGTGTGTTAAATGTATATTAATACAGGTCAGTTTTAATGATATTAATAACCTGTTACATACATGACATGTGTATTAATCCCCATAAAAGTGGCAATTATGATTTTAATTTGTAATTTTACTTTGTATTTTTAAAATTATTTTAAAAACCAGGCATGCTTCTTAAACATGTAGCTGTGAATGGCCAAAGAGGTGGCAGATATTTTCAGTAGGTTAGTGATAGTGTTTTTGCTGTAATTAACAATTTTTTGTGTGCACCACTTCATAGTTGGCGCATGAAGCTTGTGCTTGATTCAGCCACTAGAGATCACCTGGCCTGCTAATACAACAGCAGTTGCATGCACAGCTTGCTGGCTGTGCCCCCTGTTGGAACTATACAGGCAAGGCTCTGCCAGCCACTTGTGTATTGTTAATTGTATTGTGTCTTGTCTTCCATGTGTGTGTACTCATCAAGCAATAAGGGGACTGATTGTGACGTTCACCTGCTTTATTTCCTCGTTGATTGTCCTCAGTGTTGACATACTTCATTGCTATACCGGCTACAAAATGGAGATGGAAGTTCAACACTACTTTAAATGAAGTAGCTGACAAGTGCACATTTGTGTTTCACAGTTCTTTACTTTCACTGTTCACAACCCCAAATAATGCACAGTTATATAGCCAGTTAACTACTGTTTAACTTTTGGAAGCCTCATTAGTTGAACATCTACAAGCAGTAAAAGCCTAACCACTCAGTTTACAGTTCTTGAAGAATAAAAAGGTGCATATGGAACAGACAATGCCATTGTTTTAACACATGACCTTATTTCACAGTTACGTCAATGCATTGTTGTTGTTCTAACCAACACAGGCTCCTTGTCTGAAACTTGGCTGTGGACTAACTGTCTTGTGGCCCAAAATCAATCCCTTGCATATCATCACAGCAGTATGTGCTGAAACTACACATTTTTCGATGTTTAATTTACAGAAATTACAATTAAAATTTACTACATTCAATTAACTGAATACATAGAAAAATTCCACCTTAAACAGTTCTGTCTATTACAACGGTTAAGCCGAATTATTTGTTTAAATGATGAAATTAACATATATAGTTATACAAACAATACTTTTGATAAAACGGTTAATTACTTAGGAATTAATTAAGGGCTGGCTTTGCTAACATGTTTTCGAATAGAGCCAAATAGATCCTTTAAGAATACTATTAGTTGTTCCTCCAGATGTTTATAATTAGTACAGAATTTATATTTTTTTATACATCAACAATAGAATTTAAGGTACAAAACAATTACTGATGTCACCCTGTAATGAAGGTGTCAACTAGAAATAGTTGAAATAAATCAGAAAATCAATTACATACCTAAAGCTAAGACAAAATTAGATCTGGTGTTATATTCTTCAAAACTGAAGGCTAACCTTTCTCTTTTATGAAAATGCAGATTATACTCACGTATATTAATAATAATTAGTCGAAAATGAAAAATGAATTTTAAGGAGGCAGTTGGCAAAACAAGAGGGGAAGGAAAAATATCCCAGCTTGCTTCATCACATCACCCCCTCATTGGATTGGCCAGATAGATATTGCCAATAGCTAACTGGCCAATTCAATGACCACTAGTAATCCAAGACAGTGGGTTAAAATCTAAACACAAAAGAAATATTACATACAAAATCTTATCAAAACTACAGTAAATATGTTTTTTTTAATTTATACTCATTTGAACTGGCCATATGAAAATCTCCATACAAAATATTTACATACAGGATATTGTGCAATGGCACACAATAGCCACAAGTTATACTTTTAATAAAAATCAGGCATCTTCATCATAAGTGATGTCCTTTTTGGGTAAACAAGGATTATATTCAAAGATACATATCCCTTTATACAAGTCCTGTCTTGCTTAAAAAAATAAATAATTGCCACTTGGGGAGCCGCGCGGTCTGGGGCGCCTTGTCATGGTGTGTGCAGCTCCCCACATTGGAGGTTTGAGTCCTCCTTTGGGCATGGGTGTATGTGTTGTCCACAGCATAAGTTAATTTAAGTTACATTAAGAAGTTTGTAGGCTTAGGGACTGATGACCTCAGCAAGTTTGGTCCCATAAGACCTTACCACAAATTTCCTAATTTCCAAAAAACTATTGATTCTTATGGGCAGCAAAAAGTTAAATTACAGTGCACATTGAGTTCACTTTTTACACAGGAAATTTTACTTGCTCAATGTTTAGTAGTTTTCACAAGGAATTTCACTTTTTCAATGAGGTTTTGTGCATTTTCTCACCAAGTTGTCCATGCCTTCAACAGGTCCAAGTGGCAGTTAGTAAGGAAATGCACTGCTATCAGTTCCTTTGGAGCTGGTTCTCCTCTGCCACAGTACATGAAAATATTAGACAAAATACCCAACTTTAGTACACTCACTTTTACTTCTAAGCCTAGGAAAAAAATGTTTCACACTAAAATTTATAGTCTTTACTTGATAAATAGATACATTACACAGTTCTCATAACATCCCAATTATTAACACTAAAATTGACTATAGTATGAAAGGTGTGGACTAGTAAAAATTTAAAATCAAGTGCACATTCCAATACAAAACATTACTCTGTCATGGCTGTCTGAAACTTGAAAGATTTGGATTGCTTTCCCATTTGTAAAATAGCAAACCTCAAGATGTGCAGTAGCATAGATTTACTAATCATTAGATTATGAAAAAAAAAAAAGAGCCACCATCACATAACTTAATTACTATTCTACTCAAAATTAAGAGGATGGAAGTTGTAACAAATCATTGCCCCACTTCTCTACTCAATTCTGAGCACTACTCTCATTCAAACAGAAAATTAAATTCTCACAAAATGGCACCAAATAGTTGACCTGTCTGAAATACTCACATCACTCTAGCACCGCAATTATCAGTGAATCAACAAACTTATTGTTCTTCATTCCAATATTACCAATTTAAGCTCATAATTCTTCAGGACACAAAGAGAAGTTTTCAGATAACGTATAGATGTGTTATGCAGCATTATATGACTTGTACCTCACTAAAATATTGCTCTTTCTGTTAAGCTCTTATTCCCAGTGGCAGAGTCATGAATTGCAAAATATACACACTACGCATTGTTGCCTAGTTCAAAATTAGATCATCAATAACAGTTACACCACATTAGTATGTATACAGTTATTTTTTCGTTACTGAATCATGTCTGTCAGCTCCATTATTTCACTTACCTTTCTTACCTCATTAGCTAGTGGACTACGTTCTCAAAAAATATCCCTACTGAAGAGACAGGCTCCCTAACCATTAAGACCCAAACATTATTCATTATTTTATTATTTCATTATTGTTTCATTATCTAATAAATGAACACATGCTCTGCTTATCCAATGCAAAATTGATTCTACTGAAAAACATTCCACAGTAACAGATCCTTATGCTAAGGCAAACTTAACCCTCATTACCGATCAAACAAAATTATCACTTACAAAAACTAGCATTTCACTGTATTCCATCAAACTGCTTGAGCTTCTAGCCTGAAGGGTGATTTACCTACAACTGTTGCTTACTCTTTCCACACATAATCCAGGCAACTATGTCTAAAGTTGGAATTTCTTGATGTTAGAAAAAGCTGTACCATGATGCAGATACATAGTTATCTCCATATACTGATTGCACTGAACACAAACACTCCTATTATACCACAATTAATATTAAGACCTAATATTTAAGATGGTTCTCACTGCATATTGTCTCTGCTGCTGCATCAAATTCTACTAATTTCACACATGAGCCAATTACTTCAGTTGTTATTAAGACCTAATATACATCTTTCTCAAAGCTACACCATGAAATACAGCTATCAGCTACCTGAGCTGCCTATCCATAAGCATACCCTTTCAAAAAGCCTCTCACACATGACATTTTCTCTTTGTCATTCCACATTTCAGGCAAATCATTAAATTCCCTAATGAAATCCAGTGGATGCACTTCCCCATATGGTTCAAAATTATTAAATTTCTTACAACCAACAAATGAAGCACTGTTTGGAACACTACATAATCTATGCCTTAGATTTTGTGCCTCTTCCATCTTTCCATTTCAGCCAATTTTGAATCTAGATTTTTATTTATTTCACTAGTTTTTCCTCTACAACTACTGCACACTTGGTTACTACCTCCGTTTCTAAATAATTTTTAATCTGATAGATTTGGACCTCAGGTTTAACCCTATTTTCCACACAAAATTTCCTGGCAGCTTTGACTTCATCCTTACACTGTTTTTTGGAAGCCTCCGCCCTCCTACTATAGTCATCACAAAGCTTCTTTCTCTCTTCTACACATTTACTACTCATCAATGTTAATTTCTCATAAGTATTCTGGACTACTTTGTTTATCTTTTCATTACAATCTTTCCCTACTGCCTCAACCTTATTATTTAATTCTGAAAGACTAGACCTAACTACCTGAATTTCCGTTTTAATTTCTTTCTTCAATTCATCTTTTAAGCTAGTCATGTTAGTTTTAAAATTACTAATGTCTTCTTTCATACGCACGCTACTCAAACTACTCATAATTTGTATTAACATCAGTTCCACTTTTCTGCCTGCTATAGACTTTTCCCTTGCTGATTTTCGCTACTAGGTTCCTCCTCATTAACCTTAACAATTTCATCCACTTCAGTACTGTTTTCATTCATTTTGCTCACATCACCATACAATGTATATGACGCTTTTATCACTCCATCTACAATAGGACAATCATCCCCGTCATCCAAAGTTACATTTATATTCGATTTATAATCACTATCGTCTACAGAACCAGTCCCCTATTGTCCATACTCTCCCATTATTGTTTAGGGTCACTCATTATGTATCACTTAATGTTAAAAGGCTTTCACTATGAATTACCTTATCTTTAAACACACTTCTTCTTCTGCTGCTGCTGCAGTTGTCACCTGCATGGCTGCGGCAAGTTTTAAGTCTTTCGGTGAGGTGTCTTGTTTACCTGCGTGCTGATCGACTGCTCCTGCACTCAGTGGCTGCTTCCATAGAACTCACTTGCTGACTGGCTGCTGTCCTATGGTGGCCATGAAACCTAAGCTCTGATTGACTGTTGTACTTCATTCGTTTGTTTTTGAGTTTACTACTCAAAGTTTGCGAGTCCTAGTTTATTGTCCGCTGTCTTTGCTGTCGTGTTTTCTAATAGAGCTCAATAGATCCTTTAAGAATATTGTTAGTTAGTTGTTCCTTCAAATGTTTATAATTAGTACAGAATTTATATTTGTTGATACATCAATAATAGAATTTAAGATACTAAACAATTACTGATTTCACCCTGTAATGAAAGTGTCAACTAGGAATAGTCGAAATAAATTAGAAAATCAATTACATACCTAAAACTAAGCACAAAATTAGATCTGGTGTTATATTCTTTAAAACTGAGGGCAAACCTTTCTCTTTTATGAAAATGCAGATTATACTCAAACGTGTTAATAATAATTAATCAAAAATGAAAAATGAATTTTAAGGAGGCAGTTGGCAAAACAAGAGGGGAAGGAAAAATATCCCAGCTTGCTTTGTCACGTAATGACCCTGTAGTTTGGTCAATTTATACCCCAAATCAACCGAGCAATAAGTTACAGTGTACTGTGGTTGGAATAGTTTTTGTATTACATTTTTTTTTTTTTTTTTTTACATTAGGCTTCATGGAGTAGTTTCAACCAAAGCACATGTTGATAAGGTTTAGATTCGCTCAACAAGAAATGATCTTTCTTGCTGTTTAATTCTAGAATGTACCTGAACAGAGGGTTTATGTTGACTGTACACATCCACCTTACACCATTTTATGGATGACAGTGGCACTATATAGAGACTGATATTAGTAATACTTGAAATGTATTCACAGTTGTGAATATTAACAACCATCAGCTGTATAAAGGAATGATGACAATGGAAATTTGTGCCAGACTTCGACTCAAATCCAGATTTCCTGCTTATCGTGAGTGGTCACCTTACCATTAGGCTATCCAAGCATGATTCGTGGGCAAATCCAAACATCCATATGTCATCAGCCATGTGTCTACAACCTGTACTCATACATTCATTATATATATCCCTGTACAGGGGAGCCATTTTACTTTAAAATCACTTGCCCAATGTTGGCAGGTAAGTACAATATTGCAGTGCCAGTATTATCCCAAATTATGGTGCAATGTTCCTTTGGACATGCATGCATGGCCAAAGGAACAGGCACAATGGTGACTACAGCCATTATGAAATACACAAAATGTATTTGCAATTACCAAAACATGCAATATCATATGATATCGGTAATTCATGGTCCTCAGCCACATAATGTAATTTATCACATTGTAAGTTGAATTTATCTTCCTGTATGGTGGTGTAACACATTGCATTTCCAAAGTTCTGAAGGTACACATATTGGACAGTCGAAACATGTAAAATAAAGAAAAAGATGCACATGACTTATGGCTGCTCTACAGTTTTAATACAAATCAAACAGTATTCTATGTCAGTCTCTTACATATTTTGCCACCATGTGTTTTAACCACATCATAACGGTTACTGTGAGTGTTACCTATGGAACATGTAACTAACCAACTAATTAATTTATTAACTATCTAACAGTCAGGTGGAGAATTGTTTAGTTACATATCTGGCATTAGTGAAGAGCACAGATGCCTTTCCACAGCAACAAACCCAGGGGAAATGTACATTCTGTTGCATCTTTTACTGATGAAAAAATTGTTTTTCAGTAAAGGCAGTTTCCCTGTATAACAATGCAGTTAATTTTGCTCATCCTACAGGAAGTGTCCACTCACCTTGACGTGAATTTCTTCTTCTGCAGTTCAGTCCACATGACTTCTCCATTAGAAACAAATGTTCTTTTACTGAAAAAGCTGTAGTAGAACTAGCAGCATTATACAAATCCAATGGGTGCAACAAATGTTTTTCAGCATCAGTTTAACTGATTGATTAATTGAAAGGTAGTTTGTGAGTGAAAACTTTGATATATTGGCTCATGTTTGATACAAAATACTGCCAAACCCATTCTAATCTTAAGTTCTAGTTTCAATTCTCACATGCAATGATTGTCACTTGTAACAGCCAGTTTATGGTATTGAACGAAACCTAATCCCAGAAGGATTACAAAATGGATTATCTGTGACAGAATTCTCACTCAAATATTACACAATTTGACCAATACTAACGTCCAGTTTGTGGTCACAACTTGTATAACAAGCCACACAGATTCTGATTATTCAAAGGTCACAGTTCATGTATTAAAATCAGAGTTTCACCTGTTCATTTTTCTCATCTGTTCACATCCACTATGTGGCATTACATGGACAACTTGTAATCAGTATTCTCCAAATTATTACACCTATTCAGGGTTCCATACATCCATATCCAAACATGAAGATGGCTAAGCTCTGAACTGAACTTTAGACTTCACAAAAGAATTCTTTAGGCCCACTAAATACAACTGAACACACTGTCCTTTGATTGGCTGGTGCCCATCGTAGCCAATCTGATATTAGTATTAAACCAAGCAATCCTGCCTCTTTTACATCTAACGAATCACAGCTAATAGCTTTTATGAACAATTTATTAACTGAAGAAATTTTTGAAATCCACAAATATCAAATTAACTCCCTCTTTAAATAAAAGAATTATTGTGAAATGTTTCTTGTTTTGCGAGGCCCATAAACTGGCTAGTCACACACTACAAAATTCCTCTGAGAGAGATTAATTATCTCTGTACCCAGTTCTCATACTAACATATACTCAATTAATATACGTAACCACATTAATTTATTATCTTATTTTCCATTCACACCAACAAACAAATTAGCAATAATTAATGACAGTCATAATCAGCACAATAACTACAGTTTTTTTTCCAAAATATATTTTAACTACTTGACAATTTCATAGTTTCTAAGTTGCTGACACCTTCTGACCACAGTGATAACTACTTGCAGCTAGTTACTGGATGAAAGTGCATCTGTCATGCGATAACTGTTACTCATTGTCTGAAACTATCTGCCCACTATCAACTCTTACTTAACATTGGTGTGATATGAAGTGCTACGCCTCACCTGTAAGTACAATTTACCGTCACAATTTTTTTTTTTTTTTTAAAGTTTAAAAGTGCCTTTCATAAATAAAAATTCTTATCATCAGCAAAAGATGCAACATAATCTACATTGCCCTTGATCTGTTGCTGTGGAAAGGTGCCTGTGCTCCTTGCTAACACCAGCTATGTTACTCAACAATTCTCCACCTGAAGGTGATAGTACAAACCACTGAAACATGTAGTGACAAAATAAATAAGTGGCTGCCGCATAAAATTGTTTTATTTGTAAATGTACCAAGTCACTGAGTAGTAGCAGTGCTGAGTCATCAGCAAGCACATATCTACATATGCACATATGTACGTGCTCCACAAGCCACCATACAGTGCACAGCAAAGGATAATACGTACGCTACTAGTCATATCATTTCCTGTTCCTCTCAAAAATAGAGCAAGAAAAAAATGACTGTCTATGAGCCTCCATATGAAGTGTAATTTTTCTCATCTTGTCTTCATGGTCCTGACATGAAATGTACATTAGCAGAATTATAATTGGTCTACAGTTGGCCTCAAATGCTGGTTCTCTAAATTTCCTCAATATTGCCTCTTTTTAAAAGGATATCATCTTCCCCTTAAGGATTCCATTTGAGTCCATGAAGCATGTCTGTAATACTTGTGTGCTGATCAAACCTACCAATAACAAATCTGAATTTGTCCTACGACTTCCTTTCATCCAACCTGGTGGGGATCCCAAACACTCAAGCAGTATTCAATAATGAGTTGCACTAGTATTCTATGTGCTGCCTCCCTTATAGATGAACTACACTTTCTCAAAATTCTCTCAATAAAGCAAAGTCAACCATTTGTCTTCCCTACTACCAACCTGATGTGCTTGTTCTATTTCATACTGCTTTGAAAGTTATGCGTAGATATCTCATTAACATCACTACATCAAGCAGCCCAGTACTAATAATGTATTTGAAGTTTCAGAATTGTTTTTCCTACTCATCCACATTAACTTACATTATTCTAATTTAGAGCAAGCTGCCATTCATGCTATCAACTAGAAATGAATGAGACTGAAACCTTTTCTCAATTTCAGATGAATCTTTTCCTCCACACTCACACAGACACCAACCTGCTCATGTGTTTCAAATGGGAAGGGGGTCATGTGGAACATCATTTTGAACTGCCTCTTTCTCAGGAATACATATGTGAAATCTGTTTTGAGATATTTATTTGTGTATGGGTTATGACCTGTTGAAGTTTGAAATCGCAAGCAGGTGACCAGTTCTCTTCATTATTGTAGGTGATCCACAATATCACTTCCATAGCAGGAACACATTTAAATTGTGCAAATAATTATGGATGAAGTATCAGAGTGATTGCATCTGACTTCAATTCCTAGCATCCAAAGAAAAATGAGATTACACATATGATAAGCTATTGGGCGAATCTTGTGCAGCAAGTTCTGTGGTGGACATGCCAAGCTGTGGACATCCAAGAACAGCCTCCGATGGGAAGACTGCAGCAGCAATTGTGGTATCTTTTGTGAAAATTCCACATTGCAGTATTTTCATTTATCAGCAATATCCAGTGTCAGTCAGCATTCAATCCTGCATGTGTTACACACACACACACACACCAATGGCACCCATACAAGTTACAGTTGCAACATCATCTGTTGGAGGAAGACCCTGATTGGTGGGTGCAGTTTGTGGCTTGGGTTCTGGATAAGTGTAACAGAAATCCATACTTCATACAAAGGTTTTGTTCAGTGACAAAGCTAATTTTCATATGCAAGGAGAGGAAAACATACAGACTCAACATTACTTGTCAGATGCAAACCTCTTATGGGTGGGTCCCTGCAAAGGTGTTGGTAGTGAAAATGATGGTTTACTGTGGAATTTGTGGCACTAGAATGTGGGTCCAGTGTTTTTTGAGGGACTCTTGAATGGGAGAAGGATCTTAACATGCTCTGTGATTATGTGCTTCCAACACTATTAAATCCGTAGGCTGATTTGAATCTGTAGGCTGATTTCCGAACCTCCTTCCAACAAGACGGTGCACCTCCCCACTATGCTACTGAAGTCAGGCAGTTTACAAGTGAACAGTTTGGAAGTCACTGGATGGGTAAGAGGGGTCCTATCAAATGAACACCATGGATCCCTGATCTCACACCTCTTGACTTTTATTTGTGGAGGCATTTGAAAATTGTGTATGAGGTAAAAATCAACAATGTAGTCCATCTTTGCTGGTATATTGAGGGGGGTATGTGCCTTTGTTGTTCCACAACAGATCTTGTGATGTGTGCTGTGGGACTGGCAAAAAAGACTGTGTTTGTGTATCAAGCACAATGGAGGTCTTATTGAGCATATGCTGTAATGGCAACTCTGACAATTGTCCTAAGCTTTCAAAATGGTGTGCCACGAGCCCCTTCCCATTTGAAACGTGTAGCCCAAATCCAATATGGCAGATTTCAAGATGACCGTATGACAGTATAGCTCCTATAAGTTGTGCACCCACCTACAAACACCCCATACCAGATGCCATTATGATTCCTCACACCATTCGACTTTTATAGGTGTGTATCCTGACTTTTGCCTCACCTTGTAGATCAGGTGAGATACTATTCTACAATAAATCATCTTCTAAAAAAATTTGGATAATTATGTCATTAGTTACTGACATATCTCCTAAGCCCTTTCTTAAAGAGGGGTTTAAGAATGGCATTTTTTCAGTTAGTGATGTATTATGTATTTCAGATAAGACAGGGCTTATTATACGGGAAACAATCATTAATTCCTTACTGGGAACACCACCAAATACAGATGAACTTTTATTTTTGAGAGAATGTATATATACAATTTTCAGAACTTCAGAAGAAGTTAGGGATCTATTCATATGAATGTGTCTGATGGTTACATGCAACCTGACAGTCTTTTCCCCCCAGAACATAAAACTCTATTGTAAACAAGAAACCTTAGCTATCACATAAGTTGGATCATGTAATTTTTCTTTCAAAAATGGCAGTTCCACCAAGTAATCAGTTGCTTTTGTCCCTTCGATATTTTTCTGGTGTATATTTCCATCCTTCTGTTGGAGACTTCATCAGTACAGGAGTCTGCATGACTACCAACAGTTCCAGCACCCATTGTGTCCCTCGTTATAGCATACACCAGGTTTCTAAACATATAAGAAGAAACTGCTAAAGCACAAGACATGTACTTCTAAATAACTTCAGTCCCACAAGTTTTTTGGTATGCTACTTTTCACACCTATAAAAATAAAGCCATAGGTGGTAACAATGCAGAGCAATACAAAGGGACAGAAGGTTATTTTTCTCAGCTATAGTTTGAAAATAGTGGACATAGTTTGTAGCAAGCAAGGTTCAGAATCCAGTACCAGTATATGACTAGACAATTTTTCATTGAAACTTCCTAGCAGATTAAAACTGTGTGCCGGACCGAGACATGAACTCGGAACCTATGCCTTTCACGGGCAAGTGCTCTACCATCTCAGCTACCCAAGCACGACTCACGCCCCGTCCTCACAGCTTTACTTCTGCCAGTATCTCGTCTCCTCATTCTGGAATTTTTCATTGCTCTAGCCTAATAGCTCAACTTGAATATGGTTAAGTAGGCAACTGAATGTTATGCATTTTGAGGTTAAGCTGCTTACAGTCATCTTCATCCTCTGATGGCTAGTCCAAGCACAAGGGTGATAAGTTTTGTAACAAATCACACATAAGAACAAGAAAATAAAGATCAAGAAAATCCAGGATGAAATAACAATATAAACACTAAGATAACAATATGAGCTGGATAGATGGTTACTCATCATCCAGAGGTGGTGCTGAGTGGCAGTCAGATATATTTGAAGGTACCTGTAGAATGTTGGATAATATCAGCTTTCAGATAAAGACATTTATCAAGCAAGAGACAAGCTGCCCCCCAGTGTGCGCGCGCGCGCGCGCACACACACACACACACACACACACACACACACACACAGAGAGAGAGAGAGAGCGAGGTAGGGAGGGAGGGAGGGAGAGGGAGAGAGTTCAGAAAATTATCTTCAAAATAATGCTACTTCTTAGTACCAAAAATTCATCATAATTCGCTTGCTTCATTTCCCAGAATTTTTATGATAATTGCATATTTTGTCGTTCTGTCAATGATTTCATCATTTCTATGAAACTCAATGCACTAAACCCCCTCCCATTTCCTTTCAGCATTACTTGCTGACTGATTCAGATCAAGTGCATATCCCTATCTCACAGTAATGCAAGTTTTAAAACTTGTTGATCTCTCATTTTTCATTGGTAGTAGCACTTAGTGTGCTACATTACACGCTCTTCGCCTTCAGTACTAATACTTCCCAGGACGTATGCAGTTATAAGAGTCAAAATATTTCAAATCATTCAGTAAAACCGCACATAGTAAAATTTGGAACACCACTGGCAGGCTCTTATAGACTGTAACAGAAGTATGTGGACACGGCCCTACCTGGACAACTCTAGCTGTTTGCTGGCACCCTCTACTTCTTCTATCTTCTTTGGAAGTAAAACAATAAACACACTAAATGCTTATTTCACAGTCATCTGCAATAGTCAGTCACAGTGAAGTCACAATACCCACACATCTAAGGAAGAGTGTCAATGACCCCAAGGAAAATTAGAGTAATTGTAGGATGCACACAGGCATTTAAGCAGTGATTCTTCCCAAATTCTGTATGTGGCATGAAAGGGAGGAAACTGTAACATTTGGTAACATCATAAGAATCCTCTGCTGTGTGCTTTAAAGTGGTTTGCTGACTGATCATGTCTCTTGGACAACAACTCCACACAACTTTACTTTAATGACTGAAAGAGTTAATAAGTGATGTTTGATGCAACCAAATGACATTAATAGTGACTGTTTTATCCACTGTGTGCCAATGTCAACTTCTAGTCATTAAAAATGAAGAACAAACAGTGCCAACAACCACATCTTGGTACTCCATGGGCACTATGACTGCTCTGCAAGTTCACATTACAGTCAAGGAATATGTACCATTTTCATGATAAGACCCATCTCATGGTACCCCCAAGGGTGCTCCTTTTCAGACAGCTTGCACTGTGCAGGATTGATTTTGTGAGCACATGGATGAACTGTTGCACCTGTCCTGGCCATCACAGTCACCATATCTCAATATTATTGAGCATTTGTGGTCTACTTTGGAGAGATGTTTGCATCATTGGTATCTACCTCCATCATTGTTACCTGAATCTGCCATGATTTTGCAGGAAGAATGGTACAAGATTCCCCTGAGAACCACACAGAAACTGTATTTATCCATCCTGAGACCCCTGGAAGTTGTTTTCAAAGCCAACAGTTTTTTTGGATTGTATGGTTTGTGTTTGTGGTTTTTCCATATTTTAGTGCACCCTAAATAAGGCATATTGCATCCGTTTTTATTATCACTGGAAAAGGTAAAGTAAGTGCAGCATATGTAAATGACAAACCACAGATAGTTCCAGAATATTAGTTACAAGTAGGCTAGGTCATCTATAGGGACCCCCCTAAAAGATTACTATTTTTTTCTGTTTTTTAGATCAACCTGAGTAATGATTCACATAGAAAATTTCTGTTTGCTGATGACATGGTTTATTTAGTATAAGAAGAAAGAAGTGAAAACATCACCATTAACAACCAATCACCATAAAGAAAGAGACAACACAGCTCATTGGTAACATATGTATCTTAATTATGGGAGAAAACATGTTGATTGTATCGAAACAAAGATGAGTGCAGATTGGTATCTTTTAGCACTGGAACCACCCGCAGAACATTTGTATCCCATAGCAAAATTTTAGGCCCTCTTTGGTTTATAATTGTCTTAGGAGGGGGATAGCGATTCATGAACTGAAAATTCCTTAGCCTAGTTTATTGTGAAATAAAACTCAAAGCTGTCAGTTGATTAGTTTTTGAGAATAAATAATAAATACCTAGAATTAACAATGTGACATTTTTGTCCCACTGAATAAACTGAGCACCTACCTAAAACTTACGAAGTGGCATTTTTATCCCACTGAATAAACTGAGCACAGTTGATAACTACACATTGTTGGTATCCTGTATTATGTGTGCTGCTGCAATGCAGGTATGAAACTGCAAGTCTGGAGTCTTTAACAAAAAATCTAGATATAAATGAAGTAAAAAGGCACCATGAGGTAATGTAGCATGGCTTGTCGTTGGGGCCTCAGATGAGCAGAAGTTATTATTTATCAAAGATAAATAATATTGATGAAGGGTTGGAAGGAACAGTCATTTGTGTTAGAAGAAATACATCAGTTGGTGTATTTCTTGCTATTCTGTGTGTTAGGTGTACCACTTCATCTAAAATAACAAAAGTTGACCTTTTTTGGTCAGGGAAAAGATAAATACAATTTTACAAGTCTGTGATGTCACATAATTGCTTCAGGAAAATCATGAGGTTCCCAAGTCTAACTTGTGGTTGACATGGTTGCAACAACTAAAATATGACTAATTTTCTCTCATGGCAGACATATGGGAGGAAGTCAAGCCAACTGTCAAAGCATGTAAATTCATGATCCTTATGTTTGTGTCAATGAGCAAAAGTTCCCTTCCAAGTGTAGAGATCGGTTCATTTATTTCATAGCTTTGAAACCTGACAAATTTCAGCAGAATTATTGGATGGCTGATGATAAAGCTCCCAAATATATGCTAAATGCATTCATATATCTTGATAAAGGTGGAACTCATTTTGATGGTGTATATCTTAGTGACTTTTTAGTGAAGTAACTTAAAGTGGTCTTTTCCAAAACTTGCCTTATCCATGATAAGAAATTTTACAGGAGATACAAAAAACTAAAAACTTCTTAATGCCGACAGAAACAACTCTTTTCCTGGTAGGAATGCATAATTTTAATAAATAAAGTCATGATTAATTGGGAATATAATTATTCCCATCAAGAAATTGGTTATGTTGCTTTATATCCAGGATCAGACAAGTTTTGTTGCAGCACACTGCAAGTGCGTAGTTCATGTACTCAGGAATATACTTTTTTGGGCATTTGTTATAGTGCTGATGCAGTCAGTTTATACTCATTTATTAGAACTTAAAAAACCCAGTTCATAGTAAACAATAATGATTTTACATAATTATTCATAGAGCAGAATTCAAATAACTAAGTCTGTCAAATCCTCACGAGTTTCACAATATTCATTGATTGTCTCTTCAGGGGAGTAATTTGTTTCTCCAGTATTGGACGCTAACAAATTCTTGTAGAAAGCCAGTTCTTCATTCACCTTCCACTCCAATCCAAAATGTTTTTGTAGCAAATGCTCTATGTCCTTAATCTTGACTGGATTCAAGGGCACTCCTGAGCACACAACTTGTGGAACATTCATATTCATCAAATGTTTACCTTTCTTCATCACAGACCTTCCTGAACCACAGTCTACATTGTAATTCGGTTCTCCTTGTACTGTCATGTTTCCTTCAGACATTTTACACAAGATGAACCGCTTTGCTGAAGAAAATTTGAAATGCCAGCTACTTGTTTTTTTCATCATATTGTCAGCAGCCTTCTTCCAGTCTCTCACTGTGCAATCCACACCCAATTTAGAAACCTGAGCATGCAATGTGAAAATATCTTCATACTCTTTTGGGTTGGTCTTAATGTCCTTCTCTATTTGTCCAAATACTCTGTCCAATGGCAGAAAGGAGTGTCCAGGAATGGGGAATATCAGTTCAATATGCTTCACATTTGGGGGACTCACCTTTGACAGAAAATAACAGTACATCATTATCACTGTAAAGTTTCTATTCTCTCCTCTGCAGCCATCAGCACAAAGTCACAAACTTGAGTAGTTTGATAAATCACATTTAGAAAGTCTGTCAAATATTGCAGAGGATATCTCATTTGATCCCTTTTTGTATTCATGTTCCATCCATGTATATGTGAAAACATTTTGTACTGTCAGTTCAGTGTGTGAATGGCCCATCACAACCGTAAAATTATAGGTGTATATCTGACGACTGTAGTAGGCAATTTGATCCGGTATTTTAGGATTAACCAGATTTTTCTGATAGTCAAATGACATTGTGAGCATATCATCCCTTTTTTCTTGCAGCTTTGTGTAGAAAGCTTTAGCATTTAACTTATGAATCCTAAACTGAATAATCATTGAATTCTTTTCTGACGTATCCTTTGCGTGCTCAATTTTTCCCTAAGTTCAATGCCCGTAGAACATGCATCTTTCACAGGTGAACCAAAACTGATGTAACCTGTTGTGAAAATGTTGCAAAAGAACCATCGCTTCACTCTCATATCATGACAAACCTGTGCATTATACATCCTGTGTAACTTTGCAATGCTTAAGTTTCCGAGAAGATATTTTCTTTACAATGATTTTCCTCGACAATAGTGGCTTTCACAGCACTTAAAACATTCAATAAAAGACTTTACAGATTGTCTCTTTGCATTGTACTGTGGCCTGTCTCTAGCACCACCTCTTTTCTCTTTAGGCATTTCACTGGTTTGGCAGTGATTTCTGGCAATTCTCTGAATTCTATCTTTACTGACATGTAAAATATTGAGAAATGTTTTTCGGCACACTTTTACTTGAAATTTATTGGTATTAGCAAGTTTAACAAAATACTCAATAGCAACACTCTTCCTACTGCTACCTTCTTTTGCGCATCTGTCTCTTTTAGGCTTTTCTGCTCTCAGATATTTCAGCATATAAGTGTCTTGCTCAATTCTATTGGGAGAGCTGTAGGAGTTCTTATGGAACTGTTGAATGTCTAACATCCTTAATTTTGGTGCATTTGTACGTTGGTCCATTATGACTGCATTGTGGATATTGTGCTGGTTCCATTGGCCCATGCCTGTAACGATAAAAATAATGGCCTGAAAATAGCTCCTTATGTAAATGGGACATGGAGAGGACACTAATAATAAAAGCCCAATGTGGTGTATGATTACATCAGAGGAATATAATATTGTTACATTCCCGTTTTGCAGTGGCAGCTGCTGTGTAAGAACACAAGAGCATGTGAACACCCAAAGTTCTGACACCTTGTGGATGTAGTAGTTATTAAATTCTTTGAATACTGTTAAACGTAACACAGAGTTTACATCAATGGCACTAGGTGGCAGCACATTACGACAGACGTTTGCAAGACATATGTCCCCATTTGACTGACATTAAGTTGGAAGTTCGGGTCAGTTTCACCAAACAACACCATATTATCAGGAGTTCATTTATTTACCTATTTACACAAGCAAGGCTTACAAAGAACTGGTTTGGCGGAAGAGAGCAAAAATAATCTTAGCTTAGCGTCCAAAGACAATGCTCAGAGTCTAGAGAAGTATATCGATGCTGGTGTCGACCTCATCAGCACCACATAGCGCCCCCCCCTCCCTCCCCCGCCCGCAGTACGGAGTACTCTTGAGAGGCCGGAGGGGGGGGGGTGACCAAGGCGTCGGCAGGGGTGGTCCGCAGGAGTCGGACCATGGTCAGCTCGACAGCATCATCGGGGAGCTGCGTTGGTAGGTGACGTGAAGGAAGGTTCGGCCACCGAACCTGGAAGCTGTTGAAGTGTGCCGGGCATCATACTGGGCGTGCTGGTCATGCAGCAACAGGTGGGCTGACGGTTTGCGAGTGGAGTGGAATGGAGCGATGACGACGATGTCTCCGGTGGGTGTGGTGAACACACGAAGCATGTCCAGGTCGACATCGAGCGAGAGGGAAACAGATCTCACCAGGTGGCAGGGAATGGCGTAGGTTGTGTCATGAGCACTGGATGAAGGGAAACACACAACGAACAGTGCATCATCGCGTAGTATTATAGAGATGTCATGGATAATGTCCAGGGGAACAGGCACAAACACCTCGAGCAAGGGCACGTTCAAGATAGGGGGGAGTGAGAAACCTCGACAGGGCGAGGCAGGCGACGGGGGAGAGGTTGAAGGTACCAGCGAAGGGCCCGGCGGCGAGGGCGTGATTGTAGGTAAGCTCGACGTGGGGAGCATGGGGTCACTCGACGGAGTGGGTGAGACCAGAGTAGGGAGCGAGGTCGGAGGAGAGCTCGACAAATGAAGCTGGAGGTCACTCGATTGAGTGTGTAAGTCCAACCTGGAGGGAGTGGTTGGAGCGTTGTGAGCCACGACAGTGAGTGGCGTGGTCGTGGCCTGAAGGGGCGTAGAAGAAGGCTGGACATGAGCTGGCTTAAGTCTCTTGATAGAGACTGTGAGAGCTGAATCTTTCATCTGGATTTCATAGGTGTTGGCTGAGCGCCGGAGAACTCGGTACGGGTCGGTATAAGGAGATTGGAGGGGAGCACGGACAGTGTCATCTCGGAGCATGACGTACTCACAACTGTACAGAGATTTCGGGACGTTAACCTTAGGGCGGGAATGGCTGGCAGGCGGAGTGATGTGGAGGCTGATGAAGTGGCGTCTGATGCGGTCCACGAAGGAAGGTAAGTCAGACTGAGAAGCAGATGGGTTCACGAGTTCGCCGGGGAGAGAAATGTTCTGGCCATATACAAATTCGGCTATTATGCCTTTGAGGTCTTTCCTTATAGATCACACGAATGCCGAGTAGCACAAGGGGATGGGCCTCCATCCAAAGAGAGTCACGGCATCAAAGAGACGCCTTGAAAGTGTGGTGCCAGCACTCAACTAGCCTGTTACTTTGTTGGTGATATGCTGTGGTATGGATGCACCAGATGCCGCAAACGTTACAAATCTCGTTGAACAGGGCCGACTCAAATTGTCTGACCTGGTCAGTCGTGATGATAGCTGGACATCCGAAACGCGATACCCATGACTCGACGAAAGATTGAGCAACAGTTTCTGCTGTAATATTGGGGAGGGGGACAGCCTCAACCCAGCGAGTTGTTCGGTTGATGGTCGAGAGAACACAACGAGAGCTCTTAGAGGGGGGTAGAGGGCTGACAATATGAATATGCTGGAAACGCCCTGGAGGGATCGAAAAGGTGCCGAGGGGGGGTGAAGTGTGCTTGTGTACTTTGCATTGTTGGCATGTAATGCAGGAGTGTGCCCATTGCTGGCAATCCTTGTTGACATTTCTCCACACAAAATGCTCCGCTATGAGGCGGGCGGACGCATGAACACTAGGGTGGGCTAAATTATGCAATGCGTTGAAGACAGCTCGACGGAGCGTGATCGGGATGAGGGGGCGTAACGTGCCCGTACTGTCGTCGCACCAGGTGTCACCAGAAATGCCAGAGAAGGTGATGCAGATGAAGTGTAGTGAAGAGGTAGAGTCTGAGATCACGTTTTGTGTATCCTCGTTGGCGGGTTGGAGGTTAGGCAGTTCAGAGAGGTCTAGCAGCGAATGGATGGCGTCGACTCGTGAAAGGAAATCAGCAAATTATATTGTCAGAACCCTTTCTGTGTCTGACATCGGTGGTGAACTGAGATATGAAATCCATGTATCTGAAGCGGCGAGGAGGCGGGTCCACTGGCGGGTTGTAATGGCCGCAGCCAGGGGTTTTGTGGTCCATTAAAACATAGAAAGGGCATCCCTCAATGTCAGTCTTAAAATGCTTGATCGCTTCGTAGACCGCAAGCAACTCCCTGTCAAATGCGGAATATTTCCGTTGAGCATTGGTGAGCTTGCGCAAGAAGAACTGCAGACGCGAAGTCTGGCCGTCGATTGTCTGGCTAAGGACAGCGCCGATGGCAGTATTGCTTGCGTCTGTGGTGATGAAAAGCTGCGCATTGAGATGAGGATGCGCGATGGTGCAGGCCTTGGCAAGAAGACTTTTGAGGGTGGTGAAAGAGTCAGTCATAGCAGGGGTCCATGGAATGATCCGAGATCCAGAAGTGTGGGTGCCTGCCAAGGCGTCCGTCAGTGGAGCCTGAATCTCCGCAGCCTGAGGTAGATTTCGGCGATAATAATTAACCATCCCCAGAAAGTGCCGGAGCTCTTTGAATGACGCAGGTCTGTGTAGGTTTAGTATTGTTTGTACCTTCTCAGGGGGCGGTGAAACGCTCTCGGCAGAGACCTGAAAACCAAGAAAAGTGACAGCGGGTTCATTTAGCTGCAATTTGTCCTGGTTGGTCTCGATGCCTGCTGCCGCGAGAGTGTTCATAACAGTTTGCACATGTCGAATGTTGTCCTTGACGGAGGAGCTGAACACAAGAATGTCATCAAGGTATGCAAAGCAGAATTTTAGGTCGAATAGCACTTCATTGATGAAGTGTTGCCAGGTCTGGGTTGCGTTTTCTGAGACCGAAGGGCATGAATCGAAACTGAACTAACCCAATTGGGGTGGTGATTGCTGTCTTCTCGATGTCTTCAGGTGCCATGGGGATCTGGTGGTAGGCCCATTTGCAATCAATGACAGAGAAAGTGGTCGCACCTTCGAGGGAACTGGTAAAGTCGGCAATGTTGGGTATGGGGTAGGTGTCCATAATTCTTTGTGTGTTTAGTCGACGGTAGTCTCCGCACATGCACCAGGACCCGTCTTTCTTGGGTGTCATATGAATGAGCGTGGACCAGCTACTGGCAGAGGGTTAAATGATGCCGGAGCTTAGAAGTTCAGAAATCTGCTTTTTAAGGTCAGAGAGGTGCTTGGGACAAAGTCGACGTGGTTTACTGGAGATCGGGGGGCCTGGCGTGAGACGAAGCTTGTGAACTATGCTGTTGGTGACGACAGAAATGTTGCTGGCGGCACGAGAGGCGGTTTGTTTACAATGTGTGGCAGGCGGGGCAGGCTAGGCATGGTCGTGGTGTTCAGAGCCACTCGGCGGATCTGACGGGAGCCGAGGCGGCGATGTGTTCCAGGAGTCAACGTAACAAGATGGCCACCGGCCCGAAGCAGTGGCACCGTGGTCACGTGAGACTGGTAGAACTCGTGAAGCGTTAGTGAGACCATTGTCCAAGAGTGCGGCCTCGCAGACGAAGCGCTAGGCATGAGTGCACGGTTTGTGTTGTCAGTGGCGGTCGCATGGCGGTGTGCAGGAGCAGAAGTTGGATAGTTTGAGGTGTTGTCCACGAGGGGAGGAGTAGGACTTATCAGTTCGGGAACATGTGATGCTCGTCGCGCATGCATACTCGTGTCCAGCCGAGTGTCAAATGCTGCCGTGTTAGGAGGGTGTGGTCCTGCGGAACTGTCAGTGCACGTTATGGTAGACTTGATAGGGTGATGAAACGCGGTGTTTCGCACTAGGTCCACTGTAAGTTTGTGATGTCACAAAAAGTCAATGTTTAGTATAGGTTCCTCAATATCGCACACTAAAAAAGTCCACTCGAGTTTGCAGTTTGCGGAGAGTGAGACGATTTGGGAGGTTGAACGTGAGCATTGTAGTATAGTAGAATTCACGGCTTGAAGTGAAGTATGATGAGGGCGGATGTTCAACGACACTAAGCACGTAGGCAGCAGCAAAACATCGGCATCTGTGTCCACTAGGAAAAAGTATCGCGATGAAATGTCTTTAATATAAAGTCATCCGTAATTATCCAATTGTTCTGGACAGAATGGAGCACTGGCGGGGGGGGGGGGGGGGGAGGGGGGGGGTGCCTGTCATGTTGTGTGCAGGAGGTGGCACCCAGACCTACCTGCGATTGGCGTTTGGGAAGCAGCAGGGTGGTCTGCAGTTCCGTGTCGCCTCACCAAACCATGTGTGGAAGTAACAGTATGGGTTGCATTGCCTGCGGAAAGTTTGTTGCCAGAGGCAGTGGCCGAGGTTCGGTGGCCGCAGCAGGTTCAGTTGCAGGAGGGGGCGTGACCGTGGGTGGACCCGGTGATGTCCAAGCTGCTTGTTTACTGCTTCCCGGAGCGAGCAGAACAGTAGGTACAGTACGGCCCCAGCCGTGTCCGGCCACGGGACGAAGAGCCTGAACCTGAGACTTGCCAGGTAGTCAGTGGCTGGCGAAATAGAGCAGTGATGCATCATGTAGTTTGTCAGCAATTGTCATTCGTTGCTCGACAGGTACGGGAGACCTCTGATCCAGAGCAAAGCAGTTGTGAGAAGGTAGTTTATCTGACCAGATGGCGAGGAGAGTGGTGTCAGAGAGTAGATCATCACTGACCAGGGCCCGTAACTGTCTCCAGAGCTGGGAAGGTTTGTCATTGCCTAGTTGCTCGACATGGAGCACTTGCCGTATTGCTGTCTCAGTTGATCATGCAAGCCAACGTAGAACTGTCTTTTTGGCTAGAGTGTACTGGGTAGCTGAGTCCTGGGCGTCGACCAGGTCAGAGATCAAGTCTTCCTGGTCGTGCAGGTGGGTGATAAGGCACAGAAATCTGGTTGACTCGTCGAGTTTGTAATGGTCGAACACTTCGTCCACAATTTTGAACCAGGTTGTTGCCCTGTCGGGATTAAACGGCGGCAGCGTCGGTAGAATGTTAGTAAGGTTGAGTTGAATTCGTTGGGGCGCAGCCTGAAACGAGCTGTTGTTGCTGCAGTATTCCAGGAGAGTGTGTCTCCAGGGTATGTGGCGATGACGGCTGGTTGGGTGGCAGTGTGAAGGTGACGCGTTGTGGATGAGTGCAATCCATCATGACGCGGACGGCCGATGCGGGTGAGACACCGTAATGTGTCGATTGCGGTTGCGGAAGTTCAACACATTGCGGGTGTGTTTGCATTGACGTGTCGCGGAAGACTGACGCGGATGAGGCACCGATATGTGCCGAGAACGGTAGCGTCAGCTCGACTGGAGCCGGCATGGGGGCGACAGGTGAGAAAAAGTTCAAAGTTTGAAAACGTGTGCTAGTCTGCAGAAAGCTCGACGTACAATCAGAGCCGGAGCCACTGGCGTAGCAGGGAGGCTGCGGAGGTGTGGGCTGTCCAGAAGCACAGTGTGGAAAATGATGTCGAACATCGGACAGAATGTGTTCACTGTTCATAGTCACTCCACTCAAAAGGGTGTGCAGATAAGGTGAATGTCCTAGCACAAAACACTGGGACGTAGCAGTAGGACAGAGATGGAGGTCAGGCACAAATAACAAGCTATTGTTCCCGTTGCAAGCCGAGGTATCGAAGCAGGAAGGCATGTGCTGATGCTGAACCGAGGCAGGCACGAGAGTGGTCGGATGCTGAGGAGGTTGACCTGCGAACAAAGCAGTTCTGGCCACGTGGCAGGAGTCCGCGTGGTATTGCATGGATTGCGGCATGGCAATCGTTGTCCTGGTGGTGATAGGTTGTCCAATGAAGCATTTGCAGAAACCGGCATTGGTCCCGCACTGCACGGAGATCTGTAAGAGGTAACTGCACTGTCAGTGAGGGAGGGCTTGTGTGGTGGGAAGAAAGGCGTCTGATAGCCAGAGTCATGCACACTCCTAACCTCACTTATTGTTGCAGGTTCGAAAACGTCCGGCGAAATCGGTGTAATCGTTGAGTGAGAGGCATCGTGTTTCAGTCCTGGCAGGTGTATATCGCCCGCAACACGATGCATGTCGATCACAAAATCCGGCGTTAGGCGTTGGGCCGAAGCCATTGTTCGAAAGTTGTGTTGATGTAATACACACGAAAATAACCGACGCGGAGGCCGCGGACACAGTAAAACGGCGAAAACGGAAGACATTACAACTCGGGGTCACCAGTGAGGTGGAAGTTCGGGTCAGTTTCACCAAACAAAACCTTATTATCAGGAGTTCATTTATTCACCTCTTTACACAAGCAAAGCTTACAAAGAACTGGCTTGGCGGAAGAGAGCAAAGATAATCGTAGCTTAGTGTCCAAAGACGATGCTCGGAGTCTAGAGAAAAACGTATATCAATGCTGGTGTCGACCTCATCGGCGCCACAACATAAATTCCACTAGATGGTAGCACAGTCCTCAAATATGCCAATAATTATTTTTACTACCATTATTACTACTATTCTTATTCTCAGTGGTTGTAGCTGTATAAATTTGTTCAGACCGTCATCATAACTGTTGTAGAAAATGCTATTTCACACTTTGAGGTTTATCTGAATCAAAAAATTTGTATGGAGTAAATGGAGTAGATGATAGCCCTGAGAGTTTTGAAACTGCTTGTCACCATAAATTAAAAAAAGGTATCTGCGCAAACAATCTATTGTATTACTAAAAATTTGTGAACACACAAAATTTATTTTCAGCAGCCACCACCGCCGTTTTGTTAACCTTTATACCTTCACTGATCATTGAACACCAGAGCCTAAACTAGTCGTGTAAACACGCTGCACAAATTTGACGTCTTACTTACCTTTTATATTTTTCCTTGGTTTTCTTCCATAAAGCAAGATCACTTTTACGGCATCTTGCTTTGTCTTTTGGAGCTGGAGTAATTCTTTTTCCATCGTAATCCTATTTTGTCACAAAACTGCACATGTATTCAGACTTTACTGACGACAGCTACAAAACGCGGGAAAAATATCGCGCGTTTCCTTTGACTGGAATATGAAGAATTTCATTGGCTGGTAGGATAAGGCGACTATTGGAACGACACTTGGAGGAAATAAGACAAGTTTTGGAGCGATGACCAATTTTTAGCTAATGATTTCTACGGTAAAGAACAACTTTTGAGTGAATATAGACTAATCAGACAATGCGCCAGGTACTGAAGAAAATCGGAGTAGGTTTCACTCATTTCGTAAAAAAAAAAAAAAAAAATTGGATAAGACCAGTTTTGGAACGGACCGCTTCAAATAGTACCAGATGACAGTTGACAGTTGGTCAGTTTTTGAACAGTCTTTTGACTCATCAACCATTAGAGCAAAATACTGTTTTTTTTCCTAGTTCAGCTGAAGTACGTTCTAGCACGATGTTGCTAAGAATTTTGTTTTGTATATCATAAGGTGTGTACTTTTCCTTTTTTTGATTCAAGTTGTTTCCTAACATTCAGACCTTTCTTTCGCAATAAGTTCCATAAACTCATCTATCAGAGCAGCAACTAATACATTCTATCCAATCTTACTTTTTAAATTTTTGAGAGAGTCCTTGTAGCAACTTCAGAGTTTTTGTGTGTGAAGCTATTCTCCAGTAGTTTAAAGCCAGAATTAAATTCTATTGCTCTTACCGAAGCTCTCACTTATAAAACTAGGCAATTCGCTTTTTGTGCCTCGAGTTTAGGGACAAAAAAAAATTGGCAGACAAAATAATATGCTGCATTATGTACGATAATGTATTCCAGCCATAGAAAACTTTTGTACCAACCTGGCTGGAAATTTCTTTTTCTGTCTCCCAACATTCGAAAAGGAAAATACCTTAATAGACGCTCTTTTGATTCGTCTGTGGATTTCGTAGATATACTAAAATCGAAGAATATCGGTTAGTGCCGATGATGCTGTTGCTATCGGTGCCTAATCTTTACCTTTGTTTTCACTGAGTTTTTCATTTTCCAACTGTTTTAAAACTTTCCCTACTTCCATTTCTTCATTATAATGAAACACAATTTTTTCTACTTCACTTTTTGGATCATGGGAAGCAGCCTCTGCAGTTACAGATGGAGACGGTGTAATGATCTCATTTAGTATAATTAACTTTTGTTGCCGACTGAAGTAATCTACTATGCTAGGCCGTCTTGCCATGTTACTACTTTCATTTTTCATAACATCCACAATTCACTGCCAGAAACAAAACAGAGGCAACAATGAAATCGAATATGCTTTTATTGTTTACCGTTAATGCAAACTATAGCACACACACGCAAACATACAGAGGAGAAGAACCGATCGTTCGATGGATCGATTGAACTAGTTTGCTAACTCGTTGTTCAACAGGTACGCAACGGATTGGTCGATGTTAACTTCGTCTTCATAAAATCACTTCGAATGTATTTTTTTTTTTATTTTATAGCTTTAATATATGACAATAAAAATTGTTTAAGAAAGTAAGAGAGTGTTTTTCCTTAATTCTATAACAATATATTTTAATTTTATAATATAAACTTTGACTCTGGGTTTTGATTCTGAAATCTTTCCATCTTGTTTGCATGGGCCAGATGGTGGGACAAGGAAACATTGAGTGGCCTGGTGCACCCTGGCGCTGAGACTGCATGGATTGCACAAAGCAACCACAACAATCAGTACCTTAAGAAGGGACAGAGCTAGTTTTACAGGCATGTAAATTCTACTAGGTAGAGTCAGAAACAGAAACGTGACCTGCTGCAGCTCTCACCCAAGTGTTGCTATTTACCAGAGTAGGCAATGGCTGGAGCGTGAGGTGTGGAGCAGAGAAAGGTAAATACAGCTACATACTGGGCGTCTCAAAAAGAATCATTCGATTTAAAAAAAAACATAAGCATTATGTTATTTGAGATATGTGTGTGAACAACATACTGTTGGAGAGATCAAACTCTCGAGTTTTACGTGGTTCCCCTAGGTGGCAGCAGTGTGGGCCCACTTCAGTTCTAGTAAAAATGGTGTCGGGACAACAGAAAGCGTTTTGTTCCTACGTTTTGCGCTTTGCGGGTCAAAAACAACTGTTCAGTGTGACTTTCGTACTACAGAACAGACCATTAGACGATGCCATGCACAATTCCGGGCAACAGGCTGCTTTCGTAAAGGCAAATCGCCGGGCCGTCCCCGAGTGTCGGACACAGACCCCGAACGCATCCACCACTATTACAAGAAGCACATATATCGATATGCTTGAGAACTTTCTTTTCCCACAGTTAGAGACTGTTTCGAACGACTTCATTTACCAACAAGATGGGGCACTGCCACACCGGCATCTGGAATTTTTAAATCAAAGGATTACTGAGCGATGGGTCGGTCACACTGGACCAAATGATTCAGCTGTACATTACTGGCCTCCAAGGTCACCGGACCTGACTGTATGTGATTATTTCTTGTGGGGGTTTATAAAAGACTCTGTTTATGTGCCTCCGTTACCAACAACATTGAATGAAGTAAGACATCGCATAACAGCAGCTTTGGAAGCTGTAACTCAAGATGTGCTTGCTACAGTGCGGGAACAATTTGAATACCGCACTGACATATGCCGAGTATCTCAAGGTGGCATATTAAACACCTATGAAAAGGTATGAAAAAAAAACTTTTTGAGTTTCCCGTTCATCAAAAAACGAAATTCATTGCATTTGTTTATTAGTTTCATAAATATAGGCGTTCCAAATCGGATGATTCTTTTTGATACAACCTGTGTTCTCTGTATCTCTTTGCACAGTAAATATGAAGGGCTTATTTCAGTAGTGGTACAATTCCATTACCTCCTCTTTTCTATCTATAATGCTTCTGAAATTAATGATCCAAACAAACAGAAAGAAAGGTTCATTTCTAGCAAGAAGCCATATGCTTGAATATTTCTGGTATCTCAACTGCAGATTTTTCAGCGCTCATTTAACTTTAGGATTCTGTATCTCAAAATGAACAAAAATTGACTTGTACCACGATAGAAATAAGCCCTTCATACGATGTAGCGGCCTTCTGAAGTGCACTCTACTATAATAACTTCCGGATTATGGTCCTGCGTCCCATATGTCTGCTAATGCTAACACCACAAGACAGATGGCTGCGTCTGGAGTGGTATGGACTGCTGATGAATGACATCACGTTGTATTTTGTGATGACTCACAATTCTGCACTACCCCAGATGACTATCTTTGTAGACTGTGGCGGCAACCTAGAAAGAAGTCTCATTCTTCCGATGTCGCGGAGAGCACAGCAGTATTACTCCTGGCATCATGTTGTGGGGTGCAACTGGGCATGACTTCAGGCCACAGCTGCTAGTGACAGAGAGCTTTGATGGCACAATGGTGCAACACGGACTTCCTGCGTACTTACCTGTTCCATCTCATGCGACAGTATCGTAGTTCCAGTTTTCAGCAGGACAATGCTTGTCCACACGTGGCACATGTGTCTTTGAACTAACTGTATGATGTTGAGGTTCTTCTGTGGTCAGCAAGTTTCGCGGATCTCTGCCCAATAGAAAATGTGTGGAACCAACTTGAATGTAAACCCCATCTCAATGTCAGTATCACTACCAGTATCAGTAACAAGAGTTGCTTGCCACCTTGCTTCACGAAAGTGTAAAGGGGCTTTATGACACCCAACCCAATAGAATCATCATCCAGGCCAGAGAGGGTTTAATGCCAAGTTATTTGCGGATTTAACTCGATTCCATAATCACAAGGTCTTTGTAAATTTGTCTCGACTTCATAATCACAACTGATGAAGTTTCATTCTATTTCCTCCTCGCCGGCCGCTGTGACCGAACGGTTCTAGGCGCTTCAGTCCGGAACCGCGCTGCTGCTACGGTCGCAGGTTCGAATCCTGCCTTGGGCATGTATGTGTGTGATGTCCTTAGGTTAGCGTAGTTCTAAGTCTAGGGGGCTGATGACCTCAGATGTTAAGTCCTATAGTGCTCAGAGCCATTTGAACCATTTTGAACCTCTTCGTCTACTGGGCGCTTATTTTTTTTCTGGTTATTTATTTATTTTGTCCAGTAATGTATTTTTCACTGAAATGCAGTACTTTCCAGAACTATCTCTAAAATGAATGAAGTTATTTGAAAATAGTTTTCTCCAGTTTCAAGAGCTCAAGAATCTACATCTGGCGACAAAAGGTGTAACACAGTAAGACAACTATTATAGCTAGAAACATTGTATGGTTCTTCATGCAGTGATACTTACTGTGTGCAAAAAATGTTCAAATGTGTGTGAAATCTTAAGGGACTTATCTGCTAAGGTCATCAGTCCCTAAGCTTACACACTACTTAACCTAAATTATACTAAGGACAAACACACACACTCATGCCCGAGGGAGGACTCGAACCTCCGCCGGGATCAGCTGCACAGTCGATGACTGCAACGCCTAAGACCGCTCAGCTAATCCTGCGCGGCCATCTGGCGACAGAAAGTTAAAATATCTGAAGATGGAATCGGCTTTCTTCTAAGCTGAACTTACTGGAAACTGACAAACTGCCTATTGGCTTCTGTCTCGGGTTCTTCGGCCGACGTTCATCTAATGATTTTTCTGACGTTTCGCCAGCACGAGTGGCTGGCATTGTCAAAGCTTCACCCTCCATTGCCGGTGGTGAACTGGAGGCGAGCTCGCGGCCGCAGACTATATGTACCTGGCGCGCCAACGTCCGAGGGCTTCTCAGCGGTCATTTCCGGTGCGGTTCTCCTCTTGCTACCTGCGACGGTCGTTCGCTGCAGTACGGGAAGCCAGGATCCGTTTACCTTAAGGCTTTCCTCTTTCTTGTTGAAACTGTTCGCGTGTTTTTGGATTTCTACAGCTTCTCTGAACAAGCGCGTGTGATAGTGCTTCTCTACAGCCAGAACTTCCGTGTCGGCGAATTTTATTACGTGGTCGGTCTCATTCAGTGCGTGTTCTGCCACGGCCGATTTCTCCACCTGCCCCAACCTGCAATGTCGCTTATGCTCTTTGATCCTGGTGTTAATGGATCGTCCAGTCATTCCGACATAAACTTTTCCGCATGTGCAAGGTATACGGTATATTCCCGACATTGCAAGTGGGTCTCTTTTCTCCTTCGCCGATCTAAGACACTCTTTGATCTTCCTTGTCGGTTTGAAAATCGTCTTTACGCCGTGTTTGCGCAATATACGGCCGATTCTGTCCGTCACTCTGGGAATGTATGGCAGAAAGGCCGTACCCGACATTTCTTTTTCTGGTTCCTTACTCCGCCGAGTGTTTGGCTCTGTTACTCTTCTAATGTAATTTGTGGAGTACCCATTGCTCCTCAGAACAGTTTCCAGGTGTTGCATTTCTCGTTTGAGGTGTTGAGGCTCACATATTCGTCCTGCTCTCGTTACGAGCGTACTAATCATGCCTCTTTTCTGGCTCGGGTGGTGGTTTGACAGTTTGTGGAGGTATCGGTCCGTGTGTGTCGGTTTTCGATACACGCTGTGTCCCAGGTTTTCGCCGTCCCTTGTGACCAGCACATCTAGAAATGGCAGTTTCCTGTCCTTTTCTACCTCCATGGTAAATGTTATGTTGGCATGGAGGCTGTTCAAGTGTCTCAGGAATTCACCGAGCTGTTCTTCACCATGGCTCCACACCACGAAAGTATCATCGACGTACCTGTACCACACCTTAGGTTTGCAAGTCGCCGAGTCCAGTGCCTGTGCTTCGAATTGTTCCATGAAGAAGTTGGCCACCACTGGACTGAGAGGACTACCCATGGCGACGCCTTCCAGCTGTTCGTAGAAATCGCCATTCCACGTGAAATAGCTCGTGGTGAGACATGCATGGAAGAGCTTTTTGATGTCTTGCGGGAACATGGAACCGATGTGCTCCAGAGCGTCGCTGAGTGGCACTTTCGTAAATAACGAAACAACATCAAAACTGACCAGGATGTCGTTTGGCGCAAGTTTCAGTTTCTTCAGCTTCTCAATGAAATGTCCTGAGTCCTTAATGTATGTGTCGGTCTTTCCCACGTGTGGCTGTAGCAGAGAGGCCAAGTGTTTCGCCAGTTTATACGTTGGTGAGCCAGGAGCGCTAACGATCGGTCTCAGTGGAACGTTGTTCTTATGGATCTTGGGTAATCCATACAGCCGAGGTGGTAGGGCTTCTGTGTTGCGCAGGTTTCTCTGTATGTCCGCCGGCAGAGAAGACGCCTTGATTAATCGATTCGTATTCCGAGTGATACGCTGCGTCGGATCTGCGCTTAGTTTTCGGTACGTCGTCGGATCTAATAGGTCTCGGATCTTTTGCTCATAATCTTCGGTCTTCATTACAACGGTCGCATTCCCCTTATCGGCAGGCAGTACCAATATACTCTTGTCGGCGTTGAGATTCTTAATGGCTTGTTCCTCTTCTTTCTTCAGGTTGCAAGCTGGTGGTTTTGCTCGGCGCAGTATCCTGGCTGTTTCAGTGCGTATTTCCTCTGCCCTTTCACAAGGAAGGGTCCGAATGGCTGCCTCGGTGTTGGCAATGATGTCCTCCATAGGTATAGTTCTCGGGATGATAGCGAAATTCCCTCCTTTTTGAAGGACTGACACTTCCTCTTCGGTCAATTGTCGTTCAGTGAGGTTGACCACTGTGTGTGACATGTCGGGAATCGCCTTGTCGGTCTGCTTCCGGCATCTTTCAAACTTTTTCTTTTGCCGCTCGGTGCAGCGCTCGAGTTCGTTCTGCATGCTCCTGTGAGTGATGCTGTCGATCTTGTCCCAGTCGTCTCGATGCATTCTGCTACTTAGTTGATAGAAAATGTCCAGAAGTTCCTGATCCGTTCTTGCCAAGTCTCTCCGTGTTGTATGTATTCGCTCACGAAGAAAAGCTCGTTCCATTCTGTCGTAGATACGATGTGCTTGGGCGGTGGTGAATAGGCGCTTGCATCTCAAGAACTTCGGTGTAGCACATTCATCTCGACATTCATGTCGGGAATATACCGTATACCTTGCACATGCGGAAAAGTTTATGTCGGAATGACTGGACGATCCATTAACACCAGGATCAAAGAGCATAAGCGACATTGCAGGTTGGGGCAGGTGGAGAAATCGGCCGTGGCAGAACACGCACTGAATGAGACCGACCACGTAATAAAATTCGCCGACACGGAAGTTCTGGCTGTAGAGAAGCACTATCACACGCGCTTGTTCAGAGAAGCTGTAGAAATCCAAAAACACGCGAACAGTTTCAACAAGAAAGAGGAAAGCCTTAAGGTAAACGGATCCTGGCTTCCCGTACTGCAGCGAACGACCGTCGCAGGTAGCAAGAGGAGAACCGCACCGGAAATGACCGCTGAGAAGCCCTCGGACGTTGGCGCGCCAGGTACATATAGTCTGCGGCCGCGAGCTCGCCTCCAGTTCACCACCGGCAATGGAGGGTGAAGCTTTGACAATGCCAGCCACTCGTGCTGGCGAAACGTCAGAAAAATCATTAGATGAACGTCGGCCGAAGAACCCGAGACAGAAGCCAATAGGCAGTTTGTCAACAAGTGGCCACGAAAGCCTTAACAATTTTGTATTACTGGAAACTGATAAAATTCGATTAACTATTCTTTTAAAAGTCTTATTGACCTCTCCAACTGAAGAAGCCAGGCACCACTGGGAAAGTGACATGGAGAGCATGGGCTTTGAGAGGTGAACCCTGACTTCATTCATGCAGCATCAGGTAACAGCTGGAACAAAATAATTATGTCTATATGTTTCAGGATTACAAGAGTACCCACACAACAGTAATAAAAAAAATTATTTTAAGTTTTTATGGTACCGGCCACTGGCCTACATCACAGGTAGTCTGCACATAAATACAGCGCTGACTAGTAGTCTTACCGGAAAAAGGAAAGGTGGGGGGGGGGGGGGAGGGGGGACATTATCCAACACTGTAGAGGCAAAGAAAGAGAAACACCAATAGCTTTTGATCAACTTAGAGCGCCACCATAATAAATGTGGCCTCTGTAGAAGATGGCCAAACATAAAAAAAACTAAGTAAAGAGGTTTGCTTGAGCCACCGAAGAGGGGGCACTGGTGCTTTATCCTGTATGGTGTTCCCAGTAGCGGGATAAAGGAGCTCAGGGAAAACATAAGAGAACAAAAGCTCGACAGAGAAGCAAATCTAGATAATTTTGTTGATGCATTTAATCTTAAACTTTAGAAACGACATCAATGAAAAGCTACTGTGGCAGAACCGTAGTTTTATATGAGAAACTGACTGATAGAATTGGAAAGAAAACTGTATATATCATTATTTGTTCGGTATTATTTGGTGCTAACCATATGTCTCCTTCCTAACACCAATTGCAGTCACTGTGGAGAACTGGATCACTATTGTGACCACTGAAAATGTGAGAAGAAGTTCGGTGCAGGAGAATGGAATATGCTATGCACGAAGGCAGTATTGACTAGACAAATTTAACTATCAGATTATGGATGGCCACATTAAGGTGGTATTTCTGCCCACAGACAGGATAGCAGACGAGGGAAACGCACGAAACACAAATCCGTGACTGGATAATAAAGGGGGTCGCTATGTGCTGAAAATTTAAATTTCCCTGAAACTGCTTGCTGAGAGATGCTTGGAGTTGACATCCAGGCAGAGTCCCCAACATGCTTAACAAACGGTGCGCTAGAAGACGGTGTGTCCTTGCCTTCCTCTGACGTTTGAACTGGCTTACCTAACCAATTATTTGAGGGAGGGGAACTACGATTTAAGGTGAACCACTGTGCAGTTTCCCATTTTGCAAGTACACAAGTCATTGTCTGAGGTGCGAGAGACAAAGAAGTGCCAGAAAGCAAGACATAGTCTGGGACTAACTGGAAATTAAACTGTGAACATTTAGACTTTCAGTCTGACGCTCACATTTCCGCTGTCTCACCCCCACCGTCAACGAGGGAAAACGGTGCACTTTGGCAGTCAAAAAAACGGTAAAGCCAGAAGCGTGTATCACAAGGTGTACACCATCAGAAGATTTAATATATAAAGTGTGTCCATGTTAGAGGTACACAAACAAATCCTGATAACGAAAGAACTCGACATTTTATGTCGTTGTGTAAAGATGTGATCCTCACCATTTTAAGGAGAGCGCTAGGTAACATGGACCCATGCCTAGGTACCATGGGGGTAACACCGTCAGATCACCGACCAGCGCTGTCGGGCTGGGCTAACACTTGTATGGGTGACCATCCGGTCTGCTGAACTGTTGGCAAGCGGGGTGCACTCAGCCCTTGTGAGGCAAAGTGATGCCTGTGGGCTGAGGATGACTTGGCGGCCGATCGGTACCGTTGGGCCTTCATGGCCTGTTCGGGCGGAGTTCAGTTTTAGTTTTAGCTAGGTAACATGACGCATGCGCGCCAGGGAAAGGTCACATCTGCAAGTATCTCGACATGTTGGTGAACTGTGCAGTTCCACAGATGCTTCCCGACGTCATTTTTCAGCAACATGGTGTGCGCCCCCGGTAGCTGAGTGGTCAGTCCGACATAATGTCAATCCTAATGGTTCGATTCCCGGCTGGGTCAGAGATTTTCTCCGCTCAAGGACTGGGTGTTATGTTGTCCTAATCATCATCATTTCATCCCCTTCGACACGCATGTTGCCGACGTGGCATCTAATTGAAAGACTTGCACCCGGCTAATGGTCTACCCGACGGGTGGCCCTAGTCACAGGACATTTACATCTTTAGCAAGATGGTGCGCCACGCCACTAACATGGGGACGTCACAACATTTTGTCAATGCAACAGGTCCTGAGTGTTGGATCGGAAGGAGGGCCCAATTGCCTGGCTCCCTCGGTCTCACGATCTGACTTCCCTGAATGTCTCCGCCTGGACGTTTATTGAGGATATTGTTTACTGAACTAGGGTTCGAATTTTGGTAGATTTGAGACAACGGGTATACGCCGCAGCAGCTGTCAGAACACGTGTCATGCTGATGAGAAGTGGTGTATGTTTCGATATCTGTCGAGAAACGAACGGTGCCCACACTGAACTGTACCAACACGCATAAAAATGTTTGAGCTCCTGTCTATAATATTGGACAAATAAAGTAATAAATGTTAATAGGTACTGAAATACACTGCTGGCCACCGTAAATGCAACACCAAGAAAGACAAAAGGTAGCACAACAAAATTTATTTTGTAGATAACATGTTGACCAAGTATCAAATGATTACGTTTACAGACGTCTGTGACATGTGGTTCCTGTCAGAATCAGTAGCCAGAGTAGCCGCCATTGTTGGAGATCACCGCTGCCACACGTCTCGGCATTGAGTCAAAGAGAAGTTGGATGTGTTCCTGGGGTACAGCAGCCCAAGCAGCTTCCACACGTTGCCAAAGATCATCTGGTGTGGCAGCTGGGGATGTAATCTGGGTCACTCGTTGAGCAACCATGGACCACATGTTTTCTATCGGCGAAAGATCCGGAGAGCGAGCCGGCCAGGGAAGCACTTCAATCTAGTTATTAACGAAGAACCTTTGGACAATGCGTGCCACGTGTGGTCGCGCATTATCCTGTTGAAATATGGCTGTGGCCGAACCCTGACGGTAAGGAAGGACAACTGGCTCCAGCGACTCGGATATGTAGCGCCGGCTATTTAAAGTACCGGCAATGCGTACTAGAGGCGTGCGAGAGTAATATCCAATACCGCCCCATACCATAATACCCGGTGCAAGACCAGTGTGGCGGTGCATAATGCAGCTGTCCAGCATCCTCTCTCCACGGTGTCTCCACACTCGAATCCGACCATCGTGGTGCTGCAGACAGAAGCGTGCCTCATCAGTAAAGACAACGTCATTCCATTCTGCCGTCCACATCCGTCTGTCATCACACCATTGGCGACGGAGACGTCTGTGGTTCTGCGTCAATGGTAGACGAAGCAATGGACGTCTTGCGGACAGACCACTCTGCTGTAAAGGGCGTCGAATGGTACGCGCAGACACTGGATGATGCGTTACAGACGCAATGTGCTGTGATGGTTCGGGATGTCACTGTGCGATCCGTCACTGCCATGCGCACAATTTGCCTATCAGCACGTGCAGTGGTGCACCGAGGTGAATGCGATCGACCACGTCGGTCCGTCGTACCCTCCTGCATCCAACGGTCACATATCCGCATTACAGTTGTTTGGTTTCGTCCAACACGACTAGCGATTTTTCTGTATGATAATCCACAATCTCGGTAAGCCACTATCCTTCCTCTGTCGAACTCGGATACTTGATCAAACGATGTTCGCTGTTGTCTACGAGGCATAACTGATCGTCTTGTGAAACAACCACAAGGTAAACACACGTGCCGAACGTACACTCGTCGAAATCGCCAAGCCTTAAATGGCGCTATAAGGTGGCGCCACAGGCGCGCGTGATGTGCGTCTGCGCTGAAATTCTAATCAGTTGCATATCTCATCGCTGCACACCCATGGTGTAAATTTCACTTGATTCGGATGCTTCCTTCAGGGTGTTGCATTTACGGTGGCCAGCAGTGTATAAAGAATTGTTTTTGTATATCTCTGACCCGGACACGCTGTATTTGAAGTGTTGCGCAAATTAAGTTCACTAAGGGAATTCTTTAATATTAATACAGACATGAAATCTAACGTAATTCCCATTGACAGAAAACATCCTCGCCAGTCCAGGTAAGTTTAATGAATCAATTTATAAGATGTATAGAAGAAGAGAGAATGGCGTTTTACTGCATCAGTTTTTGTCCACATTATTACCATCGCGCACATTACCCTTCGTACTGTCGTTTCAGACAACACAGTTGACAACGACGTATACTGTCTGCCGCACCCAGACACGAAGCAAGAGTATTGCCTCTAGTGGCCAGTGGTCTTGCACGATAGGTTACGTAGATTTAGAGTGAGGTACTGGCAGAATTGAAGCTATTGCTTCAGATTTCAATGCTGGACCACCAACAAGTGTCGGCGTGCGAACCGTTCAACGAAACATAATAGATATGGGCTTTTGGAGCCGAAGGCCCACTCGTGTATCCTTGATAACAGCACGACACAAAACCTTTCGCCTCACCCTGGGCCCGCCAACACCGACATTGGACTGTTGATGACTGGAAACATGTTGCTTGGTCGGACGAGTCTTGTTTCAAATTGTATCGAACGGATGGACGTGTACCGGTGTGGAGCCAACCTGATGAATCCATGGGCGTTGCATGTCAGCAAGGGACTATTGAATCTGGTGGAGGCTCTATAATGGCGTGGGGCGTGTGCAGTTGGTGTGATATGGGATCCTGGTACGTCTAGATACGACTCTGACAGATGACACCTACGCAAGCATCCTCTTTGATCACCAGCATCCATTCATGTCCACTGTGTATTCCGACGGACTTTGGCTATTCCAACAGGACAATGCGACACCCCTTACGACCGAATTACTACAGACTGGCTCCAGATACACTGTTCTGAGTTTAAGCACTTCCGCTGCCTACTACACTCCCCAGACATGAACATTATTGAGCATATCTGGGATGCCTTGCAACGCGCTGTTTAGAAGAGACCTCCACCCCTTCGTACTCTTCCGAATTTATGGACAGCTCTGCAGGATTCCTGGTGTCATTTCCCTCCAGCACTACTTCAGACATCAGTCGAGTCCATGCCACGTCGTGTTGCGGCACTTCTGCTTGCTCGCGGTGGCCCCACACGATATCAGCAGGTGCATCTGTTTCTTTGGGTCTTCAGTGTAGCTAGGTTTGCTCATCAAGTAACTGAGTGGCTTCAGATTATAAATTATGAAGCACTAATTTCCTGAACATGTGTCGTACGCCATAAAAGCCTATTTGAACGGAACTGTTATGTGGTACTACCCTCTGGAGTAAAATTACGGGGTCTGTTTTTAAGAGACGGAAAAGCCCAAATACAACTGCGAAAAGGACTTTATTACTATAAGTACTATAGCCAATGATTTCCAAGAGCATAGGCAACGAGTAAAAGGCTGAATAACTCTTCGTTGGATTTGTTTTGTAAAGCTATTCTGAAGGGAAGCAGCCACATCAGGACACAAGAGAAGAAAATAGTGTGTAGCGAAAAGTGAAATGACGCATCCTGATCCACGTCATCTGATGACAGCAGCCTATTGCTGGGCCCAACAACATGGACGTAGAGGAACTAGTTGCATTCCTATAACAGTAAAGAGAGTACTGCTTCCTTAGATTAAAATGAACAGAAGAGTGTTCTGAGGCAAGAATACACGGCAATGAACAGTACTGTTGAGGTCGCATTATAAACAATGTCGAAAGTCAAACGCTAGTGAGGTAAAAGCAGATGTTTTAGGAGTAGTTCGGTAGTACTTATTTTTCATGAACAGATACTGAATCAATAACTTGACGAACTCCCGTGTGGATTTGGTTTATTAGAGTGAGTCATTCGGTTAAGTATGTGTTAGAGAAGTTGGCGTATACCTTTGTTGTAGAAGTTACATGTTTTCCACCAACTGTATCGTAATTCTGTTGATATATTTTTCATCTGTGGTTTCTGGGTGCATAGCGGTGTCTCTGATTTCATAGAAGCAATGGTGAAATGTTTGACATCGATATAGGTGTGAACTTTCGCAGCAAGTGGTATTTGGGGATTGAACTGTAATATTCCGAAACTAATGACACTGTAAATTAATTTTCATCAGCAACGTGCAGCTGCTTGAGAGGAACTTTTGGCTACTACTGGATGTGGTTTTTATATCTAAAATACTATAGACTGATGGAGATAGAAATAATTAAATATCACAAATCTTTTGAGTTTAGTGAGAGGGAGAATAGCCGTACATCCTCGCTGGAATATTGATTGACTACATTTATCTAGCAGAGTCTTACGAACTCAACGTCACCATTAAGTGCGCTCATACGGTAGTTTGTGGGGGAGGAGCAAGACTTGGGGGTATGGAGTATTTTTAATATTTTGGAAGATGAATGGTGACTTGAAAGTAACCTTAAGAAGTTCCAGTCCCACCCTTATTAGAAACGTACGTAATAACGACTTTTAAGTAATTATCTTGCAAAAAAAAAAAGGCTACACTATGTTTTGTTCTTTCCTTAAGAGTTAGGTGGTGGCAAGGGGTGGGGATGCGGGGGGGGGGGGGGGTTAGAAGTGGGCGGCACGTCCTTTGCCAACGGGTATGAGCCGCCTTGTCGTAATTCATCCAAAGGTTACGATTCCAGTAACGTGCGTCTGGACTCTTTCGAAGCCTCCCATCACGCCTACTTGCTGACAACCTCAAACACTGCGGCAGTGCTCTAGAATTAGTCGTACCAGAGTCTTGTGTGCAGTTTCCTTAACATTTGCTCAACACTTTCCCAGAATGATTCCAAAAGATCTGTGTTCCTCATCGTCTTGACTGCTATTCATTACATGTTGACGAGCCTCCATATCTCTTTATAGTGTGGACCGACGTGTGTAAACGATTTGACCATACCAGATATTACTTCAAAAGCTGCAATCCGCTACTAATCGAACCATCTTTTCATTTGTATGCATTCAGTAAAAGGGTTCATCCAGGGACGATTAGTAAACAACATTACCGTGAGTAAACGACCTACCTTATTGCTGAAATGCTTGTGTAAACTGAGACAATTAGGGTTTGTCATTGGTATTTACACTTCAGTGTATTATAATACAGTAAACTATCGAATAGAACGTCACTGAAATGGAAAAAAAAATGCAGGTACGGCAACAGATCTGCATACTAGCGCTTTCACTGACCATGATCAGCAAGTTCCTTCTTCAAACAAATATATTTTGACAGCAGGAAGGCATATATTCGAAATTTTCGACAAAGCTATTTGTACTGCTGTGAGAACAGCTACTACGAGGGAAATATTGTTGTGTTGTTAATACTAAGGACAATGACAGGTTTGCCAAAGAGCTTCAACGCACTAGCACCTCGTGCTATATTCTGTGGTGTAAATGTGTTGAATTCTTGATACAGAGTGCCACTGTAAATGATACATTCGTTTACAAGACTCTGTGTTTCCAGAAGTATTACATATAACTGAAGTTTGAAGAAAACCGTAAACTCACCAAGTTTTGCACTCTACAAATGTTCTATGAGTGTGCCTCTGATCATAGTCGAGTTTGCTCCATATCTTATGTAGCAAAATCGGGTCAACTGTCATTGCATAACACTGATGCATTGTCTGAGCTGTTCCAGTGTTCTTGGCAGTGGTGGTACGCTCCAGTGAGGGTGTGCCATGTCTTGTTGGAAGACGAAGTTCTCGGAATTAGCAATGATTTGTGGAAAAAACACAACTGCAACATATCAAGATAAGAAGTACCCCTCACAGACTTGCACTGAGACATTGCATAGAAAACATTAACCTTAGATGAATCTCGTTCATGCGCCACAATTTCATGAGGATTTTCGCCCCATTCTCTCACATTGTGGTGATCAACATTTTCAGATAAATGGAAGGTTGCTTATTCGCTGAATATCAGCTTGAAGGCGAAATGTTCAACCAGAAGTGTTTCCAGCATAGTGATGCGAAACTGAAGGTTATAATTCTTACACTAACTGCAGACGATGTGGGCTGAAATGTAGCCAGCGTCGCAAAAGCTCACACATAATTTGTTTCGGTATTCCAAGTTCGCGGCTTGCGCAGACTTTTTCTTTTTTTAGGGGGGTGGGGGTGGGGGGTGGGGTAGGGGGGGGGGAAGATACATGTGCGAAACTTTCCCTCACTCTCACCGCGGTTGCATGTGGCACATTTGGTCGACCGGTAATTTTCTGCCCACAGAGGCAACCTGTGCCGCGAAATTGTTGATACCAATGCACGATGCTCCGGTTACATGTCGGTTCTTTTCCTTATTTATTTCTGAATACACGCTGCATTGTTATACAGATAAGCATCTTGCATACTCTAACACAAAAAGACTTTTTTCGTTCTGTCGCCGCTTTGTGAAGGCACTGCAGTCTTCGCGCCAGATGGTGAGCACGATGCAAACTCGGTGAATTTACGGTTCTATTCATGCATGAATCATGTTTGTACATCTAATACCTTGGAAAAATGTAGAACTTTGAAAACGAGTGAATCATTTACAGCAGACCTGTAATTTCTGTAGCCGAAAGCGCCACCAGGCAAATGGATCAGAGCGATGATCATAGGAAGCTCGTGATGGAGGAGCTTTTTGCAGTCTGTGAAGCAGAAGCCGCGTTGGAAACTGCCGTTTACCTGCACATGAAACATTCTGACCTGAATCAGTCGCAGGATTGAATTGTTTTCTTGTGGCTTAACTAAACATGGTGTGGTACGATAATATTTACTTGGGAGCCACGTAGGTGCCCAACTATGTAATAGAGAGCAAAAAAAGTAATCTCTCGAACATCTTTCCATTTTTAATTGTAATTCCTGTTCCTTATTCACCAAATAAAGACGAACTATCTCACTGATCTTCTCATGGTTTAGTCCATGTGGTAGGCTGTTGTCCTGAGGCTATCAAGCCCCCACTCATTCTGAAGTCATAACACTACAGTCAAGTATCTGTGTGATATGCCTGTACGATGCTCTTGTGTGCCTCATGCCAATGATTCGACCTTTCCCCAAGCTCCGAGGATGGCTATAAGCTGTATTGCGGGCAAGCTGTATTGCGATCTCCACCTAAGAAGTTCCATCATTCTTCATCTGATGGTTCAAATGGCTCTGAGCACTATGGGACTTAACATCTATGGTAATCAGTCCTCTAGAACGTAGAACTACTTAAACCTAACTAACCTAAGGACATCACACAACACCCAGTCATCACGAGGCAGAGAAAATCCCTGACCCCGCCGAGAATCGAACCCGGGAACCCGGGCACGGGAAGCGAGGACGCTACCGCGCGACCACGAGCTGCGGACTCTTCATCTGAAGGAGTATCTTTTTCATGTAGAGAAAACAAGCTCACAAAAGGATTATTTTTTATCACAGCATCCCAAAGGCATGGTAGTACTCGAGAATAAGCGTAATAGCGTAGAAACAAGGTGCTAAGGGTATAATGGTGTACTTCTGAACTTAAATAAGTTTCCCTTGAGACTCTTTGTCCTTGAATTCCAACAGGCTCCCGAGTTTTATGACCGTAACCTTCTACATTCAAGTTCATAAAGTTATAATAAGGTAACAAACGAACAAAGCAACATTACGAGGTGCATTCAAGTTCTAAGGCCTCCGATTTTTTTTTTCTAATTAACTACTCACCCGAAATCGATGAAACTGGCGTTACTTCTCGACGTAATCGCCCTGCAGACGTACACATTTTTCACAACGCTGACACCATGATTCCATGACAGCGGCGAAGGCTTCTTTAGGAGTCTGTTTTGACCACTGGAAAATCGCTGAGGCAATAGCAGCATGGCTGGTGAATGTGCGGCCACGGAGAGTGTCTTTCATTGCTGGAAAAAGCCAAAAGTCACTAGGAGCCAGGTCAGGTAAGTAGGGAGCATGAGGAATCACTTTAAAGTTGTTATCACGAAGAAACTGTTGCGTAACATTAGCTCGATGTGAGGGTGCGTTGTCTTGGTGAAACAGCACACGCGCAGCCCTTCCTGGACGTTTTTGTTGCAGTGCAGGAAGGAATTTGTTCTTCAAAACATTTTCGTAGGATGCACCTGTTACCGTAGTGCCCTTTGGAACGCATTGGGTAAGGATTACGCCCTTGCTGTCCCAGAACATGGACACCATCATTTTTTCAGCACTGCCGGTTACCCGAAATTTTTTTGGTGGTGGTGAATCTGTGTGCTTCCATTGAGCTGAATGGCGCTTTGTTTCTGGATTGAAAAATGGCATCCACATCTCATCCATTGTCACAACCGACGAAAAGAAAGTCCCATTCATGCTGTCGTTGCGCATCAACATTGCTTGGCAACATGCCGCAAGGGCAGCCATGTGGTCGTCCGTCAGCATTCGTGGCACCCACCTGGATGACACTTTTCACATTGTCAGGTCGTCATGCAGGATTGCGTGCACAGAACCCACAGAAATGCCAACTCTGGTGGCGATCTGTTCAACAGTCATTCGGCGATCCCCCAAAACAATTCTCTCCACTTTCTCGATCATGTCGTCAGACCGGCTTGTGCGAGCCCGAGGTTGTTTCGGTTTGTTGTCACACGATGTTCTGCCTTCATTAATCTGTCGCACCCACGAACGCACTTTCGACACATCCATAACTCCATCACCACATGTCTCCTTCAACTGTCGACGAATTTCAATTGGTTTCACGCCACGCAAATTCAGAAAACGAATGATTGCACGCTGTTCAAGTAAGGAAAACGTCGCCATTTTAAGTATTTAAAACAGTTCTCATTCTCGCCGCTGGCTGTAAAATTCCATCTGCCATATGGTGCTGCCACCTCTGGGACGTATTGACAATGAACGCGGCCTCATTTTAAAACAATGCGCATGTTTCTATCTCTTTCCAGTCCGGAGAAAAAAAATCGGAGGCCTTAGAACTTGAATGCACCTCGTATTATCATTTACACTGAGGTGACGAATAGTGATACGCACGTATACAGATGACAATAGTATCGCGAACGTAAGATATAAAAGGGCAGTGCTTTGGCGGAGCCTGTCATTTGTACTCAGGTGACCCATGTGAAAGGGTTTCCGACGTTATTATTGCCGCATGACGAGAATTAACAGACTTCGATCGTGGAATGGTAGGTGGAGCTGGACGCATGGGACATCCTGTTTCGGAAATCTTTAGGGAATTCATTGGACTGCATATAATTCGGTTGTATGAAGACACTGCAGTTTCCACTCAGTCGTAATACTCCTCTTGTCATCATTGGAAAATTTAAGTTGCAAATCGCATTCACTCCGCTCCACGACGCCGAATTGGTATCTGACAATTCACCGTTGTATCCAGGTAAGCCCATAATTATTTTCACGGCACAGAATTTATTTCTCTGAGTGTCGTACTAAAGAATATCAGTGATCCACAGCAGCCACCTGCGATCAACGTAAAACACGACTGAACTTAATAATGTAAGTGAAAAATGAGTGAGTGGTACGAGTCCTCAGGAGTCAATTAAAGATCGATAATTGCTTCTTTACATCCGTTCAGAATTTTATCTTTGGACATTCAATGCAGAGCTACTTTAAAGGTCAAATCTGTTATCTGACTGTACCAGTTAGTACTGTCTTCGAGTTGAAAGATCCAGCTAAACCTTTTAATGTCCGCTTATGCTACCGCTGTCATGTAATTTCCGTAATATGGGCTCCAGTGCTACATCCCAAAATTCCGAACTAGACACTGACCCCTGCGGATAGTCTTTTGTTATCGTCTTATTTATTTCCTTTCCTGGACATGTTAAAGAACCATGTCGCCTGTAGCAATAATCTCTCAGGCATTTACACAGCGCTTCTGGACACTCCAAATACCTAAGACGACCAAAGAAAGACGGCGACCAAAGGTCATCGAGAGCACCAGCTATATCAGTCATCATTGCTAGAATATACATAGAAAGAATATCTGTCGCTAACGAGATCGCCTTATTTATTGCATCTTCAATTGACTTGCCTCTTCTACACTCGTACTGATGAGGGCTCATCCAGTGTAGCAGCCTGTGATTTTGTAATCTTTTGCATAATAGTCTCTCAAATATCTTGGCCACAACGTTCAAAAGACACACTGGTCTGTATGATTTGGGTATCATTGAGGCCTTATCTTGTCCCTTGACTAATTATTACCACCTCAGCGTTCTTCCGCGGTGCAGCGACCCTTCCTTGTAAGAGACACTCATTGTACAGATCGCACAAGTAACTAATTGGTAACATAAGGCTTGCATTACTTTGGCAGGGACCCTGTCCTATCCTGGAGGGTTTTTCTTTTTCAATCTTAATATTATTTGTCTAATTTCTTCTTGTGCGAAGGGGTACACAAGTTTATTGTTTTTATATTCTTCCCATAACATATCCCGTAACCTACGCTGATTATCTTTCTCACCTTCTTCTCCATCGTCAGGAAGTAGTGCAGCCGACTGTTCCCAGCATTCTGTTATCGTCCCCTCATTCCTTCTGAGCACGAATAAGACTGTTGGTGACAATATTTTCTCGCAGACTATTTTATATGGTACACTCCAGGGATCTGTTTCTAAATTAGCCTCCATGAATTGCTTCCATCTTTCATTTTTGTTTCCCACAACTCTCCCTTAAAACGTTGTTAAACATACCTGCACCTAGGCAGCCTTCGGACTCTTTCTTCTTGGGTCATGGTGCTCTGCTATAGCTTGCTAGCTCTTCTTGTTTCGCATCTTACTTTCTGGAGCGTCTCGGTCCAGGAGTGACCTCTGCTGACAGGTATCGATGCCTACATTGCTCTACGTACACCCACTGTTAGTTCTTGAGCTTTAGCATCTACATTATCACCCAGCGATGGACTTCCTGGGCACTGAAACGCTTTTCTTAGTTGTTCCTAGTTACCGTCCTTGATCCTGTATTTGGACCTTATGCGCATGTTTTCTGTGGCGTCTTGGATTTCTGTTGCAGAGGTGGTATAGTCTATGATACTGTGCTCACTCGATTTCATTCCACTCACAACCGTGTAGCCTTTCACACGGCGCGCCGCTGCCGGATTTGCTAAGGTGGCATCAATATTTGACGTTGCTCCGACCTTCCCTTCGTAGGTTGGGGGATTGTGAGGTGCATTCAATACCTGTAGGTTGAGTTCCATAACGGCTTCTTCTAGTTGTCTTCCACCGTCATCAGTCAGGCGGCTATGCCACAATACTGACTTCGTATTTGCATCAGTTGAGTACTATGTGGCTAATATTCATTAGTTTTAGCAGCTACTCGTCGATCTCATCACTAAATTGAAAATACACGGAAACCAGGATGCACCTCTCCCTTCGGGTCAACATTTCCACACATATTATGTATTCCAGAGGAAATGCGCTGCAGTGCTAATACACCGCCTGAACACTATAGCAGAGAACAATCCAAACAGCTTGACAGTCGCCCAATACCGGCCAGCATCAGAAGAAGCAGCAGTAAACACAGCCGATATTCCCTACAAACGAAAATACCTGAGAGAATATGTCACGTAAACCCCACCGCACACCCTTTTTACTTTATATGCAGTTTATATGGCATAAAATTTTAATTAATTTTATATTGCTTATTGTTGTTAATGTGGGGATACGCACTACACTGAAAGATTTCCTTCTGTGCATGTACAATCTTTAATTTGCAAGCTATTTTTATATAACACTAATCAAAATGGTTCAAATGGCTCTGAGCACTATGGGACTCAACTGCTGAGGTCATTAGTCCCCTAGAACTTAGAACTAGTTAAACCTAACTAACCTAAGGACATCACAAACAGCCATGCCCGAGGCAGGATTCGAACCTGCGACCGTAGCGGTCTTGCGGTTCCAGACTGCAGCGCCTTTAACCGCACGGCCACTTCGGCCGGCTAACACTAATCTGGCTTGTTAGATATGGAACATGGTATCATCACTGTAACTAATTATGGAATAAAAAAATGCCTTTCGCTACTTTCATCTCTTGAATGCACTGAAAATTACTCTTATTACCTACACGGAAGTTACAGTTATGTTATGTTCACTATACGTAAGAGCTGCAGTGGATTTTTTAAATATATGAACACTATTAACTGGCACGACTACCATGAGAGCAAGAAACTAAAAAAGGATGAAATCTGATTTTTATGTTATTAGCCAGAACAGGTTTTGCACAGCAGTCCTTGATCACACACAAGTAAAATTTTATCACTCATGAATTATTTACGTAACTGATAACATAATAGCCACCTGAAAATGACATAATAAAATCCACAATTTCCCTCTGAAGTCTCCAGGAAGCTGAAAGAGATAATTTTAATGTACCGTTACGTGCCCGCTATATTGCGCGAAAACTGCTTTCACTCGATTTAATTTGAATTTGCCGCTGCAGCGGCTCCCGCCATCGCTGCACGGCTCTGCGTCATAAAATATTCCTAATATACTGAAAACTGCTAAGAATTTGGAATGAAATCTTGTGCAAGCTAGCAAAAAATTATTACAGGTAATAATTTTAGCAATTTCTATATTTAAAAAAAATCAACATAAATTGGAAGTACTCACTTTTTACAAATATTAGTCTCCAATGGCGTCTTTTTCGATCAAAGGGCAAACGATGGCTTCCTACGCATTCAAACAAGCGTCACAGGCTCTTACAACTTTAACGGCAACAAGAAGACAGAGAGAGTAATGTTTTAACCTCCACTACTTATTGGCAATTTAATATGTATATTTGTAGTTATTTCTAATTATCATTGTCTGCTTCGATACATACATTCGCCGACCACAGACGTTATTTGTGAAATATAAATACATAAATATTGCACAAACATAAAAATGAAAATTTATTATTTCCTTTTATACATAATCTACAACCACTCAAACAGTAATGAAATAATAATAATAATAATAATAATAATACAGATAAACGTTTATTTTTATTATTTTTATATATTCTAACGATTTTGTAAATGTCTTGCCAGGAGACGTCACAAATACTTCGTACAAAAGGCTACGCATTAGACAGAGCACAAGATCCAAGGACAAGGATGGTCAAGAAGCTCTTCGAGGAATTAAGAAGAGAAGCACAACGGAACAAAACAGTCAAAGAAACCCGATAATACCTGGAAGAAAGTGTGGCTCAACTTGTACGAAGGCGTATCCAACACGAAAGTGAAGTGTTACAAAGTAATCAACAACATGATACCCACAAATGAAAGGTTTAGCAGCAGGCCACCTAAGACCATCAGAAAAATGATAGACTTGCAATGCAAACGACGCCTTGGAGCATCGTTTGCAATGTGCGGAAACAAAACTAATCTGGAAGACATGCAAACCTACTCTGGCGTTCATAAGCAGAAGCACACCAGAACGGATGAACATAGAACTATCAACCGTCTCGGGTATAAAACCGTTCCCCAGATCAAAGAGACAAACCACCACATGGATTTTAGGTTAAACCATGGCCGGCCGGAGTGGCCTGGCGGTTCTAGGCGCTACAGTCTGGAACCGCGAGACCGCTACGGTCGCAGGTTCGAATCCTGCCTCGGGCATGGATGTGTGTGATGTCCTTAGGTTAGTTAGGTTTAAGTAGTTCTAAGTTCTAGGGGACTGATGACCACAGCAGTTGAGTCCCATAGTGCTCAGAGCCATTTGAACCATTTGTTAAACCATGCATGCAGTAATAGATGTGAGCGAGCACGAAGTTTTCGAATACCTCTCATACCTATGGGAGGAAAACAAGAAAGCCGCACGGTTAGAGGCTCCATGTGACGGGTTGTGCGGCCCCTCCCGCCGAATTCGAGTCCTCCCTCGGGAATGGGTGAGTGTGTTGTTCTTAACATGAGTTAGTTTAACACTTTCGCTGCGTCTGACGCTTATAAGCGTCAAAACGAGCCACGAGCCAGTGCGGCTGACGCTTATAAGCGTCCGCGCTCACTGTCCGATTACTCAGTCTAGTTGCAGCGTCTAAGCTGGCATCAAAGCGTGTAACTTTTGTTCTGTGTGGTCAGTTATCGAACGTATATTGTTCGTAAGGGCGGTTAATGAACTGACACCTGGACCTTCCAATGCGAAAAGAACAGGGAAAGTGTTAAGTTGACAGAGGAACAGTTAGTTAGTGTACTAGACGACAGTGATTTTCTGTGTAGTGAGGACGAGGCATACCACGGAGATTGTCATTTATGGGCTGCAAAAGAATTGCAGAGTGATGATAGCGTGGAAGCACAGCTTTCGAATCTGTTTCGTGACAGTTCCGAATCTGAAGATATGGGTCACAACGATTGTGTGGAAATTGACGACAAAAAAGGCCCGACGTGTCACTCGGAGATAAGCGAGGTGAGTTCTGGCATAAAGAACCACATAATATGCAGTATAACCCATTTACGAAGGAAGAAGTTTTGCAAATTCATCCTGCTGGCAATTCTCCCATGGATTTCTTCAGATTATTGGTAACATTCGAATTGTTGCAACTTGTAGTTGACGAAACGAACGATAACGCAGTCAACATATTGCTGAGCGAAAATACAAAACAGGGATCTAGGATCTGTAAATGGAAACCTCCAAGTATAGGCGAATTACTAGTTTTCCTGGGAGTTTCGTTACATTTAAGTAACGTTAAATATCCGGGATTACAAGACTACTGGAAGCAAGAACCGCTGTTTGAGAATAGAGGAATAGCGATGAGTATAAGCAGAGACCGGTATTTGATCATATTACGCTCTCTACATTTCGCAAAAAATCCACTTCCAGGAAACCCGAAACCAGACGATCGTTTATATAAGATACGACATATATTGGATTATTTTAACACGAGGATGTCTCAAGTGCATTACCCGGGAAGATATTTATCAATAGATGAATCAATGATTCTTTGGAGGGGAAGATGGTCTTTTAGACAATACATAAAAAGTAAACGTAATAAATATGGCATTAAGATGTACATGCACAACAATCCAGACGGTTTCATGAATAAGTGCGCTGTGTACATGGGAAGTAGTGGAAATATGGGAGGAAAAGGTCACGCTGAAAAGGTCGTTTTGCATTTGATGGCAGAAAAGCTGAATGTTGGTCACCACATTTACTTGGACAATTATTATAACAGTTTTCATTAAGCTACAACTCTATTGAACCTAAAAACACTTTCCACAGGTACTTTGAAATTAAATAGGAAATACACCCCCGAAGACTCTGTATCGGCAAAACTTGGGAGAGGAGAGACAATTGCGCGGTATTCTAATGGAGTTATGATTGGAAAATGGAAGGATCGACGAGAGGTTTCCTACATTTCCACAGAACATCTAAATGTTATGGAGCAAGTGACGAATGCGCGCCAGCAAACAGTCATGAAACCTTTGCCTATTATTAGGTTCAACGCATGTATGTCTGGGACTAATAAACAAGATGAGATGTTATGGTATTATTTATGTGTACGAAAGACCATGCGAAAGACTGGCCGAAAAAAGTATTCTTTCATGTTATTGACTTGGTAGTTTTCAATTCTCTATATCTGTACAACAAATACTCAGGAAATAAAATGACGTTGTACGATTACAGAATGTGCATTATAAAGGGCTTCCTTCCATCAATGGACGTTCCACGAAATGTGAGCAAGAAACATCACAAACACACACACACTGTGCAAATGCGGGAAGCTACTGCAGGGAAGAAGCAAGTTATGAGGAAGCGGTGTAAGAAGTGCGCGGAACAAGGCAAGCGCTCTGATGCACCATACGAGTGTACAACCTGCCCAGACAAACCTGGATACTGCTTGAACTGTTGTATAATTTCCCATAAGTAGCAAAGACGCGATAATATCGGGGAAATTCCTACTATCAAAGACAACTTCTTTTATTTCATTTGACATTGCATGCTTTCTTTTTATGACGTGAAAGGTTAGAACTTTTTTTACGAGTACTCAGAAAATGAGGTCTTCTTTTGTGTTAAGTCGACTTATTTCTTATTGCGTTGTAAGGCGTTCACTTCTCTTTTATGCGAAAGAATTTGTCGTGCTAAATTTGCTTTAATAGCACCGTAACTGAAGTGACGGGGGACACGAGAGAAGCCTCCACGTAGGGTATGTTTCGCTTACTAATTTCTACACATCCGGGCGTCCCCTGGGCGTCTATGATAAATGTAGACGGCTAATTCTCTCATACCAGGAGCAAACATGCTACTAAATAAAGAACGCGAAATCCCGAAGATTGGCTAAAATTTACAGACGCGCGAAATTTGGCACGGACTTCAATGCGAGATGCCTTTAATAGGTTCCACAACGAAAAATTGTCTCGAAATTTGGTAGCAAATCCGAAGAAATTCTGGTCGTATGTAAAGTACACAAGCGGCAAGACGCAGTCAATACCTTCGCTGCGCAGTGCCGATGGTACTGTTACCGACGACTTGCCGCTAAAGCGGAGTTATTGAACGCAGTTTTCCGAAATTCCTTCACCAAGGAAGACGAATGGAATATTCCAGAATTTAAAACACGAACAGCTGCTAGCATGAGTTTCTTAGAAGTAGATACCTTAGGGGTTGCGAAGCAACTCAAATCGCTTCATACGGGCAAGTCTTCAGGTCCAGATTGTATTCAGATTACGCTGATACAATAGCTCCCTACTTAGCAATCACATACAACCGCTCGCTCACCGACAGATCTGTACCTACAGATTAGAAAATTGCGCAGGTCGGACCAGTGTTTAAGAAGGGTAGTAGGAGTAATCCATCGAACTACAGACCTATATCATTGACATCGGTTTGCAGTAGGGTTTTGGAGCATATACTGTATTCAAACATTATGAATCACCTCGAAGGGAACGATCTATTGATACGTAATCAGCATGGTTTCAGAAAACATCGTTCTTGTGCAACGCAACTAGCTCTTTATTCGCACGAAGTAATGGCCGCTATCGACAGGGGATCTCAAGTTGATTCTGTATTTCTAGATTTCCGGAAAGCTTTTGACACCGTTCCTCACAAGCGACTTCTAATCAAGCTGCGGGCCTATGGGGTATCGTCCCAGTTGTGCGACTGGATTCGTGGTTTCCTGTCAGGAAGGTCGCAGTTCGTAGTAATAGACGGCAAATCATCAAGTAAAACTGAAGTGATATCAGGTGTTCCCCAGGGAAGCGTCCTGGGACCTCTGCTGTTCCTGATCTATACAAATGACCTGGGTGACAATCTGAGCAGTTCTCTTAGGTCGTTCGCAGATGATGCTGTAATTTAGCGTCTAGTAAGGTCATCCGAAGACCAGTATCAGTTGCAAAGCGATTTAGAAAAGATTGCTGTATGTGTGGCAGGTGGCAGTTAACGCTAAATAACAAAAAGTGTGAGGTGATCCACATGAGTTCCAAAAGAAATCCGTTGGAATTCGATTACTCGATAAATAGTACAATTATCAAGGTTGTCAATTCAACTAAGTGCCTGGGTGTTAAAATTACGACCAACTTCAGTTGGAAAGACCATATAGATAATATTGTGAGGAATGCGAGCCAAAGGTTGCGTTTCATTGGCAGGACACTTAGAAGATGCAACAAGTCCACTAAAGAGACAGCTTACACTACACTCGTTCGTCCTCTGTTAGAATATTGCTGCGCGGTGTGGGATCCTTACCAGGTGGGATTGACGGAGGACATCGAACGGGTGCAAAAAAGGGCAGCTCGTTTTGTATTATCACGTAATAGGGGAGAGAGTGTGGCAGATATGATACGCGAGTTGGGTTGGAAGACATTAAAGCAAAGACTTTTTCGTCGCGGCGAGATCTATTTACGAAATTTCAGTCACCAACTTTCTCTTCCGAATGCGAAAATATTTTGTTGAGCCCAACCTACATAGGTAGGAATGATCATCAAAATAAAATAAGAGAAATCAGAGCTCGAACAGAAAGGTTTAGGTGTTCGTTTTTCCCGCGCGCTGTTCGGGAGTGGAATGGTAGAGAGATAGTATGATTGTGGTTCGATGAACCCTCTGCCAACCACTTAAATGTGAATTACAGAGTAATGATGTAGATGTAGATGTAAATTGACGACCTCTATCAGAGTCAATCTTAAAATGCGCATTTGAAGTAAATATAATTTCAAATGAATCCAGTTTCCTTTTTCCTTTTCTTTCCTTCTTAAGAATTTGCGTTAATGAATCCAAATTTTTCCTGAATGCAGTGGATTTGTTGCTTGTTTGAATTGTATTTTTTGTTACATTATCAACAAATGACGAACATGTGAATGACGCCTGTGACCCGTACAGGTGTCAGACATCAAATAGACTATAAAACATGACCACAATACAATCGAAGATTATTTCAGGTGATGCATCTGATCTGTCATCATTAAGTCAGTATAGAACATGATCCTACAGATCTTACAAGGTCTTGACGTCAGCCTGTAGCTCAGGTGTGCTTAGGAGCGTCAGCTCCGATCGGTACCTGCCGTTCCAGAGCGTTACCAGCCCGCACTCGTACGTTGCCGGGCCGCATTGGAGAGTTGCGCGCCTGCACCAATGCCGCAGTGAAAGTGTTTTAAGTCAGGGCTTCACAACATAAAAACGTGCTCGCGGAGCAAGCTGTGAGCAGCAAGGCGCGAGCACGGAGCAGCGCGAGCACGCTACCCCCACTACCGGACCAGAGCGGAGAGTGGGGAAAGTCACGTGGGGCACACAACAGCTGCCGCCAGACAATGTAAATCCGCGGCCACCTGCAGGGATATCACTCACGAATTATTACTGCGACAAATGAAACAAATAAAGGAGAATGTACACATGCCACATAATTTTATTAGCTTAGTGTATACCTCTACATTCGCATTAATTTGTGAACTGTTACACAATAAAAGGTGTCACTGAAGTGTGGGATTCTCGGTTATCTTGTACTTTTTGCCCTTTACAATTGCGTCTATGTTCGGAGTAACTGTTCTTGTGCATTTTAGGCGCAGCGTGCAGTTTAAATTTCGATCAGACAATGCGTTTCTCAGGCGCGTCTTGTTACATTTCATTGCAGAGAACAGTTGTTCACAAACCGAACATTGATATTATTGTAGCCGCCCGTTTGTGCAAAAGAGGAAATCTATTGTGAGGGAAGTGTCTGTAGATATCCCAAATGTTTTTCTTGTTCTGAAATTTGTCTCTGTATTCTCTGTCACACTGCAGGTCAATAATTTCTTGCTGCAGCTCAGGACGAATTTCTTAAATATTCGCTGAATATGGAAAGAACAGATCAAAATCACTGTCTAGTGCTGTCAGATCTTGAAAGCGCTGATCAACTAAACTATGTGAATAACGTTCACAGTCTTTGTGAACATCTTGCCTGGATGATAATTAGGAAAATGAGCTAGGTTTCCTGTTTCCAGCTAACTCACCCAAAGTGTCAATTTCATTTTAAAAGCTCGTATTCGATCTATGAAATGAGTAACTAGCAGATCTTTACCTTGTAGTAAAATGTTCAAAGGATACAGATGGCTAGTTAAATCTGCTAAGAACGCGAGATTACATTCAAACGTGCGCGCGCATTTCCCCTCCCTCCCCTCCCTCCCCACTCCGCGACGTTGCACCTGCTCGCGAGCACGTGCCTGAGCAGACGCGAGTATTCGTGCTCAAAACCGGCCAGTTGTTAAGCCCTGTGTTAAGTAGTGTGTAAGTCTAGGGACCGATGACCAGAGCAGTTTGGCCCCTTAGGAATTTACAAACACATTTTTGGAAACAAGAAAGCCATGCAATAAATACGAAACAGATTTCTCGAACTTACTCAAAGTCTCCCTAGAAGCAGCCTTCAAAAAAGCCACGCGACCTGCCTGACGTCACCGCCTGCCCGGCCCCCACAGGCGGCGGCGGCCCGCGGCCACGCCCACCTGCCGTCCCAGCACAACCGTCAAGTGCTTCAGTGAACGTCTCTTTTCTGTGATGAGTGCAGTGTCTTGTGTTCAGGGTTTATCAGTGCCCACATCAGCAGAACAGTAAAGGGCAAGGGGAATGAAAAAGCAAGAATTTCCCCTATTCCTCCAAAAATTGAAGCTCATTCACCATGTGCAAACAAACCACCAAAAATACTACCATTTTAATGTAAAAAAGTCAGTTATATCTCCATAATTAATTCCAAGTTTTCTAATTTAATAACAAATTTGGTTCACATTCATCATTGCAGACAAACTCATGTAAACTTAATAATGGTCAAGTCAATCATCATGACAGTAACACAAAAAAAGACTGAAATTCTATTGAAACTAAATGAAAAGAGAAAAGTGCTTTTCAACTGCAACAAACGAACTCAATTCACAAAAATGTCATTAAAAGGAAAATACCGATATACAACTTACTTTTACTTTACACGTGGCTAAGGCCTTATCGACCATACACCTGCTCTACGAGCCTCTTCCAATTATTTCTATCCAGGGAAATTGTTGTCCAATCAGAGTTGATGCCCATCCTAGCCGCATCTTCCCGGATATTCTCCATCCACCTAATTCGAGGTCTTCCTCTTCTTCTCTTTCCTTCTAATTTCTTAGTGGATGCTATTTTGGGTAGTCTGTTCTCCGGCATCCTTGCTACATGACCAGCCCAGTTCAGTCTTCTTTTCTTTAACATATCCACAATGGTACTATGTTTGTACAGCTCCCGTAGTTCTTCATTTTTCCTTATCCTCCACTCCATGACATTTTCATCGAAGATTGGTCCAAATATTTTTCTTAGTATTTTTCTTTCAAATATCAACAGTTTTTCTTCATCTTTTTTTCTGAATGTAATAGCTTCACATCCATATAATGCTACTGGTACAATAGTTGACTGATAACAATGGATTTTGAATTCAGTACTAAGTGATCTCATCCTTAAAATTTTGATACAGCTGTAAAAAGTTCTATTAGCTGCTGCTAGACGGGCGTCTATTTCTATTTCTGCTCTATTGTCTCTGCTAAAAAGACTCCCTAAGTACTTGAAGTGGTCAACTGCCTTGAAAGTGAGACCATTTACGGTCAGTGGTGTATTCTTTTGGAGTTTTTTACTTATGACTAGATATTCTGTCTTTTCTTCATTCACATGAAGTCCAGCCTTCTCAGCTATTTTGTAATAATTTGTAATACAAGGAAAACGAAAAACGAAATGTAATTGAATTCATGACATACTGTGTCTCTTTGCGTACCATTACATTTAAATAAATTTTACATTTTGTTAAAGATTCATGAAAGGGTCATAGATTTTTAAAAAGTTCTACACGAAATACGAAAATAGACGTTAGCAAGAACTTATTGTAACAGTTGTTCCGATGGCGGGCTGTATTATATAAAGCTTCTCATTAATCTTAGTCTGAGAAGTGGAAAAATGAGAGTAAATGCATATACTTTGCGTACAAACAACTCACTTTTTTAAAGGATTGACAGTAGTGAAGAAATCACCATACTTTCACAGTACAACCAAGTGCAGGTCGAGGTTGTTTCGTATGCGGAGAGATATAAAGCACGCACAACATGCAGGTAACACAAACGTAAGGACGGAGTATGAGGTTTGTAAGCGTAAACTAAAGTCAGTGTCTGAAGAGCACTTAAGTTCATCTTATGTTAGATGATGAAACTTCAAAAGCTTAAATAAGGATCATAGGTGGACAGTACGAACATAATAAAAAAACATTTTTTTCCAACAAAGTAAAAAGCGTGTAGCCACATTAATTATAAAATATACTTCTGAACGTGACGTACGTGAGCAGCTAATGCACATGTAAACGCACGTACGCGCCAAGGAAAACACAAAAATACACTGTTTCTAATCGGTGCGGTGAATTTTCTACTTGTCATTTGCTTTTCATATGAAAGAGCTGTCGATTAGTTTTACGAATAAGTGGAAATACTGTGGCAGGATGAATTCGAACCAGTGATCTACGGATGTCACTTTATTACAGTCTACAGTTCCCCCCCCCCCTCCCCCTCCCCCTCCCTCTCTATAACCGAGCTGCCAAATGGTGTAGACTGAAGTGTGTATAACGACAATCTTTGCTAATAGTTTAATTTCTTTGAATGACGCTATCCTTCATCGTAACAGTGGAAAAGCGTGTATCGGAAGTAAATTAATGTTAACTTCGGAATGCAAGACATTTTTAATTAAGTAAAGGAACTTGGGGATCGACGTGGTGGCATTTTCCCGGTAGAGTGCAACCGCTTTTTAGGCACCGTCTCGTTCTTTCGAACACACAAAAACAATTTTTCGAGAGCTTTTTATGGATGTTTTTGCACACTATTAGTAATCCATTTTCCGAAACGTAAATTCCAAAACTAGACATCAGTCTGAATTGGGTTTAAGACAGTGGGAGCGGCGTGCTAGCCAGTGGCGTCACAGGCATCACATGGAGCGTATTAGCGGGTTTTCAAATTACTTGGATTTCATTTCCGATTTAATAAGAGAATATTGAAATTCAACAGAGAGAAAAGCGTGTTATGGACATAAAATGACATAATTAACCATTTAAGACGACTTCCAGAAAACTGTCAAATAACGCGTTACGAAAGTACATGCGACTGCTTACGCTATAGCAAGACTGCTCTTGGAGTCTTAATTTATCCTACATAGTTGTGCCATCTTATTGAAATTCTCCCTAGACTGCTCCACAGTTGTGCAATAATATTGTTGTTTGGAGTGTAGGACGATAAAGACGCTGCTGCAATGGTAACCACCGCTCTACTTCGGAAAAAAAAGGTGGCTCAGAAATTAGTTGAAGGGGCGTCAAAGATAATTTTCGCGAACTTGTTCAAGGAAGTGAGGTTGAACGAAAAACAAAGAAAAAAAAAGTGTTGGTCGTTCAAAATTTCACGTTGAACTGGAAATGTTCTTACCGTACACCGTACATAGGCACTTAGAGGCCTCCACCCCCCCCCCCCCACCTCCCCTCCACAATCCGCCCGCTATTACGCAGTATGCAGCTTTTGTTCATTACAAAATTCTCATTAAGTTTTAGAAGTGAATTTTCCACGATTCAGCTAAACCTCTCGTTAAGCCAAATGTAGCACTGCGTGGCTGATCGGAGTGATACAGTACTACGGGTTTAGCAATTACTGTACGGCTGGGTGTCTGTTGGCTTTTAAAGTATCATAGTACTCTGCCTGTAAGAAATATTAAGCGCCTAACCATTAGTTCTACAATAAGAGACGCACTTCCACCAAGTCAGTGCTTATACAGGGTGGTCGGAAATTCCCGTTACAGGCTTCTAGGACTTGTGGAAGGGAGTGAGTACATCGTATTTTGAACAGGAACCCACGTCCGGAAACGTCATCCAAGAGACTACATAGCGTCAAAGTTATAGGCGCGGGTGTCTGTAAATGTACGTATACACGAGTGCGTACCTTAACAGCTATGATCACTTGCTCAGTAGAGGACATGTGTTTCACATTAGCGAAGATGAACGAATGGTCATACTTCCTCAGGTATGCAATTTAGAGCTCACGTTTATTGGACATTTTTTCTCGTTTTTGTCTACACAACCACCACTAAAATTTACCAGCCCTACACTCTTCGCAACACAAGAACCTGTACATTTATTCAACTGTCAGAGCTATCAGAACGGTTTTCGTTTATAACTTTCGACTCATTCGTTTCCGGTACAGGGATCCTTACTTCAAATTAATACATGTATCGTTCTCAATCATCCTAGAAAGTCTGTAACATCATCACCGAATCACCTCGTGTACTCGTACATTTACAGACGCCCGCGCCTGTAACTTTGACACTCTGTAGTCTCGTTGGATGACGTTTCCGGACATGGTTTCCTGTTCAAAATACGATGTACTCACTCCCCTCTAAAAGTCCTAGAAGTCTGTAACGGGAATTTCGACCGCCCTGTATAATACGCCACGATACCTCGCAAATCTGTCGAAAACTTAAAATATACGATTGCAGTTTCACCTTGAAGTATTTGAGACATAGTTACGGAAACGTGTCATGCAATAATTTGTACACTAAGAAATTATATTCGGTTAAGTAATGAATTCACAGACATAAATACCTAGCCTGTATGAACTCTCATTAATAATTTTGCATTAGTTACATTTTTTTAAAACGTCTTCGTTCGTGGCAACAAATCAGATGATTCATTCTTAATATTTCTGTTTTTGTGCTGTTCTGCTCTAACATGCTACAACGCCGAAAGCCATCTATACTTTTCGAAGTGTTAAAATAATCTACATCTACGTAGATACCCCGCAAGCCACCGTACGGCGCATAGCGGAGGGTACCCTGTACCACTATCAGTCATTTCATATCCTGTTTCACTCGCAGACAGAACGAGGGAAAAACGGCTGTCGATATGCCTCCCTCTGAACCCTAATTTCTCGAATCATATCTTCATGGTCGTTACGCGCAGTGTATGTTGGCGGCATTAGAATCGTTCCGCAGTCAGCTTCAGATGCTGGTTCACTAAATTTTCTGAGTAGTATTTCTCGAAAAGAACGTCGCCTTCCCTCCATGGATTGCCATTGGAGTTCCCGAAGCATCTTCGTAACACTTACGTGTTGTTCGAAACTACAAAAAAAAAAAAAAAAAAAAAAAAAAAAAAAAAAAAAAAAAAAAAAACCTAGCGGCCCGCCTTTGAATTGTTTCGATGTCTTTCTTCAATCCGACCTGATAAGGATCCCAAACACTCGTGCGGTACTCAAGAACAGATTGCACCAGCGTCCTACATAGGGTCTCCTTTACATTCTTTCCTAAAATACTCCCAAATAACCGAAGTCGACCATTCGCCTTTCGTACCACAGTTGTCATATGCTCGTTCCATCTCATATTGCTTTGCAACGCTACGCCCAGATATTTAAACGACTTGACTGTGTCAAGCAGGACCATAGTAGTACTGTATCCGAACATTACAGGGTTTTTCTTCCTACTCATCCGCATTAACTTACATTTTTCCACATTGAGAGCTAGCTGCCATTCATCAAATCGACTAGAAATTTTGTCCAAGTCGTCTTTTATCTTCCTACAGTCACTCCGACATCTTACCGTACACCACAGCATCATCAGCACACAACCGCAGAGTGCTGCTCACCCTGTCCGCCAAATCATTTACGTCCGTAGAGAACAACAGCGGTTCTGTCACACTTGTAAGTAGGCTGTTTAGGTTTTGTAAGTAGGCTGTTTAGGTTTTTATATTGGTTACGCCACGTAGCGCTCTGTATGAAAATCACTGGCTGTGCTGTGTGCAGTCTGTGGCTGGTTGGCATTGATGTAATATTCCCTATTGTAGTGTTGGGCAGTTGGATGTGAACAGCGCGTAGCGTTGCGCAGTTGGAGGTGAGCCGCCAGCAGTGGTGGATGTGGGAAGAGAGATGGCGGAGTTTTGAGAGCGGATGATCTGGACGTGTGTCCATCAGAGAGAGTAAATTTGTAAGACTGGATGTCATGAACTGTCCCAGCTATCTCGTCCACCCAAAATATCTCTGGAACAATAACAGCTATTGGAAAACGACTTTCACCGGTATCAATGTAGGGCTGGGGCCCATGAATGTACATATTTGGAAACATTCTAAAACGAAAGCATATGTGTTTTTAACACAAAATTATGTTTTTTTAAATGGACCTCCTATATTTCTTCTTCAGAAATCCATAGCATGACAAAGCACATACACAATGGCGTTGATTGCATCGCAATATTCCCATTACATCCCGAGATATTGAGACGCGAAGTTGACGCTTGAAACCCCCGATATGCGCTGCTAGCGCACGTCCTGAAGCTCAGGCGTGAACCCCATGCTGCCCGTAATCGCGATGACCGTATTATTCGTTTCGGACCTCTTGATAAGTATGGAGGTGTGATTACACATGTCAATCACATCAAGTTTGTGTTAAAAAACACATATGCTTTCGTTTTAGAATGTTTCCAAATATGTACATTCATGGGCCCCAGCCCTACATTGATACCGGTGAAAGTCGTTTTCCAATAGCTGTTATTGTTTCAGAGATATTTTGGGTGGACAAGATAGCTGGGACACCCTGTATATATATATATATAAAATGCCTTTTGAACACTATTAAGGTAAATACATTGTTTGTTCTCTATCAAAATCTCTCATTTGCTAACTATGCCTATCAGTAGTTAGTGCGTTCAGTAGTTAGAATCCTTTATTTAGCTGGCAGTTTTGGCGCTCGTTGTATTGCAGTAGTTCGAGTAACGAAGATTTTTGCGAGGTAAGTGATTCATGAAAGGTATAGGTTATTCTTAGTCAGGGCCATTTTTTTGTAGGGATTATTGAAAGTCATATTGCGTTGCGCTAAAAATATTGTGTGTCAGTTTAGTGATGATCAGAATAAGTAAAGAGAGAAATGTCTGAGTACGTTCAGTTTTGCTCAGCTGTTTGAAAATCAAATAACGTAATGGGTTTACCAGCACAGTAATTCATAAATTTTTCTAAGGGGACGTTTCACACTTCCTTGCTGCATTCCTGACGATACCGTAGTCTCTGATGAACATTCGAAAAAATAAAGTTCAAATGTGTGTGAAATCTTATGGGACTTAACTGCTAAGGTCATCAGTCCCTAAGCGTCCACACTACTTAACCTAAATTATCCTAAGGACAAACACACACGCCCATGCCCGAGGGAGGACTCGAACCTCCGCCGGGATCAGCCGCACTGTCATGACTGCAGCGCCTGAAACCGCTCGGCTAATCCAGCGCGCCGGCCGCGGTGGTCTCGCGGTTCTAGGCGCGCAGTCCGGAACCGCGCGACTGCTACGGTCGCAGGTTCGAATCCTGCCTCGGGCATGGATGTGTGTTCTGTCCTTAGGTTAGTTAGGTTTAAGTAGTTCTAAGTTCTAAGGGACTGATGACCACAGCTGTTAAGTCCCATAGTGCTCAGAGCCATTTGAATCCCGCGCGTCATGAACATTCGCCGCCGAGGACAACATACCGGGTTCTATTACTGAAGAAGTATTCGAGCCACTCACATATCCGTGAAGTTATTCCATATGCTCATACCTCCAATAACAGCGTGCAATGCGGCACCGCCTCAAATTCTTTCCGGAAATCTAGATAGGGAATCTGCATATTGCCCTTCATCGATAGTTCTCAGTATACCATGTGAGAAAAGGGCAAGCTGAACCGCTCTTTCGCCTTCTTTTGGACTGATTTTCAACACAACAACAACGAACATCGAACACAAAGAAATTCAGAGACTGTAACGCTGGGTAGATTGATAATGATATTGTCAGTACTGCACGCAGGCGGTACAATATTGCCGGACTGCGCGTCATCGGCACGGGATAATAGCCAGTCTGCTGCGGACCGGCGGGGTAGCCAACGGCCAGCGGATTAGGGTTTAACATCCTTTGTAAGACGAGGTCGTTAGAGGCAGGGTACGAGCTCGCACGGAGGAAGGGAATCGGCCCTGTCCCTTTCAGAGGAACCATGTCAGTGTTTACCTGGAGCGATTTAGGGAAGCCACGGAAATTCCAAATGCAGCTTCAAACCGTCGTCCTCGCGGATACCGGTCCACCATGTTTCCAGTATCCCAGTCAGCCCAAAATACGTTGTTCTACAACATTAACTCAAAACTTCTTGTTCGTATTGAAAGATCCTGTTGATTTTTCTCCATGTTCGCAAAACTATTTTTTGTTTTGTTTTTTAAGCCCGCGTGATGCAAAACGCAATGTTTTTCATTTTTATCTACCCACACATCTTTCACACGTATGCGTCATCTTTTGTGGGTCGAATTTATTTCGGAAAATTACACTGCCAGTGAAAATGGACTTGCAAAACTCCATTTTCACTACCAATTTAATTTTCAAAAATAAATTTGACCCGAAGAAGATTACGCATAGGTATGAAACATATCTGGGTAAATAACAAAGAATGATTTGTGTTTTGTATAATTCGCACTTTAAAAAAAGAAAAAATCAAGTTATATCTTATTCAGTAGTTTGATGTGGGCGGATCCGCAGCCTTCGTGTAATTATTAAACATGGCAGTTTTCGGTTACGGCTGTCAAAAGTTATATTGGTTCAAATGGCTCTGAGCACTATGGGACTCAACTTCTGAGGTCATCAGTCCCCTAGAACTTAGAACTACTTAAACCTAACTAACCTAAGGACAACACACACATCCATGCCCGACGCAGGATTCGAACCTGCGACCGTAGCGGTCTCGCGGTTCCAGACTGTAGCGCCTAGAACCGTATGGCCACTCCGGCCGGCAAAAGTTATATTATTGTTTAGTGCGATTGCAGCCTACATGCAAATTTGCAGCCGGCCGTAGTGGCCGTGCGGTTAAAGGCGCTGCAGTCTGGAACCGCAAGACCGCTACGGTCGCAGGTTCGAATCCTGCCTCGGGCATGGATGTTTGTGATGTCCTTAGGTTAGTTAGGTTTAACTAGCTCTAAGTTCTAGGGGACTAATGACCTCAGCAGTTGAGTCCCTTAGTGCTCAGAGCCATTTGAACCATTTTTTTGCAAATTTGCACTTGAGATTTCTGCCTATATCTATGCGTTTGTGATATCTGTATCTGAGAATTCTGCCTGTTTTTCTTTACGTCTTCGTGCACATTAGCATTTGACACTTCCGCCAGAAGATGACTAATACCCGAAATTTGGGATCGCTGTAAATAAAAAGTAAAATAATTTTGACAACCGCAAGTGTAAACGACTATTTTTCTTTGTTTATATTACACATCTCAGTCCCGGTCAAAAAAATGGTTCAAATGGCTCTGAGCACTATGCGACTTAACTTCTGAGGTCACCAGTCGCCTAGAACTTAGAACTAAGTAAGCCTAACTAACCTAAGGACATCACACACATCCATGCCCGAGGCAGGATTCGAACCTGCGACCGTAGCAGTCGCTTGGCTCCAGACTGCAGCGCCTAGAACCGCACGGTCACTCCGGACGGCTGTCCCGGTCTCAGAAGCGGTATAATTATCTGTTTCGACTCATTACCTAGTCGTTCTTTAATAGGAAAAAATAGAGTAGGGAAATAACAGGAAAATTAATTACAAATTATATTAACTTCTCTACACAACCATGCGTTCGTAAATGCGTTACTAATTAACACGTTAATTGAAGAAGCTCTAGTGGAACAACTCTCAAACTGCTAGGTACTGTACGAATTTCATTGAAACAAAAATCGTATTAATTTCTCCCTTCCAAAATAATGCACACAAAACATGTAAAAACAAAGCAGACAAATTTTGTGAAACATTTTTCATTTTAAAAAAATGTAATTTAAGCGAGCAAAAGGCATTGCAACGCCTATTTACCCAAAACGAAGCACTCGTAATACCACAGCAAATGTAACATAGCAGCAAGACAAAAAGAAAAAAAAATACGTTCACTGTTCCATTCCGGGCAGCACATGTTTATTTATTAGTGCGCTCGCAACCGTACTACATTGATCAAAAATTATTAGAACAATCTAAGACAGAAAATATATCGTACTTCTGATCTACACCTTGTCATATGCAATGTAAAGTAACTATTTCTTGCGTAATTTTCAGCTGGTAGCTATGAGAAATGTTTTTTGACTAATTCTTCAAGTGATTTAATAGGATCTGAAAAAATAATGCTCATGATTCTCATTTAATTCTGGACAGGGAAACAGATTTTAGTTTCGGATAAACATTAAAAAAAAAAAAGCCACAGCTGAACTTCATTTACTGCACTACATTGTTTATTGTAATCTGTATGAAGTTTCTGAATGGTCAGTGTTCAAAATTGAGGTGGTCTTAACTGAGGTATAACAGTTCTTTAGCACTCTACAGTAGCTGTTGACAGGAAGAACAACGTTGCGAGCCCTTCCAGCTTTGTCACTGAGCGAATATACGTCTGCTTAATGGCACTGCATATGTTCGAGTGATGCTACGGCCTCTTCCCCACACAAAAAAATCTTACTGACATTGCCCATTCACCACATCTGTTCATAATCACAACTATCAAAAAAATGGTTCAAATGGCTCTGAGCACTATGGGACTCAACTGCTGTGGTCATCAGTCCCCTAGAACGTAGAACTACTTAAACCTAACTAACCTAAGGACATCACACACATCCATGCCCGAGGCAGGATTCGAACCTGCGACCGTACCAGTCGCACGGTTCCGGACTGCGCGCCTAGAACCGCGAGACCACCGCGGCCGGCAATCACAACTATCCACGCTGCTGTGTGTCCGTCATGAAGCAAACAGTTATTTCAAAATTGCTACAATACCCTGCTGAACACTCGTAAAATAGGTGTTGTTTAAGAAGATTCTCCAATATGTAAGCTTTCATTACGTACTGTACTCTCGCGACAAATGATTCCACATGTATTATAACTTACGAAAAACTTAAACTTAGGTATTTCAACCAGTTACACAAACAGCTAACAGATGGCAGTACAAATTTGTGAAGCAGCATATAAGTCAATAAAGCAAACACAGTTTGAACAGAAAAAGAAAGTCTGCTGTATAGCTTAGTATACAATGCCTGGGGGGGGGGGGGGGGGGGGAGGAAGTGGAGGTTGATGTGTAACATGTACGAGTATTTGTGTGTAAAGAAGTTAGTTCGATTTGTAATTTAGTTCGCAAGTATTTACTATCCATGTTTTTTCCTTTTTAACCCTTTCAGACCCGAAATTTTTCTGGAGGAAGAAACATTTTTCTTTATGTGGTAGTGGTCTTAGGTGATTTTTTAATGATTTTAGGAGCAAGATTTGTACAAAAATATGTACCCGTTTCCAAAACGTACTTTGTTCACTTGGCTTCACTTTAAGGACTAAAACAACTAATTATTCTCTATTGTAATAAATAGTAAAATGATCATTCAATAATTTCCATGTAAAATAACAACAACAATATTCAATTATACACTGGAATATAGCGAACCATGTATTCTGGTGGTCACGAGTTGCTGCGCACTGCTACATTGACTTGCTGATACTTTTATAGTGATGCCCAACGGTTGGCAGCATTTGCGCCTGATGAAAAGGTTGAACATTTACAAGTGTGTAGCTCAGGTTCGCGTAGGGAAGAAATAATTTTGTTGCATCTAACAGACTGTAAACGTTAATGTACACAATTGTAGCCAGAGGGTCTGAAAGGGTTAACCAGATCATCTCATGAGGATACAGTAATAAGCTAAAATCGGATATGATACCATTCTAGCGACTTGAGCAGATATGTACATAAAAAAGTAAAATATAGTTACCGAGTTTCCCTAAGGCAGAAATGCTAGTTTCTGTATGAAACGGCATCTGTGTATCTTACATGTATAGCATTTATGTTCGAAATTCTTTGCCCATTTAACAACAGCAACCAAACTGAAATGGTCATTGTTTGGTTAATTCAACACTGCTGCCATCGCCCGTTTCTGAATAGTTGTGTCGCCCTGAATTGCTCGTATTTTTACTTAGTTCGACGACGCCGGGGAAATTTGAGGGGAGAAAGAGGGGTTACCTCATGGTATTGTGGCATTGTCAATACTGTTCACAGTATCTGTAAATGACCTGGGGTGTATTGTCTCTAAGTAGATGAAAACTATGGAAAATTAACTGGCCACGCAGCGCCTGATGGACTGCCACCTACAAATTTGTTAGCTCGACACTTGCGTCCCGGATTCTAACACCTAGCGACTGCAATAACGTTGTCAAGGGTAACCTGCACTGCCTCCAAATCCCTGTTCAGGGTACTTGCCGAGAGTCTGGCATAATCCATGACATTCTTAGTAAGCTGGCAGGGCATGGGAGTGTTGTTCAGGAAACCGCTCTCTACGTTCATAATTTGCGTGGAATATCATTCTGCAGTCACTTTCCTCGCTTCTGCTAAACCTCTTCGGCTTCTGCCATATCCCTCAATTTGATCACGTCCGCCTCCTGTAAAGAGGAGCAGTACTGTCAAAACTAAAATAGCGTTCTTCTTTTCCTTCGCCTAGCAAACTGAGAACAGGGGTCCATCTCACTTCCCCTCCCCTAAGAAGACTGCTGTCTCTGAACAGCGATCATGTTATTGCTCTACTGAAGACTACCACAAATAAATAAATAGGTTTACCCTTACTACTTTCAACATTACGTACTACACTATAAATAAAAATGAACTACACAAAATCCATACACCTAAGTACTTTCTTGACCTTAATGTATAACGAATCTGAAGTACCTGGACTTCTCTCTCCCGCTGCTCATCGCTTCGCTTTTTGCTCTTAATATCCTTTCTTGCCGTTACAAGCACTTCTCGTGGAATCGCCTCTGGCGCATCCCTGAATGGTCGCATATGTCCCACATGCACATTCATCGTCCTTGTTGGCAATTGCAACTTTTCATTCACCGGTGGCGTAGTTTTGACTGTTTGGTACGGGCTCCGGTTGCGTGTTAAAAATTTCTTTGTCGTTCTCTTCGGCGTATATGGACTCGACAACATCACGCATTGGCCCACCTAATACTGCGGCAACGTCGCCACACGCCTGACTACCTCTTTCTGTTTCTCCAAAGCCTTCGTATTTTCTCTTTGTACCCTGTTCCACATTTCCAGTTCTTGCAAAATCGCGAACTGCTTCTCCCTTTCTGGTACTCCTCTGTTCAGTCGTGTCGAAAGGTGACGGCATCTCTTTGCCGTAAACTACCTCGAATGGTGACAACCCAGTGCTAGTATGTGCTTCACTTCAGTTATACACGTTTACGACAAAAGCTATATATGTATCCCGCTTAGAATGATTTTAATCCTTGTCGTAATTAAGCATTTTCCGAAGTGTTCTGTCAGTTCTCTGTCTTTCCATCAGCCTGTGGATTTAGTGGGCTAGTCCTCATCTTCTTCACTCTCAGCAACCGACGCAATTCCTTCATTAGGTATGATATGAAGATCGTCCCTTGATCCAGTATCATCGTCCGTGGCTCTCCGAACTTCAATATCCACCCATTAACTAAAGCCTGTGCGACTGTGATTTCCTGTTGATCCGAAATTGGCATCATCTCGACATAACGAGAAAAATGATCTATTATGGTCAGCACAAAACAATTAACCTCTGGTGTTTGATTGAATGGTCCTAACAAGTCCACTTCAATGAAACTAAAAGGTTCTGTTGCTTCTGACTCAAACTGGCACTTTGTGCACAATGCAAAAAATTCTTGATGTACTCAATAATTCAAGAACAGTCTTAATCGCATTTATTATTGTTATAATATCGCCAACCGGTTTCAACCCGACGTAGGGATCATCTTCTAGGGGGTCATAGGGGTCATAGTTTCCTACCGTTATGTAGACAGGAGTGACACCACCAGCAGTCGACCAATGGTGTAAACGCCCAGAAGATGACCCCTACGTCGAGTTGAAACCAGTTGGCGGTATTATAACAATAATAAATGCGATTAAGACTGTTCTTCACTTATTGATTAATCATACTAATCGCTGCTTCTCTCCACAACCATGTTGTCCAAAAATCTTGATATACTGATCCACATCATCATTCCTTCCTTACTTCTCTGCCACTCTTCTATTCATCGCTCTGCGTCCACCATGGCCTGACAAAATGTGATCACAGATCTCACGTAATGCTTATAATTTTAACTTAGCCACCACCACCACTCATGGTCTAATTTTGTCTCTCTGCACAATAATCCGTAATGCTTACCAAACTGCTGTTTTTTCTTATACTTCCTACATTCCTCGTCAGTGTTCTGTGTTGCTCACCATTCTGCAAGATTGTGACGCAGTGCTTGTATTACAGCTATCTTTCCGCTTAGCCCATACGCATTTATGCATTTCCTCCCAGCATGTGGATTACTTCATACTCAAATTCATGAGTTTCATTGCCCTTCTCCTTAATCTAGCCTAGAAACTACTTTAAAGCTGCATGTTCCGTTATCACCTTAAACTACCTCTTGTACAAATAACATAGAAAGTACATTATTCCGTATACCATACTAAGAATCTCTCTCTCTCTCTCTCTCTCTCTCTCTCTGTTGTACAGTAATCTCTTTGTGCAACGTTCAATCGTCTCAATACAAAGGCAGCAGGATGTTCTTGACCAGCGACCTCCTGGCTCAAACCGCAGCAAAAGGAATAGCTTGACGTGTCACATGACAATATAAACTATTTCTGAAAATTGGGAACACAAAAACTTGGCTGAGTGTCAGCAACTTCTTTATCTCGTCAAATGCAGCCTGACATTTCTCCAACCACATAAACTTAACCCCTTTCTTGCATAATTGTATAAGCGGTCTTCCAATATCTGAAAGCCGCGCGAGGTAGCCGCGCGTTCTGGGGCGTCTTGCCACGGTTCGCGTGGCTCTCCCCCGTCGGAGGTACGAGTACTCCCTCAGGCATGGGTGTGTGTGTTGTTCTTAGCGTAAGTTAATTCAAATTAGTTTAAGTAGTGTGTAAGCTTAGGGACCGGAGACCTAAGCAGTTTGGTCCCATAGGAAAATGGTTCAAATGTCTCTAAGTACAATGGGACTTAACATCTGAGGTCATCATTCCCCTAGACTTAGAACTACGTAAACCTAACTAACCTAAGGACATCACACACATCCATGCCCGAGGCAGTATTCGAACGTGCAACCGTAGCAACCGCGTGGTTCCGGACTGAAGCGCCTAGAGCCGCTCGACCACAGCGGCCGGCGGTCCCATAGGAACTTACCATCAATTTACAAAATATCTGCAAATCCTTCACGAACCTCCTACAGTAATCTGCGAGACCGAGGAAAATTGTAACTCGCTAGTAGTTTGTGGTACTGGAAGATCTTGCACTGCTTACATCATCCTTACTTATGACGTGGCCCAAATAGTTAACTTCCTCCATCGCAAATTGACATTTTTCAGCGTTGAGTGTTAGACGTTCTGCATGTAATCTGTTGAATACTTCTTTTACGCGTTGTCTATGTTTCTGCATATCCCTTGAATGAACGATTATATCATCAAGATTTAATAACCACTGGTGTGGTTTCAATCCTCTCAGTACTCCATCCAGTACCCGTTGGAACGTCGCCAGCGCATTTTTTCAACCCAAAAGGCATTCTCCTGTGTCGGTACAGTCCTCTGTTTGGTCTACCTTTAGTAGCCACTTGTAACTGATGGTACCTGGTCTTTAAGTCCAACGTCGAGAAATACTTGCTTTTGTCTAGGATATCTATTGTCTCCGTGATATTTGGAATGCATCCGTCGTAGCCTTGCTATTCAAACAGCGATAATCGTAACAAAACTCATACTTCTGCGAACCGTCCATAGACTTCTTAGGTACGATTACAATTCCTGTACCCCTTACGCTATTACTTTCTTCTACTATTCCGTCAGCTAAATGTTGTTCCACGAACTGTTCTAGAATTGTTTGCAACGACTGTGATATTCTGTATGGTCTTCGGTATACCGGTGCTTTTGAATGCTTCTACTTCTCACTTCTTCCTCACGTGGAATTTCTAATGTAGGTAATAAGGTTCCCTTCATCATCTTTACGTATTTGGCACCAAAATTATCCACAAGGACAGTACCACTTTTCCTCCGTCTCTTTCCTGTAAATGTACAATACTGTGTTTAATGCTTCACCACCCTCCAGTGGTTTTATTACACATTCACACCTACTCGTAACTTCGGTTCCACATTCACCCATAGTGATCGTCCGGTGCCTTTCGACATACAACAGTGCGAATCAAGCCTTAATGCTATTGATCGCGGTTTAACTGGACCGTCTTTTATACTAGACACTCCCCACAGCAGATTAACACTGTCACCAGTTTCTGCTAGTCGGAATGTCTTCCCATTCAGTTCCACTACATGTCGTCGAAGGTCACGTATGGCATGACGTTGCTACAGAAAATCTAACCCTAGGATCGTGCTGTACCTTACGCTTACATGAGATACCACCTCCACACACTACCTAAACTCTGTTGTCCCAACTGAAAAATTTACCACTACTGACCCCAATTAAATTATCGTGGTGAGTTCCAGTGCCTCCTACCCACTAATTCTCTCAAGGCTACTGACACATATTCTCCTGTGACCAACAATACTTTATACTGGAATGAGATTTCCACTCTGCAGCGGAGTGTGCGCTGAAATGAAACTTCGTGGCAGATTAAAACTGTGTGCCCGACCGAGTCTCGAACTAGGGACCTTCACCTTTCGCGGGCAAGTGCTCTACCAACTGAGCTACCCAAGCACGACTCACGTCCCGTCCTCACAGCTTTACTTCCGGCAGTACCTCGTCTCCTACCTTCCAAACTCCAAACTCTTCTGGGAACCTTGAAGAACTAGCTCTCCTGAAAGAAAGAATATTGCGGAGACATGGCTTAGCCACAGCCTGGGGGATGTTTCCAAAATGAGATTTTCACTCTGCAGCGGAGATTGGTAAAGCACTTGCCCTCGAAAGGCAAAGGTCCCGAGTTCGAGTCTCGATCCGGCACACAGTTTTAATGTGCCAGAAAGTTTCAGATCAGCGCATCTCCGCTGCAGAGCGAAAATCTCATTCTGGAAACATCACCCAGGCTGTGGCTAAGCCATATCTCCGCAATATCCTTTCTTTCAGGAGTGCTAGTTCTGCAAGGTTCGCAGGAGAGCTTCTGTAAAGTTTGGAAGGTAGGAGACGAGATACTGGCAGAAGTAAAGCTGTGAGTACCGGGCGTGAGTCGTGCTTCGGTAGCTTAGATGGTAGAGCACTTGCCCGCGAAAGGCAAAGGTCCCGAGTTCGAGTCTCGGTCGGGCACACAGTTTTAATCTGCCAGGAAGTTTCAATACTTTATACTCTCATCCATCCACAAAAACCACTGCGGCACATTCCGCCTCTGCATTCGTTCTGACTGAACTTATTCCTCAACATAGAATGAAGGCTTTGGTTCAAATGACTTTGAGCACTGTGGGACTCAACATCTGAGGTCATCAGTCCACTAGAATTGAAAACTACTTAAACCTAACTAACCTAAGGACATCACACACATCCATGCCCGAGGCAGGATTCGAACCTGCGACCGTAGCGGTCGCGCGGTTCCAGACAATGAAGGCTTTCACGACCCCATGACATAGCTGCTGGTAAACCTTTCGGGATGTGAGGTCGTGGTCCAAGAAACTCTTCTTTTCCGAAGTTTCGTCCAGCGCAGTCCTGGACGAAACTTCCAGAAAGAAGAGTTTCTTGTCCCACGACCTCACATCCCGAAAGGTTTACGAGCGGCTATGAACTTAGCCGGCCGCGGTGGCCGAGCGGTTCTTGGCGCTTCAGTTCAGAACCGCGCGACCGCTACGGTCGCAGGTTCGAATCCTGCCTCGGGCATGGATGTGTGTGATGTCCTTAGGTTGGTTAGGTTTAAGCAGTTCTAAGTTCTAGGGGACTGATGACCTCAGATGTTAAGTCAATTAGTGCTCAGAGCCATTTGAAGCATTTGGCTATGAACTTATTCCTGCCAGGAACTCCTGTCGGCGGCGATGGTGCTCCCTTCTAAGTTTAACGTACCGTTCCCACTCCCAGGACTACCTCTGCCATTATCCTTATAAACGTGCCATCGACCAAAAATGACATTTCCACCAAAATGTTGGCGACCGCTTGTACTCCAGTTGCTCTGTGGTTTCCGTAATTGATAACATTGTCTTTGTAAATGTACCGTTTGACCGCAATTAAAGCACTTAACATTCTATATAAATACCTGTTTCCGCTCTCTTACCCCTGTCTACATATAGATTTAATCATATTCCAAAGCTAACGTAAGCCCTTCATGCAGATCCTTAGACACGCCTGTGCACACTCTCCTAGACATTTCCCGTGTCAAACCCGTTAAAAAAGCATCGAGCGCTCGTTGTTCGGCCCCTTATAGCACTAATTCATTTACCTCCTCATTTAGTGAAAGCTCCCACGCATTAACGTTCATTTTCATAATTCTATCCGCAAAGTCTTCTGTTGCCTCATTATGTCTCCTGGATTCTATCCCTAATTGTTTGCGAAAAAATCGTGCGCTGTTATGCTTACTGTATTGTTGTTCCAACTCCTATCTCAACTGATCAAAAGTTTCTGCGTTTCCCATTGCTCCCGTGCGCCATACGAATAATTTCACTTCTCCTCACAAACATAACCTTGGGATCTGCAACAAGTGTTTATCTGACCAAGCTCCTATGTCAGCTGATAACTCAAGATCTCTATAAATGCCAACACATATCCTCAGACGCTCTGCCAGAGAAAGGAAAAATAAAATTCGCCACAGTCGGATCTAATCCTAGAGTTTGGAACTTCTACCCTTGTGTTTCGTAGTTCTTTCCTGTCAGTTCATGAAACATAACAACATTATATCTCTCGACTGAGCTACCTGATCCAGTAATGACTGCACCCCTTCCTTCACAGCTGACATCTATTGTCTCTGGTTTCCCCTTTGCGTTCATTCTCTACGATAATTAATTACACTACAGTAAAACAATACGCCAGAACAGTTAGTCATGAAGTGTTCTACCAAGTTACTTCTTCGCTCTAACCATGAGCCGCTTGGACTCTCTACATTGCCTAGCCTTGTGCCCAAAGGCTACAAGCAAAGCAGTTCCGCTACTGACTAAGCGTAAGGCGCGGAATGCCCGAGTAAATTACACCGAGTGAAACGTGTGGATACTAACCATTCATCTTTTCTTTTACGCCGAAACTGCAACAGATCGCCGGCCGGGGTGGCCGAGCAGTTCTAGGCGCTACAGTCTGGAATCGCGCGAACGCTACACATCCTGCCTCGGGCATGGATGTGTGTGATGTCCTTAGGTTAGTTAGGTTTCAGTAGTTCTAAGTTCTAGGGGACTGGTGACCTCAGAAGTTAAGTCGCATAGTGCTTAGAGCCATTTGAACCATTTTTTTGCAACAGATCCACAGGTTACTCTGGTTCCGTAAATGTGACTTTCCTAAAGTCGTGCCCTCTAAACTTCAACCCCATGATTACCACCAAACAAAACCAAAATAGGGGGGTGGATCGGTCCACTGGGGGGCCGAACCGCACAATAACCCTGGCTTCAGCATTGGGCGGCGGAGGGGTGGGTGGCCTTTGCGGGGTTGTGAACCACTGAGGGCTACGGCGGGACGAAGCCTCTCCTTTGTTTCTAGGTCCCCGGTTTAATACAATACAATACATCTCGGGGAAGATCAGTTTGGATTCCGGAGAAATGCACGAACACGCGAGGCATTATTGACCCTAAACGCTACGGTCGCAGGTTCGAATCCTGCCTCGGGCATGGATGTGTGTGATGTCCTCAGGTTAGTTAGGTTTAACTAGTTCTAAGTTCTAGGGGACTTATGACCACAGATGTTGAGTCCCATAGTGCTCAGAGCCATTTGAACCATTTTTTGACCCTAAACTTATCTTAGTGAATAAGTTAATGAAGAACAAATCTACGTTTATAGCAAGTGCGGCTCGTAATTAAAGGCTCTGAGGCTGAGGCGCCCCAAAATACATATTAAAATAAATTTCTCAACTACCTATTACAGAACTTAAATTATCAGGACGCATTTCGCATATTTACCATACGGATTTAAATAATGCACGTCATTGTTTCTGGGACTGTAGATAGGCGACATCAAGCGATGTTTTTCGAACAGCTAGTAGCTAGTTTTAAGGCTGCGCATTGAAATTTCGCTTAGATCTATGCAGCAGAGGTTTGGGAGTGTGTCTTCTACAGAATATCTCATGAGCATCACGAAGGCTCTGGTCATTCAGCCTAAGGGTGTTCTACCAATCTCCATACAACTTTCGTCTTTGGACAGTTTTTTTCTGCCTTTGGCTATTGCATGCACTATTGGAATACATTTGCAAATGTTATGCCAGAATGCAGTAGAATACGGTAACGTAAGTATCATTACCTAGCTGCAGTTTCACGAAAGTCTTTTGTGACAACTCCAGCATACCACGAGCTTGAAAACAGCACAGTATGAATTCAGCGTGCAATTTATCAGGTAAAAATTTGGATTATGAGTTTAGGATGTGAGTAAAGTAACTTGGTGCTCCTAGACCCGATCTAAACAGCAACCAAGGAGAAAAACAATGTAAATCTAGGCGAGGGTACGGAGAGTGTGAGGGAGGGAGGGAGGGAGAGAGAGAGAGAGAGAGAGAGAGAGAGAGAGAGAGAGAATGAACGGAGAATGAACGGAAATGAAACAACTGAAAAACTGATACCTTAGTTTTACGTTGGTGTTCCTGTTATGAGCGGCCGCAAAAGTGGAGTTCAAATAAAAATTACAGAAAATGCTCAATTCATTCACTGTTACGCACATCAGCTAAATTTAATTGTTGAACGTTTTGTGACATGCAATAAGCAAGTGCGGATCTTCGTCAGCAATCTGGAAGAAATTCTACTTTTTATTAGTCTGCTAAACGCACAGCCGTTCTTGACGAGATACTGAAGAAATTTATTTTTACTTGTCCTCACCCCATCAGATGGAATTTATAATCACTGAGCGTAGCAACTATACAGGGTGGTCCATTGATAGTGCCCGGCCAAATATCCCGCGAAATAATCTTCAAACGAAAAAACTACAAAGAACGAAACTCGTCTAGCTTGAAGGGGGAAACCAGATGGCGCTATGGTTGGCCCGCTAGATGGCGCTGCCATAGGTCAAACGGATATCACATGCGTTTTTTAAAAATAGGAGCCCCCATTTTTTATTACATATTCGTGTAGTACGTAAACAAATATGAATGTTTTAGTTGGACCACTTTTTTCGCTTTGTGATAGATGGCGCTATAATAGTCACAAACGTATATGTACGTGGTATCACGCAACATTCAGCCAATGCGGACGGTATTTGCTTCGTGATACATTACCCGTGTTAAAATGGACCGTTTACCAATTGCGGAAAAGGTCGATACCGTGTTGATGTATGGCTATTGTGATCAAAATGCCCAACGGGCGTGTGCTATGTATGCTGCTCGGTATCCCGGACGACATCATCCAAGTGTCCGGACCGTTCGCCGGATAGTAACGTTATTTCCGGAAACAGGAAGTGTTCAGCCACTTGTGAAACGTCATCCACGACCTGCAACAAATGATGATGCCCAAGTAGGTGTTTTAGCTGCTGTCGCGGCTAACCCGCGCTTCAGTAGCAGACAAATTGCGTGAGAATCGGGAATCTCAAACACGTCGCTGTAGAGAATGCTACATCAACATCGATTGTACCCGTACGATATTTCTATGCGCCAGGAATTGCATGGCGACGACTTTGAACGTCGTGTACAGTTCTGCCACTGGGCACAAGAGAAATTACGGGACGATGACAGATTTTTTGCACGTGTTCTATTTAGCGATGAAGCGTCATTCACCAACAGCGGTAACGTAAACCGGCATAATATGCACTATTGGGCAACGGAAAATCCACGATGGCTGCGACAGGTGGAACATCAGCGACCTTGGCGGGTTAACGACGTATGGTGCGGCATTATGGGAGGAAGGATAATTTGCCCCCATTTCATTGATGGCAATCTAAATGGTGCAATGTATGCTGATTTCCTACGTAGCGTGCTACCAATTTTACTACAATAGGTTTCACTGCATGACAGAATGGCGATGTACTTCAAACATGATGGATGTCCGGCACATAGCTCGCGTGCGGTTGAAGCGGTATTGAATAGCATATTTCGTGACAGGTGGATTGGTCGTCGAACCATCATACCATGGCCCCCACGTTCACAGGATCTGACGTCCCCGGATTTTTTTCTGCGGGGAAAGTTGAAGGATTTGCTATCGTGATCCACCGACAACGCCTGACAACATGCGTCAGCGCATTGTCAATCCATGTGCGAACATTACGGAAGACGAACTACTCGCTGTTGAGAGGAATGTCGTTACACGTATTACCAAATGCTTTGAGGTTGACGGACATCATTTTGAGCATTTATTGCATTAATGTGGTATTTACAGGTAATCACGCTGTAACAGCATGCGTTCTCAGAAATGATAAGTTTACAAAGGTGCACATATCACATTGGAACAACCAAAATAAAATGTTCAAATGTACCTACGTTCTGTATTTTAATTTAAAAAACCTACCTGTTACCAACTGTTCGTCTAAAATTGTGAGTCATATGTTTGTGACTATTTCAGCGCCATCTGTCACAAAGCGGAAAAAGTGGTCCAACTAAAACATTCATCTTTCTTTACGTACTACACGAATATGTAATAAAAAATGGGGGTTCCTATTTAGAAAACGCGGTTGATATCCGTTTGACCTATGGTAGCGCCATCTAGCGGGCCAACCATAGCGATATCTGGTTTCCCCCTTCAAGGTAGACCAGTTTCCGACTTTGTAGTTTCTTCGTTTGACGCTTATTTCGTGAGATATTTGGCCCGGTCACGATCAATGGACCTTCCTGTATACAAATACGAACAGGATATTGTGGAGCGCATGGAAGAAATTATTGATGATGATACTGAGGATTACAGGGCAATAAACAAGGCCATGGGACTGAAGGGTTTCCTGTAAGACGAAGATTTCCTCTTCTGGTTACATTTTTTAAATAAAGCCATGTTTCATTGTGACATTCAGTTCAATTAACTACAGAAAAAGAATATTGATGCTATGAATACTGTTGAATATTTATCTTACTTTGCAGCCTCTGTCCAGCATGTTAGAGTCTCACTTGATAATGACTATTACTGGGCACAGGAAGAACCTACTACTAGACGGGGGAGGTTCATGGAATCAAGAATGGTGCCTGCAATAGACTCAGAGTAATGATTGATTCAGTTTTAATGATCACTTGTCAACTGCGCAACTGTTTTAACCGTCGTTGTTTTCGAAATACAATTTTTCCCCTGAAAAAGCGCTGAAAGCAGCTTTGTTTAAATTACGGTTTGTTTAAGTTACAGTCTTCAGAAATTCATCTTGAACTGAATGTGTTGTTCTGTAGACGAAAGCGTCTGGTGCTTTGACTTTGTTGGACTTCCTTTATGAAAACAGTTTGGCAAAAAGCTTTTCCTGGAAGTGTTACACCTCTGCAGATAATAGTGATCTCTTCAATGACGACAGGAGAGGCTACGTTAAAGCAATGAACAGACTTCGTGCGCTTGCTATGTGGTCTCTGAAAAAAGAACTACTGAATCAGTCAAATTTCAGTAAAATGGTCATAGATCATTTTGTAGCTTAGAAGCTGAGACGGGCTAATTTCATCTATAAATAAACGAATAAGGATAAGAAAAAGTCCATTAATAGGTGATAAGAAGCAATGTCTTTACAGCATCTAGTTATTTAGCTTACGAAAATAAGTTCATAAAAAAGGGTAGTGACGTGTTTATCCACCGACGTCACATTTTCCAAAACGAGTTATTTGTAATATAGTTTCTTTTGCTAATGTGTCACATTTTCCGGCATTTCATCAGAAAAAACCATACTAAAAGTGACGCGGTTTGGAGAGACCTTTCAGTAATACGCTACATCACTTGGAATTCACATTTTCGTAATACACAAGTATAAATACGACAAATACGGTACGTGAAGTAGCAGCGTGGCTGCTCATGTTAGCTAATCACAGCACAAGACCCGTGACGTCACAGATACATCACTGTTTCGTCATAAACGCCACGGTTTGAGCACGCCTATTAAACGTCTGAAATTTAGAATTTAAAACACGAAAAAGATTCAGCATGCAGCGAAGCTCCCATAAATCGCATTACAGACCTCTTCAATACGTTTCGTTGTGGTAAATAGGACGTTGAGGGGTAAATAAGCTGCCGATAGATTTTATCTTGGAGATAGCTTTTGATGTTATTTAGCAGCTGATTATGAAATGGAAAGAAGATACAGTGTGTAAACATTTGGCTAGAGTGTGACTGCGCCGTCCCCTCCCCCCCCCCCCCCTTCACCCTCCCCAACCGAAATCTTGGACCCTGTATTTGAACCAAGAGCTGCGCCTTATCTATAGCATTTGTAGACTTCGTATAAAGCTTTTGACAGTGTTGACTGGAATACTGTCTCTAAAAGTCTGACGGTAGCAGGGGTAAAATAGACGGAGTGAAAGGCTATTAACAACTTTTATAGTAACCAAACGGGAGTTATAAGAGTCGAGGGGAATAAAAACTAAGAAGTGCTTCAGAAGTGAGTGAGACAGAAATGTAGACTTCGCCGATGTTACTCATTCTGTATACTGTGCAAGCAGTAAGGAAAAGCAAAGAAAAATTTGGAGTAGGAATTAAAGTTGCGATCTGCGGCTGTTTGCTGATGATGCTGTGGTGTTCGGGAAGGTGTCGTTGTTGAGTGACTGTGGGAGGATACAAGACGATAAAATTTATAGTAGATCTGATGAATGGCAGCTGACCCCGTAATGTTTGATTATACAATTAGTAGTGACCAGTTTCACACAGTAACGTCGCGTAAATATCCAAGCTTAACTTTCTAAAGCGATATGAAATCGAACGACGGTGTATGGATTGTCGTAAGGAACCTGAATGGTCGACTTCCGTTTATTGGAAGAATTTTAGGGAAGTGTGGTTCATCTGTAAAGGAGACCGCATATAGAACACTAGGCCGCCCCTTTCTTGAGTACTGATCGAGAATTTCGGATGCTCACAAGGTCGAATCAAAGGAAGATATCGAAGTAGTTCAGAAGCAGGTTGCTAGATTTGTTACCGGTAGGTTCGATCATCACGCTAGTACTACGGCGATACTTCGCGAACTCAAGTGGGAACTCCTGGAGGGAAGGCGTCGTTCTTTCCACGAAACACTTCTGACAAAATTTAGAGAACGGGCATTTGAGGTTGGCTGCAGAAAGTTTGTGCTGCTGCCAGGGTACATTTCGCCCCCCCCCCCCCCTGCCCCCCTCCTTTCTTGCAGAGGTGTACCGTAGGTCTCTAGAAGAGCGTAATATTCCAAAAGATTGGAAAAGGGCACAGGTCATCCCCGGTTTCAAGAAGGGACGTCGAACAGATGTGCAGAACTATAGACCCTTATCTCTAACGTCGATCGGTTGTAGCATTTTGGAACACGTTTTACGTTCGAGTATAATGACTTTTCTGAAGACTTGGAATCTACTCTGTAGGAATCAGCATGGGTTTCGAAAAAGACGATCGTGTGAAACCCAGCTCGCGCTATTCGTCCACGAGACTCAGAGGGCCATAGAGACGGGTTCCCAGGTAGATACCGTGTTCCTTGACTTCCGCAAGGCGTTTGATGCAGTTCCCCACAGTCGTTTAATGAACAAAGCAAGAGCATATGGACTATCAGACCAATTGTGTGATTGTATTGAAGGGTTCCTAGATAACAGAACGCAGCATGTCATTCTCAATGGAGAGAAGTCATCCGAAGTAAGAGTGATTTCAGGTGTGCTGCAGGGGAGTGTCGTGGGACCGTTGCTATTTACAATATATATAAATGACCTTGTGGATAACATCAGAAGTTCACTGAGGCTTTTTGTGGATGATGCTGTAGTATATCGAGAGGTTGTAACAACGGATAATTGTACTGAAATGCAGGAGGATCTGCAACGAATTGACGCATGGTGCAGGGAATGGCAATTGAATCTAAATGTAGACAAGTGTAACGTGCTACGAATACATAGAAAGAAAGATACTTTCTCATTTTGCTACAATAATGCAGGTCAGCAACTGGAAGCAGTTAATTCCATAAATTATCTGGGAGTATGCATTAGGAGTGGTCTAGAATGGAATGACCATATAAAATTAATCGTCGGTAAATCATTTTCCAGACTGAGATTCGTTGGAAGAATCCTAAGGAAATGCAGTCCGAAAACAAAGGAAGTAGGTTACAGTACACTTGTTCGCCCACTGCTTGAATACTGCTCACCGGTGTGGGATCCGTACCAGATAGGGTTGATAGAAGAGATAGAGAAGATCCAATGGAGAGCAGCACGCTTCGTTACAGGATCATTTAGTAATCGCGAATGCGTTACGGAGATGATAGATAAACTCCAGTGGAAGACTCTGCAGGAGAGACGCTCAGTAGCTCGGTACGGGCTTTTGTTGAAGTTTCGACAACATACCTTCACTGAGGAGACAAGCAGTATATTGCTCCCTCCCACGTACATCTCGCGAAGAGACCATGAGGATAAAATCAGAGAGATTAGAGCCCACACAGAGGCATACCGACAATCTTTGTTTCCACGAAGAACACGAGACTGGAATAGAAGGGAGAACCGATAGAGGTACTCAAGGTACCCTCAGCCACACACCACCAGATGGCTTGCGGAGTATGGATGTAGATGTAGATGAATGACGAAAATATGAGAAAAGAAATTAGGGCTCATAAGGAGGCATATAGACAGTCGTTTTTCTCTCGATGTGCTTACGAGAGGAACAAGAAAGGAAGTGACTGGTAGTGCACGAAGCACGATAGTGAGGATTGCGGAAGATATACGTGAGTGATAAATTGGATCGGGGAAAGGCTACATTCAAAACATACGGATCTGATTCAGTCTCCGAGATTGTGAACTTGACAACTACAGCAACTCCTTAAGAATGAGTCGGTGTAATTTTCAAACACTTTTAGGTGAGTGCATTTGCAATCTGTCGTTGCTGTAGAGCATGTCGTGCAGAAAATTATATTTTTATGTTATGGTCTTGTTGTTAGAAATGATTGGCATCATGCAACAGAAAGAATACACAGTAATGCGTAGAGGACAAAGATGGGCTATCTGAATCATCTGTGTTCCTCTGAGTATTGTGAACCTCTGACAGAGGCCTACCAGGAAGAGGGCGTTCTTAATGCTTTGTAAAGAAAAGTATTTCGTAATACTTATAAAATAATACACATAACATAGTAATGCGTAATACAAGCATGAATATACACTCCTGGAAATGGAAAAAAGAACACATTGACACCGGTGTGTCAGACCCACCATACTTGCTCCGGACACTGCGAGAGGGCTGTACAAGCAATGATCACACGCACGGCACAGCGGACACACCAGGAACCGCGGTGTTGGCCGTCGAATGGCGCTAGCTGCGCAGCATTTGTGCACCGCCGCCGTCAGTGTCAGCCAGTTTGCCGTGGCATACGGAGCTGAGCTCCATCGCAGTCTTTAACACTGGTAGCATGCCGCGACAGCGTGGACGTGAACCGTATGTGCAGTTGACGGACTTTGAGCGAGGGCGTATAGTGGGCATGCGGGAGGCCGGGTGGACGTACCGCCGAATTGCTCAACACGTGGGGCGTGAGGTCTCCACAGTACATCGATGTTGTCGCCAGTGGTCGGCGGAAGGTGCACGTGCCCGTCGACCTGGGACCGGACCGCAGCGACGCACGGATGCACGCCAAGACCGTAGGATCCTACGCAGTGCCGTAGGGGACCGCACCGCCACTTCCCAGCAAATTAGGGACACTGTTGCTCCTGGGGTATCGGCGAGGACCATTCGCAACCGTCTCCATGAAGCTGGGCTACGGTCCCGCACACCGTTAGGCCGTCTTCCGCTCACGCCCCAACATCGTGCAACCCGCCTCCAGTGGTGTCGCGACAGGCGTGAATGGAGGGACGAATGGAGACGTGTCGTCTTCAGCGATGAGAGTCGCTTCTGCCTTGGTGCCAATGATGGTCGTATGCGTGTTTGGCGCCGTGCAGGTGAGCGCCACAATCAGGACTGCATACGACCGAGGCACACAGGGCCAACACCCGGCATCATGGTGTGGGGAGCGATCTCCTACACTGGCCGTACACCACTGGTGATCGTCGAGGGGACACTGAATAGTGCACGGTACATCCAAACCGTCATCGAACCCATCGTTCTACCATTCCTAGACCGGCAAGGGAACTTGCTGTTCCAACAGGACAATGCACGTCCGCATGTATCCCGTGCCACCCAACGTGCTCTAGAAGGTGTAAGTCAACTACCCTGGCCAGCAAGATCTCCGGATCTGTCCCCCATTGAGCATGTTTGGGACTGGATGAAGCGTCGTCTCACGCGGTCTGCACGTCCAGCACGAACGCTGGTCCAACTGAGGCGCCAGGTGGAAATGGCATGGCAAGCCGTTCCACAGGACTACATCCAGCATCTCTACGATCGTCTCCATGGGAGAATAGCGGCCTGCATTGCTGCGAAAGGTGGATATACACTGTACTAGTGCCGACATTGTGCATGCTCTGTTGCCTGTGTCTATGTGCCTGTGGTTCTGTCAGTGTGATCATGTGATGTATCTGACCCCAGGAATGTGTCAATAAAGTTTCCCCTTCCTGGGACAATGAATTCACGGTGTTCTTATTTCAATTTCCAGGAGTGTAGTACAGTCAACCCTTTACTGTCATATGAAACCCGCCATTGTCAAATTTGTGGAGTACGCGATTTTAAATTTTCAACTTCAAGTTTGTCCTACTCGCACTCGATTTTGGAATGATGACCATTATCGACTGTTAAAGCAAACATCTTCAGATCATCAAAATTTCGTTACAGCGACTAATTCGGCACACGTAGAGACTAACACCTTTCTGAGATTTTCTGGAACCAGATCTCAAAGTTTGTAGCTTAGTTTTCATGAAACTTTGATCCACAGTTGGCATATCGTCTTGAAATACACGCACACCAAAAAAAAAAAAGTTTTTCATCACCTTGGTTCCGAGAGTTCCGGAACGTGTACAGAAAATTGGTATAGAGATCAACATAAACATCATTTTCGTCATTTTTATTGCTCATGAAAACCACACATTGCATGTTGTACCACCATACAACGAGACCTTCAGAGGTGGTGGTCCAGATTACTACCTGTAATACCCAGTAGCACGTCCTCTTGCATTGATGCATGTCTGTATTTGTCGTGGCATACGGTCCACAAGTTCATCAAGACACCGTTGGTCCAGATTGTCCCACTCCTCAACGGCGATTCAGCGTAGATCCCGCAGAGTGGTTGGTGCTCACATCGTCCATAAACAGCCCTTTTCAATTTGTCACAGGTATGTTCGATAGGGTTCATGTCTGGAGAACATGCTGGCCCTTCTAGTCGAGCGATGTCGTTATCCTGAAGGAATTCACTCACAAGATGTACACGATTGTGCGCGAATTCATGAAGATGAATGCTTCGCCAATATGCTGCCGATATGGTTGCAATGTCGGTCGGAGGATGGCATTCACGTATCGTACAGCCGTTACGGTGCCTTCCATGACCACCAGCGGCGTCCCAAAACAGCAGGAAACCACCTTGCTGCACTCGCTGAACAGTGTGTCTAAGACTTTCAACCTGACCGGTTTGCCTACAAACACGTCTCCGACGATTGTCTGGTTGACGGCATATGCGACACTCATCGGCGAAGAGAACGTGATGCCAACCCTGAGCGCTCCATTCTTCAAGTTGTTGGGCCAATCTGTGCCGCGCTACATGGTGTCGTGGTTGCAAAGATGCTCCTCGCCATGGACTTCTGGAGTGAAGTTGCCCATCATGCAGCCTATTGCGCAGAGTTTGAGTCGTAACACGACGTCATGTGGCTGCACGAAAAGCATTATTCAATATGGTGGCTTTACTGTTAGAGTTCCTCCGAGCCATAATCCGTAGGTAGCGGCCATCCGCTGCAGTAGCAGCCCTTGGGCTGCCGAATCGAGGCATGTCATCGACAGTTCCTGTCTCTCTGTATCTCCTCCATGTCAGAACAACATCGCTTTGGTTCACTCCGAGATGCCTGGACGCTTCCCTTGTTGAGAGCCCTTCCTGGCACAAAGTGACAATGCGGACCCGGTCGAACTGTCTAGACATGATTGAACTACAGACAACACGAGCCATGCACCTCCTTTCTGGTGGAATGACTGGAACTGATCGGCTGTCGGACCCTCTCCGTCTAATAGGCGCTGCTCATGCATGGTTGTTTACATCTTTGGGCGGGCTTAGTGACATCTCTGAACAGTCAAAGGGAGTGTGTGTGTGTGATACAATATCCATAGTCAACGCCTATCTTCAGGAGTTCTGGGGTGATGTGCGTATTTCAACCATCTCTCCATACGCAATATTCTTTACATTCTTGTTCGGGTGATGTTGATGTGTAGTTTTTCACAAAAGAGGTCTCTCGTGATACAATTGCGTAAGTTTTACTATGTGGTAATTGGTATACTCCTCCCCAATTCTGGAAACAACTAGAACTTACAGTCACATGAAAACCACATGAAAAGTCTCTTACTTCGTGAATGTGGTATGTCGCAGAAATCCGCACTAATTTGTCCATCTGAGAAGGTAGAATCACAGGTTCTGAGAACTGAAGACTGAAGATGGTGCCTCCACTAACCCACAGGTAAGCCTGCAGGTGTTACAGAATCCGTCGGAAATATCCGCGGCTCGCGTTAAAATTCGCTCATGTGTGGCCAGCTGTTCTCGCACTCGGACGTCACGGCGCGATCCTTTGGAAACTAACAGTAAAAAAAGTCTCTTACAAAATTTTGTCCCATTCATACGCTTAGCAGAAAACAGAAGGACAATCGGGCTACACTCTCATGACATGTGGGAAAAGAATCTTCATTCAATGAATACCATCACGTTGGCCAGTTTGACGATACGGTAGCTCAGCTTCTTCGGTCAGTGGACTGACGATCCTCTGTAATACAAACAACTGATCAGTGATCAAAGGAATTTGAGAAATATCGTCCGACCTCCGCACAGAAATGCAGAAGAAACAACGAAGAAGCAGACAGAAAGATAAGGAAAAGGAAGTTAGTAGAATGGTTAGAGTTTTTTGGGTGGAGAGTGGCTTGAAGCCTCCCCGCGAGCGGACATGTGGCCACTCAGCTGTGGACTAGGGTAAGTCAGGGTGATATGGTGAATCGGATGAAATGGTGAATTGCTTTAATTCCTTACTGGTTAAACAGATGTGTCTGTATGTCTGCATGCCAACAGTCTCTGATCATCTGTGCAGAGTGCACGTGTTAAAAACCAGCTCCGTTTTAAAAACCGTAAGTACTTTGTACAAAACTGTTTTCGATGCTAAATAATTTTTATACGCTGCATGCATTTGTAGATGTTACTTCAGGTATCGTAGTCCGCGGGGTATTTTTTGATATATTCTGCCTTCTTATGCTGCTTATGTATTACATAACCTAGAAATCGTTGGGTCTAGTGTTTTGAACTTCTTGCCGTGCTATTCACCGTTTCACCCATAACAAATTGGAGAAATGGTGAACTCGGGCAGGGGTGATACGGTGAAGGACTTTTTTATGTGTAAAGTGTAAAGCTTTTATTTAGGTACATCACAACCAGGGTTTTTGACAAGTCATAAAATGTTAGCGTTTCCTATCCCATGCGAGAGTTATATTCTGTTTTATCCGACGTTTCAATACAATCGTTAATTTAAAAATTAGTATATATATATATATATATATATATATATATATATATATATATATATATTTGCGAGTACAGTTTGGTTTGTCAGTGACTAAAAAAATAAATGTTCTAACTACCGCCATTGTTCCAGGCAAAGATGCCTTCATTTTACAAAAGACAAAAAGGATCCAGCCGCGCTGATTGGACAGAGGAGCAACTTAACGATGCCGTAAAAGCGCTGCAAAATGGAATGAGCCTGAATAAAGCCTCAAAGGAGTTTCAAGTTCCATGGTCAACGCTGAAGAGACGATTAGCAAACGGGTCTTTTACGAAAAAATCTTTGGGTAGGCCGCCTGTACTATCACAAGAGTGTGAGAAAAAGTTGGTAAAAGATATCATAAAATTACAAAACTTCGGATTTGTACCGACAAGGACGGAAGTACGTGCCATGGCATATAAACTAGCTGAGAAATATAACCAACATCACAAATTTAACCGAGAAAAGGAAATTGCTGGAATGGACTGGCTACATTTATTCTTAATAAGAAATCCGGAACTCTCAATCCGCAAATCGGAAGGAGTTTCACAAGCACGGTCAAGGGGCTTAAGTACGAAAAACGTTTTAGACTATTTTTCATTGCTGCAGAACATCTTGGTAGAGCATAACCTCCTTGATAAGCCGGGAAATATATTCAACGTAGATGAGTCCGGACTTCAGCTGAATAATAGACCAGGTTAATTGTTGGCAGCAAAGGGGTCTAAGAGCGTTCCAGCGATAACATCCTGTGCAAAGGGGGAAACCATACCTGTAATCGCTTGCTGCAATGGAGAGGGCATGTTTTTACCCCCAGCTTGTGTTTTGAAGGGAAAAAATGAAAAGTTCGAGTACAAGGACGGTATGCCGCCGTGTTCCACGATTTTCATGTCACAAAAGTCGGCGTACGTAACAACTGATATTTTTCTTCTGTGGCTAAGGAACCATTTTGCACCTAGGAAGCCTGAGGGAACAGTCGAGGATGTTTTGGATGGACATAGCTCTCATTGCAGCAGCGTGGATACATTAGAGTTTACAGGAGAAAAAAACATAATTTTGCTCTGTCTACCCAGCGACACCACACACTATTTGCAGCCGCTACGCAGAGCATTTTTTTAAAGCTCTGAAATCCTATTATTTCAATGCTTGCAATTCGTACATTAAAATGAAGCCAAATAGAAAAATTTCCAGACTAGTGTTCGGAGGACTGCTTACAAAGGCATGGGTACAAGCAGCTACGACAGAGAATGCAATATCGGGGTTCAGAAGCACAGGAATGATCCCGTTTAAACCTGATGTCATCCCTGAATACGCGTTTTTAACATCAGCTTCAGATCAACATCAGGAAAACAACGAACGACATGAAAACAGACCTACTTCACCTCGACCAAGTTGTTCGCACTGGCAGGTGATACCTAACCCCTCGGAAGAAGCGACTGCAGACGTAGATAACGATCAGGGACTTGAACACATACAAGCTTCACCACAACTGGGCTGTTCGCAACGGGCGGAAAATCCACAGGAAAACGTGCAGTCTTCATCAGAAGCAACAGATATGACCTCGACAGTGACAACAGAAGAATCTCAAATAACCCCTGGCAAACTCTTGGACTTTGTTTCACTGATACCTATCCCAGATAAAGTTGCATCTGCAAGGAAGAAGTCCAGAGCTTTAGCTGGGGTTTTGACTTCTCCAGAAAACATCGAAACCTTGCGAAACAGAAAACGACAAAATGAGTCAGTGAAGAGTAGAGCAAATGCTAAAAAGAGGATCAAAGGAGAAACCGTAACTAAAGGAAAAACCGTAACCAAAGGAAGAACCGTAACCAAACAGACTACCAACGGAATTATAAAAAAGAAGCAGCCTAAGAAACGAAAAGCGTCTACCACTGACACCGAATCCTACTCGTCGCTGGATATCCAATAGCAAGACGATGATGACGACGCGGATGATGAAGAGTGTTGTTGTGTAGGATGCGGTGGTCTGTACAGTTGCACTAAAAAGGATGTGGACTGGATCAAATGTATAAGCTGCCAACGTTGACTGCATGAAGACTGTTCAAAATATGAATCTATGTGTGACGTATGTGGCAAAAAGCAGGGGAAATAAGTTCACTATTTCACCCAAAGGGCATTCGCCATTTCACCCATATACATGGGTGAAATGGTGAAATTAATAAAAATAAGTATTGTCTTATTTTTAACTTCTGTGGTGCCTTAAAGAGGATGTGGTACTGTTAATGTGTTACTTATGTATTTTGTGATAGGAGAATGTTTTTATTTTGATTAAATAAACAATTTCTTGTCTTCTACGAGGCCCAAATTTTTTGTTCACCATATCACCGTGATATACCCTACAGGGATCATGACAAGCTTACTCTATTGCTTGTTAAGTATTTGGCTATTCCACAGTTGCTTTCTTTACTGTATCTTATATGAAGATTACGTTATTCAGAAGAGCAAGGCGCCAATGACAAACGTACTGTTTCCTTTCAGATTGCATAGCACAACAACAAGTTAAGGTGTCGAGTTACAAACATAAATCTGGAGCCTTAAAAAGAAAGCTGCAAAACTGTGAATTAAAAAAAAAGTTGCTAAATGTCGTCAGACTACGAAAAAACTTTTGGTCTTGAAACAGAAGAATCACAGGAAGTTCGGCCTCATAATATGTCAGAACCTACAACAGTTCCCCGATAGCCAATCTTCGTCCTCTGTTGTTCAGTAGGTTTCAGACCAAAAAGGTGCAAAACGAATCATACAAGAAGAAGATTCTTTGACTTTTCAATAGCTAACTGAAGGAGACGAAACAAAAGTGACAGAGATTCTCTTATTGTATGTCATGAAAGAACTGAAAAATATGCTAATCTCTATCTTAGTATGGATACTGATGAGAGCAACAGTTGTATTTTGGTGGATTCTGGTAAACCAGTGATGAGTGGTAAACCCACACAGGAAATAGTATCGTCTTACGCTGGTTTCTCTTCACACCATGTCAAAGTCTTTTCCAACTTTCATTTCATGGAAACGTTTTCACGAGACATTGCTGAACATGAAAAGAGCCAACAATTCATTGTTTACCTTGCAGGCATTTTTAAATCAAATAGGGTTTCCTCCACAAAAAAGTACCATACAAAAGACAACAGGTTGTTGCTGATGAATGAAAAAAAAAATCTCAGCATCGAAAACACTACTTAGAATGGAAAACTCTTGAAACATCATTGGAAGGACATTGTATGAACAATAATTTTTAACAGGTGATCAACTGTACAACAAGAAAATGGAAAGCTATATTACAAAGAATTCTGGACACAACTTTAGTCTTAAGTAGTAGAGGTTTAGTTTTCCAAGTGGAAAATGCTCAGGCATGATATTCTCAATGGAATTATTATGGGAATATAATATGACAAAGTGACTCGTGGATGTCTAACCAAAGTAAAGGAAAACCAACTGGTGAACAAAAATATAACAAGTCAACCTCACTATCTATCACGGTTGTAGCAGAATGAATTTATTTCTCTACGTAGCCAAAAACTATTGAAAACCGTTTCACATCAACAAAAGTCTACTGTGGAATTATTATTGATCCAACTCCTGACATTTCCCAGCAGGAGCAGAATGTACTCATTGTGCAATACGTATTTCAAGATGTAGAAAAAGTCATTCGAAGTTTGTGAAAGATTCGTTGAATTTATGAATATCAGCGAGAAAAAGGGCGAACCATAACTGACGAAATGCTGCCCGTATTAGAAACACTCGGAGTACCACTTGTGGACTGCCGTGCAGAAAGCTATGACAATGACTCCAACATGCTGGTCAAATTATTGGTGTTTAGTCAAGAACACTTGAAAAAGAAGGTCTGCCATGTTTTCTCCTTGTAGAGCACACTCTCTGAACAGAGTTGGTATCAGTGCTACTAAACTGAACTATGACTTTGTGACACTTTTTCGGAAACGTTGAATATATTTATTAGTTGTTCTCTAGCAACACTGGTAGTTAGGAATTATTGAAACAGCATGTCCCTTTGTCTGTGTAACGCCAATCTGAAACTCGTTGGAGTGAAAGACTACAAGCTGTGCGTCCTATTTCGAAGCCCTATCCTTCGTTCCTCAAAGTTCTAGCCCTGTTCCTGGTGGATAAGGTACGCACATTAACTCCATCAGGAGAAAGTACTGTTTCGAGACTCAAGCATTGCTTTGAATAATAAATGAAAAGCACCAGTCTGCTTTTGTTCTACAGTACATACTGTAGAACAAAAGCAAACTGGTTCTTTTCATTTACTGTAATATTGTTCTACAAAGAACCGACGGACGATTCAGTTAACATTACTTTGAATCTTCATAGGCCTCTTGATGTAATCATTTTGGCCAAAGATATTGGCCGTTATTGATCACAAAAGCGTCGTTACACAGGACAAAGGAATTTCCCTCAAGGTAGGGTCGCACCTAATTAAAGACTTACTAACTGGTATGCAGGCCCCACAAGATACGTGGCAAACAGTTTTGAAATAAGCAATAGTAGTTACGTAGGCAGGAAACCGAGTAAAGATGAAAAGACGCCTGAACAACTACAGCTGGACGCATCAAATCCTTCTCTTTTATTTTGTCATGAGCTGTGAACAAATTTGTTATCTGTTTCACCGGTTTTGGCTTTCATGGACCTACAAAATGATGAACTGAAAGTAAAAACCACCAATCTTGTGTCAAAGTACCCTTCAGATTTAGCAGATTCAGACAGCTTAGGCGAAGAAATTGCACACGTGAAGAGCGTCTATAGTACAATCTTCCAATAAGAAAAGGTCCCGATGATGCTTCATGCTTCACAACTCAGGGTATGAGAAAAACCTTCAAGCAGTTTTTTTTCTGAACTTGTCTATTGCAATTAACTCTGTTCGTACGTTTCCAGTGTCTAGTACTGAAAGGTCTTTTAGTAAACTGGCGAACTCTTTAAGAACTTGGAAAAGAAGCACAACAGGCCAAAGCCACCTTAATCATTTAGGAATTTTAGCAACTGAGAATGAATTGACCAAGTCATTTGACTTTTCCAACGAACAGATCATTTCAGACAAAAGAAAGGTCGGAAAACTACAATTGAGAAGTCGTATTTCGTAGCTAGTGTCTTTGACTGGCTAGATCCTAATTTTAGTTTTTGTAACTACTTTTATTTTAATCCCCGTGTGTTAAATGAATATACTTGCTGGAGTAATTTTAAAGTAAGATAATTTTGTGAATAAAGTTTAGTCTGAACGAATAAAACAGTTACCATAATTGTATCTTATATTTTCGGGTTAAATTAAATTGTAAGAGTATATGGGTAAAAAGTAACCACGCTGTTATAATGCTATTATAATGTAGCACGCGACTGTGAAATGGGGGGGGGGGGGCTGTCTGATACTGATAATGGAACCAAGGCCCGTAATCGAATGCTAACGTATGGTATGCTGTTGCGACTGGCGAGGCAGCGTGTCTCCCACCTATTACGCCAAACAGCATCCCGGAAACGAAGAGCGAGAATGTCTCACAGACTGAAACTAAGAAATGCTTGTGACATTTGAACATACTGATTCTCCGATTCCAATCAACAGAAAGTAGGTCCTCCAGAGCACAACGAAAACTGTGAAGTTCTCCTACCGGAATCCCCGCCGGACGACGTGAACGCCGTACAAACGGGTAGCACTACATCGTGGTGCAACACCCCTTAAGAACTACAAAAGAAGAACAGCTCGTCCAATATCTGAAACTGAAGCTCCCAAAAGGAGACACAAATCGCGTCAAATCAAGCTGAAGGACCAAATTCACGACATACACTCCTGGAAATGGAAAAAAGAACACATTGACACCGGTGTGTCAGACCCACCATACTTGCTCCGGACACTGCGAGAGGGCTGTACAAGCAATGATCACACGCACGGCACAGCGGACACACCAGGAACCGCGGTGTTGGCCGTCGAATGGCGCTAGCTGCGCAGCATTTGTGCACCGCCGCCGTCAGTGTCAGCCAGTTTGCCGTGGCATACGGAGCTGAGCTCCATCGCAGTCTTTAACGCTGGTAGCATGCCGCGACAGCGTGGACGTGAACCGTATGTGCAGTTGACGGACTTTGAGCGAGGGCGTATAGTGGGCATGCGGGAGGCCGGGTGGACGTACCGCCGAATTGCTCAACACGTGGGGCGTGAGGTCTCCACAGTACATCGATGTTGTCGCCAGTGGTCGGCGGAAGGTGCACGTGCCCGTCGACCTGGGACCGGACCGCAGCGACGCACGGATGCACGCCAAGACCGTAGGATCCTACGCAGTGCCGTAGGGGACCGCAACGCCACTTCCCAGCAAATTAGGGACACTGTTGCTCCTGGGGTATCGGCGAGGACCATTCGCAACCGTCTCCATGAAGCTGGGCTACGGTCCCGCACACCGTTAGGCCGTCTTCCGCTCACGCCCCAACATCGTGCAGCCCGCCTCCAGTGGTGTCGCGACAGGCGTGAATGGAGGGACGAATGGAGACGTGTCGTCTTCAGCGATGAGAGTCGCTTCTGCCTTGGTGCCAATGATGGTCGTATGCGTGTTTGGCGCCGTGCAGATGAGCGCCACAATCAGGACTGCATACGACCGAGGCACACAGGGCCAACACCCGGCATCATGGTGTGGGGAGCGATCTCCTACACTGGCCGTACACCACTGGTGATCGTCGAGGGGACACTGAATAGTGCACGGTACATCCAAACCGTCATCGAACCCATCGTTCTACCATTCCTAGACCGGCAAGGGAACTTGCTGTTCCAACAGGACAATGCACGTCCGCATGTATCCCGTGCCACCCAACGTGCTCTAGAAGGTGTAAGTCAACTACCCTGGCCAGCAAGATCTCCGGATCTGTCCCCCATTGAGCATGTTTGGGACTGGATGAAGCGTCGTCTCACGCGGTCTGCACGTCCAGCACGAACGCTGGTCCGACTGAGGCGCCAGGTGGAAATGGCATGGCAAGCCGTTCCACAGGACTACATCCAGCATCTCTACGATCGTCTCCATGGGAGAATAGCAGCCTGCATTGCTGCGAAAGGTGGATATACACTGTACTAGTGCCGACATTGTGCATGCTCTGTTGCCTGTGTCTATGTGCCTGTGGTTCTGTCAGTGTGATCATGTGATGTATCTGACCCCAGGAATGTGTCAATAAAGTTTCCCCTTCCTGGGACAATGAATTCACGGTGTTCTTATTTCAATCTCCAGGAGTGTATAACAAAAAAAGAGAAAACAAAGACCAAGTGCCAGTAGGACTCGCGCTCTGAGTGTCACGTATAACTTAATTAAGTATGCAGATAATAAATTTAATGATTTTGTGTGGCTCAGTGGCCTGGTGCAACTCCTTCTACTGGAGATGACTTCGTCGACTTGCATGTCCCAACGTACCCCAGTTATTAAACCAGGGAACAAGGACCGACTGTTTAACGAGGAGTCCTAACTACATATTCTTTCTGGCGACTGCTCTTGTCGTTGACAGGTGAAGGCTAGGTTTAAATGAAATCCTTGGTCGGACCGAGACAGGGTCCCGTGACATCTCGGTTTCCATGAGCGCACATTACCGCTTTAGCACCAGGCTCGACATGTACACTACTGGCCATTAAAATTGCTACACCAAGAATAAATGCAGATGGTAAACGGGTATTCATTGGTCAAATATATTATACTAGAACTGACATGTGATTACATTTTCACGCAATTTGGGTGCATAGATCCTGAGAAATCAGTACCCAGAACAACCACCTCTGGCAGTAATAACGGCCTTGATACGCCTGGGCATTGAGTCAAACAGAGCTTGGATGGCGTGTACAGGTACAGCTGCCCATGCACCTTCAACACCACAGTTCATCAAGATTAGTGACTGGCGTATTGTGACGAGCCAGTTACTCGGCCACCATTGACCAGACGTTTTCAGTTGGTAAGAGATCTGGAGAACGTTCTGGCCAGGGCAGCAGTCGAACATTTTCTGTATCCAGAAAGGCCCGTACAGGACCTGCAACATGCGGTGGTGCATTATCCTGCTGAAATGTAGGGTTTCGGAGGGATCCAATGAAGGGTAGAGCCACGGGTCGTAACACATGTGAAATGTAACGTCCACTGTTCAAAGTGCGGTCAATGCGAACAAGAGGTGACCCCATACCATCACGCCGGGTGATACGCCAGTAGCCGGCCGGAGTGGCCGAGCAGATCTAGGGGCAGTCTGGAACCGCGCGACCGCTACGGTCTCAGGTTCGAATCCTGCCTCGGGCATGGATGTGTGTGATGTCCTTAGGTTAGTTAGGTTTAAGTAGTTCTAAGTTCTAGGGGACTGATGACCTCAGAAGTTAAGTCCCATAGTGCTCAGAGCCATTTGATACGCCAGTATGGCGATGACGAATACATGCTTCCAATGTGCGTTCACCGCCACATCGCCAAACACGGATGCGACCATCATAATGCTGTAAACAGAACCTGGGTTCATCCGAAAAAATGACGTTTTGCCATTCGTGCACCCAGGTTCGCCGTTAAGTACACCATCGCAGGCGCTCCTGTATGTGGTGCAGCGTCTAGGGTAACCGCAGCCATGGTCTCGGAGCTGATAGTCCATGCTGCTGCAAACGTCGTCGAACTGTTCGTGCAGATGGTTGTTGTCTTGCAAACGTCCCCATCTCTTGACTCAGGGATCGAGACGTGGCTGCACGATCCGTTACAGCCATGCGGATAAGATGCCTGTCATCTCGACTGCTAGTGATACGAGGCCGTTGGGATCCAGCACAGCGTTCCCTATTACCCCCCTGAACCCACCGAGTCCATATTCTGCTAACAGTCATTGGATGTCGACCAACGCGAGCAGCAATATCGCAATACGATAAACCGCAATCGCGATAGGCTACAGTCCGACCTTTATCAAAGTCGGAAACGTGATGGTACGGATCTTTCCTCCTTACACGAGGCATCACAACAACGTTTTACAAGGCAACGCCGGTCAACTGCTGTTTGTGTATGAGAAATCGGCTGGAAACTTTCCTCATGTCAGCACGTTGTATGTGTCGCCACCGGTGCCAACCTTGTGTGAATGCTCTGAAAAGCTAATCATTTGCATATCACAGCATCTTCCTGTCGGTTAAATTTCGCGTCTGTAGCACGTCATCTTCGTGGTGTAGCATTTTTAATGGCCAGTGGTTTAAGTACATATATCGTCTTTAGATTTGGTGAGTGAGTTTATAGAGAGCAAAATACGAGACATAAATGGCCTTATCTTTTGACTGATGTGACTTTGAAGCTTCCATTATTTACAGTGCCAAGGGGTCGTACAACTTAGTATTTGACATAAAGTTCAACTTACTACCCATTCCTGAGAAAAAGCTATCTTAACAGACGGACAGACAGATGGAAAGCTAACGTCAAAAAATATTTCTTATGTGATATAGTTAAAAATTAACAATTGTCGGATTTTTTCCTTTAATTTCACTGTCAGATCTTGCTTCGTGCCAAATCTCACGATTCTATTATTTTTGTACCTCCGGGCTAGTCTGAGTTCTTGGAATTCCCAGGTCCAATTTCTTGCCTATATCTATACTGGAAACAGGAAATAACTAAAACAACTAATATATATATATATATATATATATATATATATATATATATATATATATATATATATATATATATATATACGAGGGTAAGCCCAAAAGTAAGTTCTCCTATAAAACTTCCTGGCAGTTTAAAACTGTGCGCTGTACCAAGACTCGAACTCGGGACCTTTGCCTTTCGCTGGCAAGTGCTCTACCATCTGAACTACCCAAGCACGACTCACGCCCCCTCCTCACAGCTTTACTTCTGCCAGTACCTCGTCTCCTACCTTCCAAACTTTACAGAAGCTCTCCTCCTATTTTTTTTATAAGTACATAGACCTGTTTATTTCTACAATGGTTTACATCAGTTTACAGCTTGAAAATTTAGCTATTTTTCGACATAATCACAATTTCTGTCTATGCATTTTTGTAGTCGGTTGGTTTGGGTTGGGTTGTTTGGGGGAAGAGACCAAACAGCTAGGTCATCGGTCTCATTGGATTAGGGAAGGAAGTCGGCCGTGCCCATTCAAAGGAACCATCCCGGTATTTGCCTGGAGCGATTTAGGGAACTCACGGAAGACCTAAATCAGGATGGCCGGACGCGGGATTGAACCGTCGTCTTTCCGAATGCGAGTCCAGTGTGCTAACCACTGCGCCACCTCGCTCGTTTTTTGTTGTCGCTGTGGCAGTTTTTGTATGCCCATGTCATACCAACTCGCCATCATGCTGTTCAGAAAGTTATGAACTGGCGTGATTGTTACTTGGTCTCAGGTGTAAAGTGGTATGCTCAGGTTTCGACATCTGTGACAACTGAGTCCAGAAAGTTGTCCTGTTCGGTTGCAAGGCGGTGAAGAAATGCACGGGAAGCATCAACTCGTTGCCGCATGTGGTCCTCAGTTAGCATGAGTGGCACCCATCTTGCGAGCCGGCCGTAAGTGGCCATGCGGTTAAAGGCGCTGCAGTCTGGAACCGCGAGACCGCTACGGTCGCAGGTTCGAATCCTGCCTCGGGCATGGATGTTTGTGATGTCCTTAGGTTAGTTAGGTTTAACTAGTTCTAAGGTCTAGGGGACTAATGACCTCAGCAGTTGAGTCCCATAGTGCTCAGAGCCATTTGAACCCATCTTGCGCACGCCTTCCGGTAGTTCAATGTTTCCGCTAAAATTCTGTGAGCGCTGCTTCGGGAAACCTCAGGAACCAACTTGCAGAGATCATCCAGGGTGATCCGCTGATCTTCACGCATGCTTTGTTCAACCTTAAACACATTCTCCTCGTGAATTTCGGTCCGACCAGCTGCAAACTCTCTACACCACTTACGAGCATTTTTGACATCCATGCACGACTCACCATACACTTCCGTCAATTGGCGATGGATTTCAATCGGCGCAGTGCCCTTTGCGTTCAAAAACCGAATAACTGCGCGCAATTCCCACTTGTCGGTAACATCCAACGGGATCTCCATTCTCAACGGCTGCCAAGCCAAGACTGAGCGCCTGAGCGCGGCGTGCGCATGTTTACACATAGCGCGTGAAGCACTCTTCATACGCTACGGTCGCAGGTTCGAATCCTGCCTCGGGCATGGATGTTTGTGATGTCCTTAGGTTAGTTAGGTTTAATTAGTTCTAAGTTCTAGGGGACTAATGACCTCAGCAGTTGAGTCCCATAGTGCTCAGAGCCATTTGAACCACTCTTCATAACAGCGCGACCAACTGCCACACAAACAGAGTTCTGTACTTATAAAAAAAATAGCAGACCTTACTTTTGCGATTACCCATATAAGCTTGCACGGAACACTGGTCAGTACGCCAGACCTACTCACACTTGGCCAATTTTTCATGAAGATCCAGTTGTTTGAAGAAGGACAATTTACACTGCTGGCCACCGTAAATGCAACACCAAGAAAGACAAGAGGTAGCACAACAAGATTTATTTTGTAGATAACATGTTGACCAAGTATCAAATGATTACGTTTACAGACGTCTGTGACATGTGGTTCCTGCCAGAATCAGTAGCCAGAGTAGCCGCCATTGTTGGAGATCACCGCTGCCACACGTCTCGGCATTGAGTCAAAGAGACGTTGGATGTGTTCCTGAGGTACAGCAGCCCAAGCAGCTTCCACACGCTGCCAAAGATCATCTGGTGTGGCAGCTGGGGATGTAATCTGGGTCACTCGTTGAGCAACCATGGACCACATGTTTTCTATCGGCGAAAGATCCGGAGAGCGAGCCGGCCAGGGAAGCAATTCAATCTGGTTATTGACGAAGAACCTTTGGACAATGCGTGCCACGTGTGGTCGCGCATTATCCTGTTGAAATATGGCTGTGGCCGAGCCCTGAAGGTAAGGAAGGACAACTGGCTCCAGCACCTCGGATATGTAGCGCCGGCTATTTGAAGTACCGGCAATGCGTACTAGAGGCGTGCGAGAGTAATATCCAATACCGCCCCATACCATAATACCCGGTGCAAGACCAGTGTGGCGGTGCCTAATGCAGCTGTCCATCATCCTCTCTCCACGGTGTCTCTATACTCGAATCCGACCATCGTGGTGCTGCAGACAGAAGCGTGCCTCGTCAGTAAAGACAACATCATTCCATTCTGCCGTCCACATCCGTCTGTCATCACAGCATTGGCGACGGAGACGTCTGTGGTTCTGCGTCAATGGTAGACGAAGCAATGGACGTCTTGCGGACAGACCACTCTGCTGTAAACGGCGTCGAATGGTACGCGCAGACACTGGATGATGCGTTACAGACGCAATGTGTTGTGCTATGGTTCGGGATGTCACTGAGCGATCCGTCACTGCCATGCGCACAATTTGCCTATCAGCACGTGCAGTGGTGCACCGAAGTGAATGCGATCGACCACGTCGGTCCGTCGTACCCTCCTGCATACAACGGTCACATATCCGCATTACAGTTGTTTGGTTTCGTCCAACACGACTAGCGATTTCTCTGTATGATAATCTACAATCTCCGTAAGCCACTATCCTTCCTCTGTCGAACTCGGATACTTGATCAAAAGATGTTCGCTGTTGTCTACGAGGCATAACTGATCGTCTTGTGAAACAACCACAAGGTAAACTCACGTGCCGAACGTACACTCGTCGAAATCGCCAAGCCTTAAATGGCGTTATAAGGTGGCGCCACAGGCGCGCGTGATGTGCGTCTGCGCTGAAATTCTAATCAGTTGCATATCCCATCGCTGCAAACCCATGGTGTAAATTTCACTTGATTCGGATGCTTCCTTCAGGGTGTTGCATTTACGTTGGCCAGCAGTGTATTTTAATTATGGCATTTATTTATCTGGCGAAGCAATTGTTTATTCTGTCAGCGACTGAATTACGTTTTTATGGAGAAGCAACTACTTACGTTTCTTGTAATTTCTCTGCTTGCTATTTAGCTAGAAGCGAATTCAGCGGCAACACGTCCGCTCACGACGAGGTTTCAAGACAGACTGCGCTAAATGGGCAGTATAAGTATACTGTTCAGGATGAAGATACTTGTCTAACCTGTGATTACAGTGTTGCGAATTTGGTTGCTTTGACATCTATTCTCTACTGAAAATATACACGGGACGAAATTTTGTTACAGACTTATTTTTGCAGTCTTCGTACGCAAGGAATCGCGCTGTGGCGTCAGCACATAAATGAGCTGTCGGATGAAGTCTGTAGTCGCATGATGCGTCCTCGGACCTCGGGCTTGGGTACAGGGAGATGCAACCGAGTTCTGAGAAACAAAATAGTATCGCAGGTCGTAGCGGGCTTTGATAATCGAACTCTGCTACAAATAGCGGCGTGAGACCAACAGTTGTCGCCCTAGACCGAAGACTCTCCTGAGCGCCTCAAATGCGAGACGTCAGAAACAAAGCCATAGGGCGCTTTCGCGCTCTCTACCTGCTACCGAACCCGCAGTCCGACCAGCGTTAGAATACGCAGCTGTGGTGTGAGGAAAGGCCGCAGATTCGCTCATCGCAACGCTGCAAAGGACCCAGAATCGAGCTCTGAAGACCGCTCTACGTCTTTCGGGGGAATACTCCACTTGCCTGTTGCATGAGAACACAGACTTTCCACTCCTGCAGGACAGATCGAGGATCATCGCGAGATCCTTCTATGAGAAAGCGGGACAATTCAGCAGCCGGCTCGTCCTTGGTCTAGTCGACCCACCACACCACACGCTAGCAACACTTTGGCCTGACCTGCTGCAAGAATAATTGTCTCGCAGCAGACAGAGGATATCACCATCACACCACCCAAGGACAATTCGTATAGGTAAGGTTCGTTTCTTCCCCACAGGAACGGCAGGAACAACATTTTTATGCTTACACTGCCCAACATGCCGACCTAGGAAAGCTCGCCAATGAAGCGACAGCGGTAGCGACAACAGTCCAAAGTCCTGGTTGGAATCCAGTCAGTCAGTGGACGTAACAGCAAAATTCTCAGCACCTGAAGAAGACGGTCGCCTCGGTCGTCGAAATATTGTGAATAAAATGGAAACAACAACCCGGCAGGACACCCAGAAGCTCACCATTATCAGCTGGAAATATATTAACAGAAGATCGGCAACTGACCGTAACCATAAAGAAAATGGACGAAAAGATCCGATATCGTTTTACTCCGCGATTGCTGATCACTCCCTGAACAGAGTGACGACGCTCGAGTACCTACGCGTTTCTACCCGAAACGTGGAAATGCCTCACAAACCAACCGGTAGTCGTCTGACATTTATTGGGAGAACCCTAAGGAAGTGTAACTAAGGTGCAAAAGAGGTCACTTTCCTTCGCGTTCCTGCCCCTTAACCCCCTCCGCCCTCAGACCAAAACATGAGCATTGTTCATCAGTCTGGAATCCTTACCAGGTCCTATTAATGGCAGAAATAGCAAAAGTAATCAAAGAAGCTCTGCGCGTTTCGAAAAAAATGGCTCTGAGCACTATGGGACTCAACTGCTGTGGTCATTAGTTCCCCTAGAACTTAGAACTACTTAAACCTAACTAACCTAAGGACATCACACACATCCATGCCCGAGGCAGGATTCGAACCTGCGACCGTAGCAGTCGCACGGTTCCGGACTGCGCGCCTAGAACCGCGAGACCACCGCGGCCGGCTCTGCGCGTTTCGCCACGGGTTTGTTTAGTCTGCGAGTGTCATAGATATGCTTGACAAACAGCAGTGCGAGAAGTTACAAAAAAGAAGTACACATATAACCAATAACACACAAACATCTTCCGAGTGGTGTGCCATCTCTTATCTGTTAACAAGTCCTAAAAAGATTTCGCAGCAGAGCTACAGACAATAAATTTTATTGCTAGCAGTAATCCAATCATTCGCAAATAATGTTCACTGCATACCGAGATATCAGCCACTTTGTGGCCATCAACAGTATTAAGGGACATATAAAAGAACTATTCAGATTTATACTGGTCAATCAGACCGAAACATAGGAACTAGGTTGCCTGAACATGAACGCGGTTGGAGGTTGCAGAGTTATGGTTCCGCATTTGCTGAACGTGTGCTGCGTCAGAACTAGGCCTGTTGATAAAATACCGGTACATCGATATTTCTTCCAAAAATATAGTTGTATAGGCTGTTGTGGCGTAACAAGACAGCCACGCCACTCGGAAGTAGCCGAAAGGCACGCGTTAACTCACGGAGGCTAGTAGATAGGTCTGAAACAGGATACGTAATGAATGCTATAAAGAAAAGTACGTAGCTCCTGGAATACTTAACTTTAATCCATCCTTGTGGTACATCGCTCTTGACGATACAAGTGAGACTCTGTAGATACATGCAATGTAATGCTAATGGCGCCTTGCTAGGTCGTAGCCATTGACTTAGCTGAAGGCTATTCTAACTATCGGCTCTGCAAATGAGCGAGGCTTCGTCAGCGTGCATCGCTAGCTACGTCGTCCGTACAACTGGGGCGAGTGCTAGTAAGTCTCTCGAGACCTGCCGTGTGGTGGCGCTCGGTCTGCGATCACTGACAGTGGCGACACGCGGGTCCGACATGTACTAATGGACCGCGGCCGATTTAAAGCTACCACCTAGCAAGTGTGGTGTCTGGCGGTGACACCACATAGGCCATAATGTTTCCCCCGACATGTCGATATATCAACATCAAAATGGCAATGTCGTGTGTCGATATTTTTAATTATATATTATATTTTTTCACAATATTCAATAAATATTTGAAGTTGTTCTTTGGAAACTGTGGTAGAACATAATTTTACTTTCACTGTCTGAATGCATTTTACTACTTTTTGAGCTTTCATCACTCCCAAACTTTCTCTTTGACTGTAGGAAGCAAGTATATGTGGCACAAAAGTAATCCGATTTCGCTCGGGGGTCGCGATGTGAATGGAATAACAAGATTTCCGATGTGGAGAAATGGCACACCAGATGCGCTAAAAAATCTAAATGAGAAGATTAGTCTTTATGGTGGGCAGAGACATGTGAGAGGAAATGCTGACGTTAGCGGTGCTCGGTGCTACCAACGGAAACTGCAAGATTAGATTAGATTAGATTAGATTAATACTAGTTCCATGGATCATGAATACGATATTTCGTAATGATGTGGAACGAGTCGAATTTTCCAATACATGACATAATTAGGTTAATTTAACAACATACTTAAGTTAATATAACAACTTTATTTTTTTGTGTTTTTTGTTTTTCTTTATTTTTTATTTTTATTTTTTTAATATTTTTTTCTTTTTTTTCTTAATTTATATCTAAAAATTCCTCTATGGAGTAGAAGGAGTTTTCATTCAGAAATTCTTTTAATTTCTTCTTAAATACTTGTTGGTTATCTGTCAGACTTTTGATACTATTTGGTAAGTGACCAAAGACTTTAGTGCCAGTATAATTCACCCCTTTCTGTGCCAAAGTTAGATTTAATCTTGAATAGTGAAGATCATCCTTTCTCCTAGTATTGTAGTTATGCACACTGCTATTACTTTTGAATTGGGTTTGGTTGTTAATAACAAATTTCATAAGAGAGTATATATACTGAGAAGCTACTGTGAATATCCCTAGATCCTTAAATAAATGTCTGCAGGATGATCTTGGGTGGACTCCAGCTATTATTCTGATTACACGCTTTTGTGCAATAAATACTTTATTCCTCAGTGATGAATTACCCCAAAATATGATGCCATATGAAAGCAATGAGTGAAAATAGGCGTAGTAAGCTAATTTACTAAGATGTTTATCACCAAAATTTGCAATGACCCTTATTGCATAAGTAGCTGAACTCAAACGTTTCAGCAGATCATCAATGTGTTTCTTCCAATTTAATCTCTCATCAATGGACACACCTAAAAATTTGGAATATTCTACCTTAGCTATATGCTTCTGATTAAGGTCTATATTTATTAATGGCGTCATACCATTCACTGTACGGAACTGTATGTACTGTGTCTTATCAAAATTCAGTGAGAGTCCGTTTACAAGGAACCACTTAGTAATTTTCTGAAAGACAGTATTGACAATTTCATCAGTTAATTCTTGTTTGTCAGGTGTGATTACTATACTTGTATCATCAGCAAAGAGAACTAACTTTGCCTCTTCATGAATATAGAATGGCAAGTCATTAATATATAATAAGAACAACAAAGGACCCAAGACTGACCCTTGTGGAACCCCATTCTTGATAGTTCCCCAGTTTGAGGAATGTGCTGATCTTTGCATGTTACGAGAACTACTTATTTCAACTTTCTGCACTCTTCCAGTTAGGTACGAATTAAACCATTTGTGCACTGTCCCACTCATGCCACAATACTTGAGCTTGTCTAGCAGAATTTCATGATTTACACAATCAAAAGCCTTTGAGAGATCACAAAAAATCCCAATGGGTGGTGTTCGGTTATTCAGATCATTCAAAATTTTACTGGTGAAAGCATATATGGCATTTTCTGTTGAAAAACCTTTCTGAAAACCAAACTGACATTTTGTTAGTACTTCATTTTTACAGATATGTGAAGCTACTCTTGAATACATTACTTTCTCAAAAATTTTGGATAAAGCTGTTAGAAGGGAGATTGGACGGTAATTGTTGACATCAGATCTATCCCCCTTTTTATGCAAAGGTATAACAATAGCATATTTCAGTCTATCAGGGAAAATGCCCTGTTCCAGAGAGCTATTACACAGGTGGCTGAGAATCTTACTTATCTGTTGAGAATAAGCTTTTAGTATTTTGCTGGAAATGCCATCAGTTCCATGTGAGTTTTTGCTTTTAAGCAAGTTTATTATTTTCCTAAATTCAAAGGGAGAAGTGGGTGAGATTTCAATTGTATCAAATTGCATAGGTATGGCCTCTTCCATTAACAGCCTAGCATCTTCTAATGAACACCTGGATCCTACTATATCCACAACATTTAGAAAATGATTATTAAAAATATATGTTAAGGTTCACCACGCAGTTTGACACCACAACAGCTAGGTGGCTGGCGTTGCCAGAAAAGAAGAAAACAGGGAAGTCTAAGAGTTCAGGACAAATCTGATACGTGACGAAAACGAATGATGGACCCGTCGGACACCTTTTATTGTGCGATTATATGCAATTTCCATTTTTAGTAAAGTAGTTGTCGCCAAGAGTGAATGTGTATCGTTTTCCTTTCAATTTTTGCTCTAAGGGGGACAGGGATAAATTCTAGTGTCCGATACCACCCGTCAGCTTTGACCAATGACGTCATACGTAAGGCAAAGATGCTGCAATGCACTATCTATGAATGGAACGGATCATACTCGTAAACAAACGAATGTAGCAAGTCATAAAATAATACACTTAACGCGACTATTATTTACGCGCGAATTCCAGTTAAACGAGTTGTAGATAACTGAAATAAATAGGAACACGAGAGCAATTACGAGTGCATTTATTATATTATATTTTGCACACGTACTGCAAAAACGATCTAAATAGTGAACCGTCGAACAGCTGGAATCGGTAACTAGAAGCAACCTATGTACGAGGTTATTTCTAGTTACCGATACCAATATAACTGTTTGTTGCGCAAAAATCTTATGACAAATCAGAAACGTGCTGGAAAAATCATCTCGTTAGGGAACTACAGAATACGACTAGACATTCAAAAAATGAAAATCTTTACACACATTACTGCACACGCAAAGAAATAAAACGCAAACTTTGCAACCGATATCTGTACCGGTACTAAATCAAAGTCACACCAGCTACAGTAGCTACAAATAACACTCAATAATCGATACACCAGGAGTGACAGTGAAAATAAGAGAAGTGTAGCAGAAACATCGGTAAGGAAAACATAAAAGTGGCTACATAAAAAGAAACTTACCGCATATGAACTTCCAAAGGAGTCAAAGATCGAGGCTGACAAGAACGAAATAAGGACATAATAACAAATAATAATGTTAGAAGGTGAAACTGTAACGAAAGAAGCAAAATCCAGAATAAGAAATGGAAAAATAATAAGAAACACAAACTGTCAGGCACGAATGAGGTACCACCCAAATCAGTTCTTCCCTACCACCCGCCCTCAGTCAGACGCAAAACTTTAAAATAATAAAAGAAAATGAAACCACGAGTCAATTATATAAACCCTCCGGCAAAGAAACAGCAATACCCCTCGGCCCACCATTGTAATCAGAACATATTAAAACGACAGAGAAACCTCCCTCCAGAGAAACTAAAAAAGTAGCACTCGCACAATACAGTAACATAAAAGAACGCAACGCAAAACAAGAAAAAAGTATCAGACCCACCAACACTTAACTAACAAAACGGGGCTTGTACATTTTGCTGATAACTTTCATAAATGCAAGAAATAAACAATAAGCTTTAGGAATACTCTTCCTCCAACAGTATTCATGTAAATGGCCTTGCAACACAGAAATCCTTCTCTTTCCCCGCTCGACAACAGATTTCACAGCTCCCCAATAGTATTAGTACATGCCCCCGCCTTATAATCTTTAAACTGAATATTGTGATTCACGTCCAAATGATCATAACCCCTTTCACCCAACCCCTTGTACGAAGCAAACCCATCCGACATGACTACAGAACCTTCTTCCACAGGTTCTTCTATTCAAGATGTCAAGGCTTCCTTTGTCCGATTTGGTACAACCCTAAATACAACATTAGCACTATCTCCCGCAGAAACTACTACTCCAAAAACCCAAAGCCCAACAACCTCGTGCCCCCTTTCGTACTTTCCAAAATGTGACTCATCTACTTCAGCTATAACCCCTGCTCCCTCCCCCCTCCCAAATGACCCCCTATACTTCATAACTTCCCCGCAGACCTCTCTACAAAATGAGAACCAGCCGACTACAGTGCCACACGAAACCCCTGCTTCCTGCATGACAGATTTGCAAGAATATTCATAGCAAAACTAGCAGGTTAGCATGACAATTACTTCTAAATTCAGCCTCGATCTTTCGAACCACGTCCCCCTGCGTATGGATCACCATGCTATTTTTTCCGCGCCTCCACACATATTCGTCGGAAGTTCGTGATAGCGCAACCTTCGTCAAACCGATATAATTTCCACGGACACTGCATTTGAAAATTCACCAATGACGCCCAATGACTGCAAAATTTTTATAGTTGATTTACGGTCAATCATTTTCTGAAGCAGAATTTTCGCAGTAAAAACAACTGACTCATCCATAACGAACAGCTTATAAATCACGACTACTTATAAATCACGACTACTTTCCTTAACAAAAGATGCCGAAAACAAATTACGAGACCAAAACAAAACAATCTACATCGAATTTTTAATATACGCGCGTAACGAGGAAATCCAGAGAAATCATTTAACGTTCATCGACAGCAATCTGCGGCAAAAACAAAATAACGTCACACATTACGTCATTAGTCAAAACCAACGGGAGGTATCGGACACTAGAATTGACCCAGGCAGGCTGCTAGCTTGTTGATGTGCAGAATATCCGATAAGAATACAATACTAAAATATACAGCTCTAAAACCGGTATATTTACAACGTGCACTCGATATTTATTTAGGCGGGTATGTCGATTTTTTTCGTCGATATATCGCCCGTTTACTCGTTATGCTGTGAGTCGATGACGATTTTTTAAAATACTGATACATCAGATTCCCGACATTTTTAAAAATATCAACAATCATAGTGAGAATCACAGCTGTCAGCCAGACTCCTATATCCTCCATTTAGCAAACAAAGGCCAAAAACTTAATATGTTGGGAGCCCTGGAAATCAATAAACATCTAGCGCACAGTCTTGATTTAATATTAATAGACCAAACACAGCTCAATACTTAACCTTTCCTAAACTTCTTTTAGCCCTCAGAGTTTTCCAGTGCTCCCCACTCTATCTGTTCCATTTTAATCCTCTACTCTCTGTGTATTTATTCGTTTTATAGTGATTTTCTTCGTACTCTGTACATTCTGTTGTTACAATTATCAGTTTTATCTTTTACTCTGCTTCTGTATCACCTTGAGTATATAGCATCTTTCCAAATTTTTCTTCATTGCTCTTATCACGTACTAACTTCATTTTATTGGGACTGTTAATTTAATCGTATAGGCTACATTGCTAATGCACTCTCAAAGATGGCACTTAATTTGTTTTCGTACCTCACTCTTCATGTGTAGCAACCTTTTCAACGTTGTTCATGAATACTGCACCTTCGTTGACAACAATATTCAGTTAGTTTGATGATGGCCTTGTAAGTCGAAAACCGGGCAGCAAAACTAAATTAACACTGTAAAACACACACATTATTGAGCTTTTCGTTTAAAATTAAAAAAAAAGATTATCTTCACTGACAACCTCACAAAAGTCCGAAAGCCCACGTTCCAGAAAAAGTGAAACAAATGTTATTCTTCGTCCATACGTATTTCGCGGAGTGACTATGACGCTAAAATTAGAAATGGCTCCGGGTACTATGGGACTTAACATCTGAGGTCATCAGTCCCCTTGACTCAGAACTACTTAAACCTAACTAACCTATGGACGTCACACACATCCATGCCCGAGGCAGGATTTGAACCTGCGACCATAGCGGTCGCTCGGTTCCAGGCCTGAAGCGCCTAGAACCGCTCAGCCACACAGGTCGGCGCTAAAATTAGAGAAAATTCGGACGCATAGTGAGGGATACTGACAGGCTTTTTTTCCATAAGTCACTGCATACAAGTCGCGATGGAACAGGAACGGGGAAGGGGGTGAGAATGGTACGCAAAGTACCCTCTGATGGTGTACTGGAAAAAGTGTCCACTGAAATTTGCGCCCAGTGAGTTTTTTGACGAAAAAAGGGTCGAGGAAGGGTCCACTAATCCCTTTGGCTGGCAGGTAGCCGAGCTGTGGGACACTACCTAGAGGTTTCCAAGCTCACATTTTCAATCCATATTATACAGAACGATACAGCTGGGAAGGTCAATGTTAAGAGTGCATCGACAGCTTTCTACAAGAAATAGATACACTTTGCAAAACCACAGAATATATATCAGATGCCGTTTCAGAGTCTAGTCATTTGAGTAAAACCTCAGAAACGAAACTTCCTACGATTATACAAAATCAGTTACAATTATCATGAGTTTCCTCGTACAAATTTCACGGCTAAGAAGATATTGTTCCGAAACTGTTTCCAACTTCACTTTGTCGTAAAGATTTTACTTAACTGTGTGTGTTTCGATAGCGTTAAGTAAGAGGACTCTTTTTTCAAAAGCCAAATTAATTAAGAATTATCTTGGGTCCATTATGAGTCAAGCACGACTGTCTAATACACAGTTAGACAATAAAAATGGGCTAACTAAATATGGCTATAATGATGAGGCACTTTCAAAATTTGCATCCGTAAATAGAGAAAGGAATTCTAAGCTACGTGCTAGTCACAAAAGTTGTACTTCACGCTTTTGCGTGGTTGGTGATGGGGAGTTGACAAATAAAAGCAGCATCGGGTACCAAACTACCTGGCTACGCCACTCCGTAAACGTCAGAATAACCAGAATAAAATACTGGATGTGTAAAGGTAACCAAATGGAGAATTCTTCCTACAGTCCTGTAAAAGTTCGAAACAGATCACAGCAAGTAACCCTACGAGATTCAATTACATTTAAATAGCTCTTCGGTCTTATCTTTGCGTCATTAAAGTGTATGTAAGTGTCTTAGAAGCTTTATAAAGTGAATCACAAGTTCACTCACAGAAACAAAGTTTACATTCCACTGACATGTTTAATTTTAACTCAATGTATCTTCATTCATCGTCATAACAAACTAGCGAAAGCAGACTTTGCGTTTGGTGTTTTACGTCATGTCGACTGTTATTATCGTTACACATTTAGCTTTCGCTCGGATTTGTGGTTATCGGAGAGGGAGGAAGCAACCAGTCTCCTTAAATGGCCACCCCGGCATGATTTGAACCACGGATGCAAAATTCAGTACGGCCGGTCATAGAATTCAGCCTAGGTTTTTTAAAAAAATCAGTTTTCCATCATAATTTATCCAGGTTTTGGACTGGTTAAATGGCAAAGGTAAATTATTATCATTTAGCTTATATCATCAATATATCTTTTTTGTTTTTATTTATAAGTTGATATTTACAATTAGGTGGACTGATGAGGTAGAGGTTCTACGCAGAATCGGAGAGGAAAGGAATATGTGGAAAACACTGATAAGGAGAAGGGACGGGATGATAGGACATCTGCTAAGACATGAGGGAATGACTTCCATGGTACTAGATGGACCTGTAGAGGGCAAAAACTGTAGAGGAAGACAGAGATTGGAATACATCAAGCAAATAATTGAGGACGTAGGTTGCAAGTGCTACTCTGAGATGAAGAGGTTTTCTTTTACTGCTTCAACAGACTCAAATCTAGTTCCTTTCAAAGCTGACTTGACTTTAAGGAAAAGAAAAAAGTCACAGGGGGCCAAATCAGGTGAGTAGGGTGGATGATCTAAGATGGGAATGTTGTGTTTTGCCAAAAACGTCTTCACTGACAACGCACTGTGAGCTGGGGCATTGTCTTGGTGAAGGATCCATGACTTTTTTCTCCACAAATCGTTCCGTTTTCTCCGTACTCGCTCACGTAGGGTAGCCAGGACGCTAATGTAGTAATGCTGATTCACTGTTTGTCCCTCTGGTACCCAATCAATGTGCACAATCCCTTTGATGTCAAAAAAAAAAAAAAAAAAAAAAAAAAAAAAAAAAAAAAAAAAACCAATCATCATTGCCTTGAATTTCGATTTTGACATTCGTGCTTTTTTTTGTCGTGGAGAACCAGGAGTTTTCCAATGCATCGATTGGCGTTTAGTTTCGGGATCGTAAGTAAAAAAACCACGATTCATCGCAAGTAATAACATTGTGTTAGAAGGTGGGATCACTTTCAATGTTTTCCAGGATGTCAGAACAAATCATTCTTCGGCGTTCCTTCTGTTCAATTGTGAGACACTTTGGAACCATTTTTGAACACACTTTGTTCATGTTGAAACTTTCATGAAGAATCTGCCTAACACTTTCCTTGTCAACTCCTGTTAACTCAGACACTGCTCTGATTGTTAAACGGCGATCTTGTCGAACAAGTTTACCGATTTTTTCAATGTTTGCATCAGTTTTTGCTGACAATGGTCTGCCAGTGCGAGTGTCATCGCTGGTGTCTTCGCGGCCATCTTTAAATCGTTTAAACCACTCAAACACTTGTGTTCGCGGTAAACAATCATCGCCGTACACTTGTTGTAACATTACAAACGTTTCACTTGCAGATTTTCCTAGTTTGAAACAAAATTTGATGTTAACACGCTGTTCTTTCTGTAAACTCAACATTTTCCGACGCACAGACAAAACGTCAACTACTTAAAACAGACGCCACGGGCAGACTGAGTGCAGGAGGCAGATGAAACTCGAGCAGTAGGTGGAGCGAGAGTCACGTGACAGGCCACGTGACTTTCAGCCTTATTGCATTCGTTTTATTGTTTCACCAGTACTAGTCCGGTTTTTTTTTAGCCACACCCCGTACATTTGCGAAAACTGTTCGCTATGGCACTCGGACGTATCATCCATAAAAATGTTTTGTTTACTTTTTAGAGCCTCTCTACCTGCTCTTCCGCTAAAAACTATTATTCTTTCTCTTTATTTGTCGTCGTTTAACAGGAAACTGCTGCCATCGTTCATACTACTAAGTTTGATTTGAGGTCGATTTCTTCTCTTGTCTGCGGATCTCTCTCATTTTGCCCATTGGTAGTATAAAGTTCTCTTCGTTGATCGCTGCTCAGGCCTTTCAGTGACAAGATCGTACCCTCGACTATGCAGGCAACCCAGCTCCTCTGAACATATTTTGGAAATAGAAGTCTCTTCCTCTCGTGCCCTTTTCTTCGCCTCGTTCAGTCTTCTTTACTTCGGAACAAGCTTCACCTGGAGCTCCACATTGATGCTCGAGTGAAAAAAGCACCGCCGAATCCCTGGTTTTAGGCATTCCTCGTGGTATGCTGCTTTTCATCTTGAACAGCGCCACGTCCCGTCTCATCTTCTTCCGTTGTCTTCATTTGTAAGAATAGCCTTCATAGTTGCAACATGGCTTACCGCGAATGGTCGTTGAAACTTCTGTTACCGAACTACTGACGCAGAAATATTCAAGTCGCACGATGTCAACTCTACGACAGCTAGAGCGGTATGAAGGCTGTCTGTGCAGACAGTCGGCTTCTGTGGTAGAGAAGGTCTATGGGCGCGCAGTTCGGCCGTGTTTGGGGAGCAGGTAGTTTAGGGTAATTACGACGGTCCGAGTGCGGGTGAGGGAGCAGGTATCGGGCGCAGATTTCACAGATTTCTGGTTGGGCGCAAATTTCACTGGGCGCAGTTTTCATGGATTCACCCTCCGGTACACACTTGCGGTGTAGGTAGGGGTGTAGATGTGCAAGTTGCGACAGACGATCGACCGTGCCACTGATCACGTGACGAAGATCGTTGCGATAGATGCGATCCCGCTATACGATGGTCGCCAGGGTACTGTTAACGGAGGACTAGGACCATCTCTCTGCACTTAACGTTTCGCCCGCTTTAACCCGCGAGAGACCGTCAGGTCACTGACTCAACTGGAAATTTGTGGTAAGACCTTATGGCGCCAAACTGCTGAGGTCATCGGTCCCTAAGCTTACACGCTACTTAATCTAACTAGAACTAACTTACGCTAAGGACAACACACACACACCCATGCCCGAGGGAGAACTCGAACCTCCGACGGAGGGAGCCGCGCGGACCGTGACATGACGCCTAGACCGTGCGGCTACCCAGCATGGCCTGACTCAACTAATAACAGCCCAGTAAGCATAGAAAATCAACTAAAATCGCTCTACAGAGGAAAGGCAAACAGACCATTAAAATACGTGTGATATTCTGTGTAGATAATGTGAAGGGCATTCCTCCCTTTTCTAATAGCAGTTTTCGCAAATCAGTGAGGCAGCGAAGGTTCCAAGCAACTGAAAAGAAGAGCAGGTCATTCCAGTTTCAGATGCGCGTAATTGTAAACCATTATCGCTGAGGTCAATCTGCTGTAGAATTATGGAACCCATTTTATGCATAGACACTATGACCTTTTTGGAGAACGAAAATACAATCTAAAAAGTCAACATGGCCTTCTAAAACAAACATATTGTGAAATTCAGCTCGCAGTGTTGTGAAATTCAACTCACAGTGTTCGTCCACCAGATCCAGAACGCCGCAAGACACTCAGGTTGACGCCGGAATACATTCCATAAAGTTCTGAACTGGCGCTTGGTGAACAAAATACGAGCTTACCTACTATCGGACAAGATATGTGACTGGATTCAGGTAGTCCTAACAGATGAAACTCAGCAAGTCACTTTAACGGGACGAAATCAGCACAAGTGAAAGTAATTAAGGAATTATCTCAAGGATGTGTTATAGTGCCTTTACTATTTATAGTGATAAGCTATCTAATGGATAATTTTGAAAATTCTCTGAAGATCTTCGCGAACAATGCTGTTTTCTGTAAGAGGGATGGGCCGCCAGAAGGCTATAGTGAAATGCAGGAATCAGTGATTTTTCAGAATACTTCGGTTGGAGCACAATGTTTTTTTTTTGTTATTTAAAAATGAACATGAACAGCCACAACCGCAAGAAACTTATGCTTTTATGAGGTTACCGGTTTCGGTCAGTTTTAGATCATCTTCAGACCTCACACCATGATGGTAGGTGTGAACAGAGCAGGCGCTAAAAGCAGTTAGCGTTCGTGAAGTCGTACCGCCTGCTCTGTTCACAGCCGCCATCGACCATCATGATGTGAGGTTTGAAGATGGCCTAAAACAGACCTAAGCCGCATAAAAACGAAGTTTCTTGCAGTTGTGAATATTCATATTAACTTTTAAGAAATGCAGGAAGATCTGCAGAGCATTCACGATTGATACAGTAACCGATTGTTAAAAGTGAACGTAAATAAATGTAACGTTTTAAGTAACGTGAGGTAATCCCCATGGGAACTAAAAGCAATCCACTAAATTTCGCTTACACGATAAATCACACAAATCTGAAGGTTGTAAACACAACTAAATACTTAGGGGTAACGATTGCGAATAACTTAAACTGGAATGATCGCGTAGATAATGTTGCGGGAGAAACAAATCAATCATTGCGATTTATTGGGAGAACGCTTAGAAAATGTAACAGGTCTGCTAAAGAGACTGCTTACACTAAGCTTGTCCACCCTCTTCTAGGCTTCTAGTGCGCGTTGTGGTATCCATATCAGATAAGACTGACGGAGGACATCGAAAAATTTCAAAGAAGGGCAGCTCCTTTTGTATTATCGCGAAATAGGGGAGAGAGTACCACGGGCATGATGTACGAACTGGAGTGGCAATCATTAGCCGGCCGCGGTGGTCTAGCGGTTCTAGGCGCTCAGTTCGGAACCGCGGGACTGCTACGGTCGCAGGTTCGAATCCTGCCTCGGGCATGGATGTGTGTGATGTCCTTAAGGTTAGTTAGGTTTAAGTAGTTCTAAGTTCTAGGGGACTGATGACCACAGATGTTAAGTCCCATAGTGCTCAGAGCCATTTGGCAATCATTAAAATAAAGACGTTTTTCGCTTGCCGCAGAAATTTCTCATGAAATTTCAGCAACTAACTTTCCCTTCAGAAAGTTCAAATATCTTGTTGGCGTCAACCTACACACGCAGAAATGATCATCATAATAAAATAAGAGAAATCAGAGATAGCACGGAAAGATTTAAGTATTCGTCTTTCCCGCACGCTGTTCGAGAGTGGAACGTTATAAAAGTAGCTTGAAGGTGGTTCTATGAAACCTCTGCCAGGCACTTAATTGAGAATTGCAGAGTATTCATGTACGGGCAGATGTACACAGGAGAACATATCTGTTTGTGTTCGGTTACGCTATGGGTAGGCTTACTATAATTTTTTGGGTCCAACTCAGCACTTTACTATCACATTCTTTAGGATCCAACAAACGAAATATTTTTTAAAATTAGTTAAAACAGCTTACTGATACATTAACTTTATTTATTCACTTGTGCTTTTCACTAGACATGACTGTTTTTCAGAAACGCTGTTCATATCTAACAGAGTGCTATGGACGTGTAGCCTCTTTAGCAGCACACTCCAGATCCCTCGTGTTCCCACCTTGTCTTAAAAATAATCTCTTACATTCGGTGAAGCAGTAGCATTAAGATCAATCCTACGTTTAACTGCTTTCACGTTGTCTTCAGTATCACCCTATTCTTTGTATGCAGGAGAAAATTCACCAGTACATAGTGCTCAATAAGCACATTCATTGTTACTGTCATTAAACATCTTTTTGTATTCCTGTTGCTGGTTAACATTAAACATACACTATCTTTTACCCACTGTCAAACGATGAGAGCAAAAAAAGAAGAAAAAATAAGAGAATAGACATAAAATTACGAAAAACGTATAGACGAGTTATATCAAACACGAAAACAACGTAAACACATTGCATCTACTGTATTCACATATGACTAAAAGAAAAGTTGTGGCGGGACTGGAAGCCATGCCTCCCCAACGACATCAGAACTAGTTACAACGTTGGCTAAGAAAGGTACTTCTGTAAGAGAATGCACTGTCGAACAAAAATAAGAAAAAAGTCCTGCTGAGTTATAAAATTCTCAAGTCCTAGATATTTATGCAACTTCGGACAACACTAAAAAACCATGACTGTCCGGACTAATCCCGGATGTATGATAAGCCCAGCTACGAGTGATGAATCGTTGGGAACGACAATAAATCAAAATGTAATGGTCACTTAGACGTTATTCTCAGATCCGTTGTAAGAGTCTACAGAAAATGTAGTGCATCAATCAATGAAATGAAACACACTCTTTCGGCCAGTTCTGGGACATTCACGAGGTGGATTAAAACAAGTGACCGAGTAAATCCTACGAACTGCGGAGCGTTGCGTAATGTTTTCCTTACGGAGATGCTCAAGAAACGCTAGTGGCAGACGGTGTAAAAGAGATGTTGTGTTTGATGAATAGATTTTCTGTTAAAATTCAGAGCTTGTACATTAAAAAAAAAAAGGACCGGAGAACATATTACTCCTCCCTAGATCGTCTTGTAGAATGACAACGACGAGAAAATCAACGCAATTACAGCTAATACAAGAGGCGTACCGAAGGTTGTCCTTTCCACGCCCTATTCTCGAGTAGAAAAGGAAATGAGAGAAATTGTATTACTAAGCAAGTACTCTCCTCCTCCACAGACCAAAAGGTGACTAACGGTGATGAATCTTAATTTTTCGGTCGTTTTGGTAGTTCACTGTCATTCCCGCAAAAAGAAAGTGTATTGTTTGATCCCGAGGGACGAATGAAGTCCTCTATACCTATAGTCCGCAAACCACGTTATGCTACCAGCATCTTTTACCTTCTTTCCTGTTCATTTCGCAAATATTGTGTGTGATTTACAGGCGCTAGACGGGACGTTTATCAGCGTTCGTAAGTAGTGCAGGGCAAGAAGACTATCGATAAACCTCCGTATGGGTTCTAATTTCTCTTTTTTCCTGTCCCTATCATTTAAGAAGGTGAATGCAGGTAAAGTAATACGCTGGTTCATTCTTAGTGCAACGCCCGTTCTTGGAATTTTAACAGCAGCCCATGAGTAATGCACAGTGCCTCAGTTGTCGGGACTGTCACTGGAGTTTGTTGAGTAATTCCGTAACGCTCACGTGACTACTGTATGATCTCACGACAATAGTCACCACTCTTCTCTTACACTTCTGCCTGCCAAGGGTCACACACAGACGTGCAGTACTCAAGAATCGGTCGAACTTGTGTTCTGTAAGTCACTTAGTTTGTGGGTGAGTTTGAGTTCCTTAAGGCTCTTCCAATGAGTGTCCGCCTGAATCCGGTTTTAGTTTTTGGTGGTTGATAACTACCCGTTTCCCTTTATGTAGCTTCGTACTGTTACTCCCAGATATTTCACGGTTATTATTGCTTCCACTGATTTATCAAGGACAGCTTTTGTCATTCAAAACAGCTTCCGATCGTTTCGGAAGCTGTTTTGAATGCGAACAATTTTCCTACAACGTATTAGGCCTGATAAAGTCATGGGTTTTTGATGTTTCCACATTTTCGTCCACATCCGTGTGTTTGTAACGCGTTCCCGCAGAAATAGGGGCAAATCCATTACTATTAGATTACACTATAGGTGATAAATCAGTGGAACGAGTAATAAACGTGAAGACCGTTTCGAAATGGATAGACATAGGCCTCGTATGGTTTTCAAGAGAAATCTTATACCATTCTTGCTGCTAAGTTCAGGTAACGGCCAGCCGATGTGGCCGAGCGGTTCTAGGCACTACAGTCTGGAACCGCGCGACCACTACGGTCGCAGGTTCGTATCCTGCCTCGGGCTTGGATGTGTGTGATGTCCTTAAGTTAGTTAGGTTTAAGTAGTTCTAAGTTCCAGGGGACTGATGACCTCAGAAGTTAAGTCCCATAGTGCTCAGAGCCATTTCAACCATTTCTCAGGTAACGATGATTGCGATGGGTAGCGATAAGTACACTTCTCTCCCTAGTAGGCAACAAAGGTTCAACAGTACTAAGATCTTGTGAATTTGACAGGCAGGCGACATGTAACAATTCATCCTCGTGCTCACATAACCACTTCTGCACGAACTATGTGAACACGGTCCCTATCGTTTTGGAAGAAATAATCATCACTGGGGGCAAACATTGTACCATGGGGTGGGCCTCATTAGCCAAAATAGTCACATAATCCTTTCCAGCAATGCGACCTTGCAGAGTAATCATGGAGCCAAGGAATAACAAATCAACGCATTGCCTGTTGGATTCTGTCTCTGGTTTTTCGGTGGACGATTGTTTCATAAGTTTTCTGGCGTTTTGACAGTGGCAGGCATTGTCAAAGCTTCACGCTCCATTGTTGGTGGTGGACTAGAGTCGCGCTCGCGGCCTCAGGTTATATTTACCTGGCATGCCAACGTAAAAGGGCTTTTCTGTGGTCATTACCGCTACGGTTCTCCCCTTGCTACCTGCGGCGGTCGTTCTTTAATGCACGGGAATCCAGGATCCTTTCATCTTGAGACTTTCTTCACCCTTGTTGGAGCTGTTGTCGTGTTTCTGTATTTCCATAGCTTCCCTGAACAAGCGGGTGTAATTATCTGTTGCAAAATCTTCCGCGTCGGCGTGTTCCAGTATGTGGTCGGCCTCACACAGCGCGTACTCCGCAGCGGCTGGTTTCTCTAACTGTCCGATCCTGCAGTGCCGCTTATCTTCGTGTCCTGGTGTTGATTGATCATGCACTCATTCAAACATAGACTCTTCCACATGTACATGATATTCGGCATTTTCCCTACATTGCAAGTGGGCCCCTTTTTTTCTTCGCTGTTATGAGACGCTCTTTGATCTTCTTTGTCAGCTTATAAACATTCGTTACGCCGTGTTTGCGCAATGTACTGGCGATTCTGTTCTTTACTCTGGAAATGTATGGCAGAAAGATTGTACCCGACATTTCTTTTTTCCTTTTTTTCCCAGGTGTCACTCCGCCTACCGTTTGATTCTTTGACACTTCTTACGTAACTGGTGGAATACCAATTGCTCCTCAGAACGCTTTCCAGATGTTGAATCTCGCGTCTGAGGTGCTGCGGTTCACATAATAGTCTTACTCGCTTTACGCCCAGTGCCTCTTTTCGGGCTCAGGTGGTAATTTGATAGTTCGTGCAAGTATATGTCCATGTGTGTCAGCTTTCGATAAACGTTATGTTCCAGGTTTTTACCACCCTTGTGAGCAGCACATCTACAAAGGGTAGCTGTTGGTCCTTTTCGTCTTCCATGGTAAATTTCATATTGGTATGGAGACTGTTTAGCTCTTTCTTACATACCATTGCTGGTGATGGACTGGGTAAAGCTTTGACAATGCCAGCCACTCGTGCTGGCGAAGTGTCAGAACAATTATCAAACAAATGTCAGCCGAAGAACCCGAGACAGAAACCAACAGGAAATATGTAAAAAAATATCCATGAAAGCCTCAACATTTTTCAGTACAACGAAAAACCAGTCAGAGTTGGAAATTTTGCATTTATTATTCATTCGATGACTAGTTTCGGGCCGGGACCCATTTTCAAACCATCGTAATATAGTCAAAAATGAAATTTCCGGAGCCGGCCGCCGTGGCCGAGCGGTTCTAGGCGCTACAGTCTGGAACCGCGCGACCGCTACGGTCGCAGGTTCGAATCCTGCCTCGGGCATGGATGTATGTGATGTCCTTAGGTTAGTTAGGCTTAAGTAGTTCTAAGTTCTAGGTGACTGATGACCTCAGAAGTTAAGTTCCATAGTGCTCAGAGCCATTTGAACCGTTTTTTTTTTTTAAATTTCCAGAAATGCAAAAACCTTGTGTAAATGTGGAAAAGAACAGTTACAGCGCTGTAACTGTTCGTTTGCACATTTTTATAAGGTTTTTGCACCACGTCCTGATGTGATAAGGCATCGTCAAAACATATAAATATACTCAGCACAGCATCGTCACACAGATCTAAAATAGGGTGTAGAATAGGCCACATGGACACCGACACCCTGTCCAACGATGGAATAAGAGGGCGCGATTGATAACATCCCTCGCCTTCTTGTAGCGGTGACGGAATGAAGGGACCACGCCAAAGTTCTTGAAATGTAAGTGCCTAATCACCACCGCCCAAGCACTTCGCCTATATGACAGAATAGAACGAGATTTTCATCGTAAGCGAATTCACGCACACGGAGATGCTTGGCAAGAATGTATGAGAAACTTCTGGACATTTTCTGTCTAGTATGTCGCAGCATGCCTCGAGGACAAGACCGACAGCATCATTCAAATGAGTATCCAGAACAAACTGCACTGCACTGAGCGGACGAAGAAAAAGTTTGTAAGATGCGGGAAGCCGAATGATAAGTGATAAGGCGATATCCGACCTGTCACGTGCAGTGATCAATCTCACCGAACGACAAGTGACCAAAGAGGAACAGTCTGTCCTTCAAAAAGAAGGGAATTTCGCCATCGTATGAGAACTATGCCTATGCAGGATATCATTACTAATACCGAAGTGTCTATTTGGACCCTTCTTCGTGAAAGAGCTGAGGAAATACGCATTGAAACCGACAGGATACTGCGCCGCAAAAAATCATGAGTTTGCAACATAAAAAAGAAGAGTTATAAGCTACCAAGAGTCTTAACGCCAACTGGAGTATACTGGTACTCGCTGTCCATAATGGAAATGCAACCTTCGTAGTGAAGACGGAAGATAATGAGTGGAAGATACAGGACCTATTAGTTCCGAACACTAAGCGCAGATCCCACGCAGCGGATCACAACGAATACGAATCGGTTAATCAAGGCGTCTTCTCTCTCGGTGGACACACCGAGGAACCTGCGCAATACAGAACCCTTAACAGCTCGGCTACGTGGATTACCAAAGACCCACAAGAATAATTTTCCATTAAGACTGACTGTCAGCGCTCTTGGCTCGCCGAAAAACTGGAAAAAACATGTGGCCTCTCTGCTCCAGGTGGACGTAGGAAAGACCGACACATACGTGAAGAAATCAGGACATTTCATTGAGGAAGTGAAAGAACTAAAACTTGGACCAAACGACATCCTGGTCAGCTTTGATATTGTTTCTTTGATTGCCAAAGCGCCACTCAGTGATTCTCTGGAGTCTATCTGTTCCATTTTCCCTCAAGACATCACCAAGCACTCTAATGCGTGTCTCACCACGAGCTGTTTCATGTGAAATGACATCTTCTACGAGCAGCTGGAAGGAGTCGCCATGGGTAGTCCACGTAGTCCAGTGGTGGCCAACTTCTTCACGGAACATTTAGAAGAACAGGTGCGGGAGTTGGCACCTTGTAAACGTGAGGTGTGGTACAGATATGTCGACGATACTTCCGTTGTATACAGCCATGATGAGGAGCAGCTCAGTGATTTTTTAAGATGCCTGAACAGTCTCTATGGCACCATAAAATTTACCACGTGGGTGCAAAAGGACCAACGGCTACGCTTTCTAGATGTGCTTCTCACGAAGGATGGTGAAAACCTGGAATAACACCGCTTATCGGAAACTGACACGCATGGACAGATACCTGCACAAACTATAAAATCACTATGCGAACCAGAAAGGAGGCTAATCAACCAGCAAGACGCGAACAAGACGAATATGTGAGCCACTGCACCTCAGACGGGAGATGAAACACCTAGATATCGTTCTGAAGACCAGAGGGTACTTCACCAGTTACATAAGAAGTGTCAGATGGAGTGACAGATCGGAAAAATAAATGTTGAATACACCCTTTCTGCCACACATTCCCAGAGTGACGGACAGAATTGGCACTATATTGCGCAAACAAGGCTTAATTCGATAAACAAGGTCAAAGAGTGTCTTAGATCGGCAAAGGAGAAAAGGGACCCCATTACAATGTCGGGAATATACCGAATATCATGTACATATGAAAATTCTATGTTGGTAAGACTGAACGATCCATCAGCACGAGGATAAATGAACATAAACGGTTTGCAGATTGGGGCAGGTAGAGAAATTGTCCGTGGCGGAGTGCGCGCTGTGTGAGATCGGCCACATAGAGAAATTCGCCGACAGGAAAATTCTGGCTGCAGAGAAGAGCTATTAAGGCTGCTTGTTGGAGGAAGCTATAGAACTACACAAAGATGACAATAGCTTCGACAAGAAATAAGAAATCCTCAAGGTGAGCGGGTCCTGGATTACCGTGCTGCAGAGAACGGCCGTCTCAGGTAGCAAGGGGAGAACCGCAGCGGTAATGGCCACGGAGAAGCCGTTGGACGTTGGCGAGCCAGTTACATATAATATGCTGCTGTAAACTCTATTGCAGTCCACCACCAGCAACAGAGCGTGAAGCATTGACATTTTCAACCACTCCTGCTGGCGAAACGTCAGAAAATTTATGAAACAATCGTCTGCCGAAGAACCCGGGGAAGACAAAAGGAAATTTGTCAACAAGTTGCCACGGAAGCCTTAATAATTGAATACCAAATCATCACCGAACCCCTGCCAAGTTTCGCCCTTGAGACGTAAACTCGACCTGATGTTTGAAGGAGTATGCAAAAAGATTCATCCGACCGAATGACTTTCTTACATTGCCCCACAGTCCAGGTTTTACAGCTTCGGCCTCACGTTTCACTGTTACAGGTGTTTGCATCACCGACCAGTGATTTTCGAATTGCAGCTGGCCGTGCAATTCATTGCTTATGGTGCTCCCTCTGTATTGAAACCTATTTTACATACCGGGCAACCGCAGCGGTTGAGTGGCATGATGTTAGGAAGAACTCCACTCACAGCTGGTAAAATTGTTGTTCATTAAAACACGACCGGTTTCGCGGCTTTAAGCCGCATCATCAGGTGAACCTACGTGGTAAAACGCAAAGTACACTGTCACCTTTTCTTGCGGATATTAAAATTAGCAAAGGAATGTCTAAAATATACTTTTTTTGTAGAAGTAAGAATCCTCACTACTTTCTTCTGAAGTAGAAGCAAATTCGTGCATGCTGCAAGGTGTCTCCACAGCAGCAATCCATGCCTAACGTGTGTGTGTAACAAAGAATAACAGACCGTAAGAGGATACTGATTGCTAACCGAGCTGTACTTTGCCTACGGTGGCACACATCCAGTGACTGCTCCATCTTTGCAAAATTGCAAGACCGTATCTATACCCAAGCGTATCTACATAAGCGTAAGGCGAGCGTCAACCATGAAGTTGATTTGAACACAGCAGTGCTTCATCGGGCATGGTCCTGCTGGCGGTGGTATACTCCTGCGTTCCTCCGACATTTTGAACTGGAGATCATAAATTTGAACTTCACACTGACTTCGAATTTTACATATTTCCCGGCGTGAAAGAAGTCAAAATGTCAGGAATCATGTTCTGAGAGAGCATCATACCTTGAACATCTGGACTTGTAATCCGTCATTCAGGCACTTAGTCACTGACCAAGACCTCTCATAAAACACGTTACACATATTTATAACATTGAACTGCTCAGTATTTGATGGAGAAATTTATCTTACATAAGAAAAAAAAGTGTATGTCAATTTCGAGATTACGAGGACTTGAACCCGACTCCACAAATGTGATGTATGACACATTAACTACTTTCGTTATTATTAGTAGCTAGGTTGCCCAAACGTTTTACAGTCAGTCTGATCAGATCTAAAACTTATCTACTTTCCTACTTGTTCCTTACATTGTCGAGCTTACGAGCACGTCTTGCCACTTCATTACAGGTCCTGAGCTTATAGTAGTGAACCAGTTCATAAACTGAATAGAATTGAGTCAAACCCGTTTCTTTCCCTGCCAAATAACATATAGTTTTCTGTTCAGCTTAAATTTAAAGTTATCACGTACATCACACTTAACCCAGTGCGCCCACAACATAATTTAACATGTTCCACAACATCGGGAAACGAACTTATTTGGGAGTTACTCCGTGCTCCAGATAATGTCTACTGAAACGAATACCTTCCTCTCGTTTCATTATATTTTCTTGAGCGAGTTGGTATGTTAGCAACATACCCATTGCTTTGTGGGCGGCGTGTCTATGAACTGCTTGTAATGCGCGTCCAGTCCGCAGCTCGTGGTCTCGCGGTAGCGTTCTCGCTTCCCGAGCACGGGGTCCCGGGTTCGATTCCCGGCGGGGTCAGGGATTTTCTCTGCCTCGTGATGACTGGGTGTTGTGTGTTGTCCTTAGGTTAGTTAGGTTTAAGTAGTTCTAAGTTCTAGGGGACTGATGACCATAGCTGTTAAGTCCCATAGTGCTCAGAGCCATTTGCGCGTCCACTGTCCCTACAAAACATGTTAATGATGTCATTTGAAGAATTTGTAGAGGCGGTGGAACCGTGTTACTACAAACTTGCGCTGGTTCTTCGGAATTGTTGACTGTTTACTAAGACCAAACACTCCAGCTGCCAATTCATCAACATCTACATGGCTACTCTGCAAATTCCACTTAAGTGCCTGGCAGAGGGTTCATCAAGCCACCATCATAATTATTCTCTATTACTCCACTCGCGAAGAGATTCCATAAAAAAACGAAGACTTATATCTTTCCGTGCGAGCTCTGATTTCCCTTATTTTATTACGATGGTCGTTTCTCCCTATGTAGGTCGGCGTCAACAAAACATTTTGGCATTCGGGGAAGAAAGTTGGAAATTGAAATTTCGTGGGAAGATCTCGCCGCATGGAGAAACGTATTTGTTTTAATGATGTCCATCCCCAAATCCTGTATCACGTCAGCGTCACTCTCTTCCCTATTTCTCGATCATGTAAAACAAGCTGCCTTCTGTATACGTTCTCGAAATACTCCGTTAATCCTCTCTGGTAACGATCCCAGGCCGCGAGGCAGTACTCCGAAAGAGGACGGACAAGCGTAGTGTAGGCAGTCTCTCTAATAGATCTGTTGCATCTTCTAAATGTTCTGAAATAAATCGCAGGTTTTTCGTTCGCCTTCCCCACAACATTTTCTTTGTGTTCTTTCCAATTTAAGTTGTTTGTAATTGCAATTTCTAGGTATTTAGTTGAATTTCAGGTCTTTGTATTCGACTGATTTTTTGTGTAACGGAAGTTTAACGGATTCTTTTTGGCATTTATACGGATGACGTCACACTTTTCATTATTTAGGATCCATTGCCAACTTTCTCACCATACAAATATCTACATCGTTTTGCAATTGGTTTTGATCTTCTGACGACTTAGCTAGACTATTGGTTTTGATCTTATGATGAATTTACTAGACGATAAACGACAATATTATCTATTAACAACCAAAGACTGCTGCTCAGATTGTCTCCTAAATCGTTCCATAAAAACACGGGAGAACTGCCGGATATCAGTAACGTTCTGCCACGATATTTCGGCGCAGAGTCTTCTGGCCATCTTCAGGTGGGTGCCACTGTCGTAGTACTACTCTGCGCCGAAATATCGTGGCAGAACGTTACTGATATCCGGCAGTTCTCCTGTGTTTTTATGGAACAATCACTACGCCGGGAAAGCTTTAAACATGTCTCCTAATTCGTTTATACAGATAAGACAAAACAGAGGGCCTATAACACTACCTTGGGGAACGCCAGAAATCACTTATGTTTTACTACGAACTGTGACCTCTCTGATAGGTAATCACGAATTCAGTCGCATTACTGAGACGACATTCCACAAGTACGCAAGTTGATTACATGCTGCTTGTGGGGTATGATGTCAAAAGCCTTCTGAAAATATAGAAATACGGAATAAATTTGAAATCCTTCGTCCATTGCACTCAACACTTCAACGGAACCAATATGAAATCCTTTGTCGATAGCACTTAACACTAATTGTATTTCACAAGAACGACATTTTCTGAATCCTTGTTGACCCTATGTGCCCATAAACCATTCTCTTCGAGGTAATTTATAATGTTCGAACACAATGTATACTTCAAAATCCTTCTGCATATCGACGTTAATGATATGAGTCTATAATATAGTGGATTTTTGAATATGGCGGCGTCATCTTTATCAGTGTCGACGTTTACAATCTCGCTGTCCTGCATGATTTGGTGTCCTGGATCTGCATCATCGATATTCATCCATTCATGAACGTCTTCTTCATCACATTCGTGGCAATCTATTTCTTTTAGCATACCGAGAATTTCGGACATATCATTCTGTCCGTCATTTTCAATCATACCTTGTGAATTTTCTTCTGTGTCCAAAATTTTATTCCAGGCTTTCTTCAAATTCTCTTCCGTTACACTATTCCATGCTGCGCTGATCATGTAGGACGCGTCTTTCAAGTCAATATTCTTATGATTTCTTAAGAGACTTTCTTCTCCATCCTCTTCTCTTTCTAACAATAACTTACGCAACAATTCTTTCCTGTAATATCGTTTGAAAGTCTCAATAACGCCTTGATCCATAGGCTGTAATAAGGAGGTTACGTTAGGTGGAAGAAATATTACCTGTATGAACTCGTCTTTTTCGTTTAAAATATCACATGACGGATGAGTTGTTGCATTGTCAAGGAGAAGTAGTGCTTTCTCCCTCTTCCCATTCTTTAGCTGATGAGCTTTTACAGAGGGGAGTGAGGGGGATGATGGACGGTAGGGTGGGAGAGTAACAGGTGCGAGCGAGTATTCAGTTCGGTTAAGCGGTCGTTCAGTTGACCGACGTTCGGATAATCGACGCTCTACTCTACAAACAAATAAAACTACAAAGACTAACGATATCTACATTGAAATAAGTACCGGTAATACAGTTCTCAAAGAAATAGGTTATCGCACATTCTTGGTTGTCATCGTTGATTACACCTGACATAGGAGACACACATCAGAAAAATATGCTAAAAAATAAGCACTAGCATATTCGTAGTTGCATTGCAAATTTGGACCCAAAACAGTCTTGTAGAAGGAAATTGCAGAGTGACCCTTCACTATAGACAGGAGCTGGACAAAAATTTGGAAACACGAAAACACAGCACATTACCGTTCCTAATACGGCGTAGGACATTCGTTGGCACTCAAAACAGCTTCTAGTCTCCTCTAAATGGATAAATGCAGATCCTGTAGGGTTTTCAGGCGAATTTTAAAACATTCTTCCTGCTAAATATCTGCAAATTCAGGTAACGCTGACGCAAGTGAATAGCGATTACGCATCCTTTCCTCCAAAGTAGATGATAAAGGCTCAACAGTGTTGAGACCTAATGATTACGGTGGCCAGAAAAGATCAACAATGCGTCATCGTCCTCACCGAATCAATCCTGCACAATGTGAACCGTGTGAACAGCGCCCCTGTCGTAAATTATCAACGCTGGAGACACAAAAATTGGAGCTGATTAGCCAAATTAATTACATAATCTTTGGCGGTTACGTGACTTTTCAGAGTAACTATGTACCCCATCAAATACCACGATACGGCAGCCCGAATCGTCACCGAATCCCTGACATGTTTCACTCCTGGGACGTAAACTCGGTCGGAAGTAGGAAATGGCGTGAAACAAAACTCATCCAGGCTGATTGCTCCATAGTCAAGGTTTTATGGCTTCGGCGCCACGTTTTCCTGTTACCGACATTTGCATCACTGATGTGTGAGTTTGAAATTCCATCTCGCCCTGTAAACCCCTACTTATGGAGCTGATAGGGTTCGCGAGTGCTGCACACGGTTCTGCAGTGACTTTTTCAGTTGTCAGTCCTTATTTTTCGTCACAAGCCTATTCAAAGATCGTCTTTCACGATCACTCAATACACACTATTGTCCGCGTTGTGACTTAGTGGATGATCTTCTTTCATTTTCGCTGCATGCTGTATAAATCTACGACACGGAGCCTCTTGAAACACCAAGCATTTCACTTCCCTTCGTTACGGAAGCACCGCCCGCTTTCGAATTCACTTACCTCCGAGATAATGCAGCTACAACAGCACAGAACTCAGTTCTGACCATGACTGACTCTTCGAACGTACTGGGGACATCGCACACGGTGCCATTCTTGGTGGAACACGACAGCTCAACCAGCAGACTTCGCTAGGAACAGCATTTATGTTCAAGCATGCATTTCTCGCGATGTTTTTGTATTTATATCCAATACCAGTGAACCGCCAGACCAAAAAGTGAAGCACCCAAAGGAGGAGGAGAAAACGAAATGGAACTTCACAGGTTGAGAGAGTATGTTAAGTCGTTGCACTGACTACAAAATCGAGTGAAATTTAGAAAGCACTCGGCAGTATGAACCCACTTTTCAAGAATGGTTCAAATAGCTCTGAGCACTACGGGACTTAACATCTGAGGTCATCAGTCCCCTAGAACATAGAACTACTTAAAGGTAACTAATCTAAGGACATCACACGCATCCATACCCGAGGCAGGATTCGAAACTGCAACCGTAGCAGTCGCGCAGTTCCGGACTGAAGCGCCTAGAACCGCTCGGCCACCGCGGCCGGCACACTTTTCAGTACATCTACTCTGCAAGCCACCGTATGGTGGGTGGTGGAGGGTACTCTGTCATTTCCTCTCTTATCGCCGGCAGGAGTGGCCGAGCGGTTCTAGGCGCTACAGTCTGGAGCCGCGCGGCCGCTACGGTCGCAGATTCGAATCCTGTCTCGGGCATGGATGTGTGTGATGTCCTTAGGTTAGTTAGGTTTAAGTAGTTCTAAGTTCTAGGGGACTGATGACCTCAGAAGTTAAGTCCCATAGTCCTCAGAGCCATTTGAACCATTTGAACCTCTCTTATTCCACTTACAAATAAGGAAGGGAAATACGACTGTCTATATCCTCCGTATGAGTCTTAATTTCTCGTATCTCCGTGGTCCTCACGCGAAATGTACGTTGGCGGCAGTAGAATCGTTCTGCAGTCAGCTTCAGATGCCGATTCTCTGTGAATAGCGTTTCTGTAAATGAATGTCGCCTTCCATCCAGGAATTTCCAATTGTGTTGCCGAAGCATCTCTGTAATACTTGAACGTTGATCGAACCTACTGGTAACAAATCTAGCAACTCGCCTCTGAATTGGGTCGATGGTTTCTTTTAATCCGACTTGGTGCGGATCCCAAACACCGGAGCAGTAATAAAGAATTAGTGGCCCTAATGTCCAATACACGGTGTTCTCTCAATGAACCAAAGTGGACCATTCGCCTTCCCTTCTACAATCATTGCATGCTCACTCCACTTCATGGCGCTTACCAGTGTTCAAATGGTTCAAATGGCTCTGAGCACTATGGGACTCAACATCTTAGGTCATAAGTCCCCTAGAACTTAGAACTACTTAAACCTAACTAACCTAAGGACATCACACACACCCATGCCCGAGGCAGGATTCGAACCTGCGACCGTAGCAGTCCCGCGGTTCCGGACTGCAGCGCCAGAACCGCTAGACCACCGCGGCCGGCGCTTACCAGTGTTACACCTAGGTACTTAATCGACTGGACTGTGTAAAGCGCCACACTACTAGTGCTGCATTCGGACTTCACGGCATTGTTCTTCCCATTCACCCGCAATGGCTTTCATTTCTGTACATTTAGAACGAGCTGCCATTCATCACACCAACTACAAATTGTGTCAAAGTCATCTTGTATCCTCCTACAGTAACTCAACAACGACATATTCCCGTACACCGTAGCATCACCAACAAAGAACCACAGATCGCTGCTCAACCTGTCCTCCAGGTCATTTTTGTATACAGAAAATAACAGCGTCCTATCACGTTTCCCTGGGGCACTTGTCTCTGATGAACACTCGCCGTCGAGGACAATGTACTGAGTGCTGTTCTACATTTACATCTACGTCTAGATGGTTACTCTGCAATTCACACTTAAGTACCTGGCAGAGGGTTCATCGAACCGTTTCCGTACTACTTCTCTACCATTGCACTCTCGAATGGCGCGTGGGAAAAAGTAACACCTAAATCTTTCCGTTCGAGCTCTGATTTATTTTACTATGACGATCATTTCTCCCTACGGAGGTGGGTGTCAACAAAATATTTTCGCATTCGGAAGAGAAAGTTGGTGACTGAAATTTCGTAAATAGATCTCGCCGCAAAGAAAACCGTCTTTGTTTCAGTGACTGCCACCCCAGCTCGCGTATCATATCAGTGACACTATCACCCCTATTGCGCGATAACACGTAAAGAGCTGCCCTTCTTTGCACTTTTTCGATGTCCTCCGTCAATCCTACCTGGTAAGAATCCCACACCGCGCAGCAATATTCCATCAGAGGACGGACAAGTGTAATGCAGACTGTCTCTTTAGTGGGTTTGTCGCATCTTCTAAGTGTTCTGCCAATAAAGCGCAGTCTTTGTTTCGCCTTCCCCACAATATTGTCTATGTGGTCTTTCCAATTTAAGTTGCTTGTAATTGTAATTCCTAAATATTTAGTCGAATTGAGAGCCCTTAGATTTGTGCGATTTATCGTATACCCAAAATTTATCGGATTTCTTTTAGTATCCATGTGGTTGACCTCGCACTTTTCTTTGTTTAGTACCAGTTGCCACTTTTCGCACCATGCAGACATTTTCTCTAGATCATTTTGTAATTGGAATTGATCGTCTGATGATTTTACTAAACGGTAAATTACAGCGTTATCTGCAAACAATCTAAGGGGGCTGCTCAGATTATCACCTAGATCATTTATGTAAATCAGGAACAGCAGAGGGCCTATGATACTACCTTGCGGATGGGAGATATCACTTCTGTTCTACTCGATGATTTACCGTCTATCGCTACGAATTGTGACCTCTCTGAGAGGAAATCACGAATCCAGTCACACAACTGAGACGATACTCTATATGTACGCAATTTGATTAAAAGTCGCTTGTGAGGAACGGTATCAAAAGCCTTCTGGAAATCTAGGAATATGGAATCGATCTGAGATCACTTGTCGACAGCACTCATTACTTCATGGGAATAATGAGCTAGCTGTGTTGCACAAGAACGATATTTTCTGAATCCGTGTTGGTTATCTATTAATAAATCATTTTCTTCAAGGTAATTCATAATGTTCGAGTACAGTATATGCTCCAAAATCCTAGTGCAAATTGCAGTAATTGATATGGGTCTGTAATTAAATGAGTTACTCCTATTTCCTTTCTTGAATATTGGTGTGACCTGTGCTACTTTCCAGTCTGTAGGAACAGACCTTTCGTCAAGTGAGCGGTTGTATATGATTGATAAGAAAGGCGCTATTGTGTCTGCATGCTCTGAAAGGAACCTGATTGGTATACCATCTGGACCGGAAGACTGTTACGTAAGAAGTCTTCGAACCACTCACATATCGGGAACCTATTCTGTATGCTCGAGCCTACATTAACAGCCTGCATTAGCGCACCGTATCAAATGCTTTTCGGAAATCTAGAAGTATGGAATCTGCCTGTAGCCCTTCATCTAAAGCTCGCGGGATATCATATGAGAAAATTGCAAACTGAGTTTCGCACGAGTGATGCTGATTCGTGGACGATGCTTTTCCGTCTCAAGGAATTTTATTATATTCGCTCTGAGAATATATTCAAGAATTCTGCCGCGTACCGGTGTTAAGGTTATTGGTCTGTAATTTTGCGGGCCCGTTCTTTTACCCTTCTTTCATCTGCACATTTGTCCAGCCGCTGTGGACTTTGCGCTGGACGGGAGATCCGCGATAGATACAAGCCAAGCAAGGGACCACGCTTTGTAAAACTGAGTTGTGATCCCATCCGGACTTGGTGACTAATTTTCAACTCTTTCAGTTGTTTCTCTACGCCAGGAATGCCTTATACTATGTCCTCCATACGGCAGCCTTTGCGATGGTCAAGTGACGTATTATTTGTACGACTGCCCTGCGTGGACGATTTCTTAAAAGCGAAATTTAAAACTCCAGTTTTCATTTTGACATCTTCTACTTCAACATCCGTATGACACTTACTACATCTGGCTGGGATGCATGCACTGATTTGCTTGGGAAGAGTGTTATGAAGGCTCCTGAGGCAAGGTGGTCCACAGCTGGTGTAGCTGGTCCTTGATATTCTGAACACGCTCTTTGTTTAAATTGAGGTACGAGTAGGGGACAGTTATGAGGATCTTGCTGGCCACTGGACTACCTTAACGTTTCACAGATAATTCGTAGAGGCACGTTCCATCGGTGTGGACAAGCATTTTCCCTGAAAAATGGCACCGCGATACTGTCTCAAGAGAGTTAACACATGATGACGTACGATGTCGTTGACGTACCACTGTGCCGTCAGAGTTCCCTCGATCTCTCCAGCCATTATCCGAAGTTATACGCATTGGCTCTCCACGACATAACGCCAGGAGTTACCCAACTGTGTCTCTCCCATGTCGCCACCAGACTTCCCGGTGATGGACGTCCGGGGTAGTGCAGAACCGTGACTCATCGCTGAACACAAAGCGACACCATTTATCAGCAGTCCATGTTTACCGAAACCTCCACGGCTCCAGATGCAGCCGTTTGAGTTGAAATGTTAACGGCTAACTATGCATGGGGTGGTAATTCCCAGGTCCCACTGTTATTGTCTTCTACCAATAGTGCAGGATGATATGGTAGTCCAGGGAGTCCTTGATATTCTGGACACTGGCGCTATGATTAAATTGACGTCTGAGCTAGTTCCACAGATGTTCTATGGGGGACAGCTATGAGGATCTTGCTGGCCACTGGAATACCTTAACATTTCACATTTAAAAAAACTTCCTGGCAGATTAAAACTGTGTGCCCGACCGAGACTCGAACTCGGGACCTTTGCCTTTCGCGGGCAAGTGCTCTACCATCTGAGCTACCGAAGCACGACTCACGTCCGGTACTCACAGGTTTACTTCCGCCAGTATCTCGTCTCCTACCTTCCAAACTTTACAGAAACTCTCCTGCGAACCTTGCAGAACTAGCACTCCTGAAAGAAAGGATATTGCGGAGACATGGCTTAGCCACAGCCTGGGGGAGGTTTCCAGAATGAGATTTTCACTCTGCAGCGGAGTGTGCGCAGATATGAAACTTCCTGGCAGGTTAAAACTGTGAGCCCGACCGAGACTCGAACTCGGGACCTTTGCCTTTCGCGGGCAAATGCTCTACCATCAGATGGTAGAGCACTTGCCCGCGAAAGGCAAAGGTCCCGAGTTCGAGTCTCGGTCGGGCTCACAGTTTTAACCTGCCAGGAAGTTTCATATCAGCGCACACTCCGCTGCAGAGTGAAAATGTCATTCTGGATTTCACATTTAATTCGTAGAGGTGTGTTCCATATGTGTGGACAAGCATTATCGCTTGAAAAGTGATACGGATTAGTCCAGTGCGTCCATTACTTGTTCTCGGCTGGCAGGCGCTGACTTGAAGGGGTTATGGTGTGCTTGGTGCGCAATACCGAGTTCCTCCCTCGTGGTGGTCGCATGCGGTGGACTGTAACCCTGACGACGAGAGAGGCAGCCCGCCCTCACGTTCACATGCAATCCAACATCGAGCCACTGTCACATACGAATGGCTCACAAAGCTGGAATCGCACGGTTAGGCCATCCAACCAAAATGGAGACACATTATGAGGCTTATGTCCTACTTTAACGATCCCAAACTTTTGGACGTATTATATGGGGTAAATTATTATTCAGAAGAAAGGTATTTCGGCTTGAACAAACAAATTTACACGGCCAAACGCCATGAGGGATCATTTAATGGTCTCTTATTGTACCGTGATACTCGTTTGTTTGCAAAACTCTGCAGTCGTGCTTTAGTGGCTGGTGAATATGCCACTCCGAATTTGTCCTTTGTCTACCGCTAAGCCAGTCGAGACAAGTAGAGACGGAACAGTGTTTTTTTTGGGAAATTGAATTTTGTGAAATTATGTGTGCTGTCAGCTGGGTCAGCGGCTGGTATTCAACCCTGCTAATGTACTGTATTGGCTGAGTTGAAGTGACGGCGAACTCTTCTTCGTGAAGATGGTAATGCTGTAGCAGATGACTCATTTACATGTTTTCTGGTATCTATTGTAATAAAAAAAAAATTATCGTCAGACAGAAACGGATACTATGACTCATTCACATCTTTTCTGGTATCTATTATAATAAAAAAAATTATCATCAGACAGAAACGGATACTGTTGTATCACCAAAACATATTTATGATGCTAGTGTTGACACTGACGAACAACTCAGTGCAAGCGGTAATATTAGGGCAAGTTCGAGAAGAGGTGGTGGAAGCAGTGAAAGTAAATTCCAACCTTCTCCTGATAATGGGTTTAAAGTCGAAAGTCTCATCACGGTGTCGGCGGGTGTGGCCGAGCGGTTCTAGGCGCTTCAGTCTGGAACCGCGCGACCACTACGGTCGCAGGTTCGAATCCTGCCTCGGGCATGGATGCATGTGATGTCCTTAGGTTAGTTAGGTTTAAGTAGTTCTAAGTTCTAGGGGACCGATGACCTCGGATGTTAAGTCCCATAGTGCTCAGAACCATATGAACCATCTCATCACAGTGCTTAATGACAATACACTAGAGAGCATATACGACGATTATCACGTCAGAGGTTTCAAGTCTAAAAGCAATATTAAAAGAGTACTGGACTACATGGCAAACAGAAAAGGAGGCAGTACAGTTTTCAAAGGAAGTCGTACGTTGCAATTCAATATCATAAAGCAGCGTGTAATGACGAAGTTTGATGAATCGCGAGAATGCGATTCTTCCGTTTATTGTTGGCACTAACAACATTGGGCATTGGCTGTAACCAGAAATCTAGGGTGTACAAACTTCACGGCGTCACTAGGATTTATTGCTAATGTTCAAGAGGGGTTTAGGATAACGTTACGCCGTATAACTATGCCTCAAGCGCGAAAAAATAAGGACGACCAAGGAGGGATGATTTTAAAGAACTCAAACACTTTATGCTGAGGTCAGTGCGCATATAACGACAGAAGACATAGAAGTGGATTCTGTGATCAGAGTCAGTTCAACAGTGCTTTCTACCGAACGAACACTGTCCATGAAAGAGGACAGAAACACTGTCCCGGCGTTGCAATTAGTTAACAGTGTGACGCTCAGGTACAGGAGGGATGTTGCTGTAACAATGGACGGACGATTGGTAGACAAACTCTGTATAGGCTCCCAAGAACAAAGTAGGAAGTTTCGACACCATGTGTCTGGGGAAATAGAAAAACGATGCCCTCAAAATGTCGTCATAGATACAAGCGCGAGGGGGAAGTTGAAGAAGACGTCTTTTCTGTTGGTTTTGAATCCACATTTGTCGGCAATGTACATTGTGCCTCCTGGTCTGGACATAAGGATGAACAAGGATTACTGGAAACAGTGAAGAAAAATGATGTAGCTTTAAAATTCATTCCACCTGAAACTACAAAATATGCACAACCTCAGGACTATATTTATTCAGGCAGTATAAAATACAGGGTGATTCATAAAGAAAGAACTGAATTTAATGGTGAAATGTAAGCTTCCACGGCCGGAAATAACACAATTAATAAAATGTTCCGGGCTATTAGGCCGTGGTCTAATAGATTTCACCTTAAAACCCGACGTTTTGTCCCAATCTGCGGAGGTCGTGTTCAAGGGGGAATCGTAGCTTTTTTGAGTGTCCGATTCTCAGCCTGGCTCGCTACTGACTACACCAAAATTCCTCTTCGCCGTGCTTCCGCGCAGTGGTGTGACGTCACGTGTTTTGAATCGAGGCATACAAGAAAGACAGGCCGCGGCACGTACGCAGGCCAAGCTCGCTAACCTCGGCAGAAATGGTTCAAATGGCTCTGAGCACTAAGGGGCTTAAGATCTGAGGTCATCAGCCCCTAGAACTTAGAACTACTTAAACCTAAGCTCCTAGAACCGCTCGGCCACACCAGCTGGCAACTCAGCAGACAAACTGCGTTTCTGCATCTGTTAACTCGTAACTAGGTGTGTTCGTACAAACCAGAATTGCATCTTCTACTGGAATCCACTATTATGGAATCTTACTGCTATTAGTCCTACAATTATAAGAAGTCCATAGGCGTATTAATAATTTATTACAGCACTATTGGGTACAATACATTTAAAATCTTGCCAAAATGATTATCAGTTGCATAAGCCATCACATCTTCTATGAAACGAGCACTGTTACGCAGAAGAGACTAAATGCTACAAACAAACCGTTATACGCTTTATGCTGAGAATTGATTTTAAATTTTGTTCTACGACTAGTAATCAGTAAGATTTCATAGTATCAGATTCCAGTAGATGCAATTCTCGCTAGTACGTACACACTCAGTTGCGAGTTATGTTTACAAACGCATTTTGCCGGCTGCGTTAAGCGAGCGAGCGAGCTCAGGCTTACGTTTGTGACGTACGTGTCACGGCCTGTCTTTCTCGTCGGTCTCGTTTTGAATACACGAACCCAATTGGCCGTTGTCAACTGCTGTCGTCCGCTGTTGCTATCACCCCGTAGTGGATGACGGCTACATATCTTCTTCAGCACCGGAATTCAGAGATCATTCAATATCACGCCCTCCTCTTTACCACTGAAGTTTCTGTGGTGTTTTACAATCTCTATGGCCTCTCTGTAAAGCCTTCCATGGCATCCGCTTGTGCGTGGTGGTCTCCTGGCTGCAAAGTATGTTCCGGATCAGCTGATACGTCAATCTCCCCTTTTCTGCAATTGTCCTCGTCTTATGACAGTTCTTTTAGTAGTACCCACGTACACCTTCCAACAATTACACGGCATCCAGTAAATTTCTGCTTTTTCGAGCGGTTAGCGAGCACCCTTATTCATTGGCCGATTTCAGATGATCTCGCATCTTCTGGGTGTGTTTGTAGATTACCACGACGTTCCGCTTTTTCAGGATTTTTTCTATGCGGTCAGTAACGTCCATAATGGAAGAACGGAAAATTTCTTATTTCACCCGCGCTTGAATATCACAATGATATCTACGTGGTATATTGGTGAGACATTATAATTCTGCGTCAAGCAGAATTCCGGGTGGCGGTTCGACTCCCCGTATAGGTAACGGTCTGTGTGCACAGGTTTTCCGTAAATCGTGACGCCCAAGTTGCCATCTTCCTTCTCGAAAAATAGCACATTACGAAATTTTATCTTCGCCTGCCTCCCTTTCTGTGATAAACTGAATCTTCGGATGGTGTCGCTTTGGGGAGCTCCTTACGCCCTGTTATACCCGACTTCTTTATGGAAAAATTCCAGGATTCGGCACTGGAAACTGCGAACAAGAGATCGAATGTTTCGTTCCGATACGTGGATGATATGTTTATTTTTTAGTGGTTTGGCAGGAAGAGACTGGATCGTTTTCACAAAAATCTCAATGGGATCAATCCGAAGATTCAGTTTACCACAAAGAGGGAGGCAGGCAGAAGATTAAATTTCCTAGATGTCCTAGTTTTCAAGAAAGAAGATGGTAACTTGGGCCTCACGGTTTACCGAAAACCCACTCACATAAACGGTCTCCTACATCAATGTTCGAACCATCACCCGGTTCAAATGGTTCAAATGGCTCTGAGCACTATGGTACTTAACTTCTGAGGTCATCAGTCTCCTAGAACTTAGAACTAGTTAAACCTAACTAACCTAAGGACATCACACAACACCCAGCCATCACGAGGCAGAGAAAATCCCTGACCCGGTCTTCAGTCCATAGACTGGTTTGATGCACTGTCCATGCTACTCTATTCTGTGCAAGCTTCTTCATCTCCCAGTACCCACTGCAACCTATATCCTTCTGAATCTACTTAGTGTATTCATCTCTTGGTCTCCCTCTACGATATTTATCCTCCACGCTGCCCTCCAGTACTAAATTGGTGATCCCTTGATGCCTCAGAACATGTCCTACCAACCGATCCCTCCTTCTAGTCAAGTTGTGCCACAAATTTCTCTTCTCTCCAATTCTACTCAAAACTTCCTCATTAGTTATATGATCTACCCATCTTCAGCATTCTTCTGTAGCACCACATTTCAAAAGCTTCTATTCTCTGCCGGCCCGTGTGGCCGTGCGGTTCTAGGCGCTTCAGTCTGGAACCGCGAGACCGCTATAGTCGCAGGTTCGAATCCTGCCTCGGGCATGGATGTGTGTGATATCCTTAGGTTAGTTAGGTTTAAGTAGTTCTAAGTTCTAGGGGACTGATGACCTCAGATGTTAAGTCCCATAGTGCTCAGAGCCATTTGAACCTTCTATTCTCTTCTTGTTTAAAGTATTTATCGTCCTTGTTCCACTTCCATACATGGCTACATACAAATACTTTCAGAAAAGACTTGCAGACATTTAAATCTATACTCGATGTGAACAATTTCTCTTCTTCGGAAACGCTTACCTTGACATTGCCGGTCTACATTTTATATCCTCTCTGCTTCGAGCATCATCAGTTATTTTGCTCCCCAAATAGCAAAAATCATCTACTACGTTAAGCGTCTCATTTACTAATCTAATTCCCTCATCATCACCTGATTTAATTCGACTACATTCTATTATCCTCGTTTTGCTTTTGTTGACGTTCATCTTATCCCCTCATTTCAAGACACTGTCCGTTCCGTTCAACTGCTCTTCCAGGTCCTTTGCTGTCTCTGACAGAATTACAATGTCATCGGCAAACCTCAAAGTTTTTATTTCTTCACCATGGATTTTGATACCAACTACAAATAGATAGGCTACAATCCTGTCTCACTCCCTTCCCAACCACTGCTTTCCTTTGAGGCCCCTCGACTCTTATAACTGCCATCTGGTTTCTGTACAAATTGTAAATAGTCTTTCGCTACCTATATTTGACCCCTGCCACCTTCAGAATTTGAAAGAGTATTCCAGTTAACACTGTCTAAAGCTTTCTCTAAGTCTACAAATGCTAGAAACGTAGGTTTGCCTTTGCTTAATCTATATTGAGGTAAGTCATGGGGTCAGTATTGCCTCATGTGTTCCAACATTTCTACGGAATCCAAACTGATCTTCCACTAGGTCGACTTCAACCAGTTTTTCCATTCGTCTGTAAAGAATTCGCTTTAGTGTTTTGGGTAGTTGGCGAATAGTGCAAGGAAAATCTGCGAACCAGAGTTGCTTGACGCAGAATTACACCATCTCGCCAACGCGTTGCTGAAGAAAGGTTATTCGTTCGCACAGGTTAAAAGAGCGTTAAGACCACCGTGTAGAAATCCTACTGATTAAGTGCATTCATCACCACCACTCGTGTATTGGCAGCATTTCTCAAAGCATTCATGTCATCAAAGAGTACAGGGTCATTAACAACAGTATTAAAGCCTCTCAAAAATAACAGTTATCTTCATTGATTTCCACTCTTGCTTTTTTTTCCGCAGTTGACTGCTGAAATATAAAATATAGACGTACGTACCACTGTGTGGGTAATCCACTTATAAACACAACTGTAACTAACAATGAAAGAAGTGTACTTTTCACTTTTAAAGACTTTAAGTAAATTTCCTTCGTTACATTTGTTAATAATTTCCTTTTCCTTTTAAAGGGACAAAATTGTTTTCTGTTCTTTCACGCTAACTAGAGGCAGTACTCTGTAAAACAAAGTGAACTTCTACAACAGTTTTGTTCTTATCTGCAATGTACAGAATTTGATTTTGCAAAAAGCTCATTATACTGTGTACAAAACCATAAGCAACCGCCTGCCAACGGATATTCTAAACAGAGCCCAACAGTTACAGGACAGTTTTGATCAAACGAGAAATAACTGCCGGCCGGAGAGGCCGAGCGGTTCTGGGCGCTACAGTCTGGAACCGTGCGACCGCTACGGTCGCAGGTTCGAATCCTGCCTCGGGCATGGATGTGTGTGATGTCCTTAGGTTAGTTAGGTTTAAGTAGTTCTCAGAGCCATTTGAATCATTTTTTAAAGAAATAACTTTGTTGAGCATCATGTATCTGCAATTGACGCTGTGTTGTGTACTTGAAGAAGAGTTTGACAAAGACCCGCTAGAGAGTAAACAAATCGTAGCAAAATACATTTACAAAAAAACTGCTGAAAGAGCGATAAATTTCTTGGATGACTGCTGCCAGAGCCAAGATTCGAAATAAACCGAAATGATACATAAATAATATACTTTTATTGCGCACTAAAAACAGGTGATTTCTCAAACATTTCAGAACTCAGTGGAGAGACGGGGAAGGGGCTCAAAAGCGGATGCTCTGCTTCTACACCTACCTAGGTAGTCCGCAAGCGACCGTACGGTGCGTGGCTGAGGGTACCCCGTACCACTACTTGTCATTTCCTTTCCTGTTACACTCGCAAATGGAGGGAGAGGAAAATGACTGTCTATATGGCTCTGTATGAGGCCTAATTTCTCAGATCTTGTACTCATGGTCCTTATGCGCGATGTATGTTAGCGGTAGTAGAATCGTTCGGCAGTCAGCTGCAAATGCCGGTTCTCTAAATTTTATCAATAGTATTTCTCGAAAAGAATGTCGCCTTCCCTCCAGGGATTCCCATCTGAGTTCCCGTGGCATCTCCGTAACACTTGTTTGTCGTTCGAACCTACCGGTAGCAAGTCTAGCAGCCCGCCTCTGAATTGTTTCGATATATTTTCTTCAGTCCCACCTGGTAGTAAGGATCTCAAACACTCGAGCAGTACTCAAGAATAGATGGCACCGGTGTCCTACATGCGGTCTCCTTTACAGGTGAACCACTATTTCCTAAAATTCTCTCAATCTCTCAATAAACCGAAGTCTACCTTTCTCCTTTCCTGACACAGTTCCCACATGCTCGTTCCACGTCATATCGTTTTGCAATGTTACGTGCAGATATTTAAACGACTTGATTGTGTCAAGCAGGACACCAGTAATACTGTATCCTACCATTACAGGTTTGGTCTTCCTACTCATCCGCATTTTCTTACATTTTTCGACATTTAGGGCTAGTTGCCATTCATCAAAAAATGGCTCCAAGCACTATGGGACTTAACACCTGAGGTCATCAGTCCCCTAGACTTAGAGCTACTTAAGGGGCTCCGGAACGCCCTATACTTGCAATGTTAAAATAACGCTTATAAATTACATCTTTCCTCATAAAGTATTTGAGGTAGGAAGTTGAACTTTTTACAGATTATTTATTGGAATATGGGATACAACTTAACACAGGGATTTTACAAAATTTTAGTTCAGTTATTAAAGATGATTTTTTTTCAATTGTAATGAAAATTCACAGCATTTTTTTGCAATTTTTTATTTATATATTCAAAAATTTACAGTTTTTTGGAAAAAGGCTGTGTTAAATTATGCAGAAGGTACTGTGTAACATTTACTGAAAGTTTGAAACAAATATGTTTGGAAGATCCTTAGAAAACATGTAATTAGTATGAGAAAATAAAAGTTTTGGGAATCGAGCGACAAAGATTGGATTAACTTTTTAGTGCATTCCAGGTCCATAGGATGGATTATCTTCATCCTCTGCAAACTCCTCCTCCAGCTTCCTCTTGTTCCTCCTCCTGTTTACTCTTGCTTGTATTTCTAGACTCTTTACAGCCCTGTCTGCAGCCCGAAGGCGTTCCTTGTCTAAAGCAAGCATCGCTCGTACCATGTTAGAACCTATCTTCATTCCCATATTTCTAAATACCTTTGGCTTTCCAACATTTCTCCTTTTCTTAAAAGCCTTCAGAGGATTTCTAATAACTTTACTTTTACTCATTATTATACTTCAACAAAACAGAGACTCAAGAAACAGAATTAATTACGAATATTTTCGAGATAACGACAGAGTAAATAAACATGAAACAATCGACAATCACACCAGCGATATATATTGAACCATCACAGGTTAGCCACAACACATACTTTATCTCACATCACTAAAATGTACCTGATGAACACGGACGTTAATAATAACACCATTTGACAGCAGTTTAACAGCGCCACAGTGGGTCACGCCCATGTAGAACACATTTCAAAAAAAATTTAAAAGTAGTTGTAGTCTTCGGAATTGAATAAATTATATATCTATTAAAAGGTAATAGTCTGCAGATTCAGAAAACGCAAAAAAGTAAAAATTGAACTTTTCATGATTTTGAGCCTTTCCGGAGCCCCTTAAACCTATGTAACCTAAGGACAACACACACATCCTTGTCCGAGGCAGGATTCGAACCTGCAACGGTAGCAGGCGCGCGGTTCCGGACTGAAGCGCCTAGAACCGAGCGGTCAGAACGGCCGGCTGCCATTCACCACACCAAGTGAAAATTTTGTCAAGGTCGTCTTGTATCTTCCTACAATCAATCAACTTCGAAAACTTATCGTACATCACGGAATCATCAGCAAACAACCGCAGATTGCTGCCCACCCAACCCGCTAAATCTTTTATGTGTATAGGGAACAACAGTGGTCCTATCGCACTTTCCTGGCGCCCTCCTGACGATACGCTTGCCTCTGATGGACACTCGCCGTCGAGGACAACATACTGGATTCTCTGAAGGACATCATCTTTCCGCCAGTGACTGTTATAAGTTTTTTATTACACTATTGCAGTTTCGGCCTTAGGCCATTATCGAGTGCTGATATTATGGCCGAAAGTGCAATAATGTCATAAAAACTTACAACAGTCCCTGGCGGAAAGATGACGTCCATCAAAAAAAAATTTTATGACTGTGAATCCCAGGTACAACAAATTTATCTGGATTCCATTATTTAAGAAGTTTTCTAGGCACTCACACACCAGTGGACTTATTCCATATGCTCGTACGTTCGTTAATAATCTGCAATGGGGCACCTTGTCAAATTCTTTTCAGAAACCTAGAAATATGGAGTCTGCCTGTTGCCCTTCAACCGTAGTTCTATCATGTGAGAAAAGGGCAAGCTGAGTTTCGCGCGAGCGATGCTTTCTGAAACCATGCTTATTCGTGGACAGCACGGGCAGCTTGATAACACTCGCCCATCTCTGCACTTCTGCATCCGGTAGCGCGGCCTCTAAGTTTCGCAATGAAAGTTTTGACATCCGAAACAGTTACCGTTTCCTTCACCGTTAGACTCTCTTAGGACACATTCGATGCTAATGGCAGACACTCATTGAGAGCAGTGAGGCAGAGACAGCGAAAGAGCAGCAACTGGGAAGCTGTGTACGGAACCAGCGATAAGCAGTGACGCATGCGTCAGGTTGCAAACGTCTCCCCGCCACCCATTGGGAAACCAGTCACTGCTGTGGCTACAGGGAGCCGAAATCGAAGATCTGAGCCTATCGTGTGCAATGACGCATAAGATTCAGCGCAAAAATAATTGCTTCAGCTGTGCAGAGCTACGGACTGAAAGGTTCCGTATATGACCAAATTATTTTGCTCACTCTATATACGCAACAGTACTTTCCACGGAACAGTGCAGCTAGTATAGTACACCCCCCCCCCCTCCTCCTCCCGTAGCGCAGCCACTGCAGCGAAACGCCAAAGTATTGCAGCAAGCTTGAGTACTCCGCTTGTGCAGTATAGCGCGCTCGCGCACACACACAAACACACACACACACACACACACACACACACACACACACACACATTTTAGCCCTGTTAAAATCACTGCGTCAGGCATTGTTAGTTATTTGCTGCACATATTTGAATTTCTGTCTTAACCGATAACTTCTGCCCCTTACGGCTCCCTCTACTATCGAGCAAGGGGTTCCATGATAACACATGTCCTCTCATCCTGGCCCTCTCTATATTCAGTGTTTACTATACACCCCTTCCCTCGTCGAAAATGCAGAAGACGCCCCACAAAATTAGTCCGATACTCCGCAAGTTCGCAATTTCTTCGTTAGGCGACAGTGGGGGAACTGTATGAAACATTTAGCCGAAGACAGTCGGGATAAAATCAATCATAGCGCCACTATCTGCTGCCTTGTTGATACCAAGCACAAGGCGACACACATTTTGAAGAATTTGCCGCTTTTTTTTAAATCGATTTCTCCAGGGAGGGGGTATATTTTGGTCCCCGAAAAGTCATCACAATATGCGAGCATATTTCGTAACAGTAGAATGGACTGATCTCAGCGGTAAGGACTATAGTTGAGCTCGTGTGCTTCTCAAGCAGCTCCAGAAAGAGAGCAGGTTCTTTTGCATAATCTAAACAGAATCGTACAGGTATACCACCAAGTCGAATTTTGTGTGCCACAAAACAATAATCCATGACTAGAAGAGATAGAATTCAAGAAACAACACAAGGTTTTGCTGCAAAACTTCGTTTTTAGGGTTCCGTATGTCAATCGGTAAAAGCGAAAACACTATAGGATGACTTTGTTGTCTGCTGTCTATTGTCTGCCCGTCTGTCTGTCCGACTATTGAAAACCCACTTTCTCCGGAACAGGTCGATGCATCGAGTTGAAATTCATGTCACACACTAAGGCGTACGGTCCCTTAACGGTGTAAGAAGACATACGGCCATTTATGTCACGTATTTTGATACTCGAAAACTCATTCGTCAGAACCTACAGATCTCCTCCGGTTGACCTAGAACCATGAAATTTGGCAAGAAGCAAGGTTTGACAGTAAAAACACTTCAAAAAAATATCTTTTTTTGTCATTCTCTGAAGTCTTGGCGTTCCCGGGACCGATAATTTGCCAGTATCGGTATCGATAACAGCGAAAATCGTCACTCTTGATTCCCAGGATGGATGAACTACCTCTACAAATAATTAAGTTTGTGAAGAACTCTTTGTGTCCGAGTCCTACTCGCAGTTATCTTGGTTTTTTAATACTGAGATGTAACTGCCGTTACGTTACCGGACCAGTTCCTTTAGGAGAAACACACAACTCTTGTGTCACTTTATACTGCCCTGATTATTTTGTACGAGAGCTGTTACTAGAGCTTTAGAGCTAGTCACTAATTACTAACTTGAACAATACACAACAGAAAGTAAAACAGAACTAATGATATGTCGATGACAATCAACAAACGCAAAGGCACCACAGGGGCGGCTCTGACGTTGCACTCGATAATGGAAGCAAGTCTTACGAAAACTCTTATTAACCTAGAAAAAAAGTTCGATAATGTAAGGTGGCGCAAGAAACTGATTTCGCCGAAAAGTAGGTGTTTGGAATCTACAGAGAAGGGTAACATACAGTATAGTTAGAAACCAAGAGGGAACAAAAAAAAAAAAAAGTTTCAAATGGCTCTGAGCACTATGGCACTTAACATCTGAGGTCATTAGTCCCCTAAAACTACTTAAACCTAACTAACCTAAGGACATCACACACATCAATGCCTCAGGCAGGATTCGAACCTGCGAGCGTAGCAGTCGCGCGGTTCCGGACTGAAGCGCCTAGAACCGCTCGGTCACCGCGGCCGGCAAGTGGGAAAAATAAGAATGGGAGTTCAAGAGGGAAATGTTAGGATTTAAAAGGGCGAAAGATGTGGACGGTATCTTTCTTCTCTACTGTTCAACCTATATGTTAAAGAAGTGAGTAAGGAAATAAATGAAAAGTTGATACACAAGAAGAGAACCAAAGTTGAAAGGGTATCGACATAAGATTATCTGATGTATATACTGCCCTACTTGAAAATGAGACAGAATTGCAGAACTGTTGAATGGAATGAATACTACTGCACAGAACATGGACTGAGAGTAAGCCGAGGAAAGACGAAAGTATTAAGAGACAGTGGGAATGAGATTAACATCAAATTTAAAATCAAGATAATGGCTTATGCAATAGGTGAAGTGAAGTAATTTTGCACTCTTGGAAGCAAAAGGTTCCTGACATTCGAAGCAAGAAAGACACTTAAAGCAGTATAGTACAGGCATTCATCGCTAAAGTATCTCTACTAGTATCTAAGTTAGAGGTCAGTTTGAGGTATTTCTGGGGATGGTCGTCTGGAGCGCAGCAATATATGGCAGCGAATTATAGGCTGTAGCAAAAACAGAAAAGAAGAGGAGTGGAGTATTTGAGATGTGGTGTTATAGATAGATGCTGAAAATTACGACTAAGTGTACTGACAGATTAAGAAACAAGGACGTCCTCTGCATCTACAGCGATGATAACAATGTGCAGGGAACACTAAGAGTAAGAAGGGACGGATGATAGCAAGTGTTAAGAGATGGGTCTGGTGGGTCTGTGAGGGAGGGTTCAAATGGCTCTGAGCACTATGGGACTTAACAGCTATGGTCATCAGTCCCCTAGAACTTAGAACTACTTAAACCTAACTAACCTAAGGACATCACACAACACCCAGGCATCACGAGGCAGAGAAAATCCCTGACCCCGCCGGGAATCGAACCCGGGAACCCGGGCGCGGGAAGCGAGAACGCTACCGCACGACCACGAGCTGCGGCCTTGTGAGGGAGGAATAGCATCTATGACACTAAATGGGGCCAGAAAAGGCAAAAATTGTAGGGGAAGACAGTTAATGGAATACACACAACAGATGAGTGAGGAATGTCACAGGACAGCGATTCGTGGCGGTCCGCATGAAACCAGTTAGTAATAATAATACAGTCATATAGGTATGCAATCAGGTCCAGTAATAATTTCTGCGTGATAATAACTGACGACTTGGAGAGACTGGATTCATATACACTTTTGAATGAACCTTTGCATTTTTAGTTTTGAGATGTAAATATTTCTACGCTAGTATAGCAGCCCTGCTTTAAGAAACAGGTAACATTTGCCCCATTTTTGTTCCCTATTTCTTTATATGGGCGTTGCGGCAACATGAATATCGCTATTCTATAATTCTGAGTTTGCCGACACATTTGAACAACGAATGTTGCTACTGCTTTGCTGTTACGCAGCGCTACGTAAATAGCACACAGAAAAGAACCAATGTATACTTGTAGTGACTGTCAAAGGGAACACAAAACGAAAAAAGTGGCAGGAAGGCACTGAGCTAAACAAGCTATAGTCGACGAATGAAACATTCATTCCAGTTGAAGCCGTTGTAAGAAGAGAGGTGACGAAGTTTTCTTGAAACCCCAGGAGGCCGGGAAAAAGGGGGGGGGGGGATCTGGAGAACCGATTTCGAGGAAGGCTATGTGACAATTCCGCTGTCACAATCATATGTCTTTCTCAGAGACCATAAGATTAAGATGTCAACACGATGGCCCTTTCCTCGTGCACAATCAAACACACACACACACACACACACACACACACACACACACACACCGCAATGGAAGGGCATGCGCGCTGCTTGTATGTGACGAAAAGGCGACGGAAAAACGAAAGGCAAAAGCGACACAACTGTCTAAATAACAGAGGTACGAGAAATGGCGACAATGTTTTGTTTGCAAATTCTATGGCTGGTTCAAATGGCTCTGAGCACTATGGGACTCAACTGCTGAGGTTATTAGTCCCCTAGGATTTAGAACTAGTTAAACCTAACTAACCTCAGGACATCACAAACATCCATGCCCGAGGCAGGATTCGAACCTGCGACCGTAGCGGTCTTGCGGTTCCAGACTGCAGCGCCTTTAACCGCACGGCCACTTTGGCCGGCTGCAAATTCTAGAACGAGGTCACAGCGAGATTTTAGATTTTATGCGTGTGAAACTACAGCGAGGCTGACAACAATATTTTGTCAGCTGATAACAGGCGACTTATGTATAAGCGTAAACTATTTATTTTTTATTTCAAAACAAAGCATTTCAGTGATTATTTGTGAAACTGAGAAACATTTAAAGGAAGTTCTTAGTCGATATGTGAATGTTAATTAACTTTCAGTGCGTCATATTTTTACACAACTTTAGTCATGAAAGATTATATGTAGTTAACATCATCGGATTCTAGAAATCTGGGATTTTCATTGACGCCAAAATCAACTAGCTTGAATGTTGTGTTTTCCAATTTTGTATTTTTTTCCACCATCAATGCTTGTTGAGATTCTACACATACCCCATCACTCCTTTTGTTCAGGTTCCTCCGTTGTCGTGCTAATAAGTCGCTATAGCATAAATATTCGTCCACAGTTCTCATACGTACATTTCATAAATTTCTGGCTTATTCTTCTCTGTTTTCCTACATCGAAACTTACGGCATCTTATTCTTTATAGTAATATGATCGGTGGCTTTTTATCTAATACTTGATGCTCAGGGCATCTCATCTCAAATTTTTATTCAAATAATTTTTAGAAGCGGTATTCCATACGATTTTTCTTGGTCTGTAACCATCTACAGATTTAAGCGTGCTTCCTTTGAAGTCAACAGACATTATTGCGCATAAATCGCCTCGCAGCATAACCTGAACACGCAACACAATGAAGCACACACGGGCCCCAAACGCCTGTCGTCTGCTAAAAAGCGTGAAGATTCTCAAGGAAGGCGGGAATCAACGCGATTAACATACGTCCTCCATTTCCACAAATGTGCTTGCGAACTTATGCTCTTGGAAATTTATGCTTATGAGCAAAGTTAAGCACAAAAAAGGGCATCGTGTGGCCGCACCATAAGAGCACGATGTATGCAGAAAAGTATAAGGAGCTCTTACCGACAATATTTCGGATGTTTTCACTATCGGCGTTAGTGGCATATGGGTCTTTTCAATGTAACCGCATTTTGTTTGACTTATTATTCTAATTTATGGAACTTATTCCGTTCACTGAAAGTACTTACCCGTGACAACAGTAATAGCCACATTACTCTTCATCCTCAACCTTGTATTCAGTACTCCTATGTTGTGCCCCGAGTTTGTTTTTCCAGCGGTGTTGGTTGTACGAGGGTTGAAACTTTAATAATGACAGAATATATTTATAACTTATTCAGAATAGAGACATGTTTGAAAGTTTTACTGTCCATCAGTCACCAGCACTGTATGTAACCCGTTGTCTGCAATGTGGAAGTCCTATGATACCCTTAGCAGCACCTGTTATGTTGACAGTTCTAGTGGACCGGTCTACTGCCCCACGAATCTATATAAGAGTTCTAAAGCGAAAGTCATGAAGCACTTGCTTCATCTTACGAATCGATTAGAAGTCACAAGCGATTAAGTCGGTAAGTTTAGTACAGCATTTCCCAGCCCCATCTATCAAACAAATCAGTCACAACTTGTGCCATTTGCGCCCACGTATTGCCCTGCTAAAAAGATCGGCAGCGCCTACAGGAAGAGTCTCCCCTACTTTCTCCAAGCTGTTCATTTTTTGGAACACATTAAAGAAAGAAGCAGGACCCACCTATCATTTTGCAGGACAATGCTCGGCGCGCTTATGGCTCAAGTTGTGACTGATTTGTTCGATCTATGAGGCTGGAAGTGGTGTACCACCCAACACACTTCCCAGACTTAAGCCCTTGTGACTTCAAGTCAGTTCCTAAGACGAAGGAAGCACTCCCTGCCTTTCTCTTTAGGACTGTTAAAGACATTCGTCGGGCAACAGACCGCTGCACTTGAAATATCAACACAACTGGGGCTGCTAAGGTTATCCTACAACTTTTCACATCACTGTCAAAGGTTACTACACAACGCTGATGACTACTGTGAAGAAAAGTAACGCTTTGAAACGTGCATCTATTTTGTATAAGTTGTACATCATAGTTGCCAGTAATAAAGTTCCAACCCTTGTGTGTTAGCAATGAATGACATGTGTGTGGACAGATTAACTAATGAACATCATTTATTCTGTAAAGCCGGCCGCGGTGGTCTAGCGGTTCTGGCGCTGCAGTCCGGAACCGCGGGACTGCTACGGTCGCAGGTTCGAATCCTGCCTCGGGCATGGGTGTGTGTGATGTCCTTAGGTTAGTTAGGTTTAAGTAGTTCTAAGTTCTAGGGGACTTATGACCTAAGATGTTGAGTCCCATAGTGCTCAGAGCCATTTGAACCATTTATTCTGTACACTATGTGAACAGACTGAAAACGACGTGAAAAAGGTGTAGTGTGTCGACTGATGGTTGTTGTATTACGATAGCTTATAGTGCGAGGGGGGGGGGGGGGGAGGGGCTAGACCTTGGGGTATGGCATAGGCGATTTGCAAGTAGCCATAAAGAGTTTTCAAATACGACCATGTTAAAAATATGTGTAACATTGACTTTTAAATCGTTTTCTTGAAAGAAAAACACCTGAATACGCTATATTTTTCCTTCCCATGAGAGCTAGGCGGGGTAAGAGGTGGGGGGGGGGGGAGAAGGGGGACGGTGACCCCTTGCCCACAGTTGTGGGCGTTCTTGTTGTACTTTGTGTTGCATGTTTTGCTGATTGTTAATTAGAAGCAAAAACATAAGCAATTGGAGTGACAAGCCGAGAAAAGTTGTATGGTACATTTTCAATTCGTAATGAGCCACCACAGACCGCGGGTCTCTTGCACCAAAATACTCATAAAATATTCCTGTAAAAGCTCCGAAGTTTTGTCGATGGATTTCGGGTTCACCTCTTTGACAGTAATTTTCCCTCGCTCAAGGCGCAGAGCGGACGAAATCGCTAATACTGGACCCACTATACAGTGGCTTAAAAAAAAAATTAAAAAAAAATATCGCCAGTCGTGTAATAACTCACTACATTCACAGTTTCTATTTTATCATTAGAAGCCGACCGATGTGGCCGAGCGGTTCTAGGCGCTACAGTCTGGAACCGCGCGACCGCTACGGTCGCAGGTTCGAATCCTGCCTCGGGCACGGATGTGTGTGATGTTCTTAGGTTAGTTAGGTTTAAGTGTTTCTAAGTTCTAGGTGACTGATGACCTCAGATGTTGAGTCCCATAGTGCCCAGAGCCATTTGAACCATTTTTTATCATTAGAAACCAATGATACCGCCAGGATATTGGGCACGGGGGATTCATCGCGATCGATACATTACACTACCGCGATCTGATTTATACCAATGTTGTCTTACAGTTATAGGCATTTATGATAAGTTTAAAACACACGGCCCCAAATGTGAGTCTGAATGTGCATCTCACCCTCACGCCTGTATTTGAATGTGCAGCTCTGAAACGCGTCTGTGCTAGTGTCTCGCGCGCCGTGTTGTGTGTTGTGTGGATGTGTTACGTGAGATTTTAGGAAGGGGGCGGGGGGGGGGGGGGGCAAGGGTGCGCAAAAACTAAAGAGTACCTGCGTTTCCTAGTATCAGCGCGTAAGACATTTTCTGTGCAAAAGGCGCCAGATCAGCGTAGATGATGATTCTCAAAGTAAGCCATCCAGTCTTAGTATGTTATGTTTGTATTCATAGGCTACCCTCATTAATTTCTGTATCTTTTGTTCTCTACACATCTCAATCTCGTTACTCTCCGAAAGTGAATTAGTGAACTTATTGGTAATTTAACGGATGTTGTGAACGCGTAATAAATGGTTCAAATGGCTCTGAGCACTATGGGACTCAACTGCTGTGGTTATCAGTCCCCTAGAACTTAGAACTACTTAAACCTAACTAACCTAAGGACATCACACACATCCATGCCCGAAGCAGGATTCGAACCTGCGACCGTAGCAGTCGCACGGTTCCGGACTGCGCGCCTAGAACCGCGAGACCACCGCGGCCGGCGAACGCGTAATACCTCGAGCGTATCGATTGTTAGCCGCTGTAATGTTTGGTGTACCAGTATATTGGTTTTAATTTAAAAATAGTTGTCAGGGTATGGCAAGTTACCTACGTGTCCACGACATTCACTTAAGTTTGGAAGTTTTTCTGGTTTTAATGTAAAAAATATTGTCGGGATATGGTGAGTTACGTGGACTGCATTCCGTGAAACATCGAAATACGGTTCGCTGTACGTATTTCTCAAAAACAAATAGAGAATATTCACTAATTTCTCGTGAACTCTCACTAGTTCAATTTTAGAGTGGAAGTATACTTACTTTAGTCAACAAAAATCTCTTCTTCGCTTATAGGTACCAGTGAAGTTATTCTACAAGATGTAACGCTCGATTTCGCTAGCAGTAGCAAAACTAATTCATTATTAGGTACTAGGTTGTGTGTATACTATAAATTATCAAGTCAATGAAGATTTACGTTTGAAGTCATTAAGAAATCCTTGGGCGCCAAGTAAAATGTATCATTTTAAAAATGACGTTATCATTGATGGTAAACGAACCCATCGATCTGTGTAGCTTACAATACTCGGCCTTAGGTAAAGGGCCTCTGTGTCGAATATGCGTTTTGTTTAGATCGTCACTACAGCGTAGTCTACAACAATGGTTCATCATTTCTCCTTGCCTCAAATTTCGAAAGTTTGATGAAGCTGGACAATCTCATGCGAAAGTAAGTGGCACCGTGATTCGTCGGCTTCTTCAAAAACTTTTGAACAGGTCGTGGACAAAGAGGGACTGAGGGTTCATGAACGCTTTTACTTACAGAATATCACTAGGAAGTTGAAGAAAACCGTCTCAAACTTCCGTCAATTGCATCAACAATATTATTTGGCGCACAGCATGATCTTACACTACGCAGGAAAAGTAATCGACGGTTATGTTTTCACAGATGTGCTACACTGGGGACGAGATTTAGAAAGAGTCGAAAGGTAAAACCTCCTCGTACATATCTTATCAAATTCAAAATGAACGGACTGAAACTTGTTGCAATGTTCTAAGAAGCAAAATAATTGAAGCGGTGAAGCGGGCTTCTACTTTTTCAGTTTTGCGTGATGAGACTTCTGACGTTAGTGGTACACAACAATTAGCGACTGGAGTTCGCTGTCTGTTTTGTGATCAAGATAACAAAAAGACAATAACTTGTGAAGAATTTTTGGGATATGTGTCGCTACACCAGTTGAATTCGAAAGCTATTTCAAGGACTGTCATTCAGTTTTTACATCTGCCCCGGTAGGTGACTGGTCAGCGTGACGGATTGTCAATCCCCTGGGCCCGGGTTAGATTCCCGGCTCGGTAGAGGAATTTTCTCCGCCAGGGACTGGGTGTTGTGCTGTCATCATCATCCTATCATCCTCATCGACTGCAGGTCGCCGAAGTGGCGTCAAATTGAAAGACCGGCACCCGGCGAACGGTCTGCCCGACGGGGGGCCCTAGCCATACGAGTGAATAAATAAATTCAGTTTCTACAAGATTTTAATTTAGATTTAGACAAACTTGTAGATCAAGGATACTATGGCTGTGCTGAAATGGTTAGTTGTATAGGTGGTGTCCAAAACATTATTGAAGACAACAGTCCTATAGCTCTATTCTGCCACTGTGCAAGCCATACATTAAATGTTGTCATAAATGACCTGAACGACGTCATTGAAGTGAAAAATGCCACTAGGACAACAAAGGATATCACACATATTTTTTAGAGTGAGTACGTTGCGACGGCATAAATTCCAAATATCCCTCTCTTCTGTGAAACCTGTTGGACAGAAAAACACAAGAGTAACACAGTATTATACGAGTTTTAGAAAAGCTTCCACGCAACCCATCAAACTGTCTGTTCTGCCAAACTCGAACCCATGTGCAACCAACTACAACTATATATAAAGACAGTTCATGATTACATAAATAAATTAACCGATGTGCTTCAATGACACCACAATAATGCCTTGACGGAGTTCAGAATCATTCTTCGAGAAAGCTAAAAAATAATTGCAGAGAAGTGGATGTTGAATTTAAACGTACTGTGTGGTGGCAAGGCAGATCTACAGATCAAAAAATGGTTCTGAGCACTATGGGGCTAAACATCTATGGTCATCAGTCCCCTAGAACTTAGAACTACTTAAACCTAACTAACCTAAGGACATCACACAACACCCAGTCATCACGAGGCAGAGAAAATCCCTGACCCCGCCGGGAATCGAACCTGGGGACCCGGGCGTGGGAAGCGAGAACGCTACCGCACGACCACGAGCTGCGGACACAGATCAAAACAACCATCTTAAAATATAGAAGAATTCTTCAGAATGCCAGTCGTCATCTCGTATCTCATACTTAGAGAGTGTAATTTCCTCTTTGACAGATCGGTTTTCTTCTGTACGCAAAAAAGCTCCACCCTGAAAATATAAGAAAAACAGACAAATATTTATTTGTATCCCTTGCAGGAGACATATAGAAAATTTATGGAGATTTTTTTACAGAATTGTGTTTCTGAGGCCACCACTTGTTACGAAATGTTTGAAGCAAATGATGCAAGTGATGTGACCTCGAATAAATCCTTGGAGTTCGCGGATTTGATTGCTGTAGCCACCCCGTTTTACTCATTTGTGTGCGTGGCAATCAATATTGACATTACTGCACGAAAGTCGACGACGGTTCAGTACATTCTTTAGCTGACTCTGGGGACGAGATTTACAAAGATCGTTCATCAACACACAGTACGTACATTCAGTACGTTACGACGTGGCAAAACGTGGAATTGGTATACATTATGAGACACGAGGTCCAGACGCCTGCACATGTCCAGCGTTCAAGGGAAAATGGTGGAGGACATGGGAATTCGTTCACAAGGTGTTAAAAAGCTTTGTGCAACAGTGCAAACGCCTCCAGTTTCTGTTCGCACTATGATTGTCGCCAAAGGTTACATTGAAATAATTATTTCTTTAAATAGGACAACTATAAAAATTTTATTTTTTCATATTTTTTCTGGGTAGACCTCGAAGACAGCAGGAGCGGCGGGGGAGGGGTGGTGAAAGTGCAGCCCCCCCATTCCCCTTCCCGGCACCCCCTGTTAGAGACTACAGCCGTAGCCTATAGACTCGCCACCTAACGCTTGTGACGTCTATCGCGCGTGCTTCTGCCAAAGAGTAGCAACAGGAAAGTGATGCGTCTTTGCCAAACCACTCATAGGGGTTAGTCGCTAATGAACCTCCGTCCAGCGTGGTAGTCAGACCGCCCCATTCAGCTGCTTATCGCCCGCTCGCCGTTAGTCACCGCTGCAGGTAAGAAAGGCGTGCGCTGCGGAGCTTCCGCGCTAACGGTGGCAATGTTAGAGAACACGTATATACTTTACAAAGTGGCTTGCATTTGTCACATGAATTCCAGTTGTAAGTTGAGCCATGAATTACTGGCCGGAACAATATATTGTCTCGCACGGCTTCTACAGTGATTTGGCTTAAACTGTTTTTAGTGCAATGATGTACCGCCTGCTTACGTACAAGAATATACTAGTGTAAAGAGATGGTTTCATCTTGTTTGATGTCGTAGTTCTATTAAAAAGGCATAAGTGGATTGTAGTTTCCTCTTGAAACAGCACTGTGGCGCTATATAGTCTGGAATAAACAAAATGTGACTATTGTCAACAGAAATGCAACAAGTGGCATCATAAAAGGAAAAAAAATGCTTATTTGCTTAAGATAATCATCTAAAGACCTTCATGACACGCAATTAGTATGAGATTCTGTGTTTTCAAATCTGTTTCCTACTGCCTATGTGTAGTGACGAAATACATTGTACTTCGTAACAACCGCGTGCAGCATCAAATATTGACTCGAATCTTTGATCTTTACATCTGCATCTATCACCACAAACCATTATGAAGTGAATGGCAGAGGGTAGAGTCCGCGCAGAACAAAGTACTCGAGAGATGAGCGGTTGGTAGCCCATGCGGAGCGGTAGAGGTGGGGGTTACGGGCAGGCGCTGCAGAAAATGTTCAGCGCTGGAGAGGAAGAGCCGATGTAAACTGAAGACTTCGCTCACATTTTTTTGTAAACGCTCACATTTTTGTAAATTTTAAGTGGAGCCCCTTCACGCCCACACTTGCATGATGACCATTCAGAAATATTTTACTTCTGCAAATCAAACTGCCTTTTCCTGCTGCTACTTATTTTAACCCATACGCGTTTCGCGTTCTACTGTTTTAAGGCATCATCAGTGAGATCTATAATGGTACAGTTTTGTTATAGTTTATCACTGCCCACTGATGCCTTAAAACAGTAGAAGGCGAAACGCGTATTGATTAAATAAAATAAATAGCAGCAGGAAAAGGCAGTTTGATTTGCAAAACAAGTATTTATATGCTTGCTGCGGAAGATGGCCATACAAACAAACGTGTTATTTTACTCCTGCTTTGGTTAGTATCCAAAGAGAATTCCGGTGAAGAGGTAGCGATCTATTTTCTCCTAGATTTTTAACCATTTGTGACTTACAAAGAAGCGTCATCAGTGGCGAATTTTGAGTGAAACCTACATTTATCTTGTCATGTTAAAATTTGCTTTTTTCGCCAAAGCACGCGTAGTTTACTCAGTGTCACCTCACTATCATGTACCCTATGCATATAATTCCGAGAGAGTTCTGAAACAGTGATAGTTTATTGAACTGATGAAACGAAAAGTCAGTAGCTTATGTAAAGCACATCCTCGGTACAGAATGAACGTACGATGTCTTCACTTACGTTTCTCCAAAATGCATAGCATTTCTCGTTCCACCAGGTATCGATGGCCTTCAAAAATTACATTCTTACGTCGGAAAAGTTTGTCATTCGCGGAATAACACGGTGGAGAATGTTTGGCATAATAACCGTATGGAAAAACACACTACTCTTTGTGCGCGATCATTTGCCAAAATCTCATTTCGGTATCTCAAACCGATTATGAAATACGAGGCATGTTGCGGATACTTCAGTCTGGCGTTATCGGTGGCGCGGCGCGATTGCAAGTGTGCTGCATCAGATCAGATTCCAATACACACATCTACTTAAGTTTAAAGAAAAATTCAATTTGTTAGCAAAATTTCGTACGGAGCGACATACGTATAATGCACAAACACAAAATCATAGCGACCTCAATTTTTCATTATAAACTTTTTCGAATATCTCGCAGTGTCTCACTTCCATGTAAATATCACAATAAATATGAACATTAACGAAATGGCAAGAACATCACGAGCTTGGCATCTAAAGTTGTAAATTCCCTTAGCGAATACTTTCTGTAAAATCTCTTGAAAGACCGACCTGCCGAAAGGTAGGAAATAATGTCGGCCTCCTCTTCCGAACAGACGAATGTGCTCGCCCACCATTTGGGACGAAAATTGGACACTGTTGACGCAGTACGTGTTAGAGATGTAGGGATTACCCATATACTTAAATTCACGTTACTTGCCGAGTACTGGTTTATATTTAGTAAATATAAACAGAAGCAATTTTCCTTAGTCATCTGATATCCGTTTAACAAGTCATTGATTTTTTATCACTAGTATTAATAGGAAGCTTTACTGTTCCGTGGTATTAAAGCATAGGGAGGAAAGGAATTCCAATCCTGAGGAGAGTAGCAGTGTTGAAGTGGTTCTCTTTAACTTAAAATCCCTCTGCTGTTCACGGAACGTCGGTCTCCATACTTTCACACCCTTGCTCGTTCAGAGTTCGAGAATTCTGTTCGTATACATCTGCATCCCATTATTTGTCAGTGATACGCTGTCATCTAACATCGCGTTCTCCGTGGGCACAATAAAATGAATGTTATAAGCGCGTTATGCGTCCAAATCAAATATTTTTCTCTTGAGGACTTTAACAAATCATTCATTCCGACTGCATATTTGTTAGAGATGTAAGTGAACGTTTACTGTCATAGGCTTTTCACGAAGTGTGTGATGTCTAATGTGGTCAAGGTTGTAGCGTGACGTGACCGGTGCATTACAGCGTGGTGAGGGGAAGGTGGTGGTTCTGAATATTGCATTACTGTCATTCTGCATCGACCATCGAAGTCAGTGTTGGTACTACTCATTGGCTGGCTGTTGGTGACTAATATGCCCACATTCGGTGGGTTGTTTAAAGATATGTTCTATTTTTGCTGTAAGGGATCTGTGGTCTCCGGTGGCTCGTTAAGCAGTAATTGTTTGCCCTATTTCTTGCTCCCGTTTACTTTTGGATCTGTATTGCATTGAAAATATACGTACAGCAGTGAAAATGTCAACAATATGCGCTGTCTGTCATGTTCAAGAAGAAATGTTCCAGCAGTCACGATGCTTGCATTTGATAATTGTCATGCCCACTTTACTCCTTCGCCTCACGCTCGCATTCAGTACTGCTCCGGTTGTTACACTTTTGCTAGCTGGACGCAGCTAGTTGTTTTTTGTGCGTTCATTTTTAACAACCGGCTGTATCCAGCAAGCAGTAGCATATGATAATCTGTCTAAAGACGTGAGTGTGAACTCTCGAAACGCGTCGTGGGATGAAATAAAGAGTGACTGACGCAGATAGTTGTATGTGAACTTCTGTCATACAGTCACAATTTCTTACAGGTCCAGCATGGACGACGTAATGAAATGAAATGCCGGGATGGTTCCTCTCTGAGGACACGGTCGATTCAGTGGCAAGCCTCGAAAAAAATACGTGCTTGTGCTCAGTCTCTATTTACTTAGATGTCGATCGTCCGCCCGTCCTTCCTTCCTGAACAACCTCTGAAATTTTGCCGGAGGTGACCGTTTATAGGCTCCCCCCCCCCCCCCCTTCCCCTCGAAATTTTGTCATTTTTATCAGTGTTTTAAGACGTTAATCTCATGAACATACCCATCGTAATCCACCATATTCCTTCAGGAGCGCCGATACTTCATTTTTATACTTCGATTAGAGTAACTCAGTTAGTCGAACGGTACTGGTCGGCCATCATGTAACCGTGCTTCTTACAAGGGAACCTCCCCATCGCATCCCCCTCAGATTTAGTTATAAGTTGGTACAGTGGATAGGCCTTGAAAAACTGAACACAGACCAGTCGAGAAAACAGGAAGAAGTTGTGTGGAACTATGAAAAAAAATAAGCAAAATTAGCAAACTGAGCAGTCCATACAAAGATAGGCAACATCAGGGATGATCTGAACTGAGGAGCGCCGTGGTCCCGTGGTTAGCGTGAGCAGCTCCGGAACGAGAGATCCTTGGTTCAAATCTTCCTTCGAGCCTAAAATTTTATTTTCAGACAATTATCAAAGTTCAGGCACTCACCCATAATCAACCTCGCTTTCCAAAATTCCAGGACATGTTCAGATTTTCTTGGACATATGCAGGATTTGACGGTCTACACACGGAAAAAATTTGAAAACGTTAAAAACATATGTTTTGACAGAGCGCAGGGAAAACTGTGCCACAGTGAAACTGTTGCATTCATTTGTTGCAGTTTGTGACAAACTCTTATGTTTTCATCACTTTTTTGGGAGTAATTCTCACATCCACAAGAAAACTTAAATCGGGCAATGTAGAAGAATCTTTTTACCCATTCGCCAAGTGTACAAGTTAGGTGGGTCGACAACATATTCCTGTCATGTGACGCACATGCTGTCACCAGTGTCGTATAGAATATATCAGAAGTGTTTTCCTATGGAGGAATCGGTTGACCTATGACCTTGCGATCAGATGTTTTCGGTTCCCATTGGAGAGGCACGTCCTTTCGTCTACTAATCGCACGGTTTTGCGGTGCGGTCGCAAAACACAGACACTAAACTTGTTACAGTGAACAGAGACGTCAATCAACGAATGGGCAGATGATAACTTTGCGAAAATAAAAAATAAAAATTTTCACTTGAGGGGAGACTTGAACCAAAGACCTCTCGTTCCACAACTGCTCACGTTAACCACGGCTCTCCTGAGTTCAGGTTATCCTTGATGTTGCATATCTTAGCATGGACTACTCAGTTTGTACATTTTGCTTATTTTTTCATAGTTTGACACAACTTCTTCCTGTTTTCTCGATTGATCTGTGTTCAGTTTTTCAAGGCCTATCCACTGTGCCAACTTATAACTAAATCTGAGGGGGGTGCGATGGGGAGGTTCCCTTGTTAGGCACCACTCGCAGGTGTGTTGAAATGTCAAGCGTGGCTGCCGAAACTACACCCCTCCCCGTCACGGCAGTCACACAGTTACATAATTACAGTGTTAATTATGTATTGTATGACATTGTTACTTCACTGGTAAAGATGAAGCTGACGGTCTGCATTGTATTACACTTTACTACCTTAAATCCTAAGCCTCTACAGTTCTCATATATTTATCTTTCACGGTAAGAACTATGTCTGGTGACTGACACCGTTAGGGTCAGATTTCGTAACTATCATAAAGATCATCTCCTATTGTAATATTATCCATTAAAACGTCAAGATACATCCTTTTCAATATTTCGGAAGTGTGCACTAACTTTTGATCTGTATTCTGGAGTTGTTACTTTTGGGCACCTTTGTCTGCCTCTGGCGAAGTTTTCAACCAAGATATTGTTTATATTTGACAATTCAGAAGCAGTGGTAATACAACAAATCTGATCCCTTTTAAAATCTTGCGCACGATATATACAGGCCTAAGTTTATCTGCCAAAACAATTTCTAGCTATTTGCAGTGACTTCATATCTTTATCAGAATATTGTATGTGAAGGTGCCACTCTGAGATCGTACAACTTACAGCAATTTCTTTGGTCTCTGCATTACACTTTTTGAAAACAGCGCACTCTAGTACCATCTGTGTTATTCATATCATTGGTGTGACCCAACAGTCTGAATAGACACAGGTTTCTTCTATTTTACCGAGACCCTTAACAGTCCAGGGCCCACTCACCGCCTCTAATGAGTCGCATTGCCAACGGCTACATCGAGAGGCATCTGACAGTGCGATTAGAGAGCAATAACTCATTCTCGGTAGGCGATGATGTAGGTACAACCGATCGCGATAGCAAATTGCTATCAATTCATCCAAACTATTCCAAAGCGACATCCTGTTTTGAAGACCTACGCTTCGGTCACTGCTGCAACTGATCTCTCGATGTGAACGGGTCAGTGGTCCAGCAGTAAATATACACCTCTGATGATTGCCACATGCAACAGCCACAGAAGCATTCGTCTTTAAAACATAAGGAAGCGGCCAACGACTGGAAATGTTTTTCTGAATTTGAGACTGTCCGCGGGAGGCTATGCTTGCGTGCAACTAATGTTCCTGTAACTCAACGTAGTACTGGCCAGTATTTTTGGTGACAGAAAAAACTTAGCATTTCCGCGCGGCATATGAAAGAAGCATACCATCTTCCAAACCAATTGGTATCGAACAACGTTAGATCATTCTTCAACAAGAAACAAAAATTTTTACTTACATCCGTTTATGTATTAAGAGCAACTGCGGTCGCAAGCTCACAACTAAACTACCACTTTCTGAAGTAACCTATAGTTTTTATTATTCTGTAGAGGAGGACGTTCGCTGTCAATAGGATGGTGGGTTTATTTTCTATTTTCAGTTATTAATTCCTAGAAAAACTTCATAATTAATGAACTGAAATATAAAAGTGAATTTGTTTTGTCCAAATACAGACTACTCAAAAATAAGGGACAGATTTCAACTATTTATTCCTGCAAAAGATAGAAACACAATTCCGACATTCCTGAACAGAGAAAATTTCAAATTTCTATGCATTCCATGTGGGCACCATGTGTTACACGACAGGTATGAAAATGGTGGCTCATTGCCTGCCACACACGTAGCAGCTGGTCTCTCGTTGTCGAAATCACAGCTTCAGCAACGTATTGTCGAAGACTTTCAAGAATGTCAGGCATAGGTGGGATGAAAAACGCCGTCTTTTTCGTAAGTTCTCTAAGGACGTCCGAATACCTGAATGACACCATTCCAGGACGCTGGATTGTAAGAGGATGAACGTCGCCAATGGCCTCCCAGGTCTCCAGACCTCACACCTTCTGATTTTTATGTGTGTGTTACGTAAAGGACCCCTTTTTTATCTCCCGATGCTTGAACTCTTGAAAGTCTGCGACATAGCATTTTGAAGCTGTGAATTCGATAACGAGAGACCAGCTGCTTCATGAGTCAGGAAATGAACCACAATTTTGATAGTTGTGTAACACTTGGTGCTCACATTGAATGCAAAAAAAAAATTGAAACGTTCTCTTTCCAGGAACGTTCGAACTGTTTATCTTTTGTAGTTTGGAAGCAATTAATATCTGAATTTGTTCCTTCTTTTTGAATAGCCCTGTACTTGTTACTACATAGGTCTACTTAAGATTTTACTTCATTAATCCTTCGTTGGACTTTTTAAAGACCACGTAGAACGATTTGCTACCTTTAGCCGTCTTATGCTTATCCTCTAAAAACTTTTTTTCTAATTACAGGTATGTAGCCGTTATAGTTTAATACTTTTTTGACTCCTTTGTCTGTTTGGAAACGAATTGACTTGTCGGTTATTTATCTACAGTATATGTAGTCGCCAAGTGGATCAGCGACAACTTCCTTACGAGCAACTTGTGTGTCGGCTGCCGATCATACATTGGTATTTCCCGACCCATTTGCGATGTTTAGTATTTTCTTGGTTAACTGTGAACCATTCATTAGTGCTACATGTCCATAAAATTTCAGACATCTTTTCCCTGTGACAACCATATTACAAGATCAGGGAATGTAGTTCTGAGCTTCCGCGCATCAAGATTCTGACGTGGACGTTGGGTCGAATATTTTCCTCATTACCCTTTCTACTAGTGCCGCAATGGTATTGTTAATGATGGTTAGTGATAACCTCTCAACAGTGATTAGAATAATGTGTGGGGCTCATAGTCTCACATCCTGTAGGCATCTTTTTAAAAGATTGGGAATTCTTACAACAGCCTCTCAATACATCTACTAACAAACGAAATTTTTTCTCAACAACATGGACCAGTTTAAAAACAAGTGACATTCATGATTATAATACCAGAAAAAAGAAAGCCTAACACTGTCCATTTGCTCAACCTATCTTTGGCACAGAAAGGGGTAAAATATTTTCGAGAAATTACCAGATCAAATACGGTGTCCGACAGACAGCAGTAATAGCTTCAAAAATAAATTGAAATCGTATCTCCTTGACAACTCCTTCTATACTATAGATGAATTCTTGAATAGGAATAAATAAATCTACTAATATAGTATATGCATTTTGTGCCATTTAAGGGAATGGGGGAAATAATAGAAATATTGATCTTTAACTTTATATTGCACTAGACTCGTTCCACATCATAACGGCTACCGTACCGTGCGACTGATCAATGGAACACGCAAGCAACTAACTGCGTAGCGTGCTGGGAGAACGGAAGAGGCAAAGCTTGGCACTCGTCAAAGGGACATGTTACAGACGTTCCAGATGAAACTTCCTGGCAGGTTAAAACTGTGTGCCGGACCGGGACTCGAACTCGGGACCCTTGCCTTTCGCGGGCAAGTGCTCTACCAACTGAGATACCCAAGCATGACTTCCGCCCCGTCCTCACAGCTTTACTTCTGCCAGTACCTCGTCTCCTACCTTCCAAAGCTATGAGGACAGGGCGGGAGTCCTGCTTGGGTGGCTCAGGTGGTAGAGCACTTGCCCTCGAAAAGCAAAGGTCCCGAGTTCGAGTCTCGGTCCGGTACACAGTTTTAATCAGCCAGGAAGTTTCATATCAGTGCACACTCCGCTGCAGAGTGAAAATCTCATTCTGGAGACGTTCCAGATGTCTGTACGCTTTATGCACTGTGGCTTTTTGTGGTACTTACAATTCCAACCAAATTACATATAGTGCTTAATCCGTGTGATGTTGCCGTATCCCCCAACGCAGAATTTCAAGTACGCATGATCGGAGCAACGTACTGTTCAGAGATTCTCGAGGCATTTTGACAGCTGTCCCGTGAAGCTTCATTAGGGCGTGTCTGGTGTCAGTAACAGTCCCAGTAATGATTTCCAATAAAGGAAAGGCATATGATACCGATAAGTTTGTTGCTATATGCAGGCTGTTCCAAACTGAATATATAGGTTTTAAAGCTTTGTAACATTCATTACATTCATCTTACAGTATAAATAACTTATCAGATGATTGAGCAACTCCAATGCTCAATGTTAGTAACATTCATCACTCATAGTAAATAGGCGATTTCTCCCCAGATCTTGATCAGTATGTCTATGGTAATTGTTGTAACAAAACTGTTTCCAAAGTCGGGTAAATCAGCTGATAGTGGAGGCACGTACACGTGATGTTTTACGAACCCTGAAATGCAAAAATCGCATGGCGTAAAGATCGTGCGTGAGTGTGGTCATTCAGAAGCAGCTCTATCAGAATCCTTGCGGCCAATCCAGCGTCGTTTAACCAGTCGCGTACTAAATTATACCAGATAGGAGACGAACCATCTTGCCACCAAATAAATTTCTGTGGTTCAGCTTCTTCCAGTTCAGGAAGGAGCCATAGCTCTAGCGCATCAAAATAAGAAACACCAGTTTGTTGCTTCAGCGAAAAAGAAAGGCCCATAAACTTTCATCCGGGATATGGTATAAGATTCTGTCAGAGACAGCAAAGGACTTGGAAGAGCAGTTGAACGGAATGGATGGTGTCTTGAAGGGAGGATATAAGATGAACATCAACAAAAGCAAAACGAGGATAATGGAATGTAGTCGAATTAAGTCGGGTGATGTTGAGGGTATTACATTAGGAAGTGAGACACTTAAAGTAGTAAAGGAGTTTTGCTATTTGGGGAGCAAAATAACTGATGATGATCGAAGTAGAGAGGATATAAAATGTAGACTGGCAATGGCAAGGAAAGCGTTTCTGAAGAAGAGAAATATGTTAACATCGAGTATAGATTTAAGTGTCAGGAAGTCGTTTCTGAAAGTATTTCTATGGAGTGTAGCCATGTATGGAAGTGAAACATGGACGGTAAATAGTTTGGACAAGAAGAGAATAGAAGCTTTCGAAATGTGGTGCTACAGAAGAATGCTGAAGATTAGATGCGTAGATCACATAACTAATGAGGAGGTACTGAATAGGATTGGGGAGAACAGGAGTTTGTGGCACAACTTGACTAGAAGAAGGGATCGGTTGGTAGGACATGTTCTGAGGCATCAAGGGATCACCAATTTAGTATTGGAGGGCAGCGTGGAGGGTAAAAATCGTAGGGGGAGACCAAGAGATGAATACACTAAGCAGATTCAGAAGGATGTAGGTTGCAGTAGGTACTAGGAGATGAAGACGCTTGCACAGGATAGAGTAGCATGGAGAGCTGTATCAAACCAGTCTCAGGACTGAAGACCACAACAACAACAACAACAACAACATGGTATAAGAAACATAAAATTTTGGGGATTTGCTGACTCCCAGATGCGCAAATGACGTGCATTCATATTTCCACTAAGGTTAAATGTGTATTTGTCACCGATACGACCCAGAAGACCTTCGTTATGCAGCAACATTTCTTGTGCGAAGGTGGCACGTAAACTGCAGTCTGAAGACTTTAGAACTTGTGGCAACTGCAAACGATGTCTTGGGGATACGTGTGAGGGACTGACACTCGTTCAACACAATCTTCATACTATTTCCTTTGCGCACAGGTGTACAAACTGTTAGAATTGTTCTTTCATGTGACGGGTTACTTAGAATTCTAAGTTGACTATAGGAAATGCTGCCGGCCTAGGTGGCCGAGCGGTTCTAGGCGCTACAGTCTGGAACCGCGCGATCACTACGCTCGCAGGTTCGAATTCTGCCTCGGGCATGGATGTGTGTCATGTCCTTAGGTTAGTTGGGTTTAAGTAGTTCTAAGTTCTAGGGGATTGATGACCTCAGAAGTTAAGTCCCATAGTGCTCAGAGCCATTTGAACCATTTTTTAGGAAATGCTACAAACCCTTACAACACATTTATTCATTCTCAAACACCCTGTATATTTCAGGCATTCATTTGGTCATTACTTTTAACTTTCGGTACATCACACGAGAAAAGCTTTGCCCATTTGAAAGTCTGTTTGTGCACTCCTTGGCACAATGAGTCATCTCACAGCAAGCTCCAAGCTCCTGTTTGTGTACATAGTGATAAGCAGATTCACTCATGAAGAAGATTGGAAATAAACGTGTTTAAATGTCCTAATACTTCGTCTTATGTTAAAATTAATATGCGTAACACGTCTGCATATACTTACCTAAGTTCTGATCCATAGCCACTTGCGCTAAAATAGTTGTTTCCTAAAGTATTGTTAATAGTTGCCGAGTCGATTTATGTTCCGTGAGAATTGAAAGTGTTCTTCGAAAAATTGACGGGGTTACAAAAAGTATGTAGGCTACTTACATAATACGGTATTTTAACAATTTTATTGGAAGAAGCAAGATTTTGTCTATTCATAACTGACTGGTTCCAATCAGTGTTCACTTTTAGAACTGATGGAAGGGAAGTGAAAATACAATTACAATAGAATCTCTTCTCTTCATAAGCAAATATGGTATTAACTCTACTGTTGTATTTGCGGATGAGTCGAAACGGGGGGACATTGGCAGTTGCTGTGTTGTTTCCTCTGATCGTGTCTTCAAGGTCCGACGACTGCCTCAAGACTTCAGTGTCTTGGTCGTGGAACTATATTATCTCTTGAGCACATTGAAGCAGATGAGGCATGCTTAGTGCTAGATGCCTTGTTTGTTCCGATTCTCTCTCTACAACGCTTGTACCCAGAGGATAAAATAGTCCAGAATATCCAGGATGCCGTCCTTCAACTACAACGTCTGAGGACTTCCTGATGGTCACCAGGACACTTGGATCCTGCGGGGAACGAAAGGGCGGATGTATCAGCCAAGGAGGCATGTAGCGATCCTCAATTATTTCAGTCTGTCAACCCCCTGCTATTATCTCGCTGTTGAGGTAGAGAGTTATGCATCGATGGAAAGAAGTGTCTGATAATAAGCTGCGTCTAGTGAAGCCCAATATGTGAACGTGGGGTACCCCATTTCGGCCACGAGGGTGGGATGAGATCGTACTTATTCGTCTTTGCGTAGGCCACAGTCCTATGACGCATGGCCTGTTGCTCCAGCGAGAGTATCCTCCAGTCTGTGGTGTGTGATGTTTACAGACATCTGTGTGACACATTTTAGTAGACTAAGTTTTATTTGCGGACCAGAGGACAGAGGCAGATTTGCCTGCAGATCGCTTCGACCGTTCACAAGGTGACTGGCACACCCATGTTTCTTGTAAGCTTTTCTGTGGTTTTACTTCTATTTTAAGCCCAGGGATAGCAGCTTTCACCCTTCCCAGTTACAATAAGGTCTGTGAGATAGTGTGATTGCGTCCGTTAACGCGAGTGGGGTGGGAGTGAATAAATAAGTACCATTTTAGAAAGATTTTTTGAAAAGAGTAGTGCTCATTAGGTTGAACGTGTTGAATGGCAATATTGGTATATCATTTGAAGTTGCATGATTAAAATATTATTAAAACTGTGTAAGATGAGTTACATGTATTTCATCATCTTCAATCAGTAACATATTGGAAGTGTTACTGGTGACAAATAGTCATGCCCCACCAAAAAGCTTTTAACTCGAAGCGATAGTAAAAGGTGACGGAGCACGTAATGCGAAGAAACGAGTATGGGACATATTCCCACTGTTGAACAAGTGCGCTTGTTTTTCGAATAATGCTTGTATATTGTCATTAACACGAACTAACTTCTAATGAGGTCTTTACACGCGATATCTCGCGTATGGCGGGGCCGCACAAGCAGAGAATTAACGGTGCATATAGCTGATTGGGATGTGGGCTGTAGGTTTGCTCGGTCGAACATTGCTCGGTGCAAGTAGTTCGGCTAAAGTCCGGCAGATGTCAATATAGTCGCTTAATGCTCACACACACAAATTTATCGGCCGACCAATGTCGTACGTGACAGCACTCGGCGATTACAGCGCCGCCCTGTTATTTGTTTATCTTGATCTACGAAATCCCGCTTGGTTTCAGACAAACAGTTACTAAAGTTAAAATATTCTGTGTCGTTAGGCTTTTCCTCCTAAAATAATAAACGTTTCTACCCCTCTGCTGGGATCTTCATCGGGATGTTTCGCTGTCCACTATTGCTAGAACACTGTCAAAGGCCAGTGTCGCGCTCTCTTTTAAAGGGGATATTTCCATCGTTTGTGCTGGAGATGTCGAAGTAGAGGTTAAAATTCGTGTGGCTACCATTGGTGGGCCGTTGTCATAGGCTAATATTTCTGCTCTGATGCAGAAGAAGGGATGTTACTCGTCAACTCTAATTTATACTATTTTTAGCCCATCGTCACTCGATAGAAAAGCACTTTCCACCAATTTCGCTGGAGAAGGGTTTTTGTTTGAAATTTCTCCTACTACTATTGGTTGGTCATCATCACTGGCTAGATGCGAAACGGACAGAACAAGAGTGGGGGAATGTTTACCCAAAATACTATCGCTCGCCGAGGTAACTTGCAGCGCGTTGTTTGTATCGCTTCCACATAGCGGCCGTATATTCACTTCCTTGATGGCGGAGAAACGCGATGCCGGCAGCATATAGCCGTCCTCTGTATTGAACTTACATGCTGTAACATTCCCGTATAAATAAAAAATATAAAATGTGTTACCTTCCCGAACAGAAAATAAAAATTATTAAATTTGGATAGTTAAATTCTGACGTATGAAAACTGATAAATCTTAACTCATGAAAAACTGATAAATTTTGACGTAAGCAGCTCTACGCAATGGGCCTGTGAAATCAATCTGAATCTGTACGTGAGAAATAAACTGAAAAATTCTTACCTCGTGATGGTGTCGCCGGATAACGCTGTCTATATATCTGCTCGTAAATGGCACAGTACAATGCCGGCCTATCTAATGATACTGGATAACATTTGTCTGAGCTCTGAATTACTAGAAAAACTGACTATACTTAGTGACACAGCTGGTCGTCTGATTGCTAGACAGCACATGACTATGATATGACAATTCTGGAATATTTTAATTTGGATAAATGACTGGATCGGGACTGGCAGTGACTTGTGGGGAAATTTTACTTTTATAGTTGACCGGTAAAAACAATTATATTCTGAAATTTTTTTACGTTATTGATAAAGATACACAATCCATTATATGGGAAAACTGAATTTGTTACTAATCAGGGTCAACTGGTGCTGACGAAACACAAGAGGGAAACAAATTCATATTAACCTCTCAGACAAGTGACTTAACTACGCGCATGCCAATAAAAATAATAAAATTTACCTTAGAATAGATGGTAGACTTAATTACACTGTTGACTTTTCATTATATTAAATTTTATTCATTTGTTCATCATCATCTCATTCCATGGTATCATTTAGCTCTGCGGCTGATCACACTTTATTCAGTTCCATGCAATAAAATTTTACAATTTTATTTTTTTTCGCTGAGCTGTACCAGCGACAGAGTACAACTACACTGTAGCAGCGAGTGACTGCAACTGCCGCAGACTGCTCTGACCTGCGACTCTATTGCACCTCTCTTTTGACAGGGGCAAAGATATTTTGTGTCTTAGGCAGCGCCTGTGAATTGTCGTTCTAGCAAGTGAGCAATACATCGAGATTATATTTGCTCCAGCAGGGTAGTGAACCCCTTACAATGCATTCTTGGAAATTTCAACCGCTTCACGGACTTTCCTTTTATTAATGTTGGTTTCCTTAGCCAACACACGTTCGTTATTAAAATCGATGTCAGAGCCACAGTTCTTACGATATTCCGCTACTGCCGATTTTACACCTTGTTTTAGCCGCGTGTGTCGTTCGTGGCCTCTAACGCGTTCTGTAACAGTTCTTCCCGTTTCGCCTAAATACACTTCGCCGCAGCCACATGTCACTTGATAGACGCCTGCATTCTGTAGGCAGTCGGGTGCATTCGTTTTTCTTCGGAAAAAATATTTTGTTTTGACTAAAGAAAGCTGTCCGAATACCATTCTGCTTATACGATCAGTGACCCCAGAAACGAACGGTAACCTAACGGAGTGAGAAGGCTGTTCTCATTAGCGTGATTAATATTCCGTCTGAAAGACCTGTCGATTCAACAACTATCATAGCCATTTGCCTTCATTGTCCTCTTTAAGAACTCCAACTCCGCTGATACGGAAGGCACGTAAAGACAGTGTGTTAAGCATCGCTTGCTTCTGGGCTGAGTGATGGTGCGAAGTGGCATCTAAATACCTGTTTGTGCTGGTCGGCTTTCTATACTCTGTGTGACCTAGTGTTATCAGATATTCCGTATAACACAACTATGAATGGGAGACCGACCTCACTCTCAACCTCTAAGCTAAATTTGATTTTAGGGTAATTCCATTTAAGAAATTGTGCAACGCATGAAGTTATTCTTTGCTGTGTGTCCATATAACAAACGTATCGTCCACGTAGTGGAGCCAACAAGGTGCCTTCAAAGGAGCGCTACTTAATGTCTGTTGCTGAAGATGTTCCATTAAAATGTCAGCTGCAACTGGCGATACGGGTGAGCCCATAGTAAGGCCGTCAGCCTGTTCATAGAATTCACCATTGTATTTAAAATAGCTAGAACGAAGACATAATTCAATTAAGTCACAAACATCTTTGGCAACTATTTCCCTTATGGTCTCCATTGTATCTATGTCACATCGAAGCTAACAAGAATGTCACTTGCAGGTATCTTCACTGTGCATATAATTTTAAAAAAAGAGTTTCGAATATTTAACAAAAGTATTCGTTTTATCAACTAGATCTCTGTTTACCAGATAAATATGGCGCTATAAACTAATTTGGCGAGCTAATCCCACTGACGATAGGCCTCAAAGGAACCGATTCTTAACGTGTCTTGTGTAGTCCATACATACTGGGTTTTACGTTCTTTGTAATAGGGCTGTCCTCTCTTGAGTCTGGTATCAGGTTTTTACTTTCCAAACGATTCTGTTAGTCAGATCGCTTTTTAACTTGGGATACACAGGATCAGCTAGTAGTTGTTACATCGTCCTGTGATAATCCACAGCGTCCAAAACTACGGAAGCATTCTCCTTACCCGATTTCGTTAAAACGATGCTTTCGTTTCTCTTGAGTTCATTACGAGATTTCCTCCCCTCCGCCGATATGTTGCCTTTGGGAGGTTTTCATTTCCGTAAAACTCCGACACATCTTGCTTACTTCCTTGGCTGCACTGTCGGAAGACCAAAGGACGCCGCTTCGACGGCACTTAGAATTTCTTCAACAGGTACTCTTTTCGGTGTAGTTGCGAAATTGACATTTGGCCAATACTGGAACAGCTGTTTCATCGAGTACTTCGGACGAGAGGTTTACCACTACTCGTATCGGACCCACACACGTCTTCCTTGTGCACCTTAACCGTTAGCTTCTCGAACTTCTCTTTTTGTTTCATGGCACTGAAATTGGAAAACATTCCTGAATGATGAAACGTCATTCTGTCCGCTTTATCCCAGTTCTGGGGTGAGATAGTTGCCGCCAGGAAAAATGCTGACCAATTAAAACGGAGCTGACACAAAGTCTGTGGGTATTTGCTGGATTATTTCACGAAGAAGTGCTCGGCTTGTCCTTTGGTAGATCCCTTGGCTTTCACTGTATGCGCATGGTGGTTAATTGTGCCGAATTTGGGAATAATATTATTACGACACCGGGAGAGAAAGTCCAGATCGCTTAATAATTTACCTCCTCTTCTGCAGAGGTTCTCCAGTCCTCTGACGGTGGTGTAAGAGAACGCGACACGGGTCTCTGACAGTGTTTTAGCAGTAGTGGACAACGAAACACCACGAAGAAGATCCCAGCAGAGGAGACGAAACATCGATTATTTTAGAAGGAAATATGACGCGGCCTAACAACAGAGAAGATTTTAACTTCAGTGATAACGGCCACGAAAGCCTGCAGACTTAAAGTAGAGAGAAAGCCGTGGGAAAAGTTTATAATGTAAGGAAAGAGACTCATCCACGTTCTGTTACTTAATTGTACTTAACAAAGGATGAATCAAGCATTTCGGAGCTTCTGATCATCAATCAATTCTTAACCAAAAAGATTAAAAATTATGAGAGAGGCTGTAAGCTACGAAGATAAGTTGTTGGATCCATTACGATTTCTAGCCTCTGTAATGTGAATGCAAAATGCCACGTTCCACGTCATTGCGATTTATCGTGTAAAATGATCCACGGAACATGAAACTAGCTAACTAGCTAGGGAGACCTCAAATTCAGTGCTGTTACATCCTCAATATTATTTACTAAAATTATTCCTGAAACCAGGAACGCGATTTGTAGTTGACTGAAGAATTAAATCATGATAAAGCAAAATAAATCAAACAAAATACGTTCCTGTAAAGATTATTAAATTATTTATAAAAGATGACCTGTAAGTTTAAGGAACTCATTTCAGATTGGAATAAAAGAAGACTGTGTATGGCAGTGGCGCACATCATCTAATAAATACGGCAGATATGAAAGAAACGAAGCATTTAGTAACTGTTAGAACTGTGAAAAAGGACCCCACACTTTGGTCTTCAAAGAAAAGGGTTTGGATATAGGCTGCACATTTTTAACTCTTACAGCAATGAAACAAGTACATTTATCGATTAACGTCCATTGAACGCCGATATTCCGGTTTTAAATTTGATTTACAGTAAGTATCGGAAGTAAAACACAGCAACGGAAATACAGAAGCTCGACGGAATTTCATTCTGTGAGCCACAGGAAACCATTATGGATTTTTTAATAAATGTAAAAAGTGATTATTGCCTGCGTCTGTGTTGATATATTCCTCGCACATGTCCCACAACCATCTGCAGTCTTTAAATTTCTCCAGGAACTCTATTATTAATTATTTAATCTGACTCCGCCCTGTCACGTACATCAGAGAAGTATTTAACCGAGCGCGCAGTGACACGAGTAACCAATTCAGACGATACTTGTTAGTAAATAAAGCCGCCTACTCTTGCTGCAACTTATTTTACCCAGACGCGTTTAGCCTTTCGTTGCTCTAAGGTATCATCAAAGGATATATAACTATACAGTTTTGTTACTTTTAGATTATCAAATAGTTCACGTCGCGATTTTTTTATGTAAATAAGTAATTACGTTCGGTTTTCTGTGATCTGCGTTTCCTCTCATCTGGTTTGGAGGCTGCACTTTATTACCGACCTCCAGACCACATAAAAGGAAACGCGGATCACAGCAAACGCGTTACGTAATCTGTTGCACTTTTTGCTTAATTGTGACCACAGCAGTTAAGTCCCATAGTGCTCAGAGCCATTTTGCTTAGTTACAAAGGAAGTTTTTCTTCAAAGTCATAACATCTTTCCCTTTTATTAGTTTTAATTCTGTACTTCAGTAACTGTATAGCTGATTTTCATAAACATTTGGCAGACAAAGTCCTCAATAGCTTCATAGTCTTTTCTTGTCACCACCGAGTTTAGTCAAAGATGAGAGAGATGCCATAGGTGATGACGTAGCTTCGCTGATGCCACAATGAAATACGCGACAGCCGCTTCACCTAGACAAAATGAACGATCTTGGTAGTGGCGTAAATCCAGTCTTTGATATTCATAAACAGCAGATTAGCATTCAGCGTGATGGGGTTTTGCGCTGGTAGTCTATCGTTCAACAGTTTGGTGTGACGAAAGTCTCAACAGTCGCGGAGGGAAGCTAGGATGGAAATTTGATATCCAGTTATGGCGAAACACGGTAAACGCAAACAGCACACACCCGTTCTAAGTTGAATACATCTGAGCATCTAGATAAGTTGTTATCAGAAATATGTACTTAGCATTCTTTCAACTTCCATACAGGTCAAATTCACAAGTATAAACTTGTAATAATCATTGGGTTTAATACAGCAGTAATTTCCATCTGCGTAATAACGTAGCGTACAAAATCGCTACTCGACTTCCTCCACGTAGTCTTCTGCCAGCCAAGCATTAGAGCAAAGTTACCAATATGGCATTCAAGGTTGTTACTTGGATGCGGATCCATCCCTAGAGTAAGGCTGGAATATATCGTCTACTTTTTGTGTGTGGTGAAAAATGATTACGACATGTAACACGTAGAATCACACATGTGCTTAAAAATAAATCGTCGAAATCAGCTAATCGTACGATTTAAAGAAAGATCGTTTACTTTAGACTCTATTCGGGACAATGTTTTCTATTGTTAACGGTCAAAAGGATCTCTGCGGGACCATACTGCGTCTCCAACGCACCAGCACCCTCCGCCAGACAAGGAAATTGATGTTCTCTTGTTTGAACAACGAAATCTCCGCCATCTTGACAACACGTTACATGGAATGAAAATGTATTCCAAACTGGGCTATCGTATTCCCTTAAATATAGAATAATGTTTTCAGATAACGTAATTACCTCATAAACACTACTTACATGTGTCGAAAACCATACAATTGTCCATTTTGCCACAAGAGACAAATTAGGAAACGCGCGATATTCTGCACAATAAAATTGGAGAAAACAAATGGTGGTGTGTATGGATCAGTTGGCTTATGTTAATAAAAGTATCCATTTCAGTGTCACGCAACATAACACGTATAAAATATTAACCATAATGATGCTTAGAATTATCCAGGCTGTAGGCGCATGTATCTGTCCTTGTACAGCAGATCCGTGGGCTGATCTGCATACAAAACTGTGTTATCCCTATATATCCTCACAATTCGCTGGTAACGACTGAACAATGTTGGCGACTGTTTAAAGAATGCCTGACAGGCTGAGCAACAACAGGTGTGACTTAACGTCATTTTTTGAAACAGCTATTTATAATTCCATGAGCCGGTTTTGGAAACTTCTCAGGCTCATCTTCAGTGGAAGTTGCGTAGCTATTTCAGGCATGATGATAGGTGCTGGCTTGCGACAGGATGGACAGCTTTTGGTGTTAGCATTCATGTGCCTGCTTCCATTGTGCTGGCCAGTTCCTACCACAGCGCACACATTTTCACAGAATGTGTATTCATATACAATGTGATAACGAAACTTTGCCAGCATCCAACATGTTGTGTAGCACTTCCTCACATTTATTAGAGGTGGAACTGGGAATTTGTCTCCATGTAGGTAGGGCAGAGAATTCGACTCTTTGGAGTTTCTCGAGGAAAATAATCAAAATCACGAGAATCTCGAAAAGACTTTAAAGAAATGTCAAACTGTGCTGTCTTCCGTTCACAGTGTATGCAAATCACTGTAGTATGGGTAGTTGTGAAGCGTGCCGCTTTTCAAAACAGTCGAATCGCGGTTGTTGTTAGGAAAAAGGAAGGTAGTTGTAGTAACGTTTTAGGTTTGGGATTGAAACCGGTATACTAAGTACCCTACGCTACGCTTCATATTGTTCGTTTACATAGCAGGACTACACGAGGTGTTTAAAGAAAATCTTAACATGTTCTTAAGGAGGTAATATTGGTCAAAGTTGAAGAAAAGTTCCTGTAATTATAGGCTTGGAAACGAGTACCATTTGAGATATGGGCCAATCTGTCCCTTCACTGCAATTAGTTAAAATACATCCTGACACATCCTTCTGCCCTTCTTCGCAGTGAATCACGTACTCTTTCAAACACATCTGGATCCTCTGGGATTGCGTCACATGCTACTTCAACGTCTGCACATTGTGGAAGGGTCGAGCATACATCAAAGCCTTTAAATATCACATAAGCGAGAAATTCAATACATTCACTTCCGGTGAACGAGGTGGTCACGCTAATGGACCTCCTCGCCCAATTCATCGCCCAAGAAACGTTGCCGTGGTGTACTGTCCCACTTTCGGTAGAAAATGGGGCTGTCTCATGTCGAACAAGAAACAACAGTCGTCTTTCCTGCCAGGGTAACGTTCTCCAATAGTGCTGGTAACTCACTACGCAAAAATCGATGATGCACAGCATCAGTTTGTCTGGTAAAGTGTATGGCCCTGTGAGTCTGTCACATAATTTCTGCCCGTGTCCCGATACTGAAGCGATCCTAATATCTCATCTCCATGATAGCTACAAAGTAATTATGTCAGCTTTTGTTAATGCTACCTACACCTCCGAATATCGCATATTACTCGTCACGTATTTAACGGCCTCTATCACAACAGGTACTGGATTCGGGGCGTGTAATTATAGGGAGTTTCTTCTAATTTTGACCAAAACTCTCTCCTATAGGAATACGTGACCTTTCCAAATAAATCTTAAGATGTAAGTGAAATGAATGAAATCTTGCAAGAAGGCAACAGTACTACGCATACCGCCATAAATCCTATAACGTGGTTCTTATGCAAAACCACGGAACAGCTGAACACTCTGAAGTTCCCTGATTCACACGCACTGAAAATTAGTGATGTCTTAGATTCGTACAGCAAAGTCACCATATTGGAAATGAAGGCTTCTAGACCCTGGAGTGAAATACTGACAAAAGGATTCATCGAAACTTAACTCTACTCCGCGCCCTGCGCTCGCTCATGATACACCGCGCCCTGCACCGCGGCGCTCGGGGTCATAGCACAAAGTATGAGTGCCCTGGTGTTTACTGCACATTTCTTTACTCAGACAGTCGTCCATAGTATTGTCTGGTGTCACCTTGCCCTTGACTTAGATTTTACCGTACCTAGTCCGCCCGCTGTTTACTAAAAATTTATGTGGAACAGTTCAGCTTGTTTGCATGTACTACTGCGTGTAAAAACTGTTACTAGCTCTGGTGTCTCGTTTTCTCTTCCTCCTCCGGCGGAAGGATCCACCATTCTGTGAAGTTTGTGGCGTGTCTCTTTCAGTTCTGCGTATTGTGGCTGCGTGTGTCCCGTATACTGATATTAGCCCTACGATCGTCACAGATACCAATGCCAGTGTCAAGAGTGGTGAAATTATGTGAACTGTCAGACCTCATTCCTAAACTTGTAGGGAAGGGCGGCAGACTTTAGTACGTTATAAACAGCACCGCCTGTGGGGACAGACTTCGGCCGCACCCAAGAGATTTCATGTTGACTTTTCGTCAGGGCGCTGATGACCTTGATGTCCAGTGCCCCTCAACTAAATCATCATCTTTTTGTTTTTTCCCAGTGCAACACCTGATGACGGCATGTAAGATCCCGAAACCGCTAGCGTTTTAACTACTGAAAAAAAAGAGCCTTACAAATCAAGCAGTATTTTTAACCTCTGTCATGTAAAAGAAACAAGATAGACAGTTTGGTCGAAAGTATCCGGACGCATATTGGTGGATATTAATATGCGGCGTGTCTATGCATGGCCTTCACGACTTCTGAAGTTCTGCTGACACTTTCAACATTGTTTCAATGTCTGTGGAGGAATTCCTCAGCAACTGGAACCTGGAAAGGTAGGGATGTTTGACGCTGGGGTTGGAGCAATATCGACGTTACGACGCACGACAGAGGTGTTCCACTGGAATCAGATCGGGACTGTGAACAGGGCAGCGAAGGGCCGTCCACTTCAGGAAAGTTATTGTCCATAAACTACTGCCTCACGGATCCCACTTAACGACAGGGTCAATTGTCACGCTGTTACAATCGTGCTCTTCGAGCTGTTCTTCTATGCATTACACAACACTTTAAAATGAGTTCGTATTCTTCCTCATTTAGTGCCTTCTTAAGCACATTAATAGGTCCACAACCTAACCACGAAAGACTCCTATGCACCGTAACACCATCGCCTGGGTACTTTGCTGTTGGCACTACGCATGATGGCAGGTAACGTTACCCAAGCATTTAGCAAACCCAAACTCTTCCTTCGGGAAGATAGGGTATAGCGTGATTCATCATTTCAAATCCCTCGTTTCCATTTATACACTGTGCATTGGCGTCGGACTTCACACCCCCTCAAGCGTGGCTTAGCGCCGACCAGAGAAATGCGTGGCTTATGAAGACATGCCCGACCATTGTACCCCGTTCTTTTTTACTCTCTACGCACAATCATCGTGTTAGCTGGACTGCTAGTAGCACTTCGATTCTGATTGTGATGTTTTACAACCACCCTCTGCAATGCTGGACGGTCCGTCAGTAAAAGACGTCGTGTCTGGTCTTGGTTTAGTTGCGGTTGCACTTTCGCGCCTCCACTTCAGTCCTCGGGAGGATTGAAATGTCGCTCATGGATCTGTTACTCAGGAAATACTGCATGCATTGACTAGTCCGCTTTCGAAGCCACGGAGCGCTCTCGGCTGGCCCATTCTGCTTTCACTGATAGTTTACTGACAACGTCATACTCCCCTCGCCTCCTTATATACTGGCAGGTCCGTCTCTCCAAACATATAGTGGTCAATTACATATTACATACAAGGGAACCTCCCCATCGCACCCCCCTCAGATTTAGTTATAAGTTGGCACAGTGGATAGGCCTTGAAAAACTGAACACAGATCAATCGAGAAAACAGGAAGAAGTTGCGTGGAACTATCCGGCCCGGAGGAACATTTTCATAGCTGTAACTCGTAAGGACAATTGACAAACAAGTTGACGGTTACTCTCCGCGCGGCACGGAAATTCTCCTTCACCGGATTGACTCTTCAGCTGGGCGATGGTCATCGTCGCAAGTAACAAGTCCGGAGCCTTGACGTGCTGTGACACGATTATGATTACTCACAGAGACAAAATAATATGTGAATGATTTAATATTAATACTGCAATCAGCTATACTCTGGCCACCTTACAGTGTACACGTATGTTATACCGTACTGAAAGTTTTGTAATACGTGGCATTTTATTGTTTTCTGTGGTGACAAACCAACTTGACACCTTAAAAAAAAGAAAAAGATATAAAGCCTTCACATGCAAGAGCTCGTGGGTTCGAATCTTGGCAGGCGAATAATTTATTTTTAAACCTTTATCGAAATTATTTCGATCATTATTTCTATGCAATTAATTGCTTTAAATATGATTTTTATTTCTATTCCTTTGGCACATAATCTTAATCACTTCATGAACTATTTAATTTCATTTTTTCTTCCTTTCATACTTTCCCAGTCGGAATTTGTTGTGAATATTAATTTAATTTTTCTGTTATAATATTGAATTACTTGAAAATACGATAACTCAGTTAAAAAAACGAAAGACGAAATAGTCTAATTTGTGCAATGGTGTCAAAAATGAAATTTGGTTACCAGACGTGCAATTTTTTTTTGCACGGGAAACGTCATACAAGCATTTAAAATATAACCTAAACACATATTGGGCCATCGACAAAATTTAAATGAAAGGCTCGTTTATAAGTGAAACGATATTCAAGCAAAATGAGATAGAATGAACGCTATAATGTGGACGAAAAAACAGTGAAATAAAGCAAAACAAATTAAATGTAAATTAATAAATAAAATTAAAGCACATGAACAAGATTTGAATTGGAGAATGAATGACAGGAGGAGAAATGACAGCAAATGAAGTTAATATTATGATTAAAATTACGTGAAAAAGGAATGGAGTTACAGATTACATTCAAATCAATTAATTTAATAAAAATGGTCAGTTCGATAAAGATGGAAAAATAAAAAAAGCTGCTTGATAAGATTAAAACCCACAACCTCCAGCATATGAGGATTTATCCTATCCGTTACATCACACAGACTATTTAATATTACCTTTTTAACAGTATTGAGGGTCACACAAAATTCAGAATATTTTCCGTCAGTTACCCGCAAATGAGAGCCCACCACGGTGAATGGCTGCAGCGTGTGACTCACGGATCTTAACCTACATCAGTGTATAGGTAGTTTCAAAAAAGTCGATTGCACCACTGAGATCTTTCCTTGTAAGAACGTCACCGTCTTTGGAAGAGCAAGTGTACAGTCCTGCTAGTCTGTGTACATCTACGTAACTACTGTGCAGTTCAGGATTGCTTCCCAGGAGTTTCGCGAATTTTGTTTTAATAGTGGTCACCCCAACTCATTTGCTATACCCGTGGCACACTCTTCCTTATTCAGCGATAATACAAAACGAGCTGCTGCTCTTTGAACTTTCTGTATGGTCTCCGTCAAGTCTGTCTGTCAAGGACTCCATACCGTGCACCAGTACTCCAAAAGAGGATGGAGAAGCGTAGTGTAGGAAGTCTCTTCAGTTGATCCGTTGCATCCTGTAAGGGTTCTACCAGTAAAAAGCAGTTTTCGGTTCCTCTTCCCAACAGCATTGTGTGATGGTTCTGGTTTAAATTGTTAAGTGTACTCCCTTCAAATTCCGTAATTTATCTTGTAACAAAAATAATTCCAATGCAAGCTATTGGTGACAGGCGCGAAAATTACCGAACTGTCAACTTAACAAGTCACGGTTGTAAAATACTAACACGAATTCTATACAGAAGAATGGAAAAACTGGTAGAAGCCGACCACGGGGAAGATAAGCTTGGGCTCCGGAGAAATGGAGGAACACGCGAGGCTATACTGACCCTACGACTTATCTTAGAAGATGGGTTAAGGAGAGGTAAACCTACGTTTACGGCATTTGTAGATTTACAGAAAGCGTTTGACAGAGCTATTAGGAATAAAGGTAGCAGAGGTACAAAACAGGGAGAGAAATACTATTTACAACTCATACAGAAACCAGACAGTAGTTATAAGAGTCGAGGGGTATGAAAGGAAAGTAGTGGTTTAGAGGGGGGTGAGACAGGGTTGCCCTATCCCAGATGTTATTGAGTATATATGTGGGGCAACCAGTAAAGGAAACCAAAGAAAAATTAGGAGAAATTAAAAGTTCATGGAGAAGAACCAAAAACTGAGATTTGCCGATGACATAGTAATTCTGTCAGACAGCAAAGGACGTGGAAGAGCAGTTGAACGGAATACAGTGTTTTGAAAGGAAGACATGAAATGAACATCAACAAAAGCAAAACAAGGAAAATGGAATGTAGTCGAATTAAACCAGGAAGGAATTAGATTAGGAAATCAGACAGGGAAAGTAATAGATGAGTTTTTCTATTTCGGCAGAAAAATAACTGATTATGGCCAAAGTGGAGAAGATACAAAATGTAGACTGGCAATGGCAAGAAACAAATTTCTGAAAAAGAGAAATTTAACATCGAATATTTGTTAGGAAGTCTTTCCTGAAGGTATTTGTCTGGAGTGTAGCCACGTGTGGAAGTGAAACAAGGACGACAAACAGCTTAGACAAAAGAGTAGTTTTTCAAATGTGGTGCTACAGAAGAATGTTGAAGAGTTGATAGGTAGATCACGTAACTAATGAGGCGGTGCTGAGAGACATACTGATAATGATTTGTGGCACAACTTGGCAAAAGGAATCGGTTGATAATGCATATTTTGAGAGATCAAGGGTCAACAATTTAGTGTTGGAGGGAAGTGTGGGAGATAAAAATCGTAGAGGGAGACCAGGAGTTTGTACAGTAAGCAGATTCAGAAGGATGTAGGTTGCAGTAGTTATTCGGAGATGAAAAGGATCATACAGGAAGGAGCAGCTTGGAGAGTTGCATCACACGCGTCTTTGGATAGAAGACCACAACAAAAACATGGCGTAACTGTAATTTAACTGGTTCCTTTTAGTGCTCATGTCACCATCACACTTTTCGTTGTTCAGAGTGAACTGACACTTTTCTTGCACCAGATATATTGTCTAAATCATTTTGCAATTGATACAGACCTTCTTATGACTTTACTAGCCGTTAAACATCTGTAAACAATCTAAGAGGGCTACACAGATAGTCTCCTAAATCATATACAGGGTGGCCCATTGATCATCGCCGGGCCAAATATCTCACGAAATAAGCGTCAAACGAAAAAACTACAAAGAACGAAACTTGTCTAGCTTGAAGGGGGAAACCAGATGGCGGTTTCGTTGGCCCGCTAGATGGCGCTGCCATAGGTCAAATTGATATAAACTGCGTTTTTTAAAAATAGGAACCCTATTTTTATTACATATTCGTGTAGTATATAAAGAAATATGAATGTTTTAGTTGGACCACTTTCTTCGCTTTGTGATAGACGGCGCTGTAATAGTCACAAACATATGGCTCACAATCTTATACGAACAGTTGGTAACAGGTAGGTTTTTAAATTCAAATACAGAACGTAGGTACGTTTGAACATTTTATTTCGGTTGTTCCAATTTGATACATCTACCTTTGTGAACTTATTTCTGAGAACGCATGCTGTTCCAGCGTGATTACCTGTAAATACCAGTTTAATGCAATAAATGATCAAAATGATGTCCGTCAACCTCAATGCATTTGGCAATACGTGTAATGACATTCCTCTCAACAGCGAGTAGTTCGCCTTCCGTTATGTTCGCACACTGGACTCTCATTCGGAAGGACGACGGTTCAATCCCGCGTCCGGCCATCCTGATTTAGGTTATCCGTGATTTCCCTAAAATCACTCCAGGTGAATGCCGGGATGGTTCCTTTGAAAGGGCACGGCCGACTTCCTTGCCCATCCTTCCCTAATCCTATGAGACCGCTAACCTCGCTGTTTGGTCTCTTCCCCCAAACAACCAACCAACCGTTATGTTCGCACATGCATTGCCAATGCGCTGACGCATGTTGTCAGGCGTTGTCAGTGGATCACGATGGCAAATATCCTTCAACTTTCCCCACAGAAAGAAATCCGGGGACGTCAGATCCGGCGAACGTGCGGGCCATGGTATGGTGCTTTGTCGACCAATCCACCTGTCATGAAATACGCTATTCAATACCGCTTCAACCGCACGCGATCTATGTACCGGACATCCATCATGTTCGAAGTACATCGCCATTCTGTCATGCAGTGAAACATCTTGTAGTAACATCGGTAGAACATAACGTAGGAAATAGGCATACATTGCACCATTTAGATTGCCATCCATAAAATGGGGGCCAATTATCCTTCCGCCCATAATGCCGCACCATACATTAACCCGCCAATTCCTGGTGCATAGAAATGTGGTACGGGTACAATCGATGTTGATGTAGCATTCTCAACACCGTCGTTTTTGAGATTCCAGATTCTCGCGCGATTCGTCTGCTACTGATGTGGGGATTAGTCGCGACAGCAGCTAAAACACCTACTTGGGCATCATTTGTTGCAGGTCGTAGTTGACGTTTTGCATGTGGCTGAGCAGTTCCTGTTTCCTTAAATAACGTAACAATCCGGCGAACGGTCCGGGCACTTGGATGATGTCGTCCTGGATGCCGAGCAGCATACATAGCACACGCCCGTTGGGTATTTTGATCACAATAGCCATCAACACGATATCAACCGTTTCCGCATTTGGTAAACGGTCCATTTTACACGGGTAATGTATCACGAAGCAAATACCGTCCGCACTGGCGGAATGTTACGTGATACCACCTACTTACACGTATTTACACATCACAAAGCGAAAAAAGTGGTCCAACTAAAACATTCATATTTCTTTACGTACTACACGAATATGTAATAAAAATGGGGGTTCCCATTAAAAAAAAGACAGTTGATATCCGTTTGACCTATGGCAGCGCCATCTAGCGGGCCAATCATACATAGCGCCATCTGGTTTCCCCCTTCAAACTAGACGAGTCTGTAGTTTTTTCGTTTGACTCTTATTTCGTGAGATGTTTGGCCCGGTCACTATCAATGGTACAGACAAGCCGTCGTGTGAATTAGTTTTGAACACATTATCCGAAAACTATCTTGAGCAGCTAAATCGACAGCCAACGCGTAATGGAAATATTGTAGATCTGGTAGGCACGAACAGACCAGACCTCATCGACGGTGTCAGTGTTGAGACAGGGCTTAGTGATCATGATGTTGTCATTACGACTGTGGTTACGAAAGTTAAATAGTCGGTCAAGAAGGCTAGGAGACTATTCTTACAAGAAAGAGCAGATCAGCAGTTGTTAGCACCCCACTTAGTAAATGAATCGACTTCATTTACTTCCGGTACGATGGACGTGGAAGAATTATGGGCAAATTTTAAACATATTGTAAATCACGCATTGGACAAGTATGTGCCAAAAAAGTGGGCTACGGACGGAAAAGACCCACCGTGGTTTAACAGCGCAATTCGGAGAATGCTCAGGAAGCAAAGGCAGTTGCACTTGCGGTACAAGAAAGGTCGGGAGAATGAGGACAGGCAAAAGGTAGTAGAGATTCGTGCTACTGTAAAAAGAGCGATGCGCGAAGCATTCAACCACTACTTTAGCAAAAGATCTTGCTGAAGACCCAAGGAAATTCTGGTCTTACGTAAAATCGATAAGCGGGTCGAAGGCTTCCATCCAGTCACTAACTGATCAGTCTGGCCTGGCAAAGGAAGACAGCAAAACGAAAGCTGAAATTTTAAACTTAGCATTTGAGAAATCTTTAACGTAGGAGGATCGTACAAACATACCGCCGTTTGAGTCTCGTACAGGTTCCCGTATGGAGGACATAGTGATAGACATCACTGGGGTTGTGAAGCAGCTGAATGGGTTGAAAATAAATAAATCGCCAGGTCCTGATGGGATTCCAATTCGGTTTTACGGAGTGTTGTCTACTGCATTGGCTCCTTACTATAGCTTGCATTTATCGCGAATCTCTTGCCCAACGTAAAGTCCCGAGCGACTGGAAAAAAGCGCAGGTGATGCCTGTATATAGGAAGGGTAGAAGGACGGATCCTCAAATTACAGACCAATATCCTTAACATCGGTTTGTTGCAGGATTCTCGAACATATTGTCAGTTCAAATATAATGAATTTCCTTGAGACAGAGAAGTTGCTGTCCATGCATCAGCGCGGCTTTAGAAAGCATCGCTCCTGCGAAACGCAACTCGCCCTTTTTTCACATGATATCTTGTGAACCATGGATGAAGGGTATCAGACGGATGCCATATTCCTTGACTTCCGGAAAACGTTTGACTCGGTGCCCCACTGCAGACTTCCAACTAAGGTACGAGCGTATGGGATTGGTTCCCAAGTATGTGAGTGGCTCGAAGACTTCTTAAGTAATAGAACCCAATACGTTGTCCTTGATGGTGAGTGTTAAACGGAGGTGAGCGTATTATCTGGAGTGCCCCAGGGAAGTGTGGTAGGTCCGCTGTTGTTTTCTATCTACATAAATGAAGTTTTGGATAGGGTGGATAGCAATGTGCGGCTGTTTGCTGATGATGCTGTGGTGTACGGGGAGGTGTCGTCGTTGAGTGACTGTAGGAGGATACAAGATGACATGGACAGGATTTGTGATTGGTGTAAAGAATGGCAGCTAGCTCTAAATATAGATAAACGTAAATTAATGCAGATGAATAGGAAAAAGAATCCTGTAATGTTTGAATACTCCATTAGTAGTGTATCGCTTGACACAGTCAAGTCGATTAAATATTTGGGCTTAACATTGCAGAGCGATATGAAGTGGGACAAGCATGTAATGGCAGTTGTGGGGAAGGTGGATAGTCGTCTTCGGTTCATTGGTAGAATTTTGGGAAGATGTGGTTCATCTGTAAAGGAGACCGCTTATAAAACACTAATACGGCCTATTCTCGAGTACTGCTCGAGCGTTTGGGATCCCTATCAGGTCGGATTGAGGGAAGACATAGAAGCAATTCAGAGGCGGGCTGCTAGATTTGTTACTGGTAGGTTTGATCATCACGCGAGTGTTGCGGAAATGCTTCAGGAGCTCGGGTGGGAGCCTCTAGAGGAAAGGAGGCGTTCTTTTTGTGAATCGCTACTGAGGAAATTTAGAGAAACAGCATTTGAGGCTGACTGCAGTACAATTTTACTGCCCCCAACTTACATTTCGCGGAAAAACCACAAAGATAAGAGATATTAGGGCTCGTACAGAGGCATATAGGCAGTCATTTTTCCCTCGTTGTGTTTAGGAGTGGAACAGGGAGAGAAGATGCTAGTTGTGGTACGAGGTACCCTCCGCCACGCACCGTATGGTGGATTGCGGAGTATGTATGTAGATGTAGACAACCCTGTATATAGTAGGAACAGCAGAAGACCTATAAAACTTCATTCTGCGAAACTAGATATCATTTCTGTTTCGTTCGATGACTGTCCCTCACTTAGTACGACATTTCTGACGGGAAATAACGAACCGAGTAGCATAACTGCGATGATACTCTGCAAGCACGCAGTATGATTAGAAGCCTCTTGTGAGGAACTGTATCAAAAGTATTCTAGAAATCGAGAAATACGAAATAAATTTGTGGTCGCCTGTCGATAAGGGAGTAAAGAGCCAGAGGACTAAAATCAACAGTAAGCAAAGTACTAATTTTCGTTCGTAACGACAGTGTGGGAACGTACTTCGAATAATAAGTACAGTGGATTATTACACTTAGTCAGAAATATAGATCATCATCAACGTCTAGAGATCGGACGTTCATATTCACGGGACATGAACATTAGTATGTTCTGCAGAGTTGATGAATATTTCAGTCACCTCTGTTCAGCATGTGTCCTGCTGCCTAGTCGACACAGAGTCCGCCATGGGCCCCGATAACTTGTTTCATGCGTGATGTCATCGACGGGTATAAGGCGCGCTGGCGCCCTGTGGTACAGCCATGCATTCACCTGTTTCGAAGTTCATCTGTGGTGTTGTTGGTGTTGGGTCACAGTGCTGCACCCGTCGTATCTCCATATCCCACACATTTTCGATAGCCGAAAAGTCTGCGTGTCTTGCTGCCCAGCAGTATATCATTCTCGAGGGTCGTACTGGTCACAATGCCATGGACACGCACCAACTGTGTTTTGCGGTTGTACCCAATGCCACACCGTACCTCGAATTGGCGCTGTGTCTCGTGTGCGAATGCAGTCACTGTGAGGCCGCTCCACCTGTCTGCGGCGAGCCAAAATGCGGCCATTGCATGGGGGCTTAATTAAATATAATGCAAATATTTTTAATTTTAGTAGCTGTATGTCCGGCTACGAAGTCTCGTAACCGGTTGGCCCTAACTAGTATTAGTACGCAATCTGGCTGCATAGAATAACAACAAAGAACGAAAAGAAATTTCCGTTAACACAAGTTCCCAGCAACTATGAAAGCTACGAAACAACAAGGGACAAGTGTAACTGTTCTGTGTGTGGAAGTGTGATTCAACGTAAACATCTGGCACGGTTCTTCCTCAATAAGAAAAGATATTTTAAATTCCATTTACAGTGAATTAATTAAACTGAAATACTATAATTGCACATAGAAACCCGAATTACAGTCTAATACATGAACAAAAGCCAGATGCTTTGTTGACTGAACCTGTGACCAAGAGGCATTGTTAGTTAGGAAATTAAAAAAAAAATAAAAAAATGTTTTTTACCTTCATATATATTGACTAAAAATACACTCTGATCATTACAACATCCCCATTCGAACATCATCTGCTGTCTAGCCCATGAAAACAACTGCACACGACATGGCCTCAAATAGTACTGCTATCAACATCCTCTCAGCAAGCACTAACCACCACAACTTCTGAACAAGCACTCACTACCGCAACTTCTCAACTACGACTCGCTACTGCAACATCTCAACAAGCACTGCCTACTGCTACTTCTCAATAAGCACTCTCCACCACGACTTCTCGACAAGAACTGCCAGTGGAGGCGGCGGAATAATACTCTTTGGCGCAATCTCTGGCGCTGTGGCTCAGTGTAGCCACCTTTCACTATCACATTCGTCCGAAAATACTTAGACATTCCTGTCCCCATACATCATTACCGTTCAGCATATTGATGCACATTCGTCAATGGTAGGCGAAATAATGAACGACAAAATGGTTCAAATGGCTCTGAGCACTATGGGACTTAACTTCTGAGGTCATCAGTCAACTAGAACTTAGAACTACTTAAACCTAACTAACCTAAGGACATGACACACACATCCATGCCGAGGCAAGATTCGAACCTGCGACCGCAGCGGTCTCGCGGTTCCAGACTGTAGCACCTAGAACCGCTCGGCCACACCGGCCGGCAGTGAATGACATACACGTAACCCATGCCATAATAAATGGCGACTGACTGCCACCCTTGATAGTGTACGATGTGTTAAACTGTTCCACTGTTGCGGTAGTGGTGTTGATCTTTTTTTGCGGGGGGGAGGGGGTGGAGGGGAAGGGGAAAGTCTGGGTGGTGCGACCTGACCCATCTCGTCGTGTTCTACGGCCTTGCGGGAACCATTTTCCACACACCCGTTTCTCTCTATCTGAGCCACCGAAGGCACAGAGGATAGTGCGCCTGCAGGGACTTATCCCTTGCACGCTCCCAGTGAGATCCACATTCCCACCATGTCCACACCACTACATTCTTAGTGTGCCTAATAGATGTTTGCCCATCATAGCAGGAGATTCCGGGTTCGAGTCCTGGTTGGGGCACGTATTTTCAACATGTCCCCAATGAAGTATATAAACGCCTGTTTGCAGCGAGGGTGTCGATTTAATTACCATTTCATTCTAGCAAAGCTGCATGGTGTTCATTCCGGAACAGATACTACCGTCATATATACTGACCTATTACCTTCGGTTTATAGCGATAATGAGAGCCCCAGGCATATTTTGCCGGTACGTGGTGTTGCGCCGTGGTATCGATGCTGACCTTGAACGCGCGGGCCGACATTGTTCAAATGCTAATCATTTCTACAGATCATCATAATGTTCATGTCCTGTGAATATGAACGTCCTACCTCCAGTCGTTGAAGGGGTTCCGTTTATTGTGAACATGAATGTACTACACTTCGAAGTGCCGCGGCGGTAACAAATTGGGTTCGTTTTTTGAAATACAGCCATTTAGATCCCCTTACAGTCATCCAGAGGCGGGTTTTCCGTGAGTTCCCTAAATAGCTCGTTGCCAATGCCGGGATGGTTCCTTCAGAAGAAAGCTTCCTCAGTCCGAGCTTGTGCTGCGTCAGTGAGACGTCAAACTCTGGTGTTCCTTTTGGAACGTTCTGGTTAAGACTGACGTTACAGCCCTCGTTCGTTTTCTTGGATCACGTGCACGGTTGAGAGATGGTTTCGAGAAAATGGAACAACAGATATCGAGAAAAATAATCGGTCTCGAGGTCCAAGAAACATTGATACAGAAAAGTAAGGAAGAAGTGCACTCGCAGACCAAACGGTTTAGTTCAATATTTTTATCGTGTTGAGTTTTCTGAGTGGGCCACATTTAAGCGTGCGCATTTCCGACATATTTGTGATACAATATTGTGTAACGCACAATTAATCATTCCACTTCAGATAGTCGTAATGCAGGGTACCATTTCGGAGCCGGCCGCAGTGGCCCAGCGGTTCTAGGCGCTACAGTCTGGAACCGCGCGACCGCTACGGTCGCAGGTTCGAATCCTGCCTCGGGCATGGATGTGTGTGATGTCCTTAGGTTAGTTAGGTTTAAGTAGTTCTAAGTTCTAGGAGACTGATGACCTTAGCAGTTAAGTCCAATAGTACTCAGAGCCATTTGATACCATTTCGGCAGGACTACAAAAAAATATTCATAATTACAGTTTCTGGCGATATTATATGGAACATGAATGATTACGTTCAGATGTTTGTATTCTGCTCCTCTCCATTATTTCTGAAGACAACTTGCTTTCGTCGAATCTTGTTAACTGTCAGTAGACAAAAGTTATCGGAGAATAACATTAAGGCAAAAGTTTGTGAGGTAGTACATATCTGCAATTAATACTCAAGATTGTTGCCCAATCTGAGCATTAGTTTCTTTATGTTTACTTTTACGGGCACAGGAGAAGAGGCGAGCAGAGGACAATGAAACAAACAAATAATCCTAATAAACAGAGGTCAGGAAACCAGTTACTTCCCGGCCCAATAAGTTAGTACTACTGAGTGCATGAACACATTGTAAGAGTCCCCTAGGATCCAACCTCTGGATATGAACTTGAGGACAATCAATGTACAAGTCAGCCACATGGCCTCCGTTCATATGAAGGCGGGTTTCAGCAAGTCTCGCCATCCATACCCGTAGACGTTCAAAAATCCCAGGCGGTTTCCGAATGCCATGGCAATCATCCACAATGCGTTCCCAGAGGTCGACGCTATGAATAGGGTTTGAATACACTAAAGCCTTTAAATATCCCCGTGCATAAAGATCCACTGGGTTCAAGTCGGTGTGCCTCAGGGCCGTCGTATTTGCGGACCACGACCGATACACCTCTTGTTTAAACACCTTCTACCAGTAATTACGTATACGAAACAATGATGAATTCGAACGAGGGCAGTTTAATCACCTCGTAATTTACGCCTCCTAATTTAAAGTGTTCGGAAATAAACATGGCCTTAGGCACGAAGTGGTGTAACATTGGAGTGACTGCACATTCACGTAAGTCGTATCGGAGAAGTCTTTCATTTGCGAACGTATGTTTATTAGGATTATTTGCTTGCTTCATTGTGCCCTTCTCGCCCTCTTCAGTTTGTGCCTATAATGGGCAAACTGTCTATATATTAATCGACATAACTGAAGGAGTGTAACAATCACAAATACCAGTTCCTTACCCGACAAATAATTGCAGGAAGCGGAAGAAACTTCCAGAAAGGCTTCGCATACAGCGGTAATGTTTCGCTCCCAGAGGCTCACGCCAGATTTCGCCGAAGTTGTACACGCAGGTTAAGATCTTCTTCTTCTTCTTCTTCTTCTTCTGAACTTCAGGTTTAGTACCATCTTTTCACTGCCAGCTCGTGCTGGGGTTTTTCTACGTGCCTTTCTCTTCTCGGTAGATACAGTATGGTCTGACGTCGATTTCTCTTTGCACTCATTCTTTGCTGGCGATTTTTACATAATGATACATTTTTCAGTCTTTTCATTAATATTACAAATATATAAACCATTACTAATATCTTAATTTCTTATGTGGGCTTTCCTGGTGACAGCCCTCACTTTCCTAAGAATTCTCATTTTGCTGTATGTCTTTCACTTTTATCACGTGTTTTAGGAACACAAGATTCACAACCATATAGAAATACAGAAGTAGCCACTGTCTTAAAAAAATTTGTTTCGTCCCACATTTTGTCCCGGAGTGTTTAGTTTATCGTTGATTGCCCTTGTCCATATCATAGCTTACGTCATATCCTAAAAAATTAAAGTAGGAAACCCGCTGAAATTGCTATATTACTATTCCTGAGCGTGTAGGGTGTTCCCCATGATAGGCGATTATTTTAGTTTTCGTTGTCAATGTTCAAGGGATATATTTTTTCCCTAAATGATGTGTTTTGTAGACTGCTTTTGTAGCTCATCTTCACTTTCCTCCAAAATTACATTATCTGCGTACATAAGGATATTAACACATTTAGCCGGCCGAAGTGGCCGTGCGGTTAAAGGCGCTGCAGTCTGGAACCGCAAGACCGCTACGGTCGCAGGTTCGAATCCTGCCTCGGGCATGGATGTTTGTGATGTCCTTAGGTTAGTTAGGTTTAACTAGTTCTAAGTTCTAGGGGACTAATGACCTCAGTAGTTGAGTCCCATAGTGCTCAGAGCCATTAACACATTTATGTCTTTTAATATATATTCCCGGATTTACGTCCTGTGTCCAGTTCTTAATCAAATAATTTATCGTGCGTTAAATAAGCTTCGCTGCGGCAACAGCCTTGTTTAAGTTCCTAATCGACAGTGATTTCTTCAGTTTTATTATTACCAACTTCTAGTATAGTTTTTGGTCCGCGTATAAGCTTTTCGTACCTTCAATAAGATGTCTAGGGCAATCAACAGATAAGATGGTTATGCGACTAATTAAAAATCTGAGGTCTAGATGCTCAACACCCGATTGGTACAAGCGCGTTGTTTTCCGTAGACATGTTAGTCATTTTCACCTACGACTGAACCGAAAATGGTATATAATAGGTATGAAGCCACTCAACTTTCTGGATTCGACGTGCAGCTATGAGTTCATACGAGGCTTCCTGATGTTATTTATAAATGGTTCATCAAACGGCTCTGAGAACTATGGCACTTAATTTCTGAGGTCATCAGTGCCCTGGAACTTAGAACTACTTAAACCTGACTAACCTAAGGACATCACACACATCCATGCCAGAGGCAGGATTCGAACCTGCGACCGTAGCGGTCGCGCGGTTCCAGAATGTAGCACCTAGAACCGCTCGGCCATTTCGGCCGGCGATGTCATTTATAGATCGTCGTATGAAGCCAGTAGCATTTACTCAGTCACAAGAATGTGGTGTCAAAATGATCGTAGAGGTTGATGCCTGTGTTGCCAAGAAAATTGTTTCAATAAATTTCAGCACAACGTCTTCCACAGTGTATATTATTCTGACCTAGAAATGATATTTTTTTCCCTAGAATTGAATATTTTCTTACAAGGTTCAGTGACCTCCGTAAGTGTGGAAGCAACATGCTGCGTATTACAACGGAATCGGATGGGAGTGCTCTTTGTGAGTTATTGGTTAGAGTACAGAATAGTATGCTTAAATAAGGATTAATAATGATACGGTATTGTACAGATATTGTACATATACATGCTTAATGGTACTGCTCAGTTATGTATAAACTGACATTACCTACCCAGGCAGTTCTACTAAACATGCAAAGCGGCGCCAGTAGACGGTTCGGCCTTTCTAGAGGACAGTGTTTAAATCTGAGTTGTAGTTCCGTATGTATGATCGTAGGACATGCCGCTAAAGGAGGTAGAACACAAAGAGAAAGTAACTGAAAGTGACCTCAAAACGACAGACTCCTTCTGATTCACTGTTGAACATAATCGTTTTGCACGAAGAAGGCAACTGTGTCCGACAAATATCAGAAATCAAAGCTTTCAATCAGCGTAGTTATCAAGACCACACACGCCAGCATCGAGATACAGGTTCTCACGATGATCGTCCTCGCACGGAAGCACCCTGGAAAATATCAGAACGACAGGAAAAGCATTTATTAGTGACCAGTAAACGCAAGAGATTCAAAACTGTCGGTGAGATGGCTACTGAACAAACACAACTAGATAAACAAGTGAGTGAGGTAATAGTGAAATGGTGCCTGGCGGAAAATAACCTCCACGGTTATGTAGCAGCAAGAAAACAACGGTTGTTTTGTTAGCAAGAATAAAAAACTTAACTACGACACACCAACAATGGACAGCAGGGTATTGGGCAATGAGGCTTATTCACTGATGAATCAAAGTTCGAAATACTTGGAAGTAAACGACATCAATTCTTACGCCGGTTACCACATGAACGCTAGAATCCTCGTGCGTAATTCCAACAGCGAAGCATGGAGTGAGTTCCGTGATAGTATTGGGATCTTTTGGAGGAAATAAAGTCGAAGGTTTGGTGAAAGTAGGTGGAAATATGAACGAAAAGTATTATGCTATTCACCAGCGGCATGTCAAGATACCTAGTTTGCCCCTGATTGGAAGAGGGTTTGTCTTGCAGCAGGACGACCGCCCCAGATGTACATTCCGCTTGTGTCAGAACTATGTGAAGTCTCTAGAGGTTCAGATAATTTTGAAATACATGGAATGGCCTGCCCAGTCCCCTGGTTTTAACCCAGTCGAGCTACTGCGGGATGATGTGGACAGGAAGGTCCATAACCCGGGAATCATGAGTGGGACACAGTTGGGGGGATGTCCTGCAGCAAGAATGGAGACTAATTCAAATTGAAACCGTGGAAAAATTGACCCATCGAACGTAGAGAGTATGCAAGGCAGTGATTAAAGCAAAGCATGGCTATTTTGAGGAGTTAAAATATAACAATCGCGTTTACCTATTTGTTGTTTGGGCTTCACAAACATTTAGAAAACAATAAAATGCAGTTTTGTAATGTATCTCTTTTTCATCATCTATAGTCACTTGGTGTTTGCAAACTTATGGAGGGTTGTATACGGAATTCTGTTACTCTTACGGATTACTCGAACGAGTAGTTGACCAAACTCAGAGAAAATATATGTACCTGGCATAATTATAGCAGATATACTCTTTCGTATACGGCCGGTATCGGAAAGCATCTTAAGAAACACCGCCTGTTGCACACAAAAAGTAATATGGGGGTAGGCAGATCTTAATTGAAACGCGCAATAGTTTCCTTGCTACCGATAGGGCCCGTGAATATTTCAATAACATCCAAGTCTGGTCTTGTAATAAGACTGGCGATGGCACAGAAAACAATGTTCTGATACTTCGAGACCAGATAGGAACCGAAGTAAAAAAAAGTCAGAATTAAAATCGAAAGGTTGAATGCTGTCTTCAAAAGTTCATAGTCATACCGCTGCTGAGTCGAGTTGTAACGTTTGTCACTAAAGCAAGACTCCTCTACTGCGAAGCTCACTGGAGCAGGTCAGTTTGGAGTTGCTCGTCTCCAGGCCTGTTGCTAAAGCGGTGGTTTTCCCCAATCCGCCTGAAGTGTGCCGCGCGGGAGGTAAACTATAATGCTGGATGTTGTGCTCAGAGATCTGGGGTAGCAGGTAGACACGTTCTCATCACTTGCCATTCATCCCAGGTAGTTTCCCAGTACCGTTAACGACCGCGCGAGTTGCCCCGGCATTTTCGAGGGATGTCAGTTAGTGGACAAAGGGGTATGCTCAGGGAGATTGCACGCATTCTGCTCCTGGAACAAATATGCTGAAGCACGTAATGTTTACACACTTTTGTTGAGTTGTTGGATCTGTAAATAAGTCTGCCGACAGCAACCTATGTGTAGCGGGCTAGTCATGGACCCTTTGACCGAAGACGTTAGTGTTTCGCATTTATGAATTCGGGAGTAAGCGAACCACAGTGTTCAGTAAAGTTATTCTGCCAGTTCGAAATGAGCCCTCGTATGTGTTCACTTCCGCGGCCGTTAAATTAGTAGTAATTTTCTGGTTGATTTAAGCGTTGAAGGTGTGGGAGCGTGCATGTGATCGGTAAGCGAAGGATTTGTAAGAGAACTGGCGAGCTAGCTGGAGGTGACGGTAAAGGGGGGCGGTTTTGACGAGACTAATTCCAATACAATCCATTTGTTTCCGTGCAAACTTTGTTTCGTTTTCGGTCAACGTAGCTGTGAATTGTTACCTTGTCTTTGACATTGCGGAGATTGTAGCACAAGTTGCAAGGACAAGTTGGAGACTGAGTACTGAATGCTGGCGGTGAACATTTTTCGGTCCAACAGTAATTTCTCGGAATCTTTCTGAATACAGTTGGCGGACTACAGAGCATTTGTGTTTGGTTTTGTAGTCTTGGCACTCTTAATTTTGCCTCTCGGGTCAGAGCGGGGATGACGACATTGTTAAAACTATTTTATAAGGTCCACAGTGGTATTAATAAATCAATCCTTCCCTTGCTGTTCAGTGGTGCAGTGTCTCTCATTAGTTTCGCACACCGGAAATTGATTAGAGAGCGAACGGGGATGTGTGTTCGCTAGACGCAACCGTATCTTCGAAGACGAGTCAGACACACAGTATCCAGTGCTACTAGTGTTAAAACGCTAAACTTAATGAAGGCCCCAGAAGCGTTTCCTGTCGCATACTGTGTCAGGGGACTTCCATACTTTCATAATTAAATCATATTTTTTTGGCAGGTGTCTTAACTCTTGACCGAGGATGATGACCTCACTGTTCAGATCCTTAGCCCCCGACTAACGGACCACCAATAAGGCCCCGTGAATTAGTTCCGATCTTGACTGTAATTTGCTGAAGATTCCATGGACAGAGATTGGTACTCCATGATGTGAAAACAGCATAATCAGTCAGCCACAAAGCAGGAAGTAGAACTGATGCAGAGTGTTTACCGCTCTATAAACCATCCAACTGTAGCAGGATAGAACAACATACTCCAACGTTATGGTCTACCTGGAAGGAAATAAAATTTCCTGTGAAAATCAGGAGCATGTATCACGCGGAACTCAACCGGTGCCATTTACAGCGTGATACAATCAGTGCATAGGATAGAGGAAAACACGTTTCTAGGCTTTACAAGCATATCGATTCTGCGGTACATCTATTTTTTCTAAAAGAAAAAGGAAAAAAAAACTCTTTAATACAGTTTTTCATCGAAATTAAAAAATTGCCGATAGGTAGGACACGTCTCGTTTTATCGGTGGAGACATGTAGAGACGCTGAAGTAGTATCGGGTATCCCCCGAGGTACTGCTGTAGAAATAAGACCGTTGCTCTTGATGTAATACACTGGTTTAGCGGATCGTATTATTTGCTGTCTCGATGGTAAAGTTGTTTGGAAGGACTCTCTCTCTCTCGTGTGTGTGTGTGTGTGTGTGTGTGTGTGTGTGTGTGTGTGAGAGAGAGAGAGAGAGAGAGAGAGAGAGAGAGAGAGAGAGAGAGAGAACAAGGAAAAATTATTAAGTCATCAGTCATCGACGTCGAAATCATTAGAGACGGAATACTGGGTTCGACAAGCAATACTAACATACTAATTCGTCCTCACCCATTCTTAAAGTACTGCACCGGAATTCGCCATAAACGATCGTGATAGTCCAAAGGGAAACATGATACAGCTATGTAACCTGTGATCAGGACAATACACTGATGTAAGGAGCAAACGGTATCAAGAGGAGTTTCTACAGCCATTGTACGAATGAAATTGTCATGGTCTTAAAAAAGCACATCGCCTGGGACTGATCAACAACCTTCTCTCAACTTCTTGAGCAACAACAGCGGGAGACGACATGAAGTATACAGGGTGTCCCAAAAAAGAATGACCCGATTTTAAATAGAATTATTTATTAGGAAGAAGGGCTTAACACCAACAAATTTCATACTAAATTCCTCAGTAAAGACAGAAGTTTATAAAAATTCATCAAAAATGTCAATATGTCCTCCATTGGCTGCATGGACGACATCTAGCCGAAAACAGAATTCATACCAAACTGATCGTAAGGTGTCTTCTTTCACTGAAGGTACAGCAGCTGATACCCTGGTGTTTAGTTCATCAATGTCACGAGGTAAGGGAGGAACATAAACACATTAACATACCCCACAGGAAGAAATCACATGGTGTTAAGTCAGGGGACCTAGGAGGCAAACAGTGTAAAGCCTGGTCTCGCTGTCCTGTACGCCTTATCCAACGTTGAGGCATGTTGGCATTGAGGAAACTGTGTACGTTGTTGTGTCAGTGCGGTGGTGCTCTATCTCGCTGGTACATGAAATTTTCAGAGTCACGACGCGTAGACTTGCGGGGGTTCCGCTCAAATGTTCATCGGATTTGTTCCACTGTTTGTTCAGGAACGTGTGGCCAGACAGGACTTTTGCCTTTACAGAGGCCCCCTGTTTCTTCAAGCTGTTCATACCACCGTCGAATCCCCCCAGGGATCCACAACTCTTTTGTGGATACGTGCGTAGCGAGCACGGGACCCCGAGCTGATGTGGCCTTCCTTCCTTTCCGGGCTGCATACCTTCCCTTTCCGCATCCTTCCCCATCCCCCATCTTCGCCCCCCTCACCTCTGGCTCTTTCCTTCCATTTCTCCCCCTATGGGGGTATGGTTTGTGCCTACATCCGGAGACGGACGCTTGTAAATGTACCACATTCTTCGCCTTCCTTGCTTGTAAGTCTTCCTCCTTCCTTTGTCCTTCTCTTTTCCTTACCTCTTCTCTCTACCCTTTTCTCCGCTGCGGCGTTTGAGACCTCTTCTTTCCTTTCCCTTTCTCTTTCTTCCTCCCTGTGCGTGTCTGAAGGCCGACCCACGCACTTCCATGCGTAGCCGGTGACGGGGTAACGCGTAATTCCCCGCCCCGGGTAGACAGGTAGGACACGTACGTACCCCCTGGTAACGGCCAGGCCCAGGGAGGGGTGATTACCCGAGCTGATACCTTCCGAAAGTGCCGATTGGTCCCTCCGTCCGTTTGTCGGGAGGTGTGACCTGAGGTGTGAACAATCACCTAAGGCGGGAGTGCCCTCAGAGAGGGCCCCCACATGGGAGGAGCGCGCCATCGGAGACGCCGGTAATCATGGGGGATTCTTCCGCAATGGTTTCCTCACCTTCCACTATGTCTGCTCACAAACGTAAGTTCACTGAGTCTCAACCACAGTCAGTTCTTCCATCGTTGCCACAGTTCCTTGTTGTTTCTCGGTCTGACGGTCACGACTTCTCCACGGTCAACCCTTTCATTATTCAGAAAGGTGTCGACGCAATTGCAGGTCCTGTAAAGTCTTGTTCCAGATTACGGAATGGCACCCTGTTGTTAGAAACAGTCAGTGCACTCCAGGCACAAAAATTGCTGCGTACCTCACTACTACACACCTTCCCTGTCCGGGTGGAACCGCACCGTACCTTAAATTCCTCGCGTGGAGTCGTTTATACGCGCTCCCTTGATGGACTGTCTGACGAAGAAATTCAGCACTACCTGTCTGACCAGGGCGTAACGGCTGTTCATAGGGTTATGAAAAGGGTTGACACGAACATCATTCCAACCCGCACTGTCTTCTTGACATTTGACAAAGTTCAACTCCCATCGAAAATCAAAGCCGGCTATGAGATAATTTCCGTTCGCCCTTACGTCCCAAACCCTACGCGTTGCTATCGGTGCCAGCGGTTCAATCACACCAGCCAGTCCTGTTCCAATCCGGCCAAATGTGTTACGTGTGGCAGGGATGCCCATGAGGGTGCTTGTCCACCTCCATCCCCTCGCTGCATCAACTGTATGGGTGACCACGCCGCTTCCTCTCGAGATTGTCCCGTTTTTAAGGACGAAAAGCTCATCCAGGAAATTAGAGTAAAGGAAAAGGTGTCGACCTTTGCTGCTCGAAAATTATTCGCCAGTCGACAGCCCACCGTGCCTCAGAAAGGAAAATACAGCACTGTCCTTGCTTCTCCTCGGCCAACAAAGGAGGCGGCCACGCAGACTTGCGACCTCACCTTTAGTGCCACGGTCGTCAGATCGGCCAGCGCAAAGATCGCCCGTTAAACCTCACCACTTTCGCCTGCCCACTCTCTGGCTCACCCTTCGTCGAGTTCTGCTAAATCTCGAGCCCAAAAGTCAGACACCAAGACTTCGAAAAAAGAGCATACTCGTGAAGAGTTTTTACGTACGGCAACTTCCCAACCATCGGTTCCTCCTTCATCTAAACATCATACTTCCAAGAAGGCTACCAAGAAACCCAGTTCCTCTCCTTCTCCGCGAAGGCGTGTCCCATCTACAGCACCACCTGGCGGAAGTCGCCCTCGGCCGTCTTCTGTGTCGCCGAGGCGCACTGCTGGCGGCCGATCAACCGGCCGGTCGCTGGTGGCAGGAGCTGCTCCTGACCAACCTATGGAACAGGATCTTCTGCCTTCGGCTGAATGCCATTCCATGCTGTCGGTCGCAAGCTCAGAGCAGTCGTTGAGTTGAAAGCGACCTTGGTCACATTCCTCCATTTTCTGTTCACCCTATGTCCATTATCCACTGGAATATCCGCGGTATTCGAGCCAATCGGGATGAATTGTCGATCCTCTTACAATCCTACTCGCCGGTCATCTTCTGTCTTCAGGAAACAAAGCTGCGTCTCCATGACCGCTTTGTTCTCCCTCATTTCCAGTCCGTCCGATATGATCTCCCCTCTGTTGAAGGCACTCCAGCACATGGAGGACTCATGATTCTTCTCCATGAAACTCTCCATTATCACCCAATCCATTTAACCACTTCCTTCCAAGCTGTCGCCGTCCGTCTTTCCCTTTCCGGATACACGTTCTCTCTTTGTACTGTATACATTCCATCGTCCACACCAATGGCACGAGCTGATCTCCTTCATCTTCTTGGTCAGCTTCCACCCCCATATTTGCTGGTTGGGGACTTCAATGCCCACCACCCGCTTTGGGGATCTCCACATCCTTGTCCACGTGGCTCACTATTGCTAGACGTCTTCCACCAAGCAGATCTAGTTTGCCTCAACACTGGGGTCCCTACGTTTTTGTCTGCCTCCACGACAAATTTATCTCATTTGGACCTTGCGGTCGGTACTGTTCCGCTAGCTCGGCGCTTCGAATGGTTCGCCCTTGATGATACACACTCGAGTGACCACTTTCCATGTGTCCTTAGACTGCAGCCTCAACAGCCATTCATGCGCCCGCGACGCTGGAAGTTTGCCCAAGCCGATTGGACACTTTTTTCGTCTCTAGCGACATTCGATGACCGTCACTTTCCCAGCGTCGACGATGAGGTCACACATATTACCGACGTTATTCTTACAGCTGCGGAACATTCAATACCACGCACCTCCGAATTGCCCCGGCGCCCCCCAGTTCCTTGGTGGAACGAGGCATGCCGTGATGCACTACGTGAGCGGCGACGTGCTCTCCGCGTTTTCCGCCACCATCCTACTTTGGCCAACTGTATCCGCTATAAGCAGCTCCGAGCGCGATGCCGTCGTGTCATCCGCGATAGCAAGAAGGCAAGCTGGAAATTCTTTATTAGCTCATTTAACACCTTCACTCCCTCCTCGGAAGTTTGGAGTCGGCTTCGACGGTTCTCAGGCGCGCCTAGTTTCTCCCCGGTCTCTGGGCTCACTGTCGCGCATGACACATTAGTGGACCCCGTCGCAATTTCTAACTCGTTGGGGCAGCACTTTGCCGAGATTTCGAGCTCTTCAAATTACCCGCCAGCGTTTCTCCCGAAGAAACGTGCAGCGGAAGTGCGACATCTTGCTTTCTCCTCTCAAAATCGCGAAAGCTACAATACTGTTTTCTCCTTGCGGGAACTCCAACATGCACTCTCTTCTTCACGCTCCTCCGCCCCAGGACCGGATGGTATCCACGTCCAAATGTTGCTGCATTTATCAACCCATAGTCTGCGTTACCTCCTTCGCCTTTATAATCGAATTTGGACCGACAGTACTTTTCCCAGACGATGGCGGGAAGCTATCGTCATTCCTGTTCCGAAACCTGCAAAGGACAAACATCTCCCCTCTAGCTATCACCCCATTTCTCTCACGAGTAGGGTCTGTAAGGTTTTGGAGCGTATGGTGAATTACCGTTTAGCGTGGTGGCTGGAGTCCCGCAGTCTTTTAACACCTGCCCAATGCGGATTCGGAAAGTATCGTTCTGCAGTTGACCATCTTGTTGCTCTCTCCACTTATATCATGAACAATTTTCTCCGGAAACGCCAAACGGTAGCAATATTTTTTGATCTGCAGAGAGCATACGATACCTGTTGGAGGACAGGCATCCTCCGCACACTGTTCTCTTGGGGCTTTCGAGGCCGGCTGCCCCTTTTTCTTCGCGAATTTATGGCAGAGCGCACATTTAGGGTGCGGGTGAACACTACTCTCTCCCGCACTTTCTCTCAAGAAAACGGGGTACCCCAGGGCTCCGTGCTGAGTGTTGTACTGTTTGCAATCGCTATAAATCCAATTATGGATTGTCTCCTTCCTGATGTCTCGGGCTCCCTCTTTGTGGATGATTTTGCGATCTACTACAGCTCTCAACGGACCAGCCTTCTTGAACGACGTCTTCAAGGATGTCTCGATCGCCTCCACTCTTGGAGCATCGAAACAGGCTTCCGTTTCTCTCCCAGTAAGACCGTTTGTGTTAATTTTTGGCGACGTAAGGAGTTTCTTCCGCCCTCCTTACATCTAGGACCTGTCAACCTTCCGTTTTCAGACGTCGCTAAATTCTTGGGTCTTATGTTTGACAGAAAACTGTGCTGGTCCTCCCACGTTTCCTATCTTTCGGCTCGCTGTCTGCGATCGCTTAACACCCTCCGTGTCCTGAATGGTACCTCCTGGGGAGCGGACCGAGTGGTCCTTCTCCGCCTCTATCGCGCCTTAGTGCGCTCGAAATTGGATTATGGAAGCATAGTCTACTCCTCTGCTCGGCCGTCTATTCTTCGGCGTCTCGACTCTATCCACCACCGTGGATTACGTTTAGCGTCTGGAGCTTTTTACACTAGCCCTGTGGAAAGCCTTTATGCTGAGACTGCTGAACCTCCGCTGTCCAATCGGCGAGCGGTCCTTCTGAGCCGTTATGCTAGCCATCTGTCTTCCATGCCTGCTAATCCAGCCCATGACCTTTTTTTCGACGCCTCCTTTGATGTAGGGTATGCAGGCCGCTCCTCCTCCCTACTACCCCCGGGAGTCCGCTTCCGTCAACTGCTCCATTCTCTTTCCTTCCGCTTTCCTAAAACCTTCCTGACAACTTGGGGTACAGCACCGCCTTGGCTCCGTCCCCGGATCTGCCTGCTCCGTGACCTTTGTCGATTTCCCAAGGATGGTACCCCTACACTTGTTTATCGTCGAGCATTTGCTGCTCTATGTGCACAAATGACGGACGCCACATTTATTTACACCGACGGCTCGAAAACATCGTTAGGTGTAGGGAGTGCCTATATTGTTGGCGACACCCCAAATCAATTTCGGCTTCCCGACCAGTGTTCGGTTTATACTGCGGAGCTTTACGCTGTTCTCCAGGCTGTCCACTACATCCGCCGCCATCGGCGGATACAGTACGTTATCTGCTCAGATTCTCTCAGCTCTCTCCTCAGTCTCCAAGCTCATTACCCTGTGCACCCTCTGGTCCACCGGATTCAGGACTGTCTGCGCTTGCTCCACCTGGGGGGCGTCTCGGTGGCGTTCCTCTGGCTCCCGGGACACGCTGGTATCTGTGGGAATGAGGCGGCCGATGTGGCGGCCAAGGCTGCAGTCTCTCTTCATCGGCCAGCTATTCAGTCGCTTCCCTTCACCGATCTACGGAGTGGTTTATGTCGCAAAGTTGCTCATTTATGGCATGCGCATTGGTCAACACTTCCCCATAATAAATTGCGGGAAGTGAAAGCCCTTCCTTGCGCTTGGACCTCTTCCTCCCGAACGCGTCGTCGGGAGGAGGTGATTTTAGCTAGACTCCGGATAGGGCACTGTCTTTTTAGCCATCGACATCTTTTAAGCGGCGATCCTCCCCCACTCTGTCCCCACTGCTCTCAGCTGTGGACGGTAAGACACCTTTTAATTGAATGCCCCTATTTTAATCCGTTACACTCCCGTCTACAGCTATCGCCTGATCTCTCGTCGATTTTAGCAGATGACACGCGCTCAGCCGACCGCGTTCCCCAGTTTATTAGTGACAGTGAAATGACGTCAGTCATCTGAAGCTTTTTTTGGGGACAACCAACCCCTTTCTGTAGTGGATTTTTAAGCATTCCTTCTGCTTTTAGTTTCTCCAATTTTATGACTTTGTTCCCATTGCTGCTGGTTTTCAATTTCGGTTTTTTACTGTTTCCTAAGTCACGGGCTGGGCGCTAATGACCATAGAAGTTTTGCGTCCTAAAACAAAAAAAAAAAAAAAAAAAACACCGTCGAATGTTCTTTGATGATGGCGGTTTAGCACGAAATAGAATATGAAGCGTCCTCTGAACTGCGATCACTGATAGAGTACGACTAAATTCAATAACACAATACGCCTTCTGTTGCGCGGACGCCATATTGCGCGAGACTGGCTGCACGCCTCCAGGTCAGCCCTCATAGCGACATCTAGCGGATTTTTTCTGAAACCTTTAGACCATGACGATTACATCTAGCGCTGTTTGTTACCTAGTGACATTTGTCTCAATATTATTAAAATTTAAAATCGGGTCATTCTTTTTGGGGTACCCTGCACAGAGCGGAGAAAGTGTGTCGCCCTGGATAGCAGATGCCAGTAGGAACCAAAATTACTAATGTTGTGTAGGTGGACAAGTACCATTTTCAAACTAAGGAAACTTGGCACACCATTGGCCGCGGGATTGCCCTGTTGCCCGATGCTCTGAACGACGCATGGCCGCGAATGCTTTGCCTGTCTGAGATCGCGATTAGCTACCCTCGGTGGTAGCGCGCCAGCCTACAGGGCAATCCCACGGCCAGTCGGAGCGCGTGGCGCCAAGTTTCCGTAGTTTAGAAACTGTGTGTTGTCGACCTACACATCATCAGTACTTTCGGTTCCTACTGGCATCAGCTATCCAGGGTTAAAATTTCGTGACACAATTTTTCTCCGCCTTGTATAAATTTAGGATGCCCCGAAGGGCAGACGGGACTGATCAGTCAACTAAGCGCTATGAAGCACAAAGGTTCCCACTGTGTTAATCACTTCTTTCTGAAGCAATAAACGAAAGGGTGTATAAACCCACACACGGTGCTCTCGAGTTGGTCATTGTGTCCATAACCAGCCACGCCAAAATCTAGATGCTGCTAGTACGGCAACAGATATCTTTTTTCTATTTTCATTTTTATTTTCGAATTTATTTTTTTCATTTTTATTTTTCATATTTTTATTTTTATTTTTTTATTTTTATTTTTCATATTTTTATTTTTATTTTTTTTATTTTTATTTTTCATTTTCATTTTTATTTTCATATTTTTATTTTTCATAATTTTTCATTTTTATTTTTCATATTTTTTCGTTTTTATTTTTCATATTTTTTCATTTTTATTTTTCATATTTTTTCATTTTTATTTTTCATATCTTTTCATTTTTATTTTTCATATCTTTTCATTTTTATTATCTTTTCATTTTTATTTTTCATATTTTTTCATTTTTATTTTTCATATTTTTTCATTTTCATGTTTTTATTTTTTATTTTCTATTTATTTTTGTTTTGCCAGAGGAAACCGACAATGCGAGACCACTTCATGGGGAAAGTGCACAAACAAGTGCTTGCCTGGAGGACAGAGCCCAGTTACCCAATACGAGATGATTCGTACATACAGACTGTACAAGTTTTTTTAGATTAAAATAATTTCGTTTTAGCTGAATTTAATTTTATGCAATAATAAGCGTAGTGAATACGTTTGTTTTTTATAAACAATATACCTCATTTGCTATAAATGGCGTTAAATGTTGTTCATAGATAACAGTAAAAGGGACAGTCATTATTGACTGTACAGTCACTAAACCAAAATGCAATAAAATTATGTAATAAATAAAACTGAACAGGTGAAGAGTAGGATTCGCGGTGTGAGGGTTTCTTACAAACATTTTTTTTACATGTTGGATAGTTCATCAACATAAGTGAGCATGCGAGTTTCAAAGTATGACATAAACGGACTGATTGCACGTACTTAGTCTACATTTTTCATGCCGCCAAGGGGTCGTAGACTTTCTATCTAACGTAAATTTCAATTTGATACCTCTGTTCTTTCTTAAGCAAAATAGGGTCGTTAAGATGGACCTATAGACCGATGACAAAGTGATCTTACAAAAATTCCGCTGCCACCGGTTAAGTCCGGAATTCTAAATAAAAAAGAAGTTGGTAGTTCACGTTTAGAGACAGAACATGGATGTTACATATAGTCTGTGAAAAACCAGTTGGCCATTGATGGGTCGGTATTCGATAGTAGTTAATCCCCTCAGCGTCAGTTTAGGCCTGTAGATGGCGCAATGAAGCACCAAAACTGGTATCCGTATAATAAACAACATCGTAGGGACGACTGCAGGTCTTCCACTTTACTACGTAAGTGAAACACCGAAGTCCCTCAAACCACGAACCAGAAGGATGGACACAAAAAACTAAAACAAAAGACGCGTTCTTGAAGGAGGCCGTCATGGGTGCTCGCAGTTTGTAAGAGCATTGATGATGGCTTACAAAATTTTGCATAGAATGTCGCCACTCGGTTGACAGTCGGAAAGTGTTCGGTAATTTGTCTCATAGGCGAGACTCCACAGAGCGGAGTGGCGCAGTGGTTAGCACATTGGACGACGGTTCAAACCCAAGTCTGGCCGTCCTGATGGAGGTTTTCCGTGATTTCCCTACGTCGCTTCAGGCAAATGCCGGGATGGTTACTTTGAAAGGACACTGTCGACTTACTTCCCCTTTCATCCCTCATCTGAATGCACCGATGACCTCCCTGTTCGGCCAGCTTCCCCGAATCAACCAACCAGTCAACAGGCGATATCCCACCATATCGTCAACTCACTAGTATCGTTGAAGGGGGAGTCGGGGGATAGTTTTTAGAATGGATGGAAGCGATTTGTGACCATAAGGGCAATGAAACCTTTTTCCGCCGAACAAACATGGAGCAGCTCAGCCACGTATTTTCTGCATTTTCATCACCTTCATCAGCAACGCCCTGGGCTATAAAGAGTCCAGCTACACTTTTATATTAAAACTTCCTTCATTTTCAACGAAATAGGTTATCGCCAGGATTGTAGTGGTAGCTAAGGAATTTGTGATGTTGAAAACCACCGTTCTCCCTAAATAACTAGGTGCTAATCAATATCGAAGTTACTAAAGTGATTCATTTCGGAATAATACGGACTGGACATTAACAGGTGTTCCTCAATTTTGTGTGTCGTAGTCTGGCGCCTATCAAATAACTGTTCGGAGAGTCCAGCTAGTGTTACGATCCTTGGGCTCGGTTGGCCATTCGATCAATTTTTTTTCTTTTCCTTGTCGTTGTTTCCGATGCTCGTATTTCACATGCCAGAAACAAAGTTCACTCATTCGTCGTGCCCTATCTGAGCAGTACTTTTTGCGAAGAATCTTGTAACGTGGCTGTAATGTAATTTCCATTACCGATGTTGCTGTTGCGGTCTTCAGTCCAAAGATTGGTTTGATGCAGCTCTCCATGCTACTCTGTGTAAGTCTCTTCATCTCCGAGTAACTGCTACAACTTACACCCTTCTGAATCTGCTTACTGTATTCATCTCTCGGTAGCCCTCTACGATTTCTAACCCCTCCACGCGTCCCTCCAGCACTAAATAGGTGGTCGCTTGATGACTCAGTGTGTGTCTTACTAACCGATGCCTTCCTCTAGTCAGGTTGTCACAAGTTTCTTGTGTCCCCGGTTCTATTCAGTACTACCTCACTAATTAGTGATTGACCCATCTAATTTGAGCATTCTTCTGCAGCGCCACATTTCAAAAGCTTCTATTCCTTATTGTCTAAATTGTCTATCGTCCATGTTTCTCTTCCACATTTGGCTACACTCCACACAAATACTTCTCAGAAAGAGACTTCCTGGCACTTAAATCTATACTCGATGTTAACAACTTTTTGTCTTTTTCAGAAAGGCTTTCGTTGCCATTGCCAGTCAATATTTTATATCGTCTCTTCTTCGGTTATCTCCACTAATTTTGCTGCTCCTATAGCATAACTCATCTTCTACTTTCTCACTTCCTAATCTGATTCCCTCAGCATCACCTGATACAATCCGGCTAAATTCCATTATCCTCTTCTTGGTTTTGTGTATGTCCATGTAATATCCTCCTTTCAAGGCACAGCCCACTCCGTTCAATTGCTTTTCAAAATCCATTACTGACTGACAGAATTGCGTCATCGGAGAACCTCAAAGCTTCTATTTCTTTTTCCCACTGCAAATTTTTAATTTGTTCACTATACTACGAGGGCAGTTCAATAAGTAATGCAACACATTTTTTTTCTCGGCCAATTTTGGTTGAAAAAACCGGAAATTTCTTGTGGAATATTTTCAAACATTCCCGCTTCGTCTCGTATAGTTTCATTGACTTCCGACAGGTGGCAGCGCTGTACGGAGCTGTTAAAATGGCGTCTGTAACGGATGTGCGTTGCAAACAACGGGCAGTGATCGAGTTTCTTTTGGCGGAAAACCAGGGCATCTCAGATATTCATAGGCGCTTGCAGAATGTCTACGGTGATCTGGCAGTGGACAAAAGCACGGTGAGTCGTTGGGCAAAGCGTGTGTCATCATCGCCGCAAGGTCAAGCAAGACTGTCTGATCTCCCGCGTGCGGGCCGGCCGTGCACAGCTGTGACTCCTGCAATGGCGGAGCGTGCGAACACACTCGTTCGAGATGATCGACGGATCACCATCAAACAACTCAGTGCTCAACTTGACATCTCTGTTGGTAGTGCTGTCACAATTGTTCACCAGTTGGGATATTCAAAGGTTTTGTTCCCGCTGGGTCCCTCGTTGTCTAACCGAACACCATAAAGAGCAAAGGAGAACCATCTGTGCGGAATTGCTTGCTCGTCATGTGGCTGAGGGTGACAATTTCTTGTCAAAGATTGTTACAGGCGATGAAACATGGGTTCATCACTTCGAACCTGAAACAAAACGGCAATCAATGGAGTGGCGCCACACCCACTCCCCTACCAAGAAAAAGTTTAAAGCCATACCCTCAGCCGGTAAAGTCATGGTTACAGTCTTCTGGGACGCTGAAGGGGTTATTCTGTTCGATGTCCTTCCCCATGGTCAAACGATCAACTCTGAAGTGTATTGTGCTACTCTTCAGAAATTGAAGAAACGACTTCAGCGTGTTCGTAGGCACAAAAATCAGAACGAACTTCTCCTTCTTCGTGACAACACAAGACCTCACACAAGTCTTCGCACCCGAGAGGAGCTCACAAAACTTCAGTGGACTGTTCTTCCTCATGCACCCTACAGCCCCGATATCGCACCGTCGGATTTCCATATGTTTGGCCCAATGAAGGACGCAATCCGTGGGACGCACTACGCGGATGATGAAGTTATTGATGCAGTACGACGTTGGCTCCGACATCGACCAATGGAATGGTACCGTGCAGGCATACAGGCCCTCATTTCAAGGTGGCGTAAGGCAATAGCATTGAATGGAGATTACGTTGAAAAATAGTGTTGTGTAGCTAAAAGATTGGGGAATAACCTGGTGTATTTCAATACTGAATAAAACAACCCCTGTTTCGGAAAAAAATGTGTTGCATTACTTATTGAACTGCCCTCGTACTTGATCGATACAGAGATTGAATGACATCAGGATAGGCTATAACCCTCTCATTTCCTTCTCAACCACTACTTCCCTTTCAAGCCCCTCGACTTACATAACTGCCATCTGCCTTCAGTATAGGCTGAAAATAGCCTTTCGCTATCTGTATTTTGCCAATGCTACCTATAAAACACAGCTTTGACAGTCAACATTGTCAAAAGCTTTCTCTAAGTCTACAAATGCTATAAACGTAGGATGGCCTTTCCTTAAACTATCTTCCATGAGACGACGTAGAACCAGTAATGCCTCGCGCGTTCCTACGTTTCTGTGGAGTCCACACTGATCCTCCTGGCTTCGACCAGTTTTTCGATTCTTCTGTAAAGAAATCGAGTTAGTATTTTGCAGCCGTGACTTATTAAACTGATATTTCAATAATTTTCACACCTGCCAACTACTGCTTTTTTTGAATTTGAATTCTTATATTCTTCTTGAGGTCTGTTGGTATTAAACGTGTCTAATACATCTTGCTCACTATATGGAAGATGAGTGCTGATTACTTCGCAGTTGAACTCCCAACAAAACCAAACATCACCATATGGAAGAGTTTTGTCATGTCTGGCTCTCCCAAGGCTATCAGTAGTTCTAACGGAACGTTGCCTACTCCAGGTGCCTTTTTTCGACTTAAGTCTTTCAGTGCTCTATCTCCCATCTCATCTTCATTTATGTCCTCTTCCATTTCCATAATATTGGCCTCAAGTACATCTTCCTTGTACAGGCCCTCTATATACTCCTTCCAACTTTCTGCTTTCCATTCTTTGCTTAGGTCTGTTATTCCATATGAGCTTTTGATATTCACACAGGTGGTTCTCACTTCTCCAAAGGTCTCTTTAATTTTCCTGTAGGCGGCATCCATCTTTCCCCTAATGTTGTATGCTTCTACATCCTCATATTTGTCCCCTAGCCATTCCTGCTTAGCCATTTTGCACTGCCTGTCAATCTCATTTTAGGCATTTCTACTGCCTTTCGCCTGCTTCATGTATTGTATTTTTATATTTTCTCTTTCCATCAATTAAATACAGTATCTCGTGCGTTACTCAAGGATTTCTACCAGCGCATGTCTTTTTACCTACTTGATCCTCTGCTGCCTTCACTATTTCATCCCTTAAAGCTACTCATTCTTCTTCTACTGTATTCCTTTTTACTGTAATTATCAGTATTTCCCTAATGCTTCCTCCGAAGCCGTCTACATCTTCGGTTTCTTCCATCCTATCCAGGTCAGATCTCGTTGTTTCTTTACCTTTTTGCAGTTTCTTCAGTTGAAATCTGCAGTTCGTAACCAATAAATTGTGTCAGAGTCCGAATCTGCCCGTGGGAAGATCTTAAATTTTAAGATCTGTTTCCGAAAAACTGTCTTACCATTATTTAATCAATCTGAAACCTCTTGGTGTCTCCAGGTCTCTTCCGTGTATACAGCCTTCTTTCATGATTCCTAAACGAAGTGTCAGCTATGATTAAATTATGCTCTGTGCAAAGTTTTACCAGGCGGCTTCCTCTTTCATTCCGTATCTCCAGTCCATATTCACCTGCTACCTTCTCTTCCTTTTCCTATTCTCGAATTTCAGTCCCTTATGACTGTTCAGTTTTCGTCTCCCTCGACCATAAGAATAATTTCTTGTAGCTCATTATATATTTCTTCGCTTTCTTCATCTGGTGGACTAGTTGGCATATAAACTTGTAGTACCGTGGTGGGTGTGGGCTTCGTGTCTATCTTGGCTACAATAATGTGTCCATTATGCTGTTCTTAGTAGTTTACCCAAGACCGTATTTTTTTATTCATTATTAAATCTACTTCTGCATTACCCCTATTTGATTTTCTGTTTAAAACTCTGTACTCATCTGATCAGAAGTTCTGTTCCCCCTGCCACTGAACTTCACTAACTCTCACTAAATCTAACTTCAACCTATCTATTTTCCTTTTTAAATTTTCTAATCTACCTGCCCGATTAAGGGACCTGACATTCCAGGCAACGGTCCGTAGGTCAGCTTTTTCTCCTGATGACATCCTCCTGAGTAGTTACCTGCTGGAGATCGGAAAGGTGGACTATTTTACCTCCGGAGTATTTTACCCAAGAGGATGTCATCATTTAACCATACAGTAGAGCTGCATGCCCTCGGGAAAAATTACGGTGTAGTTCCCCCTTGTTTCCAGCCTTCGCAGCAAGGCTGTTTCGGTTGATGTTACAAGGCCAGACCAGCGAGTCATCCAGCATGTTGCCCCTGCAACTACTGAAGAGGCTGCTGCCCCTGTTCGGGAAGCACACGTTTGTCTGGCCGCTCAACAGATACCTTTGACCTGCAGCATGCTGCATGTTCGTAGATACCCTCCGTTGTGGCTGATCTATGGTACAACTATCTCTATCGCTGAGGCACGCGGGACTCCCCACCAACAGCAGGGTCCAAGGTTCAACGGGAAGGGTTTCATCGATACACTGTTTATAATAGACGAAGGGAGCTGCTGTTTATACATTCATTAAAAATTATTAAAATGAGAAGAGACCTGCTGCCTTCTATAGGGCAGCGGTAAAACTGAATCGGTGCTGGAATTTCGGAGAAAAATGGCGCAAAATAAAACCCTCGTGCTGAATGGGCAGATAGCAATAAATCGAGGGAAGACTAGCAGCGCCCCAACATTACTAATGAAGCCTAGATAATCAATATCCCAAGGTGTAATTAGCTAGTCACTTGTCGACAATAATCGTCCACTAAACTATCTACAATGCAAACTTATTACACCACTAGCATTTATTGATAACGTAAATGAATAGGAAATGCAGCGAATGATTACGTCTGAGACATACGTTGGGTGTTTGGACCAAGGTGGTAGTCTCGTGGACCAGATACACTTACAAACCATGACGCCAAATGTTCTCACATGTACCCGTAATCTACGTTCACAGATCATAATTCGTACAATAGAAGTAACCTAAAGTATGTGGAGAATGACCACATGCTCATGTCCAGTCATATCCCGAGGAGATTCATTCACGCTGATACACAGTGCCATCTGCAGTCCAACTACAGAAAAAACTTCTTACTTTTAAAATGGAGACGGGTATTCATTAACGTAGAAATTCAGGAGAAAGGCTCTGTTACTACTGAAGGCCTCGTAAATCATTTCACATTAGGAAGAATTAAAACAAAAATTGCATAAAAGCAAACTTAAGATACTGGATAATTCAATCAAATTGACAAAGATGTACCCATAGATATTGATTATTTGGGGAACAGCGTTACGATAGGTGTTAAATCAATATAAACTAGATATTCGGCGAGCAACGAATATATGCTCGCAGTGTACGCGAAGGTGAACGGCCAGATTAGAGACCATTTGCCACAGAAATGTGTGTCTCGCAGACATCACTGTGCATGCTGCCGAACACGTAAAAGAGGGCAAGAACTTCTGTGATACAGCAGAATACGGACAGAATAGCCTACTTGCACGTGAAACCAGCCGAATGAAGATTCCAAATAATTACAGAGAAGCTACTACCAGACTGGAATTCACAAAAAGGGAATTAAGGAAGTAGACTTCATTAATCAACTGTCCGGCAGGTAGTGAATTAAACGCGCGAAAAGTGCTTGAATCCTGCTCTGCACGTAAGATTACTAACACGTGGTGGAATACGAATCATCACAAAAAACCTACATTCTAAGGAAACAGTACTCTTGCTCAGTAGTACTGAAATAAGAACGCACAGCTCTACAAACGGACCTACCAAACGCAATAGGGGAAAAGATACTGAAATGAAAACTATCAACACACACTTTAAATCAGGCTAATATTTCAGTTCCTTGTGCTTAAGACTAATGTAAAGAGAAGTCCTGTCCTCGGAATAGTGCAGCAACTCGACGTTGCGTGGACTCAGCAAGTTGTTTCGAAGTCCCCTGTAGAAATATTGCCGTCCATAACTGCAGAAGTGTTGTCGGTGCAGGATTCTATGAACGAGCTGACCTCTCGACTATTTCCCATAAATGTCAGAGGGAATTGATGATGTCGGAAGATCTGCGTGGTCAAATCATTCGCTCGAATCGTCCAGAATATGCTTCAAACCAATCACGAACAGTTGTGGCCCGGTGACATGGGCAGTATCATCTACAAAAATTTATAGTTGTTTTGGAGCATGAAGTCCATGAATCGCTGTAAATGGTCTCCAAGTAGCCGAACCTTACCATTTCCATGATCGGTTCTGTTGGACCAGAGTATCCAATTCATCCATGTAAACACAACCCCATCATACTGGAGCCACCAGCAGCTTACACAGTCCGTGTTGACAACTTGGGTCGTTGGCTTCGCGGAGTCTGCGCCATACTCCAGCTCTACCATCAGCTGTTACCAACTGCAATCTGGACTCAACTGACCAGGCCATGGTTTTCTAGTCGGGCAGGGTCCAACCGATGGGGTCGAGAGTCCACCAGCGGCGCTGCAGGTGATTTCACACTGTCAGCAAAGGCACTCGCATAGATTCTCTGCTGCCATAGTCCATTAATACCAAATTTTGCCGTATTGTCCTAACGGATACGTTTGCCGTACGTCCCACATTGATTTCTGTGGTTATTTCGCGCAGTGTTGCTGTTTCAACTGACAACTCAAAGCAGACGACGCTGCTCTCGGTCGTTCAATGAAGGCCATCGACAACTGCGTTGCCCGTCGTGAGAGGTAATGGTCGAAATTTGGTTTTCTCGGAACACACTTGACACTGTGGATCTCGGAATACTGAATTCCCTAACTATTTCCAAAATGGAATGTCCCTTGTGTCAAACTACCATTCAGCGTTAAAAGTCTGTTAAATCCCGCCGTGCTACCATAATCATACTGGAAAGCGTTTAACATGTCACCTAAGTGCAAATGACAGCACCGCCGTTGCATTGCTCTTTTATGCGTTGTGTACACGGTACTACCTTTATCTGTATATGTGCATATCTCTACCTCATCATGGCTTTTGTCACGTAAGTGAAAATAGCGGAGTTCGTACCGGGGGGGGGGGGGAGGGGGGGGATTAATGGACCCTTCCTCGTCCTTTTCTAGGAGCAAATTTCACTGAGTGCACATTTCAGTGGGTGCACTTCACAGGACACTATAGGTGCAACCACAATGGGAAGGTATTGGTGGAGAGGTCATACAAACATGCGGTTCCTGAAGAGGGGTAGCAACGTTTCCAGTAGTTACTGGGGCAACAGCCTGTACGGTTCACTGATCTAGCCACGTAAAATCAGGCAGCATAGCCTTGTAGTCCTGGTACTGCTTATATAACGGGGGTTAGTGAAGTTTTGTGGCAGGATAAACAGAGCTCCTGGTGCAGTGAGTACAGTTACCGTCAGACGGGGGTTATGCAGAAGTAGATCTAAAAATGAATAAGGAAATAGGACTGTGGGTGAACTACTATGAACAGCATAGAGAAGATACGAAAACACCCACTATAGTACTACCATTTTATAATCCAACTAGTGCAATAGAAGAAGAGATTGAAAGAGTGTATAAAGAGGTAAAAGAAATTATGCAGATAATTAAGGGAAAGCAATATTTCATTCTGATGGCGACTGGAATCCGATAGTAGGAAGAGGAAGAGAAGAATAAACAGTGGGAGAATGTGGACTGGGGGAAAATAATGAAAGAGGAAGCAGACTGGTAGAATTTCGCATAGAGCTTAACTTACTCTGCGCTAACACTAGGTCTAAGAATCGAGAAAGTTGTACACATGGGAGACACCTGCAGACAATGGAATTTTCCAGATAGACTCCCATAGTGATTACACAAATTTAGGACCAAGATTTCAAATAAGAAGTCGTTTCCAGCGGTAGATGTGGACCCAGACCACAATTTATTGATTATGAACTGTAGATAACAACCGAGGAAATTGCAAAAGGATAGGAAATTAGGAGATGGCTCCTGGATAAGTTGAAGTACCAGGGTTGTTGAGAATTTCAAAGCGAGCTTTAGGCAACGATTGAAAACGGAAAAGGAGGAGTGGGTAACCTCGACAGGTGAAATAGTGAAGGCAGCAGAGGAACAAACAGATAACTAGACAAGGTATAGTAGAAACCTTCTATATCATAAAAGATATTACATTTAACGGATGGAAGGAGAAAATACAGAAAAACAGCAAACGGAGGGCGAAAAGAGATCCAAATGTCTCAAAAATGAGATTGAAACAGTCCAGTGGCTAAGCAGGAGTTGCTAGAAGATAAAATACAAGGCCATGCAAGCATGTATAACAAGGGCAAAGATGGATATCCCCTGTAGAAAAATCAGGGGCCCTTGGAGAAAAGAAAAGGAGCTGTAGGAATATCAAGAGCTGAGGTGGAAAACCAGCACTAAGCAAAGAAGGAAAAGCGAAAGGGTGGAACCAGTATGTGTGTAGAGGGACTATACAGTGGAAAGTAACTTTAAAAAAAATTATCGAAAGGGAAAAGGAAGTAGAGGAAAGTGAGGTACGAAATATATTGGTGCGAGAAGAATTTTACGTAGGACCGAAAAAGTCGAAAGACGGTCTCTGCAACAGACGACATTTTCTCAGAAATGCTGGTACCCTTCGGGGATCAAGCCATGACTAAACTATTCCACTTGATGTACACGATAGGGGACAGGTAACAACGTCATACTGCAAAAAGAACGTAATAATTCCAATTTCAAAGAAAACAGGTGCTGACAGGTGTGAATATTACCCAACTATCAGGTACTTAAGTAACGGTTGTAACATACAGACACAAATTTTTAGTATAATAAAAAAAACTGTGTAGATGGCAACCTCGGGGGAGATCAGTTTGTATTCTGGGGAAATGTGATACGGGAGACAACCAGGTCTATGATTTTACTACGAGAATTGTTAAGGAAAAAGGAACCTATGTTTATAGCTTCTGAAGACTTAGACAATGTTAGTTTGAATACGCTGAAATTGTAGAGGGAGCATGTGTGAAAACAGACAAGCTGAAGTTCAACAACTTGGACAGAAAGCAGGCTGCAATTGGAAGTAGAAGAGCGTGAAAGGCATGCAGTGACTGAGGGGGAAGTGAGGAAGCATTGTACACCAACCCCAGTGTTACTCAACCTGTACAAGCAGTAAAGGAAACGAAAGAAAATTGTGGTGCAAGAATTAAAGTTCGGGGACAAGATACAAAAACTTTGAGGTTTGACAATGATATTTTAATTATATCGCAGACAGCAGAGGACTTGGAAGACAATTTGAGTGGAATGGAAAATGTCTTGAAAAGTGGATATAAGATAAACATAAACAAAAGAAAAAACATGTGGTAATGGAATGTAGTCGGATTAAATCAGGAAGGATTTAGATCAGGAAATCAGACAGGGTTTTGTATTTGGGCAGTAAAATAACTGATTATGGTCGAAGTTAGTAGGGGACAAAATGTTGACAGGTAACGGCAAGAAAAAGAAATGAAATTTTTAAAGATCGAATATAGAGTGAAGTGTTCACAAGTCTTTTCTGAAGGTATTTGTCGGGAGTGTGCCTTATAGGAAAGTGAAACGTAGTCGAAAAGCAGCAGGAAGACAGTAGAAACCTTTGAAATTTGGCGCTACGAAAGAATGCTGTAGATAAGTAGATCGAATAACCAGTTAGGTACTGAACACAACTGGCCAGAGGCGTTTGGCTGAAAGCAGGAATCTTAAGACATCAAGGAACCAGCAGTTTAATATTGGAAGTTTGAGTGGTAAAAATTGTAGAGGGAGACATGGAGTCGCATACAGTAAACAGGTTTAAGTGGATGTAGGTTGCAGTAGTAGCTCGGAGAGGAAAAGACGTGCACAGAATTGAGTAACAGGTAGAGCTGATACAACCAGTGTTTGGACTCAAGACCACAACACTACATTTACCTAACTTAAAATACTTCTAAAAGTATGAAGTGCAATTTGTCTGTTACATGTGCTGTTCAGTATATCAACAAGGTCGCGAGAATGATTACTATAGCAAGCCAATGTTTTTGTACTCAACATGATCTAGGGGCTTGATATCAAGCACATGGCTAAATACCACAGTAGCTCACATCCTCTCTGGAGACATATCGCATAACACAGCAAAAAGTCAAATTATATATCACCACACACACACACACACACACACACACACACACACACACACACACACACACACACACACATTGAAGAGCCAAATAAACTGGTACACCTGCCTAATACCGTGTAGGGCACCAGTTAGCACGCAAAAGTGCCGCATTACGGCGTGGCATGAACTCTACTAATGTCTGAAGTAATGCTGGAGGGAATTGACATACTGAATCCTGCAGGATTGTCCATAAAACCAAAAGAGGGGATGGGGATCTAATCTTAACAGCACGTTGCAAAGCATCCCAGATAAGCTCAATAATGTTCATGTCTGGGGAGTTTGGTGGCCAACGGAAGTGTATAACTCGGAAGAGCGTTTATGGAGCCAATCTGTAGCAGTTCTAGCAGTTCTGGATGTGTAGGGTGTCGCATTGTCTTGCTGGAAATACCGAAGGCCGTCAGAATGGTCACTTGCATCAATTCATGTCCCTTGCGCAGACAGGATGTTTACGTACGTGTCACCCGTCAGTCATATCTAGACGTATTAGGGGTCCCATATCATTACAGAGCCTCCACCAGATTGAACAGTCCCCTGCTGACATGCGGGGTCCATGGATTCATGACTGTCTCCATACCCGTACACGTCGATCAGCTCTACACAGTTTGAACCGAGACTCGTCCGACCAGGCAACATGTTTCCTGTCATAAACAGTCCAATGTCGGTGTTGACGGACCCAGGCGAAGCTTAAAGCTTTATGTAGTGCAGTCATCAAGAGTACACAAGTGGGCTTTCGGCTCCGAAAGCCGATATGGACCATGTTTCATTCAATGGTTCCTGTGCTGACTTGCTGATGACCCAGTACTGAATTATGCAGCAATTTGTGGAAGGGTTTCACTTCTGTCACGCTGAAAGATTTTCTCCAGTCCTCGTTGATTCATTCTTGGATGATCTTTTTCCGGCCGCAGCGATGTCGGAGACTTGATGTTTTACCGGATTCCTGATATTCACAGTACACTTGTGCGCCGACTATAACACCACGTTTTAACTCAATTAAATCTGGGAAACCTGAAACTGTAGCAGCAGTAACCGATCTAGCAACTGCGCCAGACACTTCTTGTCTTACATAGGCGTTGTCGACCGCAGCGCCGTATTCGATCTGTCTACATGTCTCTGCATTTGAATACGCATACCTATACCAGTTTCTTTGGGGCTTCAGAGTGCGTGTGTGCGTCGTAGACAAGTTAATGCTTAGTCTGTGAGAATGGGTAGCGTTGTCCCAGAAATATTTGTAAACAGTTACAGTCAAGGATTTAGGGGGATTCTTCTTGCCGAAGCCAATACCAGAATTGCATATATTGCCCCATATATTCACTGTGTTCCTTTTCCCAGCTTAGTGGAATATTTGCCTGGACAGAACAAAATCTGCTATAATGGGTCGAGGAATCAGGAGTAGGGAATGAAGGAATAGAAGAAAAAAAGTTTTCCCTAACATGTGATGGGTAGGTATGCAGCATATATTGAGCAGATAATTTAGTGTGCGCACGCTATACTTCAGGAGAGGAAATCAGGAGGATAATAAGAAAGCACATATCAGATTCATGTCAGTAAGTGCGGTGATTTACTCTCCTCATAGGAACACATCAAAATTTAAAGACCTTTCTGTGTTTTCTGTGAAGCTGGTCAGTGTACAGCTTAAATTGAGTTAAATACAGGTATGTGTTGATATTAAAGTAAGGTAAGTAAATTGATTATTTTGGAAGGTGTGTTTGTTCTGACCAAGCAGCTAATCATGCTTTCTTTGACTTTCAGGCTGCTGAAAAATACTGCTCATCATCTTTCTTCTGCATATCATACGAAGATCCCTTAGGAAGAAACTTAAGCATTCAGAAACAGAGCTTCTCGTGTTAATATCAGCAGAAGATCGACGCAGGACGCCATATTGGGCAAATTAAAAGTGAATATTCGAAACATGCCTGTTGGCAAAGGACGAAATTTCATTGCTAGGGGACAGTCGCAGCAAGGTGTAGTGAGGACAGATTATAGACAGCCCAGCACACAAGCTATGAATCGCACAACTACGATATCACAGCAACAGCAAAACCAGCAACAGGTGCAACAACTACGTCGCCAGCAGCAGCAGCAGCAGCAGCAGCAGGTGGAACAGCAGCAGCGTATGCAGCAGCAGCAACTGCTACAACAGCAACAGTTGCAACAGTTACAGCAACGATTGCAACAACAACATCAGCAACAACAGCAACAACAACATCAGCAGCAATTGCTGCTGCAGCAGCAGCAGCAGCAGCAGCAACAGCAACATCAGCAGCAATTGCTGCAGCAGCAGCAACAGCAACATCAGCAGCAATTGCTGCTGCAGCAACAGCAACAGCAACAACAACAACAACATCAGCAGCAATTGCTGCAGCAGCAGCAGCAACATCAGCAGCAATTGATGCAGCAGCAGCAGCAACAGCAATGTCAGCAGCGGCAAACTGTATTACAGGTGCCACTTCAACGAGCTCATGGAACTGCACAGAACTCACAGCCTCTGCAAGTGGGTATTCAACGCAATGGAGAGCCGCTGGTAGTGAGGTTGGTATCAGGCCAACAGTGGCCTGCGCTGGCAGGTAGTCAACCTGGACCATCGCGACAGATAGTGTTAAACCAAAATGCAGTGGGAACACGAGTAGTGCGCCTGCAGCTCCAGTCTGCAACACCATACCAGACTCTGGTTCAGAACCACACTGGACAGGCTCAACAAACTAAGCCTTCCCAAGTCAGTCCACCACTGAACGTGCTTCAGAATACCCAAGGTCGCGAAGTACGGCTGTTGCTAGCAAAGAATAGTACTGGGCAACAAAAGATTGTAGCCCAAGTGGTACAGGACCCAAATCGTGCAACTAGTCCTGTATTGCAGCAGCGACAAGTAAATCAGCCGTTTAAAGTCCCACACATCAAAAGTATCAGTCCTCAGGAAACAGTGTCGCATCAGCAAAATGTCAGCTTATTGCGGACTTCACTACTCCAGCCAACAGGCAAGCGTCAGCAGCAGGTGGAAAGTCACGGCGGAGGCAAGCGAGTAGCAGTAGTCCAGAAAGACGAGCCACTGGCGCCATTGTTACAGCGATGTGGAGAACCAGAGCAGAAGGCTCAGCAGGTAGGTGTGTCACAGCAGACGTTTCCTCAGCAGCAGACAGGTACATCACCCCATCGTAATCAAGTGAGTAACACGGCAAACACTCCACATACATCACCAGAAGACGAGCATTGGAATTCTTCTCGAGAGCAGCAGGCGAATAACTATAAAAAGCAGCAGGCAAACCTAGCAAATGAAGTGGAACGAGAACTCCTTCCTAATCTGAAGAGTTGTGTCGAGTCTGCAGTGTCACAAATGGTACCTGCGTACCCAGGGAAAGAGCAGCGTAAGAGGATGTTGGAAGACCTCGAGGCGGAGGGCCAGCTACAGCAGCAAACTCAATCTTTGGCGCCATTGAGGATGCGTTCGACTCTGGAAGAATTCTGGCAAGATGAGTTCGAGGAAATGGACGAGGAGATTAAGTGCCGCGAATCTTCTCTTGCGGAACCAGCGGAGGCAGTTTCTAAGCATTCTGGAAATGCAGTGGACGTCCCTTGGTGGATAAAACCAGGAAAGTTTCTGTCGGAGTGGCTGAACGATGGCTCCTGCTTCAGGTCGGTTGGTGAGAAGCTCTTCCTGGGACACTCCTGCAACCACAATCTTCAGGAACTTCCAGGGTAAGGCACCGTGTCGTATATTGTGAATACTCAACAGTCATAATAATAATGATAATGATAATAATGATAATGATAATGATAATGCTAATAATCACATCACATAATAATAATCACATCACAAGCGGATGTACAATACTAGCAAATACAGAATACCCCAGAAGACATGACAATGTAGCAAAAATAATACATCAACAGCTTGCCTTACAACATAAACTCATAAAACAACACGTTCCCACATACAAGTATGCACCACAAAATGTACTGGAGAATGATGAATACAAATTATACTGGAACAGAACCATTAGAACAGATAAAACAACACCACATAACAAACCTGACATCATACTCACCAATAAAAAGAAGAAATTAACACAACTAATCGAAATATCCATACCCAATACAACAAATATACAAAAGAAAACAGGAGAAAAAATTGAAAAATACATCCGACTGGCTGAGGAAGTCAAGGACATGAGGCATCAAGATAAAGTTGACATTATACCAATTATACTATCAACTACAGGAGTCATACCACACAATATCCACCAGTACATCAATGCAATACAGCTACATCCAAACTTATACATACAACTACAGAAATCTGTAATTATTGATACATGTTCAATTACCCGAAAGTTCCTAAATGCAATATAACATATACCGTACAGTTAAAAGGAAGTGACGCTTGATCAAGGTCCGTGTCACTTTCCATTTTTAACCAGACTTAACGTCTGAGAAAGTAAAGAAATAATAATAATAATAATAAGTAGTAGTAGTAGTAGTAGTAGTAGTAGTAGTAGTGGTGGTGGTGGTGGTGGTGGTGGTGGTGGTGGTGGTGGTGGTGGTGGTGGTGATAAAGATGGTAATTTCAGTATGTTAGCTATGAATTTTTTTATATTGCCCTGTTACTTACCCACATTTTTTACGACGTTTGCAGTTAACTTCATATCCTCTAGATTATTATCACAAGCCTCTCCCTCCACATCTACCCAACGTGTAGCGTAACCAAGAATGTCACCATTAGCTTAGCAACATCGAAAACGATGTGCTTAACATTAATATTGGTGTGAAACTTCCTGGCAGTTTAAAACTATGTGCCACACAGAGACTAGAATCGGAAACTGTCGCCTACCCGCGGAACTATACAGGCACGACTCGTGACCTGCCTTCAGAGCTTGTTTTAATTCTGTCGAAAATCCCCTAGGCTGTTGATAAGCCATTTCTTTGCCATTTCGGAAAATGAGTACATATACAAGTTACATACATTTGCCTTGGAAAGTTTGTTGTCATCAGGGCACCCCCTGCGGGTCTGGGGGTTAGAATAGGCCCGAGGTATTCCTGCCTGTCGTAAGAGGCGACTATAAGGAGTCTGTCATGTTTCAGCCTTTGTGATGGTCCCCTGTAGGGTTTGAACTCCATTTTTCAAAATTTTCCCAAAGAGCGAGCCAGCTGGGGAAGGGCACCTTACATGGTGCATTTTGTCCATCGTGCATTCCGCCCACTTTCTCGTTGTCGCATTTCAGTCCCGTTCATTCTCCATCTCTTGGGAGGACACCTTCCTGGGTGCATTTTCCACCATGCACTATGCACTGCCGCTTTCTGTGTCGAAAAAATGGTTCAAATGGCTCTGAGCACTATGGGACTCAACATCTTAGGTCATAAGTCCCCTAGAACTTAGAACTACTTAAACCTAACTAACCTAAGGACATCACACACACCCATGCCCGAGGCAGGATTCGAACCTGCGACCGTAGCAGCCCCGCGGTTCCGGACTGCAGCGCCAGAACCGCACGGCCACCGCGGCCGGCCTTTCTGTGTCGACGATGACTGTGGACTTCTTTGCACCTCATATCCAGCATGGTAGCTAGTCCGTTGTTGTGGGGGCCACCATGTTCCCTGTTGGTTGTAGCCTCCTGACCACACAGGGATCGCTCTGCTGATACCTGTGCCCTTAACTCCCCACATATGCTAAGGGGTAGATGCCCATCCCTCTGGGGCATTCGGACTCTGGGCAATGGCCATCCTGTCAGGTGGCCTTCACTGTGGCTGGATGGTGCCTGTGGGGAGGGCCACTGGTCAGAGTGGGTGGCATCAGGGTGGATGACACACGAAGTGTAGCCCAACATCTCTTGCTGGTGGTGAATCACCAGCAGTCTTTAAGCATTCACGAGCTCAATTCAATGTACAGAAGTATGACCCCCAAATCGTTCCCTTCTCTGGCCACATCATGGGAGGAATGTCAGGCTAAGGATGGCAGTGACTCTTACTCGCTTCAGTACCTTCATATGTTAGAGAGCTGATGGGGAATCCTTCATGACGATGAAGCCTCAGTTTTTTGCTGAGCGTTTAGAAGACAAGTTTGGGGAGGTGAAGGGATTGTCAAAAATGAGATCTGGGTCAGTCTTGATCAAAACAGCATCCTCTAGCCAGTCACGGGCGTTACTCGCTTGAGAATAGCTGGGGATGTTTCTGTACCATCACATCCCGTAACAGCTTATATATGGTCCAGGGAATAATGTTTCACAGCGACCTCCTTTTGCAGTCTGACGATGAGCTGCGCACCAATTTAGAGCAGCGAGGTGTACAGTAAATCTGGCGCGTCCATGGGGTCTGAGGGATAATCAGGTTGCCACCGGTGGCTTCATTTTGGCCTTTGGAGGTGATACAGTGCCCGAGAAGGTCAAGGTGATGGTCTACCACTGTGATGTAAAGCCCCATATACCTCCCCCAATGCGGTACTTTAAGTGCTGGAAGTACGGCCATATGTCTTTCCGTTGCACTTCCAGCATCACATGTTGAGATTTGTGGACGACCATCACATCCCAATACTCCACATGCCCCGCCTCCCATCTGTGTCAGCTGCAGAGAGCACCATTTGCCTTTCTTGCCAGAATACAGGATTCTCCAGAAAGAAAGGAAAATTATGGAGTACAAGACCCTGGACCATATGACCTACACTGGGCCCATCAGCTCCGCCAACCCCAGTAACCTCTCAGAGCTGGAAGACTACACCTGCCCCCTTGATGGGGGGCATTCCACTCCCTGATGTTCCCACACCACATACTTCAGAAGCAACCCCCCCCCCCCCCCCCAAACCATTGGGGACGTCTGTCTCCACTTCTAAGCTGGAGAAGCGCAAGTCTTCTTCAACTTCTCTCGCTAGGAAGCAGTTCTTTGGATCACTCGCTTCCCAGGTTTCTGCTAGTGGAAAAGAAGCCACCAGCCAGTGGCTGAAGAGCTCAAAAGCAGCTGGTCGTAGGGCTTCATGCTCATCGTCAGTCCCAGAGACTGGGTCAGTGAAGCCCTCCCACCCATGGAAACCCAAGGAGCAGCGAGAGAAATCCAAAAAGACACCTAATAGCAAGGAAATTGCGATGGCACCCACACCATCGCTACCTACAAGCTCTGTGTCTGAGGATGCAGTGGAGATTCTGGTGTTCACTGAGGACCTAGCTCTCACCAGACACTCAGACACAATGGATAGAGACTGCTCAGGCAATAAGTCGGTGGCAGCATGTGACTCTGAGGCGTAAACTGCCTCATTGAATGTTCCATGCCTTCCCAGTCCCACGATCACGTAATCCTCCAGTGGAATTGGGGCGGTTATTTCCACTGCCTGGCTGAGCTATGGCAACTGTTAAGGTTTATGCCTGCTATCTGCATTGCCCTCCAGGAAACCTGGTTCCCGGCAATGTGGACCTCTGCCCTCTGCGGCTGTAAGTGATATTACAGGAACTGTAGCGACTATAATGGAGTGTTACGTGGAGTTTGCGTTTATGTCCTAAGCTTCGTTTGTAGTGACCCCTCTCGAAGCTGTGGCTGTAAGAATAAGGACGATGCAGGAAATAACTGTCTGCAATGTGTATCTTCCTCCAGATGGTACAGTAACACTGATTGTATTAGCTGCACTGATTGATCAACTCCCTAAACCTTTCGTACTTTCGGGAGATTTTAACGACCATAACCCCTTGCGGGTTGGCGCAATGCTTACTGGCCAGTGCAGAGATGTTGGAACCTTACTGTCTCAGTTCGACCTCTGCCTCTTAAATACTGGGGCAGTCGCACACGTGGTGCATGGTAGTTACTCGGCCCTTGATTTATCAATCCACAATCATCTATCCACTGGAACGCACATGACGACCTGTGTGGTGGTGACCACTTCCCCATCTTCCTGTCACTGCCCTGGCGTCAGGCCCACGGACGCCTGGCCAGGTGGGCTTTGAACAAGGCTGACTGGGAAATTTCACCTCTGCTGTCACCGTTGAATCTCCTCCACCCAGGACATCAATGTAATGGTTGAGCAGGTGACTACAAAAATCGTTTCTGTGGCAGAGAAGACGATCCCTCGCTCTTTAGGGCGCCCCTGGCGAAAGGCAGTCCCTTGGTGGTCGGCAGAAGTCGCTGAAGCAATTAAGGAGCCTCAGCCAGCAATACAGTGGCAAAAGCAGTACCCTTCCCTGGAGCACCTCATGGCCTTTAAAAGGCTCAGTGCCCACGTCCACCAGCTTATCAAAAGACGGAAACAGTAATGCTGGGAGAGATAAGTCTCGGCCATTGGGTGCCGTAAGTCACCTTCCCAAGTCTGGACAAGGATTAAACGTGTCTTCGGGTTCCAGACCCCAACAAATGTTACTGGTGTTACCATAAATGGCATGTTACCTACCGACTCAAACGTGATTGCTGAGTACTTTTCTGGGCACTTCGCTTAGCACTTTGCTCTAGCCTCTGCGTCAGAGAATTACCCCCCAGCCTATCTCACTTCCAAATGGCGGCTGGAAGGGAATGTCCTCATCCACTACACACTACAGCGAATCCCATAACGCCCCATTTCCATAGTGGGACTCCTCAGCGCCCTTGCACATTGCCTCGATGCAGCTCGTGGGCGAAATTGGATCCACAGGCAGATGATTAAACATCGCCCATCTCACTACAAGCGCAATCAACTGGATCCTGTGTGATGGCATTGTTCCATCGCAATAGCAGGAGAGTACCATAATTCTGGTGCTCAAACCTGGTAAAAATCTGCTTGATGTGGATAGCTATCAGCCCATCAGCCTCACCAATATTCTTTGTAAGCTGCTGGAATGTAGGATGTGTCAGCAGTTGGGTTGGGCCCTTGAGTCAATAGCCTACTGACTCCATGCCAGGGTGGCATCTGCCACTGTCACTCTACCACTGATAATCTTGCATCCCTAGAGTCTACCATCCGAACAGCTTTTTAAGATGCCAACACCTGGTTGCCATCTTTTTTTATTTACGTAAAGCATATGACACGACCTGGCGACACCATAGCCCTGCCACATGGTATGAGTGGGATCTCTGGGGCCTGCTCACGATTTTTATCCAAAAGTACCTGTCCTCTGTACTTTCCAAGTTGGTGCCTCCCATAGTTCCATCCATATCTAAGAGGATGGGGTCCTGCAAGGCTCTGTATTGAGTGTGTCTCTAGTTTTAGTGGCCATTAATGGTCTAACAGCAGCTGTAAGGCTGTCTGTCTCACCCTCTCTGTATGCAGATGACTTCTGCATTTAGTACTGCTCCTCCAGTACTGTTGTTGCTGAGCGTTGTTTACAGGGATCCATCCACAAGGCGCTGTTATGGGCTCTAGTCCATGGCTTCCACTTTCCTGCCATGAAGACGTGTGTCATACATTTATGTCGGTCGTACCGTTCATCCGGAACCAACACTTTACCTTCATGATGATCCACTCACTGTAGTGGAGACATATCGATTGTTAGGTCTGGTTTTTGACACTTGTTTGACTCTGCTTCCTCATCTTCGTCAGCTTAAACGGAAGTGGTGGCAGCACCCCAAGCCCTTTGCTGTCTAAGCAGCTGGGGTGTCAGATAACTCCAGACTGCTGCAGCTCTACAGAGCCCTTGTTCAATCCCACCTTGACTATTGGAGTGTGATTTATTGTTCGGCGGCGACTTCACCATTGCGTTTGCTCGACTCATTGCACCATTGAGGAGTTCAACTAGCGAAAGCAGCTTTTAGGACGAGTCCGGTGACGAGCATACTGGTGGAGACTGGAGTCCCTCCATTGAAAATCAGACGTGCACAACTGCTCGCCAGTTACGTTGCAGCTCTCCAGAAGATCCTCATCACCGTCTTATTTTCCCAACCAAGTGGTTCATCTCCCACATAGGCGGCCCAGGTCAGGTCTAACGATTGCGGTTCACATGCGATCGCTTCTGTCTGGAGTCCTTCCCTTTACCACCTCTCCTCGAGGTCCATTCATGTACACCTCCATGGTGTAGCTGTAGGCCGAAGCTTCGCCTGGAACTTTTGTGTGCCCCTAAGGACTCCGTTAACCCTGCGGCTCTCTGCTGTCACTTCCTCTCGACTCTTGAAGTGTTCCACGGCTGTGAAGTGGTTTACACCGATGGCTCGATGGCTGACGGTAATGTTGGCTTCGCCTTTGTACACAGAGGTGGTACTGAACAGCATTCCTTCCCTGATAGATTCAGTATTCAGTATTCAGTGTATTCACTGCAGAGCTGGTGGTCATACCTCGTGCACTTAAATACATCCGCTTGTTTCTGGCTGCCTACGCTGCTGTCACCCTTCTGTTGAGCTCAGATCGAGGAATTTGTCGGAAATGTTCCGATTTTTCTACTTGGCACTCCATTTTCTGGCGTCCACTTCTCCAGCCACTATCTCCATATAAGAAAATGACAAGAGGTAAATTCAAAAAGCAACAGTGAATACACACAAAAACGACAGTCGATAAGTAAACCTATAGTAACTGGCTTACGAACATGTAAAAAAAAAATGCTATGAACTTGCACAGCAAAATAATATTGAAAGTGGCTCTTGTAAAAAAATGTTACGTCACCTTCTTAAAGTGTTGTATATTACTGATACATTGCTGTTCAGTACGCACTAGTTTGAAGCATGATCATTTAACTTTGTGTTTGGTTAGTTTGTGGCAAAGTATTGTCGGGTTGGATGAAAGTAATATTAGCCTGTGTCGTCCTGTGCTTCTAGCATTAATATCGTGTACAGGAAAGACGACCTGACTGGTAATAGGGCTCAGGGTGGGGTGGCCGTGTTCATTACGGACACGTTCCACTCCTCACCTGTGACCTTAACCACAACGCTACAAGCGGTTGCAGCTCGGATCCTGGCCCAGGTTGATGTCACAGTGTGCTCCCTGTATCTACCACCCGCTGAGCGCATTGACAGCGAAGCCCTCGCACGGCTCATTGATCAGCTGCCCCGACCCTTTCTCATTTTAGGAGACTTTAATGCTCATAATGCATTATGGGGTTCCAACAAAACCTGCCCCAGAGGCCAGATGATTGAGCAGTTGATCAGGACTTCCGACATCATACTGCTGAACACAGGTCAGGCCACGCATTTTAGCACCGCTTCCGGTTCGTCTTCTGCCATAGACCTCTCTATTTGTTCGCCTGTGCTTGCGGACATTGTTCAGTGGGTCGTAGACGACGACCTTCATGGCAGCGACCATTTTCCTATCTGGCTTCATCTGCCAGTTGAAATGGGTCGTGTCGCCCAGCCGCCGAAATGGTTGTTCCGGAAGGGAAACTGGACGCTCTACCGGCAGTTGGCTGTTTTTGAACGGTGTGAAGGCGTCCAGGATTGGGTGGATCACATTACGGCGGTGATGCACCATGCCGCTGATGTATCCATACCAAAGTCAAAGGGAACACCTGTGAGGCAGCCTGTCCCTTGGTGGAGTGACGACTGTCGTACCGCCATCAGAGATAGACGGGCGGCTTTGAGAAGATTCCGTCGGTGCCCCACTGCTGCGCATCTAACAACTTTCCGGATAGCACGGGCGCGGGCGAGACAAATCGTTAGGGAGAGTAAACGGAGGTCTTGGCGTGAGTTCCTGAACTCCATCAATAGGTCCACATCTTCAAGCAAAGTATGGGAAGCCATTAGGAGGATCTCAAGGCGATACTCTCGACCGCCAATAGCAGCTATACGTGAGCGGGGGTGTCTCCTAACATCTCCAAGAGACATCGCCCGGGCGTTGGCAGAATCTTTTCAAACTATTACGGCCGACTCTAGCCAGGACCCAGAATTTCTGCGCTATCGGGGTACACAGGAGAGGGCTGGTTTTGATTTCCGTTCAAAGAACGCTGAGGAATACAACCAGCCTTTCTCTTTGTGGGAGTTGGACTCTGCACTGTCCGTATCTCGGGATACCGCACCTGGTCCAGACCTGATATCGTATAGCATGCTGCAGCAGTTGGATCTGCGGTCGAAGGAAGTCGTCCTTCAACTTTTTAATGAAATTTGGAAGACAGGCGACTTTCCTAGTTCGTGGAAAGAATCGATTTTAATTCCCCTTTTAAAACCAGGGAAGGATCGGACCGAACCCAGTAGCTACCGTAGCATTAGTCTCACGAGCTGCGTCGGAAAGACATTTGAGCGTATGGTCAATCGGCGCCTGGTGTGGGTTCTCGAATCCAGATCCTTACTTACCCGCTGCCAGTGTGGGTTCAGGAGGTATCATTCCACCCTCGATAACCTGCTCCTACTCGAAACAGCGATACAAGATGCTTTCCTACGTAAGCAACACCTTATCGGGGTTTTCTTCGACCTGGAGAAGGCGTACGATACTACCTGGAGGCATACCATTTTGCGGCAGCTTTATGAGTGGGGTTTCCGTGGGCGTTTACCCACACTCATCCGATCCTTTCTGTCGGACAGATATTTTAAGTATAAGGTTGGGAATGTCCTGTCTGACCGTTTTAAGCAGGAGAACGGTGTCCCTCAAGGAAGTGTCCTCAGTGTGACAGCTTTCGCAATTGCCATCAATAGTATTGCGTCCACAGTACGACGGCCCGTGCAGTGCTCCTTGTTTGTGGACGATTTCTCCATTTTCTGTGCGTCTTCCTCCCTCACAGCTGCTACACGCCAATTACAGCTGACACTCGTGCGATTGGAGGAATTGTCTAAGACCACGGGCTTTAAATTCTCTTTGGAGAAGACCGTTTGTGTAGATTTTAACCGTTCCCGTTCTCTTTTTAATCTCCCTGTTTTAAAACTAGGAGACACTGTTCTCCCCTTTATGGGAAAAGTGAAATATCTCGGGCTTATTTTTGATGAGAAGCTCACATGGTTGCCACACTTAAAGGATCTAAAGGTCCGCTGTTTCAAGGCTTTAAACGTCCTTAAATGCGTCAGTCATAGATCCTGGGGCGCTGACAGGGCACGTCTGCTCCAACTTTATCAGGCCTTTGTGCGACCTCGACTGGAATACGGATGTCAAGCTTATGGCTCTGCCAGACCTTCCTACCTCAAAATGTTGGACGTGATTCACCATGAGGGTATTAGGCTTTCAACGGGGGCTTATCGCACGAGTCCGGTTGCTAGTCTGTGTGTCGAGGCGGGAGAGCCTCCGCTGTCCATTCGGCGTCTTCTCCTCGTGGTACGGCACGCGTACAGGGCCAAGTCCATTCCTCTTTCATTGGCGTCCAACACTTTTTCCCAGCCGGCACTGGAACGTCTCTTCCGCCACCGTCCGAAGGCAACAAAGCCGTTTGGCATCCGTGCGAAGGAGAGTCTCGAGTTAGTACACCTGGAGGGCATTAAGGTACTCCACCAGGGATGGAGTAGGGGATCTCCCTGGCGACTACAAAGGCCAAGATTACTTCTTGATCTGGCTGCTTACAGGAAGTATTGTACCCCAGACCACCTTTTTAAAATTAAACTTACTGAGATTTTAGAACGCCATTCCGATTTTATTACTGTTTACACGGATGGGTCTAAACAGGGTGATTTTATGGGCTGCTCTGCTGTGTTTCCCGATACTGCCCATCGGATAGGGCTCCCGGAGCAGTTCTCAGTTTACTATGCAGAACCGTTTGCCATTCTGCAAGCATTAGAGCATATGCGCCGACATCGTGGCACGAAATTCATCATCTGCTCCGATTCCCAAAGTGCTCTACACGCTCTTGAACAGATGTACCCAGCAGATCGGATGGTGCAAGAGGTGCAGGACGCACTCCTGCTCTTGCAACAGCAGGGTAAGGATGTAATTTTCTGCTGGGTTCCAGGGCACATAGGGATTCCTGGCAATGAACTTGCAGATGCGGCTGCCAAGGAGGCTTGCTCCATCCCACCTCCTGCTCGCTGTTCCGGCCCCCTGCAGGCCATTACGTCTTTCGTGACTCGGAAGGTCATGCGTTGGTGGGAGGCTCAGTGGCTGGACGTGAGGGATAATAAGTTGCGAGCGGTGAAGGATTCTGTCCGACCGTGGCTCACCTCCTTCCGCCACCGACGCGCTGAGGAAGTAGCCCTTACACGGCTTCGAATAGGACATTGTCCTTTGACACATGGTTTTCTGTTACGTCGTGAGGAGCCACCAACGTGTCAGACATGTGGGACACAGCTGTCGATACGACATATTTTAACTGAGTGTGTTTTATATGCGGGTTTGAGGGTCGATTTCCGTTTCCCACCAGACCTACCCTCTCTTTTAACTAATAATGAGGCGAGTGTTGCTAGGGTTTTACGTTTTTGTGTGATGTCTGGCCTTCTTCCCAAACTATTGGGATTGAAGTCTTAATGTGCTGTCCAGTGGTTTGGTCACCCATTATTTGTAAGTGGTCACTCAGCCACCGTTAATTATTTTTCCCTGTTTGTACTGCTATTTTATTTTTAGTTTTATCTCCCTGTTTTGATGTGCTGTGTCCAATCTTGCAATTTGGACAATACCAATTCTCTCACAATTCGGCTCTGCATTGAACTTTTGGGAACGGGCGCTGATAACCTCGCTGTTGTGCGCCCTAAAACACTAATAATCATAGCATTAATATATTATGAAATCAGCTTTCACTTAATTTTGTGACACCATAAAACGCATTTGTTGCAATGGAAACAAGACTGAAACAAAGACATAACACCACAAATTTCCTTTAGGAATCTGTGTTGCAATGATGGGTGCTCATTAACGTTCAGTAGACTTAACGAATGGTTGAATATTGCAGGTCGTCCGAGGTGTCGAATGAGCAAAGTGAATGAGGCTCATGTTTATGTACAGTCTATGTTTCATAATAAATAGTTACCTGCCACATCGACATGGGTGGTGTCTTACCTTGAAAAAAATCGAGTGGTGCTGTGTCTACAGTGGAATTATCCACTGTCGTCTGTTCCTGTAAAAGGTAATGTACCATCTTTCACAGTCCTTTGCTAATCATAGACATAAATTTGTTTTAGTAATACCACATACATTCCACCCGAAGATGCTGTATGTTTTTTTCCTTGGCACGACGGCATCTACCAACAGGACAATGCAACATGTCACACAGATCACGGTGTACATGTGTAGTACGAAGAGCACGTGAATCAGTTTACCGTACTTCCCCGGGCACCCAACTTCCGGAATTTAAATCCAATCACGAAGCTGTGGGACTACCACGATCGGACTGTTCGTGCCATGGATCCTCCTCAATCGAGAGATCTGGCGCAACTGGCTATGGCACTAGAGTTGGCATCGCTCCACATCCATGATGGTAGCTTCCAGACACTCACTGACTCAATTCCTGCACGCTCTCGCACGCTCTCGCACGCTCTCGCACGCTCTCGCACGCTCTCGCACGCTCTCGCACGCTCTCGCACAAAAAAGCAAAGTGGAGTAAACTAAGCATTCGACAACAGCTACTATGCAACTGTTAACTGAGGCAGACCGTGTCATGAAGTGGTATTCCGCGCTTGACCTCCATCCTATCTTATGCAGCCAGCAGCCATACGAGTCGTTGGATGGTTGAAACTAACTCCCCATGCCTACACCCTCCTATGTAAAATAGCCAATTTCAGGTGTACCGTTAAAACTAGTACCTGGACGGCAGAGTGTGATTTGAGGTTTCTCTATTGCCTCCCCCCCTCATCCCCCTCCCACCCACCCCCCGCGCACCATCCCAATGTGCTGATTTTTCTCGCCGTTAAAGCGCTGAGGATAGGTTGCCAAGTCGTCGGCAGCCTGAAGCCATCGTCACGATTGAAATCGTTCCATTGTTTAGCATCCTCGACTATCCGTTTACAGTTACGTGATGCTTTTGCTAAACTTTTCTTACATTAGCAAAGTCTGCATTCAGACTGCATGTTCCACTTTGTTCAGTACAGATGACGTGTTGGGTTACTTCAGTTGCACATTTCGTTCATGCTCGTTGAGCCTTTCATAACGTGCATGTCCGCTGTCACCTATGCTTGCTTAACGTCTTTATTTCTTCTCCCCGAACTCGAATTCTGTCTCCAAATGTCTCTTAGGTTCCCTTACTGCTTGCTCATTGTACAGATGGAATGACTTTGATGATAGCTACAACCCTCCCTCACTTCCTTCCCAATCACTCGTTCCCGTTCACCCCCCTCCCCGCCCCTTCCTCCTTTTGACTTAGGTAACTGCTGTTTGCTTTCTTTACAACTTGTAAATAGTCTTTCGCTCCGCTGTTTTACCCCTGCTATATTCAAAATTTGAACAGTGTGTTCCAGTCCAAACTGTCAAACGTTTTATCCAAATCTAGAAATGCTGTAAACGTAGGTTTGCTTTCTTGAACCTGCCATCTAAGAGTCGTAGGGCCAGTATTGCTTCGCGTGTTCCGCAGGGCTATTTTGGAACTTCTAATAACCCTACCACAACAAAGGTCAAAATTTTAATAACTATTGTGGTGTTGCTCACGCTGCTAAATACTGCATTTTCTGGCAACAACAGTCATATTATGTGGCAGGTGTCATTAGAGCACAGTTAATAAAGTCATTTCATGTAATAATCAAAAAACTAGTCACTCATCTTTTTGTGTTTCCCACGCTGGTCTCGTCGTAAAATCATGGCTCAATCGTTGAAAATCTAGGTTATTGATTCCAAGCTCGGATGCAAAGAGGCCTAGGTTTTATTCTGCTATATTCAAAAGTTTTGTAGATGCGCTTCACAAATCATTCTTGAAGATTAGACTTTTGCAGGACAATGGTGATGTAAAAAAAAAAAAAAAAAAAAAATGCAATCAGCACTCCGAATTTAAGTTACACTTCCTTTTAATTGCAATGTCACGTAAACACAAAAATCACTTCACAATACAAAACATACTTGAAACCATCTTCCTCACATTTTATAAGCCAACTACAATATGCATCTTTCCAGCATGACGTCCAAGACTTGCCATTTTCAAGGTCCGACACTCTAAGAACTCAACAACTAACTATCGCTTAGGCGCCCAAAATACAGAGTTACAAGTACGTCAAAGATCATAGTGACAAAAGAAAGAATACACATAAGAATAATATCATTGCAATATAAACATATCGATGTATCACAAATGAAATCAACTCTGAATGTTGTCTCGGAAATATGTCAACTACTTTGCAGAAACACAGTAGAATATAGCTGGTATCGAGAGGTTCAGGCGAGGTGCCGTAAAGGTTGCGTAATTCAAGTACCATTACAAACGGAACTGATATTCCCCGAGGTCGGCTTGTACCAGTTTTTCCATTCTTCTGTAAGTAATTCGTGCCAGTATTTTGGACCCACCACATACTAAACTGATAGTTGAGTAATATTTGCCGCTGTTGCACCTGCTCTATTTAGAATAGCCTGGATTTATTTTCTCCATCCCACATTCTTTTTGAAGTCTAAGGGTATTTCGCTGTGCCATATGTCTTGCACACCAAGTGCAGTAGTTTGAACGTGGCTGGTTTTCCCAAAGTTATCAGTAGTTCTGGGGGAATGACCTCTACAGCCTTGGTTCCACTTAGGTCTTTCAGTGCTGTCATTATTCTAGCCGTATCATTTGTAACACCTCATCTTCATCTACTGTCTCATTCCTTTTAACAACATCGTGTTAATTTCCTTCACAGATACGAAATATCAAATTTACACGAAAACGCAAAAAAGTCGGACGACTGTTAGGAGAGCAACGTCGCATACACAAAAATGGTCATTATGCATCTCTGAAACTGTATTACACAGCTGAAAATTGAAAATGATACCGCACGAAATCTACCTTTTAATGCCAAAATGCCTCAGTTGGCAAACTTAAAGGCATTTAGTGTCATAAGAACATTGCCGTCACAAATGCTTTTTGCTCTGTTGTCAGACAATGTTACGGATGTTTCATGGTCTGATTGATGAAGCTGTGAGTGCGCTAGAAAAATTTTTTCAAGTCGATGTTTCCCTTCCCCACATTTGTGAAAAAAATTGGAAAATACTCGATTTTATTGTCAGGAAAATAAATGCTGTCGTCCTGATATATTTTGCGAATTTATGGGACGTGATAAGTTGGTTTATTATACACTACACATCTGCGCTAACAGTACTGCAAACTGCCGCTTTTTAAACGAAACACTCAAAAAATAAAACAAGCAGAAGCTTTCCTTTTCCTGCTATCATTCCAGCGCTACACCACTTCTTACTGAATGATTTATATGAATCAGTAGCAGAGACAAAAGCCTCATTCTTTTTCAGTACCCATTAATTACTGTGTGGGATAAGTATTTTCTTATTTTATTTATCATTTCACAGGAACGGTACAGAGAGCTTGCTGGGACAATATCCTCATGATAAAAGGATGAAGAATACTAAAGAAGAAAAGAAGCGTTTTAATTCAGCCCCTCTTCCGACGCCTAAAGATTATAATGAGGAAAACGAATCACAGATACCACTCCTTGAATATATCAAAGAACTGGATTGCTTAATGAGGCAAGAAAATTCATCTTCACTAGAAGATAGGAACAAAGTTGATAAGGCAGTCAATTTCGATAACATAGACGATATTAACTGGAAGTAAGAGGAAAGAAAATTGGAGTAGTGGAATTTGGAAGAAAACTTTGAGAAAATGAAGCACGAGATGGCGTCATAAAGGTAAGAAGATAAAAAAAAAAATAAATAACTGGGCAGTTTTTATAGACGTCTTGCAATAATGGTAAATCTACGTATGATGAACTGCCATGGAAATTGGTGTAGTAAAGGTTCTTGAAGAAAACCACGGAGACTGTAAAAAGATATATATACTGTGTAGTTAAGACAAGAGCAAGTTATGTTGGAAAAAATAGTGTCCCACATTTTGTGTAAAATCGTACACATCATATTGTGACACTAACTGACCACACCTTAGATTATATTTGCCAGAATTATGTGTAAAAGTGAAAATTAATTCTTTTGTATTGGATTGTGAAATTATGTGAAATGACAGTTAGTGAAATAAACTGCTTCAGAAAATTCTGTTTAATTTCATCGACTTAACTGAATGACACAATGTAAATTATGCACTAATTTATCACCATTTTAATAATATGTAAGCCTCCCGGATACCTGCAAGTCAAAGCAATACTTACAAATGGTGGTAAGTTCCACAAACACAACACAGCTGCAGTTTGGCAATCACAACGTCAAATATTTGGTCTTCTGTGTTCTTACCATGACTGGGAATAACTACTACGTCACATTATCTTCTGTGTTCTTATCATGACTGGGAATAACTACTACGTCACATTATCTTCTGTGTTCTTATCATGACTGGGAATAACTACTACGTCACATTAATTTCTGGGATATTCCCTGACGAGCAGTGATCATACTTCTCATGAGTTTCCATATTCGGCATCCTTACTTTAAATGTAGTTTGTAGCTTACTACAAGGTACATAGTAAGCTAGACGTAAACTTCCTTTATTTCGAGAAAAAAAGCCGCTTTAATACGAAATACTAACCTAACAGCCGTTTTAAGTGCGTATTTTGGGTATTGAAATAGTGATTAAATTTCGTAAATAGCAGTCTGTTAGTCCTTATATTAACGCTAATTGTGGCAAGGTAAGACCTTATTTAAAAATGTGTTCCTTTTTGAACCTATATCAGTGATCGTCCATCATTTACGGGAACCCTATATACTAGAATTTTGCAGTTTAAAGACTACATTCGAAATACTGTACTTGGTTTTTGTTGGTTGCATGTTTTGAGGAACGACTATTACATATACGAATAACCCAGCTTTAATTCCCGTTGTGACTATTCTCTTCTGATATCTAACAAGCATACTAAGTATTATTTTTGTTTTGTGAAGCTGTAATAGCTTGTAGACTAACAGAAGAAACATTTAGGCAGGCACAGCAGTTGTCTGGATGTATTCTGAATAGACCTTATTTGCCTGCTCACAGCAGTTATTTGGCAAGGAGGTAGATCATTCACTCTTCAAATTTTCCTGTTGTTATTGTTAATCCGGGTTTGATAAGGCCTGCCACAGTTCTCTCTCTCTCTCTCTCTCTCTCTCTCTCTCTCTCTCTCTGATTTTTACCGGAATAGAGGAGAAGTTCAAGCAGAATTTAAGTGAAAACCACTATCTCTTAAAAGTCAACTGCTAATGTAGGCCCAACAACTTCCTTACAACACTATCCCGATAGCTGTAAGTACACATCCGTATTTGTTAAGTTTCCCTAAGATCACCAGAGTCAAGGCAGTGTTGCGCATTAGTTCTTTTGCTCGGCTGACGCTCAGTACACGTGTTCCAATGGTCTGACCAATGAATGACATACCACAGCAACAAGGGGTACTGTAGACTTCGGCCTAAGGCGGAATAAGAGCATTCTTTACAGACCTAAAAAAGCCCTATCTTAGATTTCACACTGCGTATCCGCAGAATACGATAAATCCTGGGTTAGGCGAAAAACACAGTAAAGGCAACCTCGTTATTTTCAACCTTCACACGATTATAAGTTGATCGCTAGCGCAAGGTTTGTCTGATTTGTCTTTCAAAATCATCATTTGGCAATAGGTGACTTCAACGTAGACTAATTCAGCTGACAAACTTTGATGGTCTGATACGATGAGGGCTCTGAGAAACGAGGAGCGATATGGCCCTTCACTCTGACCAGGACGGTGATAATATACAGCCTGAAAATATGTCAGTTTGTTGGCGTCCGATAAACAGCATGTTCCAACATATCATCAGTCTTCCTCCTGACCAGGACATCAAGGAACAAAAGCCAGCCATTCATTTATACCGCAGTTGTGAAGTGGATATTCAAGAGGATTGAATTCTGACGTCCTAAAAAGGTGTGTAAATTCCTCAATGGCACCAACTCCAAGGAATGTTCCACGAAATGACAGTAATCTGTGAAAAAGAGATCCCGATTGCAACTCCATCTGTCTGTCCATAGCACTGATCGTTGAGTAATAACTAAGCAGAAGTCAACACACAGAGAAAAGGTTTCATTAATTCAATGCTAGACCTAGCCTCAATCAACTGTAAAAAAATCAGAGAAATGCGGATGACTGTTGTATCTACATCAAAACTTACTAAAATAATAGTCATTAAAAGGCAGTCCTTCTAATCGACTTAATAAATCTGCAGAGTTCTTAACGTGATATACAGATTGAGCCACTAGTGGGCTCAAAAGAGCAGCAATTCTTTCTCCAAGTTAGTATGTCGGAGCACCAGTTTTACTGACAAAAAGAGCTAAGAGGACGCGCCTCCACCTCTTCCTTGTGGATCTTCTGAAGGCCATATAATCTAAGGAGGGAAGCAGAAGAAGAATTAAGACCCACGACAGTTGCTTACAACAAGACACTTTCCTTCAGGAGTTACTAGTATTCTTGTCAACCCTTTTTCTTTGATCAGCACTAAGTCAGAGTTATGCTAGATCACCGGGCGAGGTGGCGCAGTGGTTAGCACACTGGTCTCGCATTCGGGAGGACGACGGTTCAATCCCGTCTCCAGCCATCCTGATTTAGGTTTTCCGTGATTTCCCTAAATCGTTTCAGGCAAATGCCGGGATGGTTCCTTTGAAAGGGCACGGCCGATTTCCTTCCCCATCCTTCCCTAACCCGAGCTTGCGCTCCGTCTCTAATGACCTCGTTGTCGACGGGACGTTAAACACCACAAACCTAACCTAACCTATGCTAGATCAGTTAATAAACACTGCATCTTTTGAAGATAATCCAGCTTGTCCAAGACAATACAGTATTGCTGTTGCCCGTGGATAAGACACCAGTATCCACCCTGGGTGGACGCAAAACATCTCTCTAAGATGGTGTAATATTACTCTTGGGCGAACACGGCCGAATCAACACAAGACATGAGTCTGTGTCCTCGGCAACACAACGGCTTAAGTGATCAGTTGGTTTGTAAAACCTCTGCTTGTCAAACAGCAGGTTCATTAAAATACAAACAAAGCTACGTATCTCGTATTTTCTAGTAGAGTGAGTTACTCTTAAAATACACTCCCATTTACACTCAAATATTCAACAGGGTGGCACTCATAAGTTACAGTATTGTTGTCTCATATATAGCCAAGTGACAGCCTCTTCAAGGATCAAAGAAATACAAAAGTTCTGCTATTAAAGCAGTGTTGAATGAAGTTCGCACTGTAATCTCTTTTTACAGTTTCTGCATTCGGCTCGGGGTGATAACTGCGATTTCTGCACGGGTGCCTGTATTGTAATTGAATGTTATTTGATCACGACTGCATAACGCAATTAAAAAAAGCTTTGTTTGCAATCGTAAAAATTTCGTCGTTTATAAAGTAGTGACGGGTAAACTATGAATTCCTTTGTCGTTCATTTTTAGAAAGTAGCCATGAGACACAAAAAAGTGTAAAACCATTCTACCGGTAATCTCTTTTGCCTATCTTTCTTTCAGTTCGTGTACTGTGGCTTTTCTCAATTCTGGCTCCTATAATATTGAAAGAAAAAAATATTAAGAGTAGTTAGCTCTTCCTTTCAGTATCGTAACTTTATATTCTTCCCAGAACTACCAAATTTGCGCCCGCTCCCATCCCGTAAAACATGTCTGCCATTTTCCTACATAGGTTTAGAAATTTTCATAATAGAATAAAAATTGTTTAACTACATTCATATAAAATATTGCGCACAACAAATTGTTGTAGTAGTAAGGAGATCATGTGTAGTATCAACCTCCTAAAAAATTGACGTAAAACGGGATTGCAGTGTTCATACTTGAATAATGATAATTAAAACCAACAGGTGTATTGTATCGAACGTTGTTCATTCAAAACTTGCTACCAGCTTCGACGCCAAAAAGCGTCATCTTCAGGTCCCAAGCGTAATCTGCCATCAAAGTACGAACTGCAGTGACAGCGATCAACGGAGTCTTCGGATGGAAACAGTACAACCTACTGCATGTAAGCCAGTCATGTGCAGCCAGCAAAGTCGTGTTCAGTCAGACCAAAATTGGCTGGATTCAAAATTTTCGCCGCAGTAACAAGGCCACCAATGGTCAGGCGATTTATTGTTTAAAGAGCTACTCCACCCTGGGTTTAGAACGTAGTAAACAGCTGATATAAGAATCATATTAGGCGATTTCATCGAATAATTTGGCGGAGAAGAGGTAAACCAAACATAATTGTCACTTTCCCAGCACAAAATATTCAGTAGGAATGCGCCCAGATTCATTGCGTTGTCAGTAAAAAGAACTTGAAAATCATGTCGACCTTCTTACAGAAACATTTTCTAAACCAACAGATATGGAGGTAGCCCATAAAGTTACTTGAGTATGAAATCCTTCACATTACTGTGAAGCACATAAAAACAAGATCACGATGTACAAATTCGTAGAAGTGCTAACGTCGACTCAGATCACTATATTGTCCGCATCAAAGCTAAATTTTTAGCAAAAAGCTCACTGAAAGAGTGCACAATGCCAAAAAACTGGCTCACAGAAGATTCTAGAAACTAATACGAAAGGCAGAGAGCACCTTAAAGATTTTACAGGCAGACTCCTGTTCACATATAAGCAGAATATCAACCACGCACCAAAGATGACATCTACACACATCATTAGACTCTCAAATAACTGTAGATCTAAGCGACATGGCATCATTTCAGAATTATTGAAGCACACAGAAAACTGCCAGAAAATGGGAAGTACCCACTCGTCCAAACACTGTGCAAGAAAGATGACAGAAGAGGTGTAAACAATTGCGGGATCTCTCTGGTTCAATTTACATAGAAGATATACTCAAAATACTTCGCTCGAAGAACACAAGCATTGCTTGAACGTACGATCGGCGGAACCAAACTAGCTTTCCACTAGAGTGCTCATACGTAGAATAGATCTTCAACCTACATTACTGAAATCTAAGGCAACCCGAAACAGGCGAGTCATTAGCATTTTCGGCATGACTCGATTGACGGATAGTTTCTATCTTGTATCCTAGAAGGGCAGGGACTAGTCTAAGACAGAAAGCCTCGTAACCAAACACTCACGGGCACAACGTTCGAAGTAAAATTTGTGTTGGAAATACCAGAATCTTTCGAAATGAAAGCAGGTGTTCGCTAGAGAGATGGACTGCCACCACTCATCTTCAATCTCATCTTAGATTCAGTCCTTAACACACTATGGTTGCCAGTAATATTCGAGCGTTGGCAGCACAATCCGAAACATATCGCAACTATTATTAAATTCTTAGTGCTGTAAAAACGAAATTTCAAATAGCAGTAGGCAGACGAACAACAGTCGTAACAAAGCAACAAGGACTTACATAGATCAGCATCCACTAAATCTGTATGTAGAACTTTAACTTACATCGTAGAACAGCAAAAAGGGCTAGAACGGTTCATAACTTCTTTATACAGCACCCTAAATGCGAACGAAATAGTATAAACAAAAATATGTGCATATTCCAGACCATCGCAGATGCCTTGGAAACAATAAAGGCGAAAACGCACATGGCCAAGAATTTTTTTATTTCTGATTAAACGGGTCCAAAGCAGGAATGATCAATAACGCTGAGACAGAGGTAGCTCGATGTACAGTATTTCCGAACTGCATAAAAAGCGGTATCAGAAATGAGTTAGCAAACGCATCATCTCTATACGTGAGTAGATCCGGTATGCAATAAAATTCGCGTCATTACACTTATAAAGGGTACAGTCGCATTAATCAACCATACAAGCTTCGACACAAAAAAAAAAAAAAAATCATGAGCACCATGGACGTCAACACGCCCTACAAACTGACACTTCGAGGAAACAAAGTAAGGAACCGATTGCAGAATGTGTGTTGCCATGCAGTGGCGAGTGACTTGCCTGCCTTCTGCACGCCAGATGTCGCTGTTTCTGGTCAGTCCACGTAACGCCAAAGAAATATTCGCTCTCATCAACCGTAAACATTTTCCCCAAAGAATTAGTCAAATGGTTCTCAAAACACAGACGACTGTGCTTCTATACTCGTATTACGTAATGAATGTACCGAGGAAAGAGGCATTATTGAAAATAAGGATTACAAAATTATATAGCATCATGAACAACGCAATCGACCATTAAAACAAAATATGCAGCTCCCTAATGTAAGAGACCAGAACAACCTTTCTCTAAGCATCCACGTAAATCCATCCGCCAACGAAGCAGTCTGTCAGCCACACGCAAAGAAACCAGCAAAATGTCACCGGAGGTAATCAACGCTATTACCACACACCATTAATTCGTGAGCTACAGTTAAAACAAATGGTAAAAATAAGGCTTTACTAGAATTAGTATACTTTCTTTACAGATATTATGTAATAACAATACAGAAGGTATCAGAATGCTTAAACAACACATCTGCAGCTCACCAATAAAACAGAATGATTTTTTAAACGAAATCGCCTAACAATCGAGTGCACGTAAGCCAGGTCACAATTATATACAACTAAATGTGACAAAGTTAGTTTTGTTGTTTAATGTGACTGTATCATTTACACAGTGCAAAAAAGTATCGCTTTTGTCAACCACTGCGACCCAAAGGTTTGAAATTTACGTCAAATGCGCCTACAGCATTTCTTTGTAACTGTGCAAAAATGTAGCTCGGCGGCGCTTCAAACAGCAAGGTGTCGGCAAAAAAAAAAAAAAAGCCATAAACCCAGTTCACGTGAGGTTGGTTAGTGATGTCACATTGTCACCAGAGTTCTGCCCAAGGCCTTAGTGGACATGTCACGCGACTGGAAGGTCGTTACAGTCCCCTCTTACCCGGATCTATCGTGTACGCAAATCGACGTTTCCGTGTAGTCGTTAACCACAATCCTCTTTTAAATGTTTGCAAACCTGCATTTCATCCTAGGCCTATGCTTTTTGTGCGTACAATAAAATAACATGTATGATGATGCGGTTATTTGTGATGTCATTAGTGTACACATTGCCAAGGAGCACAAAAATATTTGCCACTGGGCGGAGTCGAACCTGCGACCCATTTCACTGCGAAATCTGATTTCTTACCGCTTAGCCAAACACCGCTTCCTGAACACACTGTGACAGGGACAATTGATAAGCTGCACTTGATCATTTATCCATATCAAAATTCCTTTTATTTCCTAAACGCTTGGCCATCTGGAGGTTCCACTAGGGGCACTTTATTGTTTCACCACACCCTACATGTACCATAAATTTGGGCGAATTCAGCGATGACGAGTAGGCGTCCTCTCCTTGTCAGACTCGAGATAAAGGGGTTCATAAATGAAACAACTCTTTCGCCTGGTGCGTTGATTCCCACACACATCGAAAACAATAGATCGCGGCAGGACGACTTTGTACAAAGGTAACACTATTGACAACGGGGTACTGAATCCTAGTCTAAGGACATCGTGTGCTAGCAACCAATTTTAATGTGATCACATCCCTTTCAAGTGTATTTCGACATCATATTTTCTGCTCTGATGTACAGGGTGGAACCAATAGGAACAGTTCAAAACCTTTCATCAAAATTCCAATGCGATCCGAAGCAGCAAATGGAAGCATACGTTTTTTTCAGCCCTCCTGTTTTTCGACAGCTTGTGCCATGATCAGGAAGAGGGGTGAAACCTGGTGGTCGAGGGAAGGCAGGGTTCGGTTACCATTGTGGACGAGGCCATAATCAGTTACTATTGGTTGCCTTTTACAGTTACACAGATTTATTTTTAAAACAGTAATTCCAGAATCAACAACAAATAAAAAATACACGTTATTAATGAAGGAATAAACAACTGTGTACATAATAGCGTTTTCAGTGCGTTACAATTTAGCAAATAACCATAAAATACAGATACAGATGTCAAAAAAGCCACTGTGATCATGGATGAAGGCCTTACACGCCTATAATGGCAATAAATTAAGAGTATTTAATAACATGCTGCAATTACAGCCTACAGGTATTGAAATATTAAAAGTGGCCAACACAGGAGAAGGTATCAGACGCCAGGAACGGCAGTAAATAAGGTTTTAAGGCTTACTACTACAATACAAAGCAAATGACCACAATCTCGGCTGTATGCCTTACACGCCAGGAGCGGCAATTATATAAAAAACTTAGAAACCTGCTGTAAAACAGCAAATACAAGCAAAGGTTAATTAACGAAACAAGCAACTGACCACCAAACGGGTGAAATAAGATGAGAATAACCTTGTAACACAACCCTTTCACTGCTAGATTTATTCCAGAAGGCGACCGAAACTATTAACTAGACACACATATCCTTTAATGTGGGCATTACAAGGTATGGTAATAAATAATACAATAATAAAAAAAAATAAGGACCAGTCACAGACAGTGTTATAGGAATCGACCTCTGAGAAGGTGAGGCAACAAACACATTCGTGAGGGATGAGATAGGCAGCCAAGAGTTGCATTCACTTCACAAAATGGTAACTCACACTAATGGAAGTCTAACGAATGGCTAATGATAACCTTGCTGAAGCTACCTGATGTCCAGTAAATCAAATGCAAGAATGGAACAACACGCCAAAACCGGAACCAGCGGACTGCAATACTCCCCCCCCCCTCTCTCCCCCGGAATACTATGCTTAGAGCATCTGGAGTGAGAAAGGAATCACTACCAGCAGACTAGAAGAATCACAAACGGCCTACAATCAAGAAAACTGTCAGAACGACACTTATTACCCCACAGCAGCGGCATGGCGAGGAAACGTACACTGTCGTTACATACATTAAACCCCAGCGCGGGTAACTGGGGCGTTAGTGGCCACTAGGGAGGAAAAATACCGCTGGTTGAACTTAACAATTTGTGACAAGCTGAACGCAATAAATAGTAATAAGAAGTCGAGGAAAGATAATCACATCCGCTTTTCCAAATTACTACATCCGATGCTCTTCGCCTCAGCAACACTACGAGCAGCAACACGAACCCAAGTCACTGGAGAATCGCGAGATATCACAATGGTGAAGGTTTCTCTATTTGAATTGAAATGCACTAATCTTAAAGCCTGCAGGATCTGGCATTATAACACGAGGTCGTGCACCCTCGTGACCACAGCCCTTCCATCTGGCAGTTCACGCACACCGCTAGTGGTCCCAGCGTGTTCTCTCTCACTGCGCGGAGCTGGCTCCTCCTGAGTCCCCAACCGAACAGCCACACTCACATGACACGGAAAAACGACGATGTTTCCCCAAAGATAGGACAACAGTTACTACATATCGATAACCGCCGCTGCTGCCACTAACGGACAGGCGACGCCTGCGAAACGAGTGGCGCCAGTGAATACGAGAAGAAGGCTAACAACCACAACCATGCCAACTAAAGGATACGGTCTGGCCTCCAACAGAGGGTGGAAACTACACACAGCACCAACGTGAGCCGCAGCCCGGCTGAAGGGGTGAATGAAACATCGACATGTGCCTGAATAAAACAGCGAATGGTCCCTCTATGACCTCGAAGTTCGGTGACGCTCTTGATGTCACCCACACAACTTTGTTGAGTACATGAAAAATACACCTGCCAGAGACTTTGACTGCCATTCAGTTGAGTGGTGCATTACGTCTGCTTTATTGCCTGAGGGCAGGAAATCTCACCTAAGGGGTACAAATGTAGCTGTAGATGCTAAGATTGCCTGTAAATTAACCAAATGCAGAGAACTTGAGGTAACAGAGACGACAGTTAAAATTAGTCGAGCATTTCTGAGGATCCCAAGGCAAGTATGAGCAAATTAGGCTCGGAGACAAGATTTTTAAATAAATAAATTTAATGAAATTACAGCAATAGTAATAAAAAGGTAGATAAAGGTAATTTAGCAGTCGTTGGTTCATTGGTTGTTTTGGTGGAAGGATCAAACAGTGATGTCATTGGTCCAAATTCGGCAGTGGTAACATGTGACATAGATTACATTAATGAAACAGAAACTTTTCTAAACGGATGACATAAAAATGGTACAAAAATATATTTCAGGAAGACCTGCTTCAATTAAGAGAAAATCGGCAATAACGTTGAATTGCCAGCTTCCTGAATTACGTTCCCGTGATTTTGTGTCGTCATTGTCACTGTAGAGTCTTGTACCATGGGAATCGAGGAGAGGATGTTGTTTGGTGGCTGGTATCCTCTTTCTATAACACAACTGCACACATGTATTAACAGGGTTCTTTATTCATAACACAGCCGCACCTGAGATACAGAGAATCTTGTTGGTTAAGATACAAATACCAGAACGTCGCATAACGTGCACAGAGCGGAAATACGAGGTACTAAACTACAGCCTAACTATGATAATGTTAAGCAAATCTTTGTGTTTAATATTTACAATTAATACTGAGAGTGTCGTAAATTATCTGCCGAAATACAAGGCGCCTCCAATTTAGTCACCTTGGTAGGAAGTGCCGACTAACAGTTATAAGGCAACAGGCACCTCTAAACAGTGTTAATAAATATAAAGGGTATTGTATTACAATAAAAATATTCTATTGCAATAAAAATATTCTGTTACAATAACAATATTAAATGGAATACTAGAAACAACTCGGGGCCCTGAGGAGCGTCCTTCACTGATAAGCATTCGGTAAAATTTAGAAATCAAGAGAAGTGAAAAGCTCTACCAACGTACAGTTTGCATCTCTACCGCCAGCAAGCAGACAGGTAAGTAACATACGCTGGACATCAACCGGCACAACCGCACGGTGACGTAGGGTACATATTAGACATAGCGGGCTTCGTGGACAACACGAAAACATCTAAAATACACATCAATTCCTTGTTGTTGTTGTTGTGGTCTTCAGTCCTGAGACTGGTTTGATGCAGCTCTCCATGCTACTCTATCCTGTGCAAGCTTCTTCATCTCCCAGTACCTACTGCAACCTACATCCTTCTGAATCTGCTTAGTGTATTGATCTCTTGGTCTCCCTCTACGATTTTTACCCTCCACGCTGCCCTCCAATGCTAAATTTGTGATCCCTTGATGCCTGAAAACATGTCATACCAACCGATCCCTTCTTCTAGTCAAGTTGTGCCACAAACTTCTCTTCTCCCCAATCCTATTCAATACCTCCTCATTAGTTACGTGATCTACCCACCTTATCTTCAGCATTTTTCTGTAGCACCACATTTCAAAAGCTTCTATTCTCTTCTTGTCCAAACTAGTTATCGTCCATGTTTAACTTCCATACATGGCTACACTCCATACAAATATTTTAAGAAACGACTTCCTGACACTTAAATCAATACTCGATGTTAACAAATTTCTCTTCTTCAGAAACGCTTTCCTTCCCATTGCCAGTCTACATTTTATATCCTCTCTACTTCGACCATCATCAGTTATTTTGCTCCCTAAATAGCAAAACTCCTTTACTACTTTAAGTGTCTCATTTCAGGATTAAATTAAAGCTGCTCAGCCTTCAGTTTTCAGCTACCGCAGGTCGACATGTGTGAGCAGCCCATAGTGGCTACCCTTCTATGTTTTCTGTTTTAAAATGTTGTGACTAAGGCTTTATCTCTTGATATTTAGTTTATACGTGACATGCCAGTTTGAATGTTTTACTTCTAATGAAGGCACTCTTAGTAGTTGCCGAAACCTGTGTCAAAAGACTTCATTTTTGCGACAGAGGGCTGTTATTGCTTTAATTTTAATACCTCAGCTTCCAAAATAAAAACGTTTATTCCTTTCAAGTTCGACCCGAGACACCAAGAGGAAATGCCGAAGTAAATAAGATGTTAGACGTACGACGGGTCAAGTTGAAGGATGTTGACGACAGCAACGCAGTGCCAGGACCAGCAAAGCGCAGACGGCAGCCGCTGAGCCGGTCACCGCAGCACAGGCCTTCACAGCTCTCTCGTCAGGCCCTAGCTCCAGTCCACCGACACAGCCTAACCCGCCTCTCGTGAGCCACATACCTTCCTCGTACGGCAGCGACTTAAAGTATAATTATCACCTTAACAATATGAACCTTTATTATATCGACACTAATTATTTTAGACATAACAATATTTATAGACTTCTTGAAAAATACCGAAACCATACAGCTACGAAACTGTATCCTTTCGGTGCAGGACCGATTCTCAGCGAGCTGCCATGGCTCACTAACCATGTTTTGTATGTGGTTCCATGGTTTCTTCTGTGTTTTACTTTGTCAGAATGATTTGTCTTTTAACCCTCGTAAGTACAGGGTGTTTCAAAAATGACCGGTATATTTGAAACGGCTATAAAAACTAAACGAGCAGCGATAGAAATACACCGTTTGTTGCAATATGCTTGGGACAACAGTACATTTTCAGGCGGACAAACTTTCGAAATTACAGTAGTTACAATTTTCAACAACAGATGGCGCTGCAAGTGATGTGAAAGATATAGAAGACAACGCAGTCTGTGGGTGCGCCATTCTGTACGTCGTCTTTCTGCTGTAAGCGTGTGCTGTTCACAACGTGCAAGTGTGCTGTAGACAACACGGTTTATTCCTTAGAACAGAGGATTTTTCTGGTGTTGGAATTCCACCGCCTAGAACACAGTATTGTTGCAACAAGACGAAGTTTTCAACGGAGGTTTAATGTAACCAAAGGACCGAAAAGCGATACAATAAAGGATCTGTTTGAAAAATTTCAACGGACTGGAAACGTGACGGATGAACGTGCTGGAAAGGTAGGGCGACCGCGTACGGCAACCACAGAGGGCAACGCGCAGGTAGTGCCGCAGGTGATCCAACAGCGGCCTCGGGTTTCCGTTCGCCGTGTTGCAGCTGCGGTCCAAATGACGCCAACGTCCACGTATCGTCTCATGCGCCAGAGTTTACACCTCTATCCATACAAAATTCAAACGCGGCAAACCCTCAACGCCGCTACCATTGCTGCACGAGAGACATTCACTAACGATATAGTGCACAGGATTGATGACGGCGATATGCATGTGGGCAGCATTTGGTTTACTGACGAAGCTTATTTTTACCTGGACGGCTTCGTCAATAAACAGAACTGGCGCATATGGGGAACCGAAAAGCCCCATGTTGCAGTCCCATCGTCCCTGCATCCTCAAAAAGTACTGGTCTGGGCTGCCATTTCTTCCAAAGGAATCATTGGCCCATTTTTCAGATCCGAAACGATTAGTGCATCACGCTATCTGGACATTCTTCGTGAATTTGTGGCGGTACAAACTGCCTTAGACGACACTGCGAACACCTCGTGGTTTATGCAAGATGGTGCCCGGCCACATCGCACGGCCGACGTCTTTAATTTCCTGAATGAATATTTCGATGATCGTGTGATTGCTTTGGGCTATCCGAAACATACAGGAGGCGGCGTGGATTGGCCTCCCTATTCGCCAGACATGAACCCCTGTGACTTCTTTCTGTGGGGACACTTGAAAGACCAGGTGTACCGCCAGAATCCAGAAACAATTGAACAGCTGAAGCAGTACATCTCATCTGCATGTGAAGCCATTCCGCCAGACACGTTGTCAAAGGTTTCGGGTAATTTCATTCAGAGACTACGCCATATTATTGCTACGCATGGTGGATATGTGGAAAATATCGTACTATAGAGTTTCCCAGACCGCAGCGCCATCTGTTGTTGAAAATTGTAACTACTGTAATTTCGAAAGTTTGTCTGCCTGAAAATGTACTGTTGTCCCAAGCATATTGCAACAAACGGTGTATTTCTATCGCTGCTCGTTTAGTTTTTATTGCCGTTTCAAATATACCGGTCATTTTTGAAACACCCTGTATTTGCGCTATTGTATCGATATGTTCTATTTTAGCTGATAAGTACACATCCCGATCTATAAAATAAGATATTTGGCTCTAATTACAGTCCTACTGAACAATTTTCAAGATGTAACTTAAAGATAAATGCAGATCACCAGTATCTTCTATCAGAGTAAATGTTACCTGAACTCAATCATAGTTTAAGTTGTTTAAATTGACATTGTCGCACAACGGTCACGCTTGACTTCTTATTAATATCTTGTTGGACGGCGATAATCGACCATTTGTCGTAGTTCAGTATTTAGAAGTGATGCCATACGAACATTTGGTGACGAATGAATGTGTTAGGTCCTGAGGGCGAGTTGCATCAGCGCACACATAGATACGAAGGCTGCCACTGCGACAACAGACAGTATAGAGACTATGTTAAAGTTGATACCAACCTGTTGGTAATTTTTTTTTTCACTGGTCATTTTGCTATTGAGTTGCATTTTCTGCGACAGAGAACCGTAGTACAGTTCCTTCAATAAATATAACACACCAACAGAAGTCAGTAGACAGGGTAGAGCATACTAAGTTTTTGGGTGTACATATACACTCCTGGAAATGGAAAAAAGAACACATTGACACCGGTGTGTCAGACCCACCATACTTGCTCCGGACACTGCGAGAGGGCTGTACAAGCAATGATCACACGCACGGCACAGCGGACACACCAGGAACCGCGGTGTTGGCCGTCGAATGGCGCTAGCTGCGCAGCATTTGTGCACCGCCGCCGTCAGTGTCAGCCAGTTTGCCGTGGCATACGAAGCTCCATCGCAGTCTTTAACACTGGTAGCATGCCGCGACAGCGTGGACGTGAACCGTATGTGCAGTTGACGGACTTTGAGCGAGGGCGTATAGTGGGCATGCGGGAGGCCGGGTGGACGTACCGCCGAATTGCTCAACACGTGGGGCGTGAGGTCTCCACAGTACATCGATGTTGTCGCCAGTGGTCGGCGGAAGGTGCACGTGCCCGTCGACCTGGGACCGGACCGCAGCGACGCACGGATGCACGCCAAGACCGTAGGATCCTACGCAGTGCATTAGGGGACCGCACCGCTACTTCCCAGCAAATTAGGGACACTGTTGCTCCTGGGGTATCGGCGAGGACCATTCGCAACCGTCTCCATGAAGCTGGGCTACGGTCCCGCACACCGTTAGGCCGTCTTCCGCTCACGCCCCAACATCGTGCAGCCCGGCTCCAGTGGTGTCGCGACAGGCGTGAATGGAGGGACGAATGGAGACGTGTCGTCTTCAGCGATGAGAGTCGCTTCTGCCTTGGTGCCAATGATGGTCGTATGCGTGTTTGGCGCCGTGCAGGTGAGCGCCACAATCAGGACTGCATACGACCGAGGCACACAGGGCCAACACCCGGCATCATGGTGTGGGGAGCGATCTCCTACACTGGCCGTACACCACTGGTGATCGTCGAGGGGACACTGAATAGTGCACGGTACATCCAAACCGTCATCGAACCCATCGTTCTACCATTCCTAGACCGGCAAGGGAACTTGCTGTTCCAATAGGACAATGCACGTCCGCATGTATCCCGTGCCACCCAACGTGCTCTAGAAGGTGTAAGTCAACTACCCTGGCCAGCAAGATCTCCGGATCTGTCCCCCATTGAGCATGTTTGGGACTGGATGAAGCGTCGTCTCACGCGGTCTGCACGTCCAGCACGAACGCTGGTCCAACTGAGGCGCCAGGTGGAAATGGCATGGCAAGCCGTTCCACAGGACTACATCCAGCATCTCTAAGATCGTCTCCATGGGAGAATAGCAGCCTGCATTGCTGCGAAAGGTGGATATGCACTGTACTAGTGCCGACATTGTGCATGCTCTGTTGCCTGTGTCTATGTGCCTGTGGTTCTGTCAGTGTGATCATGTGATGTATCTGACCCCAGGAATGTGTCAATAAAGTTTCCCCTTCCTGGGACAATCAATTCACGGTGTTCTTATTTCAATTTCCAGGAGTGTAATTGGATTTGTACGAACATATAAACGGAACTGAAAGAACTTGGAATAAATACTATAATGATGTCGTCACGACAGCCTCCTGTTCCGACAGAACACACGCTGGATCATAAGCTGCATAAATCTTTTAAACAGAAAAGATTATCACATGTATAATTAATGAAAATAAGGTTGAGAGATTTTCTTTGAAATTAAATAAACTTCAAGGCTTCAAGTATTATATTATGAAACGGAAACTTACATTAACATGGCCACCCATTGTGGCGGTGGAGCGAATTTTCATGATATACATTCTCGCTTGTTTGTGGCTACATATATTTTTTAATCACTTAAACTCTTAAAGTTACAATAAAATGATTATATCAGTATGGAGCACAATACTTTTGCGTCCGACTCGCAACACATTCACAGAACAGCTAGAGAGCGGCGCGGCTCACTGCAGAAGTAAAAATTGGCAATTGTTATTTTTGAAACATAGGTGCATCTTTTTTTTTTTTTTTTTTACTGATCGATAGCAGCGTATAACAGTTTATAGCTATCGTGATATTCTGCGCTTTTCAGGAGCGCGGCAAAGATATCTGGTTACAACATTCATTGGTATATGTTAAAAGTTCGCACATACTGACGCGAATACAGAAAAAAAACTTTTACATGTTAAAAATCGCAGTGATAAAGGCTGTAATGTCACACAACCCAACTCCTGTTAAGTGTTCGTCAGATAGGGGTGGGGAGGGAGGGGGGGGGTGTTATCACGATACACCACGCAGCCTTGCTGGTTGTTTTAGTAGGATTGCGTCTGCAGGACATCCCAGTTGCTGATGATAAATGTCTGCAGTGATGGCTGCACATCAGGGAAGCAATGCGTAGCACACCAGACCGTCGGTTATCCACCCAATGAACATCATTATCTTTTGTCATTGCACACAGGACTCTATAAGAGGGGCTGCCGCCTTATTCGGGTTCAAGCTGAAACGTCCCCTTTAAACAAAGATACGGGACTGTGCTTAAACTGACACACAATATTTTGTTAGCGCAACGCAACTGACTTTGAATAATCCCTACAAAAGAATGGGCCCTGACTAACATTAAACTATACCTTTCACAAATCACTTACCTCACAAAAATCTTCGCTACTCAAGCTACTGCAATACAGCGAGCGCCACTACTACCAGCTAAATAAAAGATTCAAAGTACTGAAGGCACTAACTACTGATAGGCATAGTTAGCAAATGAAAGATTTTGATAGAGAACAAACAATGTATTTACCTCAATAGTCATAATATATACAGCAGTTCATGACAAATTTCAAAACTCTGCCATCTCTCTCCCCACATCCACCACTGCTGGCGGCTCACCTCCAACTGCGCAACGCTACGCGCTGTTCACAGCCAGCTGCCTAACACTACAATGGCGAGTATTACAACAATGCAAAGCAGCCACAGACTGCACACAGCACAGCCAGTGATTTTCATACAGAGGTGGCGTTACCAATAAAAAAACCTAAACAGCCTACTTACATAGCCCCCATGCTCCCCACAAAAAATTTTACAAATTGGTTTGGGCAGTGGCCAATACAGATTTGAAAAAATTTTTTTATAATTACAATAACAAAGAAATCAAATGCACACACTTATTGATACAATGTTGGTCAAAAGCTAAAATTTTCTCACAGTCCATAAAGACAGTCCTGATCATTCATCACATTGCAGTGTTTTTCTCAAAGTCTGAGCAGGAAAAGAAAATGCACACGGAAGTAGTGGATTTCCATGCAGTCTTGAAGAAGTAGCGTTGTCCTTCCAACGGAAAGACAGTGCTGACTCTTGACATGCTGACAGGTAATGGGCCACAACAGAGCAAACCCACAGCGGAGTCAGACGAAGTTTTGAAGAGTATTGGTGGGTAGGTCATCACAGAGCAGACCCACTGTAGTCCTGGTAGAGATTACGGTATTGGTGGGCCACCAGAGGTGCAGACCCAATGCAGTCCTTGTAGAAATAATGGTATTGATGGATCATCAAAGACGTAGACCCACTGTAGTCCTTGTAGAGATAATGGTACTGGTGGGTCATCAAAGATGCAGACCCACTGTAGTCCTTGTAGAGATGGCCAGGATCCATCTGTTGTGACTATGCAGGTGCACAATCACCGTTGAAGAGTCTTGCGGATAATAGAGCAAGTCCATAACCACCACTTGTGCACTTGCAAAGTTTTTGAATTGTCCTGAGAACCAGCAATGCTGTTAACCAGTCCCTTGCTGAATTATTAACACACGTGCAAACACTAACAGTCCCTACTTCTCACATATTGTCCATATACTATGACCAACAGAAATGTGTGCAGTGAAATGAATGCTTACAAGTTACTTAGTTTGATAAACTGGTGTCAATTACAATTTTATAACATAAGAATACAATAACAAGGTACAAAATACATCATTCAAGAACATAACAATACAGATAACATTTGTAGTACAGGCTTTACACAGAATAGAAATAAACATATACATCAATGTTACAGGAATGATGAGATAAGTAGATACATAAAAGTTCAGAATAACTTTCGAAACATCAACTTCACACATGAGCATTAAAACAAAACAGAATAAATAATATCTAAGCATATTTACAAGTTAAATAACATATTATTAAAACCAATTATATTTGAGGATAACAGTATTCCTCATCATAGTGAATAGTATTAGAAAAAAAATTCTATGAAACTACACAGAGACAGGAAGAAAACAAATACACAGGGCTACACAAACACATAGGGGGATAACACAATGGAAAGGACAGGGTTCGTTTTCAGTGTAACTTTTGGTACTGCAGTATTTTGCGAACAAAACCTTTTTTGTTCTTGGAGATCTCCCTTCGTTCATCATTATTCCCAAAAAGTCCTATCTGTACCTCTTTTCTGTATTCTAACCATATTTCTTTCAAAATAAATATGGCTCATTGTACAATACTCATTTAGGCCCAAATCGTTTTCATATAACTTTCAAAGCATTCTTTCCCTATTCTCCATAGTTAGGTTCTTATATAGTCTACCCCCTCTTAAGCTAACTTAAATCTACTGAGCTCAGATATTAAACTAAGGGACGAGGCAATGCAGCAGCACAAAATAATTAACACAAACAGCAATGATCAAAAATACAAATGGCGAAGCAAGCAGCATTAATTACAACTAATATAAGGCAATGAGCAGCAAACAAGAAAAATAAATCAGTAGTAAAACTGGCTTAACAGAGTAACACAAATTAAAATTCAGTAGCACTATGCCTGGCAAACAGCAGAAGCAATAAATTATATCTAAACATGACAAAGCGCAAGCTAGTACACTAAAGACAACAATGCAGATAAGGGAAATGTCTATTCACATCTTAATGTCTATGTAATTAAAGTGGTGCACCACAAAAACTTATTCTATGAAATAAATTACCAAGTATTGTAATGAAAATTATGTATGCAGTTCCTGTGAAGGGCAATGTCTTTTTGTGCTCCCTCATTTTTTTTTTAAATATATCACAAAACTATTATTTACTGGATTTGTAGACAGAAAATATTTATATTAGTACATCTATAAAATTTTATTTTAACCAATGCTGCAGTGCAGCTAGAAACTAGATATTAAACGAAATGAGCAAAGCAAGGCGTGAAACGTCATTCACTAGCCATATGGCATTTCATAGTGCCGTAAACAATCTTTCAACTAGAAAGACAATAGATGTGAAATGTTTCTCATCATTTCATTTCAGGAAATATCATAAATTAAGAGCTCCACAGTGTAATCATATGTTTTCAAGTTCGACCGTGTCGTTTTTGCGATGCTTTCTACAAAGGAACGTCAATAGCGAGGATAATGGCCTCCCTTTTTTTTTTTCTGTGCCGCTGAAAAGGGCTCGCAATAATGGCTTTTTCTCCAGGCGTCTGACACACCTGGCCGCTCAGCTGGGTGCCCACGACGCATTAGACGCATTACGTGCAGGTGGTCACTGAACTTTCTTACCGAAATATTTACGACAACAGTTTTCGCTACAGTGACAGTCTCATATAAAAAATTCATAGGTTGAGAATGTGGTTACAAATGTGTAGAAACAATATCTTATGAATATAACAGTGTCCAAAAAATTTTTGTTGGCATTGTAATACACGCACGCAGTTACATACATTTCATAACTCTTAAAGTACGATCTTGGTTTCCAACAACCTTTTCCACAAATCAGTCCCTAAACACTACTCATTATTCCTTACCTTATTCGTCGACACTTCTTCAATATTTCTTCATTACAGATATGTAGCATAATCAAATAACTCATATAGCATCAGCTTACTGATCATAAACATACCTCAACAGCATAATACACAAAGTCCTCGTAATAATATCATAACATCTCAGTCAATTCTCAAAATCGTCGTAGCTTCCTCCAATAATTTCAAAACCCTAAAAAATTCTCTGCTCATGTCAAAAGTGTCATCTGCCTCAAACGTACTTTAAAAATCATGATCCCATACCAAATACATCATTCGAAGCTCTCATAGTACCACAATGGCTCCGAAAAAATATGAACAGTTCACAAAGTACTGACAAAATGCAATTTCATAAGTGTGAAGTTATCCAACTGTGTAATTGCGTAAACATCTGTCACTGACGTAGTAAAAAAAAGTTTATCTCTCAGTTAAATGATCAGATAGCTGTGTAATTTATGTGTTGGAGAAATATGGTACCGATGTGTAAAGTTGTATAAGCAAATACCATATTAGCTAGGGCTCCTTGTGCTTGCCAAACACATGGTACACAAAGTAGGTGTGTACCCCCCTGAGGATAAATGTAATTATACCCTCAGGTGTTACAGATTACAGCAATGGAATGAAATATATCACGGAAAACCCTTGTATCATTGTACTTCAAATATCTTAAAAAAAAAAGTTTTAAGTGCGAAATTAATCACTCAAATACGTGTACTGTAGCGCTAAACTGTGCATCATGTTGTAAGATAACCTCTATGAAAGTCTCGTAGTTATCGTCCTCCGAAAGCTAAGTTCTGCAGAAGTCAATGTACTTACCTCATGATAAACAAAAGTGAAATGCTTTGTGTATAGATATCTTAGTTATTACACTTATTGTTGTGATGAAGAAAGTACTGTGCTGTAACGTATTGTTGTGCTACAGAAAAGGCTGTCTCATTGTAGCTATACCACAAAAGTTACTACTAAAACATGTTTTTCTTTCCAGAAGAATTCAGAAAACTGTGCAGATATAAAAAAGATACACCGCAAAAGCAACATTGTAAATTGTCACTCATTAGTAGCGTCGTGATAAAATCGTGTAGCTGTCACATAAACTAACCTCTGTGTCATCTGGTATCTCTCAGAAAGCACTTTAATTTCAGAATGTATTTTCAAATAAACCAAAATGTTGCATTAAAATCTCATTAGCAGTACTGGTAAATGTTCTAAGTATGTAAGCCTGACAGTCGTTACGTAATTGTGCAACTAACAAGCAAGAATGTACAAATAACAACATTGTGTCGTCTGTTCACTATAACAATGCAATCGTAATTTCTGTTTAAAAATGTTCCCTAGGTTCTAGACTGGATATTTAACTTCAAACATTGTTGCATGTTAACAGTGTCTCAGTGTGACAAATTGTACTAGTAGCGTGTAGTGATAAATTTTATGGCAAAGACTAAGTTAAAAAACAGATTATCTCTCAGTAAGCGGTTTTACATGTGAAGTGTGGTGCAATCCTTTACTCTTCATAGTACTCAGAGTTTGAACTTGAATGCAATTATCATGCGGTATGCGTTGGTAAAGAATACTGGAATTTTTCTCAAGGTTAGCGTCTCTATGTTATTTTTCCCTGAGCCAGCCGGCGCAAGCGGCTGCCTGCGGTGCGAGTCATTGTCTGTCTCTTTGTTGGCGGGCGTCGTTATTGGGATTAGGAGGCCTAACTTCTACAAATTCACCGTGACGAGAGGGTCCGCCCTGTTTAAATCCCGCCAGTTCTGATGCAATTCAGGTCTGTCATTACGATCACATCGTCTGTCGTCATGTTGGTAGTTCCTGTAGTTTCTTTCTTGTCGGTTAAGTGGTGGAGAATTTCTCCCTGAATCGTAACTGCGCGCTGGACCGTTGCGTCTAAAGTTATTCTGTCTCCCGTAATAATAATTATTTTGGTTCCCACATTGCCTGTTTCTCTGATTGTCTCTGTAATAGTCATTACTGCGGAGAGGTGATCTTTCCCTGTAATTATTACTACTCTGCCAACGGTTGTCATACGGGTGGTGTCTGTTTTGGTCACGATTTATGTTATAAGAATAGCCTTGTCGTGTATTATTTCTGTCATCGCGGAATTGTAACAGATGTGACCTGTAATTGTTGTGCTCCTGTTCTCGCGTTCCGCGATTGTCAGTGTCAATTTCCAGTTCTTGTAACAGTCCCTGAAAAGCTTCAATGTCGTCTTTGCAACGTCCTGCTAAAATAATATGCCGTAAATGTTCAGGTAATTTGATTAAGCAAATGCGGATGAGTTCTGAGGGGCTGTATGGGTTTGAAAGATACTGATTCTTATGCAACATGTCTTCAAAATATTTCATAAGACTGGAAAATTCAGATTGTTCGAAACGTTTCATCATTATGATGCTATGTTTTACTCGGTCTTGTGTAGCTTGAGACCAATACGCTGAGAGGAAGGCATGATAAAATTCTCCTTCACTGTGACAATCGTGAATGACCGATCGCATTCTTACAGCTGGTTCATTCTCCAAGTAGCCACACATAAATTCTAACCTGTGCTCCAATGACCAGTTGGGAGGAAAACAATGAGAGAATTGATGGAGCCACGCTTGTGGATGAATGTCGTTGGCAGAATTCTTAAATGTTTTGAATTTACGTGTAGTAATGAACAGCTTATAGTCAAAATCATCGTGTCGGCGAGTCGCATGTCGGTCATTGTTAGGTCGTGTCGGCCGTTCCATCTCAAAATTCGGTGCACAATGCCAATTTCTTTCATAACTTCCGAAATGCCCTGTGTTATTAATTTGTGGTTGTTCCGTATTTCTATGTCCCTCTTCCCGTACTGGAGCGCGAGTGTCCTCTGAAGTATGTAATTCTTGTATTACCTGTGTCAGCTGATCTTGTACTTCGCGGATTTCTCTTTGGTGTTGCGTATTAATTTGATTCTGATTTTGTTTGAATTTACTAATTTGTTCGCACTCTTCTGTGTTATTAAAGACTACCGGTTTTGTGTCATTCAGATTATCATCTACCTTCGTAGATAAATTATTTAGCTGATCCGAAAGTTCAACTACTTTCTCTGATAGTGTACTAATTTCCTCCATGTGTCTTTCTACTGTGTCCTTTAAGTTTTCCTGAGTTTTTGCAAGTTGCGTAACCGAATCGGTAGATGCAACTGAGTCAAATTTAGCTTGCAAGGTCTCATGATTTTCATGAACAGTAGTTTGCAGTTCTTTTATGGCTGCTTCGTGATTCTGTAGTGCATTTTCATGACGCGAAAAAATAGGTTGGAAATGCTCACAAATTTGTGTTTTTACGTAATTACAGACTTTTTGACATTTCGATTCAATGTGATGTAACTCAGTAGTTAAATCCTCACGTGTTTGTTCAAGAGTTTGCTCCAATAAGTCTAACTTTTGAAGATTTTGTTCCATTGCGTCTAACTGTTGCTGTGTTTGTCTCTGGTGTTGTTCCATTGTGTCTGACTGTTGCTGTGTTTGTCTCTGATTTTGTTCCATTGTGTCTAACTTTTTAAGATTTTGTTCCACTGTGTCTAACTTTCGAAGATTTTGTTCCATTGTGTCTAACTTTTGAAGCTTTTGTTGTGTTTGCCCCATTTGTTGTATTAATTGTAATAACAATGCACTGGTGTCTGGAACATGTTCCTCAGTGCTTTTAGGCAGTGAATTTGCACCGGAAACGTTCACATTTTGACAAGCAGAAAATGTGTCTTGACTTATTTGAGAAAACGGTGAGGATCCAAAACCTGAATCTACAATATTTGCAAAATTGTGTCCTGTCATTCCCGATTCCTGAGGCGAGCTGTTGCCGACCGATCGATCGATAATGCTTCCCTCTGCACTAATTGTTTCACTGTCCACGCCATTGTTTGACGCCCGCTACATTTCCCTATGCACAGTTACCAAATTACTACTTTGAATGTCTGTTAATTCATTACACAGTGGTGCTGGCAAGCTACGCTCGTCGTCACTATTATTTCTCAGTTTACTTTGGAGCCTAGTGTTACGTTTTTCACACGCCATTATTGTCACAATATTTCACACGATAACACAGAAAAGCACAATTTTAAGAGCAAAAATAAGAGAACACATTAACATAGCACTGAAAATAATATGTAGTTAATTACAGCTGCGAAATACTTGGTGCAAATCTACATGCATGCCACAACTGTTTTACTGTACAACAATGAAAGACTGCAACTACAAAGGAGATTTTCTCTACAATTACGCGCTAGCAATAAACAAAAGCTACACTAATTACACAAACTACAAGAAAAAAAAATCAGAAGATTCCAGTGAGGTATCCTCGGCTAAGGGTCGACATATGAAACGTCCCCTTTGAACATTTATACACGACTGTGCTTAAACTGACACACAATATTTTGTTAGCGCAACGCAATCTGACTTTCAATAATCCCTACAAAAGAATGGGCCCTGACTAACATTAAACTATACCTTTCACAAATCACTTACCTCACAAAAATCTTCGCTACTCAAGCTACTGCAATACAGCGAGCGCCACTACTGCCAGCTAAATAAAAGATTCAAAGTACTGAAGGCACTAACTACTGATAGGCATAGTTAGCAAATGAAAGATTTTGATAGAGAACAAACAATGTATTTACCTCAATAGTCATAATATATACAGCAGTTCATGACAAATTTCAAAACTCCGCCATCTCTCTCCCCACATCCACCACTGCTGGCGGCTCACCTCCAACTGCGCAACGCTACGCGCTGTTCACAGCCAGCTGCCTAACACTACAATGGCGAGTATTACGACAATGCAAAGCAGCCACAGACTGCACACAGCACAGCCAGTGATTTTCATACAGAGGTGGCGTTACCAATAAAAAAACCTAAACAGCCTACTTACAAATCATTCCTTTCTTTTGCTTACGTTAGCACGAAGACATCTTTTATCATCATCAGTAATGATGCGGGATAGGAATGGTCGGTGTTGTTGATGAGCTAATTGAAGAAGAGCAAGCAGAAAAGCACAGCCACTGATTTTTGAATTTGGCTTGTAGAATGCGGTACCCATACACCTGATTTTTCAACCTTCTCCACTGAATACAGATGTCGCACGGTGGTGGAATGATCACAATTCATCACATTCGCCAGTTCTCAAGTACACTGGCATGGATCATTGTAGATTAATGCTTTCAAACAATCTCAATCAAACACTGAAGGTCTTTCTGAATGTAAAGAGTCACTAATGTCTAAATCATACTCCTTAAAAGGAGAAAACCGTTTCAAAAAAATGATTCAAATGGCTCTGAGCACTATGGGACTCAACTGCTGTGGTCATAAGTCCCCTAGAAAACCGTTTCCCTCCCATGCTCTGTCCGATGGCATTACACGCACACACGGTGCAAATGTTTCTGGCTGCCTGTGCTGCTGTCACCCTTCTGGAACTCAGACAGGGGAATTTGTCGGAAATGTTACGATTTTTCTACTTGGCACTCCATTTTCTGGCGTCCACTTCTCCAGCCACTATCTCCATATAAGAAAATGACAGTAGGTAAATTCAAAAAGCAACAGTGAATACACACAAAAATGACAGTCGATAAGTAAACCTATAGTAACTGGATAACCAACATGTAAAACAAAATGCTACGAACTTGCACAGCAAAATAATATTGAAAGTGGCTCTTGTAAAAAAAATGTTACGTCACCTTCTTAAGGTGCTTGTATCTTACTGACCCATTGCTGTTCAGTTCAGCACTAGTTCGAAGCGTGATCATTTAGCTTTGTGTTTGGTTAGTTTGTGGCAAAGTGTTGTCGGGTTGGATGAAAGTAATATTAGCCTGTGTCGTCCTGTGCTTTCAGCATTAATATATTATGAAATCAGCTTTCACTTAATTTTGTGACACCATAAAAAGCATTTGTTGCAATGGAAACAAGACTGAAACAAAGACATAACACCACAAATTTCCTTTAGGAATCTGTGTTGCAATGACGGGTGCTCATTAACGTTCAGTAGACTGCTAACGAATGGATGAATATTGCAGGTCGTCCGAGGTCTCGAATGAGCAGAGTGCATGAGGCTGATGTTTATGTACAGTCTATGTTTCATAATAAATACACTCCTGGAAATTGAAATAAGAACACCGTGAATTCATTGTCCCAGGAAGGGGAAACTTTATTGACACATTCCTGGGGTCAGATACATCACATGATCACACTGACAGAACCACAGGCACATAGACACAGGCAACAGAGCATGCACGATGTCGGCACTAGTACAGTGTATATCCACCTTTCGCAGCAATGCAGGCTGCTATTCTCCCATGGAGACGATCGTAGAGATGCTGGATGTAGTCCTGTGGAACGGCTTGCCATGCCATTTCCACCTGGCGCCTCAGTTGGACCAGCGTTCGTGCGGGACGTCCAGACCGCGTGAGACGACGCTTCATCCAGTCCCAAACATGCTCAATGGGGGACAGATCCGGAGATCTTGCTGGCCAGGGTAGTTGACTTACACCTTCTAGAGCACGTTGGGTGGCACGGGATACATGCGGACGTACATTGTCCTGTTGGAACAGCAAGTTCCCTTGCCGGTGTAGGAATGGTAGAACGATGGGTTCGATGACGGTTTGGATGTACCGTGCACTATTCAGTGTCCCGTCGACGATCACCAGTGGTGTACGGCCAGTGTAGGAGATCGCTCCCCACACCATGATGCCGGGTGTTGGCCCTGTGTGCCTCGGTCGTATGCAGTCCTGATTGTGGCGCTCACCTGCCCGGCGCCAAACACGCATACGACCATCATTGGCACCAAGGCAGAAGCGACTCTCATCGCTGAAGACGACACGTCTCCATTCGTCCCTCCATTGACGCCTGTCGCGACACCACTGGAGCCGGGCTGCACGATGTTGGGGTGTGAGCGGAAGACGGCCTAACGGTGTGCGGGACCGTAGCCCAGCTTCATGGAGACGGTTGCGAATGGTCCTCGCCGATACCCCAGGAGCAACAGTGTCCCTAATTTGCTGGGAAGTGGCGGTGCGGTCCCCTACGGCACTGCGTAGGATCCTACGGTCTTGGCGTGCATCCGTGCGTCGCTGCGGTCCGGTCCCAGGTCGACGGGCACGTGCACCTTCCGCCGACCACTGGCGACAACATCGATGTACTGTGTAGACCTCACGCCCCACGTGTTGAGCAATTCGGCGGTACGTCCACCCGGCCTCCCGCATGCCCACTATACGCCCTCGCTCAAAGTCCGTCAACTGCACATACGGTTCACGTCCACGCTGTCGCGGCATGCTACCAGTGTTAAAGACTGCGATGGAGCTCCGTATGCCACGGCAAACTGGCTGACACTGACGGCGGCGGTGCACAAATGCTGCGCAGCTAGCGCCATTCGACGGCCAACACCGCGGTTCCTGGTGTGTCCGCTGTGCCGTGCGTGTGATCATTGCTTGTACAGCCCTCTCGCAGTGTCCGGAGCAAGTATGGTGGGTCTGACACACCGGTGTCAATGTGTTCTTTTTTCCATTTCCAGGAGTGTAGTTGCCTGCCGCATCGACATGGGTGATGTCTTACCTTGAAAACAGCGAGTGGTGCTGTGTTTACAGTGGAATTAACCACTGTCGTCTGTTCCTGTGAAAGGTAATGTACCATCTTTCACAGTCCTTTGTTAATTATAGACATACATTTGTTTTAGTAATACCACATACAGTCCACCTCAAGATGCTGTTTGTTTTTTCCTCGGCACGACGGCATCTACCCACAGGACAATGCAACATGTCACACAGATCACGGTCTAAGTGTGCAGTTCGAAGAGCACCTGAATCAGTTTACCATACTTCCCTCGGCACCCAACTTCCGGAATTTAAAACCAATCGAGAATGAGTGGGACTACCACGATCGGGCTGTTCGTGCCATGGATCCTCCTCAATCGAGAGATCTGGCGCAGCTGGCTACGCCACTGGAGTCGGCATCGCTCCACATCCATGACGGTAGCTTCCAGACACTCACTGTCTCTATACCTGCACATCCAGCAGAGGTCCGTGGTACAAGAGATGGTAATTAGGGTTTTTGCCAGGTGCTCGCATTAATGTGGCTGGACGAGTAATAGTATCTAATTTTGTATACAAAATTCTCACTGCCTGGTAATTTATCTACAGACACAATTGGGAAGGGAGACAAGCGATCCAGGGAATAAGCGCTCTCCCTCTCCCTCCCTCTCCCTCCCTCGCTCTCCCCTACTACAAGGTACATAGTAAGCTAGACGTCAACTTCTTTTTTTTTTTAGGGGAAAAAAGCCGCCTTAATACTAAATACTAATCTAACAGTCCCTTTCATCCTTAACAATGGCAGTGCCAACAGCCGTTTTAAGTGCGTAATTTGGGTATTGAAATAGTGATTAAATTTCGTAAATAGCAGTCTGTTAGTTCTTGTATTAAGGCTAATTGTGGCAAGGTAAGACCTTATTTAAAAATGTGTTCCTTCTTTAACCTATATCAGTGATCGTCCATCATTTCCGGGAACCCTATACACTAGTATTTTGCGGTTTAAAGACTACCATTCGAAATCATGTACTTGGTTTTTGTTGGTTGCATGTTTTGAGGAACAATTATTACATATACGAATAACCCAGGTTTAGTTCTCGTTGTGACTATTCTCTTCTGACACATCTAACAAGTATACTTAGTAAGCATTGGGTCTTTTTGTTAAGCTGTAACAGCTTGTAGACTAACCGAAGAAACATTTAGGCAGGCACAGCAGTTTTCTGGATGTATCCTGAACAGAGCTTATTTGCCTGCTCACAGCAGTTATTTGGCTAGGAGGTAGATCCTTCACTCTTCTTCAACTTTCCCTATTGTTATTGTTACAAAGAGCTTGATAAGGCCTGCCACAGTTTCTCTCTCTCTCTCTCTCTCAATTATTTGTCCTATAAATTATAAGGAGCAAAAGTTATCGTTCGAGAGCTTTACTGCAGTGTCTATGCAACGTAGCCTGACTCCGATGCTGGTACATAAGCGCCGACTTACAGACAAGGATTAGTGTGGCATTATAATGTCTTTCCGGCGTGCTTGGTGTGAATACAGAAACATAAACTAGAGATGTTACTACTGAATGTGTCCAAACAGGACCAACGTGCTGCTAAGCTTTTCTTGTCTGCCGAGGGAAAAGAAAAAAAAAAAAAAAAAAAAAAAAAAAAAAAAAAAATGGTTCAAATAGCTCTGAGCACTATGGGACTTAACATCTTAGGTCATCAGTCCCCTAGAACTTAGAACTACTTAAATCTAACTAACGTAAGGACATCACACACATCCATGCCCGAGGCAGGATTCGAACCTGCGACCGTAGCAGTCCCGTGGTTCCGGACTGCAGCGCCTAGAACCGCACGGCCACCACAGCCGTTCGAGGTAAAAACACCGGAAGACATCTATCAGAGAATCAAGAATGTGTGTAGAGAAATCAACGCCAGAAGTTCGGGAAAATTGCAGCGAGGGGAGCTGTTGCTTCATGGTGACGCACGTCCCTATATCGCAAATGTCGTAACGCCCAAGTTACCTTAACTCAAGTGGAAGAGACAAGAGTACGCGCCCCATAGCGGTGATCTCTCCCCATGCGATTATCACACGATCGATCCCTCCCAATGTCCCTGAAGGGTCGAAGATTCCTGTCCGACAAGGATATGCAACAGACTGTTACGCACTTCTTCACGCAGCAGGACACGTTCTGCTAGATGGGTATCTTCAACCTCGTGCGTCGGTGGCATGGTTGCCTCAATGTGGTGTACCGATTCTGGATTACACGGCCTTCGGACGGACCCTTTTTGATCTCTTCCTTATAGTAACTGTTTCCTCTACAGGCTCCTCTGGTACTATGGAAGTTATTTCCTGACGTCTTAACGTGCACTGTTACTTCAGTGTAAATGTTCTACATATTTTCTTTTCCTCGTATATTTTGCGGAGAAACTCATTTATCGTCAGTCCATGTAATTTCTGCATCCTTCTGCAGCACAAAAATGCAAGATTCTTCCAGTTTTCACACAGTTCACGATACACGTCTATACATACAGTGCATTGTTCCAAATATGCATACTCAGAAATTTCTTTCCTAAATTGTGGTCCACGTAGCAAATTCGTTTTGTGCTAGTCCATCGCTGTGAAACTTGAGTTGCTAATAACGGTGGCCGAAACATTCAAACAACCTACTGGAATTTAGCCAGATGACTTATCGATAACAGCCGGTATTTCGACGGAGCACACACTCTCATTTTGAAGACACAGTTTCAGCGAGGGAGCGCTTCCCAAGGATTTTGGAAACCTCGATATAGGGGACACATACAGCAGGAAGAACAACACACACACACACTCACCGTAAACAACGAGCGCCATCACACAGCCGAAGATGATTAACGTCATAAATTAAATTACGTACCAACAGTTGAGCAGGTAGCATTAGCGCTCTCTCTCTCTCTCTCTCTCTCTCTCTCTGTGTGTGTGTGTTTACCAGAATAGAGCAGGAGTTCAAGTAGAATTAAAGCGAAAACCACAATCTCTAAACAGTCATCTGCTAATGTAGGCTCAACAACTTCCTTAATAACACTATCCCGATAGCTGGAAGTGCACATCCGTGTTGTTGAGTTTCCTAAGATCACCAGTGTTAAGGCAATGTTGCTCAGTAGCTCTTTTGCCCGGCTGACACGCTCAGTACACGTGTTCCGATGGTCTGACCAATGAATGACATACCACAGCAACAAGGGGTACTGTAGACTTCGGCCGAAGGCGGACTAAAAACATTCTTTACAGACCTAAAAAAAGCCCTAATCTTAGATGGTCGGAAAACACATTTCACACCGTGTATCCGCAGAATACGATAAATCCTGGGTAAGGCGAAAAACACTGTAAAGGCAACCTCGTTACTTTCATCACCATTTGGCAAGAAGTGACTTCAACGTAGACTAATTCAGCTGACAAACTTTGATGGTCTCAGATGACGAGGGCTCTGAGAAACGAGGAGCGATATGGCCCTTCACTCTGACCAGGACGGTGATAATATACAGCCTGAAAATATGTCAGTTTGTTGGCGTCCGATAAACAGCATGTTCCAACATATCATCAGTCTTCCTCCTGACCAGGACATCAAGGAACAAAAGCCAGCCATTCATTTATACCGCAGTTGTGAAGTGGATATTCAAGAGGATTGAATTCTGGCGTCCTAATAAGGTGTGTAAATTCCTCAATGGCACCAACTCCAATGAATGTTCCACGAAATCGTCCGTAAGCAGAATGACAGTAATTTGTGAAAAAGAGATCCCGATTGCAACTCCATCTGTCTGTCCATAGCACTGATCGTTGATAATAAGTAAGCAGAAATCAACACATATAGAAAGGGTTTCCTTAATTCAACACTAGACCTAGCCTCAATCAACTGTAAACAATCGGAGAAATGTGGATGAAGAGAGTCTCCATCAAAACTTACTAAAATAATGCTCATTCAAATGCAGTCCTTCTAATTGACTTAATAAATCTGCAGAGTTCTTAATGTGATCTATAGATAGACCCACTAGTGGATTCAAAAGAGCAGCAAGGTTTTCTGCAAGTCAGTACGTCGGAGCACCAGTTTCACTGACAAAAAGAACTAAGAGGACGCGCCTTCACCTCGTCCTTGTAGGTCTTCGGAAGGCCATATAATCTAGGGAGGGAAGCATAAGAACAGGGACAAGGCCCTTTTCTTCGAGCGTTATTAGTCTTCCTGTCAACCCTTTTTATTGGGTCAGCACTGAGTGAGAGTTATGCTACATCAGTTAGTAAACACTGCATCTTTTGAAAATAATCCAGCCTGTCCAACGCAATCGCAGTATTGCTGTTGCCCGTGGAGAAGACACCAGTATCCACCGTGAGTGGATGCAAAGCTGGTCTTATATTACTTTTGGGCGAACAAGGCTTGAATCAACACACGTCATAATTCTCTCTCAATCTCCTCGGCAACACAAAGGCTTATGTGATCAGTCGGTTGGTAAAGCCTCTGTTTGTCAAAAGGCAGGTTCATTAAAATACAAACAAGTCTACGCATCTCGTGGTTTCCAGTACAGTGAGTAACTCTTAAACATCCTCCCATTCACATTCATATATTAAACAGGATGGCACTCGTAAGTTACAGTATTGTTGTCTCATTTATAGCCAAGTGACAGCATCCTTAAAAACTTTTGCTATTAAAGCAGGGTTGAATTAAGTTTGCTTTATAATCGCTTTTCACAGTTCCTGCATTCGGCTCGGAGTAATAATTGTGATTTCTGCGAGGGTGCCTGTACTTTAATTGAATGTTATTTGATTACGACTGCACAACACAATTTAAAAAAAAAAGCTTTACTTGCAATCTTAAACAAATCACATTTCGTCGTTTATAAAGTAGTTACGGGAAAGTACGCCTTGTAAGGCAAATTATGAATTCCTTTGTTTTTTTAGAAATTAGCCACGAGACACACAGTCTAAAAACCATTCCACTGGTAAGCTCTTTCGCCTATCTTTCTTTTAGTTCGTCTACTGTAGTTTTCTCAATTCTGGCTCCTATAATATTGGAAGAAAAAATATTGACAGAGTAGTTAGCTCTTGCTTTCAATGTCATAACTTTATAAAGCGTTATTTAAATGAGCCTGTGCGTAATCCTTGGTACTGAACATTACTGAGGCGATCCTGCGCCCTTCCCAGAACCGCAAAATTTGCGTCCGCCCCCACCCCATCCCGTAAAACATGTCTGCATTTTTCCTACATAGACAAACTGCCTATTGGCTTCTGTCTCGGGTTCTTCGGCCGACGTTCATCTAATGATTTTTCTGACGTTTCGCCAGCACGAGTGGCTGGCATTGTCAAAGCTTCACCCTCCATTGCCGGTGGTGAACTGGAGGCGAGCTCGCGGCCGCAGACTATATGTGTTTCCTACATAGGTTTAGATATTTTCATAATAGTATAAAATTATTTAATTTAACTACATTCATATAATATATTGCACACAACAAATTGTCGTTGTAGTAAATAGATCATGTGTAGTATAAACTTTCTAAAAAATTTAAGTAAACGGGATTGTGTTGTTCATGCTTGAATAATAATTAAAACCAACAGCTATATTGTATCGAACGTTGTTCACTCAAAACATGATACCATCTTCGACGTCAAAAAGCGTCATCTTTAGTCCCCAAGCATAATCTGCCATCAAAGTACGAACCGCAATGACTACGATCAGTGGGGTCTTCAAATCAAAACTTACTGCATGTGTGCTAGCCTTGTGCAGCCTGCAAAGTCGTATTGAGCGGGTCCAAAATTGACTGGATTCCGAATCTTCGCACTAGTAACAAGCCCACCTATAGCCAGGCGAGGTATTGGTTAGAGAACTACTGCAAACTGGGTTTAGTATGAAATACAGTAAACAACCGATAAAAGAACCCTATTAGGCGATTTCATTGAACACTTTGTTTGAGTTGAGGTAAAACAAACATAACTGTCACTTTCCTAGCACAAAATATACAGTAGAAATGGGCCTAGGTTCATTGCGTTGTCAATGAAACAGCTTGAAAAATCACGTCGATCTCCTTGTGGAAACATTTTCGAAAGCAACAGATCCGAGCAACAGATCCGGCAGTAATCCATAAAATTGCTTGATGAGTACTAAATCCATGACATTACTGTCACATAAAGAACATAGAAAGATTATCACGATGTACAAATTCGTACAAGTGCTAATTCGACTCTGAGCACTATAATCTCCGTATCAAAGTTAAATTTGCAGCAAAAAGCACACTGCAAGAGTACAGAAATTCAAATACTGGCACACAAAAGATCGTAGAAACTAATATAAAAGAGGAAAGGGAGAAAGAAAAGCCAATCACCCCGAAAAATTTATAAACCAAGATCATACGGAAAGGCCAAAAGCTTACCAGTAGATACGCACAAAACAACCTTCGTGGGGCTAGGCATGTGAAGTTGTTTTGGAAAGAGGGAAGAGAACCTTCACGTCTTCGGATCAGGAAGCAGGTGGCATTAACCATACAGAGGAGACCCGGGGGGGGGGGGGGGAGGGGGGGGTGTCAAAGTTAAATAATTTAATCCTGTCCAGAACAACCTTAAAGATTTTACCATGAGACTCCTATTCATATATCGTATAACAGAATATCAACCAACCCCAAAGACGAAATCTCAGACATATCATTAGACTCACAACTAACTGTAGATCTAAGCAACATGGCATCATTGCAGAATTATTGAATTACACGGATACAAACATTTAGCTTACACAGATCATCAAGTATATTAGGAAGACACACAAAGGCCCAGAAGATTTGAAGTAGCACTCGTCCAACCACTCCGCAATAAAGGTGACAGAACAGACGTAAATAGAGGGGTCTTTCTGCTTCAATTTACATAAAAGATATACTCAAAATACAAACACAAGCACTGATTGAACATGCGATCGGCAAAACCAAACGAACTTTTCACTAAAGTGCTCATGCGTAGAGCATATCTTCAACCTACATTACTGAAATATAAGACAACGCCAAATAGCTCAGTCATCAGCATTTTCGGAGACCTGGAGAAAGCATGACTCGACTGACCAGTGGTCTTATATCGTAGTAGGGCAGGGACTAGAGTCTGATAGAAAGCTTCACTTACCACACACTCACCGACAAAACGTTCGAAGTAAAATTTATGTGAGAAATATCAGAACTTTTCGTAATGAAAGCAGGTGTTGGCTAAAGAGATGAAATGCTACCACTCATCTTGAATCTAATCTTAGATACAGTCCTTATCATTCCACAGTTGGCAATAATATTCGAGAGTTGTCAGCACCATCCGAAACATATCAGAACGGTTATTCAATTTATAGTGCTGTAAAAACGAAATTTCAAATGGCAGTAAGCAGACGAACAACAGTCGTAACAAAGCAATAAGAACTCATATAGATAAGAATCCACTAAATCTATATGTAGAACTTCTTAGAAAAGCAAAAAGGGGCTAGAACTTTTCATAACTTTTGTATACAACCCCCTGAATGCAAACTAAATAGTATATACAAAAATATGTACATATTCCAGACCATCGCAGATGCCTTGCAAACAATAAAGGCGAAAACGCACATGGCACAAGAATTTTTTCATTAATTTGTGATTACAAGGGTCCAAAGTTGTAATTATCAACACACGCTAAGACAAAGGTAGCTCGATGTACAGTATTTTCGAACTGCATAAAACACACTATCAGAAATCAGTTAGCAAACACATCGTCTCCATACTTGAGTAGATCCGGTATACTGCAAAATTCGTGTCATTGCATTTATAAAGGTACAGTCACATTAATCAGCCATAGAAGCTTCGACACAAAATAAAAAATTATGAGCGCCATGGACGTCATTACGCCCTACAAACTGATACTTTTAAGAAACGAAGTAAGGAACCGATTACAGAATGTATTTTGCCATGCACTGGCGAGTGACTTACCTGAATTCTGCACGCCAGATGTTAGTCCGTGTAACTTCAAAGAAACATTCTGTCTCATTAATCGTAAAAATTTTCCTCGCAGAATTTAGGTCAAATGGGTCTGAGAACACAATGACTGTGCTTTTATACTCTTATTACGTAATAAATGTACCGTGGAAAGAGGAGTTGTTGAAAATAAGTGTGTTACAAAATTACATAGCATCATTACACAACAAAATTGATCATTAGAACAAAATATGCGGCTCCCTAATGTAAGAGACCGGAAAAGCCTTCCTCTGAGCATCCATGTAATCCATCCTCCAACGAATCGGGCTGTTAGCGACACGCAAGGAAACCAGCAACATGTCACTGGAGGTAATCAACGCTATTGTCCCACAGCAATGATTCATAAGTTACAGTTAAAACAAATCGTAAAAAAGGCTTTATTGGAAATAGAATACTATTTTACAAAAAATAAGTAATAACATTACAGAAGGTATTCGAATGCTTAAACAACACGTCTGTAGCTCACCAGTAAAACAGAAGAATGATTCTTTAAACGGACAAACTATCGACACATGAATCACCAATTCATTGCACATAAGCTGGCTCACAATTATATACAATTAAAGGTGATATATATATATATATATATATATATACTAAGATGGTATCTGTTCTTTCGGACATGGTCACCATCGGTGACCATGCAGCTCGTTAGAATGAAATTACAATGAAATGAACACTCTTAGCTGCTTACAGGCGTTGACATACGTCAACGGGGACAGATGAAAATGAGTGCCACGACCGGGACTCGAACCCGGGATCTCGTGCTTACATGGGCGGGGGCACTACGAATGTAGTGTAGGACAATACGTTGAGAATGTGGGTTTCGCGGGAGGCGCGCCAGAGATAAATTCCTGCAGTCGCGCTATCCTCTGGGTCCTCGGTGGCTCAGACAGTCGGCTTTCAGCCGTGATACCGTGCGGACGTGCTCGGCGCGCCGGGCAGTGCTCCGCAGGTGTTGTTGTTTACCCGCTAGCGCGCGGTCGCGTCGTTGTATAGCCTTATAGTACCTGTGCCGACCCGCCATGGCGTTCTCATGTCGAAAAGCTACAATCAAACTAACGTTCAACGCATCGTACACGAGACCGAAGGCCCATGAAATTGAACGGTTTCTACGAGACATCATGTACATAGAACCACAAGAACTGATAGGCATTCATCTGTCTATTGTAGCCAGCACAGAGTACCTCAAACTGATTGACGAAGCGGCCTGCGACAGATTACTCCAACGATCTGCAAACGGCTTTCGCTTCTGTCACGCAGACGGTAATGTGAGCGTGTTAGGGGCTGACCATGCTGGTCTGGGGGTGCGTACCGTGCGCATCTTTGAACTACCGTTCGAAGTTCCTGCCAACCTAGTCGCTGATGCGCTGCGGCCATACGGCACAGTTCTGAGCCACACAGAGGAGAAATGGAACACATTCGAAACGTACCCTGTCCTTAACAGGGTACGACAAGTGCGCATAGAACTTAAGAAGCACGTTCCTATTTTCGTTGGTGATTGCCGCGCAATTGTCATATATGATGGACAACCGAGGACCTGCTCGGGCTGCGGCCAGGAGGGCCATGTTAGAACTGAGTGTCTGCAGCGCCGCCTCGTTCAGGTGCCCCGCAATGAACTTCCCCAACGATCCACTATGACCTCTCTCCCGCTAACATATGTGGAGGCGGCACGACATGATGTGATGGATGATCAAAACCTGCTACCTCCTCAAGCCGCTGCCAGCTCCGTTGGAGAGTCAGCACCGTCGACGACGCCGCAGCCCAACGGTGCAGAGGTTCCCACAGCCTCTGCCCACCGCAGTGTCGTGGGCACCCAGCCACCGTCGCTGTCGGGATCGGACACAGGGGTTCCTAGCGACCGAGACTGTGTCGAGCCCCGCCCTCCAGTGGATGTCGAATCTCGGACAGGAAAGCAAATATCACCCAAGCGACACAAGAAGAGGCGATTGTCAGCTGAAGAACAGGACAGGGATGTGAAGCCGGCGGAAGACATCGACTTCGTTGACTCGTCCACAATTCCAACGGACTCCAGTGGCATCATTCACCAGAAGGTGCCTGAAGACAAGGAACACTCTCCTAAATTTGGTGGCCCAGAAAACGAGGTGCATTGCGTCGACTCCCAAAATGTGGGCTCCTGTGAAAGCGACCAGCTCCCAATGACATCACAATCGTCTCTTGGTGATTGGGCAGACGATATGGAGGCAGATGATGAACAGCAAACATCGATATCTCCACCAGAGCCCATGGCTGACATTGAGCCCGGAGGGTCTGCCATTCAGGGACTCATACGGCACAGTAATGCACAGCATGTAGATGGATGGCTGTGTGGTGTGTGAGATCACTGTGGGCTTGCACCGGCACACTGCCTCCGCAACTTGATATGTCTCAGTCATACCGTGTGGGAACAGTCAATGTAAATGGTGTCCACTCCACTGTCAAGACCCGCATGTTACACGACATGATCAGAGCGGCAGACTTGGACATTGCCCTTCTCCAGGAGGTCCGTCCCGAGCTGCGTTTAGACCTATATGGCTACACCACGTACAGCCTACCCGTAGGTGATGGCGCTGGAAGAACGGCCATCCTTCTCCGAGATGGCATAGACGCGACGGACGTGACGTACTTGCCGAACGGAAGAGGCATCGCACTCACACTTGGCGCAGTCCGCCTCATTAACGTCTACGCTCCATCCGGTAATTCACACCGTGGTGACAGGCATGTCTTCTATTCGGAGGAGGTAGCCCCACCTTTGCAAGGAAATATGGACCATTACATAGTGGGCGGCGATTTTAATAGTGTTCTGCGCCGTCCCATGCCCGGCTCTACAAGCATTGATACGTGACCTCGCGCTCCACGACACATGGCTCTTACATCATGGGACCCAGAGTGGATATACGCACTTTACCAGCCATTCTGCCAGTCGTCTGGACCGGATATACGTCTCGCGTGCCCTTCGCACAGCGACCCGTGATGCAGAACTCTGGCCGACGGCCTTCACGGACCATCTCGCGTACATCTGCACTGTCACCTTACCCCGACAACTCACAAGACGCAGCAGGGGCCCGTGGACGCTGAACGTCTCCCTCCTTCACGAGGAAGCGTGTCGGCGAGCAGTCACTGACACGTGGCGTCGATGTATTAGGCGCCTGCCCGTGTATACTTCCACGTTGCTGTGGTGGTTGGGATGTGTCAAACCTGCACTCCGAAAGACCTTGATGGACTTCGGGCGTGACAGATCGAACTGGCAAAGGGCAACATCGGTATTTTACTATACAACGTTACGTGAGCTGGCGACGCAACCGCCGTCTCCCGAACGTCAGATGTCCGTACAGTGCATCAAAGCTCGTCTACTTCGCATCAGGACAGAGCAGCTAGACGGTGTCCGCATCCGTGCGCGAGTGCAAGACTGTATCCCCAACGAAACAGCGTCAGTGTATCACATTGTGCGCGCGAGGCGCCACCGCAAACGTCAGCTCATTACGGCGGTAAACACGGAGGAGGGCGGCCGCGAAGTGACACAAACGGACATCGCGCACACGTTCGCCAGACACTACGGGACCTTGTACATGGAAGATACGCGAAATGTACGTGATTATGACGAGCTGTTGCACGATTTTCCAGCCACTCGGGACGTGCCACCCGATGATAGTCTGCTGTTGCCCATTACACCCGACGAGCTGACATCGGCCTTGGCACGTGGAGCAGCGAACAAGTCGCCTGGACCGGACGGTTTACCCCTGGAATTCTACCGCACTTTTTACGACCTTATGGGTGACAAGTGGCTCCAAATGTTTCAAGACCTGATCCGCCCTGATTTCACTGTCCCCACAGAATTCACGGAAGGCATATTGATCCCAGTACCGAAACCGAATGGTGGTTGTAGGTGGCAGGACTTTCGCCCACTCACACTCCTCAACAACGACTAAAAGATCTTCGCCCGTATCATTCGCGCGCGTCTCGACACCGCTATCGGGAAAGCCATCCACACCGATCAGACATGTTTAGGTGGTGTCAGCAACATTCATACGGCGTTAGGAGCATACCGCGACGTAATTGCTTTGACGGCGGCCTGCAAAATACGAGGCGCCCTTGTCGCCGTAGATTTTGACCACGCATTCGACTGCGTCGACCACGGCTTCTTATGCGCAGTTTTGCAACACATGGGCCTCTCTCCGGAGTCTGCACGGCTGGTCCTTCGACTGGTCCACGGAGCGCGCTCCCGCATGATGGTCAACGGTTATCAGTCTGGTCACATTGTTGTTGGACGGTCGGTGCGACAAGGGTGCCCCCTGTCGGGTATATTATGTGCTGCAGCGCTTGAACCAGCTTTACATGGTCTCCGGCAGCGATTAACTGGTATCTCCTTGCGGGACGTGACCTTTCGTTGTGGTGCATTCGCCGATGACGTGGTGTTCCTGGCCAGATCAGAGGATGAAATGCATATGGCGCTACAGTGGCTACGCCAGTACGGGGCGGTCGCTGGGAGCGTCATCAACGTGAAGAAGACAAAATACATGGATGTCGGAGGGGGGCTTTCCCACACAACGGCGGTGCCCTTTGACAATGTGCCCGTACTCAAGTGTTTAGGAGTGCAATTCTATAGCAATGTCTGCCGCACGGCGGCGGCTACGTACCGCCGGCTCCTACACCAGACACGTGCTCTGCTGCAGGACAACAAACTGCGACGCTTGGATATGCTCCTCAGAACACGTTATGTCAACACCTATCTTGTCTCAAAACTGAACTATTTTGCGCATATCCTTCCCTTGACGGCTACGATGGCCGACAGATTTCAAGCAGCATATGGACATTTCGTAAGCACCGGTCCGGTTTTTAAAGTCCGATACGCCACCCTGACACTGCCGCAGCGGGCGGGCGGTATCGGTTTAATTCACGTATATAACCGTGCGCGATCGCTTTATCTCAACACTATGCGTCGCATATGGACCTCTGCCCACGCCACTCTGACGGGCACCCTGATAGCCGAAGTGGCACCACACTCTCTGCATCCCCCGGTTTCTGTAGGACACATTTCACCGGCACTCACCCACATCAGAGAGCTCTTGATTGACTTCAGCTACTTACGGTCAGAACTTCCGACGACACGGAAGCCCAGCACAAAAGACTATTATCGCCTCTATCAACAGCAGCAACCTGTAAATACGGTCGCCAACAGACATCCTGAAGTTGCCTGGAACACGGTGTGGCGAGCTGTTCACACACCTTTTCTACCTACGACGGTGCGTTCATTGTGGTACGTGGTTGTGAATGGGAAGTTCGCTACTCGTCAGAGGCTACATTCCATACATCTGACGGACGACCCCTTGTGTCCGACATGCTCAGTCGTTGACTCGGATGCACACCGTCTGACGTGTGCCGCGACCAGCGAGTGCCGGCTACTGACGCAGCGCATGCTGGCGTTACTCTTGCGGCGATTGCCGGAGTCTATCTCCCCTGATGACGTATTGCGCCCCGACGGCGTATACTTTCCATCAACCAGAACGAACGCCGTTAACTGGCTAAAGGGCATGGCCGTTTACTAGACATTTTGCGATGCTCCCAAAAGCACACTCGACTTCTGGTCGCTATTGATGACGACACATGCAGCTGTCAGCCGCCACCCGAAGTACAGAACTCGTTTCGCAAATTATTTAGATTCATTATTTGCGGATCCTCCAGCTCACTGGGGCGTTCCGGGTATGAGACGCTGAAAATGAAGAAGCATCCTGGAGCATATTGATCCTCTACGGACGGAATAGGGGGGAACCCCTCCCAACAGAGGAGAAGACGACTCGGACGCTCGGCTACGGCAGTTGTAGGATCTTTCTTTGTAATGAAACAAAAAAAAAGTTCTAAAAATTAAATAAATAAGTAAATAAAACAACATCGACAAACTCACTACATCCTCTTCCTGATCCTTCGATCCTCGAACTCGAACACGTTGCTTGGGCGTGGCGGCGGGATGGCCAGGCTTCAGATGTCGACCCCTGCCCTACCCGTCGTCCTGCTCCTGCAGCGGTTCATTAGAAAAAAATAAAATAAAAGATGGATAGAGCATCTGCCATGTAAGCAGGGGATCCCGGGTTCGAGTCCCGGTCGGGGCACACATTTTCATATGTCCCCGTGACGTACGTCAACGGCTGGAAGGAGCTAATGGTGTTCATTTCATTGTAAAGGTGACAAAGTTTGTTTTGTTGCTTAATATGACTGTATCATCCACGTAGCGCAAAAAAATATCGCTTTGTCATCTACTGCGACCCAAAGGTTTGAAATTTGTCAAATATGCCTACAGCCTTACTCTGTAATGGTCCAAAAATGTGGCACGACGATGCTTCAAACAGCAAGGTGTCGACAAATGCAAAAAACGAAACAAAAAAGCCATGGCTCGGGTCATGTGAGATTCGTTAGTGGTGTCACATTGTCGCCAGAGTTCTGCCCAAGGCCATTGTCGACTGGAAAGTTATCACATCCCTTCTTACCCACATTTCACCGTTTCTTTTGATGCTTCTACGATGGAGGTCAGAAGCGTGACACCCAGCACTGAAAAAATTGTTCAAATGGCTCTGAGCACTATGGGACTCAACTGCTGAGGTCATTAGTCCCTTAGAACTTAGAACTAGTTAAACCTAACTAACCTAAGGACATCACAAACATCCATGCCCGAGGCAGGATTCGAACCTGCGACCGTAGCGGTCTTGCGGTTTCAGACTGCAGCGCCATTAACCGCACGGCCACTTCGGCCGGCCCCAGCACTGAAATCGAGCGGTTTTTTTTTATGGGTGTCCCAGGAAAACCTTTCAAACATACCACCGCAATTCGTCCAAATTCATGGTACATGAAGGGCGTGGTGAGACAAGAAAGTGCCCCAAGTAGAAACTCCAGATTTGCAAGCATTTAGGAAATAAAAGGAATTTTGATATGGATCCATCATCATGTGTGGCAAGAGATCGGATTTCGCATTGAAAGAGGTCGCATGTTCGACTCCACCTGTTGTTGTTGTTGTGGTCTTCAGTCCTGAGACTGGTTTGATGCAGCTCTCCATGCTACTCTATCCTGTGCAAGCTTCTTCATCTCCCAGTACCTACTGCAGCCTACATCCTTCTGAATCTGCTTAATGTATTCATCTCTTGGTCTCCCTCTACGATACTTACCCTCCACGCTGCCCTCCAGTACTAAATTGGTGATCCCTTGATGCCTCAGAACATGTTTTACCAACCGATCCCTTCTTCTAGTCAAGTTGTGCCACAAACTTCTCTTCTCCACAATTCTATTCAATACCTCCTCATTAGTTATGTAATCTACCTATCTAATCTTCAGTATTCTTCTGTAGCACCACATTTCAAAAGCTTCTATTCTCTCCTTGTCCAAACTATTTATCGTCCATGTTTCAATTCCATACATGGCTACACTCCATACAAATACTTTCAGAAACGACTTCCTGACACTTAAATCAATACTCGATGTTAACAAATTTCTGTTCTTCAGAAACGCTTTCCTTGCCATTGCCAGTCTACATTTTATATACTCTCTACTTCGACCATCGTCAGTTATTTTTCTCCCCAAATAACAAAACTCATTTACTACTTTAAGTGTCTCATTTCCTAATCTAATTCCCTCAGCATCACCCGACTTAATTCGACTACATTCCATTATCCTCTTTTTGCTGTTCATCTTATACTCTCCTTTCAAGGCACTGTCCATTCCGTTCAACTGGTCTTCCAAGTCCTTTGCTGTCTCTGACAGAATTAAAATGTAATCGGCGAACCTCAAAGTTTTTATTTCTTCTCCATGGGTTTTAATACCTACTCCGAACTTTTCTTTTGTTTCCCTTACTGCTTGCTCAATATACAGATTGAATAGCATCAGAGAGAGGCTACAACCCCGTCTCACTCCCTTCCCAACCACTGCTTCCCTTTCATGTCCCTCGACTCTTATAACTGCCATCTGCTTTCTGTGCAAATTGTAAGTAGCCTTTTGATCCCTGTATTTTATCCCTGCCACCTTTAGAATTTTAAAGAGAGTATTCCAGTCAACATTGTCAAAAGCTTTCTCTAAGTCTACAAATGCTAGAAACGTAGGTTTGCCTTTCCTTTATCTTTCTTCTAGGATAAGTCGTAGGGTCAGTATTGCCTCACGTGTTCCAACATTTCTACGGAATCCAAACTGATCTTCCCCGAGGTCAGCTTCTACCAGTTTTTCCATTCGTCTGTAAAGAATTCGCGTTAGTACTTTGCAGCTGTGACTTCTTAAACTGATAGTTCGGTAATTTTCACATCTGTCAACACCTGCTTTCTTTGGGATTGGAATCTCTCAGTATAACATATAAATGGTTCGAAAAGATATTTGGAAGACTTGCTTCTACAAGAAAGAATCGGCAATAATGTTGAATTGTCAGTTTCCTCATTGAGGTTCTCAAGTTTTTGTTTCGTTATTGCCACTAGAGTCTTGTACCATGGGAATCAAGGATAGGATGTTGTTCGGTGGCCAGTATCCTCTTTCTATAACACATTTGTATTAAGACTGTTCTTTATTTATAAGACAGACGCAACTGAGATACAGAAAATCTTTTTAGTTAAGACGCAAATACCAGAACTTAACATGACCCAGACAGAGCGGAAATATGACATACTAAACTACAGCCTAGGTATGATAATGTTCAGCAAATCTTTGTGCTTAATATTTACATTTAATACTGACAATGTCGTAAATTGTCGGCCGAAATACAAGGGCGCCTCCAGTTTAGCCACCTTGGTAGGCAGTGCCGACTAACACAAGGCAAGAAGAATCTCTAAATAGCTACCGAGCGAGGTGGCGCAGTGGTAGCACACTGGACTCGCATTCGGGAGGACGACGGTTCAATCCCGCGACAGGCCATCCTGATTTAGGTTTTCCGTGATTTCCCTAAATCGCTCCAGGTAAATGCTGCGATCGTTCCTTTTGAAGGGCACGGCCGACTTCCTTCCCCATCCTTCCCTAATCCGATGAGACCGATGACCTCGCTGTTTGGTCTTTTCCCCCAAAACAACCCAAACTCTAAATAGTTTTCGCCCTAGGCGACACCATTAAGTGGAATACTAGAAACAATGCAGGGCCCAGAGGAGCGTCGTTCAGATGCATCTCTACCGCCAGTAAGATGGCAGGTAAGTAATACATACTGGACATCAACTCACACAACCATATGGTGATGTTGGACAGATCTTAGACATAGTGGGCTGCCTGGATTACACAATAACACACTAAAATACACGTTTTTTACGCAAGCAAGGCGCTTTAAGGATTAAATTAAAGCTGCTCACATTCTGCCTTCAATAGCACATCATACATATAAATATTACAATTTCGAAGAGGCAAGAGGACTCTTATCACAATTGAGAGGCTATCTTTCTCTCAAACCACCAAGAAGTGGAGGATCAGGCCAAAGCAGTTACAAAGCATGTATTGAGAGCGGAAGAACATCAAATACTTCAGCTTTCAAAATAAAAATCCTTATTATTTTCCAGAAATACCAAGAGGAGAGGCTGACATAAACAAAATCTAGGATATAAGGCGACATGCAACAGATCTACACGTCCAGTTTAAGGATGATGCCGACAGCAATGCACAGCCAGGCCCAGAAAAGCGTGGGTGGCAGTCACTGAGCTGGTCACTGCAGCCGAGGCCTTCACAACTCTGTCGTCAGGCCCCGGCTCTAGTCCACCGGCACATCCTAACTTGCTTCTTGTGAGCCACCTCATCTAACTCCCACAGTGCCACCTACTTTCCTTGTACAGCAGCCATGGAGGTAGAATTAAGGGGAGATGGCGGTACAGACTTACGCTGTACGTTGTTTTGAAGCCAGTGGGCGGGACCCGCCGCCATCTTGGATCCCCCAAAACATTAGCAGACGAGTGTTTACAATTGCTTCTTGTTCGTTATTTCTGTCGTGTGCACGCGATGTTTATTTTATATAGTAAATGTTACACTATTTTAGTGAACAACACAGCATAAGGAACGCAAGTTCAAACGTTTTTCTGGTCTTAAATGCGTATTCGATACAGTAATACGACTCGAAAATATGAGACTTCTGGCCTCAGTACTGTAACTCCTTCTTGTTTATAAACTTCGAATAACCGAGAAGAGAAGTATGTGCTATGAAAAGCGTGATTTCGTAATCCATTTCCAATCACTTTCATTCGTGTTTGTGTTGATAATTGATAAAGCCAGAACTCCAAAAGCAATTATTGACAGTTTAGAGGCACCGATTTGTATTCGTTGCATTTTCAGGGTAACACGACAACACAGAGATTAATGTAATGATCTAAATAGCCTGGACTTAGATAGGGAACTTTGCTTTAACAAAATATATGTAACCCTTTAAGTACTTATAATTTAACCACTGTAACAGGTGTTCCACACATTTTACTGAAGATTTAATTAACTACATATAGTTACATTACTTTTATATTAAACTATCGCATTTTAAAACATTAGTCCCCATTTCCAGGATATTCCTTGCCAGGACTGTTCAGTTACTTGGGAATAACCAAACAATGAAAACCAAATGTATTGCTCACCTCCAGAGAGCTCTTCGCGTTCGATTGATTGGAAATCGAAAGTAAAATCACAGAAATCACATCAGAATTTCAAGTATATATAGGAAAATAGCGCTTAAATAAGTCCACTTACGAATGAAATGTGATTTGTTTAAACATTAGACTACAATCAGAACGATTAGTACACCCGTAAACGACCCAAGCTGGCATTTTTTATCAAAACACTTCACGACTACACAGAATCAAACCACTAGAAGCTAATGTTTTGGGGTAGCTAACATGGCGGATCTTCACTTGGGTCGGTTTCAAGTTTGTGACGTCATGATAACTCCTCTTATTTTTACCTCCATGACAGCAGCCGACCAAAGACACTCGTTTTGGTGGAAAATCGATTCTCAGGGAGCCGCCACAGGTCACTAACCATGTTTTATATTTGGTTCCATGGTTTGTTCTGTGTTTTATTGTGTCAAAGTGATTTGTCTTTCAAGCGTCAAAAGTATTTGGCCTATTGTGCCGATATGTTCTGTTTTAGCTGATAAGTGCACATCCTGCTCTATAAGACAAGATAAATGGATGTAATTGTAGTCCAACTGAATAATTTTCGAGAGATATAATTTAAAGGTAACTGCAGATCACCAGTAACTTCTACACTACACTCCTCCAGAACAGCCCATGAAGGCCTAGGGGTACCAACCAGCCTCTGTGTCATCTTCAACCCACAGGCGTCACTGGGTGTGGATGTGGAGGGGCGTGTGGTCAGCACACTGCCTTGCTGGCCATATATCAGTTCACGAGACCGGAGCCGCTACTTCTCGACCACGTAGCTCCTCAGTTTGCCTCACAAGGGCTGATTCATCCCGCTTGCCAACAGCGCTCCTAGACCGGATGGTCACCCATCCAAGTGCTAGACCGTACTGAAAGAGCTTAACATTCGTGATCTGACGGGAACCGGTGTTATCACTGCGGCAAGGCCTTTGGCCCACCAGTAACTTCTAGCAGAGTAAATGTTATCTGAACTCAATGTAGTTTATGTTGTTTCCAATGACATTATCACACAGTGGTCATGCTTGACCTTTGATTAATGTCTTATTGGACGAGCATCATCGAATATTTGGCGTAGTTTAATATTTGAATGTGATACCATATGCATATTTAGCGATGAATTAATGTGTTAAGTCTTGAGGGTGACTTGAATCAGTACACTCATAAATATGTTGGAGGCTGCCAGTGGAAGAACAGACAGTATAGAGACTATGCAAAGGTTGATACTGATCTGTTGGTAAATTTTGTTTTGTCACTGGTCATTTTATTATTGATTTTTACTTGCTGCAGCACAGAACCGTGGGTTCAACTGTAAGGTTCGCCAGCTGGGGTGTAACGAACGTCCAGTCATTTATGAGTAAAGAAAGCAGTCGCCAAGCAAAAGGTATTATAGGGAGTGGCACAACATGAACTTGGTCTGCTCTCAAGAACACATACGATATGTTCTGTGAAGACAATTTTCTGTTACAGCAAGTAAAATCACAAATGTTGCATGATCATGGCAAAAAATTAGTTGATAAGGGGTCGCTAGTGTAAGACGACTAGATTTTGCCACCGTGTTCTTCAGAAGCCACTTGTCGTGTTCTGCAGGGGGGACATTTACTGCCATGAGAGAGAGCAGAGTCAGGAGGCGGCAGTTTACAATACTGGAGGCCGCAGAACCCATGGGCAGAGGTAGCACTATAGTGGAACGGAAAAAAATAATTCAGAATAGCATACGTGGAGAAAGGGCATTGGAGGTAGAAAAGGCAAAAAGATACCCTTTTAGTGCAAAGGAATGTGTGGGGTCACGAACTATGGTCTCGAGCTGACTTCCAACGAATCTTCTCAAGGAAAGCCCTGGGAATGCTTTCCACCAAAAAGCAGAGATACGTATTTGTTTGGTGGAGTGCTGATGATGTAGGAGGGGAAATGGAAACTTCCAGAAAATCTTCTGAAAGGAGTGTGGGCTTCAGGTGATTCGTGGGCAGATTCATGACCCATGACCCAACTGCTGTCCGTACTTCAATATGTGATATGCGGACTCCCGTTTGGCGCATAAGGAAAGTCTCGCAGGAAATGAGTTCCATTTGCTTGTCCACTGAGTTTTTCGTGAAAGTGACAGTCAGGGTGTAGGACTCCTGTTTATCACCGCCAATCAACCCACTTCATGTCCGCTTAATATCGGAGGGCATAATCTAAAGAAAGTCAAACAGAATGGATGATAGAATCCGACTTCATATTTACAAAATTTTTCGAAATCTACATGGCGTTTTAGAATAAATAATTATGATATGAAATTGTGATTCACTCTAGTAGCATCCCGACAGGTGTGGTTTTTTTATTTTTATTTTATTTATTTATTTATTTATTTTTATTTTTTGAAGCCTCGTCATTACTTCTGCGGAGACGGAGTTGCCACTGTTCTTACGGTAGGCCGGGTTTGTGAGTTCGTGAAGTGGTTTCTGGTGCAGTTCACCGCTGAGACAATTTCTCCATGCCACTATTACACAGTTATGACTGATGACCTCAGCAGTTAAGTCCCATAGTGCTCAGAGCCATTTACACAGTTATGCCCCCGTGTCAGGTAACAGGATAGGGGAATGAAGGTTGTACTACACTTCAACAAATTAGTAAAAAAGTTATGCAAATGAGTTAAAAAAGTTTACTTATATTTTTGACTTGTGGAATAATGAAGTCTTCAACATTGCATGTAATATAACAGAAAAAGTCCCTCGATGGCTAAGTGCAAATAATCAGTATAACAAATGCAATTTACAACTACTGTCTGTTCACTTCTAAGAGGTCACTAAACGACGTTATCTACCTAAGACAGCTCTGGACGATGATCTATAATGAAGTGGGCGAGAGCTGCTCATCTTCCGAGTAGGCTTCTGTTCGTTGTCGTTTGGTCATTGGCGGATTGTACTCGGTCGGTAATTGGACGAGGCGAAGTCGACATCTTCATCCTCAGTGTCGCCCGTGGCGCAGGTGGAACTCGCACAAGTGGCGAGTCTTTGTGGTACTGACAACAGATCAAATGGCTCTGAGCACTATGGGACTTAACTGGTTCAAATCAAATGGCTCCAAGCACTATGGGCCTTAACATCTGAGGTCAACAGTCCCCTAGACGTAGAACTACTTAAACCTAACTAACCTAAGGACATCACACACACCCATGCCCGAGGCAGGATTCGAACCTCCCACCGTAGCTGTCGCGCGGTTCCAGACTGTAGCGCCTAGAACCGCTCGGTCATCCCGGCCGGCGACAACAGATCACATCTTGTTCGGACGACCCAGCAGAATTGAAGCGAAGTAAAACCACAGTACCATACTTCGTTTTTTGGAAATCATTGGAAGTAGTCTGTCAACGGCAGGGGCATTAATCATTTGTAGGTGTGAGAATTCCACGGCGGAGACGAAATTAGGTACCCAAACATACACTCGCTACATGTTACATACACTGCAGGGGTACACATTTTACCGTATTTGCTAGAGCTCCCTAAACAAGCCTGTTTGCTTGCTGGTACTGATTCACTCGTTACATTTTCTAGTTTCACCGTTTAATGGCCACGTTTGAATAAAGTTACCTACTGCAAGGGTCTACGGGTTTGCACGTAGCCATACACTACGTAACACGCGCTCACCAGCCGACCTGTCTTGGAATGCTGACAATTTCGTCAGTAGACTTGTGTCCGGCCACAGTGCCGGCCAGAGTGGCCGAGAGGTTCTAAGCCAGGGCCGGCCAAACGTTGCACAGTGTGCAGACGTGCGGAAGTGCTGCACATGTGCGCACGTGTGCGACAGCGAGCGACAGCGACATCTGTTATTAGACATGTGACCTAAATGAACGGCGGCGGCTCCACTTCCCTGTTTATGTGGTACAAGCAAGAGCGCAACATACCCAGTCTCGTTTACCCCTGGTAACCGTAACCTTAACAGAGAAGTACTGAGAAATGGCTGGTACTGTGAAAAAGCAAAGGACGGTAGATCTATGTTCTCAGTCGTTTAAAAATGACTGGGAACTGCAATTCTTTCTTGTGGCCGTTGGTGAAAACTCACAGTGTTTGCTATGCCGCCGAATAATTGGCGGCCAGCGTAAGTTTTCAATTGAAAGACACTACAACACATATCACAAAGACGAGTGTAGTGTACTCAAGAGTGAAGAACGGCAAGCAAAATTAAATGTCCTTAAGAAAATGGATGAGACACATAAGCTCGATTATCATTTCTCATGACCAGTGATAAACGTGTTTGGATTTATTCCTTTCATAATTAAAAATTATTGTTTACTAACTGTGCATTAGTGCCTCATTCTGCTCTATGTTACATTATTATCAGGAAAGTTGGTCATTAAACCGATTGTTCCAATGTATACTTACATTTAGGGTTTTATTAATACTGCTCAGCTGAAGTCGATGAAACGTAACATTCATCTAATTGTCGGTTATTATGCAGATTTCAGACGGAGCTGATGACAGATGTAGCAATCATGGTATTGAAATAACAGGTGATCATGGAGAGGACTGCGGTTATCATTCTGTTCAGAGGTCAGTGAGACAGAAATTATGTGGGTGTAACTGAGGGCACCGAGAATTAGTTATAGGAAACCTTGCATTAGTTTAATGTTATTGGAAATCATGAATAAGGTTCGTTGGAAGTCGCTAAGTTCTCTCTTTCTTAAATACTAGATCAAAAACATTACTCGTATTTACGTGCCGTCAGTCAAGCTGCCTTAATAAAAACCCACGCTTGTTAACTGTATTACTTGTCTTACTTGGTTAAACTGTTAACATAAAAGTAGACGTCTCAATGAGTAGACTGTGATAGTATTTTAAATGTTTAATACGCGAAATACCTTCCCATGGTTGGCTTGCAAGCTGTGGAAAGAGCACTAGAATGCGCCGGTACAGAGTATCCCAGCAAGGGTATAAAGCGACATCTGTGCGTAGAAACATGCACTACATGAACGCTGACGGCTGCGGCGTGCACGCTGTGACCCGGAAGTTGCACATGTACAGGAGCACCGCACGTGTGCAGAATTTCTGGACAGCCCTGCTCTAAGCGCTACAGTCTGGAACCGTGCGACCGCTACGGTCGCAGGTTCGAATCCTGCCTCGGGCATGGATGTGTGTGATGTCCTTAGGTTAGTTAGGTTTAAGTAGTTCTAAGTTCTAGGGGACTGATGACCTCAGAAGTTAAGTCCCATAGGGTTCAGAGCCATTTGTCCGGCCACAGTGGGCCACAGCAGAGTAAAGCACTGGCCGCCGACCGCAGTGCGGCATATAACTAGTGCGGCCTCGGACGTGCATATTCTCTTTCTTTAGCTCACCATGGAGCCTTTCGAGATGACCATAATTAGCCGCTGTTAGGATGTTAGACACAGTGATCATGGGTGCGAGTGCCGGCCGCGGTGGTCTCGCGGTTCTAGGCGCGCAGTCCGGAACCGTGCGACTGCTACGGTCGCAGGTTCGAATCCTGCCTCGGGCATGGGTGTGTGTGATGTCCTTAGGTTAGTTAGGTTTAAGTAGTTCTAAGTTCTAGGGGACTAATGACCACAGCAGTAGAGTCCCATAGTGCTCAGAGCCATTTGAACCATGGGTGCGAGTAGCGTGCGTGTTTCATAATTAGCCTTTTGATAATAAAACTGTTTAAACTTGCTTCTCGGTGTTCGCGTATTGCCGTACCTCAAGGAACCATCGCTTACAAATCCTCACAAATATTTCGTGTAATTATCATCTGGGGGCAACAACACAAACAACCCCTTATACAAGTGGTGTCAGCATGGGGATAATTATGGAAAATCTACAGTCCTGAAGAGGTGCAGCATGTAACACCTCCGTTTATTTATCCCGACCTGATCTGATCGAATAGCAGCCCAATATTTATTATTAATGTGACTGTGTACCTAATGGGGCTGGCAATAGGAATTGACTGCTACGGAAGTTGTTACTTTCCAGTTCGTCCCCTTCAATACTGTAATAATGAAATGTCTGGTAACAAGAAAAACACCAACACAGTTTCACTAATTACGAACCTATATTTGTCTCAAAAACACAAAAAGGAGGAGACAGCCACTGCCTTCGTCATACATATCTAATTACGGCTAATCTCAGCACAAGCTTCTTCATTTTCCATTATCATCACACGCTAATCCATCAGTGCATCCAACACTGCAATCCAACACTGCATTCCAAGGTGATGCCGGCGCGGTAGACGCGAAACCAAAATATTGGCACTAGAAATGTCACTGACCACTTCCGTAATGATACTTCTTCACTTTCCCGGTATTATTTATAGTACAAAGGGGTCTAACCATGGCGATGGCGACTCCCTTCTCCGTTAAAGCCTTGCATTACAACAACTGGCCTCCACATACCTCTACCCGCAACATGGCACTGGCTCAACTCCACACTCGCTCTCGCAACATGACACAATCGATTGTTCGCCCTTCGACCTGTGCCGAATGCAAATTTATAGTAAGGGCCTACAGACCCCTTACAAGCACAACGTGAACTTCGAGCAGCAGCAGCATGAACATCTACGGACTACGCGGGGACATCCAACGCTGAAATTCAGGTTGGTCTATTCCAGTCTGGCTAGAATACGAAAGGTAGTCATGCATTTTTATTTTACAGTTATGTGACTCATTGACGTTAAATTAGACGAAATGCAGCAATCCAGTCAGAGTAATGTTGTCGGTCTACAAACTGTTACTAATGAACTGCAAGAAGAGATTCGGCGTTTAAAAGCAGAAAGAAGCGAGCGTAACATTCCGAAAGACTTGTCAAATGATAGTTCATGCAGTGCAACTACAATAAAGAATTTTTCATTATTGCCATCAGTACCAGTGTTTAACGGGAAACCTGAAGACAATGTGAAGGTGTTTCTTCCTAAACCTGAAGGCCCCGCCCTGTTAGTATCATGGACAGATTCGGATAAGCTAGTGGTTGCCAAATTAAGAAGTCAGGGAGCAGCACAAGAGTTCATTAGCGTGGAGCCTACTTGCGTGAAAACAGAAAATTACAATGAGATTAGAACGGTTGTCGTCCAGAGATTTTACAGAGAGCAGCTTTACAGTTTGCTCCCTGGTTCGATTCCCGGCGGGGTCAGGGATTTTCTCTGCCTCGTGATGACTGGGTGTTGTGTGCTGTCCTTAGGTTAGTTAGGTTTAAGTAGTTCTAAGTTTTATGGGACTGATGACCATAGATGTTAAGTCCCATAGTGCTGAGAGCCATTTGAACCATTTACAGTTTGCAAATGCGACGAGACGAGTCTATCGAGCAGTTTACCGACGGAATACGAAACATCAACGCTCAAACGTACGAGTTAGTAGAAGATGGAAAAAAAATCGCATTTAGCTGTTCGAAGCCGACCAGAGAGCCTTGGACACATTTATTCATGGGTTGTATGGAGAGGAAGTAAGCAAAGCTGTTAGATTGGCGGATGTAAAACGTTTCAGGAAGCAATAGAATCAACTGCTGGTGTCGTTGAAGCACTAAGAGGACCGAATGAGATCCAGAAACAAGAACGCAGAGTTTTCAACACAACAGTTGAATGCTGCCGATGCAAGCTGGGTCACAAGCATAAGGATTGTAAAGAGAATCGAATCTGCTATCATTGCGGGACGCTGGGTCATGTTTCGAGAGATTGTTGCAACAAGAAGAGAGGTAATGTGAACAACAGACAATCTGCCAGATCTTTAAACGAGTACGCGGACGTACGGGCCACCACTCCGTCCACCCCTTCCTGATTCCTATTAGATCCAGTGAAAGTCAGATCGAAAACGACTTCGTGATAGGTGGTGTATATCGTGGTAGAAACGTCGAACTACTTATTGATACAGGAGCACAGACCTCATTAATGTGGTGTGGCATAGATAAACGGGATAAATTGAAACTGGCGCTATTAAAAGTGCGAGGGTTAAATGGAGGAAAACTACGTAACGATGGAGAAGTTGACGTAAAATTAATTCTTGGCCAAGGCCAAGATGAAGGTGAAAATAAAGATAAATACACAGCAAGGGTGCAAGTAGTTTCAAATAACGAAACGCGTTACGACGGTGTACTTGGATTTGATTTCTTGTCCGCTAACGAGGCAGAGATATTTGTCGCAGAATGAAAGATCAGACTAGGCTGTAGCAACTACAACCTAGGTAATCGTTCTTCAGATCGTACTCAAAGGAGTAGCAATACTGACATCGTGAGAATGGACTGCCCAAACCATGCGTCAGTTCAAACTGTCTGAGTCAATGTTCAAATTGATCAGCCTCAGCAAATTCCCAAGGGAGCAGGAAAGACAATCTACGTTGAAGTTAAGCCACCTCGATGCAAGGAAGGAACTTCGTTATTAATTGATCGATCCGAGAAAAGTGAGTTACTGGATAAATGCATTGTTATGTTGCTAGAAATGAAGGTCTCGCTACAATGTGAGGTAGAATGTCGCAAAAGTCTCCGTTACAATAACGAATATGAGCAATGAGGATGTTGTTTTGCCACGAGGAACGAAAGTTGCTGAAGTGTTGAGTGTAAGTAAAAGTGACATAATACAGATTCCAGATGAGGTAACAAATGCTGCAATTATAAACACAGATTTTTGTAATAATACTGCAAAATTATGAAGTGCATGTGCGGTTGGAGTGTGAGGTGCTGCTTGCTAGTGCTATGAAGTTCGGCGCTCACCAATCTTGGACATGAAAGTTGAGTCCTCAATTAATCTACTATCGAGACTCAACTTCTTACATTTCTTCGTTTGATCGTGGTTGTCGGTTTTGGGACATTCCTGCGAGCAGCAACGTGTGTATATTCAAGTCTGATAATATTCCAGCTGTCTTCCTGTGGAGTTTAACTTAAATTAATTTATTCTCTGTTATTGAAGGTGACCAGTGGTATCTTCTGCCTTGTGGACCTTGACGTTCTGGTTACCTGCCCTGGTCGTTGACGTATTTTCCTCGTCATGTTGTTGCTGTCCAGCACGGCGTGTAGTTCGACAGCTGAGATGTTGGTCGTTGTGGGCGCCAATATTCTGTGTGACGTTGTATTGAAATCTTGCGCTCGTTTTGCTTGTTGCGTGGAGCGGAACTGATTTTGTTGATTGGTTGGTCGGCTGACTGTCGGTTGGGTTGCTTTCAGATTAAGAAGTCATTGGACAGGCTGCCTGTCTCACCTAAATGGGCGTTAGTGTTACAATCCCACTCCGACCCTTGGAAACTTCTGAGCGCCGTTCCTTGTGTGTTATGCAGTAATTTCCCTGTTTGGATTTAAGTTATTTGGTTGATGTGTGGCTTTCAGCCGAGTATTAATATCTCTTAAATTAATTTTCTTATCTTGCCCTTAAGACATGAGATAGTTATTCTTTATAGGGGCCTTCAGCGAATTTTTAAGATACGGCCTTCTCACTTTTAAAATGGAAACTCTTCTTTCTAGTGCTTAAACCGTTAAATTATTTGCTGACGTGCGGCCTGCAGCTGAGTTTTAATATCTCTTAAAGTAATGTTCTTGTCTTGCCCTTAAGGCAAAAGATTGTTATGCTTTTGTATGGGGCCTTCAGCCGAATTTTGCATGAAATGTTTTAAGATAAGCCCTTCTGCCTTTTGATTGAAACTCTTCTTATTGCTTAATATGTGTCCTCCAGTCAAGTTCCGTTTAAATTAAATTGCTAATGCCTTCAGCCTGTTTAGATTGAATATTTTGAAAATATTCTTGGGTTAAACCTCCAGTAGAACCTTGTATTTCAATTTCTTGCTTAGGCCTTGTGTCTTGGATTTTGAGTGTGGCCTTCAGCTGATCTAAAGTTAATCAAAGGAGGTCGATTAAAGTTTTGAGTCTTTTGCATCCTTGTTGTAATATTGTATATTGATAAATAAAGTTTGTATGTTGAGTGCAAGTGACAGCAACTTATTTTGGCCCCCTTCCACAACCTAATCCGCTCTGTCCTGCTAGCCCAGGCATTTAAAACATTTTTGAGCGGTGCTGTTACAGACACCCCTGCAATCTGCGTGAACGTGTGTAGTGTGTGAGAGTGCAATGCGTTTGTTTATTTCAGCTATGTGCTTATGTGAATGTGTTGTGAAAATTTAGTACTGAAGCTATGACACGAGTACACAAGAGAAACTAAACCTTTTATTCCACAGGTTACCACAAGATACTCATTTATTTTATGTTAATTGTTAACTGTAGTATTCAGAACTAATTAACCATTTTCAATTTTATTCTAGTGTTTATTGTGACAGCGTATTCTACTAATGCTGTAGTTACAGCACGACAGAGTACAGGTGTTTTGTTTGAACCACGATCAGACATAGTAGTTTCAACAAGTAATGCAAAACTTGTACTCGAGTACAATCTGAATGAAATCCAGCAACAGTCCAGTTCTGTAAAGAAGCAAATTGATCTAGTTCGTTCTGTTAAATGCAATGATACAATTTTGGAAATGGGTACATCTTGGTATAATAACTGGATCACAGCCAAAATGCAGGTAGAGTCTGCATTTGCTAATTATGAACAAGAGATTTACAGTTTTTTTTAAAGCTTTTGCCAAAGAAAACTTTAAGTAGGCGTAAACGTGACTGGTTTGGGTTTGGAGGGAGTATCCTTCGGATTAAATTTTGTACTTTAACTAGTCGAGATCTGCTGGAAGGTAAAGGCAAAATATAAGCTCTTGAACAACAGTCCGGTATAAATTCAGCTATCCTCTCTAATGAAATTATCGTATTGAAGAATATGCAAAGAAGCATTTCTAACCACACGGTTTTCATTCAACAGATTGTAAAGCAATTTATCTCACATTTCCACGTAATTCGTAATGTAATCAACGCAGATATCCAAAAACTATTCCAGGGATTAATTGCTGTTAGTGCACAGTTAGATTTAAACACTCTTTTCTGAACGATTACTGATAGTTTATCAAATGCTAGAATTGATGCCACTAACTTAAGAACAGCCTTAGACAGTAGTTAAAATGATTGTTTGAGCAGTGTACTACTACATCCAGAATAACTTTTACAGATCCTACTATCAACTGAACGAAAACTAGATGCAACATATACTAAGATCTACTCTGTTAATTCTTACAATATATATGCTTACAACAAGGTAACTACCACACACTCTTTATTGGTTAAGGTGAATTAACTGTTATTGTTTCTATACCCATTGCTAGATCAAATAATAATTTTGAAATGTATAAGATTTATACTTACCCTGTGAAATGGAGACTGACAGATATTCATGTAAAGTACATAGTAAATGATTATCTACTGATCAGCAAGGATCGAAGATATTTTGTGTCCATAGACGAAAATGATTTGCATATGTGTACACGTAGTTAACTTGCCCTGAATCGGCACTATTCCTAGATAGTAGAGTGTACAGCTGTGAGAAAGAATTGTTTATGAATCAACCCCCAATAGATGATTGCCCTAGAATTTGAACGCATCTTTATCATCCATTTCTTAAGCGATGTTCTAAAGGTATAGTTTTCTCATTTAACTACACCCTTGATGTCACATTTACATGTAAAAATTATGGTACACTTGAGCTACCCTTTACACTGAAATTGAATAATAGTTGATTAATCTTGAATGCCGTACATTGTGATTTATCATGTGACCTATTTGATATGCCTAGTGTATTGCCAACCAAATTTCATGCAACTGGACATTTGCCATTAAGGAGAATGTTATCTGTTTATTACAATGATTCATACATACACTCCTGGAAATTGATATAAGAACACCGTGAATTCATTGTCCCAGGAAGGGGAAACTTTATTGACACATTCCTGGGGTCAGATACATCACATGATCACACTGACAGAACCACAGGCACATAGACACAGGCAACAGAGCATGCACAATGTCGGCACTAGTACAGTGTATATCCACCTTTCGCAGCAATGCAGGCTGCTATTCTCCCATGGAGACGATCGTAGAGATGCTGGATGTAGTCCTGTGGAACGGCTTGCCATGCCTTTTCCACCTGGCGCCTCAGTTGGACCAGCGTTCGTGCTGGACGTGCAGACCGCGTGAGACGACGCTTCATCCAGTCCCAAACATGCTCAATGGGGGACAGATCCGGAGATCTTGCTGGCCAGGGTAGTTGACTTACACCTTCTAGAGCACGTTGGGTGGCACGGGATACATGCGGACGTGCATTGTCCTGTTGGAACAGCAAGTTCCCTTGCCGGTCTAGGAATGGTAGAACGATGGGTTTGATGACGGTTTGGATGTACCGTGCACTATTCAGTGTCCCCTCGACGATCACCAGTGGTGTACGGCCAGTGTAGGAGATCGCTCCCCACACCATGATGCCGGGTGTTGGCCCTGTGTGCCTCGGTCGTATGCAGTCCTGATTGTGGCGCTCACCTGCACGGCGCCAAACACACATACGACCATCATTGGCACCAAGGCAGAAGCGACTCTCATCGCTGAAGACGACAGGTCTCCATTCGTCCCTCCATTCACGCCTGTCGCGACACCACTGGAGGCGGGCTGCACGATGTTGGGGCGTGAGCGGAAGACGGGCTAACGGTGTGCGGGACCGTAGCCCAGCTTCATGGAGACGGTTGCGAATGGTCCTCGCCGATACCCCAGGAGCAACAGTGTCCCTAATTTGCTGGGAAGTGGCGGTGCGGTCCCCTACGGCACTGCGTAGGATCCTACGGTCTTGGCGTGCATCCGTGCGTCGCTGCGGTCCGGTCCCAGGTCGACGGGCACGTGCACCTTCCGCCGACCACTGGCGACAACATCGATGTACTGTGGAGACCTCACGCCCCACGTGTTGAGCAATTCGGCGGTACGTCCACCCGGCCTCCCGCATGCCCACTATACGCCCTCGCTCAAAGTCCGTCAACTGCACATACGGTTCACTTCCACGCTGTCGCGGCATGCTACCAGTGTTAAAGACTGCGATGGAGCTCCGTATGCCACGGCAAACTGGCTGACACTGACGGCGGCGGTGCACAAATGCTGCGCAGCTAGCGCCATTCGACGGCCAACACCGCGGTTCCTGGTGTGTCCGCTGTGCCGTGCGTGTGATCATTGCTTGTACAGCCCTCTCGCAGTGTCCGGAGCAAGTATGGTGGGTCTGACACACCGGTGTCAATGTGTTCTTTTTTCCATTTCCAGGAGTGTATTAAAATATGGAAAGCATTCCTTATCGAGTTTTTCTGAAGACAATGATTTAATTAAGGATATCCATGAAAGTGAAATTTCTTGCAATAATGAGTTAAACTTCATTGAAGCAGCAAACTGAACTAAGTCTTTCGATTCATCCAGTAATGTTAATGCACTCTTGATTATCAGTATTATGTTTTTATTGCTTTTATTAATTTGTCTTTTGTCAACAGCATTTGTCATGTTTGAAACTGTCATCCTGAAAGCTCGCTTCTCTGTACCGAACGTTACTGTGTCTGCAAATGAAATACGTGCTGCAATGCCTTCTGATGACACAAATGGCGAAATAGATTCATAACGCCCAGGAGGTCGTTTTGAGCCACCTATGTTTGCTCTTTTTCTCTGGGGATAGTGATGTAAGGGTCTACGGGTTTGCTCGCCAGCCGACCTATCTTGAAATGCTGACAATTTGCTTGGTCAGTAGACTTGTGTCCGGCCGCAGTGCGCCACAGCTGAGTAAGCCACTGGCCGCCGTCCGCAGTGCGCCATATAAATAGCGCGGCCTCGGGCGCACATATTCTCTTTCTTTAGCTCACCATGGAACCTTTCGATGGTTCAAAAATGGTTCAAATGGCTCTGAGCACTATGCGACTTAACTTCTGAGGTCATCAGTCGCCTAGAACTTAGAACTAATTAAACCTAACTAAGGACATCACACACATCCATTCCCGAGGCAGGATTCGAACCGGCGCCGTAGCGGTCGCTCGGTTCCAGACTGCAGAGCCTAGAACCGCACGGCCACTCCGGCCGGCGAACCTTTCGATACGACCGTAATTAGCCGCTGTTAGGATGTCAGACACAGTGATGATGGGTGCGCGTAGCGTGCGTGTTTCATGATCAGCCTTTTGTTAGTAAAGCTGTTCAAACTTGCTTCTCGGTGTTCGCGTATTGTCGTACCTCAAGGACCCACTGCTTACAAATCCTTACACTTATTCCGTGTAATTATCATCAGGGGAAAACAACACAAACAACCCCCTTATACTACATTTTCTTCGTTAGCCAAAAAAATTGTGCAATGAGGAGAGAAGTAAGCAAGGTATGCTATCACGATTTGTGAATGTCGACAAAGTGAAAAATTCTTGGAATGTTGAAGGAACAGAGTCGTTTGGAGGTATACCTCCACGCACAGCTGCGTCTTGTTTTATCAGACTGTCAGTACGTCGATGTCACTTTAGTTTACACATTTCTCGCTTTGAAATCTTACCTGTGAAGTATCAATCAGTATGCGGCCAGTGACAGTAGAAAACGATACTTCCATTTTTGAAAGCGTGTTCCATCAATTTGCCGTTCAATAAATGTCACCAATAGGCAGTTTTTGAAGACACTTGCCAGTCACAAATTATAACGAAATTCGGACTGTTACAAAAACATATATAAAAATGTGAAATAAAGGCATCAGAAATGCCTGAGAATGAAGATGAACATTCCAGTTCTGAGCAGAATACAATTACAAGGAAAAGAAATGTTTTGAGGCGTATTTCTAATTCTTAAGTCCGCCCCCGGAAGCTGAGTGGTCAGCGCGACGGACTGTCAATCCTAAGGGCCCGGGTTCGATTCCCGGCTGGGTCGGAGATTTTCTCCGCTCAGGGACTGGGTGTTGTGTTGTCCTAATCATCATCATTTCATCCCCATCGACGCACAAGTCGCCGAAGTGGCGTCAAATCGAAAGACTTGCACCAGGCGAGCGGTCTACCCGACGGGAGGCCCTCGTCACACGCCACATACACACATCTAATTCTTAAGATTACAGCCCATGAGCTACGTCACAGGAGACGATTTTAAGTGTTTACGATTTAGGTGCTTTCAGAATGTTCCATTTATAGAAACAAATAGATTAATGACGGAATTCAATCACTGGTCTCATCAGTGCAAACACTGTGATACGAAGAAGGGTGCAGGTAAAGCTGCATGTCAACATTTTTCCTGTGTCTCTAAGGTACTTATTAATAGAGATGGACAAATACGGAATTAAGAGATAATTCCTCCAAACCCTGTGTCATACAAAAAAATGTCGATTGTTGTTTGTGGTTGGTTGGTTTGGGAGGGTGGGGAGTTGGGAGGGGGGGGGGGGGCGGTCGGCACCAAACAGCGAGGTCAGTGGTCCAATCGGATTAGGGAAGGATGTGGTAGAAAACCGGCCTATCCGTCTCAAAGGAACCATCCCATCAAAGACCATAGCCTACATGTTTGTATGTAAACACAGTGTATTTCACGAGTGCACGTCGTAATAGTGAAATATGCAGCTAAACTTTATAAAACTGAAATATGCACGTGAAAATGATAAAAGATGTTCAACTAGTAGGAGAAACTATCACCACAGCGTAATTATAATAATGATGCTTCATCTTTTTATGTAACTACAGATATATTTTCGACAAATGCTGCCTCGCCGCTTACAATTGTTCACGTTTATCTGTTTAGTCACCAGCAAATAATTTTTTTGTGTTTATACAGTGATCTCCATCAATGTAAACATGTACATGAATGTACACTACTGGCCATTAAAATTGCTACATCACGAAGATGACGTGCTACAGACGCGAAATTTAACCGACAAGAAGAATATGCTGTGATATGCAAATGATTTAGCTTTTGAGAACATTCACACAAGTTTGGCGCCGGTGGCGACACCTACAACGTGATGACATGAGGAAAGTTTCCAACCGATTTCTCATACACAAACAGCTGTTGACTGGCGTTGCCTGGTGAATCATTGTTGTGATACCTCGTGTAAGGAGGAGAAATGCGTACCATCATGTTTCCGACTTTGATAAACGTCGGATTGTAGCCTATCGCGATTGCGGTTTATCGTATCGCGACATTGCTGCTCGCGTTGGTCGAGATCCAATGACTGTTAGCAGAATATGGAATCGGTGGCTTCAGGAGGGTAATACGGAACGCCGTGCTGGATCCCAACGGCCTCGTATCACTAGCAGTCGGGATGACAGGCATCTTATCCGAATGGCCGTAACGGATCGTGCAGCCACGTCTCGATCCCTGAGTCAACAGATGGGGACGTTTGCAAGACAATAGCCATCTGCACCAACAGTTCGACGACGTTTGCAGCAGCATGGACTATGAGCTCGGAGACCATGGCTGCGGTTACCCTTGACGCTGTATCACAGACAGGAGCGCCTGCGATGGTGTACTCAACGACGAATCTGGGTGCACGAATGGCAAAACGTCATTTTTCGGATGAATCCAGGTTCTGTTTACAGCATCATGACGGTCGCATCCGTGTTTGGCTACATCGCGGTGAACGCACATCGGAAGCATGTATTCGTCATCGCCATACTGGCGTATCACCCGGGGTGACGGTATGGGGGGCCATTGGTAGCACGTCTCGGTCCCCTCTTGTTCGCATTGACGGCACTTTGAACAGTGGACGCTACATTTCAGATGCGTTACGACCCGTGTCTCTACCCTTCATTCGATCCCTGCGAAACCCTACATTTCAGCAGGATAATGTACGACCGCATGTTGCAGGTCCTGTAGGGGCCTTTCTGGATACAGGGAATGTTCGACTGCTGCCCTGTCGAGCACATTCTCCAGATCTCTCACCAACTGAGAACGTCTGGTCAATGGTGGCCGAGAAACTGGCTCGTCACAATACGCCAGTCACTACTCTTGATGAACTGTGGTATTGGTATCGTGTTGAAGCTGCATGGGCAGCTGTATCTGTACACGCCATCCAAGCTCTGTCTGACTCAATGCCCAGGCGTATCAAGACCGTACTGATTTCTCAGGTTCTATGCACCCAAATTGCGTGAAAATGTAATCACATGTCAGTTCTAGTATAATATATTTGTCCAATGAATACCCGTTTATCATCTGCATTTCGTCTTGGTGTAGCAATTTTAATGGTCAGTAGTGTATAAAATCCTGAAGATCGGCACCAGCCCGAAACCGATCGTGTGATGAATAAAATATCTTTTGTTGTGACTGGTAGCGTAAATTTTTCTAGACCCTATAAAGGAACAGCCACGGAGTCCAACAGCATCCACTGTGGATAAAATTCACTTTATCAGGATGGCTGGACGCATGTTTGAACTGTCGTCTTCCCGAATGCGAGTCCAATGTGCTAACCACTGCGCCACTGCTCTCGGTGGTTGTTTGTGACTAACTGCAACATAAGTTTAATGTTGCTCAGAAAGGACAAATGTGCAGTGTCTGACAAATTTAGAATCGACTGTTCTAAACTTGATTTGCAGATAAAGAATGAGAAAGATGAAACTCAAACACAAATTTCGAATAAACTGAAACAACACGTAATGACCTAAAACGAACTATATGAGAGGATATTAGTCAAGTTTTGCGAGATTAGAGTTTCAGAACGTTTTAAGTCCAGAAGACCTGTGATTAAAAAAAAGAGAAAAGCAATGTGTATGCATTACCTAAGAATCGTACACTTAATGTTTCAGTCATAGAAGTATATTACTTCAGGGAGATATCAATATAATCATTCAATATTCATTTGATTTCTTCTTCCTTCAACGCAAGTTGACGTTTTCGATCAAACAGTTTTCACGATCCGAAAAATTCGAAGGATCTAAATATAATATTTTTGGGGAACTAAGACGGCAGATATCGGTTTCGAATTTTTTACGTCGAGACAACTCACCTTATTTTTGCCTTCAGGGGCAGAACACTCAGAAGACGCAACCGGCGGTCTAAAGAGGCTGCCTGTACTACGCTTGCTAGTACTCTGCTATACTGCTGTGCGGTACTGGATCCTTACCAGATAGATTGTCCAAAGAAGGCAAATCTTTTTACGTTATCGTGTAGTAGGGCAGAATGTGTCACGGATGCAATGAGCGAGTTGGGGTGGCAAACATTAAAACAAAGTTTTTCGTTGCATCTAAATCTTTTCCCGAAATTTCAGTCACCAATGTTCTGCTCTGAATGTGAAAATATTTTATTGACACGCACCTACATAGGAAGACGTAATCATAGCAATAAAGTAAGGGAAATCAGAGCTCTTACAGAAAGATTTTCACCACGTGCTCTTAGGGAGGAGAACTGTAGAAAACAGTTTGAAGGTGGTTCGAGGAATACTCTGCAAGCTCTCACGCGTGAATTGCAAAGTAGTCATGTAGATGAATAAGTTTCAATGTAGACACTGCATTCAACTTTAAGATCTTCTTTTAAGGAAGCTTTAGTAATTCGGCCTGGAGCTGTCATAAATAATCGTCCGCTTTTAAGGCAGGCAGTAGCATGTTTAATGTTAATGCTATGACCTCTCCTGCAGAGTTAAGCCCACGAGAAAATTATGACATTTGATGCTGTTACTTGCAGTCTTTTGAGTACAGTTTTCAAATACGCCCACAGCACAATACGATATTGGTAACGTCCAACAGAACGAACAAACTCTATAGAAGAGAGAAAACAAGAAGAAACACCACAAAACTTACTCTCATCAACACATGAGAGCGCGCATAAATTGAATGTAACGTCTCGACAGTAGCGTAATGCACAGAATGAAAAAAAGGAAGATCACAAAAAATGGCTCTGAGCACTATGGGACTTAACATCTGAGGTCATCAGTGCCCTAGAACTTAGAACCACTTAAACCTAACTAACCTAATGACATCACACACATCCATGCTCGAGGCAGGATTCGAATCTGCGACCGTAGCAGTCGTGCGGTTGCGGACTGAAGCACCTAGAACCGCTCGGCCACCGCGGCCGGCAAAGATCACATTTCATTGTTCTGTCGACAGCGATACTGTGACTTAACAGGAAGTGATAGAACTGGGTTGAGCGATGGGTGGCCCTAATTTTAAATCCTTTATTTACCAACATGACAGAGATTCTACTTTGTACTCAATCTGTGGTGTCACCGCTAGACACCACACTTGCTAGGTGGTAACTTAAATCGGCCGCGGTCCTGTAGTACATGTCGGACCCGCGTGTCGCCACTGTGTAATCGCAATCCTAGCGCCACCACATGGCAGGTCACAAGACACGGACTAGACCTCGCCCCAGTTGTACGGACGACATAGCTTGCGACCAGACGTACGAAGCTTTCCTCTCATTTGCCGAGAGACAGATAGAATAGCCTTCAGCTTAGTCCATAGCTACTACCTAGCAAGGCGCCATTTGTATCAGTGCTTATAGCGTACTAATATTCAAGAGAGATGTATTCCAACAAGAGAATAAAAGTTAAGTAACATCTACGTACTTTTCTTCTTATTCATTAATAAGTCTCATGTTCCAGAACTTCAAGCCCGTCTGCGTTAGTTTAGCGTGCACCTAGCTACCTCATTGTGTCTATGCTGTATGAGCAAGACACAACATTATTTGGCGCCGAGGAGTGGTGCCGCGCCCACATCGCATACATTGATTGTACTTTGCTCTGATTTGCTTGTGTCATGGCTTCGCCACAATCTCCAGATGTACTGTCCGAATTTTTTCGCTTGCAGAATCAGCAGACGCAGGCGTTATTGGAAGCCCTTGGACAGCTCGTTCAGCGTCAACGTGCGCTGCAAAACGATGCGGCAGCCGCCGCTTCTTCGCTACCGCTGCCACAAAACGCTGTTGCACCTCCCTTTCGGCCATACGTGGCGGCCGAAGAGACCTGGCACGAGTGGTCTCGCCAGTTCAACTTTCACCTAGCAGCCTACAGAATTCAAGGTAATGAGCGGCAGCCGTTTTTGCTTTCTTGTGTCGGTGTGTCTACCTACCGTGTGATAGTGAAATTGTTTCCCCGACGCGACGTAGCCACTCTGTCCTACGACGAAATTTTGTCTGCTTTAGATGCCTATTTCAAAGAAACAGTAAATGTAGTTGCAAAACGGTATACGTTCTTTCGTACAAAACGTACGGCCGGTCAGACTAATAGGGAGTGGGTTGCAACTTTGCAAGGACTTACTAGGGAGTGTGCATTTGAATGTGACTGTGGACTCCCTTATTCAGATACTATGGTGCGTGATGCAATAGCACAGAACGTTTCTGATGTTCGCATACGGGAACAGATTTTGAAACTCGTAAATCCCTCCCTTCAACAAGTGATCGACATATTGGATAGGCAAGACACGCTTGACTTTGCTCAGGACTCATTTGAAACTTCGCCAGCAGTGTGTCACATTCACCGGCCCGCTGGGCCCGCTGCACGGGACGCTAGGCGGCCCTCGCGCCCGTCCGCACAGCAGCGGCAGCCTACCTTGCAAACACGTGCGCCGCGTCAGCAAGCACCTGCAGTGAAATCATGCCCGCGGTGTGCAACTAGACATTCGCGTGAAAATTGCCCGTCACGCCAAGCTATTTGCTTTTACTGTCACAAGAAGGGACATGTTCAAAGTGTTTGCCAGAAAAAGCTTAGATCAGACAATCACAATAATTCCAGGCCCTTTGCTTCGCGCCGGAATCGAACCCAAGACAATCAGGCTCGTGGACCTTCGCCCATGGACATTCATGTAGTTCATTCCCACCCGTCCAGTGACACTTTAGCTAACAGTGACTGTGTTCGTCCCACCAAAAGTGTGCGTCGACGTCGCCGGAAATCCCGTAAAGTCGCATGTGCTTCTGTACCTGTATCAGTTCAAATTGCAAGTGACAGTCGCTCTTGTCGTCAGCAGGACAATAAACTTTTTGTGGACTTAGATTTTGAAGGCAAAGTGATACCATTCCAGCTCGATACCGGAGCTGCAGTTTCATTGCTCAATCACGACACGTACAAACAACTGGGCAAACCGCCATTGCGTGCCGCCAATGTTAAGTTACATAGTTACTCAGGACAGCCGATCCCTGTGTTAGGACAGTGCAGCCTTATTGCAACGTACAAGGGACAAACAAAACTTGTATCATTTTACGTTCTTCGTTCTACTTCTGCAGTGAACTTGTTTGGCTTCGATTTGTTTCAATTATTTAATTTGTCTATAGTAAATCAGGTCCTATCCGTGAATCAGACTGTGCCTTCCGCCAGTGTTTCTAGTCTTTGTGAAGAATTTGCAGACATTTTTGCACCGGGCCTTGGTTGCGCTAAGAACTATGAAGCACATTTGGAATTGAAAGACAACGCGCAACCGAAATTTTTCAGAGCGCGCAATGTTCCCCACGCATTGCGTGATGAGGTCGCAAGAACATTGCACGATTTAGAATCTCAAGGTGTAATTGAACGTGTGCAGGCTTCTCTCTGGGCCTCACCCTTAGTAATTTTGCCAAAACCTTCCGGAAAACTGAGACTTTGTGTGGACTTCAAGGCAACTGTGAATCCACAACTTGTGACTGCAACTTTTCCTTTGCCCCGCCCGGAAGATCTTTTTGACAAACTGTGCCCGGGAAAATATTTTTCAAAATTGGACCTAGCAGATGCGTACTTGCAGATACCTGTGGACGAAGAATCCCAGCGCGTCTTGGTGGTAAACACGCATCTTGGCTTGTATCGCTTCAAACGACTGCCATTCGGGTGTGCATCCGCCCCTGCATTGTTTCAGCAATATTTACAAACTATTTGTGCGTCGGTCCCTACTGCTGCGAACTATCTGGACGATATTGTGATCTCAGGACAGACAGAAGCAGAACATTTGCAAAATCTCCGAACATTATTTCAGGTATTGCGTCAGAATGGTCTTCGCTTGAGGAAGGACAAATGTGTTTTTTTTGCTCGGGACTTACCCTACCTGGGGCATGTCATCAATGCCCAAGGTATACATCCGAGTCCAGAGCACCTCCGTGCCATACAGGACTTACCTGCTCCGCAGAACTTAAAACAGCTACAGAGTGTGCTGGGTAAAATTACTTATTATTCAAAGTTTGTGCGCAATGCTTCTTCCATTTCAGCTCCGCTTCATCGCTTACGCCGTAAAGGTGTTCCGTTCGTCTGGACGACGGAATGCGAACGCGCCTTTCGCCAGTTGAAATCGGCGTTACTTTCAAATACTTGCCTTACGCCATTCGATCCCCGAAAACCCCTTTTGTTGATGGTAGATGCATCGGATTTCGGGATCGGTGCTGTGCTTGCGCACAAGGATGGCTCGCATGATCGCCCTATTGCCTTTGCGTCCAAATTGCTCTCATCTGCGCAAAGAAATTATTCACAGATCGAGAAAGAAGCTTTAGCTCTCGTGTTTGGTGTTACCAAGTTCCATGACTTCTTGTATGGTCGTCACTTTACCATCATCACAGACCACAAACCGTTGACATCGCTTTTTCATCCGAGCAAGCCTGTACCTCCACGTACAGCGCAGAAATTCATTCGCTGGTCACTTTTTCTCTCGCAGTACCGCTACGATATCTTGTATCGGTCCACTGCTAAGCACGGAAACGCTGATGCGTTGTCCCGTTTGCCTGTTGCTGAGGATAAAGCATTCGATTCTTCCGAACTTGCTTGCATGTTCATTGATTCGGAAACCGATGACGTGGTCGAATCGTTTCCGATTGATTTTCGTCGTGTAGCTACAGCCACAGCTGCTGACCCTGTCCTTGCTACTGTCTTGCGTTTTGTTGCTACGCAATGGCCCTCGTCAAAGTCACGGATCGAAGATCCTTTGGTTCGCCGTTTTTTTGCTCACAAGGAGAGACTTTTTGTACGACGTGGTGTTTTGTTGTTGCGTTCCGATAATGATCAATCCCGAGTCGTGGTCCCACGATCGTTACAGTCCTCTGTCTTAAAGCTTCTTCACCAAGGACATTGGGGTATAGTGCGTACGAAACAACTTGCTCGTCAGCACTGTACTTGGTTCGGAATCGATGCTGCGATTACGAATATGTGCTCCTCTTGTGTGGCGTGTGCCGAACAACAATCCGCACCGCCGCGGAAATTCTTTGCATGGCCGAAAGCCACTTCCCCTTGGCAACGCTTGCACATCGATTTTGCTGGTCCATTCTGGAATGCTCGATGGTTGGTTGTGGTCGATGCTTTCAGTAATTTTCCTTTTGTTGTCCGGATGTCTTCCACGACGTCTTCTGCCACAATCCAAGCCTTGTCTGCTATCTTTTGCATTGAGGGTCTTCCGCAGACTATTGTTTCCGACAATGGCCCACAATTCATGTCCGCAGAATTTCAGTCATTCTGCAAGGCCAATGGTATTCAACATCTGACATCCGCGCCGTTTTCGCCTCAGTCAAACGGTGCCGCTGAACGATTGGTCCGGACTTTCAAGTCACAGATGTTGAAATTGAAAAAATCGCATTCTCGGGAGGACGCTTTGTTACTCTTTTTGTCATCGTATCGCTCTCAGCCCCGCGATGGTCGCTCGCCGGCTGAATTGCTCCATGGTCGTCCTCATCGCACCCTGATGTCTTTGCTGCATCCGCCGCATCAGGTTCCTGTGCAGCGGCAGACTCCTGCTTTTGCTCCTGGCGACGTTGTCTATTATCGCAACTATCGCGGTTCACAGCGTTGGCTCGCAGGGCGCATTCTTCGCTGCCTCGGCCGCGCGATGTATTTGGTTTTGGGGGCCTCTGGTGAGGTGCGTCGGCATCTCAATCAGCTGCGCCTCTGTCGTCGCCTGGGTTCTGCCGCTCCCCGTCTGCTTTCAGCGACGGAGCCGTCAGGTCAGCGCCTTGGGGACCCATCTACTGGCTCGCCTCATCCCCAGGTGTTGCCGACGCTGCCTTCCATTTTGCCCCATGGCGTCGCGCCGCCGTCGCCGCAGCCGCCGCCGGCGCCGCCCGCAGCGGACGCTTCGCTGCAGCCGCCTGGCGCCTCCCTGGGTCACGCGCCGCCGCTCGCTTCCCGTGCCCAGCCGTCCTCCGCCATGGACCTCTTGCCCGCTCCGGACCAGGTGTCGTCGTCGCGCGTCGGCTTCCCCGACCACATGGAGGTCGACCCTTCGGCCCCTCTTGTCTCCTTACGTGCGCATACACCTCATGTTGACGTGCACCCTGGACTAGGTTTCCAGGCGTTTCCTAGCTCCCCTCGGACCGAATGGCCGGGTGCGGGTGGCACAGCCTCGCCTGTTGTTAGGCTCCCCACCTCATCGCATACGTCAACATGGGGTCCTCCCCACGGCGGGCGGAAGCCTTATCTCACGACCGTTCGCCGATTTGCGGGGGAGGAATGTGGTGTCACCGCTAGACACCACACTTGCTAGGTGGTAACTTAAATCGGCCGCGGTCCTGTAGTACATGTCGGACCCGCGTGTCGCCACTGTGTAATCGCAATCCTAGCGCCACCACATGGCAGGTCACAAGACACGGACTAGACCTCGCCCCAGTTGTACGGACGACATAGCTTGCGACCAGACGTACGAAGCTTTCCTCTCATTTGCCGAGAGACAGATAGAATAGCCTTCAGCTTAGTCCATAGCTACTACCTAGCAAGGCGCCATTTGTATCAGTGCTTATAGCGTACTAATATTCAAGAGAGATGTATTCCAACAAGAGAATAAAAGTTAAGTAACATCTACGTACTTTTCTTCTTATTCATTAATAAGTCTCATGTTCCAGAACTTCAAGCCCGTCTGCGTTAGTTTAGCGTGCACCTAGCTACCTCATTGTGTCTATGCTGTATGAGCAAGACACAACACAATCTTTGAAAATACGTATTCAGTGCGTTGAAATTCAAGAACAAGTAGCTGAATAACAGGAGGTATTCAGTAATACAAGGCAAATTGGAAGAATCATTACAGTTAATTAAAATCCTAAATCAAGTAACAAAACACAAGGAAGATTTAAAAAGCAAATAAAATTACGCAACCAACAGAATAAAAACAATTTAAATACACATAACAGATTCAAAAATGAATTGAGTGCACATAGGCCTGAGAACCAAATACAGTCCTATTATTCGATTGGTGCATAAGCTCATACAGTTTTTCCTTAAGTTTAATAAAAACACCAATAAAGGTTATAGTCTCCAATAACATTTTCTCCTTCACCTATCTGTAACAGTTTGCCAACGCTGGGGGTAACGTCTCTGTTCCGTGACTAAAGAAATCACGTAGTTTTGGGGCGAAGAACTCGTCGAGCCATTTTCTGAAAGCATTTTCATCCGGAGAAAGGAAGTTCGTTGAAGTTCGTTGGATAGAGACCGGAAAAGGTGAAAATGTGAGATCGCAAGGTCAGATGAATAATGCCGGTGCGAAATGGCTCCCCAACCCAACTCCTGTGTAGTGTTCTTTGTGTCTAGCAGAATGCGGGCCGAATTTATTGTGGAGTAGCAGCACATCACGCAATCTTCCTGGTCGTTGTTCTTGTCTTGGGTTTTCTGGTGTCAATAAATGTCAGCATCGATGGGTACATCTCAGGAAAGCAAATCGTAGTACACCACATCGTCGCTATTCCACCAGATGTATAACATTATCATTTGTGTATGCACGTTTGTCTCTATGGGAGGAGTTGGTGCTGTGTTTGGGCTCACCCAATTCCTTTATTTTCCATGTGTTGGCATGAAGTCACCATATCTCGTGACCAGTAGCGATACAGGATGGAAATGGTCAGTATTGTTCACGAGCTGATTGATGACGAGCGAGCAGAGTTACACATATGGCCACCCGCTGATTTTTGTGATTTTTGGCTTAGTGCATGTGGTACTCATACATCCGACTTTTGTACCTTCCCCACTACATGAAAATGTCACACGATGGTGCAATGATCACGGTTCATCACTTTTGCCAGTTCTGGAGTACAATGACGCGGGTCAGAGCGATTAATGCGTTTAAACGATGTTAACCAAACTCTGAAGTTCTTCCTGAACGTGGAGAGTCACTAATGTCAAAACGATACTCCTCAAAACGAAAAAACCATTTTCTTGTCATAGTATGTCCAACGGCGTTATCCCCATACACGGCACAAATGTTTCTGGCTTCCTCCCCTCTGCTGAACTCAAACAGAAGAATACGCCGGAAACGTGTTCTTCTCCATTTTCTAGCGTCCACAGCTCCAGTCACTATCTCAAAATGACAAAAAATGACAATATGTTAACTCAGATGACAACAACGGACTAAAAACAACATAGACAATCGATAAATAAACCCATAGCGACCAGTATACCAAAATGAAAAACAAGAACGCTTCGAATGTATGCAACAACCTAATATAACTGTGAGAAAGTATGTTTGCTCTGAAATATCGTGCCAACGATCTCTGCCAAAAAAGACAGTGACAAGAAATCATGTGATCAGGTGTGTGCAAGAAATGAATGAAACTCTTCGAGAAACGGAAAGATTGATTTTAAATGCTGAATAGCATACTAAAATGCATGTGAATGAAGAGACTGTGGACCGTGCATGTGACGCATTCGCTAGAATTCCATACAGATCAATTAGACAAAGCTAGTGGGGAATTAGCCGTCCCCAGTTCGACAGTGAACGACACTGTGCAAAAACGTGTCCAACTTTTGTATCACATTAAACCTGAGGATTATCACAGACAATGCTATTTTGCTGTTGAAATGTTGCATTGTATAGACGAAAATTGTGATTACATCAATGCAGTGCTGTTCAGTGATGAATCTTCCTTCCACATCCGTGGCGAAGTTAACTGGCATAAGTGTCGAATATGGGGAAGTGAGGCTCCAGGAGAAGTGATTGAGTACGAAAGAAGCAGACCAGAAGTTAATGTGTGGTTGCGAATACGTCAACATGATGTAACTGGTGGACATGGATTCTACAGTGGCAGGGCACGCCTACTCAACACTTTTGCAAACAATACTACACATCATTTTCCCACCCCACCCCTCAAACAAGCGGATGTTAGCACATTTCTCCAAGTGACGTTTCCTGAGTGTCGGATAGAAACGGAAGAGGTGCGCGGGCAGCACACTGTTTATATCAGCTGCCAGCTAGGCTACGGCCATCCAGGCGTCTGGTAAAATCCATGCTGTTCGGCTACTCGGTGGTACTCTAGGGTTCCCTCTCGTGTTACTCGGTCGGTCGTACTCCCAGCTCTGACCAATAGGTCCAGCTGGTCTTGCACGCTGTCTCGCACCAGCGCTGATATCGTGGCGGTCTCACTGACAGCACGCTCATGAAGATGCGTTGCCACAGCCACAAATCTGTTCTCGTGGCTTTTCAAACTGTCGTGTCTGGGTGATGGCAACGGGATGGAGGGAAATCTCGGTTCTGAGCGTGCACAATGGTTTTCCGCTAGCTGATTTCCAATGGCCATTTTTGTAAAACAACCGACAATCGGAAAAGCGATACGTAATGTGGCTAGTAAAAGAGATTCAGTGCTCCTTCATAAACATAAGAGCCAAAAACCGTTTCGGAAAATTGGTTTTCGTCTTTCGGGAGTTGTGTCGCATTTATACCTAGTCTAGCATTTATACCTAACTTATGACAGTTCCCAGCCGCCAGTGACCAGTGCCTGTATGGGTTCCGACCAGTCGCAAATGGTTTCGATTTGGAGAAAATGCTGTCAAATGCAACTTCGGCTTTGCACATATGCGTGACGGTTTGAAACTGCTGCTGAAACAAATCTTTAGCTGAAACTTCCTGGCAGATTGGGGAGGCACGGCAGTGGATTCGTAAATGGCATTATTCAATGCCATCTATCTCGGTAACTGGCAGAACACTATTTTCATTTCAAAATTAAATGTAGGTGTGTTTGAATCGTATTGGTTGGATGCCAGCGACCAGTCACGTAGGTGCAAAACTGCCGCTCCCTTCGTTTATCAGAGCGGGCAGCATGGCGACGGCCATCTCACGTTTGCGAAATCCTGCGGGCGCTACAAGCCTCGTTGAAAAAGCACTCTAGGACAATCCTGATTATCCACTCTCGTACATACACACTGTAATTATTCTATCATAGTCGTATTGACATGGCCTGGGAAATAATATTTGTTAGCCACAAATAAAAATAACAGGACTGCAGTAACCTTCAATTGTAATTTAGAGGCACTTTGTCCTCTGATAAAAAGGAAAAAAATGGTTCAAATGGCTCTGAGCACTATAGGACTTAACATCTGAGGTCATCAGTCCCCTACAACTTACCAGGAAAGTACTTGGGCTCGAACAAACACAAATACACCAAAATCGTGTGAGAAATAATGTAAAGGTCTCTTATTGCACTAGTGATACTCCCGCATCTGCAAAACTCTGCAGTCGTCCGTTAGAGGCCTCTGCGTATGCCATGCCGCATTGTACACTGACCTGCCGGTACGCGAGTCGGGACCAGTAGGGACGGTGCAGTGAGCCTCTGAAGCTGCGTTTTGTGACATTATTTGTCTATTGAAGCGTCAGATGGCTCGGCGATTTGTAATCAATGCTGCTAATGTATTGCGATTGGTTGAGATGAAGTTACGAAGAACCCTTCTTCGTGAAGATGGTATTGGTGTAGAAGACGAATCGTTCGCATGTTTTCTGGTATCTATTATAGTGCAGAAATATGAGCAAAAGTTAGAAACAGATACTTTTGCAACACTAACACATAATGATGATGACGGGGATGATAATGACAAACAACTCATTGCAAACGGCAGTGCTACGGCAAGTGCGGGAAGAGGCGATGGAAGCAGTGACAGTGGATACCAACCGTCTCCCAAGAACAAGGTTAAAGCTGCAAGTATCATCACGGCGTCTGATGACAACACACTGGAGAACATGTACGATGATTATTACATAACAGGTTTCGACACATACGACAAGCTTCTGAAAAGATACCCTAAACTGAAGTCTAAAAGCAATATTAAAAACATACTGGATTACGTGGCAAAGAAGAGAAGGAAATACAGTTTTCAAAGGAAATCGTACACTGCTGTTCAAGACCACCAAGGAGCGTGTAATGGTGAAATTCGATGAAGCGCGAGAATGCGGTTCCGCCGTCCATTATTGGCATTTACAACATTGGGCATTGGACGTAGCCAGAAATCTCGGGTGTACAAACTTAACAGCTTGACTAGGATTTATTACTAATTTGAAAAAGGAGTTTAGGATAACATCACGCCGTATCACTACGCTCCAAGCACGAAAAGATAAGGATGACGAAGAAGAGCTGATTGAAGGAGCTCAAACGTTTGTTGCTGACGTCAATGAGCATATCACGAGAGATAACATCGATATTAGTTCTGTATGGAACTGTGATCAGAGACTATGAACTTTCTTGTGACAGAACACTATCCATGAAAGGGGAGAGAAACACTGTCGCGATGTTGCAATCAGTTAACTGTGCAACACTTAGTTACACGATCGATGTTGCTATATCAATGGACGGACGATTGGCAGACAAACTCTATATTTGCTTCCAAGAATCCAGTGGAAAGTTTGGACCCCGCGTGTCAAGGGAAACAGAAACGCGGTGCCCTCCAAATGTCGTCGTCGATGAAAGTGTGAGTGGGAAGATGACGAAACAACATCTGAAGACTTTTTTTCTGTCAGTTTTGAATCCACATTTGTCGAGAAAGTCTTTAGTACTTTGTGACTCCTGGTCTGGAAATAAGGATGAACGAGTACTAATGGAAGCATCTGGCGGAAAACATGTAGATTTAAAAATCATTCCGCCTAAAACTACAAAATATGCACAACCTTTGGATGTGTATTTCTTCAGGCAGTATAAAATATATGCCAAGAGAATAACAGACTTCATTAAACTACGTTCCAGTAATATGCAGCCGAAATTCCGCGACAGATTCTTTATCATGAATATGCATTCTGTCATTTACAATCAGTTATCTGCGGGAGTATACAGACCAATGCTTCGTTACGCGTGGAGGAACGCTGGCTACGATATTGGTGAACCAGTGAACAACTTCGAAAGTTTCATTGACGTGGCGATCAACACTGATATTATAGAATGTGAAATTCGCCATGCGATCAACTTGCATTTCTTCACTGTGCGTTTGGCAGTCATTCGTATTGCTCGGAGCATTTTATTGACATTCTGCATTTACATTTATAGTTAAGATTGCTGCATTGCGTATGGCGTCTACAATTACATCTACAGTGATATCTAGAGCATGACTGCAGAGTTTTGCAGAAAAACGACACCCACCAGCACATTCAGAGGGACATCATGGTCCTGTAACCAAACGTTCATACAGATCTGTTTGTTCGAGCCCAAGTACTTTCCTGGTTAGAACTACTTAAACCTCACTAACCTAAGGACATCACACACATCCATGCCCGAGGCAGGGTTCGAACCTGCGACCGTAGCAGTCGCGCGGTTCCGGACTGAAGCACCTCGAACCGCTCGGCCACCGCGGCCGGCAATAAAAAGCAGCTACAATAATTAGGGACTTAGAGCTATGGTTGTGTTTGGCATCTGTTGTTTACGACGAGAACATACGAACGATAGCGGCATCAGGGTGCATATCTTCATTTATGCGCCTTATATGAGACTTTCATCAGTCGTGATTCTTGTCTCTAATCAAGAACGCAGTAAAAAGAGAACTTTATTTACGTTAACCATTCCTAAGACCCCAGAAACCCATCGAAAAACCTTTGTACTTTAACGCAGTTACAGCACGGAAAAGTACTATGTAAAGAAACTTTCACTTGCATTAATGCAGCGCAGAGTGGCTGCACGGTTTGAGGCGCCATGTCACGGATTGAGCGGCCCGTCCCGCCGGAGGTTCGAGTCCTCCTTCGCGCATGAGTGTGTACGTTGTTCTTAGAATAAGTTAGTTTATGTTAGTTTAAGTAGTGTGTAAGTCTAGGGACCGATGACCTCAGCCGGCCGCGGTGGTCTAGCGGTTCTAGGCGCTCAGTCCGGAACCGCGCGACTGCTACGGTCGCAGGTTCGAGTCCTGCCTCGGGCATGGATGTGTGTGATGTCCTTAGGTTAGTTAGGTTTAAGTAGTTCTAAGTTCTAGGAGACTGATGACCACAGATGTTAAGTCCCATAGTGCTCAGAGCCATTTGAACCATTTTTTTCGATGCCCTCAGCAGTTTGGTTCAAATGGCTCTGAGCACTATGGGACTTAACTTCTGAGGTCATCACTCCCCTAGAACTTAGAACTACTTAAACCTAACTAACCTAAGGACATCACACACATCCATGCCCGAGGAAGGATTCGAACCTGCGGCCGTAGCGGTCGCGCGGTTCCAGACTGTAGCGCCTAGAACCGCTCGGCCACTCCGGCCGGCAGCAGTTTGGTCCCGTAGGAATTCACACCCATTTGAACATTTTGAACTTTCATTAATCCGTTTGAGTAATGATGCTAAACTCTTCTCTTGCGCATCTGGGCATAATAAACGGAATGAAGCATCGGGATTCAGTACTTCCAACAAGCAATCTTTCGGCCACGTCTGTGGTTAAGCCTCGAAAACACTCCATCAGAAATATCGCAAGCACCAAGCCAGCACTGAAATCACTTACTAATCATGTTGAGATAGCATAATCACTTGAGCACACTGTCATACCGCCGTTGTAATAAATGTCACATTTGGAAATTATACTTATTCACATTTAGTCATTTCCTATTCGTATGCGCTACTGTTTGTAATATTTGCGGAATAACCTGTCGCTACTCAGATTCTGTTTCGGACATTCGGAGCAGTGTCCAAAAAGCGATAGTATTCCGAAAGCACCTTATTACGTCAGAAATGAACATTTTTGCACAGCGTTCATCTACGTGACCTGCGTCTCAGGCAGCCCTGCTAGCAGGAGCGCGCGAACACCTCGGCTGGTGACTCCTCCACTGAACACAATCTTAGGCGCTTGTGAGTCACAATAGACATATACGCTGTCACAAATGAATGAAAACGTTTGAACTGAAACAGAGGAGTCTCATTATTAGGGATTGCCCTCTATTATCGTCTTTAGAAAGAAAATAATACAGGGTATTACAAAAAGGTACAGCCAAACTTTCAGGAAACATTCCTCACACACAAAGAAAGAAATTATCTTATGTGGACATGTGTCCGGAAACGCTTATTTTCCATGTTAGAGCTCATTTTATCACTTCTCTTCAAATCACATTAATCATGGAATTGAAACACACAGCAGCAAAACGTACCAGCGTGACTTCAAACACTTTGTTACAGGAAATGTTCAAAATGTCCTCCGTTAGCGAGGATACATGCATCCACCCTCCGTCACATGGAATCCCTGATGCGCTGATGCAACCCTGGAGAATGGCGTATTGTATCACAGCCGTCCACAATACGAGCACGAAGAGTCTCTACATTTGGTACCGGGGTTGCGTAGACAGGAGCTTTCAAATGCCCCCATAAATGAAAGTCAAGAGGGTTGAGGTCAGGAGGGCATGGAGACCATGGAATTGGTCCGCCCCTACCAATCCATCGGTCACCGAATCTGTTGTTGAGATGCGTACGAACACTTCGACTGAAATTTGCAGGAGCTCCATCGTGCATGAACCACATGTTGTGTCGTACTTGTAAAGGCACATGTTCTAGCAGCACAGGTAGAGTATCCCGTATGAAATCATGATAACGTTCTCCATTGAGCGTAGGTGGAAGAACATGGGGCCCAATCAAGACATGACCAACAATGCCTGCCCAAACGTTCACAGAAAATCTGTGTAGATGACGTGATTGCACAATTGCGTGCGGATTCTCGTCAGCCCACATATGTTGATTGTGAAAATTTACAATTTGATCACGTTGGAATGAAGCCTCATCCGTAAAGAGAACATTTGCACTGAAATGAGGATTGACACATTGTTGGATGAACCATTCGCAGAAGTGTACCCATGGAGGCTAATCAGCTGCTGATAGTGCCAGCACACGTTGTACATGGTACGGAAAGAACTGGTTCTCCCGTAGCACTCTCCATACAGTGACGTAGTCAACGTTACCTTGTACAGCAGCAACTTCTCTGACGCTGACATTAGGGTTATCGTCAACTGCACGAAGAATTGCCTCGTCCATTTCAGGTATCCTCGTCATTCGAGGTCTTCCCCCGTCGCGAGTCATAGGCTGGAATGTTCCGTGCTCCCTAAGACGCCGATCAATTGTTTCGAACGTCTTCCTGTCGGGACACCTTCGTTCTGGAAATCTGTCTCGATACAAACGTACCACGCCACGGCTATTGCTCCGTGCTAATCCATACATCAAATGGGCATTTGCCAACTCCGCATTTGTAAACATTGCACTGACTGCAAAACCATGTTCGTGATGAACACTAACCTGTTGATGCTACGTACTGATGTGCTTGATGCTAGTACTGTAGAATAATGAGTCGCATGTCAACACAAGCACCGAAGTCAACATTACCTTCCTTCAATTGGGCCAACTGGCGATGAATTGGGGAAGTACAGTACATACTGACGAAACTAAAATGAGCTCTAACATGGAAATTAAGCGTTTCCGGACACATTTCCACATAACATCTTTTCTTTATTTGTGTGTGAGGAATGTTTCCTGAAAGTTTGGCCGTACCTTTTTGTAACACCCTGTATAAACAGTTCTAACCTAAAGGGTTAAAAACTCCTGAAACTATTTTATGTCTTTGTGCGATAGCTCGATCTGTAACTGGGTAACCTCTTTTGATACTAGTCAATTGTCAGGATGAGCATTACTGCAAAGGGCATTTGATTCTAACGCATTATGTCAGGGTAAAAAACACTAAATAAATTACTTTTTCTCTCTTGACAACATGTGGGCAGGGTGGGTTCTTCCTTGGTTCAGATATGAGGTAGAATGAAACAGCATTTTTATGTAAGATAACTTTTATTGAAAGTTTTGTTCAATGGTTTCCTTACTGGATTGTTCTGGCTGGGATAGCGGCAGCTGTGTCGTTTGCGAAACCTTTTGCTGCGTGAGCGGCGGCGTCTAATTACGCCTGGCGGTGTGTATCTCGTGTCGCCGTCTCGCCCAGTTGACTGGAGACGCGCATCGTGATGTGGCCCGTTTAATTATTGAGAACGAAGACGTGAAGCGGATGGTGATACCTTGGATGTGGCGTCCAAGTGTTTCTCTTCTCTAAGCGGCCGCGTGTGTTGTGCGTAGGCCAGCGGAGCGGTGCGGCGGGGAAGGCCAGTGTCCCGGACTCGAACAACGGACTCCAGCTTGTCAGTCTTCGGCTGTCAGATCTTCATCACCAGCTCAGAGGTGACTGCTGATGTGAGGCCGTCTCCTTCCCGTCCTCACGAGTCACCCGAGTACGCAAAAATCAGTCTTCAAATACCTTCTAACTTCTGTCTTCTGGCGGCGAGGCTGCTGCTTGCTATTCCATTACAGCGGTGGACTTGGTGCGTCTGTGAACGATGTAGTCTCTTCCTGCATGACGGTCTTCAGCATCGACTGAACTGTACTGGAACTGAACTCGAACCGAAACTGAACTGAAAACTACTACTGTCGGGCCCACTGCGTCTCGCGTATTTATTCACTTCAGTTCACTGGAGGCGAACGACTTCACGGTCATTGCCTCTTCGGTCACGTTGAAAACCTTCTCGAAGAATCTTCTTAACGCCGGTCATTGGCTCTTGGAATGTAGGCGAGGGCCTTTGCTCACATGTGACAACTGAGAAACACGTGAGCCGGTCGGGCGATGCCCTGGCGGCTGAATCGACAGCTTTCGCTTATGTGGGGAGGGCGATGGCATCTCCTGAACGTGCTGACTTCACGGTCATTGCCTCTTCTGTCACGTTTAAAAGCTTCTCGAAGAATCTTCCTAACGTCGGTCATTGCCACTGCTGCGCTGCTCGCTGTTTGCCAGTATGTAACTCTTCTAAACTAAACCAAGTTTTTCATTTATTTTCTAATTTCTACTTCACTTCACATTGATTTCACTAATTGATTTACCTATCTTAAGTACCACTCAACAGATCTATTGCATGGCAGACCAGTACGGCAGTCCCCAACGGCATAGTCTTTCCGCAGGTTTTTAAGCTGGCGCGAAGATCACTATAGAGCAATCGAGACGTTCAATGTGTTCAAACGTAAACGCCACGGTCATATAATTTCCGGCTACTACACTCTCTCACCTTTCTGCTCGAAGAAACTCACCGCCTTCCATATATGACGTACGTCCTTTCAACGCTCTTTCTTGCTTTGATTGAAGGATAGCCGGCCGCTGTGTCCGAGCCGTTCTAGGCGCTTCAGTCCGGAACCTAACGCCTGCTACAGTCGCAGGTTCGAATTCTGCCTCGGGCATGGATGTGTGTGATGTCCTTATGTTAGTTAGGTTTAAGTAGTTCTGAGTCTAAGGGACTGATGACCTCAGATGTTAAGTCCCATAGTGCTTAGAGCCATTTTTTTGAAGGACAAAGTAAATAGTTTATTTCAAATCGCCCTATGGGTGGCGTGAAGTTCTTCTCTTTGAATTTTGGTGAAACCTTTAGTTATTACTGTTGTTATCAAATGCAAGTAAAAATAAAATTTGGAGGAGGGAACATCTATTTATTACTGCGTTACAAAATTAAAACTAGATTCTGTACTAGGATTCAAATCCAGAAGCCATTCTTCCAAGGAAACGTCTGTGAATTTTCTAAGATACGAAGTAAAGCAGTGAGGACGCCTTGATAGGTCGGTAGAGCATTTTCCCGCAAAAGGCAAAGGTTCTGGATTATATTTCCTGTCCGACACTTAGTTTCAACCTGACAAGAAGTTTCAAGTCAATGTATACTTCACTTTAGACTAAAAATTCGTTCTGGGAACCTTCCTTCCTCTCCATTCTTCTTGGTGCTTTCCTTTTCCTCGATACCAACATCTGCTGCAAGTTTTCCAAATTCTGTGAATCGTACCGCTTCCCTAAGGTGGCGTACCTGGCGCTACCGTTTGCAATAACGCTTTCATGTGATCAGCTGCTTCCGTCTTCTGTAGGCTGATGGTCGCGTTCCCACAGCCATTATTTGCCTGGAATTGGGAGTCTATCCCTTTGAAGATTGAAAATGCTGTTCTCCAACTCACTGTAAATTTCTACCTTCTCCTTGGCACGTTGGGTGCAAATTTTACAGATTGCTCCTCACTTAATGGCAAGACTACCCATTAGAATTCTAAATAGTCCCACAGCAGTGTGAGGCCTTCCATTGCGGGGTTAATCGGATTCTGGGCAAGGCAATACGATGTACGTAAATAAAAGGAACGCCACTGTACAGCGGTTGGCGGATGGTACGTTATATCAATGTTGTATTCTTTACTGTTTCACTCGCGTGTAGAATGAGAGCGAAATTATGTCAAAATACGTCTGCATCCACCCGAATCTCTCTCATGTTTTTCTCATGATCCCTGCGCCAGATGCACGTTGGTGGCAGCGTAATGGTCGCACTGTCACCCTCGACTACATATTCTCAAGACTCAACACGACTGGGTTTCGCAAGAACTATGTCGTCTTTCTTTCAATGATTCCCATTCAAGTTGCGAGAGCATTTCTTTTGCGCTCTCGTACGGGCTATACCGAGCTATTACCATCCTAGCAGGATGTCCCTGAAAACGTTCGCTGCCTTTTGTCATGTGTGGCGTCCAAGCAAATAAATTATTATTAAAAATTATTACGTAAAAATAACTTTTGGAAAATTATAGATTCTCGTTCACATATGACTTCGTACTGCTCAAGATCTGGTCATGTCTGACAATAAAAAGTTTGTTTTTGTAAAATGAAAGATTATTAATCTTATTCTGATATAATAAATATTTCGTCACGGAAGATCCACAATGTTCTCTTACTATGTCTGTACCTGCTTGGAGGCAACTAGGAACTCACCTCAATCCTTACTTTTGGCTTTCCAGTACCAACCACCTCATTATTCGTTTACTACCTCATATTTTTTTTTACATAGGATAGTAAACGTAAAAAATATTCATAACAAGCTAGTGCGTTATAGATACAAAGACTGCAAATGAATAGTCGGAGAAAATACCTTTTACTGTGTGTTTAAATGACTTCTTCAGTAAGCTGTGTTCAACAAGATAATGTATTAGTGCTTCTGCTCCTGGCCTAAGCTCTTGTGCAAAATGATACCTGCAGCGTAATGTCGTATTTCGTGCGCTATGCTCCGAAGCCTACACCAGAAGAAGAAAGAGCAAGGTGAACATCATGCAAAAAAACAGGCGAGGAACGTAATTCGCAGCAGCGATGTATAAGAACTGACTCAGTACCCTCTGAACTTCAAGAACAGTTCTTCGCCGACTAAATTAATATCCGATAATCATGCTATTAGTGTTCAGATGTTACACATGCACAACTCCAAACACTGGACCAACAGGATATCCTTTGAGATGAACCACAATATTCCAGAACATTTCTAAGAAATCTATGTCTTCCATTCACCTTACCTAACGCTGATTTTACATGACATTCCCACTAGGTGGCACAAAATTGTTGACACTACCATTCATGCTCCTGCCATTGGTACAGTCACGAAGATTTAGGACTGTTTTTTATTTCAATTTTTTAAATTTCATATGAGATGAGAGAGCGAAACGGCCGACTGGGGTTTATCACCTGAGTGTCACAGCAATGTTTCTGTTGCGCCTGCTGTGCGGGCCAAAGACGTTGAAGAGGATAAGCTCTACAATGCCATGTAAATGCTTTTTTTATTTGTTAATGGTTTTTATTGGTTGACTAGAAGAAGTTATCACGAAAGGGAATAGGTCATGTTAATTACCTCCATTGAACGAGAAATAATATCGAATTAACTAAAATTTTCGTGCCGTTGCAGAAAATTTATTAACTATTTTTACACAGCACCAATAGACAGGAGGTGACAATTAAATCTTTTTTGGAGTTAGCTGCCTTTTCTGAGAGTAGATATAATCTGCCCTTGAGAAAATGTTCGAGAAAGACGACCACTATATCTAGCGATCATGACAGGGCAAAGGAAAAGGAAGCACCTAAAAGAAATGAAGAATTAATAAAAGTGCAGTTTGAAGATAATAGCCTCAAGATATAATACTCTGAGGAAGGCTGGTGTATTTCTGGGAAGGTGGATATTTGTAGCAGCAGTGACTGCTAAGAAGAAACTTGTCCCCTTTTCCACATTGCATTTGTCTGTTTTTAGGTCAACAACTGCCATGACTGTCACTGAGTGAAGCTATAGCTGACACTGCAGGTGCCAGATGCTGTTGCTACCTACTATCTTCGTGAAGAGTGAATGCAGGTTTTTGACATACAGTTACAGTAGTAACTGAATTTCTGGTCCCGGGATGGACAATTTAAATAGAGAACTAAATAGTCAAACTAAAAACAGATAATTTTCAGATGTCTTTGAAGCTTCTAACCAACATAATAGAGAGAGATTTTCTGAATGAAATGTTAATATGAGTAAATGTGGCAAACTACTGGAGACAGTAGCGCAGAGTCAAGAGTAGAGAAGACACAGTTAAAATCATATATATATATATATATATATAATGAGAAATTAAACGGTTTAAACTAACATTATAAAAAAGAACCGATTAAAATTAATACATTATGAACAAAACAATACACAAAATTGGTGAAATATTCTACAATAATTATTATTTCTGCAAACTGATTGTCATATAACAAGTGTTTGAAAGAGGAGTTTGACAACTAAGCAACGTTACTGCTTACTGAAGTTATGGAATTTGTGCATAAAGTATCCTCTGACGTAAATGCCACATAAAACAAGTAGAATTAGGATTTCTTGGATGTGTCAAGTGATTTAAGGGAAAACTGACAGGACTTTGAACCCATAAAGGAACTTTAACAGCCACTTGATTACTGAAATGAAAGAAACATCTCGTTAACATATGGCTTTGGGAATGGGAAGAGTACATTCAGCAACAGTAGATTTTTCGTACAGAGTAGAACATACTGAGAACAGGTTATGGGAAGTTACTGGACAGACGGAAGAGATTGGTAACCACACAGGTTTTGAATGTACTGATAGGCCTACTAGAAAAGACAGAGGAGATAGAGATTACAGGATGCACACTGTCAATTTGAAGGAGAAATCTGAGTAGTGATTCTCCAGCAGAAGGAGGTTCCTACTCATTGGTCTGAAGATGACCACAGTAGTGGTCGAAACCGGTCACCGTAATAAATTAATTGTGATGAAGACTGTTTTTGATAGTAAACATTTGTAACACATTGATCACTGTCACTCCCATAATGTATTCAAAAGTAATCCCTATAAAACTGTTTGCGAAGTAGTTAACATAATCGTTTGATTACTTAATCATGCATATGAAAAACTCCTACACACAAATGTTGGATTTTATACCTTTGTGAGGTTGGCAGTTAGGACGGGGATAGGGGAGAGGACAAATTAAAAGCCTGCACTGAGTACAAACTACCTAGCTACGCCGTTGCGTCAACGTGAGTCTGAACGACAGCAAATACCGCCAAGACGTTCAATAACGTTTAAATAGCTCATGAGTCTTATCTTTACGTCATTAAAGTACATGTATGTGTCTTAGAAGCTTTATCAAGTGAATGACAAGTTAAGTCACAGAAACAAAGTTTACATTCCATTGAAATGTTTAATTTTAACTAAGTGTATTTTCATTCATCGTAATAAGAACCCAGCGAAAACAAATTTTGCGTTTGATGTTTCATGTCCTGCCGACTGTTATTATCGTTAGAGATTTAGCTTTCGCTCGTATTTGTGGTTATAGGTGTGGGAGGAAGCAACCATGACCTCCTTAAGGAGAAACCATACCAGCATTTAACTGGAATGATCTGAGAAACCACGGAAAAACAAATTCGATTTGGCCGGCTATAGAACTGAGCCCAGGTTCTTTGAAATAATCAGCTGGTAGTACAAAAAAATGGCTCTGAGCACTATGGGACTTAACAGCTATGGTCATCAGTCCCCTAGAACTTAGAACTACTTAAACCTAACTAACCTAAGGACATCACACAACACCCAGCCATCACGAGGCAGAGAAAATCCCCGACCCCGCCGAGAATCGAACCCGGGAACCCGGGCGTGGGAAGTGAGAACGCTACCGCACGACCACGAGATGCGGGCGCTGGTAGTACAACGTTATTTCTGTTGCTTGCAAAAAAATGGCTCTGGGCACTATGGGACTTAACTTCTGAGGTCATTAGTCCCCTAGAACTTAGAACTACTTAAACCTAACTAACCTAAGGACATCACACACATCCATGCCTGAGGCAGGATGCGAACCTGCGACCGTAGCGATCGCGCGGGTCCAGACTGCAGCGTCTAGAAACACACGGCCACTCCGTCCGGCCGTTGTTTGCACCTCTGGCATTTCAGTGACATTGGATGTCTTCTCAATCCGCAAAGCACAGTAACAAAATCATATCCCCCGTTATGCAGGCAACCCAGCTCCTCCGAATATGTTGTAAGAATAGAAGTTATTTCATTGCAAATTGCACCCGTGGTGTAGGAGTAGTCTTTGATTAGCAATTAAAACGTCCTCAGTCCCCAGTTCAAAACCCGCCACCGGTTAAATTTCGACTAACAATCAGCATTGGGCGCCGAAGACTTCCGGCATAAGTAGTCACTCTCATACTGCCAGCGACCTTGTCAAAGAGCAAGGAGAAGCGAACAGAGGTTCAGGACTCTTCCCTTGTCCTGATGGTGCGCCATAAAGGCGGAAGAATCAGCAATGATCAACGGCACGAGGATGCAGAAGGCAGTGGAAACCACTGAATTAAAGACATATAACGTCTCTCGTGCACGTTTGTTTGCCTGGTTCAAAATCTTTCTCACTTCCAACCGAACATCATCCGGAGCCCTACACTGATACTCGAGTGAATAAAGCAGCGACGAATTCTTGTTTTTAAGCATTCCTCAGAAGTGGTTTGCTTTTTTGTCTGGAACAGCGCCACGTCACCGTCCGGTCTTTCGTTCTCTTCAATATGTAAGAAAAACGTTCATAGTGGCAACACGGCTTAGCGCGAATATTCGCTGAAACTTTTATATCGGAACTATCGTGAGAGAAATATACAAGCCCACTGTGTCAACTCTGTGACAACTAAAGCGGTATAAGGCTGTTTGTTTAGGCAATGGTAGAGGAGGACTATTGGGGCGTATTTCGGCGGTGTCTGGGGAGCAGGTAGCTTAAAGTAATTACGACGGTCCGGGCGCAGGTAAGCCGTGACACAAAGGGAGCAGGTATTGGGCGAATATTTCACATAGTTGGGCGCAAATTTCACGGGGTGCAGTTTTCATGGATTCCTCTTATGTGACTGGTGCGAAATTTCAACAGACGTCATCTGTCAGATGCAGAACTACACCCACCAACTTTCGTCTATGTCGCTCAAAACCTTGATGCTGCAATTTTTTTCCCGTCAGTGTAATTGAAGCAGTGGAAGACGATCTAGGAAAAAAGTTTTGGTTGAGTAACTGTCTGTGAGTGATTGATCTTCCGAGCTACTCTGTGCTCGAATTATGCAACAGAGAAGGAGTATGTTTCAAGCAAAGCACCGAGAACCATTATATCCGACTTATCTCTCTTCTAGAATAATGCTCGGATATTTCCGGCGAATCTTCAACGGCACAGTTTCCCTGTGAGGACATACGTCCACTGCACCACCTGGGACCGTTCGCGTACCCGAGATGGGAAAGAGGAAAATAGTACGCAATTTTTTTTTAAGTTTTTCAACCTCACTACTAATAGTTCTACAACTGTAGGTATGATAATGTGCATGAATGAACTATAGTTAGTTCTCAGGAATTTGCAGAAACAAATTTTTTTAAAACAGTGGCGACTTATCACTCATCACGGGCTATATATAGAGGCCCCTTCTAGTTTTAAAGAGGAAGGATTTTCTATTGGTCACTCGACTGTGGCTTCGCTGTTGGGATGCTTGACGAAGAAATTATGCACTTGACAGCCAAGAGACAGAAGAGCTTATTCTTCCAAGAGCTCCAGCATGATGGTATACTATTGTATTTTTTTTATCACCACGCACTACGCGGAGCTGAACAGGAGCGTCACTGACGATTTACAATAACTGATGTATCGCCATCCATTCACAAAATGCTGAGGAAGCAGAGGCTGTTGCACTCTAGGTTCAAAACAGAAAGAGCAAATAATGATAGACAGAAGTCATTAGATATTCTGAGTCGGTAAAAAGATCGATGCACGAAGCATACGACTACTACCACCGTCGTACCTTATTAAAAAAAGTGGTTCAAATGGCTCTGAGCACTATGGGACTTAACATCTTAGGTCATCAGACCCCGAGAACTTAGAACTACTTAAACCTAACTAACCTAAGGACATCACACACATCCATGCCCGAGGCAGGATTCGAACCTGCGACCGCAGCAGTCCCGCGGATCCGGACTGCAGCGCCTAGAACCGCACGGCCACCACGGCCGGCCCCTTATTAAAAGATCTTGCCGAGAAACCGAGAAAATTCTGGTCCTACGTAAAATCGTTAAGCGAATCGCAGGCTTCCACCAGTCTGGAATGGCACTAGAAGACAGTAAAAGGAAAGCTGAATTTAAAATTTCACATTTAAGAGATCGTTCACGCAGAAGAATTGTAAAATCATACCGTCATTTGACGATCACACAGACGCACGTACGGAGAAGATAGTTATCGGCATCCCTGGCCTAGAGAAACAACTGAAACATTTGAAAACAAATACATCGCCAGAGTACTCTAGAGAACTGGCCCCTCACTAAGCTTACATTTATCACGAATTTCTCGACCAGCCCAAAGTCAAAACTGTGTGCAAAAAGTCGCAGGTCACTCCCATATATAAGAAGGGAAAAGAATGGACAGAAAAATTAGAGACTAGTATCCTAACATCGGTTTGCTACAGAATTCTTCAATGTATTCTCAGTTCGAATGTAATAAATTTCCTTGAGATGGAAAAACATCTGTTCATAATTTGTGCATAACTCAGCTGCCGTTTTATTGCATAATATGCTGTGAACTACGGATGAAGGGGAATAGGCAACTTCCATATTCCCAGCTTTTCGAAAAGCGTTTGACACGGTGCTCTATTGAAATTGTTACCGAAGGCACGAGCACACGGAATAGGTTCCCAGATACATGAGCGAGTCGAAGACTCTTAAAATACTGGATACCAGTACGTTATCCTCGAAAGCCAGTGCACATCAGAGGTAAGAGTAGCGGCAGAAGTGCCTCAGGGAAGTTGACAGGACGGCTATTATTCTCTGTTGTTGTTGTTGTGGTCTTCAGTCCTGAGACTGGTTTGATGCAGCTCTCCATGCTACTCTATCCTGTGCAAGCTTCTTCATCTCCCAGTAACTACTGCAACCTACATCCTTCTGAATCTGCTTAGTGCATCTCTTGGTCTCCTTCTACGATGTTTACCTTCCACGCTGCCCTCCAATACTAAATTGGTGATCCCTTGATGCTTCAGAACCGATCCATTCTTCTAGTCAAGTTGCGCCACAAACTTCTCTTCTCCCCAGTCCTATTCAGTACCTCCTCAATAGTTATGTGATCTACCCATCTAATCTTTAGTATTCTTCTGCAACACCACATTTCAAAAGCTTCTATTCTCTTCTTATCCAAAATATTTATCGTCCATGTTTCACTTCCATACATAGCTATACTCCATACAAATACTTTCAGAAATGACTTCCTGACACTTAAATCTATACTCGATGTTAACAAATTTCTCTTCTTCAAAAACGCTTTCCTTGCCATTGCCAGTCTACATTTTATATCCTCTCTACTTCAACCATCATCAGTTATTTTGCTCCCCAAATAGCAAAACTCCTTTACTACGTTAAGTGTCTCATTTCCTAGTCTAATTTCCTCAGCATAACCCGACTTAATTCGACTACATTCCATTATCCTCATTTTGCTTTTGTTGATGTTCATCTTATATCCTCCTTTCAAGACACTATCCATTTCGTTCAACTGCTCTTCCAAGTCCTTTTCTGTTTCTGACGGAATTACAATGTCATCGGCGAACCTCAAAGTTTTTATTTCTTCTCCATGGATTTTAATACCTATTCCAAATTTTTCTTTTGTTTCCTTCACTGCTTGCTCAATATACAGATTAAACAACATCGTGGAGAGGCTACAACCCTGTCTCACTCCCTTCCAAACCACTACTTCCCTTTCGTGTACTTCGACTCTTATGACTGCCATCTGGTTGACTCTATATACATAAATTACCTGACGCACAGGGTGAGCAGCAATCTGCGGCTGTTCGCTTATGATGCTGTGGTATACGGGAAGGTGTTGTAGTGAGTGACTGTAAGAGAATACAAGTTGACTTAGACAAAGTTTCTAGTTGGTGTGATGAATGCCAACTAGCTCTAAATGTAGAAAAATGTAAGTTAAGCAGATGAGTAGAAAAAAAAACAACAATCCGGTAATGTTCGAATACAGAAATAGCACTGCGCTGCTTGACATGTTCACGTTGATTAAACATCTAGGAGTAACGTTGCAAAGCGATATGAAATGGGACTAGCATGTAAGGATTGTAGTACGGAAGGCGAATGGCAGAGTTCAGTTTATTGGGAGAATTTTAGGAAAGTGTGCTTCGTCTGTAAAAGACACTGCGTACAGAACACTACTGTGACCCTTCTTTAATACTGCTCGAGTGATTCGGATCTCCAGGATATCAGATTAAAGGAGGAGATCTAAGCAATACAGATGCTGACTGCTAGATTTGTTACAGTTAGTTTCTAACAACATGCAATAATTACTGAGATGCTTCGGAAACTCAAATAGGAATCCCTGGAGGGAAAGTGACGTTCTTTTAGAGGAACACTATTGAGAACATTCAGAGAAAGGGTCTTCCAAGCCGATTGCACAATGATTCTACTGCCACCAACATTTCGCGTAAGACCATAAAGATAAGAGAAATCAGGGTTCGTACAGAGTCATATAGACAGTCTGCCTTCCCTTGCTATGTTTTGCGAGTGGAACGGCAAACGAAATAACTAGTAGTGGTACAAGGTACCCTCCACTACGCACCATACGGTGAGTTGTGTATTATGTATATGGACGTAGATGTACGAGTAGATTAGCAGTTCCGCAGTTTCGCAGTCTACCTTACCGCGTAAGTAAGTTTTGAGCAAGCCAGCGCACTGTGCCTGCTTCTTCTTGACTACGGAAAATGAACACTGAAGCACGCTGGGTCTCGATTTCTATCGTTTCTCTTTAAGTGGTCCTCTGTTCTGTAAGATCTGGCAAGTCTGGAAGTAATATGTAAGAATCACACGGTAGAACCAAGATTAAAGTCAGCAGTGACTCAATTTATCGATGGGTTCGTGAGGTAGAACTACTTATGTCAACTGGATTGTGCTAAAGGAAGTATTATCTCGAAATATAATGCTGAACGGATCACATTTCACTGTCAAGGCGGCAAGGTCTGAAGCGTTCCTGACTACTGTAGCAGAATATTATCGATGGATGTTTGACAAAAGCCAGTGAAATTGGGTTATGTGTAAAGCCAGACAGTGGTACCAAATTTATCCAGACTATCATGAACGAGACCAAAACTGAAACAGAGTGACACGTCGAAAGCACAAATGTTGAACATTTTCAAATGTTCTTTACAAATGGAAGTCAACGAGTATTGGCCCAATTTAATTATCGATGTACTATAAAGTTGAGTCGTATAGACACACTATAGACTTGGGGTGTCTAACCCGCGGCTAGCGGGCCGCATGCGACCCAAAGCAAGCATCAATATGAACCAAGAGGTGAGCATCTATGACGCGGTGAGAAGAAAAAAATCCATCGAATTCCGTTTATGCAAATTTATGATATATTGAATATTTTCAGTTTGAAACTCCTGTCACACGATACTAATCTCTCATTGGTCCATCTCATTCGTTCTTATAACTGGTCAATCCATCAGACTTTCTGGAAATTAATTTGCGGAAATACAAGGAAATTCTGTGCTATTTCTGTTCATTTCTAATAAAGAACATCTTTTACCGTAGTTCTGATATCTACAAGTCGGTAGAAGTTACTTTCATGTGGACTGCAATTACTGCCAATGTTTGCTGTCTGACAGTACCGTAATTCTGGTATAGCAGGTTTATGAAACTTCCTGGCAGATTAAAACTGTGTGCCGGACCGAGACTCGAACTCGGGACCTTTGCCTTTCGCGGGCAAGTGCTCTACCAACTGAGCTACCCAAGCACGACTCACGCCCCGCCCTCACAGCTTTACTTCTGCCAGTACCACGTCTCCTACCTTCCAAACTTAACAGAAGTTCTCCTGCGAACCTTGCAGAACTAGCACTCCTGAAAGAAAGGAATGTTTCCAGAATGAGATTTTCACTCTGGAGCGGAGTGTACGCTGATATGAAACTCCCTTGCCTTTCGCGGCCAAGTGCTCTACCACTTGCCCGCGAAAGGCAAAGGTCCCGAGTTCGAGTCTCGGTCCGGCACACACTTTTAATCTGCCAGGAAGTTTCATATCAGCGCACACTCCGCTGCAGAGTGACCATCTCATTATGGCAGGTTTAATTTGATATCGCATCTACCGCTGCAAATAAGAACCACATTTGAATACGATCGTGTCTAGAAAGGGCTTTCATGAAATCTTAATTCCGCGTGCAATTTCTACCATAGCAGATCATCAGTAAAAATCAAAATATGTTACTACTCTATGTGATGACACAAGTTTTTTCCCTTGACCTTCGCCGTCTTGCAACGGTCATCAAACTCAATCTCCTCACACCCTACCCACAGCAGAGAAAGTTCTTCATATTGCGGTTGTACTGTACTTCATAGCCGTAATAAGTTCGCACCTATCTCTGGTCGTTGCTTGTCGGCAGATGCCAAAAGTAATCATCTTCGAACTTCTGTCAACCAACACGACCAAACAATATCTTTGATGGACTTTTCCAAATCATATCTATACAAAGACAAATATCCCTTGCTGCACACTCACGCATTATATAATTATCCTATCTTTGAAAACTATGAACGTTTGTGAACAGTTATTTTTAAGAGTAAAGCAGCCAAATTTTAAAAATAAAACCAAAATCTTAGATGAAAACCTTGAGAACAATGTGAGAACTGCAATCATTCCTTTCGAACCTGACACTGACAACTAAGTTTCCTAGATTAAAAGACGAATGTCACATTACTTCTACGATTAGTATTTGCTTATGTATGAAATTATTAATGAAATCTCATACATAGAATGTCAAATTAATTCAATTTTGAGTTTTTAGAATAAAGATTACCTTATTTTGTTAACTATAAACCCTCCAAATTTTCTTCTCGTTGGTTATTGTTGGGGTAAAGCATATTATATGCAGCCCAAAGATACCTGTCTTCTTGCAATATGGCCCTGGAAAGTTAAGAGGTTGGACACACAAGCTCTAAATGGAAAAGAACTCATGCACCACAACCAATTATCTGAATAGGACTGAATTCTGTAGATGTGATGTACATGTGCAGAGAAATAAAATATTACAATTTCAGAAAAAATTGGATGACTTATCCAAGAACAAGAGCTTAAGTTGAACAACTCAATAACGTGCTGGTCCACCTCTGACCCATACGGAAGCTGGTACTCAGCTTGGCATCGATTGGTAAAGTCTTTGGATGTCCTTCTGAGGGATATCGTGCCAGATTCTGTCCAACTAACGTGTTAGATCGTCAAAATTTCTAACTTGTTGAGGGGTCCTGCTCGTAACGCTCCAAATGTTTTCAGTACGGGTGAAATCCGGCGACCTTGCTGGCCGAGGTAGGTTCTGGCAAGCACAAACACAAGTAGCAGAGACTCTTGCCATGTGCGGACGGGACGATTTTGCTGATACGTAAGCCCAGGATGGTTTGCCATGAAGGGCAACAAAATGGGAAGTAGAATATCGTCGACATACGGCTGTGCTGTAAAGGTGTCATGGATGACAACCAAAGGGGCACTGCAGTCCATCACTCCTGGTTTTGGGCTGTATGGCGGGTGACAGTGAGGTTGGCACCCCACCACAGTCCAGGGCGTATCCTGACATGTCTTCATTGCTCATCAGGGTTCAGTTCGAAGCAAGACTTATCAATGAAGACAATTCTACTCCTGTCAATGAGACTCCAGACCCCAGTGATCAGAAAACTACACTGGGGTTACATTTCAGCAATAAAACGCCTACTGCTTGCATTCATGCTTGCGAAGCCAGGGTAGGGCTTGGCCAGCAATGTCACCAGGCCTCTTCCCAACAGAGAATGTTTGGAGCGTTGTGGACAGGGTCTCCAACCAATTCGGCATTTTGACGATCCAACACACCAATTGGACATAATTTGACACAATACCGCTCCGGACACACAACAACTCTATCAAACAATGCCAAGCGGAACAACTACTTACATAAGGGCTACAAGTAGACCAATGAGTTGTTGACTTGCTCAATATTTGAAGCTGTTTCTCTTAAATACATCACCCAATTTTTCTGGAACTGTAATCATTTTATTCTAGAAACTTTCCTGGGATATAATGTGTTCCATGTAATTTCAGGATTGCAGCCAAAAAATGTCAACTTCTTGTCACAGTATTTTGGCTGACAGCCGTTCAGCCATCTTCAAGTGAGTATGTAGCACTGGAGGGTACCAGCTAACATCGTTAACTGGATACCAAAAATTTGCACAGAGTTGCATGTGCAAAGGTAACAGCTACGTGAGTGACCTCTGTCGACTTTTGTGCCCTATTCGAATAATGCCTTATCTATGGCACACAGGTGCATGCACGTGTGTAAGTAAGAACACAAAAAACCCGTTAGTCTGAGTGCCAACTCGCCGCGCTGTCTAGCGCAACTATATGCACCTGTGGGTGCATGCAGAGAATGCTGGTTAGCCTGATAGGCAAGGTGCAGAGGTGTCACTGCAGGGTAGAATGTCACGCGCGCTCCCTTAGCTCTGTAGTTTTTCTCACACGATTTTACAGAAACTAATCGGTAAAAAAAAAAAAACAAAAAAAACGCATTTCTATGTTTCGTATAGTTTTTTTACATGTCAGCTTCACAGTGAAGTGCTCACCATCTCACTAATGCTCATTTTGTTGATATTCTCATTTAAATAAGATTCTGCGCGAAGTTCGAAAAAGTTTGCAATTAAAAATATGGGCCACTACGATGTTGCTGCAAATGAAATTTGGCTAAGATATCGAATTTTTATTTACATTTGGGAGGAAATTTTCATATGTCTCCAATCTTGAGAAAATGAAAATTATGTAACACGTTCAATTCCGACAGCATGTGCTCTCGAATGAAATATTCATACCATACCTCATATCTCTTAAACGCTTGGAGATAACGAAACGAGATTTTTCCAAATGATAGCACACAAAGAGATGTGTATTTTGGCATAAGGTTAACATAAGGAACCTTCTTATTGACGCCGATACAGCTTTTTTCATTCCAGTACTGCATTTTTTTTTAGAAAGTCATCGATAGATAGCGAAAAGAGAATTTGCTAGTATGAAAATAAACATGGAAGTTCTTCTCTTACGTTGATACTGCAGACCAACACAATGAGGTTTCCCATATACCGACATCTCTGGCCGCCAATTGCTTGTTTAACGAGACACACTGTTTCAAGATTATGTCGCAATGGCTACTGCAACATGAGTTGGTGTTAATTCTACTGTGTTTTCGAAAAACAAGAAAAATGAAGCCCGACAACAAAAAAATGTAGCCATTACTCATAACTGATGACGCTTCTTCAAGAGAGTAAAGGTTAACAATTGTGACACAATAAATCGCCAATTCCGTTGCAGTTTTGGCGGAATCCTGTAACCCACCCTATTTTAATAGTGAACGACTGGAAAGAAAACTTATCAAAGGATTTTCTCCCTGATTTTGATCTGACAAATATGAAAATAAATCTCAACGAATGGTGTACCATAGTTCTGTTCCTACTCCATTCAGTGTGAAGTGGTGAACTTCTCCACCACAATTATTTTTTATATTTCAACCTTAATGAGTAGTCTCAAGCCATTCATACAGTAATGAAACAATCTAATTTTTATCGGCCATTGATAGGTGGTGAAACGAGATTTGTTGTGGATTCTTGCAGCAACATAAGTAAGGAAATTACAGGTTTATTTTCATATCGAGGATGTACTTGTTGATAAGCTATCGACCTGATTTGTCCTGAGTTTCTCTCTTAAAAAACCCCCGTTTCCTGGGCTTTAATGTGCAGAAGGAACATCATTTGCTTAGTTTCAGTACCACCTGTCCCATACTAAAAAGACACTGGGGTACAAGACTACCTAAATCTGCAACAAAAGGAAAGATTTATTTTGGGCTGACGTGTTAACCTTCTCTCCTGCAGAAATGCGTCATTATTGGCGATTTTTGGCTAAGAAGTTCAACATTTCAGATGAAAATAAAGCGTCAATTCTATTGTGATTTCTGGGGATCCTGTAACATAGTGTATCTTTAATAATGAACGGCTGAGACTGAAACTTACCAAAGGTTTCTCTTTCTACACTTCGTTTATATTTGACATATGAAAACGTACAGCAAATACTGTACAGTCCTATCCCTGTACAGAGTGAAGGAGTGAATCATATTACTACAAATATTTTTTAATTAATCAGTGATACTGACTTTGATGAATAATTAGCTAATTTATGCAGGTCGTCAGTGTGTTCACAGCTTCAGAGTTACAAAAGAGTTTTATTAGGGCAGTCCCATTCTGCAGCAAAAATACAGTGTTTTATTAGACATAGCAAATTTGGTGCCTGTGTATGTATGGATAAGAATGTTATAAACACATAGTAGTCATTACTTTATGAATCACAATGAGAATATTCAGTGAGCTCAAAATAGATTACAAATATATACAATCTGTCTTTAACACATTAAGAGATAATTATGGTGGAGAAGTTCACCACTTCATGCTGAATGGGGGTAGGAATAGAAATATGGTACACTATTTGCTGCGAATTATTTTCACATTTCTCAGATGAAACACAGGGACAAAATCCTTTGATAAGTTTCCTATCCAGTAGTTCATTGTTAAAAATACGATGGCATACAGGATTCTGCCAAAATCGCAACATACTTGGTGATTTATTTTTGTTGGAATTGTTAACCTTTACTCTTTTGAAAAAGCGTCATCAGTTATGACTGGCCGGCCGCGGTGGCCGAGCGGTTCTAGGCGCTTCAGTCCGGAACAGTGCGACTGCTACGGTCGCAGGTTCGAATCCTGCCTCGGGCATGGATGTGTGTGACGTCGTTAGGTTAGCTGGGTTTAAGTAGTTCTAAGTTCTAGGGGACAGATGACCTCAGATATTAAGTCCCATGGTGCTCAGAGCCATTTGAACCATTTTAGTTATGAGTTACAGCTACATCTCTCTTGTTGACAAGTTTAATTTTGCTTTTTTTTACCAAGACACAGTGTAATTCCCACAAACTCGCCTTGCAATAGGTACTGCGGCAGAATCTTGAAACAGAGCGTCTAATTAAACAATCAGTAGGTGACTAGGGAGGTCAATACCCTATGGAAAACCTGAAGGTGTCGGTTACCTGTAATATAAGAGAAGAAATTTCACGTTTACTTTGATACTAGCAAATTTTCTTTTCGATAGCTGTCGAAAACTCTTAAAAAAATTATAGTACTAGCTTAAAAAAATAAAATAAAAACCATAGTTTCTACGATATCGCTGTTAACCATATAGCAAAACACTCTCCTCTTTTCGTGCTACCACTTGCCAAAATCTTGTATGATATCTCGAACAGTTTAGTGGATTTGAGGCGTTTTGTGACTATTTCACTCTCACTCGCATGCGATCGGAAGTGTAAGTGCTACATAAATTCGATTTTCTCGAGAGTGGAGACATAGAAGCCTACTTACATGTCAAAAGAAAAATTCAATGTCTTAGCTAAATTTCATCCACAGGTATAATGTAATATGCACCAAACGCATAATCATAGCGATCCATGTTTCATTGCAGAAATTTTTCAAATTTCGCGCAGTCTTACTTAAATGAGAACGTCACAGTGAGTATGATCATAATCAACATTTTGGGCACTTCACATTGTTGATGACATATGAAGCTATAAGCAACAATAAAATCATTTATACTCCCAGATATTTTACAGAAGTAACAGCTACCAGTGTTTGTTCCGCTATCATATAATGATACAACAAAGGATCCTTGTTTCTATGTATTCGCAATACATTACATTTGTCTATGTTAAGGGTCAGGTGCCACTCCCTGCACCCAGTGCCTATCCGCTGCAGATCTTCCTGCATTTCACTACAATTTTCTAATGCTACAACGTCTCTGTATACTACAGCATCATCCGCGAAAAGCCGCATGGAAGTTCCGACACTATCTACTAGGTCATTTATATATATTGTGAAAAGCAATGGTCCCATAACACTCCCCTGTGGCACGCTAGAGGTTACTTGAACGTCTGTAGACGTCTCTCCATTGAGAACAACATGCTGTGTTCTGTTTGCTAAAAACTCTTCAATCCAGCCACACAGCTGGTCTGATATTCCGTAGGCTCTTACTTTGTTTATCAGGCGATAGTGCGTAACTGTATCGAACGCCTTCCGGAAGTCAAGAAAAATAGCATCTACCTGGGAGCCTGTATCTAATATTTTTTGGGTCTCATGGACAAATAAAGCGAGTTGGGTCTCACACGATCGCTGTTTCCGGAATTTATGCTGATTCCTACAGAGTAGATTCTGGGTTTCCAGAAACGACATGATACACGAGCAAAAACCATGTTCTAAAATTCTACAACAGATCGACGTCAGAGATATAGGTCTATAGTTTTGCGCATTTGCTCGACGACCCTTCTTGAAGACTGGGACTACCTGTGCTCGTTTCCAATCATTTCGAAGCTTCCGTTCCTCTAGAGATTTGCGGTACACGGCTGTTAGAAGGGGGGCAAGTTCTTTCGCGTACTCTGTGTAGAATCGAATTGGTATCCCGTCAGGTCCAGTGGACTTTGTTGAGTGATTCCAGTTGCTTTTCTATTCCTTGGACACTTATTTCGATGTCAGCCATTTTTTCGTTTAGATTTTGTAAAATCATTTGCGAATGACTGCGTGGATGGCCCCTCGATTCTGTCAGCGCAGCGCGACGTTTCCGACGCTCCAAAGGCGGGCAAAGAATGTCTCCTACATTCCGGCTCGCCGGCAGCCGCTGGGCGGCGCTTGCGCTGTCGTTATGTGCTGCCTCTTTACATAACAGGGGAACATTTTCCACGCTGGGTCAAGCCGCCTCGCCCTGGAACCGCCCTGCACAGGCCGCCCGCTTTCTTCCTGTGCGCACCTAATGGTGATACTGCTTGCACGCTCTCTGTCGGAAAGTGGGCTCCCACAGCAAATACTCATATGTTTCTGTTGTGGTTGTCAGTCCAAAGACTGGTTTGATGCAACTATCAATGCTACTCTATCCTGTGCTAGCCTCTTCATCTTCGGGTAACTATTGCAACCTACATTCTCCTGAAACTGCTGACTGTATTCATTTCGTGGTCAGCCTCTATGATTTTTACGCCGCAAGCTTCTCCCCACTACTAAATTGGTGATCCGTTGATGTGTCAGAATCTGTCCTACCATCCAAGCCCTTCCTCTTGTCGGACTATGGCACAAATTTTTTTCTCCGCAATTCTTACTTCCTTCGTCGTTGCATGATCTACCCATCAAATCTTCAGCATTCTTTTGTAGTACCGCGTTTCAAAAGCTTCTATTCGCTTTTTGCCTATGGTGTTTATCGTCCATGTTTCACTTCCACACATGGATACACTTCAGATAAATACTTCCAGAAAAGATTTCCTGACACTTAAATCTATACTCGATGTTAACAAATTTCTTCAGAAACACTTTTCTTGCCATTGCCAGTCTACATTTTATGTCCTCTCTACCCTCTCTGCCCTCATCAATTATTTTCCTGCCCGAGTAGCAGAACTCATCTACTACTTTAAGTGTCTCGTTTCCTAATCTAATTTCCTCTGCACTGCCTGATTTAATTCGACTACATTTCACTGTTCTCGTTTCGCTTTTGTTGATGTTCATCTTATATGCTCCTTTCAAGACAATGTCCATTCCGTTGAACTGCTCTTCCAAGCCCTTTGCTGTCTCTGACAGAATTACAATTTCACCGGCAGACCTCAAAATTTTTATTTCTTCTCATTGAACTTTAATTACTATTTAGCTCTTTTTGTGGTTACCTTTACTGCTTGTTCAGTGTACATATTGAATAACATTGGGGATAGGCTACAGCCCTATCCCGCTCCCTTCTCAACCACTGCTTCCCTTTCATGCCCATCAACTCTTATAACTGCCGTCTGGTTTCGCTACAAGCTGTAAACAGCCTATAGCTCCCTATAGTTTGTCCCTGCTACCTTCAGAATTTACAAGAGAGTATTTCTATCAACACTGTCAAAAGCTTCCTGTAAGTCTAAAAATGGTTCAAATGGCTCTGAGCACTATGGGACTCAACTGCTGTGGTCATTAGTCCCCTAGAACTTAGAACTGCTTAAACCTAACTAACCTAAGGACATCACACACATCCATACCCGAGGCAGGATTCGAACCTGCGACCGTAGCAGTCGCACGGTTCCGGACTGCGCGCCTAGAACCGCGCTGTAAGTCTACAAATGCTATAAAAGTAGGTTCGCCTTTCCTTAACCTAGCTTTCATGAGAAGTCGTAGAATCAGTATTGCCTCGCGTATTCCTACATTTCTCTGGAATCCACACTGATCTTCCCCGAGGTCGGCTTCTAAACGTTTTTCCATTCTTCCGTAAAGTATTCGTGTTAGTATTTTGCAACCACGTCTTATTAAACTAATATTCGGTAATATTCACACCTGTTAGCACCAGCTTTCCGTCGAATTGGAATTATAACATTCTTCTTGAATTCTGAGGTGTTTCGCCTGTTTCATACATCTTGCTCACCGGAAGAAAGAGTTTTGTCATGGCTGGCTCTCCCAAGGCTATCAGTACTTGTAATGGAATGTTGTCTACTCCCACCGCCTCCTTTTGACTTAGGTCTCTCAGTAATCTGTGAAACTCTTCACGCAATATCTTATGTTCCATCTGATCTTTATCTTCGTCCTCTTCCATTTCCATAACACTGCCCTCAGGTACATCTCTCCTGTATACATATACTCCCACCTTTGAGCTTCCCGTTCTTTGTTTAGCACTGATTTTCCATCTGAGCTCTTGATATTCATACAGGTTCTTTTCTCCCAAATTCTCCTTAATTTTCCTATAGGCTGTATCTATCTTTCCCCTAGTGATATCTAAACCCTTAAATTTGTCCTCTAGCCATACCTGCTTAGCAATTTTGCACTTTCTGTCAGTCTCATTTTTTAGATTTCTGTGTCCCTTTCGCCTGCTTTATTTACTACATTGTTATATCTTCTCCATCAATTAAATCTTTTCCGTTATCCACGGATATCTACTAGCCCTTGTCTTTGTACCTGCTAGATCCTTTGCTGCCTTTATTATTTCCTCCTTGAAAGATACGCATTCTTCTTTTACTGTATTCCTTTCCCCTGTTCTTGTTAATCGGTCCCTAACACTCCCTCTGAAACTCTCTATAACGTCTAGTTCTTTTAGATTTTTCAGGTCCCATATACTAAAATTGCTAACGTTCTGGCATTTCTTCAGTTTTAACCTAGAGTTTATAACAAAAAATTGTGCTCACAGTCCACAGCTGCCTGTCTTACAAATTTAAAGTCTCGTTCCGAAAAACCCTGTCTTACTATTATGTAATCAGCCTAAAACCTTCCAGTGTCTCCAGGTCTCTTCCACGTATACAACCTTCTTTCATGATTCTGAAACCGATTGTTAGCGATGGTTAAATTATGCTCTGTGCAAACTTCCGTCAGGCGGTTGCCGCTTTCATTCCTCTTGCCCTGTACATATTGACCCTACTATTTTTTCTTCAGATCCTTTACCTCTATCGAATTCCAGTCCACCATGACTATTAAATTTTCTTCTCCCTTAACTTGGTGACTATAATACATTCATTATGCTGTTCACAGTAGTTTATCCGTGTTCCTGCTTCCTTATTTATTATTAAACCTACTCCTGCGTTATCCCTATTTGATTTTGTAATCATAGCCCTGTATTCTCCTGGCCAGAAGTCTTGTTCCTCCTGTCATTGAACTTCACTAACTTCTACTATATCTAACTTTAACCTGTTCATTTCCCTTTTTAAATTTTCTAAGTTAACCTGCCCGATTACGGGATCTGACATTCCACGCTCCATTCCTAGAACGCCAGTTTTATTTCTCCTGGGTAATCTCCACCTTGATCCGAATGTGGGACTCTTTACCCTCCGGAATATTTTATCCAAGAGGATACGATCATCACTTAACTATATAATAGAGCTGCATGCCCTCGGAAAAATTTACGGCTGTAGTTTTCCCTTGCTTTCAGCCGTTCGCAGTACCAGCATGGAAATGCCAGTAAGGTTGATGTTACAAGCGAGATCAGTCATTATCCATAGTGTTGCCCCTGCACAAGCCTCCCCACCAACGGCAAGGTTCATGGTACATGGCGGACGAAAAATCAATAAAATTAACTGTCTCTGGTTGTTTCATTAGCCATAAAACGTTTTCTTCTTGTAAATATCAAAGAAATCACTGGGTCCCACGCCTTGTTGTTGTTGTTGTTGTTGCTGCTGCTGTCTTCAGTGCTGAGACTGGTTTGATGCAGATCTCCATGCTACTCTATCCTGTGCAAGCTTCTTCATCTCCCAGTACTTACTGCAACCTACATCCTTCTGAATCTGCTTAGTGTATTCATCTCTTGGTCTCCCCATGCGATTTTTACCCTCCACGCTGCCCTCCAATGCTAAATTTGTGATCCCTTGATGCCTCAGAACATGTCCTACCAACCGGTCCCTTTTTCGTGTCAAGTTGTTCCACAAACTCCTTTTCTCCCCAATTCTATTCAATACCTCCTCATTAGTTATGTGATCTACCCATCTAGTCTTCAGCATTCTTCTGTAGCACCACATTTCGAAAGCTTCTATTCTCTTCTTGTCTAAACTATTTATCGTCCACGTTTCACTTCGATACATGGCTACACTCCATACAAATACTTTCAGAAACGAGTTACTGACACTTAAATCTATACTCGATGTCCAGCGCCTTATCCAGCTGAAATCCGCCATCACGATTGATAAGATCTTTTGCCAAACGTATTTCCACTGATTCCTTAATAACTGAATCTCAGAAGAATCTCGTCGAGGCCACGATTTCTATGGAAGAATAATCCATAGAATATCCTGTGGAGATACGATGCTCGGCTGTGGCTGACTTACTAGGCTGCAAAAGGCACATTTCACGCACTGTCCGCGATGTCTGACCGATGTTGGCTTTGCCACACTGGTACGGTATTTTGTAGATTCCAGCTCTCCGCAATCCCGGATCGTCCTTCGTCGAACTGAAAGGAATCTTTGTAGGTGGGCAGAAGATCACTTAAGACTCTGCCTAATCTCGGCGAAATATTGCTCCGGACTTGAACCGCCTCTTCTCCTTTTGATCTTGTGGGTGGGCACGTTTCTTTCTTTTTAAAGCTGTGCGGATCTGATGTGGACAATATCCTTTAGCTTTGAACACAGACTGCGGGTGTTCCAGCTCCTTTGGAAGGCTGTCTCCATTAGATTCAAGATGTGCCCAGTGCACCAACGTGAGAATGTTTGTGATGCTTGGTGATCGCTAGATACCTGCAAATACAGGTCTATATGTGTTGGTGTACAATAAACGAAATGTCACAATGATCCATCCACTTTCCGACTGACCAAGACACACAAAAACGGCAGACGACCACCCTTCTCGACTTCCATAATAAATTTGATATTCTTGTGGATTGAGTTCAAGTGGTGCAGAAAGCATAACAATTCTTCTTCACCGTTGGGCCACATTACAATCGTATTATCTACATATCAACAGAACCCATTGGGTTTAAGTTATTAGTTAGCTTCGATGTAGTCTCACTTTTCTCTAGGATCCCTCTCATGCAATCTTTGTCATTCATCAGCAGTAACTTAGAAACCGATATAACAACGTTATTTCATCATGTCCTTTCCTTAACACAATTTTTATTGAACGGTGGTTATTTTGAGCGAACTGTCGGTATTACATAGGTAGTCCTCTCTCCTCTCTAGAATATATCTATAAAGTTGTCAATTACAAAATATATGTTTTCTGCCCCTATTAATTACTGAACTGTAGATTACAACTTTTTCCCAAATGAGGAAACGTATATGTTTATGAAAAATAACATGACTAATCCACTACCTACCTTGTCACTGAGACAGAAATACTTGCTTTTTGTGGTGTACGAAAATTTAAAGTTCCTGCTTGTAATCCATTATATGAGACTCTTGGCAGTGGTGGAGTATCTTAAGATCTTTTTCTATTAGGGAGAAAAGAAATTGTAATCGGTGATTAAGTAGTCAATAGTGGCAGAAGTACATTTTATAAATTACAACTACATACAGGGTGGTCCATTGATAGTGACTGGGCTAAAAATCTCACGAAATAAGCATCAAACGAAAGAACTACGAAGAGTGAAACTCGTGTAACTTGAAGGGGGAAACCAGATGGCGCTATGGTTGGCCAGCTAGATGGCGCTGTCATAGGTGAAACGGATATCAACTGCGTTTTTTTAAAAATAGGAACCCCCATTTTCAATACATATTTGTGTAATACGTAAAGAAATATGAATGTTTTAGTTGGACCACTTTTTTCGCTTTGTGACAGTTGGCGCTGTAATGGTCGCAAACGTATAAGTACGTGGTATCAGGCAACATTCCGCCAATGCGGACGGTATTTGCTTCGTGATACATTACCCGTGTTAAAATGGACCGTTCACCAATTGCGGTAAAGGTCGATATCGTGTTGATGTGAGGCTATTGTGATCAAAGTGCCCAACGGGCGTGTGATATGTATGCTGCTCGGTATCCTGGACGACATCATCCAAGTGTCCGGACCGTTCGCCGGATAGTTACGTTATTTAAGGAAACAGGAAGGGTTCAGCCATATGTGAAACGTCAACCACGACCTGCAACAAATGATGATGCCCAAGTAGGTGATTTAGCTGCTGTCGCGACTAATCCGCACATCAGTAGCAGACAAACTGCGCGAGAATCGGGAATCTCAAAAACGTCGGTGTTGAGAATGCTACTTCAACATCGATTGGACCCATGCCATATTTCTATGCACCAGGAATTGCATGATGACGACTTTGAAGGTCCTGTACAGTTCTGCCACTGGACACAAGAGAAATTAAGGGACGTTGACAGATTTTTTGCACGCGTTCTATTTAACGACGAAGCGGCATTCACCAACAGCGGTAACGTAAACCGGCATAATATGCACTATTGGGCAACGGAAAATCCACGATGGCTGCGACAAGTGGAACATCAGTGACCTAGACGGGTTAATGTATGGTGCGGCATTATAGGAGGAAGGATAATTGGCCCCCAATTTATCGATGGCAATCTGAATGGTGCAATGTATGCTGATTTCCTACGTAACGTTCTACCGATGTTTCCACAAGATGTTTCACTGCATGACAAAGTGGCGATGTACTTCCAACATGATGGATGTCCGGCACATAGCTCGCGTGCGGTTGAAGCGGTATTGAATAGCATATTTCATGACAGGTGGATTGGTGGTCGAAGCACCATACCACGGCCCACTCGTTCATCGGATCTGACGTCCCCGGATTTCTTTCTGTGGGGAAAGTTGAAGGATATTACGGAAGGCGAACTACTAGCTGTTGAGAGGAATGTCGTTACACGTATTGCCAAATGCATTGAGTTTGACGGACATCATTTTGAGCATTTATTGCATTAATGTGGTATTTACAGGCAATCATGCTGTAACAGCATTCGTTCCCAGAAATGATAAGTTCACAAAGGTACATGTATCACATTGGAACAACCGAAATAAAATGTTCAAACGTACCTATGTTCTGTATATTAATTTAAAAAAACCTGCCTGTTACCAACTGTTCGTCTAAAATTGTGAGCCATATGTTTGTGTATATTACAGCGCCATCTATCACAAAGCAAAAAAAAGTGGTCCAACTAAAACATTCATATTTCTTTACGTACTACACGAATATGTAATAAAAAATGGGGGTTCTGGGGGTTCCTATTTTTAAAAAATCTGTTGATATTCGTTTGACCTATGGCAACGCCATCTAGCGGGCCAACCATAGCGCCAACTGGTTTCCCCCTTCAAGCTAGACAAATTTCGTTCTTTGTAGTTTTTTCGTTTGACGCTTATTTCGTGAGATATTTGGCCCTGTCACGATCAATGGACCACCCTGTGTATGTGTTGGTCTACAGTAAACGCAATGCCACAATGATCGATCCACTTTTCGACTGACCAAGACACACAGAAACGGCAGATGACCGTCCTTCTCCACTTCCATGGTAAATTTGATATTCTTGTGGTTTGAATTCAGGTGGTGCAGAAAGCGTAACAGTTCTTCTTCACCGCTGGACCGCATTACAATCGTAGCATCTACATATCAACAGATGACATCGGGTTTAAGTTATTAGTTAGCTTCGATGTAGTCTCACTTTTCTCTAGGGTCCCTCTCATGCAATCTTTGTCACTCATCAGCAGTAACTTAGAAGCAGATATAACAACGCTATTTAATCATGTCCTTTCCTCAACATATTTTTTTATTGAACGGTGGTTATTTTGAGCGCATTATCGGTGTTACATAGATAGTCCTCTCCTCTCTAGATTATATCTATAAAAGTGTCAATTATAAAATATGTATTTTCAGCCCCTATTAATTACTGAACTGTAGATTACAACTTTTTTCCCAAATAAGGAAACTATATGTTTATGAGAAATAACATGACTAATCCACTACCTACCTTGTCACTGAGACAGAAATCCTTGCTTTTTGTGATGTACGAAAAGTTAAAACTCCTCCTTTTAATCCATTGTATGAGACTTTTGGCAGTGGTGGAGTATCTAAAGATCTTTTCCTATTAGGGAGAAAAGAAATTGTAATCGGTGATTAAATAGTCAATAGTGGTAGAAGTACATTTGATAATTTACGACTATATATATAACACCTCTGATTATGTACAAACGCTTTGTGAAAGCATAGTGTCGTAATATCTTTGTAGCATGTTTTGTAAACAGCCATTGCAAGTTATAATTGGCCTGTGTGTGATATTCTTTATAATGGAGGAGGCACAATACCTGTGAGAATCGCGGTACGCAATGTGGCGATCCGATGGCAGGGTGTGGGAATGGCGAATTCCCGGTGAACATCTGCTAGAGTGTGTAGTGCCAACAGTAAAATTCGGAGGAGGTGGTGTTATGGTGTGGTCGCGTTTTTGATGGAGGGGGCTTGCACCCCTTGTTGTTAAGCGTCGTACTATCAAAGCCCAGATCTACATTGGTGTTTTAAGCATCTTCCTGCTCCCCATTGTTGAAGAGCAATTCGGGGATGGCGATTGCATCTTTCAACACAATCGAGCACCTGTTCATAATACATGGCCTCTGGCAGAGTGGTTACACGACAGTAACATCCCTTTAATGGACTACCCTGCACAGAGTCCTGACCTGAATCCTACAGAACACCTTTGGGATGTTTTGGAACGCCGACGTCGTGCCAGGCCTCACCGACCGACATCGATACCTCTGCTCAGTGCAGCACTGTGTGAAGAATGGGCTGCCAATCCCCAAGAAAACTCTTAGTACCTGATTGAACGTATGATTCTGACAGTGGAATCTGCCATCAAGGCTAAGGGTGAGCCAATACCATAGTGAATTCGAGCATTACCGATGGAGGGCGCCACAAACTTTTCAGCCAGGTGTCCGGATACTTTGATCACATAGTGTATGCTGTCGAACGTTATTCTGTTGGACAACATCCCTTGGTGTGCTATTCATGAGTGGCAGCACAATAGGTCGAATGACCCAACTGAAGTATAATGTTGCAAGCTCCCAACGACTGGTATTTAGATCGTAAATGTCGTTAATTCTCCCTGTCTGTGGCAGGCTGAAAAGGGAGTTTGCTTAATTTTATCAGCAGGGATTACTTTTATTCATTTTTATATAAGCCTGCTGTGGAGAAGGATCTTAAACTACATCCTGCACGAATCTAGTCTTGTGCCAACAATTTTAGTAAAGGGGCAGCGTGATTGATATGATTCTCTTTTCTCAGGTATGGTTTAAACGCGCAAGCCGAGAACGGAAATTACTTAGAAAAACAAAGTTAATTTTATTTTAACCAACATTACACAAATTTACGAAGTTACTTCTTAGCAATCTTTTGAATACACATTAACTATGGACAAAGATTATTTAACTATGCACATAGATTATTTCTCCTTTGAATTACAAACCGCGTTGGTTTTGATTTGCATCTTCCTGTGGGGGGAAGGAAAATCTTGGAGAGCACGTGGTCACTACTACTATGCTGATACATGCACATGCACTAAGTTATCACTGAAATGCAAATATCATAAGTATTCCTCTATGCAGATTTTCCATGTACAGTGGCTGGCATCGAGCAGGAGTCGTGGCTGGTATCTCCAGCGCGAAGTGCTTGAATACGAAACGATTCATCTTAGAAAAGCTACACTCGTCACTAAATTTTCAATAAGTTATTAAACATCGACACACGCTAGCATAAATGTTCAGCAATCGCAAAAACTGGCAACAACTCCCTATATTAGCTTTCTCAGCTGTTGCAGTTTGAAACTATGCACCACGTGAGTAGGGGGACAACCTTCTCGCTAGGACACGCTGCATTGTTGCCAAATCTATTGAAGATGGCGGTGATGACGTCATCCAAGATGGCGGCATGTAGACTTGGCAACATCGCATGACGTCATCCAAGATGGTGGATTTTGGCGGGAAAATAGGTCAAATGTGCTACGTCCACTAACCTAACCTTCAGAAAAAAATGGCGGGAAGTTTGAATTTTGGCGGGAAAATAGCCCAGTTGTGCTATGTCCACTAACCTAAGCGTCCAGAAGAAAAAAAATGGAGGGCAGGTTTGAATTCCAACAGGATAATGCATGCAAAAAACCGTACTTGTCTTTAGTATTATTGATTATCATTCATTAACATTCATTATCATTCATTATTATTTATTATTATTTATATCATGCACGTGTGTGTGCAATCCAACTGTGTTAGTTCATGCCCTTGCCTCCAGAGAGTGCCACTGTGATGTCATTAAAGATGGATGATTTTGGCGGGAAGAAAGTCAATTGCGCTACTTCCACTGAACTACCATTACCATTCTCCTGCACATTCAGTCTTTGCTGAGCTGTCGTTGCCATGTGTTCGAGCATAGAGATGATAGAGCAGCCTTCAGTAACTGCATTTCATGTAGACATTCGAGGGAGGACTGTAGCCACAGTTCACTACATGAGGTGTGGAAGCGTGAAATAATGGAGGAGTGTTGGAGCAATAAGTATATGAATTCTGTTCAGCAGATTTCGGCAATGTAGAGGGATGGAGCTAGGATGCATCCCGTAACCAGCATATGCTCATGTGCATGCGCAAACCTGTAGGCTTATTTACCATCAAACATGCACGCTTCCAAAACTCAAGAGACGTTCAGTTGACGCCAATTCGCTTCGGCGTAAGCATCTTCGTATACAACGTATATACCATTGAAGCCCATCCTGCAGAATGTGTTCAATCGATGAGTTATTGGTGTTCGACCGCGATGAGTGTAACAGCAGTGTAGTTTGCAAGCATACAGCCGAGGACTGCCCCCATAACCTCCTACATGCTGAATGGAAACGTGCATTAATCCTGGAACATATGGATAAGAACATAGTCCTCCAAATAAATTCCCTCCAACGAAATGCTTTAAAAATGCATTACCCATCTCATGGAAACATCTGCTACTGTTTGAACTGTCTGCATTTTCTAAAGCCCACATATAAGCTCCCAGCCTACAAGAGACGACTGCCTCCGATCTAGCAGAGTGACGAACCGATCTAGTTCACGAGTTCTCCACTAAAGGGCACTTCGATAGGTTGCGTGTTCACCTTGTTCAACCAATAGCAGCACAGCATCATGATGACGTAGTTGGCTTCTATATAAGGAGGACTCAGCAGCTCCACCATTTCTGTTCCAGTCGGTCAAGATGAAGCGTCAGTCACCACCACAGCAGAATAGGAGGAGGAGCAAGCAGCACCAGAAAAGTAAGTCCTCAAATTATTATTATTATTATTATTGCTGTTATTATTATTTCTCTACCAACATCACATCATTTCTTATGGATATTCGTCTAGGTCCTCCAGCAGCTCCACCCATGACGCCAGCATCAGCAGGTCCCAGCATGTCCCAGTCCACGCACGTGAAGGCCTCGGACTCGTCCACGCAGGATGCTGTAGCTCAGCTTCTCAGCATGCTGGAGCAGGATAGCCAGGTGTTAATGTCGGTGCCAGAGGCTGCGCTTGACGGGGCTTCACAGTACTGGGCTCCTTCGTACGCGCCGTCCACTGATCATAATCTCACAAGGGACATCCCGCCATCAGTGCAAGAACAGCAGGCTAACAGCGCTGGTGTGGATGTCGTGGATGAGAAGATACCGACCGCCGCTTCACCTCAACCTTTACTATTCGCCTCAAGCTATGTGTTAACAGTTAGTGGTTCAAAACGTATCCATGTAGGACTTGAAGTTTCACAATACGGTTGCCTCTCAACTGTGTTAGTGCTGGAAAATGTGCTCAAAAATATGAAAGTGAAATTTTCTGACTACGAGTGGGATGAACCGTGTCGTTTGAAAACACAAATCAAGAATCGTATGACTACCGAATATTATTCATCCCACTCCTACCAGGACATGTACTGTGGCAGTCTAACTGTGAGTATTCTATCAATGTATGATGATGCTATACTAAAAATTAAAAGTGCTGATGGTTATAGTATTTTCATGCATCACCCCACTGTTGATAACTCGTTCAATTTAGACATGGCTCTAACTAGTACGATAGAGAGACTAAATAGATGGTGCCCATACGTTCAGGCAGTGTACACTGACATCATTAACTGGCTTCACACATGTAGCATTCACATTGATGATATAGAACATTGTTTTAGTATGTGTATAACACCAGTGCCCAAGTCTTGTGCTATTCCTCGAATAAGTGCTGAAAATGTCGAACTCAAATTTACTGATGGAATACCGGACTATTGTAATTCACCCATAACATTACGAGATATACGTGCTGAATTTCAAGCATACAAGAAGCAGCTATTTTCCAAATACTATACTTCTGCTGCATCGCTTAAAAAAGGATGTACTGATTTTTTCTTATGCTGATCATATTTGTAAATATTTTAATAAATAAATATATTATTTTATAATATTAAATTTGTCATTGCGTGTTTTTTATTTGTCAACACAAAATGTCGCCTACGTTAATCTATATGAATGCCTTCCCTTTAAATATACCACCTCGAGTTCATTCTATTGTGTAGCCGTTGTAGCTCAGTTGGTAAGGTGACTGCGCTATAGTGACTACACACAAACACATATTTTTAATCATATAAAAGCGTATTCCACACCTTGACCTACCACAGTAGGTATCATGGCGGGCTGGGTGAAACACCCTCGCCTCTAGCGCTTTGTTGTAGGTGACTGGTCCTGTGATGATGACCAAGACCAGAAGACCAACAAGAATAGACCACTACTTCCCGACAGCATACGAGCTATAATTGTAGGTCCATCCGGCTGTGGTAAGACAAATGTCCTCATGGCACTGTTAACGCACATAGACGGAGTTTGCTTCGAGCACCTTTTCGTCTTCTCCAAAACACTCTTGCAGCCCAAGTACCAGTTACTGAAGAAAATATTAGATGGAGTAGATAGTGTAACGTACAGAGCCTTCAGTGAAAGCGACGACGTCCCCCCACCTGAAGAGGTAAAGCCTAACACTGCCTTCATATTTGACGATGTCGCTGTTGAAAAGCAAGATCAAATCCGTAAATATTTCTGCTTTGGCCGTCATATGGGTGTTGATGTATTTTATCTGAGTCAAACGTATTCCAGGATCCCAAAACAGCTGGTGAGGGACAATGCAAATCTCATTATAGCATTCAAACAAGACAACCTCAATTTAAAGCACATTTACCATGCTCACGTAGGGACCGACATGTCTTACAATGAATTTGTAAGGATATGTGCTGATTGCTGGAACCACTCACAATATGGCTTTCTCGTTATTGATAAAACCCGTAAACTAAATGACGGTAGGTATAGCAGGAACTTCCAACACTTTCTCCATATATAAACGTACGAAAATACCTTATCCCATCAGTTAACACTTCACCATGGACAAATTCGCGCGCATGGCAGACGCTCAGTCTGAGAGATTAGGTGTGCAAAAACAGAGTGCCCGAATGTACACTGATATCAAATTTAAAAATCTTGAGTCCAGACTAGTTAAAATTGCAAGGGAATTAAAGGACACCCAGAAACTTCTTGCCATTAACCAAAACCGGATAGAGAACAGAATTAGTGCAATTGAGGGCGTGATAGAAGCCGAGGCCATTGTTATTGAAGAAGGTGGCGTAGGAAAAAAGGAGAAGAAGAAGTACAACAAAGCATATACGAGGGCCGTTCAGAAAGTAACCTCCGGTTGATTTAAAAAAAAAAAAAACCAAGTTAAATAAAAATATTTTAATATATACAACTTACAACTACATCTTTGCACTATTTTTCTACATAGTCTCCATAGCGATTGAGGCACTTATCGTATCTCTTCACAAGCTTTGAAATTCCTTCTGCATAAAAATCACCCGCTTGTGCCTGGAGCCAATCTTGCTGTCACTATCTCGTACAAGAGAGTCTTAGAAATCTGTGGAAAACCAGTAGACAACTCCGACATTGAGAAACGTCGATTTTCACGAACTTTTGCATCAACTGTCTGAACGAGTTCGTCAGTCACCAATGATGGTCTACCACTCCTCTCTTCATCATGAACGTTTTCTCGTCCACTTTTAAATAAACGTACCCATTCACGGACAACTCCTTCACTCATTACTCTTGGTCCGTACACGGCACAAAGCTCACGATGAATAGCTGCTGCAGAATATCCTTTGGCTGTAAAAAACCTTATGACAGCACGCACTTCACATTTGGCGGGGTTTTCTATTGCAGCACACATTTCAAACCGCCACAAAAACTAAACTAGCGCAGGTACGACGTTCACTCGATCACGGCTTGATGCCGACTGACCTGTTGAGTGCGTGAACGCACAGATGGCGTCGCTACTCCCCCCACAACCCGCACTGTGACCAATCGGAGGTTACTTTCTGAACCGCCCTCGTATAAAACCACGTGATATTCAGAGCTCTGATTAGTATCCTTCGAGATGTCGACAAAGCATAAAGTCATTCAGGCGCGCAAAGCAGTTCGAGAGAAATTACGTTTGCTGAAGTTGGGGCATATAGATCGCGAGCAAACACTAAATGAAACTTTTAAACCTGTTACCGAATCTATCACCAAGATAGCTTTTCATAATAATGACCCAATCCCAGAATTCACCAACCATTATCCGACCGTTAAGATAGATAGAACATTTGGTGTCAGCAGGGCGAGACCGTATATGCTGGGCTCTCAAAGTATAACTTTATCCGATAGCACAATACGCCTCGGGGATACAGAGTTTAAAGAAAACCTGGCTTAATGAACCTAATCTTCCTAAGGCCATCAAAAAACTTAAAATACTCAACCGATGATCGCAAAGTCTATCGGGAAATAATTAACTTGACTGATCTGTCCAAAAATCCCGACGGAACACTGAAAAAGCCTGAAAACTCTAAATACACTACCATTATACAATCTTTACTCAATGAGCAAACTAAAAGTGTCGGTGAGGGTATAGACTTTCAGCATAAAGGAGTGAGCAATCAAGTCCCGCAGTATATATATTACGATGACCCAGATGACCTAATAGACAGACTTCGACTGTTGATGGCTTCGGCTGCTGCGAGCAATACAGCTCATTCAAATGAGGTTGTATTCATAATCTCAGAGCTTCTAGAGAGAGGTATCATCGAATAAGTATGGAGACCATGGTTCGAGAACTACACAAGCCAGCACGCAAAACATTCCCTCATAGACATGTCATGATTAAAGGGCTGGATGACCTCTGGCAAGCTGATCTTGTAGATATGAATCGATATTCACCTCATAATAATGGATTCAAATATATTTTAATGGTTATTGATACATACTCTAAATTCGCATTGGCATTACCTGTGAAAACGAAAACCGGTAGAGATATTGCTGTGGTGTTTGAGCGTCTGCTGCAGACTGGAACGGTTCGATGCCCGGCCAATCTTCAAACCGATCACGGTGGGGAGTTTTACAATGACCATTGCAAGACTGTGATGGCGCGGTATGGCATACACCACTACTCCACATTTACCCACCTTAAAGCTAGTATCGTCGAGCGGTTGAACAGAACAATCAAAGCTCAAATGTGGATGCAGTTTAATCTTCGCGGTTTGTACAAGTGGGTAGATATCCTCTCACAGATAATTGCAAAGTATAATCGAACCAAACATAGTACAATAAAAATGAGACCGATCGATATACGTGACAATTCACTCATGGACACAGTATATTTCCGGATTAAAATGCTCCACCCTCGCAAACAGAGGTTCAATATAGGTGACTTAGTACGTATTTCAAAACACAAAACAGCGTTCGAGAAATCGTACTTACGAAATGGGTCGGCTGAGATATTCACAGTGTCCAAAGTGCAGCGAACCAACCCTAGGACATATATCTTAAAGGACGGCAAGGGCGAAGAAATTGCAGGATGCTTTTACACGGAGGAATTGCAGAAGAGTTCTGAACCAGATGTACACTCCTGGAAATTGAAATAAGAACACCGTGAATTCATTGACCCAGGAAGGGGAAACTTTATTGACACATTCCTGGGGTCAGATACATCACATGATCACACTGACAGAACCACAGGCACATAGACACAGGCAACAGAGCATGCACAATGTCGGCACTAGTACAGTGTATACCCACCTTTCGCAGCAATGCAGGCTGCTATTCTCCCATGGAGACGATCGTAGAGATGCTGGATGTAGTCCTGTGGAACGGCTTGCCATGCCATTTCCACCTGGCGCCTCAGTTGGACCAGCGTTCGTGCTGGACGTGCAGACCGCGTGAGACGACGCTTCATCCAGTCCCAAACATGCTCAATGGGGGACAGATCCGGAGATATTGCTGGCCAGGTTAGTTGACTTACACCTTCTAGAGCACGTTGGGTGGCACGGGATGCATGCGGACGTGCATTGTCCTGTTGGAACAGCAAGTTCCCTTGCCGGTCTACGAATGGTAGAACGATGGGTTCGATGACGGTTTGGATGTACCGTGCACTATTCAGTGTCCCCTCGACGATCACCAGTGGTGTACGGCCAGTGTAGGAGATCGCTCCCCACACCATGATGCCGGGTGTTGGCCCTGTGTGCCTCGGTCGTATGCAGTCCTGATTGTGGCGCTCACCTGCACGGCGCCAAACACACATACGACCATCATTGACACCAAGGCAGAAGCGACTCTCATCGCTGAAGACGACACGTCTCCATTCGTCCCTCCATTCACGCCTGTCGCGACACCACTGGAGGCGGGCTGCACGATGTTGGGGCGTGAGCGGAAGACGGCCTAACGGTGTGCGGGACCGTAGCCCAGCTTCATGGAGACGGTTGCGAATGGTCCTCGCCGATACCCCAGGAGCAACAGTGTCCCTAATTTGCTGGGAAGTGGCGGTGCGGTCCCCTACGGCACTGCGTAGGATCCTACGGTCTTGGCGTGCATCCGTGCGTCGCTGCGGTCCGGTCCCAGGTCGACGGGCACGTGCACCTTCCGCCGACCACTGGCGACAACATCGATGTACTGTGGAGACCTCACGCCCCACGTGTTGAGCAATTCGGCGGTACGTCCACCCGGCCTCCCGCATGCCCACTATACGCCCTCGCTCCAAGTCCGTCAACTGCACATACGGTTCACGTCCACGCTGTCGCGGCATGCTACCAGTGTTAAAGACTGCGATGGAGCTCCGTATGCCACGGCAAACTGGCTGACACTGACGGCGGCGGTGCACAAATGCTGCGCAGCTAGCGCCATTCGACGGCCAACACCGCGGTTCCTGGTGTGTCCGCTGTGCCGTGCGTGTGATCATTGCTTGTACAGCCATCTCGAAGTGTCCGGAGCAAGTATGGTGGGTCTGACACACCGGTGTCAATGTGTTCTTTTTTCCATTTCCAGGAGTGTATTTCTCATCGAGCGCGTGATAAGACGTCGTGGGAATAGAGCACTGGTTAAATGGCTAGGATTTCCATCATCAGAAAACAGTTGGATCGAAGCTGACATGTTAGTATATAACGGGGAGAGTAGACCTCTATCTCCTCAGTAGCGTACCATGCACCACAGGATGCACGTCATAATAAGAGTTGGAGGTGGTGCTCTCGACAAATTGCCTGTTGAATTGCACATTCCCGGATATAACTTCTGTGGGCCTGGAACAAAGCTTCAGAAGCGCCTGGCACGAGGCGATAAGGGTATTAACCTACTAGACGAAGCCTGCCTTGAGCACGACCTCGCATACGCAGCAAATAAGGATCTCCCAGCACGCCACGTCGCCGACCGGATATTAGCAGATAAAGCCAAGCAAATAAGGCGAAGAAAAGATCTCGGAATAGGTCAACGCGATGCTACATTCTTGGTTGATAAAACCATGCGTGGGAAAATTAAGTTGGGCTTGGGTGTGATGAATTTCAAACGAATTATGAAAGCAGCGCGAACAGCTTTGCGAGCGAAGAACAGGAAGAAGAACAACAAACCCGGTTGTTTGAGAAACTGTATTCTCACCTCGATGTCTGCAGCTAAACGTGTGTTCAATGGTGGGAACAAGAAAAAAACACGACTTCAATTAAACCACCTAGGGTCCTACCGCTACCAAAGACTTCGTGCGGGATTATCCCGTTCCTCGTTCCAGCCCTTGCAGCACTGTCCGCTATAGGTTCACTCACAGGCGGTGCCGCAGCTGCAGCCAAAACCGTCAAAAACGCACAGAATGCACAAGCCCAACTAGCGGAAGCCAGAAGACATAATCGCGCTATGGAGGCAGCAGCTATCGGAAAAGGTCTCTACTTGAAACTGTGGTGTCACCGCCAGACACCACACTTGCTAGGTGGTAGCCTTTAAATCGGCCGCGGTCCGGTAGTATACGTCGGACCCGCGTGTCGCCACTGTCAGTGATTGCAGACCGAGCGCCGCCACACGGCAGGTCCTGAGAGACTTCCTAGCACTCGCCCCAGTTGTACAGCCGACTTTGCTAGCGATGGTTCACTGACAAATTACGCTCTCATTTACCGAGATGATAGTTAGCATAGCCTTCAGCTACGTCATTTGCTACGACCTAGCAAGGCGCCATTACCATTTGCTATTTATCTTGTGATGCATGTACCGTCCGACCGATGTTCACCAATTATGGATTAAAGTTAAGTATTCAGCAGCTATGTACCTTTTTTACTAAACTCAACTCCTTTAACTGTTCCAGACCTCACGCCAGCCTGCGTGAGCTTAAACGCGTGCCTTTCGGCTTCACCTCCTAGTGACTTGGCTGTCTTGCCAAGTCACAACAGAAACCATACAGGAAAGGACTAGGTCTCTTCATAAATAAAAAAAAAGTCCGTTAGTTATCCTACCCGACCGAGCGCTCACGAATAAAGATCTAGTTAAAATTATTAAACAAATACTTCACATTCGTGGATTCCGCGGCGTCTTTATGTGGAATACATTACCGAAGACCATGTGGCGGACTAATGAGTGCGGAATTGCAAATTTAGATGTTGCTGGGGGTCCAGGGACCCATTGGGTTGCGTATGTTAAGAAAAGTCCAAATACAGTTCAGTATTTCGATTCATTCGGCGATTTACAGCCGCCTGAAGAATTACAACGCTATTTAACCAGCAAAAGACGTGTCTTCTACAATGTCCGGCGATATCAGGACTTTAACACATATCTCTGTGGTCATCTCTGCGCTATGTTCCTCATCACAGCGACGGCGAACCACCTCTAGAATGCGTCATCGTCAGATCATGTGCGCGATATATAAAAGAGCTGTCATTGAACACATGATCATCATTTGATGTTTAGATGCAATGTCGTACACTATGACTTTAAAAGAGCGAGTATCAGTATTACACGCAAATTACTTTCCGCCGATTGATTTAAGTGCAGGGGACTGGAGTATTGCACTGATTGGTCTAGAGACGTATAACAGCATTCCAAATAGTACACAGAGCAACAATAAACTACATCTTGAAATTGACGGCCGGAAGGAGGTTCTACAAATACAACCTGGTGCCTACGATAATGATGATTTAAACGAACTCTTAAAACAGTCAGAAAAAGGTATTGAACTACGGGAAAACATTAATACCCTTAAATCTGAAATACGGACATAGAGTGCCACGATCGACTTTACATAGAGACATTCAACTGGTCCACTGCTAGGTTTTGCGAAGGATCGTGTTTTGGTGAAGGACGGAACTAAATTTTACGCATCAGATCATACCGTGGACATACTCCACAAACTCATACCTGAACGATAAATTGATTCATTCAATTTACGGATTCTTTCCTACAGTCGGCACAGGGTACAAAATAGTTCAAGCCCCCACAAACGCTACATATCTCCCGGTGACTTTTCAGACACTGGACTACCTTCAACTGCGTATTGTGGATCAGAATAATCAGCTTGTTAACTTTAGAGGAGAAGAGATCATTGTACGCCTGCATCTAAGGCGAGATGGGAATAAGGTATAAAGCTAGCACACCAAGCTTACATCCCATTAGTGCAACGCGGAAGGGCAAGGTGATAACACGCCTTAATTACGGATTCCTCATTTCAGCAAGGCTAAAGCCGCAGAATGACGTCGCTCGACGTAACTCAGTCAGTAGAGTATGATGACCGAATTATTCGTCATGAATACTGTAACCTCCCCACAAAAAATAAAATAAATAATATGAATAATGATTCTGATTTAGTGTAACCTCAAAACAAAATTCTTTCACAGTGTAACCTCCCCACAAAATTCATTTACTTTTAATCTATCCACAAAATTCTTTCTGATTTAATCTAAGCTCAAAATTCATTCACATTTAGCGTAACCTCACAACAGAAAAATTCCTAAAGCTCTCAACAGTAAAAATTGTAATTATGTCGTTCACATTCAGTGTAACGTCCCAATAAAAAAATAAATTCAGTAACCTGGTAATAAAACAATGTAACTAACCTCTCAATTAAATTGTCGCTCACTTATGACCTTTCAATAATTCACTGTGAATTTAACCTGGTAAATTTTGGACGACAGCAGTGCTGCGTCATGGCCCTGAAAGATCATTCTGAATAAAAGAAGGAAAAATTATTACCTCAATGAAGTCGCCGGATATATCTGCTCTTACAATAAATTTTTCCGGCACAGCTCTGTGGAATGCTGGCCGACCTATCTGTAATTTATGAAACGGAGCAACTGATTTTTCTATTGCAATAATCGGGATGATCATGGATGGGAGAAATTAGTAAATTCTTTAAATTGAAATGAATGGTTGTTAAAAGTTACTTTTTATGAGGAAGATTATTATTACGAGAGTTTTAAAACATTTACATGCGACTTGAGATAACATTACTACATATGCGCGAGGCTGCTTTTTACCTTATACAATAATACTCAGGCTCCGGCATCGCTGCACCGCGACCGGGCCAGCCAACACGATACACCATACCAGACCAGAGCAGACTCCAGACTAGCAACAGCTTACTGCTACAGCTACACAGTTCCTACAGCAGTCAACACTGCTCTCTGGTTAGAGACCTTGCATATCGCAGGCAGCGCATGAGCAATACATCGAAATTACATCTGCTCGGACCTCTTACAATACCACTCACACAAACCCTACGCTTCAAGCACATTTAACAAAAATGATGAAATTAGGATTGTTATCCAGCATCAGGACGCGGTAACACTGCCTAGCAAGAGCTTCCTCTATCTGGACTACACATTTAAGAAAGTGGACGGGGCTGCCGTAGCGCTCTCGAAGCTCACTCGAAATGCCGTAGCATTCCTGTTTCAAGAGATACCCTATGAACTCAACGGAACTGAAATAGACTGAACTAGAAATGTTGGCATTACATCAGCCCTTAAGACGTATGTTTCAGCCTCACCCTCTGATTCAAACAGTTTGGAAAATGCTGGGTGATTCATAGATGCAGCGGATGGGGAGGGTGGACAAAGCCGATTTACTGCGTGCGTGCCACTAAAAATGCTTATGGGTTATTTTGAGGATATGCAGCGAATAATTATCAACGCTAAACAGGAACTTATTTTGGTGAGAAGTGCAAGTGACACGAATTCATTCTCTCAAACAGCTACAGAGAATGTTCAAATCAAGATTAATAGCATATCATGGAAAATGCCTCACATCACCGTTGCCGACGAGGAGCGCTTGAAGCTCTTAGAAGTTCTGAATGCTGGCACCTACCTACCACTAACTTTCCGATCATGGGAGCTTTTTGAATACCCAGTCCTACCTACAGCGTCCACACATACTTGGGCTATTAAAACATCAGTTTTGAATTTGACCACTGCAAGTTAACTAACGCCAGAGTCCACTCGAATTCAGAATACTATCCATATGAGAATCTACATCTACAGTGGGACAGCAATGTATACAGTCTGGCATTTGACATGTATGCGAGATTCCGAGCATCTTACTACGAAGGTGTTGAAAATGAAGCATGCCTACTCAGCCCACAGAGTTTCAAGAAGCTAGCGCCAATAATCGTGATTGACTGTTCTTAACAGAATGAGATAGTTAAATCAGGACCTATAGATATACGGATTGAACTTGAATCTTCAGCAGACTTCCCTGATCAGACTTCGGCACATGCTCTCAACGAGTTGTATAAATTAATACGCACTCTGCTAGCTCTAGCGTAGATCACGATGTTACCTGAAGGTGTGAGGATCATAGCTGACGTTCAAGGATTTTACTATGATGAGTGCAGGCGTTTCATAATTAAAGACTGTGCATTAATAGGATTCACGCAAAGTGATGGAGTAATAAGAACATTTGTATCAAGAGTTGAATCGCCGAAACCATTTAAACCGTCAAGTGCAATAAGACAGTCAGAAGCGCGATGTGGCTAACAAGATTCTATCATGGGATTAAGTGGGACGCCCCTGGCATCTCTTGTAAACATTTGCTGCAATTGCTGAGAGTATTTGATCACAAGGAGACAGTAATCTACGTTAAAGGCGATGAGAAGAGTAGCTGGCTGCGCCGAATCTTCAAATATGCGGCTATCCAGAACCTGGAATACTACGATTGTCCACCTATCCATCAACTTAGACAGCGAAAGTGTGAAGAAGAAAAAAATAGTTTTGTGTCAGCATCTGAAAATGTAAAATTACTTTTAAAATGGCTCACAAATAAATAAATAATTGTTTTCTCCATAAGAAATCTTGTTGTTTTCTTTCTATGAGACCTACTTCCATAGAAGTAAGTTTATTGGTGATACTGTTCGTGAAACGCATTCCACTGAAGCTGTCTGAGCCAGTTTACCTGCTTCCACCTCGCCGGCGCGGCGATGAGTCAACCGTTGAACGTGACAGGACCTGAAAGAGAGAGTGCTAGGGTCGGCTTCGCCAGATGCCCACCGTTTAAAGTGACAGGACCACAAAGAGAGCGGCGGGGTCTGTTTGTGACCGGCGGACCAAGTCCAGCACGCGTCATTCAGATTTCATCTCTGGCTTTAAATCAGTAAAAACCTTATAGGCCTCTCTCTGTGCCAGTGGAACATATATGGATCATGATTGAGGGTCAAATAATAACAAACTCGGGTTTTTTTTACAATAAAATAATGGAATTTATTATTGAATTCAGATTTTGTTTGCGACATATCAGTTTACAGTAAAATGATTCACATTTTTCACATTATATGAGTTTACAGATACATTATTTGTCTTCAAGTAAAAATATGAAAGTTCTGATCTTTGCAGATACGTGTTTTTACATTATTTATAAATATATAATCACTGTATATATATAAAACTAAAGCAGAGGTACTAGAACGTAATTATATTATCTTACAAGGTAAATAATATCTCTAGTGAAGTTCGACCAGAAGCACTTTTTCAACTGAAGGGAAACGTATTTTTAGTTCAAGATAGTGGTTCAAATGGTTCAAATGGCTCTGAGCACTATGGGACTTAACATCTATGGTTATCAGTCCCCTAGAACTTAGAACTACTTAAACCTAACTAACCTGAGGACAGCACACAATACCCAGTCATCACGACGCAGAGAAAATCCTTGACCCCGCCGGTTATCGAACCCGAGAACCCGAGCGTGGGAAGCGAGAACGCTACCGCACGACCACGAGCTGCGGACTCAAGATAGTGGCTCTAAAGCGTTTTCCACTAGCACTTTAAATTATATTTCATTGAAGTAAGTAGCTCTAGACATTTTCCACTACAACAAGCAGGTGAACACATGTTTCTGGGTATAAAGATTTTTTTCCACAGTGAAGTATATATAAAGAATTTAATTGGTGGAACTCACATTCTTAAAAATTTAGTTCTGATTGGATGGCTAGCGGCAGGTGAAACTTACAACAACTACTAAGATCAAAGCAGATACGAACTGCGAAAATTGTATTTTCGTCTTCTTCTATTTAATTATAAGAGGTGTAAAATTTTTATTTGCTTTCACTCATATAGCCATTGACTAGTAATAGCGGCGCAAAAAATATACAAATATATATGAAGACTTTTTATAAATGGGATTATTTTAGTTTTTTTTGTTTTTTTATGCTTTTTTTATGGAATAAATAATATTTACACAGATGCACACTTAACACAGGCTCACGCACATTCACACACACTCAGACATACACGGAAGTACGCAAGCTGATACACACTACAAAACACTCTCATTCAATATTTACACTATGATAAGAGGGTCATACTACTACTCTGCAGGCACCCTCGCCGTGTCTCTCTCTCTCTTTCTCTCTCAATCAGAGTCCCCCACCCCTTCTCTCGCTACAAGTGAGTAGTGTGAGCACGGGTGAGTTTCAATGCCGCCATCACAGATGACCCTTTTATCGCCATGAGACGACAGACCGATTTTAAACTGCAGCACAGTGTACACCTCGTGCGCTATCGATGGAATACTAGTTTGCCGGACAATATGCGGCGGATGCAGCTCAGCACCGCGAACACCACCATGTAGGCACTGCAAATAGTCTTCGATAGACAGAGCTCGTGATGCCATCCATCGTACCCCCTTAGCCCATCTCTGAGTGGGACCTTCCAATGTGCGATATGCATACATCTTCGACCGAAGACTTACAACCTCCAAAATCGGCAATCCATTCGTCTCGCCTTTCATGAGACCGATAACCTCTTTGTTTTGCGGAACAATACTATAAGGATTATCGGCCGCATAATAAGACGTGTCGAATTCATTGGCGTGGTACCTAATTACTTCATATGGATCGCAGTTCTTCACCCAATAGATGAAACTATCTGTATCCACATAAAGTAATTTAGGATCTGCGAAATGAGTTTTCGCAAACTCTTAACGAAAGCGGTACATGTGGAGTTTGGATAGGTCTAGTATGCACATCCCCAGATAGATAGGTTTAGTAAACTCTTCTGCAGTTGTAGCCATCTCCACAGCAACAAAATTCTTATTGAAAATAGTGACCCGTTTAAAATTTGGTCTGGCAATGCATTTTCGTACGCCATAACGCCCATACCATTGCTTTCGAATAAAAATTTCACGTCGTTCTCTCAAATTCTCCATAGTTTTTCCGAAAATTGAATTATTCATTAATTTATAAAAATCTTTCTCAAAGTCACACGACGCGGAAGTTCTCTGTCTCGTATTCAGATCAATATACTCCTTCACCAGGGGGACTGCTTGAAGGAGATGGCCCGGGTGATTTTAACCACCTCCATACCCAAGCTGAGGCATTGCTGGGGGTTAAGATAGTGAATGATGTACCTCTGCTTGCCCCCCAGCGTTGTCATCAGTTTCGGTGTGGAACCTCCTCGCGGAACTAGTTGCTCTGGACACAGCGGCAAATCAGCATGCGCGTCATGCAAACTAATAGGATATGTGAGTTCTGCCTCCACAGCATACCCTACATCAGAATCGGCGGCCATACCCCCCCCCCCCCCTCCCCTGATTTTTGCACCTAATCCCTTGCATTCATCTTCGGACAGCCACGTAAACTCGCGAATAGGCAGACATTCCTTCATAGCATGTCCGTATAAGTTATTCACATCGAGATACAATATATAACTTGAATCAAGGGATGCGTTAAACCTGTCACCCATCCTTGGGTTATTTGCTTTCGCGTGTCTATGAATACATTGGCAGAGGCCACCACGGATCCCTGGCTCAAAGAAAAGAAGCATGTCAGGATCGGTCAATAATTCGATTCTGCACTTCGTTTTCTTGAGCATCGCGTCCCAAGACAACCCCGGTGCCGTGTAATAAAAGTGAGGGTCCAGAGACTATGTGGTCATACATAGACTCCGGAACTTTTCGAAAACGTCCGCAAGCAAGCGCACGTCTGTGTCCATGTAAAAACCTGCGTACTCTCCTAAATTAGAAATGTTGAATTCCCGCCAGAAATTCACGGCATGCTCATACTCTGCATTCGTTATGGCGTCGCCTGTGAGGTTGCTGGAGAATGCAGTTATGTCGGGTAGCCTGGTTTCGTCGAGTTTGACCATACTATTCACATACTCGTATGGAAAAACCCCTTTCCTAGTCACAAGTTGAAACTTTTCCTCGTCGGGAAATGCAGCTCGAGTGATATGCATATTCGCAGGAGGTAGAGTTTCAACAAGTTTCTGTAGTGGTGCCTGCATAAAACGTAGTGTATCGAGGAAGCGCAGCGTAATTCTTGACGTCATTCGTTTGGAGAATGATATATACTTCGACAGTCACCTGATCTTTCTCCAAACCGAAATCAGCCAAGTGCTCAACTAGAAAATGAGCATCATACCCACTTAAATTATGAAAGAAAACTGGAATGTGCCTAGGTAATTGGTACTTCAAATTGCACGCATTGTGAGCAGCGCCACGGAATTTCCCTGTAAGATGACAGTGGTCCCTACGAGGGGTTTCCGCTTTTCTGTCCAACGGCAGCCCACAAATATGACACTCGGTGGCTTTATTATACAAATCTTCATTCTCCTTCGATTTGGTCATTGGAACGTTGCCGCTGTACAGCTTATCAACTTCCATTGAAAATTTTTCAAGCTCAGAGAGCAACCAAAGCGATGGATTATCGCCGACGTAAGATTTGTATCGGTTAAGGTTGGTGTCATATGACGATACAATTTGGTACGCTGCGGCATAAGGTACGTGTTTTTCCGTAAAGGTGGTGTATGAGGTCGTAGGATCGCCTTCACAGCGGGTCACAGGAGCGAGGAGGCACTCAAAGTCGGCGTACACAGCAAACGGACACCGCCCCTGGTCGTGAGCATTCCTAAACTTTATGAATTTGTTTTCCTCCGTAGGCATAGTAACACGTACCGCATCCTTGGAAGTACAGTCTACTAGATGCGTATCTAATAACTGTTCAGAGTAGAAATAATTGAGACACCTTAAACAAATATGTTTTACCTTATGATCAGCTGATAGTTGGGCAGAAAGGAGTCGGGACATATCCTTGATCCAGACATAGTGATAATTGTGACCTTCAGAAAAGAGAAGCATATTTACATGCAGCTCAGGCTCACCGGCAAAATCTGAGAAATGGAGGGGGCCGACTACGACGTGCTTGTCTTGCTCGTCTGACTTGCTTTTCTTCTTCTCCAGGCCATAAACGTGTACCGATATTCCGGTATTTTGTGCCTCGAATTTAGGTATGTCGTGGATCTTGACGGGGAGCTCAATACCATCAAAGTTATAATATGTGTTAATATCACTGACTTTGTATGTACCTGGACGAGAAGAGCGATCTCTATAATTATACTTTCTTTCGCAAGCCAGGATTGATCATGCAAAACGAGCCTGATCTTTTGTATTTTGGACATTAATGCATGCCTGCTTATTAGCTATATCTTTAGGGGGCTTGATATAGCTAGACCCTCCATTTAATGGATCGTGGACATGTATATGGATGTCGAGGTGTAGAATTCTGCTGAGTGCCTTAGCTGAGCCGTTGACTTCCATCTCGGAAAAGCGGCCCAATATGACACTCAAGGTGGATTTACGAAACCACTCGGCGATCGATGTGCTCCGCGTTATCACGCCATTATCCCCCCAAAGATAATGAATGCTGGTCTCTTCCTGACCAGACTGAACTTTGGGGAGGGGGGGGGGGGGCACTTAACGGCGGGATAACGCGGATTATCGACTACCCTGAGGAGCTCGGTTTCCAGGACAGGGAGGCATTCGTTTAAAAATCCAACAGGATCGCGGTACCCCCCCTGCCGGGTTTTCGATGCGAGTGACCGAGATTCGCTCCTCGAAGGCGTCGGCAATCGCCGAGTACTGCAACTGAGGTACGGTGTCACCGACCTGATCTACTTCACTAAAAGGGCGGGTTATGGAACTGCCACTAGCCACAGGGTGATCACTAATACTATTACTGCTAATGATACTGGGGGTCCAGCCGGTGGATGACGGTGTTGGCGATGGTGCGTCATCATCATCATTTAATGGGAGCGGTATGCATCTTGGTACACGAACTTTGCGCTGGCGGTGTTGTGGGCAGTCAGCTTCGGGAGGTGGAGGATGCGGCGACGAGAGGTCAGTGGGGCAGCCAGGCTGCGTGACCTTGGTAGCGGCGGTGGCGACCGCTCCCCTTGTGGCAGCCGTAGGCGGCCAGTGCGAGCAGCCGGGCAGAGGTTCGGCGATCTTGCCAGCTGCAGCTTCGCGCACACGTGCTGACCGCTGCGAGGGACCCCTGGCAGGGCTGCTACCCGCTTGTTGGGACGCCCATGGACGCCAGATAGTTTGGGCCGCCGCCGCTGCCGTGGCCTGGCGAGCTACAGTGATCGGTGCGATGCAAGGTGGGGCGTGTCCTCGCCCACCCTCGCCGGCCGAAGTGGCCGTGCGGTTAAAGGCGCTGCAGTCTGGAACCGCAAGACCGCTACGGTCGCAGGTTCGAATCCTGCCTCGGGGATGGATGTTTGTGATGTCCTTAGGTTCGTTAGGTTTAACTAGTTCTAAGTTCTAGGGGACTAATGACCTCAGCAGTTGAGTCCCATAGTGCTCAGAGCCATTTGAACCATTTTTTTCGCCCACTCTCGAACCTCGCGCCTGCAACCGCCACTCGCGGAACACGGGCAATGCCGTGTGACATACCTGTAACATAAATATAAGTTTAATGATCTGGATTTAAAAGAGGGGTAAATAATAATAATTATTATAACAGTAAATAATGGTAATTATTTTGGACAAATGATGAAAACTGTTCACCTTCTCCGATCTCATTCCACGGCTTCAGCAGTTCATTGCCGCATTCGACAAGCCCCTCAAGCCAATCAGGCATGTCCAGTTCGTCCTCATCTAAAAAGTTATTACTGTGTTCGGCTCCCTCGCTCTGCGTGGAATTAGGATGATCAAGAAACAAAATATATGTTAAGGCTAGATCAATACACTAGGAAGAAGGGTATATATTAAAAGAACAAGAAGAAAAAATTATTTAATTTTTTAGCGAGTATGATTTTTATTATTATTAGAGATGTACTTACATTCACGACGAGCTCTCTCCATTTCGAGTTGGCGATCAAACTCTTCTAGCGCTGGGACGATGTAATCTAGAAAGATGGAGTATAATGAGAATAATATAAAGTAAAAAATGTTTGTAGAAGATGTTTGGTGATACAGAAATGAGAGGACGAAGGCAGATATATATAAAAAAATGAAATCTTTATAGAGAGCGAGTATAACACACACACACACACACACACACACACACACACACATACACCAAGTGAAAAGCGGATCATTATATAGAGCTATCCAAAACAGATGTAGCGCTCGTACACGGAGTTGAAGGGTAGAGATATCAAAACATTGAAAAAATGTACTTACCACGTAATGGAACTTGTTCACGACAAGGCTGATTGACGCCACCTGCTCGCTCCTCAGACTCGATGATAAAGTCCGCGAGTTCAGCTATAATAATGAGATATATAATTGATAAGGAGAATATACAAGATATAAAGGAAAAATGATAATTAAAAATAAAAATTATTTACTTACTCGATAATGGCGAATCGTGGAGTCTAAGTCTCTTCGCAGCAGACTCCTGGGTGTTCTTAATTCGCTTCATCTTAATAAAGCAGATACAGCACACACACATACACACACACACACACACACACACACACACACACGAGAACAAGCGCACGATGCGGTGGACAACTGAAGAGTGAGAAAGAAGACTAGGGGTTGACTCCTTATATAAGTGTGATGACGTAGTATCACATGATCTTAGGATGAACGAATGGCTGCTGAGAGTTCTGTGGGGGTTGTGAATGAGTTCACTAGCGCCCCTAGTAGCTGAAAGCTGAACTAGTCAGATGGTTCCTGGACATGGTGGAGGGCTGAGCATTTTATAATTTATAAAATTATACACAAATAATTCATAGTATCAGTGAAGATCTTATTTAGATTAGAGAGAGGATGATAGTGAGATCATTACGTGTGTGTTAGGATGAATGATAATAATAATAATAATAATAATAATTATTATTATTATTATTTAAAAGTATGTTATATAGACGTAATTGGAGGTTGATGGTATTAAGAATGGCGTTGAAGGTAATGTTTTTGGAGATGAATATTGTTAGCTATTTTTTTACTGGCGAGGAGTTTATGGTAGGGAGCGAATATATTTTGAATGAATAAAGGGGAGGTTAAGTATTTTGGGAACATATAAAACTTGAGTGAGTTGATAGGTATGTGAGTTGAGAAGTTTGCTAGAAGCGAGCGATGGCTCCCGCATGTGCGCGTGATATTGACTTGTTAATTTCTTTTATTTGAGTTGAGAGCTTCGTGTTAAATTGACTTGTGGAGGTACGTATCTTGACGGGAGCGACCGTTCACGCGTATGTGTGTGTTTTCCTGAAGATCCTGGATTAGGTAATTGGGGTATGTGGGGTGAATAATGAGAATCGGGTGATATGTTAGTGAGAGCGTTCTATGTCCCACAGAGCCATGTGGTCGATCGCCCGTTGTGACGTCAAGGAAGTTTCCAACTCGGTAGCAAACATTCCAGTTCAAGCGTGTCGGTTCCTGTCTATCGGTGAGAGAATTGCAGAGTCTATGGGGCGAGAGCGTAGTTTGTGCTCCATCATCACACGTGCTGGTGGCGCCGTGGAGTCGCGGGCATGTGGCGTGAGGGTGGTTTGGACAAAGCAAGCGTGTCTGTTCCTGTCCGTCGGTGCTGGGAATTTGCGAACTTTAGGACCGATATGGCTTTTAGTGTGTCATGTGATAGAACTTTCCAAACATCTCGGGCGGCTGTGTGAGGTGGGTATCGGCAGGTAGGAACCTGTTCAGAAAAAAAAGAAATTGGGATGGAACGTGTCCTTTGTCCGGCACGCGGTCGACAGGTTCCATCGTGTCCGGCGTTAAGTGCTCGCGGGCGGGTGAGGATGTTTACGTAGAGGGACTGTTTGTGGCGCCGCTCACCGCCTACCTGGTGCGCTGGCCATGGGGGAGCTGTGCGGGCACCTTTGGTCACTTGACGTCAAACTCGACAAGTTCCATCGTGTCCGAGTTAAGTGCTCGGGGGCGGGAATCTGTCTATTGGTGAGAGAATTGCAGAGTTTATGGGGTGAGAGCGTAATTTGTGCTCCATCATCACACGTGCTGGTGGCGCCGTGGAGTCGCGGGCATGTGGCGTGAGGGTGGTTTGGACAAAGCAAGCGTGTCTGTTCCTGTCCGTCGGTGCTGGGAATTTGCGAACTTTAGGACCGATATGGCTTTTAGTGTGTCATGTGATTGAACTTTCCAAACATCTTGGGCGGCTGTGTGAGGTGGGTATCGGCAGGTAGGAACCTGTTCAGAAAAAAAAGAAATTGGGATGGAATGTGTCCTTTGTCCGGCACGCAGTCGACAGGTTCCATCGTGTCCGGCGTTAAGTGCTCGCGGGCGGGTGAGGATGTTTACGTAGAGGGACTGTTTGTGGCGCCGCTCACCGCCTACCTGGTGCGCTGGCCATGGGGGAGCTGTGCGGGCACCTTTGGTCACTTGACGTCAAACTCGACAAGTTCCATCGTGTCCGAGTTAAGTGCTCGGGGGCGGGAATCTGTCTATCGGTGAGAGAATTGCAGAGTTTATGGGGTGAGAGCGTAATTTGTGCTCCATCATCACACGTGCTGGTGGCGCCGTGGAGTCGCGGGCATGTGGCGTGAGGGTGGTTTGGACAAAGCAAGCGTGTCTGTTCCTGTCCGTCGGTGCTGGGAATTTGCGAACTTTAGGACCGATATGGCTTTTAGTGTGTCATGTGATAGAACTTTCCAAACATCTTGGGCGGCTGTGTGAGGTGGGTATCGGCAGGTAGGAACCTGTTCAGAAAAAAAAGAAATTGGGATGGAACGTGTCCTTTGTCCGGCACGCAGTCGACAGGTTCCATCGTGTCCGGCGTTAAGTGCTCGCGGGCGGGTGAGGATGTTTACGTAGAGGGACTGTTTGTGGCGCCGCTCACCGCCTACCTGGTGCGCTGGCCATGGGGGAGCTGTGCGGGCACCTTTGGTCACTTGACGTCAAACTCGACAAGTTCCATCGTGTCCGAGTTAAGTGCTCGCGGGCGGGTGAGGATGTTTACGTAGCCGGACCTTTTGTGGCGCCGCTCAGCGTCTACCTGGCGGGCTGGCCGTCTCACATCACAGGAGTAGGCAGTGTCTCCACGCGCTGGTCAGGGGGTGGCGAGGATTTGAACTAATTGACTTGGAGCACGGACGTCGTGGTGACTGTGCTGCGATATCAAAGATGTGTGTGCTGACTGTGTTGGAGAACAAGTGATGATCGTACTGCTTGAAATAAAGTCTTCAGTCGCTTCCCCCCTGCAAAATCAAATGACGTGAATTACGTTACTATAAGAGCAGTTTATTATTTGATGCGATTATGATAGGCTACCAGTGAAAAAAAAGATAAGTGACGGAGAAAGCTCGTATGTGTGATCAATTATGGTGTTGGGGATTTGAACTTGTGATAGATTTTTGTTATGGATGTAAGGAAAATGGCTTTCTCACCGAGAAAATCGGACATCTTGAATAAATAATAAATGATAATAATAGAAGTACAGTTTTCGAGAGAATATCGTATTGGAATTTGAATTTGGCGCAATTTTCTAGTGGAGGTAGGCCTATAATAATAAATGATAATGAATGATAATAAACGATAATGAATGACAATAAATGTTAATAAATGATAATGAATAATAATAAACAAAAGTTCGGTTTTGCAGCCATAATCGTGTTGGAATTTGAATTTGGGGGGAATTTCTAGTGGAGGCAGGTCAATAATAGTAAATAATAATAAAAGATAATAAATAATAATAAATGATAATAAATGATAATGAATGATAATGAATGTTAATGAATGATAATCAATATTAATAAAGAAAAGTATGGTTTTTTGCATGCATTATCGTGTTGGAATTCAAACTTCCCTCCATTTTTTTTCTTCTGGACGTTTAGGTTAGTGGACATAGCACAATTGGGCTATTTTCCCGCCAAAATTCAAACTTCCCGCCATTTTTTCTGAAGGTTAGGTTAGTGGACATAGCATGATTGACCTGTTTTCCCGCCAAAATCCGCCATCTTGGATGACGTCATGCGATGTTGCCAAGTCTACATGCCGCCATATTGGATGACGTCATCGCCGCCATCTTGAATAAATTTGGCAACAATGCAGCGTGTCCTGGCGAGAAGGGTGTCCCCCTACTCACGTGGCGGGTCGTAACGGAAATCTTGAATGGAGAAGATTATTCTTATATCGGATAAATTGAACAAAAATCAGTAAATGGTTCTTAATTAATCAATCGCGAAAAAGCCTCTGATAAATAAATTGTTTATATTAAACATATTTAACATTCAAATACCTTTGTCCTGATTTCGACGCAGCGTTCTGAAGGGACGTCTGGTCGCTTACCTGTCTTCCAAAAAACTTCCCGTAACCGTTGCGCGGCTCTTTCTCCCGAGCAGCGCGAGGTGGTGGGGGAGGCCCATGACCAACCTCTGGTAAGAAAACGTTTTTTTTTAGACTTTCGCACCTTTGGTCGAACCATACTGTTCCTGCTCTTTGCCTTCCACTGACTGTGTTAAAGTTAGTAGAAGATTCTGAGACCCACTACATCTCTGGTTTGTCTGCTACCACACTCAAAACTTCACACCTGACCACGTACTTTAAGGAGAGGTGGGGAAATGTAAATAGGGACACAGGATATGCATATTGTAATGAGAATAAAAGACTTTGATCCATAATTGTTTCTACATGCATGTAATTTGGGGCTGAGATTATTTCACTGTTCATTAATTATGTAAAGTAATTGAATTGAAACATCCTGAACTCATTCAGTGCTGTGAGTTTTGGTAAATGAAATCTATCACTACTGTCTTTAACTTTGAAATTAATAAAAGATCAAAACTGAGAAGTCTCTCGCATTTACATTTAATATTATGGCATGAAATTTTAATTAAATGATACAGTCAGCGTAATGGACGACTAAATCCTGCTAGGGGAGATGAGCTCCCTGCACTACGAAGTTCTGTAAAAAATTTTGTTAATTACAATTAATGGTTGCGATCATGCGAGGTGACAATTAAGTCAATAATACACACTTTCCAATAACAATTTCTATTATATTTTTCAAGAACACAGCCAAAACTTACGCTAATTATCAGACAGAACTACATTGGCGGCCTACCGCGAGACGAAACAAAAAACAGGAGAGCTGTTTCAATCAAAGCATTGTCTCTGATCTTCATGGCCTATGTTACACAGAGATTATACCAAAAAACTCTGTTTTGTACAGCGATATCTGTGTTTTGATAATAATAACTTACGTTCCTTACTATTTGTAATACCTCGCGCGGACGTACATAGTCGTTAGATAAATTATGGTTCACACATCTCATAAAAAAACTTCTTTTCCCTTTCTCCAAATGTCTATTTATGTGACGTACCGTCACAACGTCCAATTTCAAAGGTTGCTAACGCTCACGACCGTTACAGTAAGTATTTAAAGCAAACCTGACTTGCATCTTCTTAGCGGTACTACTAGTGCTGGCGCGAAATTTCGATACACATCTTTCAGTTGTAGAAACACACCTACCAACTTTCGTTTATGTAGCACAACTCTTTCTCTGTGTTGCTATTTGTTTCCGTCAGTGTATATTCTGTTCGTAGCATACTGAATTACAAAAAGTAATATAGTCCGACATTACCTGTGAATTCGGACGTGGTAGGTGTCCGATCACCAGTGCTAGCAACTGTGTGACAGAATGAGATTTTCACTCTGCAGCGGAGTGTGCGCTGATACGAAACTTCCTGGGAGATTAAAACTGTGTGCCGGACCGAGACTCGAAATCGGGACCTTTGCCTTTCGCGGGCAAGTGAAGCTAGGAGACGAGGTACTGGCAGAAGTAAAGCTGTGAGGACGGGGCGTGAGTCGTGCTTGGGTAGCTCAGTTGGTAGAGCACTTGCCCGCGAAAGGCAAAGGTCCCGAGTCTCGGTGCGGCACACAGCTTTAATCTGCCAGGAAGTTTCGTATCAGCGCACACTCCGCTGCAGAGTGAAAATCTCATTCTGGAAACATCCCCCAGGCTGTGGCTAAGCCATGTCTCCGCAATATCCTTTCTTTCAGGAGTGCTAGTTCTGCAAGGTTCGCAGGAGAGCTTCTGTAAAGTTTGGAAGGTAGGAGACGAGGTACTGGCAGAAGTAAAGCTGTGAGGACGGGGCGTGAGTCGTGCTTGGGTAGCTCAGTTGGTAGAGCACTTGCCCGCGAAAGGCAAAGGTCCCGAGTCTCGGTGCGGCACACAGCTTTAATCTGCCAGGAAGTTTCGTATCAGCGCACACTCCGCTGCAGAGTGAAAATCTCATTCTGGAAACATCCCCCAGGCTGTGGCTAAGCCATGTCTCCGCAATATCCTTTCTTTCAGGAGTGCTAGTTCTGCAAGGTTCGCAGGAGAGCTCCTGTAAAGTTTGGAAGGTAGGAGACGAGGTACTGGCAGAAGTAAAGCTGTGAGGACGGGGCGTGAGTCGTGCTTGGGTAGCTCAGTTGGTAGAGCACTTGCCCGCGAAAGGCAAAGGTCCCGAGTCTCGGTGCGGCACACAGCTTTAATCTGCCAGGAAGTTTCGTATCAGCGCACACTCCGCTGCAGAGTGAAAATCTCATTCTGGAAACATCCCCCAGGCTGTGGCTAAGCCATGTCTCCGCAATATCCTTTCTTTCAGGAGTGCTAGTTCTGCAAGGTTCGCAGGAGAGCTTCTGTAAAGTTTGGAAGGTAAGAGACGAGGTACTGGCAGAAGTAAAGCTGTGAGGACGGGGCGTGAGTCGTGCTTGGGTAGCTCAGTTGGTAGAGCACTTGCCCGCGAAAGGCAAAGGTCCCGAGTCTCGGTGCGGCACACAGCTTTAATCTGCCAGGAAGTTTCGTATCAGCGCACACTCCGCTGCAGAGTGAAAATCTCATTCTGGAAACATCCCCCAGGCTGTGGCTAAGCCATGTCTCCGCAATATCCTTTCTTTCAGGAGTGCTAGTTCTGCAAGGTTCGCAGGAGAGCTTCTGTAAAGTTTGGAAGGTAAGAGACGAGGTACTGGCAGAAGTAAAGCTGTGAGGACGGGGCGTGAGTCGTGCTTGGGTAGCTCAGTTGGTAGAGCACTTGCCCGCGAAAGGGAAAGGTCCCGAGTTCGAGTCTCGGTCCGGCACACAGTTTTAATCTGCCAGGGAGTTTCGTAACTGTGTGACACTACAGTGTCTCGTTCCGGATTATCGTTATTGATATTGTGTATCTCGGTGTTAATGGTAAAGATCAGAGCCATTAGAATAGTGTTTTAGTGTGCTAATGTTTTAATGTATCTAGACTCTTTTGGATATTTTTGTTATAACTATTTTCCTTGTACTCGTAATTTGGTTTCGGTGACTGCTTCGTAATAGACAGAAATCGATCAACAGTCGTGACCATTTCCATGTTATTTAAAAGAAGTAATCAGGGTGTTACGTATACACAGTACAAAACTGATTTTGCAAGATGACTTTGTTCTCGACAAATCTGACCTATCAGTAAACTGGTAGAGCTACTGGTCCTCGTTCTATTTCTTCGCATATCCAAGAAATAGCACGAAATTCACTGTAGGCCGAGTAGGGTACGTATTTGTTTACTATTTATGTTACGAGTCAGAGCCAATGCAGTACAGTTGTTGACGTGTAAGCAGATGACACGAACTCGAATGTAGACAGGAAACTCATAAAGTGGGGAAAATATTTTGTCCTATATCAGACTGCTTCCGAGCGATCGATCTTTTTTTTTTTTTTACGCGGCTGTCAACATACAGCAGGGGAGAGAGAAAACCGCTACCACACCAGAAACATTGTATCATTTGTGTGTTTCTCGAAGGCTTCCGATAACGATAATGGATGGACTCATATATCTTACGTGCGCAAGACGTAGCAGTGTTCCGCTGGAAATATCGGAGGACAGAATTTAGTACTTTTATTGGTATAACGGAGCATCAGAGACATTTACTTCGTGAGAGTTCTGAAATATTACTAGTAGTACACTTTAGGTGAGAATAAAGCTTTATTGTGGTTTATGGACAAATTTCTGCAACTGCAGCGACAAGTGCTTTAGGTAAACATTTTTGCTAGTGCACCTAACGTTTGGTTGTAGCGTTTGAGCCGGCCGCGGTGGCCGTGCGGTTCTAGGCGCGTCAGTCCGGAACCGCGTGACTGCTACGGTCGCAGGTTCGAATCCTGCCTCGGGCATGGATGTGTGTGATGTGCTTAGGTTAGTTAGGTTTAAGTAGTTCTAAGTTCTAGGGGACTGATGACCTCCGATGTTAAGTCCCATAGTGCTCAGAGACATTTGAACCATTTTTTTTTGTAGCGTTTGATTTACGCTAATAGGTGTCGTGGTCAGCTCACAAACATAGCCAGTTACACCAATAAACTGCTAAATCCAGTAGGTTATATGTAATTTCAGATGTAAGTATTCAACGTTGTAAATGGTGAGAGGTTTCTCTCCTTCTGGTGAGACATTTTCCTGCGCCGTGTGTCGCTACTCTTGAAATGGTATACTGACTTCTTAGCGAGTCTTCTGACCACTTAAATTTATGCGTAAGGAAAGAGCCGTTGCAGTTATGTTGTTTTACGGGCTAAGGAAAGTAACTATTAAATGAAGGTACATTATTTGATCAAGTATCTAAACACTTATTAGTGGGCATTCTTGTGGTACGTGTCCACACTTTGTCTTTATAACTGCTTGAACACTGCTGAGGGTACTTTCAATGATGCTCCTGAATGGCAGCCCGTTCTTCCTCAAGAGCTGAAAGTGGTGATGTTGGACTCTGGGACCTAAAGTGATATGGATGTTCTAACTCATCCAAGAGGTGCCCCATTCGGTCCACGCCATGACTCTGGGCAGACCAGTCCACTTCGGGAATTTACTGTCCATAAACCATTGTCTCACATATGCTGCTTATGACTGTGTGCATTATCATGCTGATACAAACAATTATCTCCTCCGAACTGTTCCTTTATTGCCAATGGCCTTGCCGCAGTGGTAACACCGGTTTCCGTCAGATCACCGAAGTTAAGAGCAGCCGGGCTGGGCTAGCACTTGGATGGATGACAATCCGGCCTGTCGAGCACTGTAGGCAAGCGGGGTGCACTTAGCACTTGTGAGACAAACTGAGGAGCTACTTGATTGAGACGTAGCGGCTCCGATCTCGTAAACTGACATACGGCCGGGAGAGCGATGTGCTGACCACATGCTCCTCCATATTCGCATCCAGTGACTCCTTTGGGCTGAGGATGACACGGCGGCCGGTCGGTCCCTTTCGGCCTTCCAAGGCCTGTTCGGACAGAGTGTTCGGACAGAGTTTAGTTTGGTTTAGAAATGTTCCTTCACATAATACTGTAAAATGTGTTAATATGCTTCCGCAATTAGCGTTTTCTCAAGCGTAATATGGGACCATACCCCCAACCACGGGAAGCATTCCCATATCGTAAAAAAACTTCCTCTGTACTTCACTGTTGACGCTATACAGGGAGGGTCGTATGTAAGTTTCTCCAGCATTCACCGAATCCAGGCTCTTCCGTCGGATTGCCACAGGATACAGCGTGAGTCTCCGCCACTTCAACTCAATCGTTTCCACTCATCCACTATCCAGTGCCGGCCCCCTTTACACCGCCTCAAGCGTCGCTTAGCATTGATTGCAGACATGTGCTGCTTATGACGAGCTGCCTGATCACTGTAACCAATTCTGTTTGACTCCCTATACAGGATCGTTGTACTACACTCATGCTCATAAATTAAGAATAATGCTGATACACGGTGAAACAACACTCTGGTGGGCGGTTTGCGGGTTTAAATCACCTCCGGGTATGACCATGCGGTGCATTTGACCTGCGGTCGTCGCACAATGGCGCTGGCAGCAGTCCACATACCCACAGGTATGTTGGTGCATGTCAGAGTACGGTGCAGTGAGTAAGTGTGCAGAGGTTTTTAGACGTGCTAATGGTGATTGTGTGTTGAAAATGGCTCGAAGAACACAAATTGATGACGTTGTGAGGCGTAGAATACTAGGGCGACTGGAGACTGGTCAAACACAGCAGATCGTAGCACGGGCCCTCTGTGTGCCACAAAGTGTGATCTGAAGATTATGGCAACGATTCCAGCAGACAGGAAACGTGTCCAGGCGTCACAGTACGGGACGTCCACAGTGTACAACACCACAAGAAGACCGATATCTCACCGTCAATGCCCGCAGACGGCAGCCTTGCTCGGGACATTATCGCAGCCACTGGAACAGTTGTCTCCAGACATACAGTCTACAGACGACTGAACAGACACGGTTTATTCGCCCGGAGACCTGCAAGGTGCATTCCACTGACCCCTGGTCACAGGAGAGCCCGTAAAGCCTGGTGTCAAGAACACAGTACATGGTCATTGGAACAGTGGTCCCAGGTTATGTTCACGGACGAGTCCAGGTATAGTCTGAACAGTGATTCTCGCCGGGGTTTCATCTGGCGTGAACCAGGAACCAGATACCAACCCATTAATGTCCTTGATAACGACCTGTATGGAGGCCGCGGTTTGATGGTGTGGGGTGGGATTATGATTGGTGCACGTACACTTCTGCATGTCTCTGAGAGAGGAACTGTAACAGTTCAGGTGTATCGGGACGTTATTTTGCACCAGTATGTCCACATTTTCAGGGTGCAGTGGGTCCCACCTTCCTCCTGATGGCTGATAACGCACGGGCCCACCGAGCTGCCATCGTGGAGGAGTGCCTTGAAACAGAAGATATCTGGCGAATGGAGTGGCCTGCCTGTTCTCCAGACCTAAACCCCAGCGAGCACATCTGGGATGCTTTCGGTCGACGTTTCGCTGCACGTCTTCAAACCCCTAGGACACTTCAGGAGCTCCGACTGGCAGTGGTGCAAGAATGGGAGGCTATACCCGAGCAGCTGCTCGACCACCTGATCCACAGTATGCCAACCCGTTGTGCCGCCTGTGTACGTGTGCATGGTAATCATATCCCATATTGATGTCGGGGAACATGCTCAGGAAACTGTCGTTTTGTAGCACATGTGTTTCGGGACGGTTTTCTCAACTTATCACAAATACCGTGGACTTACAGATCTGTGTCGTGTGTATTCCCTATGTGCTTATGCTATTAGCAACAGTTTTGTGTAGTGCCACGTTGTGTGGCACCACATTCTGCAATTATCCTTAATTTATGAGCATGAGTGTAGCTGCACGGCTAGCACCAGTTGGGAACTTACGAGTGATTTTTTTTTCCGCTGAGTTCCTGCGATATTTTACAATCACCATGCGCAGTGGTCGATGGTCCCTATCCGTCTATACACGAGGTTTGCATGGTCTTAGTTTATATGTGAATTGAAGTTGGTGGGGTAGAAAGGAAAGGAAAGGGAAGAGATTACTGACGTCAACTGCAATGGGACGTTACGCGGAATCAGCGGTGACGAGTGTAAACGTGTACCGGGCTGGGATTCGAATCTGGGATCTCCTGCTTACTTGACGGGTGGGTTAACGACTGCTCAATCCGGGACACTTGTTATCGCAAATCCGCCGGCTATTTCGGCACGCCTTACGGCCGACCCACATTCTACCTACCCGCATTTCCTGTCCATTTCCCCCGTGCTCGCTACTCTGAGATTCTCGCAGGAGGTCGGACGTACTTGTGCATCCGCACTGAAGAAGATGGATCCATTGCCCATTGCGAATTTCGATAGCGTCGGCGTCGTAGTTGTGTGGTCACGCCGGCCGCTGTGACCGAGCGGTTCTAGGCGATTCAGTCCGGAACCACGGGACTGCTACGGTCGCAGGTTCGAATCCTGCCTCGGGCATGGATGTGTGTTAGGTTTAAGTAGTTCTAAGTTCTAGGGGACTGATGTCCTCAGATGTTAAGTCCCATAGAGCTATTTGAGCCATTTTTGTGTGGTCACGGTGTTTAAGTGCGAAGGGAGAGATCTGTGTTCAAATCTCCCTCGTGGCCCATGTTGTTGTTGTGGTCTTCAGTCCTGAGACTGGTTTGATGCAGCTCTCCATGCCACTCCATCCTGTGCAAGCCTCTTCATCTCCCAGTACCTACTGCAACCTACATCCTTCTGAATCTGCTTAGTGTATTGATCTCTTGGTCTCCCTCTACGATTTTTACCCTCCACGCTGCCCTCCAATGTTAAATTTGTGATCCCTTGATGCCTCAAAACATGTCCTACCAACCGATCCCTTCTTCTAGTCAAGTTGTGCCACAAACTTCTCTTCTCCCCAATCCTATTCAATACCTCCTCATTAGTTACGTGATCTACCCACCTTATCTTCAGCATTCTTCTGTAGCACTACATTTCGAAAGCTTCTATTCTCTTCTTGTCCAAACTATTTATCGTCCATGTTTCACTTCCATACATGGCTACACTCCATACAAATACTTTCAGAAACGACTTCCTGACACTTAAATCTATACTCGATGTTAACAAATTTCTCTTCTTCGTGACCCATTTGTTTTCACAAAATTGTAACCTGTCCGACAGGTAACTGACGTGTCTCTTCACTGTATTTAAATTTGTATCTGTGTCGTGGTGTAACGTCTGTTTTGCAACTGTGAGGTGTAAAGATGGGACTTCCAGACGTACGTTCCTCCTATTTGTTCTACACAAGTACCACATGCTGAAACTCTTGCGTTCCTTTTTGGAAGTTTTGACTCCTGAATTCCTATTTTGTAACATAGTTCACACCTGTTTATCTGTTACAAACAATCCTGTTGGAGGAACATCGGCAACTGAGCACTGTACCAGAGGTTGAAAATACCACCACAGTTGTAAAGTTCTTTTACTATCACACGACCAGTTTCGGGCTCTTATACGCCCATCTTCAGGTGTAGGAACTTGGCGCTGTGGCCAGAGCGCCGCGGTGGACGTGAATAAGGCGCGGTGTGTTACCTACGAGCGCAGAATATGGAGTGCGCTCTTATGTAGCACACCGCGGCTTGTACACGTCCACCGCGGCGCTCGGGTCACAGCGCCAAGTTACGACACCTGAAGATGGGCGTTTAAGAGCCAGAAACCAGTCGTGTGATAATAAAGGAACTTTATATCTGTGGCGTGTTTTCAACCACTGGTGCCACTGGTGTTTATTTGTCGTTTTCAATTCTGTGACAGGTCTATGCGTCATCTCGCCTGCTCTGTTCAACACATTTACTTGCGGCGGTAACATATTTTTACCACATGGCTCATATTCTATGACGAACAGTTCATCAGATTGCGAAAAAGAAAAAATGATGGGCACGAGGGAGATTTGAACACAGTGACCGCAGAACTACGATGCCTTGACCACTGAAATTCGCTCGATGTTGCACATCTCGAGCTTGGACCATTCACTGTTTCTATTTTGCTTCTGTTTCCACAGTTCAGTACATCCTCTCCCTGTTTTCATACTTTATCTGTATTCAGTTTTTGACAGGTTATCCGCTGGACCTCATCAATAAAACTGAGGGGGATGCTTTGGGGAGTTTCCCTTGTGAGCTCTCAAGACCGACCCATCCTGTTGCTGCTGTTTCGCCACTGACAACACAGTACCCCCCGCCTCCTTTCATACTGGTAGGTACACATCTTGTAACATTTAGTGATAAGTTTCGCATTACGTAGTAGCTTTCGAATACTTTTGATCAGATAGTGTACGTCAGGAATGACGTGACAAATCTGTAACGTAACAGCAGACTATTTGAACCCTGTCTGTGCAAAACAGTTTATACATTCTCATTAACATCCTTCGGGGTGTACCACCGCGTCATGAAATTAAATAGTCAACGTTTTGGCCATGTTGTAGCGACGTTCCTCAGGGCAAAGATTATCTGGAGAGTTTGTAGCGTCAGTAGTTCCTCCTTTCTTGTGTGTTAAATGAAGTTCCTGTTCACACAGGTCGCTCATATAAAGACGTCTGCTTTTGTGGCTAGTTTCAAACCTCCCACTTCCCAGTTAGATGCTCTTTGCTCTGGGGAAAGTCTCTGCGACACAGCCAAAACGTCTCTTCCTACAGTATTTTAAATATTTTATAAGATGACGCCACATATACTCAGGAGTATTTAAATGAGTCTGACAGCAGTTGCGGAGGCTAACATAACAGATTGACACTGAAGCGCCAAAGAAACTGGTATAGGCATGCATATTCAAATACGGAGATATGTAAACAAGCAGAATACGGCGCTGCGGTCGGCAACGCCTACGTAAGACAACAAGTGTCTGGCGCATTTGTTAGATCGGTTACTGCTGCTACAGTGGCAGGTTATCACGATTTAAGTGAGTTTGAACGTGGTGTTATAGTCAGCGCACAAGCGATGGGACACGACATCTCCCAGGTAGCGATGAAGTCGGGATTTTCCCGCACGACCATTTCATGAGTGTACCGTGAATATCAGGAATCCGGTAAAACATCAAATCTCTGACATCACTGGGGTCGGAGAAAGATCCTGCAAGACCGAGAAACGACGACTGAAGAGAATCGTACAACGTGACAGAAGTGCCACCCTTCTGCAGATTGCTGCATATGTCGTTGCTGCGCCATCAGCAAGTGTCAGCGTGCGAGGCATTCAACGGAACATCATCGATATGAATGAGATTTTCACTCTGTAGCGGAGTGTGCGCTGATATGAAACTTCCTGGCAGATTAAAACCGTGTGCCGGACCGAGACTCTACCAACTGAGCTACCCAAGCACTTTCCCGCGAAAGGCAAAGGTCCCGAGTTCGAGTTTCGGTCCGGCACACAGTTTTAATCTGCCAGGAAGTTTCATCATCGATATGGGCTTTCGGAGCCGAGGGCCCACTCATGTACCCTTCATGACTGCAAGACGCGAAACTGTACTCCTCGCCTGGGCCCGTCAACACACTTAACATGTTGCCTTGTTGGACGAGTGTCGTTTCAAATTGTATCGAGCAGATGGATGAGTATGGGTATGGAGACAACCTCATGAATCCATGGACTCTGAATGTCAGCAGGTGACTGTTCAAGCTGGTGGAGGCTCTGTAATGGTGTGAGGGATGTGCAGTTGGAGTGATATGGGATCCTTGATACGTCTAGATACGACTCTGACAGGTGACACATACGTAAGCATCCTGTCTGATCCCCTGCAACCATTCATGTCCATTGTGCATTCCAACGGACTTGGGCAATTACAGCTGGACAGTGCAACACCCCACACATCCAGAAAGGCTACAGAGTGGCTACAGGAACACTCTTCTGAGTTTAAACACTTTCGCTGGCCAGAAAACTCCCAAGACATGATGATTATTGAACATATCTCTTGTCGCGTCCTGTTCAGAAGCGCTTTCCACCCCACTGTACTTTTACTGATTTTTGTACAAGCCTGCAGGATTCATGGTGTCAGTTCGTTTCAGCACTACTTCAGAAATACTCAAGTGCATGCCACGTCGTGTTGCGGCACTTGTGCGTGCTCGGGGGGCCATACTCGATATTAGGCGGGTGCACCGCTTTCTTTGGCTTTTCAATGTATGTGTAGTTATGTTTGTGCCGTGTTCGTGATTTGACCAATCTACACCATCCTCGGAATGTGGTCTGTATTTCAAGATGCCAAAGTATATTCCAATTACGGCTTGTAAGACCAAAGGTGGTCGTACTCTGGGAATAAACTTAACTAAACTTTTTGGGATATACTTTACTACGTGAGCTTTTCGTGAATCGCTTGTTTTCGCTCCTGCAAGTCCGCAGTGGGTGGCAGAATCTGGGTCAAGAAAAGTATTTAAGGAAGTTTCAGCATGTCTTCAAGAAATAATGGTACTTTCTGTTGCTTTTTGGTAATTTTGGACTAGAATGTGTTTAGAATATGCTGTTATGTGCTAATATGCCTTACAGTGTCGAAAAATTTCGTGACAAAAATACAGATATTGTTTTCAATGTAGCACTGAGTCTACATTCGATCACTTTTCCGACGTTCCAATGGTATTGATTTCACAATTTACAGCTGTTTAATTTTAAGTCTTCTGACTATCTCATATATTCCAGTTATTTTCTGACATAAGTAGTATTCACTTTGAACATTCCCTAAAATTGTGGTGAATCCCACCATTTAAAAAAAAATTACAATTTGAATTTTGTTTTGAGCCACAACAATACGTAGAGCACCAGTACAAACTTCTCATTCATAAAATCTGAGATCACTATTGCCTTCAAACATTTTTTATAGGAGTGGAATAAGAGTATTGCGTATCTAACTTTGGAAATTTTTGAGACGATTTCGACGAAACATTTTTCTTATCTCTCATTTCGCAGCCATCGTAAAAACCGAGTGTGGCTTGTTGTTTCAAAGAGAAAATACAAAAATACCCACTCCGCAGTGGCTGCATTTTTTCTGTTACTTATTGTTTCTCTCACCTCTGGCAATGAGTTGTTAAATCGAAAGATTCCTTACAGAACTGTTGTTCGGAGTCCATATTAAGCAGTAGGTTAATCATTTCAAGGCTGGAGGAAGGGCGTACAGCTTACGATAAAATCTTCTACTTCTACACTTTAGCTGCTGCAGTGTCCATCTCTTCCTAGGCCTCCCCAGACTTTTTTGGCCCATGGAACTGCAATTTATGACTTTCTGAGGCAGTCTGCAACTGCTCGTCTTGTCGAGACTTTCACGCCTTCCTTCTGTCTTCTTCAGTTTCATTTCTTAGGTTAAATACGTTTCATTCCTCCCTGATGTCGCTGTTTTTTACTCTCTTTACTGTGTTACAGTCTTTCACAGTCCTAAGAAATCTCGTTTCAGCTGTCTTCATCTTAGTTTCTTACCGCTTGTGAATTACTAGAGACTCACTTCCTTGGAGAAGTGCTGAGATGGCCATCACTTCATAAAATTTTGTTGGTGTTATTTTTATTTTTTGTTGTCTCCAAATTTTTGCTACTTTCCTGTCAACATCCTTATCATATTGGTATGTGATAATATTCGTATGTGATATCACATTCCATATCATTAAAATGGCTGACTTGTTCTACTACTGTATTTTGCATCACTACTTTTGTTCTCATGGGGTTCCATCCTATAAAAGTTCCATCCTATAAAAGCCACAGTTCTAGTCATTGGTTTCTTTGACGATATAGTCATATTTTAGCCTTCGGCTACTATTCTTGGTAGGTTAATTCTTTTTTGCAGGTCATTATCTTTTTCTGTTAAAACTGTGACATCGTGTGAAAATAAAGTGCAGTTCACAGAATTCTCTTCAGTTGTTCTAATACCTGCTCGAAACTTGGTTTTACATTATCGTAGTAAATCGTCTATATTAAGACTCAGTGTTCGCATACTATGGAAATGATCGCAGGGGAGCAGATGCAGAAACCCTGCATTGCCTCCCTTGGTTGTGCTACCGCAGGGCGTTTGCCGCTGCTGTCCTCCGACGTGTTGTGAGGTGTCATGTTAGTATCTGTGTCGTAAGGATGACCGTGACGAGTGCTTATATAGCGTAGTGTTGATTTTGTGCTGTTATTTATGTATTATTTATTGCTCATTTAGCCTGACCAGATCAGGGCCTTAAGGCCCTCTCTTACATCTGACCAGGAACGACACATACAAAAAATATTACATAACGGTCACAATAATAATAATTAGCAATAATAATAACAATAAAACTAACACTAATTATGATGATAAAATAATTTAAATTATTAATAAAAAGTAACAGTTTGCAATAATAATAATAATAGTAACACTAATAAGAATAATAAATCAACGGAGGAATTAAGAACGATATTGATTGATTTAACACTTTCGAAGCCTCATTTAGTGTTAGAAGAAGTGGAAAGGATAATGAAGGAGGAGAGGATTTAAATGAAAGTGACACTGGCTACTAGGAAAAACAGAATTTCAGTAGAGAACTCTGTAGATAAGGTGAGGTAAATGTGGTGGGGGCTGCAAAAAGGGATAGCTATTGTAATGGAAAGTGGGCCTTTAGGATGATCTTTGGTCACGCGCTGGACTGCTGTTCAAATAGCTCGCCAATATTTTATAAAGTTTACACTTCAGATACTTATTTTAAAGATTGTTGCTGATAATATTTTCTGTAAAAGTAACTTATTAGTGGATTTTCAGGGACTAGTGAAGCAGGGAATACATCCCGTCGGCTTTGACCAATGACATAACACATTACTGATAGATAATAATGTCTTCATTTTCAGCCATAGATAATAAAACAGTTCTGTACATTAAAATAATTGAATGTGATTTTAAAAGAGATCGCTAAATATTGCTCAAATATTCTTCGTGTGCATTTATTTAAATAATTGGTTGTTTGCAATTCATTCGGTACTTTATTTCATTCTTAGTGATATTGGGTTAATTTGGACAATTAGTTTCTTATTTTAGGACAATTTTTAGCAGTTTTCGTTTGTAGGTATGGATTTATCTCTTCCGATGAACCAAGATGATTTGAGAGAGGCTGTGGGCGTAGACATGTTGGCCACGATTTGTTTTTTACAAAAGTGTGGTCTCGTTACCGAGTATGTTCGATGACGTGAGTGCGGCGGACGTATGCGCCTCACAAGTGTATTTCGCCGTCGTACTCACGAATTATTCGCACCGCGCTGCATAAATATCGGTTGTGGCGGTCCATAAGATGAGGAACGTGGTTCGAAAAATCTAAGCTCGCATTGAGAGACATTATGAAAATCACGTACTGTTGGTGTTTGAGATATCCTGTGTGGCTGTGTGTCCATGAATGTCCTGTGAGTAAGTGTACAGTTGTGGATTGGTACTCTTTTTGTAGGCAAGTTTGTGGGAAATACATGAAATATAGAGGGCTGCTGGGATGGGGGAGGGGGCGGGTGTCATGGTCGAAATTGGCGAGTTGCATTTTGGCAAAAGGAAGTACAACAGGGGGGGGGGGGAACTCCGGTGGGATTATGAGTTTGGAGGGCTGTAGTTTCAGGTTCAGAGTGTGACGATGTAGTGTTTAAAGTGGTGCCCAATCGAAGGAAGGAAGTTTTGGTCAGCTTAATTCAAGATCACGTTGCAGAGGGTTCCATTCTAATTTCAGATGGTTTTTATTCATATAGGGATTTAGGGGAAAGGGGTTATCAGCATCTCATAGTCAATCACAATATTGACTTCAGATCATTATACACAGGGGCTTGCACAAATAGCATAGAGGGTTATTGGTCAGCTGTGAAATCTCTCGTAGGGAAGGGGAAACGCGGGATTTCCACACTTCAAAGTCACGTAGACGAATATCCATGGAGGCGTAGTATTCCCCAAACATATTGCCCGTTTAAATGTTTTGTAAACGTGTTGTGCAAAAGTTCCGTCCGAAATATGTTAACTAATTTCACATTAGGATGGGGGGGGGGGGGTGGAGGGGTGAAAGTGTGTGTGTCTGTGCGTGTATGTGTGTGTGTGTGTGTGTGTGTTCTTAATGTTTCGTTTGCTGTGTATATGGGTTTGTGATTTTTGTTGATGTCTTTCAAGGCGAGCTTCGGTTCTTCCCGATTGGTAAGTTCTGTTTTCCATTTTTCTCTTTTACTGCATTTGACTATTTTGACGTATTTCATTTTACACATTGTACACCATTACGTATGTTTTCGTGTACTCCAGTACGTAACAGAAATTTCGCAACTGTCGTTCTTCTTTCGTTTCCCAGCACTAGTATCAGTACGATTTTTTTGAATCTGTACTAGCAATATTAAAGGCGAAACGCCCGACACAACTAAAATTTGTATCCCATCCTTCAGTTGAGCTTTACACTGACACTACCTATTCGAAAAGAACGACATATGTAACATTGATGAGATTTACCTATATGTGTCAACTGGAGAGCAGGATACAAATGTTGTGCATAGCTACATAGCTCAACTAAAGAATGGGTTACTATTATCACTGCTGTGATCAAAACTAAAACTTTCAGTCGATACTATTAGTATCGAAGGCGAAAAAAAAAAAAACTTTACCCCATACTAAAGTACAGGATACAAATCGTATATGTGTCGTCTTATTGCCTCATCACGTAGTTCAACTGAGTTGCAGGTTGCAAATGTAACGTACGTCCATTTCCACGTTTTCGTTACCAGTGTACATATATATAGGTCAACGGAACTATGGGATACAAATATTATGTACGTAGCTTCGATAGTACTAGTGTCTATGTAAGAACAGACTTAGTGGTAGCGGAGGCGAAAGAAACAACACATGTAAAATATGTATCCCGGGCTACAGCTGACCTATGTAGTTCAACTGAACAACAGGATATTAATGCTAACGAAAACGAAGAAATCGACGTACGCTAAACTTGTATCCCGTACTGCACTTAACCAATACAGTTCGAATGAGGTTCGAGATACAACCCATATACATGTGACATGAGGTACTCTATGCTACCAATATTTCCATCCATTTTTTCTCTTCATTTTCCACAGAAATAATACGATACAAACGCGATATCCTTAAAGTGAAAATACTATTTGCCTTGATATATGTCAACTATATTTTTCGTCTCTCGTATTCCTTTGTTTCTGAACACTCTTGTCAGCTCTTTCATCTGTGTAATAAATGCTCTCTGGCCACTTCTGATGTCATTGGTCAAAGTCGACCGATTTTCATTCATCGCAATCTTTCTTTTTGTGCTATTGGTTCGAGTGGTCTGTTATTTGTGAATACGCTTACGTCGTTCGTCGAAGTCTCAGCAGTGTGTTTACATTTCGCAGCGTGCGGTTGCCGCTGTAGCGTCTCTAAAGCTAATTACTGCCAAAGTTATTTGTGCATTTGTTTGTGCACTGTATTCGAATATTAAATTTAGTATCTTCCAGTCGTTTATTCAAATATTAGGAATGTGTTTACATTTCGTGGCGTGCAGTTGTAGCTGTAGCGGTTCTTAAATTAAATTCTGATAAAGCTGTTTGTGCTCTGTTATTCAGTTACTAAATTTAGGAGTTTTCAACAGTGTCTCGTGCAGTTTCTGGCGAAATAATGGTTTAATAACATTTCGGAAACTTTCGCCCACTTTGTTTGTTCGACTTGTTTGGCGTTGTAGACATTTATTAAATTTAGCACGGTAGTCTTCAGCTGACGTTTCTTACCGTTTGTAGTGAAATACTTCAGTGAAACTTTCGTTCATTGAGTCTAATTTCGTTGAGTGTTGCAGTGGTCGCTCGAATTTTTGGTTTCAGATAGTAAATTGTGTGAAGCTTTTGTGGTATTGGTATTCGTTGTGGTTTAGTAATATTAATAAAAGTAATGGAGCGAAACTACTGTTAGCTCCTTAAATAGTTCTACTGTTGCAATTGAACTTAGGTAAAATAGACGTTTAGTTTTTTCAGTAAGTACTAAAATTTTACAATGAGTGAGAAGTGCGGGCCTTGACGTAGGTTTGTGAGTAGTGGGTTACGGTGTGAGTTTTGTTCAAAGTATTTTCATTGGGGGGATTGCAGTGGGGAAGGCAGTTGGCATTATAGCCTGATCCTCTCCTGGAAATGTAGAATTTATAGCAGAAATAAGTTGATAGAGGAGCAGGCGCTAAAGATCAGTGCTCTTCAGGTGCAGTTATTAGACGCATAGGAGGAACTAGACAGGTTGAGGACGGTGAAGGGCGCTGGGGAATGGGAACTGGCAGTTGGTAAGAAGATAGCTAGGAGAAGGGGATATTCAGACACATACTTTGCGTATAACCGATAGATTTGACCAACAGTCAGAGTTGAGTGGAGTGGAGCCACCTGTAGCTGTAGAAGTAGAAGTGATATGGGACCCTTGATGCGTCTAGATACGACTCTGGCAGGTGACACATACGTAAGCATCCTGTCTGATCACCTGCATTTAATCATGTCCATTGTGCGTTCCAACGGACTTGGGCAATTCCAGCTGGACAATGCAACACCCCACACATCCAGAACGGCTACAGAGTAGCTCCAGGAACACTCTTCTCAGTTGAAACACTTTCGCTGGTCACCCAACTCATCAGATGAAAACATTATTGAACAGCAGTCATCAGCAGTTAGGGAGTGTAAGTCTGTTGCAAATTCTAACAGGAAGAAGAAGGTTCTGCTGCTAGGTGGTTCGAATGGCAGAGGTGTGTGCCAGCAGTTGCAGGAAATGTTGGGGAGTGAGTACCAGGTCACCAGCACTGTGAAGCCTAGTGCAAGGTTGGCTCAGGTGACTGTTAACATAGGGGAGTTATTTACGAATTTTCGAAAGAGGATCAGGTAGTAATTGTGGGTGGAGTTTGGAATAGTCTTGATAGGGAAGCGGAGTATGATGTAGGTGGTGACCTAGTAAAGATAGCTGATAAAACTGGTTGCACTAACGTGCACTTGGTGCAACTGTTTCAGCGTCATGATCGGCCTCATCTTAATGATGCTGTAAGGCGTGTTAACGCAGGGCTAGAGAAGGCACTGATGGCGAAGGACAGGGGTCACATTGCAGTGGTGCCAGCTGAGTCCATCAGTAGATCGGGTTTCACCAGGCATGGCCTGCACGTCATTATGTATGGGAAGGGGAGGCTGCCGAAGCTTATAGGTGACAGTGTAGTTGGGGGTGGTGGGATCACTCATGGAAAAATTCCTGTAGTAGTTGGTGTTATAGATGCACCGTTATTAGACTGAAGTCAGCTGATAGGTATACGTCTTTAAAGGAAGTCCCTCTAACTAAGGAATCACATTCTAAGGACGTCATGTTTCCAAGTAGAGAAGGGATTAGCATATTTCATCAAAATATAAGAGGTATTAGGGACAAATTTAGTAACTGCTTATAGCTGATGACTCTGAAATTTTTGGTGTATCGTAGCACCACTTAAATTGTGGTGTCACCGCTAGACACCACACTTGCTAGGTGGTAACTTAAATCGGCCGCGGTCCTGTAGTACATGTCGGACCCGCGTGTCGCCACTGTGTACTCGCAATCCTAGCGCCACCACATGGCAGGTCACAAGACACGGACATGACCTCGCCCCAGTTGTACGGACGACATAGCTTGCGACAAGACGTATCACGTCTTCCTCTCATTTGCCGAGAGACAGATTAAATAGCCTTCAGCTAGTCCATCGCTTCTACCTAGCAAGGCGCCATGTGTATCATTGCTAATTGCTTACTACTATGCAAGAGATGTATTTCAACAAGAACAAGACTACATTAAAGTTAAGTATATTAAAATCTCTCTTCTTTTCTTTATAGTTTTCATCCAGTCTCCTGTTTCAGAAGTTACGCCCGTCTGCGTTAGTTTCGCGTGCACCTAGCCACTCATTGTGTCGAGACCTTAGGGAATCGACACAACATAAATAATTTGACAATTCAGAGGCTTCCTTTACCCAGCATACAGATTAGCTGGCTGTTTTTCAAGGAGTTCCTTGCGGGGTGGTGGAGTGGCCATGCACATAAAAAAATTCCATTATGAGTCCATAAGAGTATCATGGCACTGCACTGAACAGATATTTCAATGTCGTGCAGGGGCAGTTGAATTTAATGAAACTGAACTTCTAACAACTCTAAACATCAGAGCATTTCTGCTCAAGCTAGAAAGGGTTTTTGATTCAGTTTATAGGAAGTACCAAAAATTAATTATATGTGGTGACTTCAGTATTAATTTCGCATGTGATTGTGCAAGAAAAAGGATTTTGGAAGATCTCCTAAATTGCTATGATCTGACGCAGACAATGTTTTTCCAACCAGGTGCAGGGGAACAGTAGCACCGCCATAGACAATATTTTTATGCATTCTTCATTAATAGATGAGCATTGTGTTTGTAAAAGGGTGAGTGGCCTTTCAGACCATGATGCACAAATTTTAACACTAAAAGGTTTTTCTACTCAAGCAAATGTTACACATAATTACAAACTATGTAGAAAACCTAATCGAATGGCAAGAGAGAGTTTCTAAACCTCGTTAAGGAACAAGAGTGCAAGGATGTTTGTAGTGACGATAACATAGATGACAAATGTAATGCTTTCCTTAAGACACCGCTCATGCTCTTTCAAAGTTGATTTCCATTAGAACGTTCTAAACAGGGTACTAACAGTAAAAGGCAGCCTGTGTGGCTGACAAGTGGGATAAGGGTGTCAGTTAGAACAAAAGTGGGAATTATATCAAAATGTTAGAATTACTCAGAATCAAGTTACAGTAGCCTATTACAAACAGTATTGTAAGGTGCTTAAAAATGTTATTACGAAGGCGAAGAGGATGTGGTACGCACATAGAACAGCTAATTCACAGGATAAAATTAAAACCGTATGGTCAGTTGTGAAGGAAGTGTCTGGTCAGCAGCACTAGGTCGACAATACAAAGTCAGTTTGTAGTAAAAATATTTCTGTTACTGATAAGTCAGATATATGTACAGTGTTTAACAATCACTTTCTGAGCGTTGCTGGTGAATGAAATAAAATCTTAGTTTCTACAGGGAATCGTACAGCTGTCTTGGAAAATGCCTTTCTGACATTGATGTCTCAAATACTCTTCTTTGGTACTGAGATGGGGAAGGATGAGTCGGTAATTAAATCACTGAAGACGAAGAACTTTCATGGATATAATGGAGCACCTAGCAGAATATTAAAGTACTGTGCTCCACATGTTAGCCCTGTACTTAGCCACATTTGTTATTTTTCCTTCAAGTATGGTCAATTTCCTGAACGATTAAAATACTCAGTAGTAAAGCCGCTTTATAAAAAGGGAGAAAGGGATAATGTAGACCTATTTCTATGCCATCAGTGTCTGCTAAATTGATTGAAAAGGCTGTATATGTGAGGATAATTATCACCTTATTTCACATAATTTACAATCAAGTGTACAGTTTGGTTTTACAAGTGGTTTAACAATTGAAAATGTTATATTCTCTTTTGTCTGTTAGGTACTGTATCGATTAAACAAAAGTTTTCGAACGCTTGGCATATTCTTTGATTTACCTAAGGTGTTTGATTGTGTTGATCACAAAATATTACTCCAGAAGTTGGACCATTATGGAATACGGGGGTAGCTCACAATTGATTCACCTCTTACTTTAACAAGAGACAGCAAAAGGTCATTATCCATAGTGTTGAGAATGGCTGTGGTGTGGGGTCAGAGTGGGGTGCGGTCAAGTGGGGGGTGCCCCAGGGATCAGTGTTGGGGCCACTCGTGTTCCTTATTTACATAAATGACATGCCCTCTAGTGTTACAGGCAACTCTAAAATATTTCTGTTTGCTAATGACACTCGCTTGGTAGTAAAGGATATTATGCCCAACATTGTCTCGGTTTCAAATAGTTCATGGCATAAGTTCATGGCTTGTAGAAAATTAACTAACGCTAAATCACAGTAAGACTCAGTTTTTACAGTTTCTTACACACAGTTCAACAAAACCCGAAGTTTTAATGCTACAGAATGGGCATATCCTCGTTAAAACTAAACAGTTCATATTTCAGATAGATAATAAACTGTCGTGGAAAGCTCACGTACGGGATCTTGTTCAAAGATTTAATGCTGTCATTTTTACTATTCGAGCGGGAACTGAAGTAAGTGATAGTTTGACAAGAAAATTAGTCTACTTCGCGTGTTTTCATTCGCTAATGACGTATTGTCTTATATTTTGGGGTAACTCTTCCTATTCTCAAAGGATATTTTTGGCTCAGAAACGGGCAGTTCGGGCAATAAGTGGTGTAAGTTCACGAACCTCCTGTTGACCCCTGTTCATTCGCCTGGGTATTCTGACATTGGCCTCTCAATATATCTATATTCCTTAATTTCGTTTCTTGTTAACAATATTAGGTTATTCCCAATAATAAGCAGCTTTCACTCACTTAATACTCGGCAGAAATCAAACCTGCATTTGGATCGGACATCCTTAATTTTTGTGCACAAAGGTGTGCAGTATATTGCGGCATCTATTTTCAACGAACTACCACAAGAATTCAAAAACCTTAGCAGTAATCGAAGCGCTTTCAAATCGAAACTGAAGTGTTTCCTCAAGGGACAGTCCTTCTATTCTGTTGAGGAGTTCCTTGACAAATTAAGCTGATTCTTATGTTATATTGTTGATTGCGTTTACTTAAACATTTATGTCGTTATTTCAGATAGTGACACGTTCCATGACCGTCGAGACTTACTTCTCAATTTGGTCGTACGGAACTAGACGTGTAAAATATAAATCAAGAAAAAAATTAGCTGTATTTTGAAGTTTTAAAGGATTTGAATTTCGCTAATATTTTGAGAAAGATTGTTACTGATACCGAGAATGTGTTGGATAACACGGCAATGTTGTGTAGTGGTACAGAAGGGATTTGATTTTGTTGCAAACGAGCATTTGTTCTGTGTTGCACGGAAGCATTCATCGCCATCTAAAGCCGACATGAGCTCTCATAAGAGAGTCATTGGAGAATATTATCACTATAACCAAGGATGAGAAGTATCAGTGACTACGAGTTTAAGCTCGATACAAAATAATTTTTTATATATTTGTTGTGACTGGAATGATGCTGACACCTTTTTACAGACTGCATTTGTGTCTTCAGTCCAGTCTAGATGATGGTTCAGAATTATCCCCAAATTCCTTGCAGAAGAAGAAAATGTAATTTCGGTGCTGTTTAGCATTAAGTGTGGAAGAGATTCTCTGAACTGAGGAGTAATAAATCTTTTTTGGGAAGACTGCTTTCGTTTTGGACGAATTAAGTTTCAAATCTGCTTTCTGTGCCCTTTCTGATAAAACAAGTAAGACCTTCTGGATGGCTGTACACAGATTTGGTGCACTTGTCCGTAGGTATAACTGAAGGTCATCAGCACACTGATGATATGTGTAGTGGTATATAATATTCGACACATCATTAGCATATAATGAGAAAAGTAATGTGCCTGATTCTGATCCTTGTGGCCTCTTTTTTCCAATCATTACACTCTGTTGGTGGTGTATAAAGTATGATTGGAACCACTGTAAAGCACTTGAAGGAAAGTTTTGACTTCTGGATTTATCACGGACAATATCAAAGTCGACAGTGTGGAAAGCTTTGCTGAAATCCAAAAACCCATAATAGTCACCCCTTGTTTGTCCATAGCTTGTTTCAGATCGTCAGTTACTTTTATACGAGCAGTCGTCGTGCTGCGATTATTTCGGAAACGAGATTGGTATTCATCCAGAAGGTTATCTGAAGTTACGTGGCTGGTAAGCTGACCTTGAACTACGTATTCTAAAGCCTTAGATAATGCTGGTAGAATGCAAATGGTCCTGTTGTCAGAAGGTTCTCAGGCAGATTCCTTTTCGGATAGAGGTTTTATGAATCACTTTTCCCAGGCCGGTGGGAAGATTCTGGAGGTCAGTGAATGGTTAAAATACACATCATTGTTGGCAGTAATGGATCGATGAGGACACTGATCACATGTATTATAGCATCGTCGTGACCTACCGCTACGGATCGAATTCTCGCAGTCGATTTTCTGATTGGCCGCAGAAAAATTTTCGTTTGTACCGGCCGCTGATGCTTCAAGGGATTCGATAGTTTACGTCCTTGTGTTTTGTTCAAGTAGAGATGAAGGCGTGGCAAAATATTCGTTTACATTCTCAATAGGAGCGAGAGGTTCAGCTGTAGATTAAGGTTTGTCTATTCCTAGCCCTAGTAGATTTTTCTACAAGACGGTGGGCCTGTGAAAGTCTTTGGTTAACAAGTGGGCATAATCGAGTTTTGCATTTCTCACAACTAACTCGGTTGCCTAGTCGCTTGTAGGCGAGACTATTCTCGGAGGTCGAAGCATTATTAGTTTCACGAAGTATTATTAGTTTCTAATCGGAAGGAAGCTCATGTCATTATGTTTGTAGCAGGTTTAAAATATTGTATTAGATAAAATATTATTTGTCCAACATGGGTTGTACAAACGGATAACTAGTCATGTGAAACGGGAAATTCTTAGGGAAAATGACAGCAGTAGAGTGCGAGAAAATGTTTTACCCCCTCAGCCAAAATTCCATAAAACTGGAGATCCCTGGATTTACTCCATATTTACACTTGAAACGGAAATTATCACTCGTTATAAAAAAGACAAATCAACCAGGATAACTTAAACTAGAATTACAGGAGAATGAATTATTATATAATGGAATCAGACGTTAAATAGCAGGAAGACAATTTCACCTTCAGCTACCATCATGGGCACAACAATGATTAGCGCGTTTCGACCAATGTTATATTGGCCGGAGGAACTATTACACCTATTACTTAAACGAAACCTTTTTCAAGAACCACTACACACATTACGTAAACAAAATAATGATACCTTAGTTTCCACTTTACTACAATCCTTAGTCGAATTATTAGCTTCAGGAAAAGGAAAAATTTCAGTCAATCAAAAATGCGAGTGATACAATATCACGAGAACATAACAAAATACAGTTTTTTCAGTGTATGGATGACAAGCTCAAACTTGGTTCTAGTGTTCATTTGTGCAACTTAATTTGTATAAAGCGTAACATATCTCATTCAAATGAGGCCACCATCCATCAGATACCCGTGGAATGGATACGAACTGGTAACAAGTAGTGTAAGTCGAAAGTGTAAGAAGCGTATGCAGACAGGACTGAATGACAAAGTAGAATAATTAACCTGAGTAAGAGTCAAGACTTAGGTAGGGAAGCAACCCAGAAAAGAGTTGCAGATGAACTTCTTTTTTTTAAATACGAGTCAAGTATGGACTAATTAGTAATAATTGAGAGAAAGGGAAAATTCGAGACGATTTTTTTTAAAGAGGAGGGATTGTTACGGCACAAAATAGTAAGTGGTAGAAATCAGAAAAATTTTATTAAAACCCACTCACATTGCCAGAAGAAAATTCAAGTCATGCAAGAGAGAGCAGCGAAAACAGGAAGCGAGCCAGCATGTGAAAGTGAGTCAGGTCGAAGACACTGTCTGCTGAGTAAGGATACGCATTCAGCAGACAGTGGACTACGACAGAAAGCAAAAGGAAGGGAGACAAGCGTATTCGTTAGCTCGTGAGACATGTTGCAGGAGACTATCTCTTCCATAAGAGCACAAAGCGAGGGACCGACATAATAGTTAATAGCCTGTTAAGTGAATATAGCAGAAAGGATACATTTGGTCACTAAGAACCGATACTTGGGTCATAGTCTCATCCTAGCTTCCTTTAAATATAGCACTCTAGCTCTCGTCATGAGGTGATCATTGGGATGAATGGCATTCACAGTAACAGCACTCAATTCCGTTATTACAATAATTAACTACCTTTGGATTGATGATAAAAATCGTTTCTATCCAAACTCTTAAAGCAATTGTTAAGACTCAATTTGAATACATCCGTGAGCTGGACGGAATTCTGGAAAAAACTCTTGCAAGATATTAGGTCTTCTGATAACTACAAAGCTAGTATTGAAGTTCTAGGTTTCATGTCTACGATACTGTTTACTGTTTTTTTATATATTTTAAACTGTGGCAGAATTCTTAGAAAAACTTGATGTATTACAATATGATTCGGCGTATGATATGTATGTTTTGAAGTACTTTATTAAAGAATTAACTATGTTCATATATAAATGTTAGTTTTCATTTATATCACTAAACCAATACTGACAGACGCGTGGATGCAGTACATTTTCTTTGTAACTAATGTCCTGTTTTTTTCCGTTTTTTCATTTCTATTTTTCAGAGGTGTCCCGTTGTTTACATAAATAATCTGGTTACCCTACCCCACAGGTGCTTTACCTTCAACTAAAATGCTGCAATAGATTCGAGAGCGCCGTTCTACCAATAGGCAGTGCCCATGGTAATTGTATCTGTGTTTACAACGTCAAAAGTTGCCTTACGATTTCTGTACGAACAGTAGCAATAGCAACACATGTGTAAGATATATCGGACTAATGTATAATTTTTGTTGATGTGTATATCTGAGTATCAGTTTTATACCGTTCGATTTAAGTGCTCGTAGTGTAACACTATCCATTTCGCCATCGTCTAATGTTACAAACATCTGCGTAGTTCCCACATAAAATTGATGTATGTTAATATCTCTAACTACATAGTAATATAAGGAGCAACACAGGTACAGTTGTACACCGGTTTTTGTTATACACTTCCTTCTACGATTGTGGGTACTTGCAACGCCGTTAACAGTAGTGAAGTTTGTCTCTCAGATCATCCATTAGACTTCGGAACACTAGTGTATTTTATATATGGCGTAACGATCTGTTTGGGTAACAACTGTTGCAAACAGTTAAAGCCCTTAGGCCATGTTTCGCTACGTTTCAGAGTAATCAATCACTCTACGTGAAACAAAACTGCTACATCATACTGAACATTCGGATTTTTCACAGTGCTCTGTGGAAATTACGTGCGGCGATGGCCTGTTGCTGAAACTCGTTTTTCATCCCAGTGTGACGCATAATGGCTTCCTGATAAATAAACGAGTAGAATACCTTCGTATTTAGTGACATCAGCAGCCATTTACAGAGACAACCGCAGACAGATCCGACCGATATGCAGTGAACAAATATTTTCATATGTCTATGAAATCTTCAAGATCTACAGGCATCGTAAGACACATTTCATGTACTTTTTTCCGCTAATGGGTGCTTCCTTAAACATCTGAGTCTTTCACTGGTAAACAAAACCTGACAGTCCTTAGTCGACAGCAATAAGAGCTGTCGTATTCCTCTGCTAGCACATGCTATTTAAATTAGTCGCAACGATAAGGTAAGGACTTTCCGTGTTTACATCTTTGGCCTTTTCTGCAATAAAAAAGTTTCAAATTAGCGTATTAGGAATAAATTTTATTCTCTCTTGAATTCTTCTCTGTCTTGTCGAACAGTTTATACGCAAGAAACTCTACTACGCTCGTCTGCAAACGCAAGGTAATAATCATAAATTTCATCCTCAAATGCAGAGAACATTATTCTACTCTCAACTCTACCAGAATTGTGTGGTTGAACAGGCCTATACACATGGGAGGAATTTTTGAAAGGGAATAGGAATTAAACAGGTAAGTCACAAATTATTCTGATTGACAGTTGTACGAGTTGCGCGAATCATCACATTCTCTCATTTGCAGATAGCCTGCTTCTGGGTTAGCAATTCGTCATGTATCTGATCTAACAGCCGGCCGCTGTGGCCGAGCGGCTCTAGGCGAGTCAGTCCGGAATCGCGCTGCTGCTACGGTCGCAGGTTCGAATCCTGCCTCGGGCATGGATGTGTGATTTCCTTAGGTTAGTTAGGTTTAAGTAGTTCTAATTCTAGGGGACTGATGACCTCAGATGCTAAGTCCCATAGTGCTTAGAGCCATTTGAACCATTTTATCTGATCTAACAGATATTTAAGGGGAAGTAAGGAATTTCTCTTTTAAGATGTTACTGCTGTGTACAACAAACAGGAAACAACTCCTTAGCAAACAACGTAATCAATATTCGTAACAGTTTTGATTACTACTGGTATGTTCTCCATTTTACTTGTGAATAGACCATTATGTTACATATAAAAAATGAAATGGACTATATTTCATGGACTGTAAAGAAATTGTACTGACTGTGACTATCCTAAACCACTTTAGAATTCTAAAAGGTCATACATTTGTACGATCCAGATAAAAGACATATAAATCATGAAGAAATACACATTGCTCAGGAAATCAAAAAGTAGATTCTGAAAATAAATGTGAGAATAGTGTGTTGTACCAGATAAAATGAAGCAACCAATTCAGAAGACAATGGTAGGGGCGGTTATTTAACAACGATTCTTAGGCGATCAACAAATGTTATAGTGGGTACGAAGGAAGCAAAGAAAAAGAATTTCTCAAGTTGAATAAAGCAACTATCGAAGAATGGCCGAAAGTTTCAAGGAAACGATAAAGAGGCTTCAAAGAATATGCTGAATTATACAAAATTGTTAGGAAATATATCTGAGACGGTGTTACGAGGTAAAATAAATATTTCATATACCTCAACTACTCCCTCTAGTATCATCAAAGTTATTAATGTTTCTAAACATGTCCCATCACCCGGTTACTTCTTCTTCTGAGTGTTTACCAAGTGTTCTTTTCTTCGCCGATTCGGAAATAATCTCTTCATTCATTACATTATAAACCAGCCTAATTGTTAGTATCCTTCTTCAGCACCACATCTCCAACGTTTCGATTCTCTTCTGGTCCCACAGTCCACGATTCACTACCATACAGTGCTGTGCTCAAACCGTACATTTACCGAAATTTACGTCTTAGATTAAGGCCGATGTTCGACACGAATGCCGGACATTTGCCACGCCGGACATTTGCCACACTTGCCCCTTCGCCAGGTAGCTCGAGCAGCGATCCCTCAGGTAAGGGACGCCCTTCCTCGTACTTCTTCTGTCCGCTTTCTAACCGCCGTCTCCACATCTTACTTGATACAACCAGTACTTGATTGACCTTCTTCTTCGACATCCTGGCGAAATACAGATATTCTTTTCTGAAATCTAAATATTTATAACTTTTGGGAAACAAAAGCAATACCGACGATTATGTCAGTATGTAATTAGTTCTGCCAAGTATAAATATAGATCCCTCTGTCTGTACGGTAGCTTCCTTTCACGCTTACTGAAGGCGATAGAAACAGTCCATCGCCATGGGAGCAACAAGAAAGGAACGATGTAAAGAGAATGCGAACGTACGCTAATAATTTCTTTTTGATCACTGCATTTGTGCCTACTTTAATTACTACACCTGCATGCCCAAAAGACAATAAGGAGAGAAGAAATGGATATGTGAATGTTTGAAAAGAAGAACGACATACTCCATATTAATTTACTCTCTAAAATCCGATATCCCTTGCGGCGAAACATTAGTTAGTAAAGTGTAGCGGGACAATGTTCAAAACATGACTGAAAATACGTTCACTAAATAGAGATAAGAACATATATGACTGACACGTCATCTAAAGTCGACGTACAGTTTTAAAATGTTGGAAATAAGGAAATGAAGTAACACAGAATGCTAGGCTTGTAACGTACGTTGTTGTTCTACATTGTTTAGCTCTGGTATTTACAGGGTCACAGAGAAAGCATTGTAATGATCTGCACTACAACAGACACAAGAAGCACAGCTTAGGGAAAAGTAATGTAATGTGTGTTCCAGCTCACAAGCGTCATTGAAGCAGATACTTCCTGTGACTTAGCATGGGCAGAGGTTATATTCGACAACCGGAATAAATTAATGACTGGCTCAGATGAAACAGTTTTTGAACAGTTCAAAGATAACTTGAGTCTCATCACGAATAGGTGCCCTACTCCTCCAATTATAGTTGGCAGTGACTTCAATCTACCTTCCGTATGTTGACAAAAAATACATTTTCAGACCCTATTGTAGATAGAAAACAACTTCCGTAATTGTTCTAAATGCTTTTTTTAAATCATTTTGAACAATTAGTTCACGAGGCCATTCAAATTGTAAATGGTTACGAAAACACACTTGACCTCTTAGCCACAAATAATCCTGAGCATCACGACGGATTCAGGGATTAGTGAACACACAGTCGTAGCGAGGCTCACTTCCGTAACAAAGAAATTCGCCAAAACTAAACGCGAAATACATCTATTTATAAAAGCAACTAAAATTCGGTTGACGTCTTTCTAAGAGACAGTCTCCAATCCTTCCAAACTATGTACGTGAAGACCATATGTGGCTTAAGTTCAAAGAAATAGTATCAACAGCACTCGAGAGATTCATACCAGCCGGCCGCGGTGGCCTAGCGGTTCTAGGCGCTTCAGTCCGGAACCACGCGACTGCTACGGTCGCAGATTCGAATCCTGCCTCGGGCATGGATGTGTGTGATGTCCTTAGGTTAGTTAGGTTTAGGTAGTTCTAAGTTCTAGGGGACTGGTGAGCTCAGTTGTTAAGTCCCATATTGCTCAGAGCCATTTGAACCATTTGAATTTGAGATTCATACCAAATAAATTAATAAGAGACTGAACTCATAATCCATGGTACACAAAACACGGCGGAAACCTGCTGCAGAAGCACCGAAAAAGGCACGTATAATTTAGACGAACGCAAAATCCCCAAGGTTGGCGAAGTTTTACTGAGGCTCGAAATTTGGTGCGGATTTCAATGCGAGAACGCATTTAATAGTTTCCACAACGAAACCCTCTCTAGAAATATGGCGGAAAATCCAAAGAGATTCTGGTCCTATATTAAGTAAACCAGCTGAAAGGCTCAGTAAGTACCTTTAGTGCGCGGCGCGTGAGTAGGAGGAGGAGGAGTAGGAGGAGGGGGGGGGGGGGGGACAAGCGCCCAACCCTTCGGCGCAGGTAAAATTGTGGCAAATGTCCGTCGTGCCAATGTCCGGCGTGGAAAATGTCCGCCCACCGTTCGACACTAGCAAACTTCTCTTCGCTAGGAATCCACTCTTTGCCTGTGCAAATCGGCTTTTCATGTCCTTGCTTCGTCAGTTCTGTTGTACTTCGCTTCTAAGGTAGCAGAATTCTCTAACATCTTCCTCCTCATAGTTCCCAATCAAACGAGTTGGCACAGTGGTTAGCCCACTGAAGTCGTATTCTGGAGGAAGTCGGTTGAAATCCGCGCCCGGCCATCAAGTGTACGTTTCTCGTGATTTACCTAAAGCGTTTCATGCCAAGCCCAAGATGATTCCTTTAAAATGGCCTGGCCGGTTTCCTTCCCCATCTTCGAAGCAATCCAAGCTTGTGCTCAGTCTCTAATGACGTCGATGTCGACGAGAAGTTAAACCCTAATCTTCCTTCCTTCACAATTCTGATGTTAAGTTTATCGTTAAGTTCATTTCTGTATTTTTCATTACTTTCGTCTTTCTTCGATTTACTCCCAAAGCATATTCTGTACTGATTCGACTGTCCATTCCATGGAACATATCCGTAATGTCCTTCACTTACAGTGAAGATTGCGATGTCATTAGCGAATCTTATTACTAATATCCTTTCACCCTCGATTTTAGTCCCACTCCTGAACCTTTCTTTTATTTCCATCATTGCTTCTTCGATGTATATATTGAAGAACAGGAGCGAAAGACTGCATCCCTCTCTTACACTCTTTTTAATCCGAGCACTTCGAACTTCATCTTCCAGTCTTGAGCTGTTAAGCTGATTAAGCGCTAGTTCTTGCACTTATCTGCCCTTGCCGTTATTCGGATTTTGTGGATAACATTTCTCCGAAAGTCAGATAATGTGTATCCAGACTCATAAAATCTGAGTAGTCGTTTGGTGGCCACTTCCCCAGTGACTTTAGAAACTGCAAAGTAATTTTCTTTATGACTACGTTGTCATTCGCGACTGAGTCCTTGCATAAAAAGTTCTCGGATTACTTGCCTCGTCAAATTTGAATAAAATCCCAAGCTTTCGATGACTACCTCCGTCATCTTCGTCAGGGGTAAAACTGACTGTCGTGTACCGGTGAGGCTTTCACTTTTGTAAGCAGTGGACGGCTTCTCATTGGCTGGATGATGATACAATGAAAACGGCGCGTACGGAGGTGGCGGCCTCTATGTCCATAGATTTTGTTTCCGCGCTTTTATCCAGCGTTGCTTGCAGCGCCATCCATCGCAACAGATAGAGAACTGCGAGGAATGTAAGAAGTCTCCCTGTGCGCTCTTTCTTTATCAACTGCGCGCTTCCATGCATTGCTGAGTACACATCCGGAGTCTCTATTGAAATTATTTTCACATAGCCTAATTTCAAAAGCTTCCCTGTTGACAGAGTCGCAGGTATGGTGGAAAATATTATGAAATGACTGACGGAACAGCCATGGGTTCGCCACTGCCACCAGCCATAGCTAACTTTTTCATGGAGAATTTCGAAGAACGAGCGTTGAACAGTGCTCCCTTACATCCATCCTGCTTCTTCAGGTATGTTGACGATACATTTTTAATTTGGCCACATGCCAATCAGGCACTGCAGCAGTTTGTTGATCATTTGAATGGTTTGGTTCAAATGGCTCTGAGCACTATGGGACTCAACTGCTGTGGTCATCAGTCCCCTAGAACTTAGAACTACTTAAACCTAACTAACCTAAGGACATCACACACATCCATGCCCGAGGCAGGATTCGAACCTGCGACCGTAGCATTTGAATGGTTTACACCAGAACATAAGATTTACAGTGGAGGTGGAGAAGGATGGGAAGTTACCCTTCTTAGATGTGCTGGTGGCGCGAAAATCAGATGGAAGTCTCGGACATTCTGTGTACTGAAAACGACGCCTACAGATTTATATCTAAACGCACGTAGTTTTCACCACCCAGCTCAGAAGAGAGCTATGTTGAATACCTTGGTACACAGAGCAAGAACTATTTCGGACGAGGATTATCTCGGCTCCGAGATTAACCATCTGACGACGGTATTCAGAAAAAATGGATATCCTGATCATGATATCAGATCTACTCTGGTGAAGAAACCTAGGAAGGATGCTGTTCGAACAGATCAAGAGGACCAACACATCGCGCGGCTACCATTCTGCGGTGCAACGACCAGCAAGATCAGTAGAGTACTGAGCCAGCAGGGAATCAGACCAGTCTTCCGGCCACCCAGGAAGATTAAGGAAACGTTGCGACCCGTGAAAGATAATCTCTGCCTGAGAGTACAGGGAATTTACAGCATTCCTTGCGAGTGTGGCAAAAATTACGTGGGCCAGTCTACAAGAACTGTTGCCGATCGCTGTGTAGAACATCAGCGTTACCTGAAATACAGGTATCTAGAAAAATCAGCGGTGGCTGAGCACAGTTTGTTAAATAAACAATAGATTGTATTCGATGAAACAAGAATACTTGCTCACGCTTCAAACTACTAGAACTCTGTCATCATTTATGTAATTTTCTTTATCCCTTCTTTGATCGCAATCTTTCAATAATTTATTAAACTCTGCCGCTATTACTGATTTCTCTATGTCTCCACATCGTCTACCATTTCTTCTTCATTGACGTCATCAGACAAGTCCTCTCCTCCTTGTGAAGGCTTGGAAAGAACTGTTTCCACCTATCTGCTCTCTCCTCTACGCCCAACAATGGTATTCCCACTGCACTCTTAATTTCGACGCCCTTGCTTTTAATTTGATACAATGTTAGTCTGACTTCTCTGATGATGAATCAGTTCTTCCGAAAACCAGTTCTTTTTCTATTTCTTCACATTTTACCTGCATCCATTCCGCCTTAGCTTCTCTGCACTTCCTATACATTTAATTCCTAAGTGACTTATATATTTCTCTGAATATTTTTCTATTTCCTTCTTTCGTGGATCCGCTGAAGTATTGCTTCTGATACTCAGGGTTTCTCTGCAGTTACCTTCCTTATACCTACGTCTAAGTTCTGTGATTGCCAATTTCAGAGACGTCCATTTCTCTTCAGCTGAACTGCGTATTGTAGTATCCATTATCGCAGTATTTACAGCCCTTGAGAATTTCGAACGCATCCCGTCGTGTCTCTGTGGTTCAAAGTTCCACATTTTTGCTCATCGATTCTTCCGGACAAGTCTCGTTAAACTTCATCCAACTTTTAGTCATAACAAAATTGTAATCTGAGTCTGTAACTTCTCTTGTGTACGCCTTACACTCCAGTACCCGATTTCATAATATCTGTCTGACGATGACATCACCCAGCTGGAATATTCTCCTATTTCACTCCTTCTACATATTTGCCCCCCCCCCTGCTATTTTTAACGGTAAATTCGCTATTACTAACAGAAATATATTGCGGAACTCGTTTAGGCTTTATCCCTTCTCTTTCCTACTACCAAGTCCACATGTGCTGTCACTCTTTCTTCTGTTCCATCTTCAGAAATGAAGAGCTGATTATTCTATATTTCCTAGGGAGTTAATTTATTTTGTTAACAGGTTTTAGGCTTAAAAGGACATCACCAGAATTTAACTATCGTCGTCAAGGTAAGTACAATGTTCTTGAACAACATTGTAAAATATGTTGCTCATCAAGAATGTGGTGAGAGCATAGAGTAAATGACATCTTTCATAGTGTAGACGTAGTACAGTTAAAATGTTAAAAGCTAAACAGTAAATAAATATGAAGCGAGCAAACGAGAAACAACATTAACACTCAACTTGAAAAAACAGTGCCTATGAAACAAATTAAATTAAATTAACAATCCCAATAAAGTAAAATTAATATTCGGCAAGAGCATTGGGAAGTGGTACAGTAGTAGAGGCAAAGGTGGAACTGATAATAAAAAAATGGAGGACTAGAATTGATCTGGGCGTGCAGAAGGCACTGGAAATCAGCGAGAAAATGTGAATTTTTGGAAATGTGAAGTACTGAGCTGTGTAATATGAAGTCAGGATTGTGAGCCAAGTGTTTGTTGATTTCTGGTTTTCCAACTGGTTAAGTTTTTGGCCTTTGTTCGGTAAATGGAGAACATGTAACTTGCTGGTAGCTGTGGTCCAGATGTACTGAAAATGTAATAACATGAATGATGTATAGAAATAGCGGAAAAATGTATGTTTTCGCGTCATTGATTTGAACTGCCATCCGCTTGAATGAGAACTTGAGCAATGCACCATTTCGTTCGGTGAGTGTTGTACAAATCACTAAGTTTTTTGGCCGTGAAACTGCGCAATTCTGTTTAATGTAGTAACTAAGGAAGAAGGAAGTAGCTTTTAGAAATTTTTGGCACAGTATTTTAATATTTCGACAAAAATTCCCGTTTTCGTTCATTATCGACCAGTTTCAATTCTACGAGACAGACAATAAATAAAATAATTTTAAAAGTTGGAAGTGAAGCTACATAGTTTACGTCATTGAAGCCACACCAAGAAAGAAACAGAACATCTATCCTTAGCCTTTTGAGATAACCACATTGTCAGTAGGTATGAGAGGGAAGAGAGATGCTTGAAAAGTCTAATCCACTAGTTGGTATTCAACTAACTACTCAGATGCTATTCCACGTGCATTACTACATCTATACAAAATTGCAGAGAGCGTAAATGAGTATTTGTGTTCAAGATAACGTATAAAATTAGTGTAGTTTATATTACAGGTGCTGTGCATCTGTGGCGAGAAAATCTACAGAGTGACATTAATTAACTACAAGAAATAAAATCGTCGTAACTTCTGAGCAGTTTGCGTTAGGACGTTGAAACGGCACTGTTGGCCGCTGGGCGTGATGGGTATTAGTATGTGCTGTATGGCTTGGTTTAGCGACGAAGTACACTTTAATTTGGATGGGTTCGTCAATAAGGAAAATCGGCACATTTCGGGGACTGAGATTCTGCATTTCGCGCCCGAGAAGTCTCTTCACCCTCAACGGGTCACTGTGTGGTGTGTAGTGTCCAGTCACGGAATAATTGTTGCGATATTCCTTGATGGCACGGTGACTACCGAACGGTTCGTGAATGTTTTGGAAGATGATTTCATCCGAAAGTGACCCTGATTTCGACAAGATGTGCTTCATGCAGAACAGAGCTCGGCCCCATCGAAGTAGGAGAGTGTTTGATGTCCTGGAGGAGCACTTTGGCGACCACATTCTGGCTCTGCGGTACCCAAAGGCCACTGGCATTGGCCTCGATTGGCCACCATATTCTCCGGATCTGAATATATGCGATTCCTTTCTATGGGGCTATATTAAAGACAAGGTGTACAGCAATAAACCGAAAACCAATGCTGAGCTGAAAACAGCCATTCAGGAGGTCATCGAGAGTGGGTCATACAGAATTTCGTTATTCGTCTGCGCCACATCATTGCCAATGACGGCAGACATATATAACTTGTCATAATCTAAATCAGAATATCTATAGTGACGTTTACAAGCTGAATGAAGTGTGTGCACGCCGTAGTTTGTAACTAATTTACATTTGTTTTTATATAGCTCAATAACTGTCACCCTATACTATGTACAATGTACACCAAGAAGTTCAGAAAAATTAATTATAAAAACTATTTAAAATTTTACACTGTATAAAAATTAGTTTTTGCATTATCAGTATTGTCCCATCATAAACACAGTTAACTTCATATCCCAAAGCAGGGTCGTCTCTTACAGCACTGAACGCACATTAATTATGTACACGAACGTGCAGACAGAACTGACTCCTGAACGGAGCGCGCTGCTGTTTATGTACAAATCTAAAATTCCAGAATGTACAACTATAAGTAATTTCGAGAACCTTCCAGAAATGATTAACGGTAACTGACAAATAATTTCAGGTGCTTCGGTTTGAACAGACGACCCGGTCTGCTCTAGCCAACGACGCTAACCGCTACGCCACGTTGCATACAGCACAGCTCTTTCTAGTATGACTAGAGAGAGATCTTCTGAAGTGTAGACGAGTCTATAAGAGTGAAATATAGTGTATGACATCAGTTATTATTTTATATATACATACCATAATATTAAAAAAACTTTGAACATTTACAGGGATCTCTATGATGCAGACGATTTAGTTTCTGACCCGCAAAGGGCCTCTGCGTCTGCCCTTTTGCTTGTTAAACCGTGTGCCCTTTGTCGCTGGGCGGGAGAAACGCCTTTCGCAGCTTACAGAGCTTTCCTTCCGACGAAAGCAGCACGCAGCAGACCCCTCGGTATAATGTGTACACGTGATGTTTACATGCAGCTCCTGATGACAGTTGAAATGAAATTAATACACATTATAAAAATGGATATATATAAACGTGTATGTTCCACACCTCCACTAAACCACTGGACCGATTTCAACCAAAATTGGGGACCGATTACCTTTGCAGTCTGGTCCCTTCAACCCCACAAACCAACCAACCAACCAAACTTGCCACGTATTCAATTTCACAGTCAGTATCCACATACGCCGCTGCATCTACCTACAAAATTATGTCACTGTATGGCACATAAATCTGAAGATATGACACCATACACACTGAGGTGCGTGAAAACTGCTGCATTATTGAAGACGTTTAAATTTATATCTTCTTTGCTACTGACTCTTTTCGCTACTTATTTCGCAGACAGTATCCGCATATTCCAAGGAATGCAACTACACAAATATATTATTGTGCAACATATAGTTCAAGATATATAACATTGTAAATAATGAGATGTCTGAAAAATGCCACATCATCAGAAAAGTTTTAATACTTTTATTCTTTAGTACTAAGACACGTCTAATGTCGAGTCAACTTAAGGAAATCTCTGACACCTGCTAGAGCTTTTGACAGCTTTCAAATGCGAGGTGCAAACGGTCATAGGCGAAAACAACAGCTATCTATTGGGCTATGAAGAGGAGTTGCCATAGAGACGTTTACAAAATTGCGCTGTAGACACTTGAAGCATCAGCGCCCAGCATACAGAAAATATACGAGGTTACTCTGCATATATGTTTCTACGTTACGCATATTTCTTTGTACGACTGTTTCATAATTTCAAACGTATTTTCACTAATATGTGTAAACAAATTTTTTCGATATTACGCTACAAAAACAGTTCATACCGTCTTCTCGTTTCCAACTGAAAACTGGCAAAATGAGCAGCCGGGTAATGCTGGGTTTGCTACCTAATGTGTTTATAAAATGTCATCAAAATATTAAAATATAGTTCGTGCAAACTCATTCTCGTCATTTAACTGTTTATAAGGAACTTTTCGCTTAGCTACGTAAGTCTGTAGCTCCGCAAAGATGTCCAAGTGTATTCTCTAATCAGTTCTATGCAGCATTTTTAAATTTTCGTTCATATTAATAATACTATGTTTTCTTATTTAAGACGAAACATCAATACGAATTTGTTGCTCTATTACGTCTGTTCCTTGAATGTCGAAGAACTTATCAGTTTGTCCTATGTGTTCCTCCTTGTCGTCCTAACACGTAATTTTATGAACTCTACTTACTGAGAACTTACCTGCTGTTTAATACTATTCCGTGTTTGTATTGACTAAAAATAATGGTATAAACACTCTTAATTTGTTTTGATATGTCAATGCATGTGATATAGTGAAAGAGTAGCTAGTTGTCTGCGCACCATGTCAATAGCCTTTCTATGCATGGTGATCAATAGGCACATCCATCGACAACGTGGTTTTCTGAAAGTCCTTTGGAGTAAATTACTGTATCCTGTATTCTGCTTATGGTTTGACGTCATGTATTTTGAATGTTTTGATTTTGGCGTGATACGTATAGCTTCACTATTAACTTTTAGACTTATTTTAACTGTTGTCTATTCCGTAGATCTGAAGATGGTTCGTGGCTGCCGAAACTCTTAATTTGTTGTTGAAATTATAAATGATAGTGCCGCACAATAAACCACTTAAAATATTATTTCAAAAGCCACTGACCTCTCCATTACGACCACACTGTCTTTTCTAAAAAGTCATCAAGTACCGTTGATGTATAAATGATATAATAAATAATATTACTGCCAACGCAGACGTATTTCTCTTTAGAACTTATCAGTATCCACGTACAGGTTATCAGGAACTGTTTCTAATTTGCGATCAGCTTGTATCTAGATCAATAAGCCTTATTATCCACCACGTTTCAAATGCTTCTTTTCTCTTTCTGCCTGAACTGGTTCTCGTCCACGTTACACTTCCGTACAACGCTACACTGCAGACAAATATTTTCAGAAGAGACTTCTAAACACTTTCGTTTATATTCTATGTTATCAAATTCCTCTTTTTCACAAATGTTTTTCTTACTGATGACAGTCCACATTTTATATCTTCCCTACTTTGGTCATCATCAGTTATCTTGCTTCCAAATAGCAAAACTCATCTCCTACGTTTAATGTCTCATTTCCTAAACTAATTTCTCCAGCATCGATTGATTTTAGTCTACTACATTCCATTACCCTTGTTTTACATTTGTTGATGTTCATCTTCTACACTCTTTTCAATACACTATCCGTTCCGTTCAATTCCACTTCCAAGTCCTTAGCTGTCTATGACACAATGACAGTGTCATTGTCAAATTACGAAGCTTTTGTCTCTTCTGCCGCAGCTTTAATTCTGTTTCCAAATTTTTCCTTTGGTTCCCTTCACACCTTTTCCACTGTACGGGCTGAACAACATAGGATCAAGGCTACAACCCTGTCCAGTTCCTTCTCAGCTGTCTCTTCCTTTCATCTTCTTTGGCTCTTATAACTCCAGTCTGGTTTCCGTTATAGTTGTAAATGGTGTTTGAGTCCCTTTATTTTATCCCTGCTACCTGCAAAATTTCAAAAGGTGTAGTCCAGTCCACATTGTCGAAAGCTATGTCTAACTCAACCAATATTATAAAAATTTGCCTTTCTTCAACCTATCTTTTAAGATCAAAAGCTGTCTAAATCTACAAATATTATAAAAATCCGCCTTTCTTCAACCTATCCTTTAAGATTCATCGTATGGTCAATATTGTCTCACGTGTTACTACATTGTTTCCGGAACCCAACCAAACTGACCTCCCCTCAGGTCGGCCTGTACCAATATTTTCATTTATCTGTAATGCTTGTCAATATTTTGTAATCATGACTTATTAAAATGATGAACAGTGAGTAAAATTCACATCCGTCAGGAACTGCCTACTTTGGAACTGGAATTTTACATCCTTTTTGAAGTCTAAGGATTTTATAAGCTACCTCCTTTATAGGCGAAGTCAGTTCATTAACATTTTCCAACGAATCTTTTTCGGCATCTACTTTTGCTCCAACTATTTTTTCAATATAAGTGACTCTGGAGGCATATATAACTGTTTCCAATGATTCGTCACAAGTAAAATCGAGCAACTGTTTATCCTGAACAAACTATTCTCATTAATTCTGCATTTCGCTAAAATTTTCTTTCTTTGTGACTCTGCTACATACAGGCTGTAAATTTTAAGTTGACAAACCAGAATAACTCGAAAAATAAGCTTCACACAAAAAAATGTGTAGAATTCAAAGTAGAGTATTTTCGAGGGGGGTCATCTGCTGGTGCTAAAGTTAGCCCTCCACCCCAGCCCCTGGGGGTGGGGCGGGAGGCAACTTTAAAGTGTCAAATAGGAACCCCCATTTTTTATTGCAGAATCAGATTCTACATAAAACACTACGTACTTTTTGTCTTAAACATTTGTTTTGATTCTTGGTAGTTGACACTGTAATTCAAGAAAATCCATGTTCTCATTTTTGCGTGGTAAATGGTTACGGATAAATACAAAATACTTATTTATTCGTAAATTTTGCCCAACCTATGAGGGGAGAGGGAGAGTTTTGGTTTTAGAGAATCAAAACTTACGAATAAATATTTTGTATTTATCCGAAACCAATTGCCACTCAAAAATGAGAGCAAATGTTTAAGACAAAATGTAAGTAGTTTTTTATGTAGAATCTGATTCTGCAATAAAAAAATGGGAGTTCCCATTTGAAATTTTCAAGTTGCCTCCCGCCCAACCCCCATGGGGCTGGGGTGGTGGAAAAATTTTAGCACTAGCAGATGTCCCCCTCGTAAATAATCAGCTTTGGATTCTACACATTTTTTCGTGTGAAGCTAATTTTTCGAGTTATTACGGTTTGTCAACTTAAAATTTACACCCTGTATAGCAGCTTCATAAACGAACAGCCACACTGGGTTTCCGGTGTTATCCACCAGATCATGTCTAGCTTTCGTAGACCAAACTAATCCTATAACATTGTATTAGGGTACAACCAATGTTCATTTTACGTATGACCATTTCATCTCGTTAAGAAGGAACGTCCTTTTGAGGTATTGCTGGTAGGAAAAGCTAAATCCAGTCAATATTGTGGTGCGATATAGAGTAAACGTATTTTATCTACTAGGCGACAGTACGAAACTTGATCCTTTTCCTTGGGGGATTAAAGGAATGCGATATCACCCTCGGCGGCGTTATCTAATGCTGTCTGATGTACGTGGACAGAGTAAGCTGAGTTTCACAAGAGCTCTGTTTATGGAAACTATATTGACTCCTATGTCGAAATTTTGTCGTTCTACAAAATAGTTACACGAAGTGAGCATAGAGAGGACTGATGTCAACGATATATGGCTCTAATATTGTCCGCCGAGCCTTCTTGGTAACGGAAATGACTTAAACCTTTTTTTTTCAATCGTCAGGAATGCTTTGTGATCTATAATGAACTGCTGCCAGAAGGTGAGCACTTTATCTCATAATAACCATACAGAATCATATTATCCATATAGAACCGTATAGGCACTTTTTGCGTGATTTCAGGTTAGATCACATCTTTCGATTCCTTCTTAACATACGTCATAGCAAGCAGTCTTCCACATCGTGACGCCGATCGATGCTGCCAGTAATAGTAGCCGAAACTTTGATAGTTCGATCACATCATGTCACAGTCACACTGATAATATGTTATTGAAATAAAGTTAATTAATGTGATATTTCAAATTGTTTAGTTGCCTAAGTGATAGCTGTTCTCATGTTGTACTTACATTCATTCCAAGTGTAATATTTTAGTTGCCCTGTGGTCGAAACATATAATAACGCAGGTATGACATTTTACATCACAAAGAATCTCTGTCTCTCTCTCTCCCTCCTGCCCTTCCGCTCTCTCTCTCTCTCTCTCTCTCTATCTCTCTCGCTCGCTGTGAGTGTGTGTGTGTGTGTGTGTGTGTGTGTGTATGTGTGTGTGTCGGAGTCTAGGGTGGTATGTCACCTCAAGAAGAGGGAACATTTTTATGCCTGTATTCAAAGTCTAATGAAGAAATACTGTATACATACACTATGTGCTCAAAAGTATTCGGACACCTGGCTGAAAATGACTTACAAGTTCGTGGCGCCCTCCATCGGTAATGCTGGAATTCAATATGGTGTTGGCCCTCCCTTAGCCTTGATGACAGTTTCCACTCACGCAGGCATACGTTTAATCACGCGCTGAAACGTTTCTTGGGAAATGGCAGCCCATTCTTCACGGAGTGCTGCGCTGAGTATAGGTATCGATGTCGGTCGGTGAGGCCTGGCACGAGGTCGGCGTTCCAAAACATCCCGAAGGTGTTCTACAGCATTCAGGTGAGGACTCCGTGCAGGGAAGTCCATTACAGGAATGTTATTGTCGTGTAACCACTCCGCCACAGGCCGTGCAGTACGAACACGTGCTCGATCGTGTTGAAAGATGCAATAGCCGTCCCCGAATTGCTCTTCAATAGTGGGAAGGAAGAAGGTGCTTAAAACATCAGTGTAGTCCTGTGCTGTGATAGTGCCACGCAAAACAACAGTGGGTGGGCGCTCCATCCTTAAAAAACACGACCACACCATAAAAAAAAAATGGTTCAAATGGCTCCGAGCACTATGGGACTTAACATCTGAGGTCATCTGTCCCCTAGAACTTAGAACTACTTAAACCTAACTAACCTAAGGACATCACACACATCCATACCCGACGCAGGACTCGAATCTGCGACCGTAGAATCCAATTTACGCTAATTTTAGTATGTTAACACCCTGCCATCGGATCGTCACATTGTGTACCGTGATTTGTCACTCCACACATCGTTTTTCCACTTTTCAATCTTCCAATGTTTAACCTCCTTACACCAAGTGAGGCGTCGTTTGGCATTTACTGGTGTGATGTGAGGCTTATGAGCAGCCGCTCGACCATGAAATCCAAGTTTTCTCACCTCCTACCTAACTGTCATGGTACTTGCAGTGGATCCTGATGCAGTTTGGAATTCCTGTGTGATGGTCTGGATAGATGTCTGCCTGTTTCACATTACGACCCTCTTCAACTGTCGGTGGTGTCCGTCAGTCAACAGACGAGGTCAGCATGTAGCCTTTTGTGTCGTACGTGTCCTTTCACGTTTCCACTAATCAAATCAAGAACAGTGGACCTAGGGATGTTTAGGAGTGCGGAAATCTCACGTACAGACGTATGACACAACTGACACGGAATCACCTGACCACTTTCGAAGTCCGTGAGTTCTGCGGAGCGCCACATTCTTCTCTCTCAAGATGTCTAATGACTACTGAGGTCGCTGATATGGAGTACCTGGCAGTAGGTGTCATCAAAATGCACCTAATATGAAAAACGTATGTTTTTGTGGGTGTCCTGATACTTTTTATCACATAGTGTATGTATATTTTACATAGCGTCAGTCCTTGGGGGAGATCTGAAGGTTGTATTATTGTTAAAGAATATTGCACACTTGATTCTTCAAAAATAGTACACATAAATATGGTGTCTCAAGCCCACGAGGCCAAAGATTTGCAGATGGCAGAGGGTCCTCAAATTTGTATTTTCAGGTTAGGAACTTTTTTTGGGGGGAGGTCGTCGGCCTTATGACAGGTTCGAAGCGAATTACTCTTCTGTGCCAACCTCTTCATTTCAGAGTAGTACTTGCATCGTCCGTCCTCAATTATTCGTCTCGGTTTTCCTCCATCCTCTACAGCTCCCTCAAGTACCATGACAGTTATTCCTTGACGTCTTAACACGGTTCCTGTTTTCCTGTTCCTTCTACTTGTCACTGTTTTCGCATTTTCGTTTCCTCGTCTATTCTTCAGGGAACCTGCTCATTCCATAGCATATCAAATGAGATAATTTTCAGCATTCTGCTTTAGCACCACACCTCAGACGTTACGAGTCACTTCGTTTCCTGCTTTCCCCACAGTCCACGATTCACTACCACAAAAAAATGGCTCTGAGCGCTATGGGACTTAACATCTGAGGTCATAAGTCCCCTAGAACTTAGAATTACTTAAACCTAACTAACCTAAGGACATCACACACATCCATGCCCGAGGCAGGATTCGAACCTGCGACCGTAGCGGTCGCGCGGGTCCAGACTGAAGCGCCTAGAACCGCTCGGCCACTCCGGCCGGCTTCACTACCACACAATGCTGTGTTACAGACGACATTCCCAGAAATTCCTCAAATCAAGGCTAATGTTTGATACCAGCAGACATCTCTTGGGCAGAAAGGACTCTATGCCCGTGCTAATCTGCTTTTTATGTCGTCCTCGCTTCGCCCCTCATGTGCTTTTTGCTTCCGAGGTAGCAGAATTCCCTTAACTTTACTTCGTGGCTGCTAGTTTGAAGTTAAGCAACTCTAGTTCCTGCTTGTTTTCATTACTTTCGTCGGTTTACCCTCAATTTGTATTTTGTAATCAGTAGGCAGTCCATTCCATTCAACAGGTGCTGTAATTGTCTTCACTCCTACTGAGGACAGCAGTGTCATCAACCAATCTTATCAGTGATATTCTTTCAAGCTGAACTTTAGCCCCACTCTATAAACTCTCTTTTACTTCCGTTGTTGGTTCTTGGAAGTAATGATCGAGCATTAGCTATGGTAAGGTGTAGGATTGGTAAGCAGGACACATGGGCTGCTGGAGTGGAATGCTGACCCCATTTGAGGGTACAAACATTTATTTTCACCGCTTTAATTAAAACAGACGAATGGAAAAACTGGTAGAAGCGGACCTCGGGGAAGATCAGTTTGGATTCCGTAGAAATGTTGGAACACGTGAGGCAATACTGACCCTACGACTTATCTTAGAAAACAGATTAAGGAAAGGCAAACCTACGTTTCTAGCATTTGTAGGCTTAGAGAAAGCTTTTGACAATGTTGACTGGAATACTCTCTTTCAAATTCTGAAGGTGGCAGGGGTAAAATACAGGGAGCGAAAGGCTATTTACAATTTGTACAGAAACCAGATGGCAGTTATAAGAGTCGAGGGGCATGAAAGGGAAGCAGTGGTTGGGAAGGGAGTGAGACAGGGTTGTAGCCTGTCCCCGATTCTATTCAATCTATATATTGAGCAAGCAGGAAAGGAAACAAAAGAAAAATTCGGAGTAGGTATTAAAATCCAAGGAGAAGAAATAAAAACTTTCAGGTTCGCCGATGACATTGTAATTCCGTCAGAGACAGCAAAGGACTTGGAAGACCAGTTGAATGGAATGGACAGGGTCTTGAAAGGAGGATATAAGATGAACATCAACAAAAGCAAAACGAGGATAATGGAATGTAGTCGAATTAAGTCGGGTGATGCTGAGGGAATTAGATTAGGAAATGAGGCACTTGAAGTAGTAAAGGAGTTTTACTATTTGTGGAGCAAAATAACTGATGATGGTCGAAGTAGAGAGGATATAAAATGTAGACTGGCAATGGCAAGGAAAGCGTTTCTGAAGAAGAGAAATTTGTTAACATCGAGTATAGATTTAAGTGTCAGGAAGTCGTTTCTGAAAGTATTTGTATGGAGTGTAGCCATGTATGGAAGTGAAACATGGACAATAAATAGTTTGGACAAGAAGAGAATAGAAGCTTTCGAAATGTGGTGGTACAGAAGAATGTTGAAGATTAGGTGGGTAGATCACGTAACTAATGAGGAGGTATTGAATGGGATTGGGGAGAAGAGAAGTTTGTGGCACAACTTGACTAGAAGAAGGGATCGGCTGGTAGGACATGTCCTGAGGCGTGAAGGGATCACAAATTTAGCATTGGAGGGCAGCGTGGAGGGTAAAAATCGTAGAGGGAGACCAAGAGATGAATACACTAAGCAGATTCAGAAGGATTTAGGTTGCAGTAGGTACTGGGAGATGAAGGAGCTTGCACAGGATAGATTAGCATGGAGAGCTGCATCAAACCAGTCTCAGCACTGAAGACCACAACAACAACAACAATTAAAACACAGCACTAGTAACAACATAATGATTAATTAGCATTTGGAAATTGCGGTGATCTACGTCGAATGAAGCAATGAGAATAATTTTAAAAAATTAAAGGAAAAACAGCCTTGCGGGGCCAACTTTAAATTAATAGAAATTACTTTTCCGAAACATAACTTTAACAGAACTGCAGATCTGAGCTCACTAGTTGTGAAATTAAGTCAATTATCAATCCTTGTGAATATGAAAAATAACAATTTGTAAAAGCTATTGGATTTCAAAAATACTCAAATAGCAAGATATCATAAATACGTGAATTAAATTAACTATTATGGAAAACATTCGGTAATATGATGTTATGATAGCCTGAAAGATCTACACAGCTATCAGCACATTCTCGACGTTAGGCGTTCACATCGGCCGCGCGTCTGAATTCCTTGCTCGAGAGTTCAAGTGACAACAACAGGCAGGGGGGCCTACGCACACCAATAACGGCTTCTAGAACACACAAACCCAGTATTAATACACAGCCAAGCACTGGATAGCGGCAAATTTAGCAAGAGATGTTAAACGTTATTGTGTGATAACACTATTAAAGCAATAGTTCATTAAACAGTCTCCAATGACGTGAAAGTTCACTGGTTAAATTTATAAACCACAACTAGATCAAGGTGATAATGACCAGACAATCCATACACAACGTTAAATACCAAAGCACCGTTTGAGGGCGCAAATTGTTACTATGATAGTTGCCAATAAAGAAGAAGTTTGCAGTTCTAATTCAAATTGGCGGCTGAACTTTTATACAGAGAATAAACATTAATTAATAAAGCTGACGACTTAACATATTCACAATAATAATAAGAAAGGAAGCGCCCAATATCGGCCACACTTGTAATTCAAAATAAATGCAACGGGACCAGGACACAGCGCAGATAGAGATACCAAGTATCCCGGACCCACGTCCAAGCAGATTAAGGAATGACTAGCGGAAATCAAATTGGCTACACGGAGCAATCACATAAAAATTTCCACCACCAAATGGCTCACCATTTAAAGTTAATCCAGGGTAAACTCCCCCGCTCTCCTCATGATTGGGGATAGACAGAGCCTAATGTTGAGCGGTGACTTCTTCCGCTGTCCAGTTCCGCTCGCCGCCAGACACAGGCGCCGGAATGTCAACACCGTGCGTCCTCGCAGACTACATCCCTATTTTGCATCCTTCTTAATCCGAACACTTGTTTCTTGGTATTCCATTCATATAGTTCTCTCTTGCAATAAGGAACTAACAGAAGGAAGTGAATTATTCTTTAACTGATGTAAAGTACTTCGTCTTCATGACACCAGTGCGGGATATTACAAACCATCGCGACTGTCAGTACCAATGCGTGATTTGAATGGTAATATATTGAATGAACTGAAGTGGGTGTTGAGAATTATTTTGGTTCATTACTTGTAACTTACAAGCTGTTTTTGAGAGTAGTTGTAATTGCTTTTCACGCGTTATCTCCACAGTGTATTACTGTCACTATATCATTATCACTGTGCATTTCGTGGTAATGTTAACAGATGCTTATTGATGAACTGACAAACCAACACTATCTCCTCAAATTCTACTGTGCGAACAATTGTTTGTCGTGAGCGTCATCAATACTCTGTCGTTTGAATGACCCACTTGCCGGCCGCGGTGGTCTAGCGGTTCTGGCGCTGCAGTCCGGAGCCGCGGGACTGCTACGGTCGCGGGTTCGAATCCCGCCTCGGGTATGGGTGTGTGTGATGTCCTTAGGTTAGTTAGGTTTAAGTAGTTCTAAGTTCTAGGGGACTTATGACCTAAGATGTTGAGTCCCATAGTGCTCAGAGCCATTTGAACCATTTTTGACCCACTTCCTCGTACGGTTCTACGTTAGGTCACAAATATCTTCCAATAAGAAAACTGCTGTTGAGAAATCGTTCTGCTTGTCATTGAAATACAAGGGTGTACTAAATGTAGTGTCTCCGAATTTATGTGAAAACTCGTTAAGCCGTTAAGATAAAACAAACATTATTAACATTATACATCTTTATTCTACGTGTCTACATTTAACATAGTCACCCTGCCGACCAACACATTTCGTCCAACGAGAGACCACTTTGTTGATATTGCCACTGTAGAATGTTTGCCATGATGGGGTCACAACCTAACCTCTCCTAGCACCACTTCATCACTATCAGAAGGAAGTCCTCGAAGGCGTTCTTCAAGCTTTGTCAACAAATGAAAATTGGATAGCGTCAAGTCGAGACTATATGGAAAATGATCGATGAGAGTGAATGAATGTGTGGGAATGCTGCAGAAGACGCAGTGGTCATGTTGAAAGAGATGGTGCATGATTTGTGGACGAACTATTCGATTTATAACTTCGATTACAGTACGATGTTTCTCATGCACCGACATAGTTACGATACAAACCGCCATGTTACACGCTACAATTCTGAATCCTCTAGCGGCAGAGGTCTGCAAATATGTAGACATGAAGAATAAAGATCTGGAATATTCATAAGGTTTTTTATTGAAATACCATTAAGAGATTTCACGTAAGAAATTCGGAGGCATTGTTTTTCAGCTCGCCCTCTTAGTAGGTTGCGAATGGGGTTGCGATTGCGAAATAGCCACAATGAATGAAATACACTGTACCCAACATGGTGACTACTTGCTCAATAATGTGTTGGTTTATCTTTGGAACGCAATATGACACCGATTTTGTGTGCTTGTAAATTTCGTGTGTTTCCGGAGATATGTCTACTCAGAAGTCACACAGCCGCGCGGGGTAGCGGCGCAGTCTAGGGCGCCTTGCCACGGTTCGCGCGGCTCCCCCCGTCGGAGGTTCGACTCCTCCGTCGGGCATGGTATGTGTGTCGTCCTTAGCGTAAGTTAGTTTAAGTTAGATTAAGCAGTGCTTAATCCTAGGGACCGATGACCTCAGCAGTTTGGTCCCATAGGAACTTACAATAAATTTGCAATTTTCAGAAGTCATACAATTCCCATGAATTACGAGCGAGTGGTTGATGGGCGCTATAACGTCTCAGACCCGTTCCATCAAGTACAGATCAGGCGAAATTGGTGGCCAAGACATCAACATAACTTCACCGTCGTGCTCCGCAACCACTGTAGTTTGATTCTGGCTTTCTGAGAAGGACTTTTACAGAGGGCAGAGGAAAATTGGGAAACACCAAAAACACAACTTTTTGTAGTGCCTGATACGGTGTAGTAAAACGGTTGACGTTCAGACAGCTGCCAACCGTCTCGAAATGGATAAATACAGGCCCTGAATGCTTTTCAGGGGAATCGTATACCGTTCTTCCTGCAAAATAACGGCAATTTCGTGTAACGACGATGTAGGTGGATAATGATCACGTGACCTACTCACCAAAGTAGAGCACAAATGCTCAATAATACTGAGATCTGGTGACTGCTGTGGCCATGGGACGTGCGAAAATTGACCCTCTTGGTCTCAAAATCAGTCCTGGGCGGTGCGACTGTGGGAAGAGGGACTCTGTTATTTTGGAACACAGTATCACAATTGGGGAACATTGTACCATGGGATGGACCTGATCAGGTGAAAATCGTTGACAGTAATATGACCTTGCAAAGAACCCTTTGGGCCCGTGGGATAGCATGATATGACTACCGGTGTCATCACCGAAAGCCCGCCGGTTTCACTCTTGGGATGTATAATTGGCCAGAAATTGGAAATAGTGTACAACGCGACTCATTCGACCCTATGACTTTCTTCCATTGCTCGACAGTACACTTTTTATGGCTCCATCACCAAGTTTTCCTGTTATGGGCATTTGCGTCACTGATGACTTTTTCTGGAATTCCAGCTCGCCCTTCACTTCCCTGGTTATGGAACTCCCTTCGTGTTGTTTTTGTGCTAACAGACTTCTCGAATGCGACTTCATGTCTGAAGTGACTTTTGCAGCTGTCGTCCTCTTGTTTTTCGTCACTCTCCAGTGACCGCCTGGAAGGATGGCTTACATTTCTTCTTACAACACTCGTGCTGCAGACATTTCCAATTTCTGGCGGAGTTTACGTCCCAGTGAAACACGGCCGGGTTCCGGTGATATGGGCAGCCATATCTTGGTATTTCATGGGCCCAAAGGGCACTTCGCGAGGTCACATTACCGCCAATGGTTTTATCACTATTTTGGCTGATCAGGAATATCCCATGGTGCAAGATTTGTTTCAAAGATGAACAGTCAGTGAACTCGTCCTATCGTAAATGACGATGTCACTGGGTCAAATTTCCCTAGATGCATTCTGCATTGGCTCATGGTCGACACTTGCCCTGAGCTACATCTCCGAAACGATTGTTTCTGCACCAACACTGCACTCCGTCGGGCGATCTACCACAGATTGTCGCTAATCCTGTTTTGCACGTCGGGTGGGACTTCGACATCCACGTTCTGTTGTAAGGTGTCAGTGTCCAGCACCTTGTCATGTACTCATCCTGCAGTCACTTTCCATAGGTGCTCACGACAGCTGCACGCGAACGGCCGACCAACTTCGCCCTTTAGGAGATGCTCATCCCCAGGCCCTTCGTCACTGTCGGTTATGTGAGTGGATTTCCCCACTTGTTGCCTCAGTCGTCGGTAGCATGATTCCTCACACCTCCTTTTATATGCTTTCCTTTCCTTATCACGTGTCAGTAACGTCACTAGCTTGTATTGTATTCCGATGTGGACAGTGGTCACAATGTTGTGATTCACCACTGCACGAATACCTATATATAACGATCGAGTGTAGTTACGCAACTACTATTTCCAGATAAAAGCTTTACCAGCTACCGACCGACAAATAAAATTCTCTTTCGAAAATTATGGAGAAGGCCAATCTGTGCTTTGCGGGAACTACATCATGCTACTGCGCCTTATATGTTTCGAAGTTCTCTTAAGGAGTAATACTTCGCCTCTGACTACCAGTCATGAACTGAAAACAGTGGTAAGCTGCTCGCAGACATGGTTTTCTGCGTCGTGTCACCAGTTCCGGTGTGACAAACAATTTCCTGTGACGAAACATATGCAATTCAAAAACATGTATCTCAGAAGTATAGCTCACATTGCTTATTTGAAGCCTCGTACGACCTGAAATATTCAGTTCCGACTCTTGGTCCTTTCTCTCACAGTAATTAAATCGGATGCCCATCTGCCGTTTCACCCAAGGTTTTAACGAGGAGTGACATGTTTTTATACGCAGTTGCAACCTGGAAGTCTTGGCACATGAAGTATTAGTTTTCTTTCATCCTATCGTAAGTGGATTGTCCTGTGCTGTCCGAGCTCTTCTTTTGACAGTGTTTTGGAGATATATTACTAACCGTGCATGGTTCAGATCGGATGCCCAGCTGCCGATTCATTCGAGGCTTTACCGAGGAGTGACATGTTTTTGTGCTCACGTGTTACCTGGAAGTCGTGCCACATGAAGTATTAGTTTCGTTTCATCCTATCATACGTGGATTGTCATGCGCTGTCCGAGCTCGGCTTTTGACAGTGTTTTGGAGATGTATTACAGATCATGCATGGTTCCGATCGGATGGCCATCTCCCGTTGCATCCAAGGTTTTGCCGAGGACAGACATGCTTTTATGCTCACTTCCATCTTCGAAGTCGTAGCTCTTGATGTATAAGTTTTATGTGATATGAAGATATATCTCCTGTGTGTGAAACCGGTCGTCGTACAGTGAAAACGCAATAAACAGCTATTGCGGATTTGGACTTTCACTCAGTTTAATATACACTCCTGGAAATGGAAAAAAGAACACATTGACACCGGTGTGTCAGACCCACCATACTTGCTCCGGACACTGCGAGAGGGCTGTACAAGCAATGATCACACGCACGGCACAGCGGACACACCAGGAACCGCGGTGTTGGCCGTCGAATGGCGCTAGCTGCGCAGCATTTGTGCACCGCCGCCGTCAGTGTCAGCCAGTTTGCCGTGGCATACGGAGCTCCATCGCAGTCTTTAACACTGGTAGCATGCCGCGACAGCGTGGACGTGAACCGTATGTGCAGTTGACGGACTTTGAGCGAGGGCGTATAGTGGGCATGCGGGAGGCCGGGTGGACGTACCGCCGAATTGCTCAACACGTGGGGCGTGAGGTCTCCACAGTACATCGATGTTGTCGCCAGTGGTCGGCGGAAGGTGCACGTGCCCGTCGACCTGGGACCGGACCGCAGCGACGCACGGATGCACGCCAAGACCGTAGGATCCTACGCAGTGCCGTAGGGGACCGCACCGCCACTTCCCAGCAAATTAGGGACACTGTTGCTCCTGGGGTATCGGCGAGGACCATTCGCAACCGTCTCCATGAAGCTGGGCTACGGTCCCGCACACCGTTAGGCCGTCTTCCGCTCACGCCCCAACATCGTGCAGCCCGCCTCCAGTGGTGTCGCGACAGGCGTGAATGGAGGGACGAATGGAGACGTGTCGTCTTCAACGATGAGAGTCGCTTCTGCCTTGGTGCCAATGATGGTCGTATGCGTGTTTGGCGCCGTGCAGGTGAGCGCCACAATCAGGACTGCATACGACCGAGGCACACAGGGCCAACACCCGGCATCATGGTGTGGGGAGCGATCTCCTACACTGGCCGTACACCACTGGTGATCGTCGAGGGGACACTGAATAGTGCACGGTACATCCAAACCGTCATCGAACCCATCGTTCTACCATTCCTAGACCGGCAAGGGAACTTGCTGTTCCAACAGGACAATGCACGTCCGCATGTATCCCGTGCCACCCAACGTGCTCTAGAAGGTGTAAGTCAACTACCCTGGCCAGCAAGATCTCCGGATCTGTCCCCCATTGAGCATGTTTGGGACTGGATGAAGCGTCGTCTCAAGCGGTCTGCACGTCCAGCACGAACGCTGGTCCAACTGAGGCGCCAGGTGGAAATGGCGTGGCAAGCCGTTCCACAGGACTACATCCAGCATCTCTACGATCTTCTCCATGGGAGAATAGCAGCCTGCATTGCTGCGAAAGGTGGATATACACTGTACTAGTGCCGACATTGTGCATGCTCTGTTGCCTGTGTCTATGTGCCTGTGGTTCTGTCAGTGTGATCATGTGATGTATCTGACCCCAGAAATGTGTCAATAAAGTTTCCCCTTCCTGGGACAATGAATTCACGGTGTTCTTATTTCAATTTCCAGGAGTGTAGACTATTTTACCATCTCAAATTTTAAAATGTGTGATTGTCCTTCACGTTATTTACAAGTTTTTTTTTTTGCTGTGGTTGCCCGACCTCTTACCTTGTTCGTAATTAGATTAGGATTCTCTACCATATGTCTAATTTTAATTTTGTCTAAATTTAATTCAGCCCGCAAACAACCACAGCTACTTAATTCCCTTCCCGCGCCCGGGTTCCCGGGTTCGATTCCCGGCGGGGTCAGGGATTTTCTCTGCATCGTGATGACTGAGTGTTGTGTGATGTCCTTAGGTTAGTTAGGTTTAAGTAGTTCTAAGTTCTAGGGGACTGATGACCATAGATGTTAAGTCCCATAGTGCTCAGAGCCATTTGAACCATTTGAAGCTACTTAATTCTCAGCGAACATATGTTTTTGTTTGTTTCAGGTTTCCTAGTTCACAACAACGGACTTCCTGCAATGAATTCCACATCTGCCTTGCTGGAAATTTTGAGACCTCTTCACCTTTTCTGCAAGATTCTGGGCTTAAATACGTTTACAATAGACAGAAGAAGATGTGTAGTTAAATCCGCTCTTGCCGATGTCCTCTATGGTTTTATGTGGATTGTTATACACACTTTATCACTAATAATGAACATAACATGCAACTGGTCGTCAATTATTACGTCAGGTGTCACTGGCGTGATGATGCTAGTAGAGATGTCCGCAAGTTTCGCCACGACCATGATCGTTATAATCAAAGATCTCACGAGCGTGCACGTCTACAATAGAATCCTGCTTCATATTTCTTTCTGTGACCGGATTATTGATTCGGACCCCAGCTCTGGTAAAAGGTGGAAGAAACTTTTAGTGGCGGCCGAGCTGATACTGCCCCTGATAACGTGGTTCGACACAGTGAAGCGTTTCATAAAGGTCTTCGCCGACAACGTAAATCGCATTCGGCTGGTGCTGTATGCGGTGCAGTTGTTGGTGGCGTGGACTGCAGTTCTGAGATTCGCAAATCTCCTGCTCCTGATGAAATCACGCTTTGCGTTGTTGAACGGGCAACTTTCGAGGTTGAGAGAAGTGGTTGAGGAAGTAGATGTAGCGCATCCTCGTGTGTGGCTCAGGTTACGTGGCGAGCTTAACTCGGTTGACGATTACGGTAGGCTACAGTTAGAACGGCGCCTACATTCGTTGAGGAGAGTGCACAGTGTGCTGTGCGACCTGCTTGAAGATGTCCTCGGCCTACACGAGGTGTTCATTTCGGCCTACCTGGTGCAGATGCTGGTGCACGCGGTTCGGCTGTGCTTCCTGCTGCTGCGCGGCCGCTCTTCTGGGCCCACCTTGTCCTCGGCGGCGTATGTGGCGAGCCACGCGGTGCGCCTGTTTGCGGTGGTGGTGCTGCTCGCCGTACCGCCGCACCTGACTGCTGGAGAGGCGAGGCGGTGCTCTGGTCTGGTCGACCAGCTTCTACTGTGCGTGCGGCGACGCTGCACCACCAGGAGGCGGCTGCTGCTCTTCTCTCAGCAGGCGCGCCGCAGGTTGCCTACCTTCAACGCGTGCGGGCTGCTCACCCTGGACCTGTGGGTCATCCATCTCATGCTGTCTGTCTTTGTCAACTACACCGTGCTGCTCCTCACCTTAGGGTAGACAGGAAAGCTCTTAACTTTGAAAACTGGCAGTTACTTTGCAACTTCCAAAAAAGGACAGAAGCTGAAATAATGAATTAAAATTTGGCGACTTGAACTCGGGTCTCCCGATTATTACACAGAAGTGGTATCCTCTACACCCCTAGCACTGGGACTAACACAGCTGTACAGAATAATCTACTCCAGTGCCTTCAATAACACACATTTCAATTCACACCTCAGCCCATCTTGACTTTCCCCTTCTTAAATCGTTAGCGTTTCCAAGGCTCTCCCATACTGGAATAGCGCCCCAATTTTATACATAATGGGGAAACCCTGTCTGTACCTCTGGTGGAGGTTATAACACTCTATCGTCCGCTACTGCTATACCATAACCTCCAAGCTTAAGGCAGTTCGTATAAAGAAATTATTCTTATTCAAGTGATTATAGTATGAAGAAGCAGAGCAGTGTTACCCTCTGAGAGGAATTTTGGTATATTGACCGCGTTGTACCTAACGGAGGTGGCTTATCGGAAGTGAAAGTCAGAATTACGTAAATATTTAAACAGTTCAAAGGATAAAGAAAACGGTCACCAGCCTAATTAGGCAAGAGAATGATTAACATTCTCGTTCAAGAAAATAAGTATGAGTAACTTTAACGGACAAACACAACCTAGATTTTGCCGTACGCGAGTGCAATGAACTCTGTCACCTGCATATGTTCACGTTAAAGAAAATGCTAACAGTTATAAGATAACGTGGCTATTTGCATAATGGCAACAGAAAACGACATATACTTTTACCTTCAAGGTTTGTTCAAACTGAATGGTCTCAATACTATTACTGTCAATATTCACTATAGAATCATAAAATAGGCATAGGTCCAATATTACTTTTCAAACATTTTCCTATCTTATAAAAAAAATTGTAAATGTAGTTAACTGCAAATATGAACTGGTCATAAGTTAAGTCTCTCTCTCTCTCTCGCAGCTAAATACTTTTCTAATTAGAATGAAAGTTAAATGTATTTCACTAACAAATAATTTCTCACTGAATTTTGAATAAAGAAATTATTGTTTTCACAAATAGTGGTCTTTCTATTAATTGTCATTTATCATGAGCATAAAGGATAACCAGTGGATCCTATTACACTATTAATATGCACTTTCAATACCCAAAAGAAACAAGTGCTTAGCAAGCATGAGTATATAACCTTCCACTATTGCAGTTTTCCAGTTTTACTACAGTGAGACACAAAATTAACATATTTGTAAGATACTGACTCACCTTTTGCGATTTACAACAAGCAGTAATGTGATCATTTACTAAGCAAAACTTTTAATTTTGAAGTTGGCAAAAACACTAGGCTTTAATGTTCTTTCAATAAGGACACTCGGTAATCACATTAGTTCAAACGGAGAGGAACCTGAGAGGTGTTGTGATAAGGAAAAAAATCACGGTAGGTACATAAATTCAGTTATAAATTATCTTATATTTGAGCACACTAACACACCCAATAAGCTGATCCTTCACTGTACATTATTATAGTGTTCCGTTACAGTGATTGCGCAATGTGGTGGCAACTGCATGTTGGTAGGTGGATTTGCAGGTAGAATTGCCAGACTCTGTCATTTCTTGGTGGCGATGGTAGACATCAATTCCAGAATAGATCCGGTTCTTTATCCATCCATCGAGGCATTGGAAAGCGTCAGGAAAAATTCTCTCTCAGAACCAGGACAATATACAACTTTTACATGGGCAGTTCACAGTTTGGTAGCTCGTTCCCGACTGACTCTTGTTTCACCTTTCCTACCTGGGCCAATGAACCATGGACCTTGCCGTTGGTGGGGAGGCTTGCGTGCCTCAGCGATACAGATGGCCGTACCGTAGGTGCAACCACAACGGAGGGGTATCTGTTGAGAGGCCAGACAAACATGTGGTTCCTGAAGAGGGGCAGCAGCCTTTTCAGTAGTTGCAGGGGCAACAGTCTGGATGATTGACTGATCTGGCCTTGTAACATTAACCAAAACGGCCTTGCTGTGCTGGTACTGCGAACGGCTGAAAGCAAGGGGAAACTACAGCCGCAATTTTTCCCGAGGACATGCAGCTTTACTGTATGATTAAATGATGATGGCATCCTCTTGGGTAAAATATTCCGGAGGTAAAATAGTCCCCCATTCGGATCTCCGGGCGGGGACTACTCAAGAGGACGTCGTTATCACGAGAAAGAAAGCTGGCATTCTACGGATCGGAGCGTGGAATGTCAGATCCCTTAATCGGGCAGGTAGGTTAGAAAATTTAAAAAGGGAAATGGATAGGTTAAAGTTAGATATAGTGGGAATTAGTGAAGTTCGGTGGCAGGAGGAACAAGACTTTTGGTCAGGTGATTACAGGGTTATAAATACAAAATCAAATAGGGGTAATGCAGGAGTAGGTTTAATAATGAATAAAAAAATAGGAGTGCGGGTTAGCTACTACAAACAGCATAGTGAACGCATTATTGTGGCCAAGATAGACACAAAGCCTATGCCTACTACAGTAGTACAAGTTTATATGCCAACTAGCTCTGCCGATGATGAAGAAATTGATGACATGTATGACGAGATAAAAGAAATTATTCAGGTAGTGAAGGGAGACGAAAATTTAATAGTCATGGGTGACTGGAATTCGTCAGTAGGAAAAGGGAGAGAAGGAAACATAGTAGGTGAATATGGATTGGGGGGAAGAAATGAAAGAGGAAGCCGCCTTGTAGAATTTTGCACAGAGCATAACTTAATCATAGCTAACACTTGGTTCAAGAATCATAAAAGAAGGTTGTATACCTGGAAGAATCCTGGAGATACTAATAGGTATCAGATAGATTATATAATGATAAGACAGAGATTTAGGAACCAGGTTTTAAACTGTAACACATTTCCAGGGGCAGATGTGGATTCTGACCACAATCTATTGGTTATGAACTGCAGATTGAAACTGAAGAAACTGCAAAAAGGTGGGAATTTAAGGAGATGGGACCTGGATAAACTGAAAGAACCAGAGGTTGTACAGAGTTTCAGGGAGAGCATAAGGGAACAATTGACAGGAATGGGGGAAAGAAATACAGTAGAAGAAGAATGGGTAGCTCTGAGGGATGAAGTAGTGAAGGCAGCAGAGGATCAAGTAGGTAAAAAGACGAGGGCTAATAGAAATCCTTGGGTAACAGAATAAATATTGAATTTAATTGATGAAAGGAGAAAATATAAAAATGCAGTAAATGAAGCAGGCAAAAGGGAATACAAACGTCTCAAAAATGAGATCGACAGAAAGTGCAAAATAGCTAAGCAGGGATGGCCAGAGGACAAATGTAAGGATGTAGAGGCTTGTCTCACTCGGGGTAAGATAGATACTGCCTACAGGAAAATTAAAGAGACCTTTGGAGAGAAGAGAACCACTTGTATGAATATCAAGAGCTCAGATGGCAACCCAGTTCTAAGCAAAGAAGGGAAGGCAGAAAGGTGGAAGGAGTATATAGAGGGTTTATACAAGGGCGATGTACTTGAGGACAATATTATGGAAATGGAAGAGGATGTAGATGAAGATGAAATGGGAGATAAGATACTGCGTGAAGAGTTTGACAGAGCACTGAAAGACCTGAATCGAAACAAGGCCCCGGGGGTAGACAACATTCCATTAGAACTACTGATGGCCTTGGGAGAGCCAGTCATGACTAAACTCTACCATCTGGTGAGCAAGATGTATGAGACAGGCGAAATACCGACAGAGTTCAAGAAGAATATAATAATTCCAATACCAAAGAAAGCAGGTGTTGACATATGTGAAAATTACCGAACTATCAGTTTAATAAGTCACAGCTGCAAAATACTAACGCGAATTCTTTACAGACGAATGGAAAAACTGGTAGAAGCGGACCTCGGGGAAGATCAGTTTGGATTCCGTAGAAATGTTGGAACACGTGAGGCAATACTAACCTTACGACTTATCTTAGAAGAAAGATTAAGAAAAGGCAAACCTATGTTTCTAGCATTTGTAGACTTAGAGAAAGCTTTTGACAACGTTAACTGGAATACTCTCTTTCCACTTCTGAAGGTGGCAGGGGTAAAATACAGGGAGCGAAAGGCTATTTACAATTTGTACAGAAAGCAGGTGGCAGTTATAAGAGTCGAGGGGCATGAAAGGGAAGCAGTGGTTGGGAAAGGAGTGAGACAGGGTTGTAGCCTCTCCCCGATGTTATTCAATCTGTATATTGAGCAAGCAGTGAAGGAAACAAAAGAAAAATTCGGAGTAGGTATTAAAATTCATGGAGAAGAAGTAAAAACTTTGAAGTTCGCCGATGACATTGTAATTCTGTCAGAGACAGCAAAGGACTTGGAAGAGCAGTTGAACGGAATGGACAGTGTCTTGAAAGGAGGATATAAGGTGAACATCAACAAAAGCAAAACGAGGATAATGGAATGTAGTCAAATTAAATCGGGTGATGCTGAGGGGATTAGATTAGGAAATGAGACACTTAAAGTAGTAAAGGAGTTTTGCTATTTAGGGAGTAAAATAACTGATGATGGTCGAAGTAGAGAGGATATAAAATGTAGACTGGCAATGGCAAGGAAATCGTTTCTGAAGAAGAGAAATTTGTTAAGATCGAGTATAGATTTAAGTGTCAGGAAGTCGTTTCTGAAAGTATTTGTATGGAATGTAGCCATGTATGGAAGTGAAACATGGACGATAACCAGTTTGGACAAGAAGAGAATAGAAGCTTTCGAAATGTGGTGCTACAGAAGAATGCTGAAGATAACGTGGGTAGATCACGTAACTAATGAGGAGGTATTGAATAGGATTGGGGAGAAGAGAAGTTTGTGGCACAACTTGACTAGAAGAAGGGATCGGTTGGTAGGACATGTTTTGAGGCATCAAGGGATCACAAATTTAGCATTGGAGGGCAGCGTGGAGGGTAAAAATCGTAGAGGGAGACCAAGAGATCAATACACTAAGCAGATTCAGAAGGATGTAGGTTGCAGTAGGGACTGCGAGATGAAGAAGCTTGCACAGGATAGAGTAGCATGGAGAGCTGCATCAAACCAGTCTCAGGACTGAAGACCACAACAACAACAACACCTGGGCCAACCACAACTTGCGCGCGCTAGTAAGTTCCGTTCCCGAGGGGAACCACACTACCTTTTCCATGCAGAATTACTAAGAATCCTAAGTGAAGGTCAGCAGTTTACATAACAGCAAACAATCATGTTAAACAAAACATATCATTTGCACATATTGTAACAACAACGACGTTGTACTATTGTACATATAAATAATATTTTTTTTTCATCTGATCTTTCGTTAAACTTGAGTAATTGATGTTCTGATTTCATTTGTTTTCTTGTTTCATGCCATTGTGTTAAGAAAACTGTAAACAATTTTCAATGTGAATATTAATGTTGATGTCAAATGTCAAACAATATTGTAACAGAATTGAAATGTAAGAAACGTTGAAACTGTTGTAAGATGTTTAAAATTGTAACTGTGCGTCTGGTCCATACGTAGGCAATGTGTTAGGATATGTAGAATGCAAAACCTCGGGTGAATACCCTGTCTGTAAGGGAGCGGTGAAATGTGGATGGCAGGCGAGCGCGGGAAAATGTGCACGGGCACTGCACGGCACAACGGGCTCAGCAGTTCTAGTTGGAGTTTGGCATTGGGCTGAGCAACACGTTCTGGAGCGAGGAGGCTCTCCTGGAAGACGTAGTTTCATTGAGCCTCGGGTATGCCGTTCCAACGCCCATACAGCATGGCAAAATTCCATAGGCACTAAACGGAAAAGTATTGCGACGCTATGAAGAAATAAAGTGCCGATACGTCAAGAGCCATAGCTGTGGTTGTATGTGTGCTCTGTGCCTCGCCGTCTCGCCGCCTGCCAACCGCCGCATCGATACGAACAGGTTGAAACTTTTAGTACTGTATTCGTATGGACCAGTGTTACTTTCGTTCCATACCGTTCAGTAACAACTTAAATTTTACCTGAACTTTCCTATTATTTAATTATCGTCACAACTTACCTAGATAGGGTCCTTTCCAAATGTTGTGCAATCCGAGTGTCCCGAAATGAAAAATTAAATTTTGTGTTAATAATAATTACTTGCAGACCTAACTATGTTAGAATGGTGTTTAAAGAACTGTTTTGTTAATGAACCAGTAAATGAATAACGAAGGTCTGATAAAGTTGGAGGATAACTTTAATATTGATTTAGTAATGAAGTTTAATTATTTCGAGACATATAAAGGTATTTGAATGAGTAGGAAATAAGATAAAGAGAGTATAACTCATATATTGGAAATCTTGATCGCATAATGGTGTCAGTAATTAATTTTTTTTAATATAGTGATCATAACAGTTTCAGGGTCCCCCCCTTTTTTTTTATTCATTTGAATTCTGAAGTGTTCTAAATTGATTTGACCAGCATAAGTTAAAGTCAATATAAAAGCCAAAATTTATCAGTGTTTTATCTTTATTAAAATTGACATTTTGTTTGTGGCTCGAAATTACTATTTCTAGGGTAAGCTATGCCCGATTTTAATCAGATCAATAGACAGTACGAAGTTTTGTAGTATACGTTATAGTGTAGTGTTATGTATTTATGGTTTTTCCATACCAGTACAGAACGTGAAACTATCAGTTCAATAGATTTTCTGGTTCTAAAATTTACTATATTATGCAGTGTTACTACGTGTTGGTTTGCATGAATATACACCAACTTGTACAGGAAAGAAACTCAGTTAATGCCTAATTCGGCTGGCGACCGTATTATTAACAAATTGGTAGCATCTTCTGTGTTGTTTCTTGTCCGTCCTGACGTGTAGTTGCATTTCGGACTTGACGTATCATTGTTATTACAGAGTGGGTGTAAGTCTGATTTGCCACCATTCAGGTACACGCGGTCAATATCTATACAAAAATCCTGTCTCGTAAGGTGAACCCCACTCACCATAGTACAGGCTTTAATGAGTATTGTGTGCCCTGCGCGCACGTTTACAAAAAATTATTTAAACATAATTATTCATCCTCAAAGATAACCAAAGATATTATGTAAAAAAGGCAAAACATATCATTGCAGAGATTATACTTCATTGCGGTATCGAATTAATCACACACTAATTACAGAAGTCCAACGACGGGGTGTTGAACAAAATAGAAAGCTAAATGAATCAACAAAAGGTATGTAGTGTCTAAGCTGTGGTGTTACAAGGTGATCTACTGATCTGATGTATTTACATTTTCCTGGAGACATTTAAGAAGTGGAAAATCAGGCTGAGGAGTGGATTAGGGAGGATATTGGACTAGGGTATTTCGTGCTGGTATGTTAGACTCTATCAGAGGGTGGTGTAGTAGACATAATATCCGCCTAGTAAACATAAGACCCAGATTAAAGCCCCCGCCTAGGTACAAATTTTAATTCATTATTTCAGCTTCTATTCTTAGCGAAGGTAGTGTGGGACTTTATATGTCTCCAGGAAAATGTGATTTAATCAATAGATTCCATATTCGAGTGGACAAGGGACATTCTGAAAGTAAGTTTCGACATTATTTTTCACACGGAAACTTTATTGCCAAAACAAATGCACAATGACATCGTGAACTGTACATCTCGCACTGTTTTTCGACGTAGTCGCCACCGACATCGAGACATTTGTCGCATCTCGCAGTCAGTTTGAAGAAACAACTCTGGTAAAACGCGGTGCCCTGCAATGTAACGACCTGTCGCACAGTCTGCTTCACGCACCCATGTCACATCGCCTGCTCCATATCACTGAAGCGGCCTTGGATTCTGGGGGTAAAGCAGCGCACCCATAGTACATTGCCTGGGATGAATCTGCACAGGACCTCACTTCTCTCCCACGTGCAATGCAAGTTACTGAAGCTGATCTCTAGTTCTTGAAATGTTTAGGTCCGGGGTGAGAAACTTTGGCACCCGTCTTGCAGACACTTTTAGGTAACCCAACGCAGCATGCAGTGAGCCTGAGCATGATCAATTTTTTTTTTTTTTTTTTTTTTTTTTTGGTCATCAGTCTACTGACTGGTTTGATGGGGCCCGCCACGAATTCCTTTCCTGTGCTAACCTCTTCATCTCAGAGTAGCACTTGCAACCTACGTCCTCAATTATTTGCTTGACGTATTCCAATCTCTGTCTTCCTCTACAGTTTTTGCCCTCTACAGCTCCCTCTAGTACCATGGAAGTCATTCCCTCATGTCTTAGCAGATGTCTTATCATCCTGTCCCTTCTCCTTATCAGTGTTTTCCACATATTCCTTTCCTCTCCGATTCTGCGTAGAACCTCCTCATTCCTTACCTTATCAGTCCACCTAATTTTCAACATTCGTCTATAGCACCACATCTCAAATGCTTCGATTCTCTTCTGTTCCGGTTTTCCCACAGTCACTGTTTCACAACCATACAATGCTGTACTCCAGACGTACATTCTCAGAAATTTCTTCCTCAAATTAAGGCCAGTATTGATATTAGTAGACTTCTCTTGGCCAGAAATGCCTTTTTTGCCATAGCGAGTCTGCTTTTGATGTCCTCCTTGCTCCGCCCGTCATTGGTTATTTTACTGCCTAGGTAGCAGAATTCCTTAACTTCATTGACTTCGTGACCATCAATCGTGATGTTAAGTTTCTCGCTGTTCTCATACATACTCGTATGTGACAAGATTCGAAGTGTGGCCCTATTTTATCATAACTGCATGCCTTCGCCAGAGATATAAATCTTCGTCTTTTTACAGTTCCACCACGAATTTGGCTTCTGATTGCTAATCTAGGGCAACATTTAACAAAAATCTTTTGTTTCGGCATTCTAGGTGCATATCAAAAGTTTTAGCAGTGTTTTTTTAAAGGTTTTACCACCTTCTATGCTAGACAGGAGCATACTTCCACTATGATTTATATATATTTCCCGTGTAGAACTTCTGAAGACGCCTCAAAAAGGCATCTGCTGCCATTCCACGCTAGACTGATTTCCTACTGATAGTAAATACTGGAAGATAGTAGGCAGTCGTTGTCCTATAGAAAGAGCGAAGTAGGAAATGGCAGTGCGAGAGAAAGAGCGGGACACATTGGCAGTAGAAGAGAATTAACCGTGACGGAAGAGTGCTAGCATAAAACTGAAGGGCATAGTGACAGTGGGAGAGGACTAAATAGAAGGAGAAAGTGGAACTGAGTGACAGCCAGTGATAATGAGACACGTACTCTGTGACAGTGACAACAAGTAAGAGAGAGATAGTAAAGCGAGAAGAGACAGCAACAGTTGGAAGGAATGCATGAGATAGTAGCAACAAGAGGGAGCAAGAGGGAGACAGTGACAGAGGAGACTGCAGTAGTAGAACAGAACGAAGGGGACTGTGCCTGTGAGATAGGAGACAGTGACAGAGAGAGACAAAAACACAATGTCAATGAATTGGCTGAATGAGAGAGAATGGACGAGCGAGATGGGACAGGTATGAGAGACTCACAGCGAGGGACAAGTGACTGTGAGTTACCGTGACGGAAGTTCGTGAGAATGAAAGGTGAGCGGCATGTTAAAAAGTGTACGAGTATGTTCACATGCCAAATTTTCTGGAAAAGTTTTAAAGATTCTGAGGAAGGTACCGGATGACAATTATTCAACTGTATGAAATAAAATCTTCATAATTTCTTAACGTCTTGCGTTAGGACGTTCAAACTGCAAAATTGGCCAAAGGGACTTGATGGGAATTAGTATGGTTTGGTTTAGTGACGACGCCCACTTTCGTTCCGATAGATACGTCAATAAGCAAAATTGGAGCGTTTGGCGCACTGAGAATCTGCGTTTCGCGATCGAGAAGTCTTTTCATCTTCAATGTGTCACTGTGTGGTGTTCAATGTTCAGTCACAGAATAATTGGTGCGATATTCCTCGACGGCAAGGTCACTACCGAACGGTACGTGAAGGTTTTGGAAGATGATTTCATCCCCACTGTTTAAAGTGACCCTGATTACGACAAGGTGTCGTTCATGTCAGACTGAGCTCGACCCCATCGAAGCAGGAGGGTGTTTGATGTCCTGGAGGAGCACTTTGGGGAGCGCATTCTGGATCTGGGGTACCCAGAGGCCACTGGCATGGTCCGCGATTGGCTGCCATATTCTCCAGATCTGAACACGTACGACTCCTTTTTGTGGGGCTATATTAAAGACAAGGTGTACAGCAAAACCATTGCTGACCTGAAAGCAACCGTTCAGGAGGTTATCGAGGGAATCGATATTCCGACACTTCAACAGGTCATGCAGAATTTCCTTATTCGTCTGCACCACATCATCGACAACGATGGCAGGCATATCGAACATGTCGTAACCTAAATCCGAATATCTGTACTGACGTTTACGTGTTGAATAAAGACTGTGGACGCCGTATTTTGTAACTACTTTACGGTTTTTCCCATATAGTTCAATTATTGTCACCCTGTATAATGAGGCAGCTGGTGCCCACTTTTGAGTCAGAGTCTTCTAAACAGGAGCGTATTCCCCTTTTCGTGATCCGATTGGAGCATTTTTCCGCTGGTACGTGTTATTTTTGCCTATTATAACGTGCAGGATGAGCAGCAATCTGAGACTTTTGTTTGATGACGCTGCAGTGTACGCAAAACTGTCGTCTGTAAGTGGTTTTGAGGGGTGTACTGCATGACTTGGGTAGAATTTCTGTTTGGTGTGATGAATGGCAGCTTGCTCTAAATGAGAGGAAAATGTAAGTTAAGGAAGACACGTCGGAAAAACCATTATCTAATGTTCGCTGTCTGACACAGGTACGTCTATTAAACATACAGGCGTAAGGGTGCAACGCGATATGAAACGGAACGAGAACTTAAGGTCGTAGTGGGCAAGGTGAATGGTCGACTTGGGTTACTGGGAGGATTCTAAATAAGTAGCCTATAGCTCATATATAGAAGAGACCGTTTATTGAACACTTGTGCATCCATTCTCCAGTAGTGCTTGAATGCTAGGGATCCCCACCAACTCGGGACGACATCGAAATAGTCCAGAGGTGTACTGCTAGATTCGTTACCGGTAGGTTAGATCAACAATAATTACAGAAACGCTCCGTGAATTCAAATGGGAATCCCTGGCAACAACAGCGCTCTCTTTCTGCGAAACACAGTTGAGAAGATTTAGAGCACTGGCATTTGTGGAAAACTGTAGAACTATTCTGCTGCCACCAATGTACATTTCGCGGAAGGATCACGAACCAGGTACGAGAAATTAGAGCTCGTACGGAAGCTTATAGGCATTTCTTATTCAGTCGTTCCATATGCGAGGGGAACAGGAAAAGAATGACTAAGAGTGGTACAAGATAGCCTTCGCCATACGCTGTATGGTGGACTATGGAGTATGTATGTACCCAGGTGTGCTAAACGTAAGATGAGACCAACTTTTGTACGAAGTAGCACTGCCAAGTAACTCGACAGTGTTGGCCGTCCTTCCACTTGGCGAGTGATGGGAACATGTAATGCACTCATCAACTTTGTCAAAGATGGTAGTTTTGGTGGTCTTGACGTGGGGAGGCACAAGGCTGCAAGGGCGTACTGACCTCCAAATCTTTTTATTTTTATGGATGACAATGGGCGACCGCATCGAAAGGCACAGGTAGAGGAGCTCTTGGAGCCATAGGATAGTCGATGAATGGACCGGCCTGCGGGTTCCCCAGACTTAAGACCCATCGGGCACGTCTGGGATGCCTTGGGGAGCCATATTGCAAAACGTCCACATGCACCATCCAGCAGGTGTCGGTCGCTCTGTTGGCGGAACGGAACGCCCTACAGTAAGAACCTCTTACCAACTTCATGCTCAGCATAGGAACATGTTTCTGTGCATGTAGTGCTGTCTATGATGATAACTCACCTTGTTAAGAATTATGCCCCGCCATTTGTAATGACAAGAGCAACATCACGAATCGTAATGACTTCAAAGTTATTATTGTCTTTGCCTCGAGCTATGTTACTTGGCAGTGAGACATCATGAGAAACTTACTTTCGTCCTTCAACTCTACAGACTAATGTGTTACCGATCAAAACTGTCCCAGAAGCAACGTTTTCCACGCTATTTATCCGACTATCGTTACTAATATTGGGAATTTCAGAGGATCTAGGAAAATAATAAACTGAAACACAATGCCGTTGTATCATCAAGAACCACTGACATCTGCTGAATGGATAACGGCCTCTACACTTTTACGATCTTCAACCGTAGGCGTTCATGCCGATCCTGTAGGTTTTCTAAAGCCGTGTAATCATCTGCCAGTGGATGTGAGTTTTGTTCAAATTTCTTGGAATACAGCATATTCTTTGCTCCAGCTATCGGCCGTTCGCCTAGCTACAAGTGACGCCCACTCGCGTGGCTCCTTCATTGCAGTACTAAATGATTTTTCTACTACAGCTTGTTCCTCTGTCTTCCAACATGCATCTCTCCGTTGCTGAATCACTTCCATATTTGAAGTCCAAGTCTCACAGACGTTAAAAAATCTCCTAATAGACACTGACTCTAAACGTCTCGCTTCAGACACATTTGACTTTCCATTTTGAAATCTACATTTAGTCAACAAGAAGGGGGAGTTGCGGCACCATGAGAAAAAAATGATCATATTTTTAAACTTAATGTTATCCATGTTGTATTCGTAGAGGTCTGCAGCTGTATTATAAATTTAGAAAGCAAATTTTTCTACTTCAGTCACTTTTTAAGACATTTATTAGTGCGACGCGTTTAGGGATCATGCTACTATCACCAGGTTCATGTAATTGTAGTGAACCTGAAGATGGCAGCATGTTGCCGAAACATATCGTCCTAATAAACATTAGTAAAAAGTAACTGAAACAGTAAAAATTGTTTTAGAAATTGGTCTGATTGTATAATTTTGAGGTAAGCGCAATGTCCAGATCACGTTGTTTTATGCTATGTGCGATTTCGACGGAGTTAGGCCACATGTATGTTACTGACTAATCCGGTTCATGGGTCATGGTTCATGGTTCGTGACTAACGTCCTAGTTGCAGGTTGTGTAATGGGTTACAGATGCAACGGGAGTTTGATTTTCAATATTTCATATAATTACCGACCGAACTTAAAAATTTAAAATGCTGTCGTAATCTACTTATTAAGATGTGTGACATTACATTAAGGTTTAACACAGGAATATTACAGTTAGAAACCGCGTATATGTCACGAGGCGCAAATCACCCAAACTTTATTCGTCCAGTATTTGAGAACGAGAGCATTAGCGACTTCCAACAAACTTTACACATAATTTCAACTAACGCATAACAAAGATGGAAACCGCGACAGTTCACAGGTGACCCAAGAGCGAGTGTCACGGAATCGCTGAAGAAACTGACACGAAGGCGCCTGAAGATAGAGGCAAACCATCTCAGGAAAGCGTACATAGTAAGCTTCAAGAAACAGCTTTAAGAGATGAATCTAGTAACGTACTTCATCCGCTCACGCGTCGGTCCGTAGAGATCTCAAGGCGAAAGTTAATCTGATTAGAGTGCGCAGAGGCGTTTAACAGTAAATATTCCTGCGCTACAGACGTGAATGGACCGAGAATCAGCCCTAATAACCGGTACAATAGGAAGTACCTTGTGTGATATATTGTACACTAATTTGCAGTGTATGGATATGAATGTAGATGCAGATATGGTTATCCAAATATGCCACCTGGTGCCTTGCTAGCATCCTTCGTATTACAGACCTGATAAGGACTAGTGGGACAGAACACATCATTATCGTAATAATACATGACCTAGAATCTGTGTTATTGATAAAAAAATTATATTTTGTCTGAAGTGTAAGAACTATCAAATGCCAAATGTTAGATGACGAGGAGACAGTTTATCTTAAGATGTGAGACTGGTGGACTGCTGTGGGAATAATTAACAAGGCTATACTTACTGGGTACAGAACAACGGGACGGCACATGCGGCTTTCCTTCCACTGGTATAACAACGGAGCCGATAAAATTTGATAACGAAATAACAATCGTTGTATAGCGATAAAGCACAGGTAAATTTGACGTCGTTTAACAGACGAATGCTACAGATTCGAATCAACGGGGATCCACTGTGGCACGCTGACAAACACCTCGCGTCGCATGTCCTACAGCAATCAGCTTGAATATTCATGAGAACGAATGCGTCGGTGTGCTACGCTAGGCGGAAACGTTCTAATTACGCTTCACAAGAGCACACAAACACACACACACACACACACACACACACACACACACACACACACCCATACTTACACGAATATTCAAAGTAAATACAGGATAACAAAAATTACAATTGCATCACCATTATTTCAGTGCCGAACCATCCACAACATCTACATCTACATCTACATCTACATCTACATTTATACTCCGCAAGTCACCCAACGGTGTGTGGCGGAGGGCACTTTACGTGCCACTGTCATTACCTCCCTTTCCTGTTCCAGTCGCGTATGGTTCGCGGGAAGAACGACTGTCTGAAAGCCTCCGTGCGCGCTCTAATCTCTCTAATTTTACATTCGTGATCTCCTCGGGAGGTATAAGTAGGGGGAAGCAATATACTCGATACCTCATCCAGAAACGCACCCTCTCGAAACCTGGCGAGCAAGCTACACCGCGATGCAGAGCGCCTCTTTTGCAGAGTCTGCCACTTGAGTTTGTTAAACATCTCCGTAACGCTATCACGCTTACCAAATAACCCTGTGACGAAACGCGCCGCTCTTCTTTGGATCTTCTCTATCTCCTCCGTCAACCCGATCTGGTACGGATCCCACACTGATGAGCAATACTCAAGTATAGGTCGAACGAGTGTTTTGTAAGCCACCTCGTTTGTTGATGGACTACATTTTCTAAGGACTCTCCCAATGAATCTCAACCTGGTCCCCGCCTTACCAACAATTAATTTTATATGATCATTCTACTTCAAATCGTTCCGCACGCATACTCCCAGATATTTTACAGAAGTAACTGCTACCAGTGTTTGTTCCGCTATCATATAATCATACAATAAAGGATCCTTCTTTCTATGTATTCGCAATACATTACATTTGTCTATGTTAAGGGTCAGTTGCCACTCCCTGCACCAAGTGCCTATCCGCTGCAGATCTTCCTGCATTTCGCTACAATTTTCTAATGCTGCAACTTCTCTGTATACTACAGCATCATCCGCGAAAAGCCGCATGGAACTTCCGACACTATCTACTAGGTCATTTATATATATTGTGAAAAGCAATGGTCCCATAACACTCCCCTGTGGCACGCCAGAGGTTACTTTAACGTCTGTATACGTCTCTCCATTGATAACAACATGCTGTGTTCTGTTTGCTAAAAACTCTTCAATCCAGCCACACAGCTGGTCTGATATTCCGTAGGTTCTTACTTTGTTTATCAGGCGACAGTGCGGAACAGTATCGAACGCCTTCCGGAAGTCAAGAAAAATAGCATCTACCTGGTAGCCTGTATCTAATATTTTCTGGGTCTCATGAACAAATAAAGCGAGTTGGGTCTGACACGATCGCTGTTTCCGGAATCCATGTTGATTCCTACATAGTAGACACTGGGTTTCCAGAAACGATATGATACGCGAGCAAAAACAATGTTCTAAAATTCTACAACAGATCGACGTCAGAGATATAGGTCTATAGTTTTGCGCATCTGCTCGACGACCCTTCTTGAAGACTGGGACTACCTGTGCTCTTTTCCCATCATTTGGAACCTTCCGATCCTCTAGAGACTTGCGGTACACGGCTGTTACAAGGGGGGCAAGTTCTTTCGCGTACTCTGTGTGGAGTCGAATTGGTATCCCGTCAGGTCCAGTGGACTTTCCTCTGTTGAGTGATTCCAGTTGCTTTTCTATTCCTTGGACACTTATTTCGATGTCAGACATTTTTTCGTTTGTGCGAGGTTTTAGAGAAGGAACTGCAGTTCGGTCTTCCACTGTGAAACAGCTTTGGAAAAAGGTGTTTAGTATTTCAGCTTTACGCGTGTCATCCTCTGTTTCAATGCCATCATCATCCCGGAGTGACTGGATATGCTGTTTCGAGCCACTTACTGATTTAACGTAAGACCAGAACTTCATAGGATTTTCTGTCAAGTCGGTACAGTGAATTTTACTTCCGAATTCACTGAACGCTTCACGCATAGCCCTCCTTACGCTAACTTGGACATCGTTTAGCTTCTGTTTGTCTGAGAGGTTTTGGCTGCGTTTAAACTTGGAGTGAAGCTCTCTTTGCTTTCGCAGTAAACTTTGTTGTTGTACCACGGTGGGTTTTTCCCGTCCCTCACAGTTTTACTCGGCACGTACCTGTCTAAAACGCATTTTACGATTGCCTTGAACTTTTTCCATAAACACTCAACATTGTCAGTGTCGGAACAGAAATTTTATTTTTGATCTCTTAGGTAGTCTGAAATCTGCCTTCTATTACTCTTGCTAAACAGATAAACCTTCCTCCCTTTTTTTTATATTCCTATGAACTTCCATGTTCAGGGATGCTGCAACGGCCTTATGATCACTGATTCCCTGTTCTGCACATACAGAGTCGGAAAGATCGGGTCTGTTTGTTATCAGTAGGTCCAAGATGTTATCTCCACGAGTCGGTTCTCTGTTTAATTGCTCGAGGTAATTTTCGGATAGTGCACTCAGTATAATGTCACTCGATGCTCTGTCCCTACCACCCGTCCTAAACATCTGAGTGTCCCAGTCTATATCTGGTAAATTGAAATCTCCACCTAAGACTATAACACGCTGAGAAAATTTATGTGAAATGTATTCCAAATTTTCTCTCAGTTGTTCTGCCACTAATGCTGCTGAGTCGGGAGGTCGGTAAAAGGAACCAATTATTAACCTAGCTCGGTTGTTGAGTGTAACCTCCACCCATAATAATTCACAGGAACTATCCACTTCTACTTCACTACAGGATAAACTACCACTAACAGCGACGAACACTCCACCACCGGTTGCATGCAATCTATCCTTTCTAAAACCGTCTGTACCTTTGCAAAAATTTCGGCAGAATTTATCTCTAGCTTCAGCCAGCTTTCTGTACCTATAACGATTTCAGCTTCGGTGCTTTCTATCAGCGCTTGAAGTTCCGGTTCTTTACCAATGCAGCTTCGACAGTTTACAATTACAATACCGATTGCTGCTTGGTCCCCGCATGTCCTGACTTTTCCCCGCACCCGTTGAGGCTGTTGCCCTTTCTGTACTTGCCCAAGGCCATCTAACCTAAAAAACCGCCCAGCCCACGCCACACAACCCCTGCTACCCGTTTAGTCGCTTGTTGCGTGTAGTGGACTCCTGACCTATCCAGCGGAACCCGAAACCCCACCACCCTATGGCGCAAGTCGAGGAATCTGCAGCCCACACGGTCGCAGAACCGTCTCAGCCTCTGATTCAGACCCTCCACTCATCTCTGTACCAAAGGTCCGCAGTCAGTCCTGTCGACGATGCTGCAGATGGTGAGCTCTGCTTTCATCCTGCTAGCGAGACTGGCAGTCTTCACCAAATCAGATAGCCGCCGGAAGCCAGAGAGGATTTCCTCCGATCCATAGCGACACACATCATTGGTGCCGACATGAGCGACCACCTGCAGATGGGTGCACCCTGTACCCTTCATGGCATCCGGAAGGACCCTTTCCACATCTGGAATGACTCCCCCCGGTATGCAGACGGAGTGCACATTGGTTTTCTTCCCCTCTCTTGCTGCCATTTCCCTAAGGGGCCCCATTACGCGCCTGACGTTGGAGCTCCCAACTACCAGTAAGCCCACCCTCTGCGACCGCCCGGATCTTGCAGACTGAGGGGCAACCTCTGGAACAGGACAAGCAGCCATGTCAGGCCAAAGATCAGTATCAGCCTGAGACAGAGCCTGAAACCGGTTCGTCAGACAAACTGGAGAGGCCTTCCGTTCAGCCCTCCGGAATGTCTTTCGCCCCCTGCCACACCTTGAGACGACTTCCCACTCTACCACAGGTGAGGGATCAGCCTCAATGCGGGCAGTATCCCGGGCAAACACAGTCGTAGTCCGATCGGGGGATGCGTGGGACGAGCTGGCCGTCCCCGACAAACCCCCATCCGGACCCCCACAGTGATGCCCATTGGCAACAGCCTCAAGCTGTGTGACCGAAGCCAACACTGCCTGAAGCTGGGAGCGCAGGGATGCCAACTCAGCCTGCATCCGAACACAGCAGTTGCAGTCCCTATCCATGCTAAAAACTGTTGTGCAAAGAACGTCTGAACTAATCTACAGAGAGCGCAAACAAATCGACACAAAATTTAAACGGTTATTAAAATACAAGATTGCCTAGTAAATGCAGTAATGCTGCTACTTGCGCACTGCTGACACACTGCTCGGCGGTGGAAGGAGACTACGCGATTTTACACTATTCAGGTACTAAAACGCAATGCTACAACTCTCAAATACTATAATACGCGCGAAATTTATGAATTAATCAATGCAAGTACCAAAAACACGCAAAGAAATTAAGAATTAAACTATGTAACAAATGAGTGAGCTAGGAGTATACGACTTGCTGCTGCAACCGCTTATCCAACAGTTATTACAGTTTAAGAAAAAAGACATATCCAGCGTTACAGGCCTCGAAAAATGAACTGCCCCACTATAAATGCGGATGCAGCAGTTCAGTATCAGTCTGAAGAAAGCCAGAACACGTGACAGATGTTGAATAGTAGAAAGTGTATCCAGAACCGTTTTACATGAAACCTCAAAACTATTTTGTTGTTCACCGCTGTTCTCCTTGCAGTTCAAAATGCCAAATGACCCTGTTGTCTACAAGCTTCAGTAACGCTGTATCTACAATTTGAAACGTTTCTCCTCGGCTTAGGTGCGAACTAGGAAGAAGAAAGTATTCCTGTGTAACTGAACGTAACTGCCTGAGAGAATAAAAAGGAGGATAATATGTAGAAACCTCATACAAACCTAACTCTCTCAGTTATACAGGCATGCTTACCTAGTATAAAATAGTAGAATTAAAATGCCGGATAATTAATAAACATAATTTTCAGCAGTTTTCATTCACATTTTTTTTCGTCTACTGATCCCTTTCCTTCCACAAAATCAGTGAAGATCACATCTTTGGGATTCAAAAGTACTTCTGTCGAATTCCATCTTTAAGAAAAGGATAATGCAATGTATGTATTTATATGTCCATAAGCATCAGTTTAGCAACGTCTTATTAGCAGCAGTGTGTGAAAGGAAGGGACCGGATGCCACACTACATGAGACACAAGTAGATCACGGCATATACACGGAAAACAAATTACGCGCTATTTGACAACGTTACGAAATGAGTACAAGTACATACAGAGAAGATGTTGACAAAAAAGAAGGAACACGAACACAAGCAAATAAAAATTCCTTCAAGTTCTTCACAACGTCTATTAACGATCAGAGGCACACACGCTCGAATAATACACTACTGGCCATTAAAATTGCTACACCAAGAAGAAATGCAGATGATAAACGGGTATTCATTGGACAAATATATTACACTAGAACTGACATGTGATTACATTTTCACGCAATTTCGGTGCATAGATCCTGAGAAATCAGTACCCAGAACAACCACCTCTGGCCGCAATAACGGCCTTGATACGCCTGGGCATTGAGTCAAACAGAGCTTAGATGGCGTGTACAGGTACAGCTCCCCATGCACCTTCAACACGATACCACAGTTCATCAAGAGTAGTGACTGGCGTATTGTGACGAGGCAGCTGCTCGGCCACCATTCACCAGAGGTTTTCAGTTGGTGAGAGATCTGGAGAATGTGCTGGCCAGAGCAGCAGTCGAACATTTTCCGTGTCTAGAAAGGCCCGTACAGGACCTGCAACATGCGGTCGTGCGTTATCCTGCTGAAATGTAGGGTTTCGCAGGGATCGAATGAAGGGTAGAGCCACGGGTCGTAACACATGTGAAATGTACCGTCCACTGTTCAAAGTGCCGTCAATACCAACAGGACGTTCAGAAATGGTTCAAATGGCTCTGAGCACTATGGGACTTAACTTCTGAGGTGATCAGTCCCTAGAACTTAGAACTACTTAAAACTAACTAACATAAGGACATCACACACATCCATTCGCGAGGCAGGATTCTAACCTGCGACCGTAGCAGCCACGCGGTTCCAGACTGAAGCTCCTAGAACCGCACGGCCACACCAGCCGGCCAACAAGATGTGACCGAGACGTGTAACCAATGGCAACCCATCCCATCACGCCGGGTGATACGCCAGTTTGGCGATGACGAATACACGCTTCCAATGTGCGTTCACCGCCAAACACGGATCCGACCATCATGATTCTGTAAACAGAACCTGGATTCATCCGAAAAAATGACGTTTTGCCATTCGTGCACCCAGGTTCGTCGTTGAGTACACCATCGCATGCGCTCCTGTCTGTGATGCAGCGTCAAGGATAACCACAGCCATGGTCTCCGAGCTGATAGTCCATGCTGCTGCAAACGTCGTCGAACTGTTCCTGCAGATGGTTGTTGTCTTGCAAACGTGGCTGCACGATCCGTTACAACCATGCGGATAAGATGCCTGTCATCTCGACTGCTAGTGATACAAGGCCGTTGGGATCCAGCACGGCGTTCCGTATTACCCTCCTGAACCCACCGATTTCATATTCTGCTAACAGTCAATGGATCTCGACCAACGTGAGCAGTGAGCAGCAATGTCACGATAGGATAAACCGCGATCGCGATAGGCTACAATCCGACTATCATCATAGTCGGAAACGTGATGGTAGGCATTGCTCGTCGTTACACGAGGCATCACAACAACATTTCACCAGGCAACGCCGGTCAACTGCTGTTTGTGTATGAGAAATTGGTTGGAAACTTTCCTCATGTCAACACGTTGTAGGTGTCGCCACCGGCGCCAACCTTGTGTGAATGCTCTGAAAAGCTAATCATTTGCATATCATAGCATCTTCTTCCTATCGGTTAAATTTCGCGTCTGTAGTACGTCATCTTCGTGGTGTAGCAATTTTAACGGCCAGTAGCGTACTTTCGCTAACTCGAAATTTACAGAGACGAAAACAGGAGCGCTTTGTAATTGGCACAAAACACCATGTAGACATCTGGACCTAAGCTTATCGTAAAACAGCTCGTATGAAATAGTGCGAATAACTTGAAAAGAATCCGTCCGGCGGATTAGTGTCGAGGTCCAGTGTTCCGGCCAGCTTGTGGTTGGTTTTTAAGACCGTTTTCCATCTGCCTCGGCGAAAGCGGGCTGGTTCCCCTTATTCCGCCTCAGTTGCACTTTGCTGGCGATTGCTGCGCAAACACTGTCTCCACGTACGAGCACACCGTAATTACTCTACCATGCAAACATTTGGGGTTACGCTCGTCTGGAAAGAGACGTTCCCAGTGGGGTCCACAGGGGGCCGAACCACACAATAACTCTAGGTCCGGTGTGGGGTGGCGGTGGTGTGAGTAGACTGCTGTAGCATGTTGTATACCACTACGCCGGGGACGAAGCATCTCCGTCGTTTCTAGATCCCCAGTTCAATACATACATACATACATACTCACAGGGCACGATCTCAGAGGAAGTAAGATGAACAAAGAGAGGAATCAATAAATCTATCAAACTAAAAGGAAATACAAGTTGTGGGAGAACAACAATGAACATACTTGATAAACCGAAAAAATACACTGTTGTCATGACAAACTTGGCCGGCCGAAGTGGCCGCGCGGTTCTGGCGCTGCAGTCTGGAACCGCGAGACCGCTACGGTCGCAGGTTCGAATCCTGCCTCGGGCATGGATGTGTGTGATGTCCTTAGGTTAGTTAGGTTTAACTAGTTCTAAGTTCTAGGGGACTAATGACCTCAGCAGTTGAGTCCCATAGTGCTCAGAGCCATTTGAACCATTTTCATGACAAACTTTGAGGAATTGAAAACACTACTCATCAGGGACAAACACCTTTACAACTTCAGAACATTCCATTTCTCCTTAGTAGGCAACAGTCTAAAACTGAAAAGGGAGTAAACTATACTCGCAGATAAAGAGAAAGGAATTTAAAAGTAAATTCAATTTTTTCTCACAAAATATAAATTATCAGCAAACGCCAAATTAAACATCTTACTAAAAATCTGTATAGCCTCAAGCCCCATCAGAGACGTAGTCAATTTGTAGAACATTCACTATTGACATCTACTACGACGCATGCGTACATTCCTCCAAATACTTTACAGTAACATTATATAAAGCAACAGCGAATCTCACAAAAAAACGCACAGAAATGGTGCAAAATGTAAGTTCGATATGTAAACAAATCTCATCAAGAGAAACAGAAGCATACTTGAGTAACAATTAAACAGCCAGAGGTACTCTTGAGAGCTCAGAATACGATGACATCTGCCTTGTGATACATCGCCAGACGAAACTATTTCACCTTGAATACCGAGCGAGGTGATGCAGTGGCTCGCATACCGTACTCGCAATTTGGAGGACAGTGGTTCAGATATCCGTCTGGTCATCCAGTGTGGGTCTTCCTAGCTCTCTTTCGGCAAATGTCGCGATAGTTACTTTGAAAATAACATGGCCGATTTCCTTACCCATCTTTCTCCTAATGCTGTCGTGTTCTCCGTCTTTCACGACGTCGTCGTCTCGAATGGAATATACAACAGCGACCATCAGTGTAAAACTGGGTCGGTGGCGCTGAGAATAAAATCGCTCCGGAAAATGAAGAACAGAAGCGATAGAGCATCTTGTACTAGTACAGATATGTCTCGTAGACCAAACTGACATCAGTTTAGCCCAATTTATCATTGAGCGATGGAAAAATATCATTTTTCCCGAAAGACTTAATTTTTTTTTCTATAGGGAAAATTCCCAGTCTGCAACACACTCATTCGAAACATCTAACTAGCCAATTACACGGAAATACTTTATTTTTGGAATATCACGTTCTAACTGCAACACTCTAGTCCTCAGAGGTAGTAGGAGGCTCGAAAAAAGTGTGAATCTTATCATGAGTGATAGTACTGGTCAAAACCAGAAGAAAAGCGCATATGATTATACAGGGTGATTCAAAAAGAATACCACATCTTTAGGAATTTAAAACTCTGCAACGACAAAAGGCAGAGCTAAGCACTATCTGTCGGCGAATTAAGGGAGCTATAAAGTTTCATTTAGTTGTACATTTGTTCGCTTGAGGCGCTGTTGACTAGGCGTCAGCGTCAGTTGATGCTAAGATGGCGACCGCTCAACAGAAAGCTTTTTGTGTTATTGAGTACGGCAGAAGTGAATCGACGACAGTTGTTCAGCGTGCATTTCGAACGAAGTATGGTGTTAAACCTCCTGATAGGTGGTGCATTAAATGTTGGTATAAACAGTTTACAGAGGATTGGTGTTTGTGCAAAGGGAAAAGTTCTGGACGGCCGAGAACGAGTGATGAAAATGTAGCACGCATCCAGCAAGCATTTGTTGGCTGTTCCCTCAGCTCGAACAAGAAGCACAACAATTCATATTTCAGCAGGATGGAGCGCCACCACATTGGCACTTATCTGTCCGTAACTACCTGAACGTCAACTACCCGAGGCGATGGATCGGCCGCCAGGCAGCCCGTGACAGAGCACTTCATCACTGGCCTCCAAGAAGCCCTGATCTTACCCCCTGCGATTTTTTCTTATGGTGGTATGTTAAGGATATGGTGCTTCGGCTACCTCTCCCAGCCACCATTGATGATTTGAAACGAGAAATAACAGCAGCTATCCAAACTGTTACGCCTGATATGCTACAGAGAGTGTGGAACGAGTTGGAGTATCGGGTTGATATTGCTCGAGTGTCTGGAGGGGGCCATATTGAACATCTCTGAACTTGTTTTTGAGTGAAAAAAAACCTTTTTCAATACTCTTTGTAATCATGTATAACAGAAGGTTATATTATGTTTCTTTCATTAAATACACATTTTTAAAGTTGTGGTATTCTTTTTGAATCACCCTGTATATCCAGGTACCAGTAGTCCTTGAGATATGGGTCCTTGAGATATGGGCCGTTTTACTTGTGACAAGTAAAGTATAGTATTCAGTGGTGTAGGCAGGACACTCAAGAAAAATGGCACAGTAAATTACCACAATGTGCAAGCTTGGGCAGATGCAAATACTCGAGCAGTCATGGAGGTGAGACATCGGTCTCGCTTCAGTATCAGTGTATGTACTGCACTTCCGGTGACACACTCAGTGCACCACACACTTCACAAAACAGATTAACAGGGTCTGTATATCATCGATTTATGCGTGATCAGTTACCAGTGTTGTCGGAGAACCTTACACTTGCAGACGTTACAGGGAGGTGTGACCAATGCATGTGATACAATCCGAATGGGACCTGGTGTGTTTGAGAGAGTGCGCGATTCACTACGAAGAAAGGGCGAAGGATATGTGTAGCACTGCTCATAGTGCCAGGCAGATGGGACCGTGAGGACAGATGGCCCCATATCTCTATAGGAACTGGTTTACACACATATCATTATGGGAAATTTTCCTCTCGTTTTGACCAGTACTCCCTCCAGTAGGAATATGTGACACTTTATTTCAACAGCCTGTGTATATTCAGAAATAACTGAAACCTATGGACGCGAGCAGTGTGTTTTCCTACGTTAGTGAAATATTTGGCTTTAACAGCATAATATCTATAAAACAACACCAGAAAATGGTTACTGTTAGTTTATATGTCTGTAAATTAGAAAATGGTTCAAGATAGAAATCTGTGTACAAAGCAAAAGTATACAGGGTGTCCATATACTGTCTTTACAACTTAAGACGCTAATACCTTTAAGACTATACTAGATAATACCTTAAGACTATACTAGATATTAAAAATGATTTTGAACATGTGATAAGATAACGCATAAAATTTGTTTCCTCATTCATCCACATCAATGTGTGCAGGCTTAGTGGCACGGATAGTTTCTAATCGGAATTCCACTTCTATCCATGTACGATTCAAAATTTCCACGGTGACATGTTCAAATGCGTGCCATCGAGTCTTGTAGGTCTCTAATCTTGATTCGATACACCCCTCGAAGAAGTCTAGTGGTGTGATGTCAGGGGACAGTGGCGTTTATCGAAATGGTCCATCTCGTCCAATCTACTTATCCGGAAACTCTTCATCTGTATAGTGACAGACATTTAGGGATGAGCGGAATGGTGTTCCAACCTGCTGGAATGTGAAATCAGGTTAGAGGTGTACCAATTGTGGCACAACAAACTCTTGTAACACGTCCATTGGCGGTAGACTCGTTGAAAAAGAATGGACCGTTTATACAATTATCCATCAGTCCGCACCAAACATTGACTTGGGACTATCTCTTTCCATTTCACGTGTAGGATGAGGATACTGTGACGATTCAGTTTGCCGGATACACGAAATGTTGCTTCATCGGAGAAACAAATATTTTCCAGAAAGTCAATCTTTGCGTCAGTCCACTGCAAACTGTTCGCGCTGAGGTTTGTCCGTATGCTTTAATGTCTGAAGGAGGGATATAGTCGTAACCTTTTACGCGAGACATCATGGGCAGTTGACTGCCTCATTTCCAACTCTCTGGCCACCGTAGGCATCGGTTTTGTCGCACTCCTTGCAGTCGCCTGCCGTACCTTGTCCAAATTCACGTGTGAAACAAAAGGGCGAACGAACCCTTTTTTTTTAATTGAGAACACTACCCGTTTCCATAAAGGACGTATGGCAAACCCGAATAGTTGGTCAGGACTGTGGTCGCTTTCCATACCGTGCTCGGAAGTTTCGTTGCACTTCAGTGTCGGACATTGTCTACGTCAACTAGGCCACACACTGAGATTTCTCCTGTAGCGTCCACGTTTTGTTGGATTTTGAAGTTCACTTTGCGCCAAAATTGCGTCACCTGGAAGGGAGAAAAAACTTTATGAGCTACCTCATGCTGAAAATTATTTTGTTAATATCTAGTATAGTCTTAAAGTTATTAAAGTCTTAAATTGTAACGATAATTCGTGGAGACCTTGTATTATAGGGCAGCGTTTAGTATTTAACAAGACATTTCAGAAATATGTACCAGCTGATTCAACTGATAGACATGAAACACAAAAATCTAAGATGTATTTTAATTTTGGGCATATGTAAACTAAACAACATTTGTTTAAGCCAACAGAATTACACACAAGATCACAACAAAATGAGATAGACACCTGCTGAAAACGCCTACAGAACAGAAACAACTAAAATCCAGACCAAGTCACTGGAGCAGATATGATATACAACTTTCACAAAGAAACACACACTTCCCACAAATGGTCAAACAAAGAGTAACAATATGCGAAACTCAGACGAGTAGGAAACGAAGCACTGGACACAAACAACCAAACAGAGAGTACCGACAAGGACAGTGTTCTGACACCTGCTCTATTCTGATATAAAATTGTTATAATGAGGGGGCATACCTTCAGAAACCTTAGGATAAGTTACTGTGAGGATCTACAGAAGAAACAGAAAATAAAAATCTCACCAGTACTGAAGTCGTTCTCCATATTACAGGGTGCAAAAGTACACTACTGGCCATTACAATGGCTACACCAAGAAGAAATGCAGATGATAAACGGGTATTCATTGGACAAATATATTATACTAGAACTGACATATGATTACATTTTCAGGCAATTTGGTTGCATAGATCCTGAGAAATCAGTACCCAGAACAACCACCTCTGGCCGTAATAACGGCCTTGATACGCCTGGGCATTGAGTTAAACAGAGCTTGGATGGCGTGTACAGGTACATCTGCCCATGCAGCTTCAACATGATACCACAGTTCATCAAGAGTGACAGGCGTATCGTGACGAGCCAGTAGCTCGGCCACCATTGACCAGACGTTTTCAATTGATGAGAGATCTGGAGAAGGTGCTGGCCAGGGCAGCAGTCGAACATTTTCTGTATCCAGAAAGGACCGTACAGGACCTGCAAGATGCGGTCGTGCATTATCCTGCTGAAATGTAGGTTTTTGCAGGGATCGAATGAAAAGTAGAGCCACGGGTCGTAACACATGTGAAATGCAACGTCCACTGCTCAAAGAGCCGTCAATGCAAACAAGAGATGACCGAGATGTGTAACCAATGGCACCCTATACCATCACGCCGGGTGATACGCCAGTATGGCGATGACGAATACACGCTTCCAATGTGCGTTCACCGCGATGTTGCCAAACGCAGATGCGACCATCATGATGTTGTAAATACAACCTGGATTTATCCGAAAAAATGACGTTTTGCCATTCGTGCATCCAGGTTCGTCGTTGAGTACACCATCGCAGGCGCTCCTGCCTTGATGCAACGTCAAGAGTAACCGCAACCATGGTCTCCGAGATGATAGTCCATGCTGCTGCAACCGTCGTCGAACTGTTCATGCAGATGGTTGTTGTCTTGGAAGGTCGCCATCTGCTGACTCAGGGATCGAGACGTGGCTGCACGATCCGTTACAGCCATGCGGATAAGATGCCTGTCATCTAGACTGCTAGTGATACGAGGCCGTTGGGATCCAGCACGGCGTTCCATATTACCCTCCTGAACCCACCGATTCCATAATCTGCTAACAGTCATTGGATCTCGACCAACGCGAGCAGCAATGTCGCGTTACGATAAACCGCAATCGCTATAGGCTACAATCCGACCTTTATCAAAGTCGGAAACGTGATGGTACGCATTTCTCCTCCTTACACGAGGCATCACAACAACGTTTCACCAGGCAACGTCGGTCAACCGCTGTTTGTATATGAGAAATCGGTTGGAAACTTTCCTTATGTCAGCACGTTGTAGGTGTCGCCCCGGCGCCAACATTATGTGAATGCTCTGAGAAGCTAATCATTTGCATATCACAGCATCTTCTTCCTGTCGGTTAAATTCGCGTCTGTAACACGACATCTTCGTGGTGTAGCAATTTTAATGGCCAGTAGTATAGTTTATAGAAGAGATTAACAACTGAGGAGAATTCAGAATGAAATAAAACCTTTATTAAACACAAAAAGTTGTAATGTAAACAAGAAATCCTTTAACAATGATACTTCTTCGTCTAAATAAACCGTATTTGGCATCCTACAATGACTATAGGAAAACAGAAACCCAGTCATTACTGAGGGTGAGTACAAAAATGTGTAGAACAATTGATTCGCCGTCTGGAGAAACATAGAGGGTGTTGGTAAAGGTTCTTCCGATTTTATATTCCGCATAAATAAAGACAGAACTTAGTGCGAAGTGCGAACTTTAACTTCGCGTTATTTTTAAAAGAGCCATTCGATGATTTTAAAAGGGTAGGCCTATGGCTTTTACATACATGCACATATAATATTGGAGTACTTTTTTAGTACACGAACCCTCCCTTACCAGTCTTTCTTCCCCCCCCCCCCCTCCCTCCGCAGCTCGTCGTCTTGCGGTAGCGTTCTCGCTTCCCGCGCACGGGGTCCCGGGTTCGATTTCCGACGGGTTCAGGGATTTTTCCTGCCTCGAGATGAGTGGGTGTTGTTGTGTCGTCTTCATCATCATTATTCATTTCCATTATGGTCGGAGGAAGGCAATGGCAAACCACCTCCGCTAGGACCTTGCCTAGTATGGCGGTGCGGGTAACCTGCATCGACCCCTACGCTCCTCGGAGTATGGGACCTCATCATCATCCCCCCTCCCCCCCCCCCCCCCCACACGCACGCACTTAAATAGAAAGTCCCTCACTCATCATTACAGGCACAGATACTGAACAGAAGACTTAAAGACGTACTGTGAACGAAAGAAGAAATATCCGAAAAGGGAAACTCAGTAGTCCTGCAGCAGACACTTAGAACTCTTTAACACTGCTGCGCCGCGCTTGAAGAACGCACCGCGATGTCTGAAAGGGCCTATTTCATACCTCACCCTTCCCCAAAACGAGCGTGTAGATCTCCTTTAAACGATCACCTGCAAAATTCCCGTCCAGTGAAATCTGCACCCAGAAAAGTTTGAAAGAACATACATTAATCCTCATGTCTGAACTCCGCAACTTCGTCGACAGGTAAAATAGCCAAGAGCTCTTACGTTGTATTTCACTTTATAATAACTAATGATGAAGAAGAACAGATATGCTCGAACAGGGAATGTAACGCCAAAATTTCCTAATCGGAGACTATAAATCCTCGAGTACTTTTCTTCACGTAATTCCAAATCTAGTATCATAAGTTTCAATAAAGCACCATACAAACTTTGGTTTTAACCATTCCTTAGCATTAGGTTGAGTTCTGTTTTGAACAGCATCAAATCACAGTGCAACTGTTTTGGTTTTCTTTATGACATAGGAGTAACCCTCACATGGCTTTTCGCGGATTGTTGTTGAAACTTCCATTTCTATCCTGTCAAGTCTCAGACAATGCATAGAAACTGAACACTTGTAAAGTGGGCACGTCATTTTGATTTTTGTAAGATATCGATGTGCACGTCAGAGAGAGCAAGTTATGTTACTGTTACACAATCTTTGGTAGTGTTTTGGCACAGGCTTTGCCTCTGCGCAGTCTGATACATTCTTAGTTGAAGTTTGGTAGGTGATGATGTATCAGTGGTGCTGTGTTGACTTGTGATTGTATCTGTTAGATGAAGAAAGATTTATTGTAAAGAACAGCGTGTAATGTTAGATGAAGAGAGATTTATTGTTAAGGACAGTGAGGATGAACATCATCATGTATATACTGAAAGGCGAAAAGAATATAAATTTTGAATAATGTTATTATTTTTGAAGTGAAGAAGTTTCGAGTAAGACTGCAGCACTGCGCAGCTAGTTTCTGAGAATAATTATTGTCAGCTAGTTAACTTGCTCAGAGCTGAGAGAAAGGTCATCCTACTTTCCTGAGTCATGCATTAATAAAGATACAACTAATTAAGCTGTTTGGTTATTATAGAAATTCCCTGTTATTTTTTAAATCATTGTTCATTTTGTTAAGCATAGTATTGTTCAGACCAAGGTTATGGGTGAAGACCCCGCTAAGTTTTACTCTGTCTTTTTGAATACATATTTCATTCTAAAATCGTTGTCTGGGAATGTCATCTCAGAGGAGTGATTACTCTCCCCATTCCACTGTTTAAAGAAGATTTATCATTACGCGTTACCGCACTGCAACATTCGAGAAATCTGCAGTAATGTTGTCAAGACGCAAAGTAAGTGGAAATTGGAAATATTGATTAGAGCCAGATAATTGTTTTACTTGTGTTGAGCATTTAATATAAAGACAAGTTGGATTCAGATCAGTTACAGTTCGATTCAGATTAGGTTCTGTTTGGTCAAAGGTTAGCATATGAGTTTAAGTTGGATAACAGTTTCTGAGTACACAGTTTTGGTAATACGTAGACTATTATAGAGTGGGAGGTAAATTTGGATAAATTTCGTACAGAAGCACATTGTGGGGAACTTACACAATACGAAAGCTAGATTCGTAGTAACGGTGATTTTTCAAGCTGTCATCAAAGGTGGTGGATGAGGAATTTCGTAGTGCAGGTATCGTGTGTCATAGCGAATGTTTCCGGTGGAAGAGGACTGTCGGGATGCAGGAAGGCACGTAGGGAGCAAGTAGTTTCCAGGAACGATGGATGGAAATTTCACAGATTTTTGTATGGGTGCAAATTTCACTAGGCGCAGTTTTTATATATCCTTCCGTGTGGTCCGATTTCGTCGGCGACGAGACGTGAAGCCCTAATCTTCCTTCCTTGGCTGAGGATTACCCAAAATGGATTCCCACCTGCACACAAAGAATTATTGTGCAAGGAAAAATTCTGGAGGCCAGGCACTGAGGGTATTATCTTCTCGAAGAGAGCGGAGATGTGAGTGGATAGGTGGGCAAAGTATTTGAAGGCCTCTAAGAGGGAAAGAATTTTCTGATGACTTGATGGAAGAAGAAATGCGAATCTATAATGAAGACATAGGGAATCCAAAATTAGAGTCATAAATTAACAGAAGACTCGTGATCGCATAAGGCAGAAGGGATCGGTAGCATTCCTTCGTAATTTCTAAAATCATAGCAATCAGACGACTATTCTAGGTGATCTGTAGAATTTAGGAGTCTGGAGAGTGATCATATGCCGTCAGAGTTTCTGAAAAATTTCGTCCACTCACTCTAGAACATAGCAAGCGCTGGTAGGAGAGAGACTGATCGCACAATAAGCTTAACAGCTCATGCAAACATTTGTCTGTCAAGGATAATATATAGAAGCAAAGAAAAGAAAACTGAGGATCTGTTAGATGGCGATCAGTTTGGCTTTGGGAAATGTAAGGGCACCACTGACGCAGCTCTGACGTTGTAACTGATAATGGAAGTTTGATTTAAGAAAAGTCAAGACATTCACAGTATATATCAACCTGGAAAAACCGTTCGACAATTTAAAATGGTAAGTAATGAAATTCTCAGAAAACTGGAGTAAGCTATAAGGAAAGATCGATAATATACAATATATACAACACCAAAAGGAAACAATAAGAGTGCAAGGCCAAGAAATTCTCGGATGAAAAGTTCCTGAGACAGGAATGCAGTCTTTCGCATTGAGGTTGGAAGGATATCATTGATAAGATTCGCTGGTGTCAGTCCTGCCATCAATAAAAGTGAAGAAATACTTCAGAACCAATGGAAAGGAATGAGCAGAATATGGATGAGCATATGATATGGCTTGGGAGCAAACGCAAGAAAAATGAAAGCAATGAAGAGGCAGAAATGAGATAATCGACAAACTCAACATCAATATTGGTGACCTCGAAGGAGACAAACCTCTACCTCGGAAGCAAAGTGGCGGATGACGGACAAAGCAAGGAGGACGTGAAAAGTAGAGTAGCATAGGCGAGGACTATTCTCTTCGACAAAAGAGATGTACTTGTTTCAAACACAGGCCCGAATTTGAGGAAGAAATTTCGCGAAACGTACTTTGGAGTACAGAATTATATGATAGGGAATCACGGATAGTTGGAAAACCGGGAAAGAGAATCAAAACACGTGAGATGTTTTGATACAAAAGGATGTTAAAAATTAAGTAAACTGATAAGGAATGAGGAGGTTCTCAGTAGAACAGACCAAAAAGGAACTTATAGAAAACACTGACAAGAAGAAGGGACAGGCTGGTGTCAATATGTGTTAAGACATGAGAGATAACTTGCGAGTAATGTTTTCATTTCATGTTTATTTTTATTTTTACTCATTCTTTATTTCAGGTGCTGAAAACTGAAGAAATTGAAAGATTTTCAAACAACTGAAAATGGCAACAAATTCTGAAAAAACACAAACTGTTTGATGGTATACAGAACTGGAGTACATTATCGTGATTTAACGACGTTTGCTCGTATATTACAACGGAAACCTTGCCGATGCCAATAGTATCAAGGAATGGAAAGCAGCGTTTCTGGAGATAGGATCTGTTGACAAGAGGCATGGTGGTTGACATTTAGGAACATCAGAGGAGAATTTTCATCGACTTTCAAATACGTTTGTGAGAAGTCCTAAGAAATTCGTACATATGGCGTCACGTAGTCTTGCTGTCCCAAAATCAACTATCCACTATGTTCTACCCAAGTGTCAAATGCTTTCCTTTTGCATAAAAGTGCAGCGGTACATGAAGTGAAACCCAACCACAAATTCAAAAAAACCAACTTTACCGAAGACATTATTCAGTGCATCGACCTAAATAACATAAAGGTTATGTTGTCTGATGAGCAACATTTCACTTCATTGGGGAGGTTAACAAGCTTGGGGTGGTGAACATCCTCAAGCCATCACAAGTATCAACGAGACCGAATATCAACGAGACAGCCCGCAGTCCCAAGGGTAACGTTTGATGTGTGGCTTAATGGCTAATGAAACTACTGGACCGTTTTTCTTTGCAGAGGCAATCATCACTGGTAACTCGTATCTTGGTACGCTAGTTGATTTTGTATCCACTCAGATAAGACATCGACACCAACACCTGCTCTTCTAGCAGGATGGAATACCTCTACACTGGCATGCGAAATTTCGTTAACATAAGGTGACGAATTCCCACATAGATGGCCTGGGATAGATCGTCAATACCAAGGTCATCGCCGCCACCTGCCATTACCCCCCTGGATACCTTCCCCTGTAGGTATTTCAAGGACAGGGTGTGCAATACCAAATTGACAATTCTGGAACAGCTTCGTGAGAGAATTAGATATACAGGGTTATTACAAATGATTGAAGCGATTTCAGAGCTCTACAATAACTTTATGATTTGAGATATTTTCACAATGCTTTGTACACACATACAAAAACTCAAAAAGTTTTTTTAGGCATTCACAAATGTTCGATATGTGCCCCTTTAGTGATTCGGTAGACATCAAGCCGATAATCAAGTTCCTCCCACACTCGGCGCAGCATGTCCCCATCAATGAGTTCGAAAGCATCGTTGATGTGAGCTCGCAGTTCTGGCACGTTTCTTGGTAGAGGAGGTTTAAACACTGAATCTTTCACATAACCCCACAGGAAGAAATCGCATGGGGTTAAGTCGGGAGAGCGTGGAGGCCATGACATGAATTGCTGATCATGATCTCCACCACGACCGATCCATCGGTTTTCCAATCTCCTGGTTAAGAAATGCCGAACATCATGATGGAAGTGCGGTGGAGCACCATCCTGTTGAAAGATGAAGTCGGCGCTGTCGGTGTCCAGTTGTGGCATGAGCCAATTTTCCAGCATGTCCAGATACATGTGTCCTGTAACGTTTTGTTCGCAGAAGAAAAAGGGGCCGTAAACTTTAAACCGTGAGATTGCACAAAACATGTTAACTTTTGGTGAATTGCGAATTTGCTGCACGAATGCGTGAGGATTCTCTACCGCCCAGATTCGCACATTGTGTCTGTTCACTTCACCATTAAGAAAAAAATGTTGCTTCATCACTGAAAACAAGTTTCGCACTGAACGCTTCCTCTTCCATGAGCTGTTGCAACCGCGCCGAAAATTCAAAGCGTTTGACTTTGTCATCGGGTGTCAGGGCTTGTAGCAATTGTAAACGGTAAGGCTTCTGCTTTAGCCTTTCCGTAAGATTTTCCAAACCGTCGGCTGTGGTACTTTTAGCTCCCTGCTTGCTTTATTCGTCGACTTCCGCGGGCTACACGTGAAACTTGCCCGCACGCGTTCAACCGTTTCTTCGCTCACTGCAGGCCGACCCGTTGATTTCCACTTACAGAGGCATCCAGAAGCTTTAAACTGTGCATACCATCGCCGAATGGAGTTAGCAGTTGGTGGACCTTTGTTGAACTTCGTCCTGAAGTGTCGTTGCACTGTTATGACTGACTGATGTGAGTGCATTTCAAGCACGACATACGATTTCTCGGTTCCTATCGCCATTTTGTCTCACTGCGCTCTCGAGCGCTCTGGCGGCAGAAGCCTGAAGTGCGGCTTCAGCCGAACAAAACTTTATGAGTTTTTCTACGTATCTGTAGTGTGTCGTGACCATATGTCAATGAATGGAGCTACAGTGAATTTATGAAATCGCTTCAATAATTTGTAATAGCCCTGTATAATTCAGGTTTATGTGGAAATGTGTAACTGAAGAAACATAACTTCAAAACTTTGTTTATGCATAGTTGTATGAATCTTAGGTATGTATGAAACACATATCGTATTAAAGACATTTCAAATTAGGGTATCTTGTCTTGGACATCCCGTATTTAAAAGCTCCATTTTTCAGCTATACATTCCAATATGCTTCTATGTGACCAGATTCAGTGGCTGTGAACTTTTACTTCCTGCTTGGGAAACAGACGCAAAAAGTGTTGTTATGTTGAAATCTGCTTAGAAAGATAACGCTATGGAAAAAACTCAAGGTGCGAGAATGGTTTTCTGTTTCAGAAATTACTGTTTGTTGACTGACGACAAATCTCGTTCTAGACTACTGCCAACTGCTTGAATATACGACACTGTCGATATAATTTGTGAACCTGTGTTTGAAGACGTCTGGGCATTGAATTGTAATAAACTAGATGGTTTTTAAGTTCCGTTCAAACCATTTTAACAGAAGATAAGGCGTTGCACATTTGTGCCTTGCAATCTGATAGCTAAAGTGTCGAGTGGAAGCATTTTGTGATTTCAAAGGATAAATACTAGCTGAAAAAAAAGACTCGTGATATTAGGTCAAAATTCGAGAAATTGGTCCCTTGTCTTCTGTTCAAGAAGTTCTGAGAAGATTATGTAACTGTGTGCATCAAAAAAAGATCGGTGTATATATGAGACTCCTTTTTCCTCGCCGTGACAGTTCTGCCGCTTACACAGCCATTTCAGAGGAGTTGTTCATAAATGGCTTGACTTCCTTGTCTCACTCACCTTCATCACCTCAATTGACTCCGTGTGCTTTCTGCCTTCAGTGCAGAAGAGTATAAAAGTTTTCCAACAATGGATTCACCAATTTACAGCTTGCTTCAAAAAGATTCTTCCGGCTTCAAAAGACTGTACCTTCTACTTAAAGAATATAGGAACTTGGAGTAAATTTGGACTTACTGTTTTTATTTGAAAATCTTCCGACATTACAAGGATATATCTTTCACATGAGAACACATACAATCTTGGGGTATTGTTACAATGAAGTTTAGTATCAAAGTTTTCACTTACCTTCCAGAAACGTACAATTTGAAGTCCACCGGGTGCATGATAAACATTCACAAGACAGTGGAATTCGGCTCGTACTCTTGCAAATATGTCTGCAGTTAACACATTCATCGCTATTGCTATACAGTGACGCAAGAAATACGGGATGGAGAGGGACATAGATGGAATCTAATACAAACTGTCATAGGGAACTCACGTACTGTGCGATTAGGCGAATTTGAAGGCCAGTGATACAAAGTGAGTTTCCTTACAGCCGATGCAACAACGAAGCGCGAAATGCTGTCACATGCAGGCACCAATGTGGATACACTGCATTTTTTAACAACTGCGAGGAAATAACGAAAGTTCCATTTTTGATCAGGACGCAGTACCATCACTGCGCCGTGATGAAAAATGGAACTTTCGTTATTTTCTAGCGGTTGTTAAAAATCCAGATCTCCAACATATCCAGGTACACTGTCCTGAACAAAAATAGCTGAACACCTGTTTGTAATGCGGAATTGATCACTACACGTCAAGAGAGGGGACTCGCCAGTGTAGAAGGAAAGGAGGCGGGAAGCATTGTGGTCTCAGTAGGGAATCAGTAACAGCAAAATGTGTCGCTAGGAAGAGCCCAGTGGATGTCATCTGAGTAACAGAACCATCAGGAACTTTTCAACCCTTCTAAAGCTGCCCAAGTAGACTTCTGGTGCCGTGAATGTGAAGCGGAAAAGCGAAGGAACAACCATGAAACCTGCATGAAATCAGCGGGAGGAACACATGAACCAGCAGCTTACGACTGATGCCATTTTTTCTGTGATGGCAGAAAGCTTGGATGTAGGCGTGGCAAGGTGCTAAGATTATCATTTGCTAAATATGTATTTGCAAAAGAGGCCAAATTTAAAACAAACAATGAAGGACAATTAAACTCAAGAAAATACGATAATACACCAGAATAAGCTAATAAAGCTTCAACTTACTGTCCTTTGAATATTTCAGAGGAGTAATTTAAAAAAATATATAACAAAGCAGGACTTTTGAACTTGATAAACGTATAAAATTGCAGCACAGGTACTCATTGCATTTAACAGTTATTTTGGCTACATGAAAATCTATATTACGGTAACTGCAGTAGAATCAGCACTTTGAAAACTTTTAAGATAAAAGAATATGTTATTTCTACATTGCTTTTAAAATAAGACAGGGAGTTCCAGCAAGTCAACAAGCATAAGTAGTTATATACAAGAGCAACCAACGACAAACTCAAAGCAAGTAAAGGAGCTAAAACTCGTGGATTGGCCAGCGCATGATAATTGGCTTCAGCTCGGTCACGCCCCGAGGGTTTGCTCGATTCAGTTCACATTCTAAAACGGGCACATAGGATATACGTTATATTCACATAACTAATGAATGGCAAAAATCACATGGGGCACCAATGATGACAAAGGAAGTCAGAGTAGACAACTGGGCTCCTTTGAGCGGGAATTATTTAAAATCGATATAACGAAAACAATTACAACATGTACATAGGCCTTTGATCTTGGATGATGAAATTAAAGCGAATAATTGAGCTTCTTTAACCTGCAAGTACTGAAAGTTAACTGAAAATGAAAAATATTATAGATACTTAAAGAAAATACAATCTTTCTATGTCAGTTACTGACAAAATGAGGAAAATACACTGCCGAAAATTATGTCAACGACCCGGGCAGGTAACCGGAACGTCAACGGCCACAAGGCAGAAGATACCGCTGGTCAACTTCAATAACAGCGAATAAATTAAGTTAAAATCCACAGGAAGACGTCTGGAATCTTAGCCGACTTGAATAGACACACGTTGCTTGCGGGAATGTCCCAAAATCGACAACCGAGATCAAACGAAGAAATGTAAACAGTTGAGGCTCGATAGTAGGTTAAGTAAGGACTCAACTTTCATGTCCAAGATCGGTTGGCGACGAACATACGAGGGTCGGTCAAAAAGTAATGCCTCCCATTTTTTTTCTACTTAAAGAAATTAAGTTAAGTGAAAAATTTGAATTTGGCGCCATTCCTCAAACCTTCTTCTGCAATCCACTGCAGTAGTAACTTTCTGTGTCAACAGGTGGCAGCACAGCAGAAGTTTGTAAGATGGCCGACATCGATGTTCGTTTGAGACAGCGTTGTGTGATTGAATTCTTGAATGCAGAAGGTGAAACGCCCATACGCATTCATGAAAGACTGAAGAAGGTGTATGGTGTTGTGACAGTGGATGTCAGCACTGTTAGACGATGGGTTCGTCGTTGTAAGGAAGCTGAAGGGCAAACACCGTTGACTGACGAAAAGCGGAGCGGCAGGCCGGTGAGTGCAGTGACTCCACACAACATTCAGCAAGTTGATGACATCATTCGTGGTGACCGTCGGGTGACTGCAGATGAAGTGTGTCGCATTATTTCTCTTAGTAAAGGCAGTGTGATCACGATTATTAAACAATTGGGGTACTCAAAAGTTTGTGCACGGTGGGTTCCAAGAATGTTAACCGATCAGAATAAAGAGGCAAGGAAAACAATAGCCTCCCAACACTTGCAGCGCTTCCGTTTGGAGGGAGATGAGTTTCTGAAAAAAATTGTGACCGGGGACGAAACATGGGTGCATTTTTTTGAACCCGAATCAAAGAGGCAATGGAGTGGCGTCACACAAGCTCGCCGAGGAAGAAAAAATTCAAAACTGTGCGATCGGCAGGGAAAGTTATGGCAACAGTTTTCTGGGATACAGAGGGTGTGATTCTGGTTGATTTTTTGGAGCAGGGATGCACAATAAATTCTGTTCAATACGTCACAACCCTCAAAAAACTTAAAGCACGTCTTCAGCGAGTTCGCCCAACAAAATCAATGGCAGATGTTCTTCTTTTGCATGACAATGCAAGACCACACACCAGTCGTCACACCTCTGACGAGATTGTCAAAATTGGATGGGAAGTTTTGCCTCATCCCCCATACAGCCCTGACCTGGCACCATCAGACTTCCATCTGTTCGGGCCACTAAAAGAAGCTCATCGTGAGATTCATTTTGAAGATGAGGAGGCCGTCAAAACATCCGTGCGTCAATGGCTTAGGAAGCAGAGCTGTGATTTTTACCGTGCTGGGATACATGCCCTTGTTCAAAGATGGACCAAAACTGTAGAGATGGGCGGAGATTACATTGAAAAATGACAAAATGATCCTCAATGTTGTGGTTTTCAACCTATGTAATTGCATTTAAATTTCCTGACAATTAAACGTAGAAAAAAAAATAGGAGGCATTACTTTTTGACTGACCCTCGTAGTAACACTCGCAAGCAGCACCGCACACTCCAACTGCGCGCGCCAGCGGCCCCGACCAGAGTACGCGCGACAGAGACTTCCTTGCTGCTCCACGCCAACCGACCGACTGCCCAGGCCCGGAATCGGTGAAAGGACCAAATATACGTCGGCCGATGAGACGACCAACCGAACGACCAACCAACGGTCGTCAATCTCCCTCCGTCGGACAGTTCATGTATGTCGCCAGCGGCCGGCGAGCACTGGCTGTCGGCCCCTCACCGGCGCTCTGTCCCCGACTTCACTGCTGCTGCGTCCCGACTGCACTGCTGGTCCGTCTCCAACTGACTGCCAGACACACGGCGACCCGGAAATGCTATCGGTCGCTCCAGAGATGGTACGACAGTGCACTGATCGATACGCGCTTCTGCTGCCGCTCACGAACAAGTAAGGCAGGAAGTTAGTCACACCAGTAAATGGAATAAGAAAACGAGGCGTCAGTACCGTAATAGAAGATGATAAACAATAAATGGCATGAACACGAGTCGTGCACGGGTCAACCTCCCGCCCCCGCCCCCCTCAAACATCAACCCGGAGTGACATAGAAAAAGACAATGGGCATGAGAAAGCCGTAAGTGAAACGCTCGCTCGGATCCGTCCATGCAGAGGGAACACGCCCACTGGGTAACGTCATCCCTGCACCAGGAACGGACCAACCTAAGTCCCGCAAGGTGGCTAATTCAAGTCTCATTGCTAGGCCAAAGGCGAAAGCTAGACACCCGCTCGAAACCAACCAGGCAGAGCAAGCACATGTCGACAGGCAACCAGACATCCCTGCGCTGAAGAAGGTACTGAGCTAAGTCTCAGAAGATGACAAATTAAAGAAATATTCGCAGTTGAGAACGAAAAGAACTATTAGAAGTAATTCATTAACTAGGTAAAATGCAAACCCTCTGACAACTGAATCCATGCGTTCTTATTGCGGGAGGGTGAACCGCTCTGACAAGGGGAGGCCGCCAATTGTGAAATTCAGATTCGATTCATACTGCGCATAATAAAAGCTCATGGCCAGAGGTGTAATGTGGCAAAGCACCAAGATGCACTTCTCAGCCGTTGTCGAGAAAATCGACAGTTAAAAGAAACCGTTGAGGTGAAATACTCTCTATGACTAATAATTTTCTGCAGCGTTGTGGCGCAGCGGTAAGCGCTCGGGTTTGTAATCCGAAGGTCGCCGGATCGAATCTCGCGCCGTGCAACTTTTTTTTTAGTGTTTGCTTTTGTAATATATATATATATATATATATATATATATATATATATATATATATATATATTAATGAATTACTTATGCATGTTGGTGAAGGCGGATCGCTCTCCAATTGCACCGCCTCCATTTTTCCGTTTGTTTAACAGGGTGTACCAAAGCTCTCCCGTCCGCACTGATTTTCGACGATGTTATAAGTTGCGCTAGGGACCGCATCTACCTTCTTTCGAAGTTAGCAGGCAACTACACTGTTATGCGGCGGCTCGTTTCGGCACATTCAGCATCTGTCCTTCAAGTGTAACGAGCGAGTAACGGAGTTTATATTTCATACCTGCCACAGCAAATTTGTGTTCGTGGGGTCTCTATTCTAATTCGAACGTTTGACGTACGCTATACGTATTCGTTTCGGAATATCGTTTCTACGTCTTCCGTTAACTATACGTGGTTAACATTATGAAGACAATTAATAACATTTGTGAAATACAACTTTGTTTGCGAAAAACATAATGATGTTCGAAGTCGCCAGTTTTTCCACGACAAACGACTTTCAACAACTTATTATATGCATAATTGTTGCAACTGATTGCCGGGAATTATATATATATATATATATATATATATATATATATATATATATATATATATATATATATATATATATATCGGCCTCCCCTTGTGAGAGAAACGGTCAAAATAACAAACAGCAGTGTAATCAGACCAGCTTACAATAAGAACACCAAACGAACCTCAGCAGCAAGAGCACAGGGGTTTTCACAATCCGAAGTGGACACTTTCCCGCACACGTGTTTGTCACCGTTTATTCCTGCATGGGCCTGGGAGAGTTAAGAATGGCTTGTGTGGCCAAGTCCGCTCACCAAGCCAGCAATAAAAATGGTATAGTCGAACTCCGAAGTACGACCACTAAAGTAAAGGCAGTAGGAAGCAACGACATGCCGTGCGGGGTAGCGGCGCAGTCTTAGGCCTCTTGCACGGTTCGCGCGGCTCCTTCCGTCGGAGGTTCGAGTCGTCCCTCGGGCATGGGTGTGTGCGTTGTCCTTACCGTAAAGTTAGTTTAAGTTCGATTAAGTAGTATGTAAGCATAGCGACCGATGAGCTCAGAAGTGTGGTCCCGTAGGAACTTACCACAAATTTCAGTTTCAAGCAGCGACTCCTCAGTAGGTGTGTGGTGTGTGTGTGGTTTGAGGTTTTCGGGCGCTAAAACTCAGTAGGTGTTGGCGTGCTCCCCAAAGTAAACAACTTGTGTCCAAACGCGGCGATTGCACCTGCACTGCTAGCAAGTTGAGATTTAAGACATTACCCCTCAACACGGACCACGCAGCAGAGTTTACATATTGTTGTCGGTGCTAAAAGACAAGGAGCACTGGATCATATATCCGCAGAAATCAATGTGCGACAAACGACGAATGTATCTGTTAGGACAGTGCGGCGAAATTTAGCGTTAATGGGCTATGGCAGGACACGACCGAAGTGAGTGTCTTTGTTAACAGCACGTTATCGCCAGCAGGGCCTCTTCAGGGTTTGTGAACAGTTCGTTTGGACCCAAGACGACTGGAAAACAGTGGCCTGGTCAAATGAGTCCCGATTTCAGTTGGTAGGAGTCAATGATAGGGTTAGGGTATGTAGCAGACCCCAAGAAGCTATGGGCCTAGGTTGTTAAAAAGACACTACGGTCGCAGGTTTGAATCCTGCCTCGGGCATGGATGTGTGTGATGTCCTTAGGTTAGTTAGGTTTAAGTAGTTCTAAGTTCTAGGGGGCTGATGACCTCAGATGTTAAGTCCCATAGTGCTCAGAGCCATTTGAACCACTTTTTGTTAAAAAGACACTGTGCAATCTGGTGGTGGCTCCAGAATAGTGTAGACTGTGTTTACATGGACTGGGTCCTCTGGTCCATGTTCGGCTACTTTGAGTCCATTTTCGGTCATTCATGGACTTCATATTCCCAATCAACGATGGAAGTTGTATGGATAACGATGTGCCACTCCAGCGGTCCACAGTTGTTTGCTGTCGGTTTGAAGAACATTGTGAATAATTCGAGGGAATGATTTGGACATCTAGATCGCCCGACATGAATCCCACCAAACATTTTGGGCCGTAATCGAGGAATCAGTTCGTGCACAAAATCCTATACCAGCAATACTTTCGCAGTTATGGACGGATACAGAGGCAACTTGGATCAGTATTTCTGCAGAGAACTTCCGTCTGCTTGTTGAATCCATGCCACGTCAAGTTGCTGCTGTATCCTGGGCCAAGGAGGTCTGACACGTTGTTGGGAGGTATCTCAAGACGTTTGCCACATCAGTGTGTTACTGGCAAATTCTGAAGATTAATGATAAAGTCAGTCTTTCACACTTGGGAGAAAGAATTGCAATTTTAAGACAGAAGTAAACCAAACTAAGACAGTATCATTCCATGGGATGTATCCCGTACGAAACAAAATGGTACCTGTAGATCAGTTTTTGAAACAATTTCAACATTTCAGTAACCTAGGGGCCTATAACTTTTAATGAATATACAGATGTACATATTAAATATGAGATACATTAGAGCACACAGTAAAATGTACTATAAGAAGAATTTTAAATGAATACATAGAGCCACGAACAAAAATTTGTATGTTTTGTCTGTTGTTCCGCACGGCAGTGAGACCTGAATTATGAAGAGAATCGTTTCTAGCCATGTTCAGGCGATACGAAATGTTTACAAGCTCTCAGTGGTTGCAATAAGTTGGACAGGATTCTTAATGAAAGCATCGGACGAAAAGTGAATATTCTTGTAGTAAAGTGTTAAAAAGAACATCTGGAAAGAACGGAAAATATAAGGAATTCAGACATAGCTTTGTAATATGAGGGTCACTCCAAAAGAAAAGCACACTATTTTTTTAAAAAATCCATCTCATATTCTACATGTTTGAAAGTCTTACAGTGTGTAGGTACATCCTTCAGGAACAATATTTTCATTTCTCCACATAATTTCCATCTCTCCCAACTGCCTTACGCCATCCTGGAACCACCGCCTGTATACCCGCACGGTAAAATTCTGGACCAAACTGTTGGAGCCACTGTTTGGAAGCGTGCACACAGGAGTCATCACCTTCAAACCTTGTTCCACGAAGAGAGTCTTTCAGTTTCCCAAAGAGATGATAGTCACATGGAACCAGGTCAGGATTGTAAGGCGGGTGTTTCAGTGTTTTCCATCCGAGTTTTGTGATCGCTTCCATGGTTTTTTGACTGACATGTGGCCGTGCATTGTCATGCAACAGCGAAACATCCTGCTTTTGCCGATGTGGTCGAACTCGACTCAGTCGAGCTTGAAGTTTCTTCAGTGTCATCACATACGCATCAGAGTTTGTGGTGGTTCCACTTAGCATGATGTCCACAAGCGAGAGCCCTTCGAAATCGAAAAACACTGTAGCCATAACTTTTCCAGCAGAAGGTGTGGTTTTGAATCTTTATCTTGGGTGAATTTGCATGATGTCACTCCATTGCTTGCCTCTTCGTCTCTGGTGAAAAATGATGGAACCATGTTTCATCACCTGTCACAATTCTTCCAAGAAACTCATCTCTACCATTCTCGTACTGTTCCAAAAGTTCGCTGCAGACCGTTTTTATTGTTTCTTTGTGAGCCACTGTCAACGTCCTGGGAACCCACCTGGCACAAACCTTTTTTAACGCCAACACTTTCAGTATTCTGCAAACACTTCCTTCCCGTATCCCAACGTAGCGCGACAATTCGTTCACTGTGATGCGTCTGTCAGCAGTCACCAATTCGTTAACTCTCTGCACATTGTCTGGAGTGTGTGCAGTACGAGGCCTGCCGGTGCGAGGACAATCCTCAATATTGCCGTGCCCGCTTTCATCACGTAACCTGCTTGCCCACCGACTAACTGTACTGCGATCGACAGCAGCATCCCCATACACCAATTCAACCTCTCGTGGATGTTTCCCACTGTCTCGTTTTCACAGTACAGGAATTCTATGACAGCACGTTGCTTCTGACGAACGTCAAGTGTAGCAGCCATCTTGAAGACATGCTGTGACGGCGGCACTCACGGGAACAGGTTGAACAAAGTTTGAAAACAAGCGGGAAGGATGTATCTACACATTGTAAAACTTTCAATCATGCAGAAAGAAAACTGTATTTTTACAAAAATAGTGTGCATTTCTTTTGGAGTGACCCTCATACAAACCGAAAGGAATGAATAACGTATGATGACGAGCTGAAAGATGGAACTGAGCCCACAACAGGTCGATAGCGCTAATTTTTTAAAAGCAGGAGAAGAAGGGGAAGAAGAAGAAGAACTGTACTGTGATTTACTGTTTTCTTTCATGTAAAAATTTCTTGTGAAATCGAATGAAGTTATTTGAAACATTGTGTATTATGTACCGTTTGATCATGATTGAAGTTCACAGAGGTCCAGTGTGGGATGTAGTTACCGTATGGGGGCCAAGCTTGGTAGATACTGTAATGCGTTAATGCGAAATTGGATTACGCTGGAAAAAAATTAGTTCCAATTTTGGCCACCAGGCGCAAATCTGGCGCTGTGAATGCAAGAGCATGTATAGAGATGTTTCTATATGTAATGGGTTAGGAACGGGATGCGGGAAAAACAGATCAAACAACTGAGAAAAGCGTAACGTTAATTTTATATTATTAACCGCCGTTTAAACAATTTGTTCGTAATGAGCAATGGAGACATCGACGAGATGGTGTACAGCGCCAGATTTGCACCTGGTGGCCAAGATTGGAATTAACTTTTACAGTGTAAATCGGTTCCGCATTAACGCATTAGCTTATCTACTAAGTTTCGCTGCCATACCGTAATGTTGCCTATAGTGGCCCCCAGTGAGTAGTCACATCCGGAATAATGGATAAAGCAGTGAAGGTGAAAAAATTGTGTGTTTCATGCGAAATACGTAGCTTTTTTAAAAAAATTTATTACTAACCGCCATTGAAACAATTTGTTCAATATGAGCAGTGGAGACATCGACGAGATGGTGTACAGCGCCAGATACGCACCTGGTGGCGAAGATTTGAACTAACTTTTACAGCGTAAATCAGTTTCACATTAACGCATTAGCATATTTACTAAGTTTCGCTGCCATAATGTAATATAGACCACAGTGGACCCCCGTGAGTAGTTGCATCCGGTATAATGGACAAAGCAGTGAAGGTGAAAAAGTGGTGTGTTTCATGCGAAATACGTAGCTTTTTTTTAAAAGAAGTCTGGTTACTTTGTGCACCCCGATGTCGCACAGGTGCGATGTCCTTCCAGTGAGAGAGAAAGCGAGCGGAAAGTTTCAGCTGTTGGGCACCTGCAGTTCACGGGCTGACGGGGGCGGCCGTCGTGTTGTCTCTGGGTGACAGACGAGTGCCGTGGGCCACGCGCAGGTGTGTCTGCGGCTGGCGGCTGCTCAGCTCGCGCCCCGCTGCGGTGGCAGCCATTGCCTCCAGATGGCGCCTCGCAGCCAACTTTCCCTCCACAACACCCCGCTGCGCGCTGGGGCGAAACGCCCGCCTCCCGATGAGATGTCAAACCGGCAGCCAGCTCCGGGGCGGAGCACAGACAGGCAGGCGCTCTGAGGCATGCATTTTCGCGCCTTCCGAAAGACAGGAGGCGACGTGGCTGATCCCATTTTTTTTTTTTTCACATCGCAGGAGAACAGACGGAAAATATTTCTTGTAGCAGGCAGTAGAGGTACTAGTGGGTAGCAGTTATCTGCATCCAAAACTGCATGTCAAACTGGTTTAATTGTACAAGAATGCCAGTAGAATATCGTCATACTTGGTGGCCGTCTAGATGTAATTAGCGAAGAACGAAATGTGTCCCTTCCATTCATTTTTGTCACAAGACGCAAAAGAAAATATTTTCCGATTCGACACGCACGTGAATCTGATAGATAGATCGAATGCTCCGGATTTCGGTAGAGGACCAAAATGAACTGTTTGGAAACGAGTGAAGAAATAAAACAAATAAATAACAAAAGCTATAGCAGTTGTTTGCGAGACTAGCTCTTAAATAACAAGACCCTGAACGTTGTCTTCGGTGGCGAGTGTTCATCAGAGACGAGGATATCGTCAACGGTGCCTCAGAGAAACGTGATAGGACTGCTGTTGTTTTCTATATCCGGCGGACAGGTTAAGGTGTTTGCTGATGATACTGTGGTGTACGGGAAGGTGTCATCATTGGATGAGTGTAGGAGGATAGAAGGTGACTTGGACAAAATCTCTAGTTGGTGTGATAAACGTTAGCTAACTCCACATGTAGAAAAATGTAAGTTAATACAGATTAGTAGGGAAGACTAACTCATAATGTTCGGTGTGGCCGGTGTGGCCGAGCGGTTCTAGGCGCTTCAGGCTGGAACCACGTGACTGCTATAGTCGCAGGTTCGATTCCTGCCTCGGCCATGGATGTGTGTGATATCCTTAGGTTAGGTTTAAGTAGTTCTAAGTTCCATGAGGACTGCTGACCTCAGATGTTAGGTGCCATAGTGCTCAGAGCCATTTGAACATTTTTTTAAATCCATAATGTTCGAGTACTAACCCATAATGTTCGAGTACAAACCGATAGTGTTCGAGTACTAACCGATAATGGTCGAGTACTAACCCATACTGTTCGAGTACTAACCCATAATGTTCGAGTGCTAACCGATAACGTTCGAGCACTAACCGATAATGTTCGAGTACTAACTGCTAATGTTCGAGTACAAACCCATAATGTTCGAGCACACACCCATAATGGTCGTGTACATACCCATTATGTTAGAGTAATAACCCATAATGTTCAAGTACACACCCATAATGTTCGAGTAAAATGGCTCTGAGCACTATGGGACTCAACATCCGTGGTCATAAGTCCCCTAGAACTTAGAACTACTTAAACCTATAACTAACCTAAGGACATCACACACATCCATGCCCGAGGCAGGATTCGAACCTGCGACCGTAGCGGTCGCGCGGTTCCGGACTGAGCGCCTAGAACCGCTAGACCACCGCGGCCGGCATTGTTCGAGTACTAACCCAAAATGTTCAAGTACAAACTCATAGTGTTCGAATAAAGCACAAGTAGTGTGCTGCTCGACACAGTCACGTAAATTAAATATCTAGACGTAACATTGCAAAACATTGTGAAATGGAATGAGCATGTAAGGATTTTGGTATGGAAAGTGAATGGTCGACTCCGGTTTATTTTGAGAATTTTAGGAATCTTTATGGGAGACCACATATGGGACGCTAGTGCGACCCTTTGTTGAGTACTGCGCGTGTCTTTGAGATCCACATCAGGTCGGATTAAAGGAAGACATCGAAGGAATTCAGAGACGGGCTGCTAGATTTGTTGCCGGTAGGTTCAAACAACACGTAAATATTACGGAGATGGAAATTTAATATACACTCCTGGAAATTGAAATAAGAACACCGTGAATTCATTGTCCCAGGAAGGGGAAACTTTATTGACACATTCCTGGGGTCAGATACATCACATGATCACACTGACAGAACCACAGGCACATAGACACAGGCAACAGAGCATGCACAATGTCGGCACTAGTACAGTGTATATCCACCTTTCGCAGCAATACAGGCTGCTATTCTCCCATGGAGACGATCGTAGAGATGCTGGATGTAGTCCTGTGGAACGGCTTGCCATGCCATTTCCACCTGGCGCCTCAGTTGGACCAGCGTTCGTGCTGGACGTGCAGACTGCGTGAGACGACGCTTCATCCAGTCCCAAACATGCTCAATGGGGGACAGATCCGGAGATCTTGCTGGCCAGGGTAGTTGACTTACACCTTCTAGAGCACGTTGGGTGGCACGGGATACATGCGGACGTGCATTGTCCTGTTGGAACAGCAAGTTCCCTTGCCGGCCTAGGAATGGTAGAACGATGGGTTCGATGACGGTTTGGATGTACCGTGCACTATTCAGTGTCCCCTCGACGATCACCAGTGGTGTACGGCCAGTGTAGGAGATCGCTCCCCACACCATGATGCCGGGTGTTGGCCCCGTGTGCCTCGGTCGTATGCAGTCCTGATTGTGGCGCTCACCTGCACGGCGCCAAACACGCATACGACCATCATTGGCACCAAGGCAGAAGCGACTCTCATCGCTGAAGACGACACGTCTCCATTCGTCCCTCCATTCACGCCTGTCGCGACACCACTGGAGGCGGGCTGCACGATGTTGGGGCGTGAGCGGAAGACGCCTAACGGTGTGCGGGACCGTAGCCCAGCTTCATGGAGACGGTTGCGAATGGTCCTCGCCGATACCCCAGGAGCAACAGTGTCCCTAATTTGCTGGGAAGTGGCGGTGCGGTCCCCTACGGCACTGCGTAGGATCCTACGGTCTTGGCGTGCATCCGTGCGTCGCTGCGGTCCGGTCCCAGGTCGACGGGCACGTGCACCTTCCGCCGACCACTGGCGACAACATCGATGTACTGTGGAGACCTCACGCCCCACGTATTGAGCAATTCGGCGGTACGTCCACCCGGCCTCCCGCATGCCCACTATACGCCCTCGCTCAAAGTCCGTCAACTGCACATACGGTTCACGTCCACGCTGTCGCGGCATGCTACCAGTGTTAAAGACTGCGATGGAGCTCCGTATGCCACGGCAAACTGGCTGACACTGACGGCGGCGGTGCACAAATGCTGCGCAGCTAGCGCCATTCGACGGCCAACACCGCGGTTCCTGGTGTGTCCGCTGTGCCGTGCGTGTGATCATTGCTTGTACAGCCCTCTCGCAGTGTCCGGAGCAAGTATGGTGGGTCTGACACACCGGTGTCAATGTGTTCTTTTTTCCATTTCCAGGAGAGTAGTTTTGATTTATTGTTCAGTCTCAGTTGCGCATTTTTAAAAAAATTCAATTAGAATGTCCTAAGTAGACAAGACAGGCAGCTGACGCAGTTACATGCTCGAAGACATGAAGATGATCCAGAGTGACCGAAACATATAATCTAATTTAGAAAGTGTGTAACTTAGATTGAACAATAAACGAGAATTGTCTTAAATTTTTTCGTCCATACAGTTACTGAATTGTCTCAAGATTATTACGTAGTCGATAGTAATTAAGGAGCCGCTTTGGGAACTCAAATGTGACTCACTGGAGGGAACACAAAATACTTTTTGAGGAGCGCTATTGAGAAAGTTTAAAGAACCAACATTTGCGGCTGATTGCAGAGCGATTCCTCTGCCGCCAAGCGCCATGAAGATAAGATACGAGAAATTAGGGCTCATACGGGCTCTATTTACGACTGGAACAGGAAAGGAAATGGCTAGTTGTGGTAGAGGGTACCCTCCACCACGCTTGCGGAATATGTACACTATGTGATCAAAAGTATCCGGACACCCCCAAAAACGTAAGTTTTTTATATTAGGGCTGCCACCTACTGCCAAGTACTCCATATCAGCGACCTCAGTAGTCATTAGACATTGTGAGAGTGCAGAACACCCGGACTTCGAAGGCGGTCAGGTTTTTGGGTGTCACTTGTGTCATACGTCTGTACGCGAGATTTCCACACTCTTAAACATCTCTAAGTCCACTGTTTCCGGTGTGATAAGTGGAAACGTGAAGGGACACGTACAGCACAAAAGCGTACAGGCCGACCTCGTCGGTTGATTGATAGAGACTGCAGACAGTTGAAGAAGGTTGTAATGTGCAACTGGCAGACATCTACCCAGACCATTACACAGGAATTCCAAACTGCATCAAGATCCACTGCAAGTACTATGAAAGTTAGGCGGGAGGTGAGAAATATTGGATTTTACTGTCGAGCGGCTGCTCATAAGCCACACATTAAGCCGGTAAATGCCAAACGACGCCTCACTTGGTGTATGGAGCGTAAACATTGGACGATTGAACAGTGGAAAAACGTTGTGTTGAGTCACGAATCACGGTACACAATGTGGAGATCCGATGGCATGGTGTGAGTATGGGGAATGTGCGGTGAACGTCACCTGACAACGTGTGTAGTGCCAACAGTAAAATTCGGAGGCGGTGATGTTAGGGTGTGGAGGTGTTTTTCAAGGAGGGGGCTAGCACCACTTGTTGCTTTGCGTGGCACTAGCACAGCACAGGCGTACATTGATGCTTTAAGTACTTCTTGCTTCCCACTGTTGAAGAGTAATTCGGGGATGGCGACTGCATCTTTCAGCACGATCGAGCACCTGTTTATAATGCACGGCCTGTGGCGCAGTGGTTACACGACAAAAACATCCCTGTAATGGAGTGGCCTGCACAGAGTCCTGACCTGAATCGTATAGAACACCTTTGAGTTGTTTTGGAACGCCGACTTCGTGCCAGGTCTCACCGACCGACATCGATAGCTCTCCTCAGTGCAACACTCCGTGAAGAATGGGCTGCCATTCCCCAAGAAACTTTCCAGAACCTGATTGAACGTATGCTTGCGAGAGTAAAAGCTGTCATCAAGGCTAAGCGTGGGCTCACACCATATTGAATTCCACATTACCGATGGAGGGCACCACGAACTTGTAAGTCATTTTCAGCCGGGTGTCGGGAAACTTTTGATCACATAGTACGTAGACGCAGATGTAGACGCAGGTCGTTATACGCGATCATTGACAATTGAACAAAATCTGAATCAGCATTCATTCCATTGTTGTGCAAAGTAGTGTAACAACACGCAATACAAATCTATGACTCAGGTATTTCATTTTCAGAAATCCTGAAGCGCGCAAAATCTGTAAAATCAAGTGATGCGCACGTGATACAGATGGGACTTCTATAAAGTTGATATCGTTTGCTATGACGTTCTACTGCTATTACACTTCAAGCAAGTTTTGATTAATTTCGAATTATCTGCACTAGTACTTCGTAATTGTTAAGTCGAAATGTACATTAATCTCACACTAAAAACGAAATATATTATTTCTCTGTAGTTTCCTCTGCTGTGATTCGTTGCAATAAAGAAATGTGGCAGTTATTAAATTAGGTGAAAGAAGAAGGACTTTCGGCTGTAGTGAATATGGGATGGAGGAGAGGGAGAGCATCATACAAGGTGTGGCTATCAAATAACAGGACTATGTTACAGAGTAAGTATGCATGCACCAGAGATGAACAACCAATAGCTGTGAATCACGAAGTCTCCTAAGAGGAATGCAGCAACTCGTATGCCTGTAGACAAATCAGTATTGCCGTGGCCTTCGTTTGTGTACCAGCTGTTAATTTGTTTTGCCGGAAAATGTGAAGTATAATAATAGAACAAAGAATTGTCGTGACGTTACGCGTGAAACTTGTAGAAAGTATTACTGAAATCTATATACTACTAAAGGAAGTGTATGGTGAAGACCGTTTATCACGTACGCGAGTTTCTGAGTGGTTCAAGCGTTTCCAAGATTGCCGGGAAGACGCCGAAGATTACTCATTCCCAGGACTCCCTTCAACATAAAGAACGGACGAAAATATCGAAAAAGTAGGTATTCTGATTAGATCTGAACGCCAGTTGACTATTCGAACCATTGCTGAAACTGATGGAATTGAGAATGAATGCGCGAGGCAAATTTTACACAACCAATTTGACATGAGAAAAGTGTTTGCGAAGCTGGTGCCGAAAGTTCTGACGATCGAGCAAAAAGAAGCTCTTGAAAATGTTTGTGCTGACATTTTGAATACCACTGAAAATGATCAAAATTTCTTAGAAAGACTGATAACGTGTGACGAATCTTGGTTTTTCTCTTAGGATCCAGTTACTAACCGCCAGTCCATGCACTGGAAGGGCCCAACTTCAACGTGGGCGAAAAAAGCTTGAATCAATAAATTAAGATCCAAAGCAATGATGATTGTTTCCCCGATTTTCATAGAACTGTGTATTTCCACTGGGTTCCTGAAGATCAAACTGTTAATCAACGTTACTACCTTGAGGTTCTTACTGAACTGCCTGAGAAATCAGGAAAAAAAAAATGACTCGAACTGAGGGAGAACAAGTCATGGATTCTGCAGCCAGACAACGCACCGGATCGCACCAAATCGTCATATTAAGAGACTTTTATCGCTTACCTAGCACCATGTGGGTTTTGCCTTTTCTCCAAGGTCCAATCTGCATTACAAGGAGCAAGATTTCAGTCCGTTGACGCAGTGAAAGAAAAAGCGGCACGCATCACTAACTAGCTCACAGAGGAAGACGTCCAGTACTGTTTCGCAAGGTGCGATGTAGGTATAGACGAGGGGAGTACATTCAGGGTGACAATAACAAAGTACGTAAGTTTTTTTACATGAAATGTTTTACAGCAATATTCCCGTTATATATAGCTACACCTCGTGTTGACTAAGGCTAACCTCATTATTCACCATTTTTGATTGTTTGTGGCCGGCTGGGGTGGCTGAGCGGTTCTAGGCGCTACAGCCTGGAAACGCGCGACCACTACGGTCGCAGGTTCGAATCCTGCCTCGGGCATGGATGTGTGTGGTGTCCTTCGGTTAGTTAGGTTTCTAAGTTCTAGGGGACGGATGACCTTAGAAGTTGAGTCCCATAGTGCTCAGAGCCATTTTTGATTGTTTGTGCAGTCGGTGACTCAAGAGTTAAAATGCAGAAAGAACACAGGAATGGTAGATATTATACTAATTTTAATACGTCTAGTCTGAGCCTTTGCGTTTCCCTTTCCAGATTATCTAGCTTCCCTACCATGTTCACACTGATGGGTTTGCATTCTCGAGCTCCTAGTGTGTTACCCTTTCTCGGCAGTTTGCTCCCAGATTCCTGGATAACAGACTAATACAGAAGTGGCCAGCAGCGGAGGCAGCTTGGTGCGATCTGGAATTGAGCATGCCGTGGCTCGTTACCAACACGAGGCAACGGTTCATGTTCTGGACGAATGGACAGCGCTTCCCATGCTGGCTACAGGGAAGGACAAGACGATGTTCAATGCGATGTGCGCTTGACCAGTGTAATGCGTTGCTTCGTTGAAATACTCCAGCCTTGCAGACGCCTGCGTCTGGCTGGGTTTCATCTTAAGTTTCGCGTGTTATTATACTGACATAACAGCGAGACTGCTGCAAGGCTTATCGTAAAAACAGAGCAACATGTTTCTGTACGATCAGTATTTTATTGTCAACTGTGCTCAAGAGATTTTCCGTTCTGTATCTTGATTGCGGGTCTGGGTTGTCTACTGAACTCATTTATATTGTCCTGTGAGCAGCATTGTATGGCTTGGTTTAGAACATTTATACTACCTGTTAGACTGTCATCTTTTTAAGTGGCAGTACTGGCATTAGTTTGGGCATTTGTTATGTATGCTTCTGTTGGGTTAGTTTTCGATATTGCATTCTGAGAGATAAACGTTACTGTCATTTCTTCCAGCCTGTACTGGTATTAGTGATACGGTTGCAGTGGTGGTCACTTTTCTTCTCATGAGAGGGATCCATCTGATCCATCTCACATACGCTTCCGCTAATTTTCTTGTCTCTCTTGTTCTTTTGTGCCACGAACCTTTCAAAAGGAAGTGCGTCGCTTCTTATATTTATAATATTTTTGGTCATTGTGCATCTGAGTCATTCCCATATCATTGTCCTACAGTTTCACCTGTTGAGCGCGAGTGAAACGCGTGCATGTAGCTGTTTTCCAATAGCGCAGTTTTACCAGTAACTGTAGCGTCTCCTGAAAGTCAGAGAGGTGTGGCTAGGTCATCAGGGTAGGTACACAGCAGACAGAAAAAGTTAAGCTGGCAAGTAACTACTGTGGGCACCCCCACCACATAGTTAGCAGAATAGTTTAGCAGTTCAGTCCGCTCGAGCACACTACTGTTCTACTAACACTGGACGAGTAGAACGTATCTGATGGCAGTCTATGGAGGTTTTTGAATTACACTCCTGGAAATTGAAATAAGAACACCGTGAAGTCATTGTCCCAGGAAGGGGAAACTTTATTGACACATTCCTGGGGTCAGATACATCACATGATCACACTGACAGAACCACAGGCACATAGACACAGGCAACAGAGCATGCACAATGTCGGCACTAGTACAGTGTATATCCACCTTTCGCAGCAATGCAGGCTGCTATTCTCCCATGGAGACGATCGTAGAGATGCTGGATGTAGTCCTGTGGAACGGCTTGCCATGCCATTTCCACCTGGCGCCTCAGTTGGACCAGCGTTCGTGCTGGACGTGCAGACCGCGTGAGACGACGCTTCATCCAGTCCCAAACATGCTCAATGGGGGACAGATCCGGAGATCTTGCTGGCCAGGGTAGTTGACTTACACCTTCTAGAGCACGTTGGGTGGCACGGGATACATGCGGACGTGCATTGTCCTGTTGGAACAGCAAGTTCCCTTGCCGGTCTAGGAATGGTAGAACGATGGTTTCGATGACGGTTTGGATGTACCGTGCAATATTCAGTGTCCCCTCGACGATCACCAGTGGTGTACGGCCAGTGTAGGAGATCGCTCCCCACACCATGATGCCGGGTGTTGGCCCTGTGTGCCTCGGTCGTATGCAGTCCTGATTGTGGCGCTCACCTGCACGGCGCCAAACACGCATACGACCATCATTGGCACCAAGGCAGAAGCGACTCTCATCGCTGAAGACGACACGTCTCCATTCGTCCCTCCATTCTCGCCTGTCGCGACACCACTGGAGGCGGGCTGCACGATGTTGGGGCGTGAGCGGAAGACGGCCTAACGGTGTGCGGGACCGTAGCCCAGCTTCATGGAGACGGTTGCGAATGGTCCTCGCCGATACCCCAGGAGCAACAGTGTCCCTAATTTGCTGGGAAGTGGCGGTGCGGTCCCCTACGGCACTGCGTAGGATCCTACGGTCTTGGCTTGCATCCGTGCGTCGCTGCGGTCCGGTCCCAGGTCGACGGGCACGTGCACCTTCCGCCGACCACTGGCGACAACATCGATGTACTGTGGAGACCTCACGCCCCACATGTTGAGCAATTCGGCGGTACGTCCACCCGGCCTCCCGCATGCCCACTATACGCCCTCGCTCAAAGTCCGTCAACTGCACATACGGTTCACGTCCACGCTGTCGCGGCATGCTACCAGTGTTAAAGACTGCGATGGAGCTCCGTATGCCACGGCAAACTGGCTGACACTGACGGCGGCGGTGCACAAATGCTGCGCAGCTAGCGCCATTCGACGGCCAACACCGCGGTCCTGGTGTGTCCGCTGTGCCGTGCGTGTGATCATTGCTTGTACAGCCTTCTCGCAGTGTCCGGAGCAAGTATGGTGGATCTGACACACCGGTGTGAATGTGTTCTTTTTTCCATTTCCAGGAGTGTATTTAGTATATGAATTTTAATCAAATTTCTCTGAGCACTATGCGACTTAACTTCTGAGGTCATCAGTCGCCTAGAACTTAGAACTAATTAAACCTAACTAATCTAAGGACATCACACACACCCATGCCCGAGGCAGGATTCGAACCTGCGACCTTAGCGGTCGCTCGGCTCCACACTGTAGCGCCTATGAATTTTAATCACTATTATTTCTGTTCTTTTGGCAATCAGGAGCACCGTGCTGGCTGGGGAATAGAAAAAGTACTGCAGCGTTAGCTGACGTAAATGGTGAAGGAGCATATACTCGTAATATTGATGACTGCTGTCCCTGTTATGTGTGTCTGTTAGTTTATTAAAATTATAGAAAAACGCAAATTCTTATGCACCAATGTAATATTTAGAGTGCGGTTTACATATTTGGCAAATAATGAAATACAAAAGAAGTTAGAGCTACTCAACTGCTCCTGTGGAACAATGTGCAGTACGTGGGGAAAGAAAGTCTTATAAAGTTATGACTATACCTGCACTGCTCTAGGGATGTGGAAACTGGACCCTTTAAAATCGAGATGAAGAAGGGGTAGAAACGTATAACATAAACTACCTTATTTACGTGGCTGGATATACTTCAGTGAATAAAAATACACTCCTGGAAATGGAAAAAAGAACACATTGACACCGGTGTGTCAGACCCACCATACTTGCTCTGGACACTGCGAGAGGGCTGTACAAGCAATGATCACACGCACGGCACAGCGGACACACCAGGAACCGCGGTGTTGGCCGTCGAATGGCGCTAGCTGCGCAGCATTTGTGCACCGCCGCCGTCAGTGTCAGCCAGTTTGCCGTGGCATACGGAGCTCCATCGCAGTCTTTAACACTGGTAGCATGCCGCGACAGCGTGGACGTGAACCGAATGTGCAGTTGACGGACTTTGAGCGAGGGCGTATAGTGGGCATGCGGGAGGCCGGGTGGGCGTACCACCGAATTGCTCAACACGTGGGGCGTGAGGTCTCCGCAGTACATCGATGTTGTCGCCAGTGGTCGGCGGAAGGTGCACGTGCCCGTCGACCTGGGACCGGACCGCAGCGACGCACGGATGCACGCCAAGACCGTAGGATCCTACGCAGTGCCGTAGGGGACCGCACCGCCACTTCCCAGCAAATTAGGGACACTGTTGCTCCTGGGGTATCGGCGAGGACCATTCGCAACCGTCTCCATGAAGCTGGGCTACGGTCCCGCACACCGTTAGGCCGTCTTCCGCTCACGCCCCAACATCGTGCAGCCCGCCTCCAGTGGTGTCGCGACAGGCGAGAATGGAGGGACGAATGGAGACGTGTCGTCTTCAGCGATGAGAGTCGCTTCTGCCTTGGTGCCAATGATGGTCGTATGCGTGTTTGGCGCCGTGCAGGTGAGCGCCACAATCAGGACTGCATACGACCGAGGCACACAGGGCCAACACCCGGCATCATGGTGTGGGGAGCGATCTGCTACACTGGCCGTACACCACTGGTGATCGTCGAGGGGACACTGAATATTGCACGGTACATCCAAACCGTCATCGAAACCATCGTTCTACCATTCCTAGACCGGCAAGGGAACTTGCTGTTCCAACAGGACAATGCACGTCCGCATGTATCCCGTGCCACCCAACGTGCTCTAGAAGGTGTAAGTCAACTACCCTGGCCAGCAAGATCTCCGGATCTGTCCCCCATTGAGCATGTTTGGGACTGGATGAAGCGTCGTCTCACGCGGTCTGCACGTCCAGCACGAACGCTGGTCCAACTGAGGCGCCAGGTGGAAATGGCATGGCAAGCCGTTCCACAGGACTACATCCAGCATCTCTACGATCGTCTCCATGGGAGAATAGCAGCCTGTATTGCTGCGAAAGGTGGATATACACTGTACTAGTGCCGACATTGTGCATGCTCTGTTGCCTGTGTCTATGTGCCTGTGGTTCTGTCAGTGTGATCATGTGATGTATCTGACCCCAGGAATGTGTCAATAAAGTTTCCCCTTCCTGGGACAATGAATTCACGGTGTTCTTATTTCAATTTCCAGGAGTGTAGAAATGATGGCATTCGAGCCGAACAGAATACGCAAAACATAATTGACACATTGAAAAAAAAAAAAAGTCGGTTAAGATGGAAAGAGCAGACAAACTCTAAGCGAGATGCACGGATCATAAAAATAATAAAACACTATAAGTGGCAAAAGATCTTTCCGAAAACCAAGTAAAAGGTGGCCTGACCAATTTTGAAGGAGACGAAGCAGACCAAGAGGCCTAAAGATGATGATGATGCTGAGCTATTCCTGTTGCCAGAAAGATCCTCGAATCTATCACTCATAGATCACGTGTGTGACCAACCAGGACAGCAATTGCGTCCCACTGCTATTGTCCAGGTTATCAAGGACCATGTAGAACAGTTGTGGTCCAGTTTGCTTCGGGAGAGGGTACAATGGCTTTATGACACCCTTCCCAACCGAACCAGTGCATGCATCAAGGTACTGCAACATTGTACTGATAAGAAGGCTCACGCTGCCAAGTCCTTCGTATACTTGGCTCGACGTTTTTAGTCACTGAAATGACGTCTTCTACCCTTTCAACCCATAAAGTTTCATACCGCTCCCTCCTCCCATTCTCGGTGTTTGACTTTTTTTAACAGGCAGTGTATTTCAATTATATGCAGGAATTAATATGTATAAGAGGAACTGTGGCACTCGACATTTGTAAAAGTCCTTTATATGCGGTCGCTGTGCCACTGCATCAAACGTTCCACAAATGAACACCTATAAGCGAAACGCTGTTTAATAGAATTTCTAGTATGTCTGTAATTAGCAGCGGGAGAAATTGTGATCGTGAAAGGCAGGTGGTGCATGCCCGTGAGTTGCTGCAGGTTACACAACGTGGCATTAATTGCCTAATGAAGTTTGACGGTTGTACGTCACCTGAACAGTTGGATGACGTAGCTCAAAGCGTGGTAATTCAGTTTCCCGATGCGGCGCAGTGTAAATAAACAGAAATCAATTAACGAACGCAAACAGTTTCACTCGCGGCGGCCGTGTTGGACGTGGTAATACACTCCTGGAAATTGAAATAAGAACACCGTGAATTCATTGTCCCAGGAAGGGGAAACTTTATTGACACATTCCTGGGGTCAGATACATCACATGATCACACTGACAGAACCACAGGCACATAGACACAGGCAACAGAGCATGCACAATGTCGGCACTAGTACAGTGTATATCCACCTTTCGCAGCAATGCAGGCTGCTATTCTCCCACGGAGACGATCGTAGAGATGCTGGATGTAGTCCTGTGGAACGGCTTGCCATGCCATTTCCACCTGGCGCCTCAGTTGGACCAGCGTTCGTGCTGGACGTGCAGACCGCGTGAGACGACGCTTCATCCAGTCCCAAACATGCTCAATGGGGGACAGATCCGGAGATCTTGCTGGCCAGGGTAGTTGACTTACACCTTCTAGAGCACGTTGGGTGGCACGGGATACATGCGGACGTGCATTGTCCTGTTGGAACAGCAAGTTCCCTTGCCGGTCTAGGAATGGTAGAACGATGGGTTCGATGACGGTTTGGATGTACCGTGCACTATTCAGTGTCCCCTCGACGATCACCAGTGGTGTACGGCCAGTGTAGGAGATCGCTCCCCACACCATGATGCCGGGTGTTGGCCCTCTGTGCCTCGGTCGTATGCAGTCCTGATTGTGGCGCTCACCTGCACGGCGCCAAACACGCATACGACCATCATTGGCACCAAGGCAGAAGCGACTCTCATCGCTGAAGACGACACGTCTCCATTCGTCCCTCCATTCACACCTGTCGCGACACCACTGGAGGCGGGCTGCACGATGTTGGGGCGTGAGCGGAAGACGGCCTAACGGTGTGCGGGACCGTAGCCCAGCTTCATGGAGACGGTTGCGAATGGTCCTCGCCGATACCCCAGGAGCAACAGTGTCCCTAATTTGCTGGGAAGTGGCGGTGCGGTCCCCTACGGCACTGCGTAGGATCCTACGGTCTTGGCGTGCATCCGTGCGTCGCTGCGGTCCGGTCCCAGGTCGACGGGCACGTGCACCTTCCGCCGACCACTGGCGACAACATCGATGTACTGTGGAGACCTCACGCCCCACGTGTTGAGCAATTCGGCGGTACGTCCACCCGGCCTCCCGCATGCCCATTATACGCCCTTGCTCAAAGTCCGTCAACTGCACATACGGTTCACGTCCACGCTGTCGCGGCATGCTACCAGTGTTAAAGACTGCGATGGAGCTCCGTATGCCACGGCAAACTGGCTGACACTGACGGCGGCGGTGCACAAATGCTGCGCAGCTAGCGCCATTCGACGGCCAACACCGCGGTTCCTGGTGTGTCCGCTGTGTCGTGCGTGTGATCATTGCTTGTACAGCCCTCTCGCAGTGTCCGGAGCAAGTATGGTGGGTCTGACACACCGGTGTCAATGTGTTCTTTTTTCCATTTCCAGGAGTGTAGTTGGTTAGCTGCTGGCACTGGAAGCGTACGAGCCGGAGGAGTGGATTTTCACGACTGCAGACAGGCAGCAATGGGGCCCGCCGAAAACCTAAAACAAAGCGCGCAGATAATTCAACAACAGACAGACGTTATTTGAAGTAGCTGTCCCTTTATTCCATAAAGTCTTTGAAATACACGAGCACATTGATGTAGGTGGCGGACTGTTGTGCATACGTATGTGAGAAAGTGTGTGTGTGTGTGTGTGTGTGTGTGTGTGTATGTGTATGTGTGTTTGCATATTTAATGTTCAAATTACATCTGTTGCACCTGGACGCAATTGCATCATTCGCCTAGGACAAATTAAAAAAAGTACATGAACGAGTCAATAGAAAAGCGGTAGTACAAAAATTAATCAGTGGTATACTGTCGACGTGTCACCTCTACTTTCAACGTATTCATCATCAAATTCGTGTGGCAGTAATTATTGCATTTCTCCACTGAGACAACTATATGCAGTTTGACTGAGAGCATAATTTAGTATTGATGAAGATTTGCTTAAAAAATCGTCAGGAAAAATCAGTGTGTAAAGAAGTGGAACACTGAAACATTGAGGAATGATGATACGCGTTTGACGTTCTCTGACGTTCTAAATTAATAAGTGATACCAGAACTGGGAGTTCAGCTGAGGAGGAATAGACATAGATAAAATTGGCAATTACAGAAGATGGTTCAAAATGGCTCTGAGCACTGTGGGACTTAACTTCTGAGGTCATCACTACTTAAACCTAACTAACCTAAGGACACACACCAATGCCCGAGGCTGGATTCGAACCTGCGACCGTATCGGTCGCGCGGTTCCAGGCTAGAACCGCTCGGCCACCCCGGCCGGCTACAGAAGATGGACAGACAAATATAGTCACAAGTAAGGTAACTGCTAAGCAACTTGGCTGAGAGAAGAATTACCTCACTTGGGTAAGAGATGAAGGAAATACCAACCGTCCCTGAAAAGAATAGGCCACACCAGTGTAAGTCATTTAGAGATATATTGAACAAGAACTGCAGGAAAGCTAAAGCGGAACGCCAGCAGAAAAAAGTAGGGAGAGATCAAAAAGAAAATGTTTGGTAGAGCACTTGCCAGCAACATACAAAGGTCCCAGTTTCTAGCCCTGGAACGGCAAACAGTTCCAATCTCCCGATATTCTCCCATGCAGAGTCAAGCTATTAAGTCCTGTCGTTTGCACATGATGGCTCTTGTACTTTGGTATGTTTTGGCAATTTTTCTCAGCGTTTCTTTGCTACTCTTGAAGTTCGTTTCTGTCCAACAAAAGATGTGAAGTTTTCACGAAGTTACTATTTAGCTTATATTGTTTATTACACTGCAGAAACTGCTGACGAGTAACACATTTACCCATACCGCCAGTGGAATATTTATTAGGCACATTTTGCACCTTTTTGGTGTAAACACTTGAATCGCATTCTGCTCAGCATCGTGTCTTTCCTTCTGCACTGTTAACTCAGTCAATTATAACATTCTTCATTTTCTTCTGTGTGGGGCCCACAAGCTCGATAAATTTAAAGAACGACATTATTTTTCGACTAGATTTTGTGTAAATTTTTTTTAATTTTTTTTCGCACTATCGGTTTTTGTCATCGCATGTTATACTGCGTTTAAAATTAGTTGCGACGTACCTAACACTTCTTTAATGGCCATAGTTATCGTGATATTTTGGTATTAGCTAAACTACTGCGAGAAATTCTTAAAGTTTGAAGTTAAAAATAGGAGTTGCGTGAGCCGTGGTAAAAAAAAAAATTGCTGTTTTGAAGAGCGGGCCGCAGCGCGTAGTGTGAAGCAGTCGCCCTCCGTTTCTGGCGGTGGCGCCGCTGTGGCAATCGCAGCTTTGGTGTCTCCCTCTGGTGGGAAAGGGGAAAGGTTGCCTGTTCTCCTGCATTTAAGGGGCGCTATGAGCTCGCCAGTCGGTCAGTCAGTCTGGGTCTGTCTCTCGTCCGCATTTGTGAGGCAGTTAGTGTCTGTCTGTCGTTCGGATCAACCTTTAAAGCCGGCGAAATGAGAGTCCTTCCACTCCGCCAGTTAGAGAACTCAGCGAGTGGTCGCCCGGTCGGCGCTTAGTTCCTGCATTTGAGTCTGCGCATTAGGCCGCCAGTCTGCTCGAGTTTGTTCAGGCAATGGTTATTGGCGGGTGGATCGATCGGTTGAGACACAAGATGACTTGTCCGCCTTGAGCGTCGGCGCATGTGAGGTCGCCACGTGAGTCCAGTGAGCCGCGGCGTATAGCGAGGGGTAGTGACTTCGCGGTCGACAGGAGAACAACAGGAGTCAACCCACGACATTAGTCTGGCAGGTGCGAGCTGCGACGCCATGGTGTAACTGGTTCTCCGAGCGCTTCTGGGCCCCTTCAGTTACCATCTTGTGGAGCTTGGCTCAGTCCTTTCCTGGTGCAGGGATGTCGTTTTGCCAGTGGGCGAGCCAGTATTTCCGCCGTCGTCTGTCTGGAAGTGAGTGGGAGATGCAGCAGCAGGGCAGTCGCGACAGAGCAGCAGTCGCGGACGGAGCAGCGGGCAGTCGGTCGGCTGGTGCGGACCAGGAGAGAACGGAGATCGGCGCGCCTTCCTGCGTCCGTTGAAGTGGCTGGCAGCGGACGGTTCGGGAGAGCGATTTGGGGCGGGGGAGCGGGGGGGGGGGGGGGTGCTGCGCTAGGTTATCTCGAGAAATCGCAGTTGAAAGAAGTGATTGGTGATGTGTGATTTACTCTTGTTAAATTTTACTTGTTTTCTTGGTCAGTCTCTTGTCCCTAGCTTGCTCGTCTGGCTCTCGTCCGCATTTGTAGGCAGTTAGTGTCTGTCTGTTCGGAGCTGCCTCTGTCATGTTTGTCGGATTCGGCGTGTTAATGAATTTATTGCTTGGAGTGTAACGGCCTAATATCTGAAATATGTTTTGACCTTGCCTATGATCTTGAGAGGCGGTATCTGTGTACTGTAGAACATCTGAACTTGTTTTGCCAGCCTTGTAGAATTTTATATAAGATTGCATTTCATGGGCTTTTATTTAAATGATCATTTTAGTATATAAAGTTGCCGCTCTTCCACCGTAAGACTTTTCTTAGTAGTTAAAATCAAGTTGCACCTCCTGTGGCAAGTTAATCTTTAATTTTAGTGCCGCGCGGGATTAGTCCAGCGGTCTAAGGCGCTGCAGTCATGGACTGTGCGGTTGGTCCCGGCGGAGGTTCGAGTCCTCCCTCGGGCATGGGTGTGTGTGTTTGTCCTTAGGATAATTTAGGTTAAGTAGTGCGTAAGCTTAGGGACTGATGACCTTAGCAGATAAGTCCCACAAGATTCCACACACATTTGAACATTTTTTTTAAATTTTAGTGTTTTGTACCATTTCCATCCCTCTTACGGGGTGCATAGTTTGTGTGCTTGTGTGAATTGTTAAAACTTTTTCTTTAAGGTAATCTGGTGTGTTGCACATTTGCACCAGTGTAGTCTTTCAGAGGTTGCTGTGAGCGGTTGTGACTACGGCTGTGTCAAAAGGGGAGTGGCAGGGTCTCAGCCCGAAAGCTCATACACTCAAAAATTTGTTTCTTTCTGCCTCTGAATAAATTGTAACTTGATGTTTAGAGGGGCTTTCTGCTTATAATTTTAAATCTGTTTCTTAAAGAAAAAAGGCTTATAGGAATAAAATTCCCATTTGTTAAAAGCAATTTGATTTTGATTTCATCAGTTACTTCCTGTCTACTTCCACGCTCACATATTGTGATTAAATGTGTTAATGTTCTTGATGAATCGCTAGTAAATAATGTAAATTCTTAAGAAATAGTTTTGAAAGTAAATTCATGGTTCATTGCGTTTGGTGTATGTTAGGTCATACGTTGCTGCATATGAAATTTAGACAACATTTTAAATTGTTCTTTAAACCTCGAAGGATATCACTGTCTATCTCCAATGTCGAAAAAATGGAATGTACGTAAAGGGATCTGTCACGAACGCACTCGCCAGTGAAAAAGCCAGAATGAAATATTCATGAATCCCTCGTACCTCAAATGGTTCAAATGGCTCTAAGCACTATGGGACTTAACATCTGAGGTCATCAGTCCCCTAGAACTTAGAACTAGTTAAACCTAACTAACCTAAGGACATCACAAACATCCATGCCCGAGGCAGGATTCGAACCTGCGACCGTAGCGGTCTCGCGGTTCCAGACTGCAGCGCCTTTAACCGCACGGCCACTTCGGCCGGCTCCTCGTACCTCATAAACGGTCTGAGATATCGGAACAAGAGTTGGGCAAATGATAGCACGCGAAGTGAAGGGTAGTTTGTCATATGATTAATATGCGAAACTCCCATATCTATCGCGATATTCAAGCAACTGCATATTTTTTAAAATGAAATAATGTAATTTTTAAGGACCATCAACAGACTGTGAAACGAGAATTGCTGTGGGTTTTGCAGCAATATAAGTGAAGAAGCTGCACATTTATTTTTATACTGAGAATGGACTTTCTCGTAACTATTGGTAAGTCTCGCTCTCAATTTCTAGTTTAATAATACGCTGTTTCAGTATTCTGCAACAATTTCAACTGCATTAGAATGTTAGTGAGATAAATACATGTAAACTCTGCTGTGTTTAGACAAAAGAAGCAGATGTTAACTCAGCAGCAAGAAAAGTAACGTATTACTCAAAACTCGACACATTCCTTCATGAATCCATGTGTCCTCAACTACATTCTTGGTATGACTGCCAAAAGACCAGTCCTGTAATGCAACATTCGCAATGACTTCTTTTGTTAGCATTTCAACCTCGCTGAGCGTAAATTTCTAGTTTTTTCCCACATAACCTGTCACCTATGCCGTATATTCTGAGTCGGATTTCAATGAGCTTGATGCCGAGGAAGACTGCTTAAACTAAACTTTTTACAGTTAGCCACTTCGACGACCTGATAGCGTGGAGTTTTTAGCTTGTACAGTATTACAAGTGCCATTAACTTCGCCTTACACAAGCTAGGTTCAACTTTATCCAATGGAACATTTCTTTGTACCGATAGAAAAATGACAGCTTTCATCCGGTGCATTGTTGGAGTTTTACCCATCACAGCCGAGTGGTATTGCACGTTGTCCATTACTATTGTCGAATTCGGAGGAATATTTTGCAAAGTAACATTAAATTCACAGACGGCGAACGTGTTCTTGGACGCCCACCTACATTGTAAATCTCGTGTTCAGAGATGCTGCACTGTTATTATTAATGCAGTGCCAAAACGAATACCTGACGACTGTAGAAAGGAAATATCACTTTACAACTTGAGCTAATGAACTTGGGTGCCTCTAATACGCTACACCACTTTGTGGTGTTTATCCACGGTGTGAAAACAGGGGCCGCTTTACCAACCGAACTGCTGGCGGCGTGGTAGGAAATCCGGCTCACCATTGGTGTTACCTGAGCAACGGCGTCGTGTCACCTCCAGTGAGGGAAACGTCAAAAGTTGCAACTAATTTGAAACGCACTATAGTAGAGACACACTTGAGAGTGGACGATTGCCGAAACCGGTAGTGTGAAAAATAAATAAAAACATTCTTCCTGAGCACTCCATCGTCATCTTCAATAGAACTGCCACGCCTTTGTCCTCATTATTTTCAAAATGGTTCAAATGGCTCTGAGTACTATGGGACTTAATATATATGGTCATCAGTCCCCTAGAACTTAGAACTACTTAAACCTAATAACCTAAGGACATCACACAACACCCAGTAATCACGAGGCAGAGAAAATCCCTGACCCCGCCGGGAATCGAACCCGGGAACCCGGGCGCGGGAAACGAGAACGCTACCGCACGACCACGAGGTGCGGACCCTCATTATTTTAAATTACGTCTCGCCACGAAAACAGTTACCGTGATCACTTTCCGTGCTTGTACTGCGAAGGAACAGCATATTCCGTACTCACAAGGGAACCACAGGGCCATAGGATTTTTCTATTTTTTATGTATATGGTACGTGAAGTTCAGAAGTCAAATATCAATTACGAAATCAGTTCGATGCAACTCCCAAAATTTCTCGAGAAAATTGATTTTGAAGTTATCGACTGTCTTAAATGTGCTAAAGCAAGGTTAATTTATCTGGCTTGTTCGTGTTGCTGGGTGGCTGAACGCTCGCCTACCACGTACTTGGCACGGGGTCGATACCCAGTCCTACCAAAATTCTAAGCAGAGGGGCATGTTCCATGTACATTCCTATGAAGTGTAAAACAGGGATGAAAAAACTTTAATTTGTAATTTTTTTAATGTAAACAGTCTTTTATAAAAATCAGTAGTCAAAAATTTATATTTACAGTGAAATTTGAGTGTAATATGTCTGAAGGTGTCTAGCAGCGTCCCCTAGACCAGCAGGTAGTCGATGATGCAATTAGATGTAGACTAACCTGAGTGTGAGCGTAGGATGGCGTGGACTAGGTCTCGGTGTAGGCAGCTGTCGGAGACAAGAGACTTCTAGTCCCGACGTACCATTACTTATAGTCGCTTGGCTCAGGTTATTATGATAGGGTGCCACTTTTCGTCATGCAGTCGACCAAGGCGGTGCTGTGCCAGGCCCCTGTGTGGGTAATCCAGGTCACCAGTGGAGTAGCATGGCCCTTGTACCATGCTGCGTCAACAGTAGTCCAGCCTTGGCAGCATGATTCTGTAGACAGCTAGCTCGCTTACCTTGCCACAGGTTGTGTGTGGATTAGAGATTTTGGTGAAAAAAGGCTCTGAGCACTACGGAACTTAACTTCTGAGGTCGTCCGTACCCTAGAACTGAGAACTACTTAAACCTAACTAACCTAAGGACATCACACACATCCATGCCCAAGGCAGGATTCGAACCTGCGACCGTAGTGGTCGCGCGGTTCCAGACTGTAGCGCCTAGAACTGCTCGGCCACTCTGGCCGGCTGATTTTGGTGAAACAGCACATATATTTCGTTGGCGGTCTCGCAGTTTGGCTTCGGGAAAGGAATGTCAACAGAAAATGTATGTGGTGGTGGTTAATGTTCAACGTCCCGCCGACAACGAGGTCATTAGAGACGGAGCGCAAGCTCGGGTTAGGGAAGGATTGGGAAGGAAATCGGCCTTGCCCTTTCAAAGGAACCATCCCGGCATTTGCCTGAAACGATTTAGGGAAATCACGGAAAACCTAAATCAAGATGGCTGGAGACGGGATTGAACCGTCGTCCTCCCGAATGCGAGTCCAGTGTGCTAACCACTGCGCCACCTCGCTCGGTGGGAAAATGTATGTGTATGGCGCATTATCAGGGGTAAAGGGCAGCTTGTACAACTATTTGTACAGGTTTCTTTTTCAACTCAAGAGAGAAGAGCTGTTTATATTTTTGTAGGGAATAGAGAGATGATAATGCCTCCTTGTACGTTGCAGTTACATGATCAATTCAATTTAGATTTTTATCTATTACTACTCCTACACACTTTACTGAAGGAGAGAAGTTGACGTTTGTCTCATTTAGGATTAAAGATGGTAGAGATTACAGATATTTCGGGCTAATGAGTGTAAACATGAGAGCTGGCATGAGCCCCCTCTCATATTTCTATCTTACTCTGAGTAATTCGAATTTCCTCTCTAATTGCGTGCGGTGAAAAGTCGCTATTCCTTCACCTGCAGACTTCCCACAAAGCGTCTCTCTTCACCCGGGTGGTCCGGTGACCGGCGGGTTCTGCTGATCTTGAAAGGGTTAAGCCGACGGGTGTGAGGGAGTCGAGTGGATGCTTTCCAGACGCCGACATTGTCATAAGAGCGGCGGCGACACGCCCACGGGGGCCTGACGGAGCGGCTGGGCTAGAGATTCCGTTACTTCGCAGAAACTTAGTGAAAACAGTTTCTGGCGGTCTACCAGCGAGGTGTGGGAATGACTTGTGTCCCCTGGCAGTCTTAGTGGGCAAATTCCCACGTTTTCTGCAAAATCATAACTGTGATTGGCTTGCTCAGGGAATAGCTCCGTGACGTAGCAAAATCGGCACAGAAATTGGCGCCAAGTATTCCATTGGTGGAATAGTACTGCGTCGGCAATAGAGGGGAATTTTCCGCGAGAAACCATTGCACTACACTTGGAGAGAAATCTAGGCTGCTAAGTTTGGCAACTGAAATGTCATAGTAGACTGTGTCAAAAGCTTTGCTGAAGTCTCAGTAGCACATGATAGTTGTCCCTTGTATATCCATGGCTAACATGACGTCGTGTATTACCCTTATTAAGACACATGTTGTGCTGCAATGTTTACGGAAGCCTGATATGTGTTCGTCTAGTGTGTGTGTGTGTGTGTGTGTGTGAGTGTGTGTGTGTGTGTGAAATCTTGTGGGACGTAACTGCGAAGGTCATCAGTCCTTAAGCTTACACACTACTTAACCTAAATTATCCTAAGGACAAACACACACACCCATGCCCGAGGGAGGACTCGAACCTCCGCCGGGACCAGCCGCACAGTCCATGACTGCAGCGTGTAAGACCGCTCGGCTAACCCTGCGCGACGTCCGTCTAGTGTGTTTGTATTTAGGTAGTTTGTTGGTTGATCGTGTACACTTTAAGGCCTTGGAAAGTGTTGGAAAAACGCAAATAGGTCGGTAAAATGAGGGTGATGTGGAAGCGTCCTGTTAGGTAATGTTTTAACTAGTCCCTTTTTCCAGGCTTCAGGAAAACACTTGTGATTAAGGAGTGGTTGTAGATATATGTTACATTTGGCAATAGTGGGTCAATAATAGGTTTCTTCATTTGGACTGTCATGCCATCGTGTCCAGTAGATGCCCGTTCTGATATGTATGATGGCTTTTTTTGACCATATTGCGGTAACATGCTCCAGAGAGAATTTTTTGTGCTTACAGTCGTTTACACCCATTAATTAATCAATGAGTTTGTGTTTAGTTCGTGGTTCAGCTGACATTGTAGCAAATGATGCCTATACCAAGACCACGCAGGTTTCTCCGTAGCACAACTGGTCTTTTTCTGTTGTCGGTTAATGGGTGGGCGTGCCTGAGTTTTACATTTCTGACAAGTTGACTGACTGTGTTCCCCTTCTGCTTGTGAGTTATGTGGTTTTCAGGAGTGAGGGGCTGTTTGTCTGTTCAGTGTGTAGTGTTGCTGCGATTCTTGAGCTGGTTTAGTTCCTCAGTTAACCAAGGCGCATGTTTCCTTCTTTATTTTCCGGTCTTTAAGGGGCATATCTATCATATAATTGAGTAAGTTTGTTAGTAAACCCATGAAGTTTTTCTTTTATGTACAATAAAGCAACAGAAGACATTCCCCAAGCTATTTTCTATGCCTTAGTTGCAAATTCTGCCAAATTAATGCGTTTGAAGTCTCGGTATGTAGCCAATTGTGCTTTCTTTTTGGGACGTTCGGTGAGTACGTCATGAAAACTATGTCGTGGCCGAACATGCCAGGTGCAGATATTTGAGAAGTAGGAGTTACTCTGTTCAGGGATTTCATTGCAATTATATCTGTAAGAATGTGACTGTTGTTCGTTGATGGATAGGACCAATCTGAAGTAGCGACATACATGAAGAAGAAAGCATCCGCTTAAATTTTGCATTCGATCGTCTATTGTATACAAAATTTATATTAGTGTCATTAGCTATAATCAGCCTATACACTCGATTCAAAACTGGAAAGAGCTGTTTCGAAGCAGAAAAACCCCACTTTAGGATGTTTGTAGTATACGCATATCAGGCTCATTTTGTTAAAGGATTTGAACTCTGTGAACAAGCATTCCACTTGTTTATCTTCATTATTGTTAGATGTGTGTAGCACAGTAGGTGATAAATCATAGCGGATGACGTCCTTAGTCCACCCTCTCGCATCCTACATTCATCGTGTCTCAGACAGATGTAATCGTCTTGATTTACCGAATTTGAGGGAATGCTTTGTCTCCGACAGGCCTGTTACATGGATTTCTATGCCTTAAAATTAATGACGAAAATCGTCGCCATGAGTTGGCAGAGAACTGACGTTTTCAGTATACAGCTTTTTCTTTCGGCTATGAAGCTAGCAAAGATGCTGCAATTGGATGTCGGCACGCTGGGCCAGTGAAGATCTGGAAACAATTCATCCCGGAGTAACATTCAGGGGAGGTTAGGGAGGTAGGGGAGGGGGGGGGGTAAGGGAGCGGAACATTCCTCCCTTCACACATTCTGCGGAGGACCTCCTAATTCCTTACCATATCAGTCTACCTAATTTTCATTGTAGCACCATGTCTCAGAGCTTCGGTTCTCTTCTATTCCGGTTTTCCCGTAGTCCACGTTTCACTACCATATAATGTTGCGGTCGAAACGTACTTTCTCAGAAATTTTTTCCTTAAATTAAGGCTCATGTTTGATACTAGCAGACATATCTTGGCCAAGAATGCCGTTTTGCGGTTATTTTGTTGCGTAGGTAGCAGATTTCCTTAACTTCGCCTACTTGGTGATCCCCAGGTATGAACTTAAGTTTCTCGTTGTTCTCACTTCTGCTACTTCTCATTATCTTCGCCTTCCTTCGATTTACTCGTAGTCCATATTATGTGTTCCTTAGACCGTTTATTCCATTCAGCAGACCATGTAATTCTTCTTCACTCTCACTGAGGAGAACATCGGCGAATCTTATCATTGATTTCACCGTGAATTTTGATCCCGCTCTTGAACATTTCTTTTGTTTCCATCATTGCTTTTTCGGTCTATTGATTGAACAGTAGGGAGGTGAAAGAGTACTTCCCTGTCTTACTCTCATTTTCATCCGAAAACTTCGTGCTTGGTCTTATAGCATTACTGTTCTCTCTTGGTTCTTATGCAGGTTGTGTATTGCACGTCTTTCCCTTTAGCTTACCCCTATTTCGAATACTTTCTCCAATTGTGGTTTTCGAACGCTTTTCATAAAAAAGTAATGGCCAGCTATAACAAAAAACATCGGAGGCGGAAGCGCGATTAGTAGAATCTCTGTCAGCAGTATGCTTTCTTACACCAACCACTAGTGAAAAAGAATTCGATACTTACCGTCTCTTTATGTGCAGTCAACAGCGATGACATGTGCTGGTTCGACTCCCAGTCATCCCAGAACTATTCGTTTCGTAATTTCCATTTCAAACATGCTCTCATCTCTCGACTGGTGAAACACTTCGATATTTAACGTTTGACTATAGCTAGAAAACGACGACGTTAGGTGCTGGTTTCGAATGTCAGTATGGCAAGACCTTTTCGTCTCGTCATTTCAGTTTAACTCATCTCACTTCGGTATCTAACTTCTTACTGTGCTTAGTTAACGATCGATTAGGTGCTGGGTTCGAATCCATGTCCAGAACAAAACTTTACGCCACTTCATGTCAAGTTTAATCCAAATTTAAAGATGTGAACGCTTTATTTGTGAGTGAAATCTTATTTAAGATCTTAAGTGGATCGTTAACACAGAGTAGTTGCTGTTTAGGAATCCTCGGTCCTGGTCCAGTATAAAATTTTCATCGTGTAACTCCAAGTTGAAATGTTATTTATTGTAATAAATTCGAGTTTATACGCGTTAATGACGGTCATTTCTATCGAAGTGTTTTCGGTTTTTCTCATTGTCATGGTGTTAATTTGCATCTGGTCTGACAAACAGAGCGAAGTTTGACTTATTATACTTCCTGACTCTAACAAGACCTAGTAAGAGCAGAATTCGGTTGTTATGTTCACGAAATCACTGCGGAACTGCTCTAGTAACCACATACTCCACCATCTATCTGCTGACACCTATACAGTCCTAAACTACAACACTTAATAATCCATCAGTATGTGATATCTATTAAGCGTTACACAGTGGGTCGCATAAACTGATTCAACTTTTTGGCCATATATTTTAAGTTTCATACTGTAACGGTGCATCATTTTTGGACCTTGGCCATTACGACAAAAATTTTCTCATCAACTGTTATATATCCAAGTATCACGCCATTGTATTAGCGCAAGAGACGTGTAAACCTAAAGCAAACCTGCAAGGGCTCCCCGTTCTCCACGTCCCTCGCCACCCCCCACCCCCCACCACCTGCCCTGCTTTCCCCATGCAATGCTACCCGCAATTGTCTCTTCAAGTAATAAACAGCATGTAAGATGGCTACATAATTAGTTTCTTACGGCATGCAAAGATTTTCAGACCAGAGAAAACTCTCCAAGTATCCACATTTTTGGTCTATATGAACAGAATCGTATTAACTACGAAAACTATCTTCGAAATCAATGTTGGGTTGTACACTTTTGGTCTTTCTTAAGTTCAGTTTACACGTCGGTAACTATTTTCATATAAAATTACTATTGACTTCAAAGTTTTCTGAATACCGCGTCATAATGTAAAAACTATACTGGAGAAACGTTTTGGGCGCGGTTACAGTGGCCTTCTTCTGGTCTATTGATGATCAGTAAACCCAGAAGAAGGCTACAGCAACCCTGCTCAAAACGTTGGTTTCTCCGGTATATTTTTACCGTTATGGCGCGATACGAACTTCAGCTAACTCTTGTGTCAACTGACTCTGGCCGCGGAAGGCTATGCAATTACATAACATCAATGCAGTCTATAATCTGTTCTGTTCCTGTGACATGGTGTATACATCTGCAGAACCCTTCCGACTGTTATTCTCATCCTCATCTTACAAGGGAAATGTGTCACCTCGAACGCTCGTAACCACACGAAAATGTGCCTAGAAAGTAAATCGCTCATTCCAGAAACAGTAGTACGAGTCCTTAGCACGTGAGTCATTCGAATGATCGCCTATTCAAGAAGTAAAAGGGGGAGTGGAGTAAGAGGGAAGTCTGTTGATTTAAAGAGACAAAATCTCGATATACCAGTAGTCGGGTCAGAAACGCTCATAATTCCTTGTTTTGACGTACTGCTGTGTTTCCCTCTGCTTATGATAAATACGCTACGTGAACGACAGACTTTTTCTATTGACATGATAGTGTCGCACAGCCATTCAGCGTTAAAGATACATGTGTGAAATTTCAATGAAGTGGTGGGGAAAAAAAAGTGGAACAGAGCGACATGCACGTCTGACTGAAGCCACTTTTTCAAATTCAACATCACTTCCGCTTTCTGTCAGTCCAATACCAAACGCCACACTAATTATATTTTCAAACGATGATATTTGTATGTCACTGCCACAGCCCACATTTTGCCAAGGAAACTGTAACATAGGTTTCTACTTAGCGCCGGAACTTGGTTGTAGAGCACAGAGTGAAGTCAGATGATGCAATGACGACCGTGTAACTTTACTCAATTGCCGACTGCGTAACTTTACTTGTGATTTTTCACACTGTAGTCTTACAAAACCAACGATCCTTTTCGCCTAGGCTTATATTGGCTCAAGAAGTACACATCACGAGGTCTTCTTATACCGATATTTTGTGTGTTCCGTTCTTAGACCGGTCGCAGGCTCGAATCCTGCCTCGGGCATGGGTGTGAGTGATGTCCTTAGGTTAGTTAGGTTTAAGTAGTTCTAAGTTCTAGGGGACTTATGACCACAGCAGTTGAGTCCCATAGTGCTCAGAGCCATTTGAACCATTCGTTCTTAGACCTTGAATAACAGATCATGCAAAGGTCTCTCGTGGTAAAAGGCGTAGTTTTGCATACGACTGATCACACTGCTATTTACGTTTCCTTTAATTTACGTCTATGGTCACAAAATTTTTGTTAACAGATTACCGGTCTCGGTCTTTAATGATTATCATCAGATCTGTTTCATAAAAACAAAGTCCTAATATACTGCAGCCATAGTGGCATCGTCAAATGTTAAATGCGGAATCAGTACCAGCATCGTCAGATACATATAAATAACATCAGATACTCGTCCATGTGATGTTATTTATATGTATTTGACGATTCTGGTACTGATTCCGCATCTAACATTTGACGATGCCACTATGGCTGCAGTACATTAGTACTTTTTTTTATGAAACAGAGCTGATGATGGTCATTAAAGACCGAAACCGGTAATCTGTTAACAAAAAGTTTGTGACCATAGATGTAAATTAAAGGAAACTTATTACATATACGGGTCACTGTTTTTTCACGACGATGTCGCAGCTTGTGAAAAACTGCTATTTCCTGGAATGAATCACTTATGAGCGGTTCTAAGCCTTGTATGTCAAGTATTTCTCTTGTTGGTTTTCCGTTATCTCGTGGGAATCGTCCTCGTTTCCTTAATCCTCGATTGTAGTTTTACTCCCTCTACTCAGTTCATGTCTTCTTTCATCTCCGCGTTATATCTCTCAAATTTCTGTGTCTCCTTGATATAAAAATGGTTCAAATGGCTCTGAGCACTATGGGACTTAACATCTGAGGACATCAGTCCCCTAGACCTTAGAACTACTTAAACCTAACTAACCAAAGGACAACACACACATCCATGCCCGAGGCGGGATTCGAACCTCCGACCGTAGGGGTCACGCGGTTCCAGGCTGAAACGCCTAGAATCGCTCGGCCACAACGGCCGGCTCCTTGACATAACTAATTGTGTTATGCCATAAGGAGAATTTGGGTTATAGGAAAGAAGCTGTTAATTATACGTAGAAATTCACGCAGAAACATGCTGAATGAGATGTCCTTGTGCTAAAACAATGGACTTGTTATGAGGAGGACCTCGGTTGTAGCTCTCTTCCCCAGATCCAGAATTAGGTTTTACACGATTTCCTTAAGTCGCTTAAGCCGAATGCCGGGATGGTCCCATTCTAATCCTAGCTTGCACCCTAACGACTCGCCATCGAGGAAACGTTAACTCCTAGCCTCCCATCACGCAGTGGCATCGGTCTAGTAAGAGGTCTAGCAAACTGAACAGCGAATCAAGGGCCAGAATGTGATAGTAAAATAACGACTCCTGGTGTTATGTCAGCGTAAAGAAACATTCATAGTGGTCCGAAGAATGTAAGCACATCCTCCAGATAAAGCACGGGTCTACAGCCACTTACAGTCAGACTCCCACGGTAGCAGTAGTACTCGATAGCTAAAGTTCGTAACAAAGTGTCCACACTTATTTAGAGACTCAAAATTTAATCAAGGTCACTATGAGAAATGTTGATTCCGACTTAGATACGGTAAATGAGCTTTAGTCCTCGTGAGGTGAAGAAGAAAATAAAATTTCTATCTGTTTGGGATTAAAAAAGTGTCAATCGATATCAGTAAAGTTACATGAACGTTTACGAAATTGATTTTTGAACTACTAAGATGCCTGAGGGCACTGTAAACTTATGCAATATGTAAATGTTTATAAGTCCGTTTAAGAAACACTGAAGTTAATGTGTGATGAAGATTGTTATAAAACAACAAAGAATCTTTGTGTGATGTTATGTAATACTAGTTAGTGGTCATGTTTTCAAATTAGACATTCAGAATGTCTAGTTGTGTTAGAAGGAAATATCGGCCATGAACGCCTGAACCTTACAAGGTGCTTAAAAATCGGTGTTCCATAAATGGAGGGATGTGTTCCTGACACCAAAACATTACAAAAGTGAACACGAGTTTGAACATCCTTTGTTAAGAAGTTACGGAAGGAGATCCTTGTATTACCGCTGATTATGCAACGCATCTCAGACGTGCATTTTTCTTTCTTTCTCGTTCACAAAAGGTTTTGATATTTATCTGATATTGTTTAGCGTCAGTGTGTAGGGTGGAATCATGATCATACCTATTCCTTCCCTCAAAATCTCATAATACAAACATATCTACACTCCTGGAAATTGAAATAAGAACACCGTGAATTCATTGTCCCAGGAAGGGGAAACTTTATTGACACATTCCTGGGGTCAGATACATCACATGATCACACTGACAGAACCACAGGCACATAAACACAGGCAACAGAGCATGCACAATGTCGGCACTAGTACAGTGTATATCCACCTTTCGCAGCAATGCAGGCTGCTATTCTCCCATGGAGACGATCGTAGAGATGCTGGATGTAGTCCTGTGGAACGGCTTACCATGCCATTTCCACCTGGCGCCTCAGTTGGACCAGCGTTCGTGCTGGACGTGCAGACCGCGTGAGACGACGCTTCATCCAGTCCCAAACATGCTCAATGGGGGACAGATCCGGAGATCTTGCTGGCCAGGGTAGTTGACATACACCTTCTAGAGCACGTTGGGTGGCACGGGATACATGCGGACGTGCATTGTCCTGTTGGAACAGCAAGTTCCCTTGCCGGTCTAGGAATGGTACAACGATGGGTTCGATGACGGTTTGGATGTACCGTGCACCATTCAGTGTCCCCTCGACGATCACCAGTGGTGTACGGCCAGTGTAGGAGATCGCTCCCCACACCATGATGCCGGGTGTTGGCCCTGTGTGCCTCGGTCGTATGCAGTCCTGATTGTGGCGCTCACCTGCACGGCGCCAAACACGCATACGACCATCATTGGCACCAAGGCAGAAGCGACTCTCATCGCTGAAGACGACACGTCTCCATTCGTCCCTCCATTCGCGCCTGTCGCGACACCACTGGAGGCGGGCTGCACGATGTTGGGGCGTGAGCGGAAGACGGCCTAACGGTGTGCGGAACCGTAGCCCAGCTTCATGGAGACGGTTGCGAATGGTCCTCGCCGATACCCCAGGAGCAACAGTGTCCCTAATTTGCTGGGAAGTGGCGGTGCGGTCCCCTACGGCACTGCGTAGGATCCTACGGTCTTGGCGTGCATCCGTGCGTCGCTGCGGTCCGGTCCCAGGTCGACGGGCACGTGCACCTTCCGCCGACCACTGGCGACAACATCGATGTACTGTGGAGACCTCACGCCCCACGTGTTGAGCAATTCGGCGGTACGTCCACCCGGCCTCCCGCATGCCCACTATACGCCCTCGCTCAAAGTCCGTCAACTGCACATACGGTTCACGTCCACGCTGTCGCGGCATGCTACCAGTGTTAAAGACTGCGATGGAGCTCCGTATGCCACGGCAAACTGGCTGACACTGACGGCGGCGGTGCACAAATGCTGCGCAGCTAGCGCCATTCGACGGCCAACACCGCGGGTCCTGGTGTGTCCGCTGTGCCGTGCGTGTGATCATTGCTTGCACAGCCCTCTCGCAGTGTCCGGAGCAAGTATGGTGGGTCTGACACTCCGGTGTCAATGTGTTCTTTTTTCCATTTCCAGGAGTGTATATTTCCTCAGAAACGATGTGCGTCATTTACTTAATGAAGCACCAGTAGTTAACCCATTGTCTAGATGTAGACGCAAGTGCCTAGTGAACAGTTCTGCCTCGCACGTCGAGGAGCAGTTTGTTCTTACTTCCACCTGTACCGCAGCGCCGCGTGTGTCGAACTTCGGTGTACTCAGTCTTGCGTGTATATTGGCCGGTATCGTATCGTTTTTGTCTAGTGGATTTTGTTGTTGGTTTATCCCCTGGCGGCTGCGTTCTCTGTCCTTGCCATGATATCTATCGAGTCTCCTAAGGACATTCCTCGTCGTGTTTCCGTTTTGACAAGGGAAGAAACATGCTCAATCTGATTCTTTAGAAATTCACAGTTGGTCGGTTGATAAATTGGCTTTGCATCTGGTCAGGTTCCGCCGTTACTGCTTATTTTGATTCTGATTTGTATACATTTTTTTGTGAAGTTTCAAGATCCCTTGCAAGTAAACCGGCTGCTCTCTCGGGTTGTTTCTCAAGTGATACTTACACATCGTGAGGGCTCGGTTAGTCCAGGCCTTCTTGCAACTACGGCGATCAGGTATGTTGTAGTTAGTGTTTACCATCATCCACTCGATGTGAACGTTTCATCTCTCAAAGAGACGTTGCTTCTTTATAGGGTCGCTCGCCATATAAGCAGGAACGCTGGTGGGCGCAATATGGCTCGTATGTTTCAGTGCTATCCGAACCGTAGAAATGTGTGTTCGAAAGAATATTCCTTCACGCCTGAGTGTCTGTGGTTACCAGATTCATGTTACAGACGCAGGGCAAGAAGGAATCTCCTTCCTTTGTAATGAAAGTGACCATCTTAGATCCAGTTGTCCGCTTCGTGCTACGGTTTTAAAGTCGTCCTCTGAAAAACGTAGTCCATTGACGTTAGCTAAATATCAATGATACGATTCGCTGATGACATTGCTACCCTGAGTGAAAGTGAAGAAGAATTAAATGATATGCTGAACGGAATGAACAGTCTAATGAGTACACAGTATGGTTTGAGAGTAAATCGGAGAAAGACGAAGGTAATGAGAAGTAGTAGAAATGAGAACAGCAAGAAACTTAACATCAGGATTGATGGTCACGAAGTCAATGAAGTTAAGGAATCCTGCTACCTAGGCAGTAAAATAACCAATGACGGACGGAGCAAGGAGGACATCAAAAGCAGACTCGCTATGGCAAAAAAGGCATTTCTGGCCAAGAGAAGTCTACTAATATCAAATACCGGCCTTAATTTGAGGAAGAAATTTCTGACGAAGTACGTCTGGAGTACAGCATTGTATGGTAGTGAAACATGGACTGTGAGAAAACCGGAACAGAAGAGAATCGAAGCATTTGAGATGTGCTGCTATAGACGAATGTTGAAAATTAGGTGGACTGATAAGGTAAGGAATGAGGAGGTTCTACGCAGAATCGGAGAGGAAATGAATATGTGGTAAACACTGGTAAGGAGAAGGGACAGGATGATAGGACATCTGCTAAGACATGAGGGAATGACTTCCATGGTACTAGAGGGAGCTGTAGAGGGCAAAAACTGTAGAGGAAGACAGAGTTTGGAATACGTCAAGCAAATAGTTGAGGACGTAGGTTGCAAGCGCTACCCTGAGATGAAGAGGTTAGCACAGGAAAAGAATTCGTGGCGGGCCGCATCAAACCAGTCAGTAGACTGATGACCCAAAAAAAAAAGAAAAAAAAATTGTGATTTCGCAGTCTGTTGTCAGTACTTCTCCAGCTTTAGAGAGTGTTGGGGAGACATTACTACCCACTCAGCGCGACTTTTCGCCGATACAAGCACGTTCGAATGCGGCCCCTGCTGCCGTTAAGGTACCGGTACGGGTAGCATAATTTAAACGTCACGGAGTCGGGGTGATGAATATTTTGAAGTCAACCCTCCCTAATCTCGTCTCTCCGAGAAGATGTTGATGGAAGGTGCATGTTCCCGTGGTGATGCTTTAAATACTGACAGTATTTGTGCTTCTTGTTTCACCTGAGATGACGTGGATGTTTCTATCGATGTTGAACTGGGTGATGCATCAGCATTTTCTCCTTTACCCATAGAAACGTCTGTTCCGGTGGGTTCCAATGGTTTAACGGAGACATCATCTGCTGTTCCATTTTTACAGTGTTCTAGTGAAATGCCATCCCTTCCTCATTCTGATACAGTGGGAGCACCAGGTTACTACGGATTCTCTTCCACGTAGCCAGATGATGCTGACACATCCAGATGCTGCATTGCCTGTCTCTTCTCTTGATCTGACGATAACGTTCATCGTTCCTGCTTTCCGTTGAGTGGAATGGGGCTGGTTCCACCGCCCCCATCCCCCGTCCCCACAGCGGACCTTGATAAGACCCCTACCCTTCTGTGTAAACAAGTTACGTTGTCAATGAGTGGTACGAAACAACGTTTCCAATGTGAGCGTGCAGCGTTGCATCAAAGAAAACGAGGCATGGAATCTGTTACTCACGGTGACGAGATTTTGAATCCTGTACCTTCTTCTCCGCCACGTGCCAGTGCTGTGAAGAGCAGGTCGTGATGTGTAAATTCTTCTCTATTTCTTCTTTCACACCTTACGTGTGTTAACTAAGGCAGGCGTATACGTTTATTAGCCTAAATATTAATAGGATCAGCTTTCTATTATAGCTTGCTGCGTTAGTACAGTTTATTTACGATTCCCAATCTGATATCGTGTGTTTGCAAGAAGTGGTATATTATGTGTTTTGTCTCCCTAGATATTCTATGTTTTTTGTTATGTTGCAGTGGAGGGCTCTACTGGTATGTCCCTGCTTTATAGGGACGGTATTCCGTTGACGGACTTCGAAACACTTGACAATGGTGCGGTTATGGAGTGTAGTTTCTAAGATCTCGCCTAGATGTTTCTTTATGCTCCATCTGGATCTGGTCGTACATCTAACTGCTCACGTTTTTATACGAAAGATCCCATTTATTTATTTCGTCAAAATCCACGAAAAATTTTAATGGAGTGTCGTTTCAACTGTGTTTTACGTCCTGTGGATCAGACTCCCAGCTATAATTATTTTCATGAACTTAATGATATGGTGGCATCATTGGATCTACAGGATGCTTAGATCTGCAGATATTCCACATCAGTGCCGTTTACGTATTTTGCAGCTACGTCTAGTATTAGGATGGTTCGTTTCTGTCTGCTTCCCTATGCTTTTGTCAACTGATGTTATTCGTGCCAGTTTCACTGACCACTGTGCTGTTTCAGTGTCCCTTAATCACGTCCCTCAGCGGATACAGCTTTGTCGCCGTATTTGGAAGCTACATTTTTACATCTTGCGGACCCCTCTCTGGATGATATTATCGCTTCCGTGTGAGTCTGGGGGAAACGTTACCAAGTGCGTTACCGCTCACTTATGGAATGGTGGGTTGCCATTTTGCCATTGCCAAACCTCGGCTTCGTAATGTATTGATTCGTTTTAGCGCTGGTGAAACAGGTGAAATGAGGAGGACACGGGAATTTTATCGTGCTGTCTTTCGTGATCTTTATGATCGTGCTCGAGACGTCGCTTTGAGAGTTAACTGCTAGAAGCTGAAACTCCTGCAACTGGATGGTCTTCGTTTGGAATCCCAGCCACGTTCGATTCCCCTAGATGAATTGACGTCCCTGTATCAACTACTTCTGTTTCGAAACAGATCTCAAAGGATGTGCCTCACTACAATTCGTTCTATAGACGGACGTGAGTGGTCATCGTAACCTGATATATGTGTGAACTAACCCTCAATTTTTCCTGTCTTTACACTGGAGTTGAATCAGGCGGTATATCGCCTACTGATGTTACTTCTCTCCCCGATGGTGTTGTTCGCCGATTTTCCATGAGGAGATTTTGGCAGTTTTTCACCGCGATGAGGTATCTAACATTGTAACTCACTCTCCTTCCCGCAAATCGCAGAGCTTGCATGGTCCTCGCAAAGAGTTTTATGTTCGGTTTTTGCTTCCGATAGGAGATACAATAATATCTATGGTGAATGAAGTGGTGCAAGGGAGACACATCCCGTCTGAGAAGACGGGGTAGCGGTCCGTGGATCAGGTCCGACTGATAAGCTACTCATTTTTGACTATAAAATGGTTTTTTGCTTTCTGGATCATCAGTAGAAGTCCTCTCCCGTGCCAACCTCTTCATCTCCGAGTAGCAGTTGTAACCAACGTCCTTATTTATTTGCTGAATGCATTTCAATCTCTGCTTCCTCTACAGATTTTACCCTCTACAGCTCTCTCTAGTACTATCGAACTCATTCCCTGATGTCTTAACAGGTGTCCTATCATCCTGTCCCTTCTCCTTGTCAATATTTTCCACTTATTCCTTTCCCCTCCGATTCTGCGCACAAAATCCTCAGCCCTTACCGTATCAGTCCACCTAATTTTCAACATTCGCCTGTAACACCACATCTCAAATGCTTCGATTCTCTTCTGTTCCTGTCTTTCCACAGTCCATATTTCACTATCACACAATGCTGTGCTCCAGGCGTCCATTCTCAGAAATTACTGTATTGGTGTATCTATAGTCTTAGAGAATTTTAAGCGTGTCTCGTCATACATTAGTACTTCTGTATCCCACTTCTTTGTGTGTTGATTCTTCCTGCTAATCTCTTGAACTTCAGCTTACTCTTCAGCACTACTACATTCTGATCTGTGTCTATATCTGCTCCTGGGTGAGCCTTACTATCCAGTATCTGATTTTGGAATCTCTGTCTGACCATGATGTAATCTAACGGAAATCTTCCCGTATCACCCGGCCTTTTCCAAGTATACGTCTCCTCTTGTGATTCTTGAACAGAGTATTTGCTATTACTAGCTGCAGTATTTGCAGAACTCAATCAGTCTTTCTCCTCTCTCACTCTTTGTACCAACTCCGTACTCTTCTGTAATCTTTCCTTCTATTCCTTCCCATACAACTGCATTCCAGTCCCCCATGACTACTAGATTTTCATCTCCCAAAAAATGGCTCTGAGGACTATGGGACTTAACTTCTAAGGTCATCAGTCCCCTAGAACTCAGAACTACTTAAACCTAACTAACCTAAGGATATCACACACATCCATACCCGAGGCAGGATTCGAACCTGCGACCGTAGCGGTCGCGCGATTCCAGACTGTAGCGCCTAGAACCGCTCGGTCACCTCGTCCGTCTTCATCTCCCATTATCTACTCTATTATCCTTTAAATGTCCTCATACACTTTTTCTATCTCTTCAACTTCAGCTTGCGACGTCGGCATGTATACCTGAACTATCGTTGTCGGTGATGGTTTGCGATCGATTCTGACAAGAACAACCATATCACTGATCTGTTCAGTTTGACAAACGCTTTGGCTTATCTACCTATTCATAACGCATCCTACTCCCGTTATACCATTTTCTGCTTCTGTTGATACTACCCTATACCCATCTGACCAGATATCCATCTTTTCTTTTCATTTCACTGACCATTACTATATCTAGCTTGAGCCTTTGCATTTCCCTTTTCAGATTTTCTAGTTTCCCCACCACATTCAAGCTTCTGACATTCCACGCGCCGGCTCGTAGAATGATATCCTTTCATCTCTTGTTGAATCATTTCCTCATGGTCACCTCCCCCTTGGCAGTCAAAATGGTTCAAATGGCTCTGAGCACTATGGGACTCAATTGCTGAGGTCATTAGTCCCCTAGAACTTAGAACTACTTAAACCTAACTAACCTAAGGACATCACAAACATCCATGCCCGAGGCAGGATTCGAACCTGCGACCGTAGCGGTCTTGCGGTTCCAGACTGCAGCGCCTTTAACCGCACGGCCACTTCGGCCGGCCCTTGGCAGTCCCCTACCGGAGATGCGAATGGGGGACTATTCGAGGATTTTTGCCAGTCGAGAGATCATGACACTTTTTCAGTTACAGGCCACATGTCCTGTGGATACACGTTATGTGTCTTTAATACAATGGTTGCCATTTCCTTCTGTGTTCTGACGCCCTTGATGATTGCGTATTCTTCGACCTTCAGGAGGAGTTTCCCACCCCAAGGACAAGAGAGTGGCCTGAACCTCTGTCCGCTCCTCCGTCGTCTTTGACAAGGCCGTTGGCAGAATGAGGGTGACTTTTTATGCTGGAAGTCTTCGGCCAATAACGTTGATTATTAATAGAAGTTTAATCGGTAGCGGGTTTCTAAGCAAGGATCGAGGAGGTTTTTATTACTAATCAAAGACGCTACTCCTAGACCATGGGGTACACCAACGTACCGTGAGCAATAAATAGCCGTTATCGGTTTTGCTTGCTGGCATTGTCACGCGCTATCAGACTTGTCTACCGGATAGTACTCTCTTGACTCCCATTGCTAAATGCCGTGATCTCATCTTGACTGCTTACACTGTTGCTTTTACTTTATATTGGTTTCAGTCATGCTTTTGACCGACGTAGTCATGATTTTCTGATGCGGGTGTTGACCGCTGTTTGTTTTAGTGGTGCTATACGACGGATGTTCACGTCTCTCATTGCTGGTATTCAGCCGTCTGTTGACGTAAGTGGTCGTCTTACTCCCCTCATAGAAGCTTCTCGAGGTGTCCTACAGGGAGTCCCCCATCTATGTCGATATTTGGGCTATTTCTGGAACCTTCATTCCGATCCATAGCTGTTAGATTGCGTAAACTGTCATTATTGCCAGAAAGGTTTATCATCCGCACGTATGCCGATGTTATGGTACAACTTCGTACTCACGACCACATAGCGGTGTTCAAACGGTTCGGATGTATTTTGCAGCCTTATAGGGGAACTAATTAACGACCGGGAATCTGACGCTGGCTGTGGCGGTCGCTTGCCATCGATCGTTCGGTGTTCTAATTGATCGTTCACCGATGAAGACAACTGGATATCAGTCATCGATAAGAAACATGGAGTGATCCTTGAACACGAGAGACGCTCCCTCCCATTACTTCATTATGTTCGGAGCTCGGAAACTTATGTGTTTAGTAAAGCCTATTTTGTTTCACTGCTATGATTTCCGAAAAGTTAAGCGGTTATCGGGCAAGTTTATGTGGCGAAACTCTATTTTTCCGATGCGCTATGAGGTAATGGTAAGACCCCGGCTCATGAGAGGTTTGGGCCTCCCTGATGTTCGGAACAAGGCTTCTGCTATATTTTTTCGATGCACTATTTTAACCGTCTTCACTTCCCCCAGTCATTCACAGCTCACCTTGTCTCCGACCAGCGAGCTTAACGCCTCCCGTAAATGTTGCTAGGATATACAGGGTGGTCCATTGATAGTGACCGGGCCAAATATCTCACGAAATTAGCATCAAACGAAAAAACTACAAAGAACGAAACTCGTCTAGCTTGAAGGGGGAAACCAGATGGCGCTATGGTTGGCCCGCTAGATGGCGCTGCCATAGGTCAAACACATATCAGCTGCTTTTTTTTAAATAGGAACCCCCAATTTTTATTACATACTCGTGTAGTACGTAAAGAAATTTGAATGTTTTAGTTGGAGCACTTTTTTCGCTTTGTGATAGATGGCGCTGTAAAAGTCACAAACGTTTAAGTACGTTGCATCGCATAACATTCCGCCAGTGCGGACGATATTTGCTTCGTGATACATTACCCGTGTTAAAATGGACCGTTTACCAATTGCGGAAAATGTCGATATCGTGTTGATGTATGGCTATTGTGCTATGTATGCTGCACGGTAACCTGGACGTCATCATCCAAGTGTCCGGACCGTTCGCCGGATAGTTACGTTATTTAAGGAAACAGGAAGTGTTCAGCCACATGTGAAACGTCAGCCACGACCTGCCACGAATTATGATGCCCAAGTATGTGTTTTAGCTTCTGTCGCGGCTAATCCGCGCATAAGTGGCAGACAAATTGCGCGAGAAACGGGAATCTCAAAAACGTCGGTGTCGAGAATGCTACATCAACATCGATTGCACCCGTACCATATTTCTATGCACAAGGAATTGCATGCCGACGACTTTGAACGTCGTGTACAGTTCTGACACTGGACACAAAAGAAATTACCGGACGATGACAGATTTTTTGTACGCGTTCTATTTAGCGATGAAGCATCATTCACCAATAGCGGTAACGTAAACCGGCATAATATGCACTATTAGCCAACGGAAAATCCACGATGGCTGCGACAAGTAGAACATCAGCGACCTTGGCGGGTTAATGTATGGTGCGGCATTATGGGAGGAAGGATAATTGGCCCCCATTTTATCGACAGCAATCTAAATGGTGCAATGTATGCTGATTTCCTACGTAATGTTCTACCGATGTTATTACAAAATGTTTCACTGCATGACAGAATGGCGATGTACTTTCAACATGATGGATGTTCGGCACATAGCTCGCGTGTGGTTGAAGCGGCATTGAATAGCATATTTCAAAAAAAATGATTCAAATGGCTCTGAGCACTATGGGACTTCACATCTGAGGTCATCAGTCCCCTAGAACTTAGAACTACTTAAAACTAACTAACCTAAAGACATCACAAACACCCATGCCCGAGGCAGGATTCGAACCTGCGACCGTTGCGGTCGCGCGGTTCCGGTCAGAAGCGCCTCGAACCGCTCGGCCACACCGGCCGGCTACATATTTCATGACAGGTGGATTGGTCGTCGAAGCACCATACCATGGCCCGCACGTTCACCGGATCTGACGTCCCCGGATTTCTTTCTGTGGGGAAAGTTGAAGGATATTTGCTATCGTGATCAACCGACAACGCCTGACAACATGCGTCACCGCATTGCCAGTGCTTGTGCGAACGTTACGGAAGGCGAGCTACTCGCTGTTGAGAGGAATGTCGTTACACGTATTTCCAAATGCATTGAGGTTGACGGACATCATTTTGAGCATTTATTACCTTAATGTGATATTTGCAGGTAATCACGCTGTAACAGCACGCGTTCTCAGAAATGATAAGTTCACAAAGGTACATGTATCGCATTGGAGCAACCGAAATAAAATGTTCAAACGTACCTACGTTTTGTATTATAATTTTAAAAAACCTACATGTTACTAACTGTTCGTCTAAAATTGTGAGCGATATGTTTATGACTATTACAGGACCATCTGTCACAAAGCGAAAAAAGTGGTCCAACTAAAACTACGTCTTTACGTACTACACGAATATGTAATAAAACGTGGGGGTTCCTATTTAAAAAAAAACGCAGTTGATATGTGTTTGACCTATGGCAGCGTCATCTCGCGGGCCAACCATAGCGCCATCTGGTTTCCCCCTTCAACCTAGACAAGTTTCGCTCATTGTAGTTCTTTCGTTTGACGCTTATTTCGTGAGATATTTGGCCCGGTCACGATCAATGGACCACCCTGAATAGTAAATTAAAGCACATTCGGAAATTTTGTGTTGCCTCTGTGGAGTCTCCGTTGCCAGAAACAGACTGGAAGATTGTTTGGTCCAATGTCAGCCTACATATTTTTCCGATGGAAGTGGCGCTCTCATGGTACCATGTTGTACATAGCCTTTCTCCCACCAACGTCAGATTTTTCGCGTTGGCCTGAGACAGACCGATGCAGTCGTTGCCATGAAACGGATACATTATGTCATCGGTTCGTCTCCTGCGGCCACAGACGTTGGTGTTGGCTCCGACAACAATTAGCCTTTCTTGCTAGGACGTCGGAAGCGACAATCCCTGGTGAGATTCTCTTGCATCCTGATTCAACCTTCTTTCCCAGAAAGAAAGACAATTCAATTAGGTGGCTTATGGGCATTACGTTCATTACGTGCTGGGGAGCGGGTATAACTTTCACCAGTGTATGCTTACGACTCACTGGACATGGCAAAAGGATGCCGCGCTATCGTGCCCTTTTTGTTAATATGCCGTATCTCGTACTCAGTCGTCAAGGAGTTGGATGATGTGTAGAATCCCTTTTCTGTTGAATGATTCATTCCTGTTACCTTCTTTTGGTAGAAAGTAAAAAAAAAAAAGTGATTAAGGTAGGTCCTTTATGTGCAGAAGGTCGCGGGATCCATTCTCAACAGACGCTTTAATTTTTTATGGTTTTAAGATAATTATCGCAGTGACTTTGATCACTGTCATTATTCAATAAAAGATACGGTAGCGTGCTGGAATGCAGATACGATGTTTGCAAGAAAACAAGAGTTGGCAACGTGGCAGCCCTTATAGGCAGTGAGAAACAATGTGGGAAACATGTAGCTGTAAAATCCCGAGTTCAAGACTCATCGATCTTTTATTTTGAATCGTGTTAAAGGTGCTGTTATATTTATGTCTCATGGAAAAAAAAATGGGAAAAAGGTGATCAGGAGACCCCGGGTTCGTGTAATAAGACAAAAAGAGGTAGCATCATAGACTAGTAGTCAAAACGTTCTGCGTCCATGTTTCGGACCCAGCCGCTGCTCACATTATGCATAAAATTCGTTATCAGCGGGAGCCAAGGATTTCGGGGATAAGAAATTACACTTTCCCTGCCAACCGCCGTTTGAAAGAGGACGGACGAGTGGATAGTGGTTCGGGCCACTTTTTTGCCCTTGGTAGGGAAACTAGAAAATCTGAAAAGGGAAATGCAAAGACTCAGTCTAGATATAGTAGGGGTCAGTGAACTGAGGTGGAAAGAAGACGAGAATTTCTGGGCAGATGAGTATAGGGTAATATCAACAGTAACAGAAAGTGGTATAACGGGAGTAGGATTATGAATAGGAAGATATGGCAGAGAGTGTGACTGTGAACATTTTAGTGATATGGTTGTATTTATCAGAATCGACAGCAAACCAACACCGACAACGATAGTTCAGGTCTACATGCCGATGTCGCAAGCTGAAGATGAAGAGATAGAGAAGGTGTATGAGGATATTGAAATGGTAATACAGTATGTAAAGGGAGACGAAAATCTAATAGTCATGGGAGACTGGAATGCAGTTACAGGGGACGGAGTAGAAGTTACAGGAGAATACGGGCTTAGGACAAGGAATGATAGAGGAGAAAGACTAACTGAGCTCAGTAAAAAGTTTCAGATAGTAATAGCGAATATTCTGTTCAAGAACCACAAGAGGGGGAGATATATTTGGAGAAGCCTGGGTGATATGGGAATATTTCAGTTAGATTACATTATGGGGAGACAGAGATTCAGAAATCAGATACTGGATTGTAAGATATACCCAGGAGCAGACATTGACTCAGCTCACAATATACTAGCAATGAAGAGTAGGTTGAAGTTTAGGACATTAGTCAGGAAGAATCAATACGCAAAGAATTGGGATACGGAAGTACTAAGAAATGGCGAGATACGGTTAAGTTCTCTAAGGCTATAGATACAGCAATAAAGAATAGCTCAGTAGGAAGTGCAGGTGAAGAGAAATGAACATCTCTAACAAGGGCCATCAGAGAAGTTAGGAAGGAAAACATAGACACAAATAAGGTAACTGCGAAGAAACCATGGGTAACAGATGAAATACTTCAATTGATCGATGAAAGGAGGAATCAGAGAAGTGTTCCGGGAAACTCAGGAATAGAGAAATACAAATCGCTGAGGAATGAAATAAATAGGAAGTGCAGGGAAGATAAACGAAATGGCTGTAGGAAAAATGTGAAGACATCGAAAAAGAAATGATTGTCGGAAGGAGAGACTCAGCTACAGGAAAGTCAAAACGACCTTCGGTTACATAAAAGCAGGGGTGATAACATTAAGAGTGCGACGGGAATTCCACTGTCAAATGCAGAGGAGACAGCGGATAGGTGGAAAGAATACATTTGTAACGCAGTTACTTATTATAGGATTGAGAATAACTGTGTAAGGTGAAATGACATGTTTAACGCCGCAATTTTTAGCAAAAAATACACGCTTTTAGACAGTTTTCAATTTGACAACATAATAACAGTTGTCAGGATAACGCATCTCGCCAATATCAAAAACTGAAATAATTCTGAACACAAGAAGAATTAAATATTAACTCTCAGAAAGAATATTAATCCTAAACACAACAGTATTATAGTTTAATTAGAAGATTCTTTACAAAATTATTCCTACACATACGTTACGATGTTGGTCAGTACTACGGAAATCGTCCTTTTCGGGTTCAAAGTTCGGTACTATTTAGGATGACAATCAAGTCTACAGTGGATGGTTAGTTATGTGACAAATTGAGTGAAAGATTACCCAAGGCAGCTCGAGATTACAGTGGACGCAAGCTGGTAAACCATCAAGTTTATGCCTCTGCACACGGTATTTACCTTAAGCTACGACAAGCTGCCGTCTGCTAGGCCGCTCTCTTCCGGTGAAATTCCTATAAATCTTATTAAATCTTTGCTGAATTTCCAGCAGAAACTTTCCCTGTGTTTCTCGTTATGCGAGAAAACATATACTCAGCCCTAGTCTTAGTATGTGGCGATATACACGCGCATCGTTGGAGCAGCATGCATATTATAGTGCCCTCTCAGTTCTTGCAAGTACAATTAACTAATCGGATGGTTCGTTTCTCCACAGTTGGAGCTAAACGTTGCTACAGCTAATTTCTAGCTAGATTTCAGCTGCTGTGAACGCAGTGTTCACACAAATTTCTTCTCTGCGTCATACAGAGCGTTAAGTGCTCCGTTCTGCACTTCATGTTAGGTCAGAGAAGAGTCCCTGAAAATTTCTCTCTTGTCCTACTCATGGTCAGACTGCCTCCCCACCTGGGTTCATTCGTTCTCCACATCAAGGCCTTTTTCGACCAATAGGAACGTTCCTTTTATTTGGTGGAAACTCTAATAATCGCAATGTCCCTTGTATTAAACTGCGTCGAAACTTCAGTTTTTTCTCCTTCCTAGTGCGTTTCCGCCAATCAGACGTTTCGTGCCCTTTCTAGATGTCAAAATTACATTGACCTTGGGACACGTGATCGAAATGCATCACTGGTTTTTGGGCGTATCCCTTTGGAATTCCGAAACGCAGCTTTCCAAAGGTCTTTCTCTGTCCCTCTGCAGATGTGCCGCTACACGCATTTATCCCACTTGAGTCACCTGGTTGGATCGTTGGCTTTCCGCCTGCCACCCCTTTGAGTGGTTTCTGTGGTAACTCCTGTGGTGCTCCTTCGCTTCTGCCCTTGTCCCTCTGGCTTTGAAACTAAATCGCCTCACGCTGCTTGTTCCACCTTCCACTCAAAGACATGTATTATATAGGAATGCTTCTGCCCTTGTCCCTCTGGCTTTGAAACTAAATCGCCTCACGCTGCTTGTTCCACCTTCCACTCAAAGACATGTATTATATAGGAATGGTGTGTTAATTATCATCAATTGACTGTCATCCCTTTTTGCATTACATACTGACAGACAGATTTGCTCATTTCCGCCGAATTAAGTTAGGTGTCATATTCACCTTCTCGTTGCCATGTATAAAGCTCTCATGTAAGGTGCAAATCTAACCTTCATTTATTCTGCCATCTTATGTATCCTCATCTTTCCGCCTTCAATTTTGTGCTGGGTCACTCAATGGTTTAGAAATTTATTGAAGTCACTGCAAAATTCGTTGCAACTTATGACTGTAGCAATTGACATATTTACTGGCCAACTTCCTGTTTTGATATTTTGTATTATTTAAACAGTGGTTCGATTCAGTTTCCTTCTCTTACATCATACTTGATTTTATGTTTGGAGCTTAGGCCTCTTGAGTTATTTCCTTTTTCGTTTATAATTTAGCATTGACTCTAATTTTTTATCTTTTGTACAGTTCTATCTAGCTAATCTAAGGAATTTTTTTTCTTTCAAATATAGTTGACTACATTTTAAAGTTTTATTAAAATTCAAACAATATGAGTATATATTTGTAAATTTGTATCGTTTCGAAAATTCCCTTTTTTGGAGACTGATCTGTTTTGTTTAGCTAATTTATCTTAAATGATGATGGATATGTACTGAAGTTGAGGAAACCTTCATTTAATATTATCCTCTCTCTTTTATAATAAATTTTACTTCTCTCTAGCTTTTGTACTACTCATAATCGAAAACATGTTTAATTCTTACAGTTAAGCTTTATAAGCTATGATTCAACCTGTTTCATGATTTTACAGGCGTAATCCTATTTCTGAACCTATTTACATTCTCCAAACAAAAATCTTAATTCTATGCATCATGATTTTACAAAATTATCAACATTGACATTCACAAACATTGAATTTCTAATCCTAATTCTACTTTACAAAATTTACTTCGACATCAGGAAATAGCTAAACCCATTCATATTTATATATCCAATATATTTTAATGAACACATTACACTAGAATCTTAACCCTCCAAAATGTTAATGTTAGGTTTCCGTTAACTCGAACATGTTGAAAAAAAGATGCAATATAAGAAAATGTTATTGACCTGTCAAGATAAACTACAAAAACATCGTTAATAAAGATCTATAACTAACACATACAATTTTTAAACACAATAAAAATTTAAATAGTTTCCCTTTTGATCATATAGTAATCTGTTTCTTCAAGTATTTCGACGAGTTTCCGTCAAACGTGGAATGTCAGTCAGCTGTGTGCCTCGCCGTGTCTCCATTGACCATGGGATGACGCTTGGTATGCGTCTCGTCGCGTTTCCGTTGAGTATGGCATGACGGTCGGCAGAGAGAAAGGTCTCTGAAGGTCTGAGCGTTCGTGAATGCGCGGTAGTCTTTCTTCCATTATGCATATGCTAATGGTGCTGTTGTACTGGAGATCCATTTTTGCAGCCTAAACTTTTCCGCTTCAATTTCGTCGAATCCTTATGCAGGTTCACCGTTGGTCATTTCGCCTGTAGATTTCCAGCGAGTTGTTATCTTCCATTTTTCGGTATGACATCTGAAGGTGTTGCAATCTGCCATAAAGAATATAGAATACTTATGCTGTTAGAACAGTTAAATTGCATTCTTGTTGGTAGTTAAATACAATAATGGTTTTTATGGATAGGTATTTGAAAAGGTTTCTTGATTTTTTCTGACCCAGGCTCTTACTTCTTCCAAATCTTTTGCGTTGTGTCTTCTGTTCTTGGTGCTTCTTGCTGTCTTCTTACTTGTGTCTTCATTCTTCTCTGGACCGGGAATTCGGATTGAATACATGTTTAACATCGTTATTGTTTATTCGTTCTTATGGCGTCTTCTTCGCAATTGTTGTGTATTCTTCATTGAAATCGGTTGTTCATCTAGATCAGTTGAACAGCCTTCCATCTCTTTCTTGCTCCGTCCCATGAGTGTTCAGGGCTTATTATGCAGTTGTTGATTTTCGTATGGCCTGATGACATTTTCCGCTATTCTACATATTGAGTTACAGAAACGCGTTTATTCTTCTTCCTGTGGTCAATCTAAGCCTCCGTTAGTCCTCGCCGTAATATGTCCGCCCCCGTTCCATTTCGGTGGACATTCTTTATCTCTTCGTAAGCTACTTTGAATAGCTTGCGATAGAAGTGTCAAGTGTCGAACACTTTCGCAAAAACCATTGTTATTACGCTTGTGTGTGGCTTTCGTAGGAATAAAGCTCACGTCAGGGTACATGTTGCTTGCATTCAGGCAGCGTTGTATCTCTCCAAACCGTTGCACAGGGTAGGTATCCTCTAGGGACGTTGTTTCCACCAAGGCCTCTTCTTTTGTTATCTTGTAAGCTGATGTACCAGGCACTCACACTCCGTGTTCCATCCTCTCACGCCTAACCGCTCTCCTTGGTTTCGTCGTTGATCTGGCCGCAATGATGCTGCACCTTGGCTGCTGACTTCATATCTAATACAGAATATCTCCCTTATGTGATAATCTTACTTTCCTTACATCCTCGCCTATTTTCTGTTTTCTCAGTTATTTATCTTATATTATTGTAACCCTTACTCCCTTAGATTACGCTATCAACTTTACAAATATTAAACAATTTTTATATGACTTTACAGAAAGTATCATTAATTTTATCAAATACATTTTCCTATTATTAGAATCCTCCTTTTTTTCTCGTTTAATTTAATTGTACCGTAAGGTAAAGGTCATGATTTCCTCATCTTCATCACGATGGATAGTAAGAGTGAGTGGTGGTGATGATGGTTAGTAGGTTAGAAAAATTTCAAATGTTCACTTCCTTTTTCGTTTTCTAATTACATTATGTTGTTGTGAAAACTTGGCACCTTGACTCCGACTCCAACGTCTTTTTCTGTGTAATCTCTTCTGTTTGTCCTTAGCTGTAACAGAACTTCAAAATACACATTATCTCTACTGCTGAATTTCAAAAATCGTCTCTATTGATCTGTTGTATTGTTTTTAAAGTCTTGATGTTGTAATTTTTTTCTCAGTTGTAATTATCCCTTCCTCCCTCCTTTTCTCGATAGCAAACTTTTATATTCCTACCTTCCCTCATCATACTCTTCCATATAGAAATCTTTTCTGGGTTAACCTGACATACTACTACCTCCTTCCTCGAAATAACATGTTTCTTGCTTAGCTTAATATTTCAATTCTCTTTCCTAATTATTACCTTCCTAACGACTTCTTATACCTATTTCCCCCATATTTCTATTTCAGTATCAGATTGTGGTACCTTTCACAAGTCCTATATGCTTCATATAGTCCTCAAAACATCTTCTCAATTATTTGTTCATCGTCCTGGACGGAATATATCAAAATGCCTATCTCCTTCTTCCCTAATCATCTATTTCCTACCTACTTCTTCACTTCTTTTCTTCTATAAAATCAACTTTCTCCTCCTTCACACTACGTCTTTAAGAGAGAATCCACTACGATTTCGTTAAACTATCCAAATGCTGATCTGTATTTTTCTCCTTACGTTGAATTCTTTCCCCAGAACACATTTCGTTCCCAGAAGAGTTACTTTAGTTGTTACTTTCCTGTCTTTTCGTCATCATTATTATTTTACCTTGTTACGAAAGTTATTTTATTTAATTAACTGAGATAAGTACAAGTTAAAAGTTTTTCCTGTGTGCGTTTTGCTCTCTTCCCTACTCTTTGACTTCAGGACATTTAATACAACTAAATTCTCGAGTGGAGTTACTCTGTTTCCTTTTGTCTAACCTTTGTGTAACTTTAAATGACTCAGGTGGTGCAAAGCTAATGCTTTTCCTGTCTTTGGGGTAACCAATTCAGCAGCATTATCATGGACTACTTTACTCACTTCCATGGGGCCTTTGTATAAAGAAAAAAATTGTATCTCTGGTATTTTTTCTTGCTAGAGAGAGGGTGTGTTTTTACTAGTACCTTTTTTCCTGGTAAAAATACTCGTGTGTTTGGCGTTCTATCCGCTGGGTTCTTTCTCTTTAACGCAGCAGCTTTCAGATTGCTCAGTGCTAATTTTACTACATGCTGAAGCTGTACACAGGGTACTGGTGGGAATTTAATTATGTCTCGGATTTTATTTGGTGCTGGTTTATTTTTAAGAACAGTAATTGGGGGTGCAGATGACACGGTTGTCTACAAGAAAGTAGCAACATCAGAAGACTCGTACGTACTCCAGGAAGACCTGCAGAGGATTAATGAATGGTGCGACAGCTGGCAGCTTTCCCTAAACGTAGATAAATGTAATATAATGCGCATACATAGGGGCAGAAATCCATTCCAGTACGATTATGCCATAGGTGGTAAATCATTGGAAGCGGTAACGACCGTAAAATACTTAGGAGTTACTATCCGGAGCGATCTGAAGTGGAATGATCACATAAAACAAATAGTGGGAAAAGCAGGCGCCAGGTTGAGATTCATAGGAAGAATTCTAAGAAAATGTGACTCATCGACGAAAGAAGTAGCTTACAAAACGCTTGTTCGTCCGATTCTTGAGTATTGCTCATCAGTATGGGACCCTTACCAGGTTGGATTAATAGAAGAGATAGACATGATCCAGCGAAAAGCAGCGCGATTCGTCATGGGGACATTTAGTCAGCGCGAGAGCGTTACGGAGATGCTGAACAAGCTCCAGTGGCGGACACTTCAAGAAAGGCGTTACGCAATACGGAGAGGTTTATTATCGAAATTACGAGAGAGCACATTCCGGGAAGAGATGGGCAACATATTACTACCGCCCACATATATCTCGCGTAATGATCACAACGAAAAGATCCGAGAAATTAGAGCAAATACGGAGACTTACAAGCAGTCGTTCTTCCCACGCACAATTCGTGAATGGAACAGGGAAGGGGGGATCAGATAGTGGTACAATAAGTACCCTCCGCCACACACCGTAAGGTGGCTCGCGGAGTATAGATGTAGATGTAGATGTAGATGTAAAAACGTACTGCTATGTGGCATTTCATTTATGACTTCTTGGAAGTCAGACAAATGTCCATCCCATGTATTATGTTGCTTATTACAGTACAAACGACAGAGGGTTCCTAAATCTGTCATCGTTCATTTAGCTGGGTTGGCGCTTGGTTTGTACCTGGAAATCTAAATAGGTTTAATTTTATGTCGTCGCAGAGTGTTTTGCCATTGTGCTGAACGATATTCCGGTCCATTGTACGATAGGATTTTATCGACTAGACCTACTTGTCGAAGAAAATATCGTGTCAAGCTTTGCTTATGCTCCTCCTTTGTGCTTTCACAGTTGTGTAAATGTCACTATTTTGAAGTTAATTCTAGCACTACAAGAATGAGTACGTGACCTCTCTGTGTACGGGGTAGTGGACCCATGAGATCTGTTGCTATGTGTCTCAATTTCTCCGGAATGATAGGGAATATTGGTGGTATCGTTTGAAATGTTACATGCTTAGCTCCCTGGCATTTCTTACATTGAGCTAGAACCTGTCTCATTCTTCGCTCCATATTTTCTAAGTGACATCTTTAATTTAAAAAAAAAACCATTTCTTAGATCCAAAATGGCTATTACTCAAATGGGTGTACAAAATGTTCTTGTTTTTCGGTTCCTGTGGTATGCGTGTGACCCATAAACTTGTATTTGTATCACGTCTGTAAATAAGACGTTGTCCCTTATGACATAAAATCGTGTTATGTCCCGTGATTCCCTGTTCTTCCACTTAATTTTAATTTTGGCTAGGTCTGGGTCTTTGTCCTGTTCTCTGTCTGTTTCAAGGAATTGGTGACGTAGTTCTCAAAGGGCACATTTTTTAGGTAACACATAAGCAGTTGCTCTTCTTCCGTATTGCTCATTCTGTTTGTGTTAACTCCTTCTGGCAATCGGGAGATGATATCAGCTATGACACTGAAGGTCCAGATACGTAAGTGATTTGAAAATCATATTCCTGAACCATCAACATCCACCGACCTAGCCCCCTGGCAATAGTTCTGCACTTAATAGTTCTGCACTAGTGCTTTATGGTCTGTGAACACATTGGTTTTTCGCCCAAACAGGAAGTATCTAAATCTACGAAACCCCCATGCTACTGCCAAAGCTTCTAATTCCGTGACTGAATAATTTTTTCACATTTTGTGAGCACACGACTAGCGAAAGCTATTGTTTTTGTTACCCGCTGTCCGTCTTCCTCATATTACTGAAAGAGTACCACTCCAAAGCCTGTTCTCGCACTGTCTGTTGCCATAAAGAATTCCTTCGTTAAATCGGGATGCTCTAAAAGTTGTACTTTTACCAATTATCTTTTCAGTAATTGGAATTCCTGTTCTGCTTGTTCATTTCACACCCAGGGCATCTTTTTACTGGTCAACGCACATAAAAGTGGGGTAGCAAGGGATTCTATGCAAATGAATCTTTTATAAAAGTTAATGAGTCCCAAGAAACCACGCAATGTCTTTCTATTATGTGCCGTACCCATGTTTTGTGTCGCTTGTAGTTTGTTAGGATTAGGTTCAGTCCCTTGTTCAGTGATAATATGGTCTAAAAACTCAACCCTTTTATTTCCAAAATTGGATTTCCTTATGTTTACGGTTACGCCATATTCTTTTAATGTCCTTAGCAATTTATCAAGTACCTCATCATGGAGTTTCCATGAAGGCTCAGCTACTAAAATGTCATCAACATAACTAGTGAGATGCTGTTGGAGTTCTTTGTCCTCTTATAAAAGCAGCAGAGGATATGTTCAGAGCGAAAGGGCGTCTTTTGAATTGATAACAGCGTCCAAATGCGATAAAGGCTGTATACTTTCTGCATTCAGCTGTTAGTTCTATCTGCGAAAAACTAGCTCGCAAATGAAGGGAAGAAACAATCTTAACTCCATAGAACTTTTGTAACAGCTCTTCCAATTTTTCTGGGCGATCGTTTTCAGGAATGATAATGAAACTTATTCGTCTTGCATCCACGACTATCCTAATACTCCCATCCTTCTTATCTACAATTTGCAAGGGACTGTTGGATGTTGAAGTTGAAGTTTCAATAATATCATCTTTCATTTTGTGTAGTTCTGCAAATACCTTTTTTCTCTAACATAATGGAATAGTGTAAGGTGGTACTCTAAATGGCTTGTGCTCCTTCACTTGGAATTCATATTGAAAGTTCTTAATGGCGCCGGGTTTTGGTAGGAACACCTCGGCATTTTGTCGTAATATTCTTTCTAATTCGGCTTTGTCTGTTTCTGAAATATCCTTTACTCGTCGCGAATTATCATCTATCTCTTGATGAATTTCCATCATTACTTCGTCATCTACAGGTCATCTACAGATATCGTGGATGTCCCTCCTCCGATTGACGCATATCCAGTTGCATATTCATTGTTTGTTAGCCTTTGTCATCTCTTCATGTCTGGTTTTCTCTTCAAAATTAAGACGCACCTTCCCGAGCATCATATACCCTTCGTCCATATTAAGTGTAACGCGATTTTGACCCATGAAATCGGCTCCTATTATTATGTGTACTTAAAGTTTCGGCACAATTACCATATTCGCCTCTATTTCATGCCCCTGACATGAAAAAGTTACCCGCGTTTGCCTATTAATCACCGGAGACGCACCCATGATCGGTCCTTTGACTTTAACACGTTTTGTCCTTAATTCTGGTAGTGACTGTTCAGCGTTACATTTCTTAAAGAGTTCTTCTGAAATCGCCGTCATTTCACTTCCTGTATCAAGAATGGGGTCTACAAGTATGCTGCCTTCTTCAATCCGAACGATCGGCTGCACCTCATGAGGAGCTTTGGTTTCACTTTCGTGCATTAATGCCTCCTCGATTGAATCATAGGTTAATCTGTCGATATGTTTGGCTTTATTTTCCCACCAGTCTGTTACCATTACTTTATTTTCGTCAATACTTTTACCCCCGTCATCTTAATATTTTGGGATAGAGTTATTTGCCCATAATCTTTGTTAAACGCCTCTATTACTTCTTCATATGTCCCTGTCCTATATTTTCGATCTGCCTTAGGTATCACTATTGGTGTGGCTAATGGTACATTACCCTCTTGGCATACTACCTCTCTCTCCGTTCCGTATAAATGCGTTATGACTTTTACAATTTGCTCCTCATCGGTCTTTGTACTCCAGTCTATATTCACCGTTTCTGTCTCCTGTTCCTCATCATTGGCGGTCGATTCCCAGTCAATTGAATCACAGCATGCTGGTGTCTGTATTCGATCTCCCCTTAAACCTACTTCAAAACTAAGTCTATTTACATGTTTGATAATACGATTAACTTCATTGTTCCATCGAAATGCTTGTGACTGGCCTTCGTACCGTTCAGCTCGTCAATTTTGTCTTTTACCTGGGCTTGTGGCCTCACCTCGACTTCCTCTACTGGTTCATTTCGCGTGTTTTGTCCCGCTGAGGCTTGATTTTCCCAACCTTTCTGCGTTCTGGTCATTCCACTTCCACCTGAATAACCTGGATTTTGCTGCTGAACACTTCTAAACCTTCCACCTTCGTTTGCACGGGTATTGTATCTCGGATCATAGTTATCACCGTAGTTTCTAGGCCCAAATCCCCCATTGTAATTCCGCGGTCCCCCAAAACCATAACTGTTCTTTCCCCTCTGCGTGTTACCAAAACTATAGTTATTATTGTTATCCCATGGGCGATTACCACTCCTTCCAAAACCATTACCTTTTCCTACGTTATTATTACCATTGGAAATATTATTGAAACCTGATCGGTTGCTGTTATTCCCCCTATTTTTGTTTTCTCTGATTGTACGTTGTTTCCTTGTGTCGTCTTCACTGAAAATGGATTCAAGTTCTCTTAATATTCCTTTATATGCTTGTATATTATCTCCTGTCCTACCAACCAATGATTGCTGATAACGTAACGGCAACTTCATTGTGCACATCCGTATCAGTTCCCCATCACTGTATGGATTATCTAAACACTGATTTTCCTCTGTCATATCTACGAAAAATATAACGGGTTTCTTTTCCCCGGAATTTTCGAACAACTCTTTCTGTAACAGCTCATACTTTATTCTGTTTTGTGTATCTGTGGGCTACTATCGCTCCAAGAAGGCAGATTTAAATTGCTCATATGAATGACAGTTCGCCGCTACTCTTTGCATGGTTTCCGCTGTTGCGCTGTCCATATGCCCACAAATGAAGTCACGTTTATGGCTAAGTGGCCAATGCTCTGAAATTGATTTATAAATGTGCATGGATGTAAGCCGTTCCCGCTCTCTTTGTAATGTTGGAACTTTCTGACTGTCGAAAAGTGATCACTGTCAAATTTTTCTCTTCCACCACACGGCGTTTGTGTTTTCACAACATTACCCGTTCCTTTTACCTGTGTCACATTTTGTTGTACTCGTTCTACCACATTTTGGTCTTGATATGCCGTATTTGTGTCCAATTTAGCATCGTATCTACGCAGTGGTGTGCAGTTGTATACACCGTACCGTTCCTCCTGTATCGGAATGAAAGATTCGTTTACATTTCCCGTTAGTGGTTCAGTGTTTTGCCTTTCTGTTAGATTCACATTAACTTGCAGTGTGTAACCTGTTGTACTGTAACTTTGACATTGTGGAATTAGAACATGTGTCGTCGCAATAGGCTCCGCTCTCGCGACATCCGCGTACTTTCGGAGGGCCGGCTGCCGCTCTGCTGGAATGCGCGCCTTTACCGCTTCTCGCTTCATTGTCTGCGGTGACCGTATATCGTCTACTTCGTTCGCCTGTGTTAACTGTTCTTTTCCTATTAACTTTTGTTTCGTTTAGGTGATTACTGAAGCCATCTCTTGGAGATAAACGGCTGGAATGCTACGGCAGATTGCACAACTGACTTGTTTACCTCTGGATTTCTGTCCATTACTATGTAGGATGATACTACCGATTCCGCCACCTCGCTACTACATTCTATACGGCTCTCGATACACTGTTTCAGTTCTGTACGAAACTGTTCATACTGTTTCTGATTTTTCGAGACTATGTTTTCAATATGTGTGTCAAATCTTTCTAAAGCCGTCGGCACACGGACCGTGCATCCGAACGTTGAGCGTTGAGCGTGCCGAGTTTCTGACGTCGTAGCGTCGAATAGCACGTTCGGGATAGCACGTTCAGATATTCTGAGCGTGCGGCTGAGCGTTGACCAATGAGATGGCACAACGCCACCTACGTCACACGCACGCCGTCACCCTTCAGTACAGAGTTGTGAGGCGCCATATTGGCATTCATTTCAAGCCTGTATGTAGATATGCCGTTTATGAGCACCAGCAAATTGAGTATTACTCGAAAACCCGTTGTTAACTGTGTGTTTCGTTGCAAAAAATATAATGAGAAACATCTTATTCGTGGCAAAAGTATTATTGTAACTTGCGCGTTATAAGAGTATGCCATTTGAATGCAACGGCACACTGAGGATCCACCAAAAACAGCATTTTTCTTGGTACAATTTGTTATAATTAAATTTCAATTAGTAACATAGTAGCTGGTAATATATCAGTTTAATAAGTCACAGCTGCAAAATACTAACGCGAATTCTTTACAGACGAATGGAAAAACTGGTGGAAGCGGACCTCGGGGAAGATCAGTTTGGATTCCGTAGAAATGTTGGAACACGTGAGGCAATACTAACCTTACGACTTATCTTAGAAGAAAGATTAAGAAAAGGCGAACCTACGTTTCTAGCATTTGTAGACTTAGAGAAAGCTTTTGACAACGTTAACTGGAATACTCTCTTTCAAATTCTGAAGGTAGCAGGGGTAAAATACAGGGAGCGAAAGGATATTTACAATTTGTACAGAAACCAGATGGCAGTTATAAGAGTTGAGGGGCATGAAAGGGAAGCAGTGGTTGGGAAAGGAGTGAGACAGGGTTGTAGCCTCTCCCCGATGTTATTCAATCTGTATATTGAGCAAGCAGTAAAGGAAACAAAAGAAAAATTCGGAGTAGGTATTAAAATTCATGGAGAAGAAGTAAAAACTTTGAGGTTCGCCGATGACATTGTAATTCTGTCAGAGACAGCAAAGGACTTGGAAGAGCAATTGAACGGAATGGACAGTGTCTTGAAAGGAGGATATAAGATGAACATCAACAAAAGCAAAACGAGGATAATGGAATGTAGTCAAATTAAATCGGGTGATGCTGAGGGGATTAGATTAGGAAATGAGACACTTAAAGTAGTAAAGGAGTTTTGCTATTTAGGGAGTAAAATAACTGATGATGGTCGAAGTGGAGAGGATATAAAATGTAGACTGGCAATGGCAAGGAAATCGTTTCTGAAGAAGAGAAATTTGTTAACATCGAGTATAGATTTAAGTGTCAGGAAGTCGTTTCTGAAAGTATTTGTATGGAGTGTAGCCATGTATGGAAGTGAAACATGGACGATAACCAGTTTGGACAAGAAGAGAATAGAAGCTTTCGAAATGTGGTGTTACAGAAGAATGCTCAAGATAAGGTGGGTAGATCACGTAACTAATGAGGAGGTATTGAATAGGATTGGGGAGAAGAGAAGTTTGTGGCATAACTTGACTAGAAGAAGGGATCGGTTGGTAGGACATGTTTTGAGGCATCAAGGGATCACAAAATTAGCATTGGAGGGCAGCGTGGAGGGTAAAAATCGTAGAGGGAGACCAAGAGATCAATACACTAAGCAGATTCAGAAGGATGTAGGTTGCAGTAGGTACTGGGAGATGAAGAAGCTTGCACAGGATAGAGTAGCATGGAGAGCTGCCTCAAACCAGTCTCAGGACTGAAGACCACAACAACAAACAACAGTAACATAGCTACGATTAGCGCTTTTAGCAACTGGTAATATATTAGGATAGGATATACAAGCTTCGTTGTCAGTGTAGCGTAGTGAGTAACATTACCAGCTTCTACCTAAATGCCAGAAATGATGTTGGTTCGCGTCTCGCGCTGTCCAACTTTTTTTTCCCCCTAACATTCGTGTAATAGGTTCTGACGCATTATTATTAGTTTAATATATACACTATAGTATTTGATGTGATGTAAATATAAGTGCACCTTATTTTGAGGAGTGAGTTTGTTCGATTGGCTTAATCTACAGGACAGCTTGCGCTACTTGTATAACGATACTTTGCTCCTTTTTCTTTTACGTCTTGTAATTCACATGTAAAAATTCTGCTACTGAGTAGCAACAGTGATCAAGTAAAAATGACTTTAGGGTTTTGCTAAAATGTGGGAATGCTGAAATAATGCTTACCTTATATGGAGAACTATTGTAAATTTGTGTCACACTGTTTGTAATAGAAATTTTATAAGTCTGTGTTATTACTTATTAGACATGGTACTTTCCTTTTCGTCTTAAAACATGTACATGGATATTGTAGTTTTTATTTGTGTATATTACATATAGAACAACGTGACTAGCCTATGGGTAATGCAGGAAATGTGCGTTTTGATAGAGTTAATGCGGGAATTTTACGCGCATCCGTTCAAGTGAACAGTGTGATTTACGAGCTAGAAACATACCGCAACTGCCGCTGGAGTGCGTTGTGATCGCGTATAGTACGTTGGGGCCCACGTACCGTATGCACAAGTCGCATCGTTCCTGAGCGTTCAGCAGCACGTTGAACTCAGCACGCTCAACGTTGGCGTTCGACAGCACGGTCCGTGTGCCGACGGCTTAATGCGGCTCGCGTGACACGTTTTCTGACATTGAGTTCTTCCACAATTTATTGCGCCTTACCAAACGTCTTACGTGCTTACTTATCCACTCTTTGATTAACGTTAAACACTGCATCCTGCACCTGGTCAAAGTCAGAACGCATCTTTTTCTGGTCTGCCATGAACGATTGTGTCAGCTCGCGAGAGTCTCTCGCTTCTCTCCGGATTTCAGTAAACTGTTCATTGACCTCTGTTCGTAATTTTTGCCGATCATCGCGGACTTTTTCGAACCCAGCGTAAGTTTCATATTGGAGATGCTTAAGGCAGCATTGGTCTCTGTTTTTAAATTTGCTAACCCTGCATTTGTTTCTGCTAACCCCGCATCTGTTGCTATCTTTAAATTCGTTAACCCTGAATTTGTTTCAGTGTTCAAATCTTCTAGCCTTGCATTTGTTGTTTCACTAGTTTGCTTTACAACCACAGTAAGTTGCTTCAATAACGCGAAAATACTATCTGACTCTTCGCCATCGTCACCTGTCACCATTTGATGAAAATTTTCCCGTTCGCGTCTTTCACGTGGCGTTTCACCGACTCCTGTGCACAGTGCGGGCGCACTTACACACAATCTTTCTGTTGGAAACTGTCCCGTTTGGTTCAAAATTGCTTTATTCGGTTCAACGTACCGAAGTTGCTCGTCCTCTGACTCTGTTTCTGAACCACTAGATACGTCATTTGCTTATTTTTGTGCATTCACAGACCGTGATACCAATCTTGAAACTGCTATCATTCCCTCTGCACTATCACTACTTTCCGTTTCGTGACTGGTGCCCGATGAGTTTTGTTCTATATCAATCTCTATCCCGTCAAGATCTTGAGTTTGACCTATCTGCGATACTCTCCGTTCTTCCGCCACTTCTGATCGTTTAGCTAACCTCTGTCTTTCTCGAATTGCGCTAGTTTGAGCACTCGTCAACATCAAGTTATATTATTTTACACGTTTCCAAAATATCATAGAAAGTTTCTTAGATTACGCACACAAAACTAGTCACACTGTTCACTGTTCGTGGAATTTCAACCCAACTCAACAACACCGTGAATAACTTCGCGCGCGCCAGCAAGGTCATGTACAATCTACTTCTAGACAACGACAAATTAGATTCTACTTGTTAATAAAACTTTTTTACACTTTGGATCACACATTTACTGTATTCTGTCCACTATACATTTACATACATTTAGTAGGCTCGTCACAAAAAATACGAAAGAAATTTTTTTCCAAATTCAAAAATTTGTTTTTATTACTAATTTGACTAATTGCCATCCAGGCAGACCAATTTCCATCCTGGCAGGGCCGCCATTTGTAGTGCGGTTACTTATTCTAGGATTGAGAACAAGATGAAATGACATGTTTAATGTCGTAATTTTTAGAATAAAAATTGACGCTTTTACACAGTTTTCAATTTGACAACATAATAACAGTTGTTAGGATTATGCATCTCGCCGACATCAAAAAGTGAAATAATCCTATACACCACAAAATTAAATATTAACTCTCAGAAAGAATATTAATCCTAAATACAACAATATTAGATTTTCTTCCAATCCGTATGTGGCATACAGCAAACCAGTGCTTAACTGTATTGGTTAAAAACAGTCATGGTTGCAATTTTAGTTTTTTTATTTTTCAACGATGCGTTTCGCTTTATTTAGGCATCTTCAGGTTATCTTTTCTAGATGGACTCGGGAGGCACCAAAATCGGCATAACGCGTTCCCGTTCACAGGAGCGAGTAACAGTAAGATAAAAAAAATTGCAACCAAAACTTTTTTTAACCAAAACAATATTACAGTTTAATTAGAAGTTTCTTTACAAAATTATTCCTACACATACGTTATGATGTTGGTCAGTACTACGAAAGTCGTCCGACTCCAGTTCAAAGTTCGGCGCTATTTAGGATGACAATCAAGTCTATGGTGGATGGTTAGTTACGTGACAAATTGAGCAAAAGATTACCCAAGGCCGCTCGAGTTTACACTGGACACAAGTTGGCGAATCTTCAAGTTTATGCCTCTGCACGCGGTATTTACCTTAAGCTGCGACGAGCTGCCGTCTGCTAGGCTGCTCTCTTCCGCTGAAATTCCTGTAATACTAATCAAAGCTTTGCTGAATTTTCCAGCAGAAACTTTCCCTGTGTTTCTCGTTATGTGAGAGAACATGCACTCAACACTAGTATTAGTATGTGGTAATATACACACACATGGTTGGAGCAGCGTGCATATTATAGTGCCCTCTCAGTTCTCGCAAGAACAATCAACTAACTGACTGGTTCGTTTCTCCACAGTTGGAGCTAAACGTCGCTACAGCTAATTTCTAGCTAGATTTCAGCCACTGTGAACGCAGTGTTCACACAGATTTCTTCTCTGCGTCGTACAGAGCATTAAGCACTCCAATCTGCACTTGATGTTGGTTGAGAAAAGAGTCCTTGAAAATTTATCTCTGGTCCTACTCATAGAAGAACTGCCTCCCCTCCTGGGTTCATTCCTTGTTCACGTCACAGCCTTTTCGACCAATAGGAGCGTTCCTCTTATTTTGTGAAAACTCTCTGTACCAATCGCAATGTTCCTTGTATTAAACTGCGTCGAATCTTCAATATTTTTCTCCTTCCTAGTGCGCTTCCGCCAATCGGACGTTTTGTGCCCGTCCTAGAAGTCTAAAAGGCATTGACCTTTCCGTGTGTCGCAGTCGCTGGACACGTGATCCAAACGCATCACTGTTTTTTTTTTTTTCGTATCCCTTTGGAATGCCGAAATGCAGCTTTCTAAGGCTCTTTCTCACCACATGAGTTTCTCCCACCTAAGCCACCTGGCCGTGTTGTTGACTTTCCGCCGGTTCTAGGCGCTTCAGTCTGGAACCGCGCGACCGCTACGGTCGCAGGTTCGAATCCTGCATCGGGTATGGATGTGTGTGATGTCCTTAGGTTAGTTAGGTTTAAGAAGTTCTAAGCTCTAGGGGACTGATGATCCAGCTGTTAAGTCCCATAGTGCTCAGATCCATTTTTTTTTTTTTTTTTTACTTTCCGCCTGCCACCCCTTTGAGTGGTTTCTGTGGTAACCCCTGTGGCACACCTTCGCTTCTGCCCTTGTCCCTCTGGCTTTCAAATTAAATCGCCTCATGCTCCTTGTTCCACCTTCCACTCAAAGATATGCATTATGTAGGAACGGTGTGTTAATTACCATCGATTGACTGCCATCCCTAGTTGCATTACATACTGATAGGAAAATTTGCTCATAACCGCCGAATTACGTTAGGTGCCATATTCACTTTCTCGTTGCGATGTATAAAGCTCTCATGTAAGGTGCGAATCTGACTTTCATTTATTCTGCCACCTTACACATTGAAAGACTCTATGAAGGGGAATTTTGGTATGAGGAGGTAGAAGAAGAAACAGGAGTCGATTTAGAAGAGATGGGAGATCCTGTATTAGAATCACAATTTAAGAAAGCTTTGGAGGACTTAAGAAGAAATAAGGCAGAAGGGATAGATAACATTCCATCAGAATTTCTAAAATCATTGGGGGAAGTGGCAACAAAATGACTATTCACGTTGGTGTGTAGAATGCATGAGTCTGGTGACATACCATCTGACTTTCGGAAAAGCATCATCCACACAATTCCGTAGATGGCAAGTTTGTCTTTAGGAAAGGTAAAGGCATGAGAGAGACAATTCTGTCATTGCAGTTAATAATGGAAGCAAGACTAAAGAAAAATCAAAAGACGTTCATAGAATTTGTCGACCTGGAAAAACTGCTCGACAATGTAAAATGGTGCAAGATGTTCGAAATTCTGAGAAGAGTAGGGGTAAGCTGTATGGAGAGACAGGTCATGTACAATATGTACAACAGCCAAGAGGGAATAATAAGAGTGGACGACCAAGAATGTAGTGCTCATATTAAAAAGGTTCAATCTGCACATCAAGGAAACAATCATTGAAGTAAAAGAAAGGCTCAGGAGTGGAATTAAAATTCAAGGTGAAAGGATATCAATGATACAGTTCTCTGATGACATTGCTATTCTCAGTGAAAGTGAATAAGAATTACATGATCTGCTGAACGGAATGGATATTTGAATGAGTATAGAGTATGGATTGAGAGTAAATGGAAGAAAGACGAAAGTAATGAGAAGTAGTAGGACTGAGAACAGCGAGAAACTTAACATCAGGATTGATGGTCACGAAGTAGATGAAGTTAAGGAATTCTGCTACCTAGGAAGTAAAATAACCAATGACGGATGGAGCAAGAAGAACTTCAAAAGCCGACTAGCAATGGCAAAAAGACATTCCTGGCCAAAACAAGTCTACTAATATAAAATATCGGCCTTAATTAGAGGAAGAAACTTACGAGAATGTACGCATTGTATGGTAGTGAAACAGGGACTGTGGGAAAACCGGAACAGAAGAGAACTGAAGCATTTGAGATGTGTGCTATAGACGAATGTTGAAAATTAGTGGACTGATAAGGTCTGGAATGAGGAGGTTCTGCGCAGAATCGGGGAGGAAAGGAATATGTGGAAAACACTGACAGGGACAAGGGACAGGATGATAGGACATCTGTTAAGACGTGAGGGAATGACTTCCATGGTACTAGAGGGCAAAAAGTGTATAGAAAGATAGAGATTGGAATACTTCCAGCAAATAGTTGAGGACATTGGTTCAAGAGCTACTCTGAGATGAAGAGATTGACACAGGAGAGGAATTCGTGGCGGAATGCATCAAAACAGTCAGAAGACTGATGAAAATAAGGGGGGGGGGGGGGGCGGGTTGAGAAACTGCTCCAACAAGACGGAAGACTCAGCAACGAATAACGGCATGAGGCTGCAGAAGGCAATGGAAACCACGGCATGGAAGATACATATCGCGTATCCAACGGGCATGTGTTCTGTAATTGGAAAAATAGTGTCATGATGATCTCTCCATTGGAAAAAGCTTCTGGATCAGTCCCCCAAGCGGATCTATGTGAATGGACTGGCAAGGGAGAGGTGACAATAGGAAAAATATAAGATAACCAACGAAAGGATAACATCCTACGAGACGAAGCATGGAAGCTGTAACGTAGTAGAAAAGCTAGAAAATTTGAAGAGGGAAACGCAGAGGCTCAGTGAAGTGAAATGGAACCAAGGTAAGGGTTTCTGGTGAGAATAGTATTGGATGATATGAACAGGAGCATAAAATCTTACAACGAGGGTAGGATTCGTTATGGGAAGTAGGGCAGAGGGTGAGCTATAGTGAACAGATTAGTGATAGGGTTGTCCTCATCGGATTCTACAGCAAACCTACACCAACAAATATAGCTCAGGTATACGTGCCGACGTCACAACCGGAAGATGAGGAGATAGAGCAAGTATATGAGAACACTTAATGGGTAATTCCGTATGTAAAGGAAATAATAATCTAATGTCAGTACTTTGATTTGTTGTTCTCAGTAGACAAGACGAGTTGCTGATGCAACTACTTAGATCCGAAAATTATCCAGAGTGATAGAAACTTGTAATCGAATTAAAAATTGAGTAACTGGGATTGAACTATAATTGTGAATTATCTTAAATATCAAAATTTCAGAATCACGTGACGAAATGATATACTTGGAAAATACCGAGAGACATGGAAGTGTTCCAGTTTCAAAAATGGTTCAAATGGCTGTAAGCACTAAGGGACTTAACATCTGAGGTCATCAGTCACCTTGACTTAGAACCACTTAAACCTAAGTAACCTAAGGGCATCACACACATCCATGCCAGAGGCAGGATCGAACCTGCGACCGTAGCAGCAGCGCGGTTCCGGACTGAAGCGCCTAGAACTGCTCAGCCACAGCGGCCGGCGGTTCCAAGTAGATTGCACGATGGTCAGATATTCTGTAATCAGAAATTGTATTGTGAGACATACCAAGGAACAAACAGAGACTCAGATCATGATTTGAGAAATATAAAAAGTTTAGAGAAATACAGGACTACAGCATCATACAGCACTTCGGAATAAAATGAATGGGAGGTGCAGGGCAACCAAAGCGAGATGCCTGCAGGAAAAATGTGAAAATGTGGAAAAGAGATGATCATTGCAAACGACTGATTCAGTGAAGAGAAAAGTCAAAAAGCCTTCCGTAAAATAAAAATGCAGGGGTATAATAGTAAGATGGTTCAAATTGCTCTGAGCACTATGGGACTTAACACCTGAGGTCATCAGTCCCCTAGAACTTAGAACTACTTAAACCTAACTAACCTAAGGACATCACACACATCCATGCTCGAGGCAGGATTCGAACCTGCGTCCCTAGCGGTCGCGTGGTTCCAGACTGAAGCGCCTAGAACCACTCGGCCACATCGGCCGGCTATGACAGTAAGAGTATACCGGGAATTCCACTGTTAAGTGCAGAAGAAAGAGCAGATAGTGAAAAGAGTACACTGAAGATTAGGCTTGTACACTACGGATACACTCCTGGAAATGGAAAAAAGAACACATTGACACCGGTGTGTCAGACCCACCATACTTGCTCCGGACACTGCGAGAGGGCTGTACAAGCAATGATCACACGCACGGCACAGCGGACACACCAGGAACCGCGGTGTTGGCCGTCGAATGGCGCTAGCTGCGCAGCATTTGTGCACCGCCGCCGTCAGTGTCAGCCAGTTTGCCGTGGCATACGGAGCTCCATCGCAGTCTTTAACACTGGTAGCATGCCGCGACAGCGTGGACGTGAACCGTATGTGCAGTTGACGGACTTTGAGCGAGGGCGTAAAGTGGGCATGCGGTAGGCCGGGTGGACGTACCGCCGAATTGCTCAACACGTGGGGCGTGAGGTCTCCACAGTACATCGATGTTGTCGCCAGTGGTCGGCGGAAGGTGCACGTGCCCGTCGACCTGGGACCGGACCGCAGCGACGCACGGATGCACGCCAAGACCGTAGGATCCTACGCAGTGCCGTAGGGGACCGCACCACCACTTATCAGCAAATTAGGGACACTGTTGCTCCTGGGGTATCGGCGAGGACCATTCGCAACCGTCTCCATGAAGCTGGGCTACGGTCCCGCACACCGTTAGGCCGTCTTCCGCTCACGCCCCAACATCGTGCAGCCCGCCTCCAGTGGTGTCGCGACAGGCGTGAATGGAGGGACGAATGGAGACGTGTCGTCTTCAGCGATGAGAGTCGCTTCTGCCTTGGTGCCAATGATGGTCGTATGCGTGTTTGGCGCCGTGCAGGTGAGCGCCACAATCAGGACTGCATACGACCGAGGCACACAGGGCCAACACCCGGCATCATGGTGTGGGGAGCGATCTCCTACACTGGCCGTACACCACTGGTGATCGTCGAGGGGACACTGAATAGTGCACGGTACATCCAAACCGTCATCGAACCCATCGTTCTACCATTCCTAGACCGGCAAGGGAACTTGCTGTTCCAACAGGACAATGCACGTCCGCATGTATCCCGTGCCACCCAACGTGCTCTAGAAGGTGTAAGTCAACTACCCTGGCCAGCAAGATCTCCGGATCTGTCCCCCATTGAGCATGTTTGGGACTGGATGAAGCGTCGTCTCACGCGGTCTGCACGTCCAGCACGAACGCTGGTCCAACTGAGGCGCCAGGTGGAAATGGCATGGCAAGCCGTTCCACAGGACTACATCCAGCATCTCTACGATCGTCTCCATGGGAGAATAGCAGCCTGCATTGCTGCGAAAGGTGGATATACACTGTACTAGTGCCGACATTGTGCATGCTCTGTTGCCTGTGTCTATGTGCCTGTGGTTCTGTCAGTGTGATCATGTGATGTATCTGACCCCAGGAATGTGTCAATAAAGTTTCCCCTTCCTGGGACGATGAATTCACGGTGTTCTTATTTCAATTTCCAGGAGTGTATTTTGGAACCCGTGACTGTTAGTTGAATGTAAATATAAGGGGCGTTCAAAAAGAAACGAGCCGGAGGCATAATTACAGAATACAATACCTGTGTGTTAGAAGAAGTATTGACCCTGGCTGTTGAGACACTTGTCCCACTGTGACACTAGGCGGTGAATGGCTGTTTCATAATATCCCCGGGGCTGCGATGTTAACCAGTTCCGCACGTAAAGCTGGACGTGGTCTTCCAAGGTGATTTGTTTGCCCCTCAATGCCTTTTTAAGGTTACCAAAAATGGCGTAATCACGTGGAGAGAGGTCCGAACTGTATGGAGGGTGGCCGAGAACCTCCCATTTTAATTTCTGCAGGAGTGCCGCGGCTGCGTTGGCCGAATGAGACTTTGCATTGTCGTGGAGCAAAATGACATCACGGGTGAGACTGCATGGTCGTTTTGATTTGATCGCTTGGCGAAGGGTAGTCAAAGTTTGCGAGTAAGGCTGGGCATTCGCGGTGGCCGAGCGGTTTTAGGCGCTTCAGTCCGGAACCGCGCGACTACTACGGTCGCAGGTTCGAATCCTGCCTCGGGAATGGATGTGTGTGATGTCCTTAGGTTAGGTTAGTTAGGTTTAGGTAGTTCTAAGTTCTAGGGGACTGATGACCTCAGATGTTAAGTCCCATAGTGCTCAGAGCCATTTGAACCATTTCTCTGGGCATTCACATTTGCCGCGTGCTGCAGTAAGTGAATCAGAAGGGGGCCATCTTGGTCAAAGACGAACGTCAGCATAACGTTTCCTGCACTTGTGTGCACGATTGATGCGTGCTGCTGTTTAGCCGCGTGGGATTAGCCGAGCGGTCTTAGGCGCTGCAGTCATGGACTATGCGGCTGGTCCCGGCGGAGGTTCGAGTCCTCCCTCGGGCATGGGTGTGTGTGTTTGTCCTTAGGATAATTTAGGTTAAGTAGTGTGTAAGCTTAGGGACTGATGACGTTAGCAGTTAGGTCGCATAAGATTTCACGCACATGCTGCTGTTAGCTCTGTATAGTCACGTGACGTGCACGCGTGCCCACTAGCGACGAGCTGTGAACTTCCATTATCTGGTCGGAGCCACACCTCGTTACATACGCGACGATATTACCCTCCTGTTACCGGTTCGCGCGTTCCAGACTCCGGCTCGTTTCTTCTTGAACGCCCCTTATACATAAAACTGCAGCCACTCACCGGTCACTTTTTTGAATAGTTTTCGAAACTTTTCAGGTCGCGAGCCAGCACCCAGAATTATGCTAAAAATAGTGACGTAACCTCCAGAAAACCATCTGAAGATGAACCTGAAAAAGTACGAAAACCGGTTCATGGAATAATAAACAACTATTCAAAAAAGTACAGTGGAGGCCACTATCAGGGGAATGACTTGTCTGACGACTTGATAGAAGAAGAAACTGCAGTCGATAAGTAAGGCACAGGGGATCCAGTAATAGAATGTAAAAGAGATATGGAAGACTTGAGATCAAATAGAGCAGAAGGAGTAGATAGCATTGCATCGGAATTTCTAAAATTAGTTGGAGTACTTGCAACCAAATGGTTATTCAGGTTGAGGATTACATTCTATGAGACTGGTAGAGTAGCATCAGAATTTCGAAAAAATATCATCCACACAATTCTGGAGACAGCAAGGGCATAAAAGTGCGAAAACTGTCACACACTCTAGTTATCAAGCATCCAAGATGTTGAGAACAATAATACACAGGAGAATAAAAAGGAAAATTAATTTGATGATTTGTTACACGAGTATCAGTTTGGTTTTAGAATAGGTAAACGCACCAGTTACACAGTTCTGACTTTGCGCTAGATAATGGAAGCAAGACTGAAGAAAAAATCAAGATACTGTTACAGGTTTTGTCGCTCTAAAAAAAAAATTGACATTGTGAACTGGTGCAAGGTGTTCGAAAATCTGTGAAAAGTAGGGGTAAGCCTTAGGGAAAGACGGGTAATATACACCACGCACAAGAACCAAGAAGGAACAATAAGATAGGAAGAAAAAAGAACGAAGTTATGGGATTAAAAACGGTCTGAGAAGAAGAAGCAATCATGGAAATGAAAGAAAGATTCAGGGGTGGGATTAAAATTCAAGGTGAAAGGATATCAATAATACGATTCGCTGATGACATTGCTATCCTGAGTGAATGTGAAGAAGAATTACGCAATCTGCTGAATGAAATGGACAATCTAATAAGTATAGAATCTGGACTGAGACTAAATCGAAGAAAGACGAAAGTAATGAGAAGTAATAGAAATGAAAACAATGAGAAAACTAACATTAGAATTGGGGAACACGAAGTGGGCGAAGTTACGGAATTCTGCTGCCTTGGAAACACAATAAAGTACGACGGACGAAGCAAAGAGGAAACAAAAGGAAACTGTCACAGGCAAAGAGGGCATTACTTGCCAAGAGAAGTCTATCTTCTCTTATCAAATATCGGAGTTAATTTGAGGAAGAAATTTCCGAAAATGTACGTTGGGAGCACAGGATTCCGTGGTAGTGAGTCATGGACTGTGGGAAAACGGAACGGGAGACCTGATAAGATTAGGAAGGGAATAAATGAATAACTGAAGAGCTTACGAGACGAAGGGAAAGAATGATAGGGCATGTGTTGAAGCATCACGAATAACCTCCATGGCTTTAGAGAGAACTATAGATGGCAAACCAGTATGGGAAGCATCGAAGCAGAAGGATGTCACGTCGAGAAATACCTGTAAATGCACGTTGTTAAATATATGTCATTCAATATTAGCAATAAATCTTTGTTAACTCTCAGACGAAGAGTTTTCGATCTCTTATGGACTTCTTTAAATGTTTTGGTGTCAGGAAGACATCCCTACATTCATGAACATCCGAACGTCCTGTATGATAAACTCTCATTACTTCCTCACGTAATTATTATCGTTATTTATTCTGATTTATCGCTAGCCATAGAAAAATGTGAACGCGAATCGAAAAAGATTGTGTTAAAAATTCGTCTAAATGGTCAGTGTGGATAAAAAAAAGTGAAATTCATTCTGCAGTACGTAACGAAAGAACACGAAGTAAGCTTAAAACGAATGAGATAATTTATATGTAAACGGAAAAACTGGTCCCTCGACGAAGTAACAACACCGCTGGGTCGTAACTTCATTTGTCGGGGGACTCCAGCACAGACTCTCGAAGCTAAATGCGCAGTTTTCCAGAAGCTTCGAACCTCTCGCTGTAGCACACGGCAATATTTTTCCAGACCCCAGTGGGAGAATGGCCAGTGCTGCCAACCTAATCCAAACTTGCGACGTGTGCAAACGGAAGGTAATCCGTCCCCCAAAAGGTGTGAAGTAAATCAGGCGAATGGTTTTATTCTTCAGGTTAACTTGCTCTGGAGGATGCATCGGTCGTTCCAAAAGCATTTAATGTTAGCACAGGGCATTCGTCCGCTTGAGTGCAAGAAGATTTCGAAAAACATTCGAAAGATTCCAATAATATTTCTGTAGAGAACCATCTTCTCAGAACCTATATTGCAACTCGGTAGCCGTCGATATTAATATTTCTCGTCTGAGGGTATTACAGCAGGGAATTAAAAGTCAAAATTTTGACAAGTAATTTCATGCCTGTGTATCTCAGACAATAACGAAATAGCGTATCATATTGGGACAATTAGACAAAGAAAGTAGGTGTCCTGAAAAGAGATACCCAGCATTTCCACCACTAGAACAAATCCAGCGTGACCTTAGATAATTCGTACAAATGTCACATTCGATAAGCTGCACACAGTTTTCCCTGTAGCAATATTTTACTCTTGAACAAATTTATGATGTCTGTAACATTTCGAATATGAAATATCGTGCTCTACCACTAAGCACCTACACAGTGTTCTCGTTCGCTAAGAAGGCATATTAACGCAGTTGGCAAAGCTACGGAAATACAAAATAATTTAACTGTTGAAATGGTGTGGAAAATAAAACTGAAGCACAGTACGTGTAAGACGATCAAAAGACCTTTAAATGAGTTGGAATGCAGTCACTTGAATTTTTAATGCTCTACAAAATCTACACTGTGTCCCAGTAGTAACGGTCAATATTCAGGGATATCATAGGTGTACTAAACATGGGCCGTAAAATGCTTGCCTTGAGAGCTACGAGCACTTCTTGATCTTCGATGTGTGAAACAGATCTCTTGTATTGCAAGCTCTTTGCTATTCATATTTTGAGAGGAGGTATTATGGATCAAAATAACAAAAAACTATATGGAAAACATGGACTCTAAAAAGCATATCTTTAGCGCTATGGACACTTCAGGAAAAGATATGTCTTTCACAATGCCAAAGATGAACAAGTGTTCAATGGCTTTGGAGGTACACACTTTAGAGCTGAAGTTAATCAGATTTCTTTTCCATATTTTCTTTCATACTGCCACTTCTCAAAACATGGGAAGCAAAGAGCTTTCAATAGAAGAGATCTGCTTCACAATATCGAAGATGAAGAAGTGCTCATAGCCGTTAAGGTTAACATTTTAGAGGCGATGTTTAGTAGACTTTTTTGCTTCGAATGATCGTCTCTGTCGTACAGCTGAATTCATATTATTTCTCGTGGGACACCCTGTATATTTATGTGAAGTGTGTTGTTCTTCCCTGTCTTCTACGTTATAAAAATGTTCCCATAAATATTAAATAAAGAAAGACTTTCAAGCAACAACACATTGTTTGGTGAGGAAATAGTATGAAAACTGTATTAATTCTGTACCTTACACACAGTAAATATCATTTCTATTGAAAATGGTTGCTACTTCTCTCAATTTATCATTCAAATGGTGAGAACAGATTGAAATGTGGTATGCTAGGATAATTTTCCGTTATAAACCCGTTATTCAATCAGTCCTAGTAGAAGTTTTTAGATCGGTACACTGGGAAAAAGAAGAAAGACTAAGTGATAATGAAACGTATCTGAACCACCCTCCATTTTTCTGATTACGTATTTTATATCTCTGGTAAAGAGAGACATAAACAAATAAACAATTACTTTTGTACACGTTATGGGAGTGACAGTGATCAATGTGTTACAAATATTTACTATCGAAAACAGTCTTGATCACAATTTATTTATTATGGTGACCTGTTTCGACCACTACTGTGATCATCTTCAGACCAATGAGTAAGAACCTCCTTCTGCTGGAGAATCACTACGCCAATATTTTTCCAGGCCCCAGTGTGAGAACGGCCAGCGCTGCCAACTTAATCGAAACTTGCGACGTGTGCGAACGGAAGGTAATCCGTCCCATAAAGGTGAGAAGTTAATCAGGCGAATGGTTTTATTCTTCAGGTTAACTTGTTCTGGATGATGTGTGGGTCGTTCCAAAAGTATTTACTGTTACCACAGGGCATTCGTCCGCTTGGGTGCAAGAAGATTTCGAAAAACATTCTCTAGCAGAAGGAGGTTCTTACTCATTGGTCTGAAGATGACCACAGTAGTGGTCGAAACCGGTCACCATAATAAACAAATTGTGATCACGACTGTTTTTGATAGTAAATAAATAATGATCATATTGGAAGGTAGGTTGGAAAATTCATTATTTCTTAATTTTTCCCTATGTTCATCCCACTGAATACGAGTTTCACTTTCTCAGGATTTTGCTATTTTTACTTTATTATTTAATTTTGTGGGTAGATGCCCTTCCTAAGGCTACAGTTGTCAATGTAACTTAAGGGAGGGAACTCGGTGGCGTCCCCGGTCTGTGTATCGTGTAGCTTATATTCTATGCGTCATCGTGTTTTAACTGTTTGTGTAACTTATTCTCCGAGGTGGAATTTATGGGACAACCCAGCATTTGTCTAAACGAGTGAGAGAAACCGTCTAATAAGCATAGACGGGCTAGCCGTTATACCAACCCACGATCGTCAGACCGCCGTACAGATTCGATCCTGGTCCAGCTCACCTCCTCGTCTCGCCAGTTAGCGCATTGTGCATTACGGTTTACGAGCAGATTTTAAAATTCGGTTCCAATTAGACTAAAAGCAGATGGCCTACATACATAAAAGAAAACAGTAGAAAGTAGCAATTAAATCACTGAACTAGGCTAGGCTGTTCCAATACTGCCTCATAAAACATGAGCACCGCCAGGTGTAGATCAGGTAGCTCGTGGAAGGTGCAAGGCCGGCCGGCGTGGCCGTGTGGTTCTAGGCGCTACAGTCTGGAACCGAGCGACCGCTACGGTCGCAGTTTCGAATCCTGCCTCGGGCATGGATGTGTGTGATGTCCTTAGGTTAGTTAGGTTTAATTAGTTCTAAGTTCTAGGCGACTGATGACCTCAGAAGTTAAGTCGCATAGTGCTCACAGCCATTTTTTGAAGGTGCAGGTTGCGTAGACTTTCCTCTACGTGGCCCTATTGCACACGTTCTGCGCGTGCCCCAGGCCCTTGGCCAGCCCTGACGGTGGCCTCCTGGCTCGTGTAGTACGACTGTACAGTGTCAGTCAAAGGGACATCCCGTACTTGCAGAGGCAGCTGTGTGAGCTGTGCTGCGGATACTGATGTGGTTACCTGCCATTTTCAGTTGACACGTGGCTTGGCTAGGCGAGAATCGTGCTTTTGTTGTGGAGGAGTATATTTGTAATGGTGGTTCTGTGATTACTAGTCAGTGAGTATTTCGCATTCGGATCGAACTTGACAGACATGATTCTGTCCCTGACAGGCTTTAATGCATCAGGTTCGGCACTGAAAAGAAAATCCACTGCCCGACCTCAGACTGTAACAACGCCTGAAAATGTGGCGCGTGTGATAGCCTGCACGCAGTAATCCCTAAAGATTTCAACACTTAAACATGCAGCTGCCCTGGGGCTGTTTGGTATGTGTGTCAGAGATCTTCACATGCACCTCTAGAAATTTTGAGATAGTTATTTCCCACATACTTTCTGTCTTCGCGAGGAGACGGTGAGATTTGTTAACTTCAGTATTTGTAATTATTATTGTTTTGGTTAAAAATGTACAGAAATGCGTAAAGCACCATCTCTGACAGTATTAGTGTTAAACAACAACTTATTACTCTTCCTGTAAGACACCAAAAATCAAATTCTTTTGCATATGACTGCGATTATAAAAATATTTTCTAACATCTAACAGTTAATACAATAATGCTCCCGCACGAAGCGGACAACTTGCCTCGTTTTGCCGCTCCTCCTCCGTCAATAATCTGTATCCGGCAACACGCTAAAATACTGTAATTCAAAAGAAATACTGCGACCCAAGCAGAGTGCAATAAATGCATGGTCACAGCTACTGATACAACTACTGCCATTTTTTGAATAGAAATAGAATGATCAGGAGGGGATTGGTCAACAATCCTTAAGCTGTGTGAGAAGTGAAAGAAACCAATAAAAACTTTTTTAATTTATTGTAATCAGAAAACTAACAATTTAAACACTGACAACCTTTACTCGCACCATTCCTTTCCTCTGACATACTGACTAGCAACAGCTTCAAATATTTCACAATATCTGTAATCAATAATCACGTATCAGGTCACAACAAAGATAAGAATATTACTCAGAATGTATGCATACACAAATCTGACGAAGTCGCTCCATTACGCAAGCAAGCAACAACTACATGCAGTAAAAAGGCAAATTACCAAAAATCCTCAGTTACTACCAAAATCTCCTTCGACACTACTGGCGCGCCAGGCTGCAACCTCACCCATAGTGCGGCTTCTCTCCAACGCAACGCAGGCAGCGTCTGACTACTCTCGGCAACTGTTTGCTCGCTACCACTCCCGACAATAATATATCAGACTCAGAGTTTGTATATACACACCACAGCAGACTCAGTGACCAAATTTCCAAAGAAATGTTAACGTCCAGCTTTCACAAACTCCACTCTCACTTTTAAGAATTTTATGTGTTGATTCTTGCCGAACGTGTTGGCATGCATTATAAGGGACTTCACCTCTAGTCAACATAAGTCAGCGAACAATGTGATTTCTTACAACTGCATAGTCAGCGCAGTTTTCATAACTTATTATAAATACATTCAATCATTGGACACAGGGTCAGTGATTGTCACAAGTACTTCCTTCTTACATGAAAAAACTGAGAAAAATAGCGTCAGATGTTTGACAAAAGTGATAAAATGCATAAATATAAGCATAAGATTACATACGTCATGCGCGAGGGTGAGTCAAATGAAAACCTTAAATTTGTAATAACAACTTGAAATTTGGCGCCGTTATCCTGTAAGTTGGTAAGCGTGCTACAAACAGCGAGCAGAATTGCCTGTAGGTGGCAGCATGGTGCAGATGCACACATACCGTCGCAGTATCAGTGTAAAGATGGCCGCCCCACTAGCGACTTGCACCGGTGAAGAACGGTGTTCCGTTATTCGGTTTTTGCGTAGTGAAGGTGTGAAACCTACTGAAATTCATCGACGAATGAAGGTTCAGTACGGTGATGCATGTTTGTCACAGCAACAAGTCTACGAATGGAGTAGGAAGTTCGCTAATGGTGTGACTTCAGTGGAAGATGCTCCTCGTCCAGGTCAGTCACAACGAGTTGTGACTCCACAGAACATTGCAGCAGTTCAAGTCATAGTGATGGAAAACCGCCGAGTGACACTGAATGACATTGCAGTATGTTTACAGATTAGTGATGGGTCAGCACACCACATTGTGCATGATGTGCTCCCATTTCACAAAGTGTCTACAAGACAGGTGCCATGTCAGCTGACTCCTGAAATGAGAGAACGGCGTGTTGATGCTTGTGAAGAACTTCTTCGGCCCATTGCAAGTTAGTCTACGGTGGCGGCAGCTCTCCATCTGCCAACTGACTAAAAAGTCGTAACCACCATACCCAAGAGATGCCACATTTATCGATAGCTCAAGGAAATGCGACATTAATCAGTGGCGCCTGTGTGGATCGCCCCTGAGTTGGGTAACTAGACATAAAATTAATTTACTTACTTCAGTCCCACAACAAAATAAATGACATCATTGGGAATGAGAATGGGTGTCATTGAAAAATTAATATCAAGGACCTACGGTGTCACAAAGAGATTTATTAAGTAATGTCAAGGTCAAGTGAAAACAAAAATAAAAGCAGAAACCTAACATGAACTCAGGTTGGTTGGCAGTAGACATGGGGAACCTAACTGGAATTTACGTGTAAATGAGACTGGCTACTGTGAGTGGAAGGATGCCACTCCAGGCAAGCACACTCTACTGTATCTTTCCACTGATTGGTCTCTCACGTCAAAATATAATTAAGCATGCAATGGACACTGGAAGTGACTACTGCGAGTACAAGGCTGCTATGAAAAAAGATGGTCGTGAGAACGATTGATAGGCTTCTGAATTTGCTGAAGCTGGGCAACATTACCGATATAGCCGGTGAAAGACGAGACACTGTCGTCTGTGTGCGGGCACTGCCGAAGCATTGTTCTGTGGGAGATGACCCTACGTCCGCCAGTGATTGTCTCACGGCCGCGAAAATATGTTTTGCATGAGTGTTTGGACGTCTTTACAACTAACTGCTCTCTCCGTATAAACGGAAGAGATCTAGCAACTGTAGTCTGTGACGGTCGAGAAGCAAGTCCCTAGGTCCACCCGTTGCTCAAAACCTTCCGATAAACAGCCATCTCCCCCGATGTTCTACAAAAACCTGTCATGGCCCAGCAGTGGTTACCATGGCAATCATGTTTCCTAGCAAGGAGACCCGATCTTCCTCAAACAATCACTGCAGTGCAGTACATATTCTGTTCTCCGATAAAGCAGCACACAATGCCTGGAGGTTCTGCAGCTAAACCTGTGGCGCATTTCACAAGGTAAGAGAAGCTTCCTACTGAAAACAAGCTCCATCTCGTCCATAAAACGATGTAGTGTGCGCCGTCTTGGCTAGGCTCAGTGGCATCTAAGAAACACGACATCCGGAGAAATTCGTCATCCCGTCTCACACGTTACGCTGTTCTTGTAATAAACACATTAGCCACATATTATGATACACCAAAGGCGAATGAAAGTATGTGATAATCACCGAAGCAAAATGAAAGAGGAGGTGCCTTACAGGTACTACCGCCGTCTTTCAGCATTCCTTTGGTAGAATAAACAAAATTTTAGCTATAGTTCTTCAATCAATAAAAATCAATTCAATAAAAATCATCTGGCAAACCAGGTAAAGAAACACATATTTTAGGTGCAGCCGACTCAGGGATAACTCACACTATGTCCACCAACAATCACACAAAAATGTTAATAAATTCATCTGACGGCACACAAGTTTGTCGTGTAAACAGACCCAGGGACTAGTTGCACACACTATGTCCATTGATAACGACACCAACACGTTTTAGTATGTCACTCCTTTTCATATTCAGATAAATATAGTTTACAGTATCATTATAAGGCACAAGTATACAATGATGAATACCAAAAAATTCATGATGAGGTCATAAACACATTGCAGCTGCACCTCTCTGAGAAAACAGGTTCTCATAACTGATATAGAAGAGCAAAAGTCTTATATATAACACAATATCAAAAACAAATTACAGTGAATAAATGAATAATAGTATGTTACATACATTTGAATGTAAAATCTACATCACGTGAATAGGTGCATAAGCTCAGTGCTCAGTTAATGACTCAAAATATGTATGGCCACAAATAATTACACAAGTTTGGCAAGTTTCTTAAAGTGAAGATGTAAATATTAAGTCCAGGCCAACCACATGGTGGCAAACTTGTTCTATACAAATACATTTTCTGATGGCACAGTACACAGTGTACTATGAAATATATGTTTTGATCCAGAACATACAAAATGTGTGACATATAACATCACTGAATGACATACAGATTTGTGTAATGACATTATGATGACATATTTTGAAATGTTTCAATCAGCTGTAGATCCCAGTGTTGGTGCATTTACAGCAATTACATCTGATTCAGATTATCATACAAACAGGAAATTAGCATTTCTCGAAGATATATTCACCTACACAATAAGAATTACAGGTAAACAATAAAAATATGAAGTTCATACAATCAAACCTCTGTAGTAGATATTTAAGAAAAAATATGTGCATATACATGCAATCGCTTCTTATACTTGAGCTCCAGTTAGTGAAGACTGTCATTTCTTATTGCCACGTAATCAGTGCAGATTTCATAACTTATTAGATGTTGAATCATTGAGCATTCAGTCAGTGATCATCACAAGTACTTGCTTTTTATTACAGTACAAACATTTAATTTCTCATAGAATCGCACTAATGTTTACATGATGATCATCTAACAGGAAACAGCAAGTTGCATCACAAGGTCAGTATCGTCAGATGTAAAATGCCAACCTGTCTGAGCGTGGAGTCAGAATTGTATGGCCATACGTAGTTAAGCACAACAGTAAAATAAATACAACATTCTAAAGACATATCTTATAAAGCAACTAACAATGACATACCTTACACTCAGATCCAACACAAAAAGGATTTATCCTCGAACTGTTCAGTAGTAGCTGAAAGAAATGATTTATTAATCAACAGTGAAGCAAAAAACTTCTCTTAAAACTTCCTGGCAGATTAAAACTGTGTGCCCGACCGAGACTCGAACTCGGGACCTTTGCCTTTCGCGGGCAAGTGCTCTACCATCTGAGCTACCGAAGCACGACTCACACCCGGTCCTCACAGCTTTACTTCTGCCAGTATCTCGTCTCCTACATTTACAGAAGTTCTCCTACCTTCCAAATTTTACAGAAGCTCTCCTGCGAGAGCTTCTGTGAAGTTTGGAAGGTAGGAGACGAGATACTGGTAGAAGTAAAGCTGTGTGGACCGGGCCTGAGTCGTGCTTCGGTAGCTCAGATGGTAGAGCACTTGCTTGCGAAAGGCAAAGGTCCCGAGTTCGAGTCTCGGTCGGGCACACAGTTTTAATCTGCCAGGAAGTTTCATATCAGCGCACACTCTGCTGCAGAGTGAAAATCTCATTCTGGAAACTTCCCCCAGGCTGTGGCTAAGCCATGTCTCCGCAGTATCCTTTCTTTCAGGAGTGCTAGTTCTGCAAGGTTCGCAGGTGAGCTTCTGTAAAGTTTGGAATGTACGAGACGAGATACTGGCAGAAGTAAAACTGTGAGGACCGGGCGTGAGTCGTGCTTCGGTAGCTCAGATGGTAGAGCACTTGCCCGCGAAAGGCAAAGGTCCCGAGTTCGAGTCTCGGTCGGGCACACAGTTTTAATCTGCCAGGAAGTTTCATATCAGCGCACATTCCGCTGCAGAGTGAAACTCTCATTCTGGAAACTTCTCTTAAACTTCTAAACTGCCTAATGACAGAAAAAAAGATCCTCATCTTACAACCATTCACTTAAACGTGTTAGAATCGGCATTGCATCACCGCTGCAGCAGATCCTACATCTTCATTCATCACCATAAGAGAAATTCAGAAATAAAATCGTCTCTGAACATCATGTGACCACTGGTATAAATATCTTAAATGTTGCAGAGTTCAAGTTAGCTTCTTACTTCTGTAGAGAAAATATGGAGAATGGAGGAGTTGCCACATTTGTCAGAAAGTGTTTTGGTTTCAAGAATATTGATACCAATAAATTTTTCTCAGAGCAGCACTTAGAAACTTGTGCATCAGTTAGAAGCTTGTGCATCAGAAGTAGTATTTCATAATAAGTCCTTTATGATAGTAGGTGTATACAGATCACCCTCAGGAAATTTTAACCTCTTCATAAAAAATCTGGAAGCTCTGCTGTTCCATTTCATGGTAAAAAAAAACAAGGAAATAGTGGTTGCTGGTGATTTTAATGTGGGTTTATTGAGAAGTTCTGTCAGTGAACAATTATAACAGTCAGTAACAGTATCATTCCATTTAGTTCGTACTGTGAACTTTGCTACTAGGATATGTAAGTGCTCTGAGACTGCTATTGATAATATCTATGTAGACAAATCTAGGGAAAAAAGTCATATCACAAAACCAATAGTAAATGGGCTATCTGATCATGACATGCAGCATCTTGTGTTAAATGCTGAAACCTCTCAGGATAAAAAATCTCTTAAATCTGAATACAGGATGGTAATACATAAGACAAAAATTGAGAAATTCAGGAAATTGCTCAAAGACATGAACTGGATAGGTGTTAACAATACTTCTGACTCAAATGGAAAATACAAAGCATTCATTAATAAAGTTACCTCCATTTTTTAAACTTCTGACTCAAATGGAAAATACAAAGCATTCATTAATAAAGTTACCTCCATTTTTTAAAATTGTTTTCCCCTAAAGGTAACTCAAGTCACACAGAAGTCAAAAAATAAAGTGTGGGTTACACAAGGAATAAAGATATCATGTGGGACAAAAAGGAGACTGTATCTACTATCTAGGAACAGCTCTGATGTTTAGAATTATAATGCATTACAAAGAATACAGCAACATATTGAAGCAAGTAATCCAGAAATCGCAGCAGCTTTATTATGAGAAAAAGATGACAACATCAGGCAACAAAATAAAAACAGTGTGGGATATAGTGCAGACAGAGACAAGTGGGGCCAAAAAGGAAGCGGAACAGTTAGCTCTAAAAACAAATGAGACTTTGGTAACAAGTGCATGTCGTGTTACAAACCTCTTAAACAAGTACTTCATTTCTGTTACTGACAGCTAGGGGTTATCAGGTTCAGTGAACAGTGCAATGGAGTATCTGAGACCAGTCTTTGAAAATAACTTCAGTAAAAAGGAAATGACATTCACATCTCCCAAAGAAGTAGCATACATCATAAAATATTTAAAATCTAAGTATTCCGGTGGGTATGATAACATATAAGTGAAGTTAATCAAAGAGTGCTCATGTGAGTTTAGTTCTGTCTTAAGTTATTTGTGTAATCAATCTCTTAAAAGCAAAACATTTCAAGACTGGCTGAAATATGCTGAAGCTAAGCCTCTTCACAAGAAGGGTGATAAAGAGATACTATTAAACTGTCGACCAAATTGACTTTTTCCAGCTTCCTCAAAATTATTAGAAAAGGTTGTGTTCAAGCATCACCATAACCATCTGATGGCACATAATATATTGCTCAAGTCACAGTTTGGATATCTTAGGGGCTCTGATATAGAGGAAGCTATTTACACTTACAGTGAGGATGTACTTAATTCAATAGATAATAAATTAGAGGCTAATGGCATTTCCTGGGACCTGTCAAAAGCCTTTGACTGTAGGAACCACAGCATTCTCTTAAGGAAATTAGAATATTATGGTGACGCCGGCAATGCTGCAAAATGGTTTGAGTCCTAGCAATCTAACAGGAAACAAAGGATGTTGTTGCGAAATACCTGTGCAGTAACAGTCAGTCTTCATCTGACTGGGAATTAATTACGTGTGGTGTTCCTCAAGGTTTCATCTTGGGTCCATTGCTTTTTCTTGTGTACGTTAATGACCTCTAATCTTTTACATTGCCAGACGCTAAGTTTCCCTTGTTTGCAGATGATACAAACATAGCAATAAGTAGCAAGTGATGTACAGATTTAGAAATAGCTGCTAATCAAATTTTCACTGGCATTAATAAGTGGTTTAACACTAATTCACTGTCATTAAACTTTGGAAAGACCCACTATATGCAGTTCAAAACCTGTAAGAGACTTCCTTCCAGCATGTATATAACATATGAAGACATGCAGGTCGAAGAGGTTGACAATGTTATATTTCTGGGATTACAACTTCATAATAAATTCTGTTGGGAAGGGCATACCACAGAATTGCTTAAGCACCTAAACAAGTTTGCATTTGCAGTATGGATGATGTCAGATGTAGGAAATATAAACATAACAACACTTGCATACTTTCCTTAATTGACCCACCTGGTTAGCTGAGAGCGCTAATTAGCTGCTTCCTGGACTCGGGTAGGCACGCTGGCCCCAGATCGAATCCGCCTGATGGATTGATGATGAAGGGCCGGTGTGCTGGTCAGAATGGATGTGGTTTTTAGGCGGTTTTCCACTTCCCACTAGTTGAATACTGGGCTGGTCGCCACGTCCCGCCTCAGTTACATGGCTCACAGGCATTTGAAACCCGTTCACACTATTTCACGGTTTACACTAGACACAGACAGCTGGGGTACACTATTTCCATCCCGTGGGGTATGGGGCGGCGATAGAAAGGACATCTGGCCACCCTCTGAAGCTAACATTGCCAAAACCCATAGTAACAACCCAGACCGAGCAGTAGCTGGAGCGTGATCGGGATACAACATCAACTTTCCTTACTTTCGTTCTATTATGTCACATGGGATCATATTGTGGAGCAGCTCATCAATCCGAGCAAAAGCTTTTGGGGTACAAAGGGTGTGATAAGAATCATTTGTGGTGTAAATTCAAGAATATCATGTAGAAACCTGTTCAAGGAACTTTATGTTCTAATCACTGCTTCTCAGTATTTATTCCTTAATGAAATGTGTTCTAAGTAATATGTCTCTATTTCCAACCAATAGCTCAATATATAGGTTCAATATCAGGAATAAGAACAATCTACATAAAGACCTAAAATCACTTACTTTGCTCCAGAAAGGGGTCCTATATTCAGGAACACACATTTTCAATAAATTGCCAGAAACCTTTAAAAACTTGATTTCAGATAAAGCACGGTTTAAATAAAGTTTGAAAGACTTTTTGATAGGCAACTCCTTCTACTCTATAGATGAAAATCTTAACAGAGACTGTTAAGCCAGCTTAAGTAAAAATGTCTGTTAGATTTCAGTTTTGACAACACTTGGTCTCAACAGTCAAGATTAGGTATTTTATGTATGATAAATTTATTAACAGTGCATAACAGTGTTTCATTCTGACAGCGTGTTAATTCTGTAAATATTAGCTGTTCCAGTTTACCACATTGTATTCACCTATTTCGATAATCTCCTGGCAAATGATCAAGGTAGTAAGTATTATATTCAAATGTGGAGCGTGTTAAATATAGTCATCAGCTGTTCAGGAAAGCTGATCCAGTTGCTGTAGAGACCTTTGTAAACCTTATAAAGGAACAAGAGTGGCAAGATGTTTATAGCGCTGATACAGTAGACGATAAATATAATGCTTTTCTCAAGACTTTTCTCATGCTCTTTGAAAGTTGCTTTCCGTTAGAACGTTTAAAACAGGGTACTAGCACAAACAGGCAGCCTGGGTGGCTGACTAGAGGGATAAGAATATCTTGTAGAACAAAGTGGCAATTATATCAAAACGTTAGAAACAGTCAAAATCTAAATGCAGCAGCCCATTACAAACAGTATTGTAAGGTGCTTAAAAATGTTATTGGGAAGGCAAAAAGTATGTGGTAGGCAGATAGAATAGCTAAGTCTCAGGATAAAATTAAAACCATATTGTCAGTCGTAAAGGAAGTTGCTGGTCTGCAGAGACAGGTCGAGGATATAGAATCAGTGTGTAGTGGGAATGTCTGTGTGACTGATAAGTCGCATATATGTACAATATTTAATAATCACTTTCTGAATATAGCAGGTGAACTAAATAGAAACCTAGTCCCAACAGGGAATCATATAGCGCTCTTAGAAAAAAGTGTTCCGAGACTGTTACCTGAAATGCTCCTCCATGATACTGACAAGAGGGAGATTGAGTTAATAATTAAATCACTAAAGACCAAGAACTCTCATGGATATGACAGGGTATCTAGCAGAATACTGAAGTATTGTTCTATGTATGTTAGCCCAGTTCTCAGCAATATCTGTAACTTTTCCTTTAGGAGTGGTCGGTTTCCTGACCGATTAAAGTAGTGAAGCCACTTTATAAAAAGGAAGACATTGATAATGTTGACAATTTTAGACCTATTTCTATGCCATCGGTGTTTGCTAAAGTTATCGAGAAGGTTGTTTATACAAGGTTACTGGAGCATTTAAATTCACATAATTTGCTGTCAAATGTTCAGTTTGGTTTTAGAAATGGCTTAACAACTGAAAATGCTATATTCTCTTTTCTCTGTGAGGTTTTGGACGGATTAAGTAAAAGGTTGCGAACGCTAGGTGTTTTCTTTGATTTAACAAAGGCTTTTGACTGTGTTGACCACAAAATATTACTGCAGAAGTTGGACCATTATGGAGTAAGGGGAGTAGCTTACGATTGGTTCGCCTCTTACTTTAAGAACAGAAAGCAGAGGGTAATTCTCGGCAATATTGAAAGTGGTAGTGACGTTCAGTCCCAATGGGGCACTGCTAAGTGGGGCGTTCCCCAAGGGTCGGTGCTGGGGTCACTGCTGTTTCTTATTTATATAAATGATATGCCTTCTAGTAGTACAGGTGATTCAAAAATATTTCTGTTTGCAGATGACACCAGCTTGATAGTGAAGGATCTTGTGTGTAATATTGAAACAGAAACAAACAATGTATTTCGTGAAATAAGTTCGTGGCTTGTGGAAAATAATTTGATGCTAAATCACAGTAAGACTCAGTTTTTACAGTTTCTAACTCACAATTCAACAAGAACCGATCAGACAGAATAGGCATATTATAAGCGAGACGGAACAGTTCAAGTTCCTAGGCGTTCGGATAGATAGAAAGCTGTTGTGGAAAGCCCATGTCCAGGATCTTGTTCAGAAGCTAAATGCTGCTTTATTTACCATTAGAACAGTATCTGAAATAAGTGACACTTCAACACGAAAAGTAGTCTACTTCACATATTTTCATACGCTTATGTCGTATGGTATTATTTTTCGGGGTAATTCTTCTGATTCAAAAAGGGTATTTTCGTCTCAAAAACGGGCTGTTCGAGATATATGTGGTGTAAGTTCGAGAACGTCTTGTCGACCCCCATTCAAAAAATCTGGGAATTCTGACATTGCCCTCACAGTATATATTTTCTTTAATGTCGTTTGTTGTTAGCAATATTAGCCTATTCCTAAGAGTTAGCAGCTTTCACCCAGTTAATACTAGGCAGAAATAAAATCTGCATGTAGAATGCACTTCCTTGACTCTTGTGCAGAAAGGAGTGCAATATTCTGCTGCATCCATTTTCAATAAGCTACCACAAGAACTCAAAAATCTTAGCAGTAGCCCAAACTCTTTCAAGTCTAAACTGAAGAGTTTCCTCATGGCTCACTCCTTCTATTCTGTCGAGGAGCTCCTGGAAGAGCTTAAAAATTAAGCAAATTCCAGTGTTACATTGTTGATTTTCTTCATTTCAACTTACGACTTGTCACCTGAATATGTTTTTTTATATTTCATTTTATCTGTTTCTAATATCGTGTTATAATTTCATGTATTGACTCGTTCCATGACCATGGAGACTTCTCCTTAATTTGGTCCCACGGAACAATAAATAAATAAAATAAATGTTTAATGTTTTTATATTATACTTTCTGACATGTTCCACACCCACGCGAATCATCTCATTTTTTGGATCTGTGGAACGAAAAATGAATCTAATCTAATCTCTAATCTTAAATCGAGAAACACTGAAGTATTGAAGTAGCTTATTTTACATAATTATTTACAATATGCATAAAAATATAGCTGATCAACTTGCAACAACGCATACAAATACTACAAGCTGGAAAGAAAAAAGTTGTCAAAATGCATAACATATTTATGTACAAGTCATGGATCAATGATTTTAAGACGACCAGGCATTCCTCGTATGTCTAGTTCTCCGTAACAGACCGTTGCAACATTTGCATTGTTAAAATGTAACTCGATCGCTACTTACGTTACAGTGCGATCTGAAAGTGATGTTTAGTACATACAAAAGCATACAGTTTTGTGTTTTTTATCACTTCTGCAATAAAGAAAAATTTAATTAAGATCACGTCACATACAAAAAATAAAATACAACAAGTGTAAACAGTAATAGGAAGAGAAACAAAATTTTTCACTGAGACAATTTCATTCCACAACTTCGTGAAGCTAGAAAATTCATCTCACACTGACATAGCATAATTCAGCAGTAGAGAAAAAAATCTTTGTAAAATCATTCGTGCTCATAACTCGACAGATTCATCCACATATGCGCCCTCATCTCCTAATTGGTGAGAGGAAAATATGTCATCTGCAAGCGCTGATATTTCATACAGGTAAAAGTTTAATGTTTTCTGGAGTTTTTAATGAATATAGCAAGTGTGATTGGCATCTCAAACTGTAACTAGTGTTCTTTCCATAATCGATAGCTCTTAACGTAATAATACATCTTGTCAGTGGCAACAAAACTTCAGTACTACTGTCCTCTAAGAAATGCTTTCATGACAAATAAATCTCTCTTGAAAAAATCACTGTGACTCAACCTTCGAATAAAGTGTCCACAAACAGAACATCAGTGTATCTAGTAAAGATGTGGGTTGCTTCTTTTAAAGAGTGTTGATTCCTTACCTTGCCTTGTTCCTTAAATAACTGCAAAAAATGCTTCCTTACCATATCATATATAATGCCTCGTGCGTCTTCCTCAGAGCAACATATTTCGTTAACCTCCAGCATAATATCCTATGAATCGTAATCCACTTCACATAGTATACCATTATTGCACCATAATATATCAAAGTTGCACCATAATAAATCATAATAACATCATAAGCCTCACATGGCAGTCCTTAAGCAAAATTCCTCATCATGTTCCATTTCCATATCACGCGGTGTCCCATAAATTGATCATGTGTAGGCACACTACTCTGAAATTATTACTCTTCAAGATACATCCTAAATAGCAGAACAAGCATCAGTCAAAAATGTTCCTAATTAAACTACTGCCATCAGAAGTACCTTTGTCAATTCAGAACCACTCATACACAATCTCTTATCCAAAATAACGTCTGCAGTTACCTATACCTCTAGAATTCATGACCGACTTCATAAAATGTGTAACTACAAAAAATTTCATCTCATGCACTTTTCTCAAAAATAACACAGTATTCTCTGTGGTAAAGGTAAAAAAAAAAAACTCCACAAGTTACCACAAGTTGCAAGCAACTTCATTGCATGTGCAAACCAACTATTAAAAAAAAAAAAAAAAGAGGGAGAGAGAGAGAGAGATTTTCTTACAACCTCGAAACCCCAAGATCTCAAAAGAAAAGTTCCAAACTCATAAAGTAAGAGGACAGTATTTCATTTAAATCCGATACTTCACCAGTAAACTCAAAATAGTACCAGCTCAATGCAATTTGTTCACAGATGGCTTACCATTCCGAACTGTCATAGTGCAAATATAGATGCAAAAAAAGTCTGCTTCTACTGTATTATCACCTTGTCGGACTACGCTCAGCAAATTAAAAGTACTTTTCCTCAGACAACACAAATCATAGATCATCACTATTCATTAAAATTCCTATTAAGTAGATTCGCAGTAAAAGGTACATTAACAGATGTAAAGAGTAGTTGAAGTGTATGAAACAGTGCTGAAAGCAAAGATAAGAAAACGCACTGCAACAGCTTAGACACCTATGCTCGCCACTGCATATATTTACCAGAGAACAATAAATCCCGTAGTGTAGTATTCTTACTACTCACCGTATGAACTCATTTTCCTGGTAATCCTGCAGTTGCGAGGGTAAGGCGATTATTATCCACAATTAAGTTATACTTTTGTTTATTTTGGTAGTACTGTCATTTTACGTTGACGACGCATGCTTTGCAATTTTCAAGCTGCTAGGTTAGTTTCGTTATCGCTGCCGCGCTATTAATCATGCTGCTCCGCTGTCTATTTGCACTAAAGAAGAGCAACGTTGAGTGATCCGTTTTTTTTTCTGTGGTCTGAAGGCGCATCAGGGGCCGAAATTCATCGAAGACTTTCGGTACAGTACGGGAACAGTGTTTCGTCACAACGGAGTGTCTACGAATGGATTCCGAAATGGTCGCACAAGTGTTACGCTCGGTTAAGGAGCCGGACGGCCGTTTACGGCTACAAATGAAGAAACCATTGAGCGTTAACGTAAATGATTCTCTTAGACGGACGATTAATTATTGACGAAGTGGCACATCGTCTGCAAATTAGTCACGGTTCTGCCTTCGAAATCATCCACAAAAGACTTGGGTTTCATAAAGTTTGTGCAAGATGGGTCCCAAAACCCATGGAGTGGAAACATCCAAATTCGCCGTGCAACAAAACGTTCAAGACCCAACCGTCCGCATGAAAACTGATGCATACGGTTTTTTGGGACGCATAAGGTCCAGTACTGGAACATTACGTGGAAAGGGGCACAACAATAAACAGTGCACGTTACAGTGAGATGCTTACTGCCAGGCTAAAGCCTGCAATTAGAAGCAAACGCCTAGGATTGCTGTCAAAAGATGTTGTGTTCTTGCACGACAATGCCCGTCCGCATATTGCTGCCCACACTGCTGAAACGCTCCAGAAACTCAAATTTGAAGTACTGGATCATCCTCCATATAGTCCCGATCTTGCCCCTTCTGACAATCACTTGTTTGGTTCACTCAAACAGGCATTAAGGATCCGTAGATTTGCCTCGGACGAAGCAGTGAAAGAAGCGGCGCATTCCTGGCTCGCAGCTCAACCGAGAACCTTCTTTTATGAGGGCATCAGGAAGCTAGTACAACGATGGACCAAGCACGTTGAAACCCAAGGAGACTATGTCGAAAACTGATGTTCTTGTAAGTTTCCTATTTGATTGCAATAAAATTTTATAACTACTTTGAGGATAATAATTGACTTACCCTCGTAGTTTTGACCGACCAGAAACAGCTGCATGTGCACAAACAACTTTCGGCTGGTGGAGGAGAAAGGTAACAGCGTTTACAAACACAAAGAATACTTCATTTCTATGACACGTAAATGCTCCAGGATGCCCGATTTAAGTATTGATGTGCCTGGTAGTCGACAGCAAGACAACGTGAACCTGATTATGAAGCCGCTTTACAGTGAAGTTTCAAAAGTGCAGTTAAAAACGGCACTTGTGTGCAGTAAGCAGTTTCTTCTTCAAAACAATCTCATCGCTTCGAAAGATTATGCAGAAGTAACACAAGAAATCATGGAATTTGGAGAAGAAATATTGCGCAGAGTTTTCGAAATGCCAGTGGGGAAACAACTCGTGGTACAAGACGAACTAATTGCCCATCAAGACATCGAAGAAGATAGACCGAAGAGAAGCAGTCGAAAGTGGACGCGATTTTGTTCCGCAGTATTACAAGGTTAAGGTGGTTAATCTAACCAGAGAACGTCTAGAATGGAGTTTGGTCACCCTTCGCAGAAGTGGAGCTTCACGTCTCGAAAGAGTGGAATTATTGAAATGGAAGGTAGAACATATAAAACAAGGTGAAAGAAGGCAAGAACAAATTAAAACAGTTGATTCGAGGATCTGTGATCATGTCATAGAAGCTCGACAATGTAATAAGCAGATGACGACAAGAAACCTGTGGAAATGCGCTCTTGCTGCTGCTAGCCACTATCCTGATTTAAATTTTCAAGCTTGTGACCCACGAGCCGTGCTCATCAAATGAAAACATCGAAATCGTCACAGAAAAATCACCAGATTTGTACCCAACAGCCGCGCGGGATTAGCCTGCGGTATAGGGCGCTGCAGCCATGGACTGTGCGGCTGATCCCGGCGGAAGTTCGAGTCCTCCCTCGGGCATGGGTGTGTGTGTTTGTCCTTAGGATTATTTAGGTTAAGTAGTGTGTAAGCCTAGGGACTGATGACCTTAGCAGTTAAGTCCCATAAGATTTCACACACATTTGAATTTTTTTTTTTTGTACCCAAGAGGTAAAGCGCTTCGCTGCAGAACTTCATTGATGCAGCAGCAAACTTCCCACCAAAATACGAGAAGGATTTTATTATTAACACTGATGAAACAGATATTACACATAGAAGTACAAGATGTATTTACATTAATTTGCAATATTATTTTATAGAACATACGATGCTAAGTTGAGAATGTTTATTCTAGAGTGCCAACATCAATAATCTTATGATCGGACTCTTGCCGAACGCGGAAAAATGTGGTTCTTGTGCAGCGAAAGGATGTACACAAGGTGACACATTCATACACTGCACAACATGCTGTCATCTTATCTGGGAAATTACTACTAACCGTCTTCGTTTTTCTTGCAAGAGACCACTGGCTCATTTGGACCAAGGATGCAGAGAGCAGCTGATTAGTATGCACACACATACAATAACGTTATGATAATATCTTCAAAATCCGGAAAACTCGCAAGAGGATTATAAAGGAAATTTCTAATTGACATCTTGAAGGTATACGTGAGAGAAGAACAGTTTATTTTCTCCTAGTTTCATGGACAGACGAATTTGGTTTTCTAGCGACGAAACTTTTTAAGGGGGTTGGGTTGTTTTGGGGGAGGAGACCAGACAGCGAAGTCATCGGTCTCAATGGATTAGGGAGGAACGGGGAAGGAAGTCACAGTACCCTTTCAAAGGAACCATCCCGGCATTGGCTTGGAGAAATTTAGGGAAATCACGGAAAACCTAAATCAGGATGGCCGGACGCAAGATTGAACCGTCGTCCTCCCGAATGCGATTCCAGTGTGCTAGCCACTGCGCCACATCACTCGGTCTTTTTAAGATATAGAGGCTCCGCCAACGTGTAATGTTAAAGTAATTCCTTCTAAATGTACTCTGTTGGTGCAGCCTCGCGACTACAAAATCGCTCGTATATCATCGAACGCAATAGAGAGATGGCTTCAAGAGAAGATTGCATAAACATTCCATCATTTGAACACCGTCAGTTGTATGCACCAGTTGAATGTATGTGGTATGATCAGATACCCGTGGTATGCCGAGAAACTGTGTGATGACTGAGAACAGTTTATGAACGTAAACCAAGTCGGGTTTGCAGCAGAAGTATTGAAAAAAAACCATCCTCATGCAAAAACCCGGCGTTCATTACATGTGCTGTATACCACAATAATTATGGTTTTACATTTTTCTGTGATCAGCATCATCCTGATTCATGCAGAGCTCCATACGCGTCACAAATGTAGGTACAATAATGTAAATAAAAAGGTTATACTGATTTGATTCAGAATAGTCTTTTATCTTTTTTTCCAATGTCCTTACAAAAATATTTTGTTTTTATATATTTTCATGATAAATATTATGCAAGCGATAAATAAATCATTCAATGCTGAGTATGTGGGCAGTCATAATAAATCTGTTGTTAGAGTTACTTTTGAAAAAAAGCACCTGCAGGGAGATTCGATACAGAGACCTTGACCTTATGAAACGGAGCACTTAATCACTTGGCAACGGACTCCTTGCCCGTTAGTGATCACACAACAGTGTATATACGCTTGCCTAAAACATTCAAACTTGATTTTCTCAAAAACGGTTGAGAGTTGTGCCTTCATCTTTACATAAGTTGAAGCCATAGCCATGCTCTACACACCCTCTCAACGTGAATCAAATGGGTTAGGGCACGTACATACGGTACCCTTTAAGCCGGGAGAGCCACCTGCTTCGAGCTTGGCAGCCTGGTGCAACACTTTTCAGTCGACGCCACTTCGGCGACTTGTTGCCGATGAGAATGAAATGCTGATGGAGACAACACACCTAGTCCCCGAACGCAGAAAATTCCCGTCCGGAAATCGAACCCGGGCCCCTCGATGGAACTCCGCCACTCTGATCACTCAGCTGTGGAGGCGGACAACATCTCATTTCTAAATGTTTTTCCTTGAACGTATTCTCAGTTCGAATATAATAAATTTTCTTGACACTTCTAAGCTTACGTCCACGATTCAGCACAGTTATAGAAGCATCGCTCGTGCGAAACTCAGCATGTCCTTTTCTTACGTGATATACTGTGAAGTCTGGATGAAGAGCAACAGGGAGATTCCATATTTCTGGATTTCCGGAAAGAATTTGACACGGTGCCTCATTGCTGGGTGTCGACCAAGGTACAAACATATGAAATAAGATCACAGGTATGTGAGTGGTTCGAAGACATTTTAAGTAATAGAATTCATTATGTTATCCTCGACGGCGAGTGTTCATCAGAGACAGGGGTATCGTCAGGAGTGCCCCAGTGAAGTGACAGGGCTGCTGTGGTTCTCTATATATGTATAAATGACTTGGCGGAGAGGATGGGCAGCAACCTGTCGTTGTTTACTGAGTTTACTGGTGATGTTGCATAGTGTCCGGTAAGGTTTCGAAGTTGAGTGACTATAGGAAAACACGAAACGACTTAGACAAAATTTCTGGTTGGTGTGTAAAATATGGATCAGGAAAATGACATGGATTTATTAGTCCCAGTGTAACCTCCCCGCAAAAATAATAAATGAAAAGAATTGAATGGAAATGCAAATAGAGCCATATGTTAGCTTCCCACAGTAATAAAACTCAATGATAATAAAAATGTGCAAAAATGTTAAGTCCCCAGTAAATTAACGTTAAGATGAACCTGATAAATTTTATAAGCCCAGCTGCGCTGACCTTCGGTCCTGTGCAATAATTAAACCTGAACACAAAAACCAAAATTCTTACCTCAGTAAACTGCATCTACATCTGCTCTTATATTATGGCACAGCTTCGTGCAATGCTGGCCCATGTTTAATTTCGATTCTTGGAGGGAATGCATGGGAAATATTATTTAACTTGAAATGAATCTTTTTGTTTAAAACAATTACTTTAAAAGAAAATTATTATTGGGGCAATTCTTCAACAAATTAATTACAATTAACATATGTTATTAGCTGAGCGCAATGCTGCTTCATTACCTTCAATAACAATATACCTCGTCCAGAACCGTGACCAGAGATGTAAGGAGAGCACGCCGCCGACCCATGCTGACGGCCGCTCAGTACAACCGTCCACTCGCTACAACTACTGCCGACTGAGTGCCACTCGCAACTGACTACTCCCTCTGCCGACTCCACACACACTACTACTGTTCCTGCCGACTCGCTACACCCAACTGAACTCTCGCGCGGTCAAGCGCAGACTAGCAACGATAAATAACTCTCTGGTCAGAGATTCTGTCATGCCTCGCCACCGCTGCCAATGAACACATACGTGTTTCATAACCCTCCACTGGGGGGGGGGGCAAAAATTTGGCAGCGATGGTGAGTCATTTGGACTTGCCATGAGCAACGAATTTTTTCTTAACTAATTGACTTTACAATCACAAAATATAAGTATAGGTGTAGAACATGAAGTAATTATAGTGTACATGCACCGGGTACACAACATATCAGACAATGACAAAAAATATATATACAATGAGTACAGAACATATCAGCAAATCACAAAAACTGTATATACAAATCATATTGATAAATGACAAAAATGCACACTCACTGAAGTAGTGAACATATCAGGAAATCACAAATGTATAGGCAACGAGTACAAATCACATTGAGAAATGACAGAAGTGCACACTCACTGAAGTTCAGTACAAAACATATTAACAAATGGCAGAAGTGCGCACACACTGTAGTTCAGAACATATTAAGTAAAGACAAAATGTATATACAATGAGTACAGAACATATTCACAAATGGCAAAAGTGCACATGCACTGTGGTTCAGAACATATTTGCAAATCACAAAAATGTATAGGCCATAAATACAAATCATGATAACGAAAATGATTTTTTTTGTACCATGTCACAAGAATTAGGACAGAAAAGGGAAGGATTGCAACATGGTTGTAGCACTTTAGGTTGCACGCAGCTGCACTGAAAGTCCATATCTTTCTACTGAAGCACAACACCAAGTGAGACAATCTGAAGCTCTTTTCCTTGAAGTCTTAATCAGTGTAGCCAAGACACTGAAATGTCATAATAATATTCCATGTTATCATTTAGCTAGTACATTAGGTACACCAAACAGTGGGACCATAATAGCGTCTCCATCGCTTACGGTGGTGGACAGCATGTCGTGTCAACACCACGTCCTTGTAAGGTACACCAACGTAGAATTAGTGCAAAAACCAAATATAGTGCTCCATGATCAAGAGGATATACAGGACAAACGGATATTGCAGTAATTCAGGGTAGTTAGGCCAGAAGGTGAAGGACATTAAGTCACATACTAGTTGCTGTGTCTAGACAAGACAGTCTAGACACAAGGGAGGTAGCCGAAAGGGCACGCGTCAACTCAAGCCGTCCTGCGTTAAGTCTGGAACAGGATACGTTATGAATGCTATAAAGAAAAGAACGGAGCTTCTCGTATACTTAACTTTTATTCACTTCTGCGGTACATCGCTCTTGGTAATACAAGTGAGACTCTCTCCAGATATGGTTAATGGCGCCTTGCTAGGTCGTAGCCATGGACTTAGCTGAAGGCTATTCTAACGGTCTCTCGGCAAATGAGAGAAAGGCTTCGTACGTGTAGTCGCTAGCAATGTCGTCTGTACAACTGGGGCGAGTGCTAGTACGTCTCTCGAGACCTGCCGTGTGGTGGCGCTCGGTCTGCGATCACTGCCAGTGGCGACACGCGGGTCCGACATGTACTAATGGACCGCGGCCGATTTAAGCTACCACCTAGCAAGTGTGGTGTCTGGCGGTGACACCACACTAGTCTTCACTGAGAATTACATTAGTAGTTTGCGGCTTTCATTGCCCAGTTATTGAACATTTCTGTACCATGTATGTAGTATTACAGAATAATGTTCATAAATTGCTTTACAGAGAACATTGGCACTCATTTCCTAATTACAAGCCATCAGAAGTCATAATATTCATGTGGTGTTTTACAGAGAACATTGCACTCATTTCCTAATTACAAGTCATCAGAAGTCATAACTTAAAACAGGAGGTAGTCAATAACATAGTATTACAGAATAATGTTCATAATTAATCATTAGTCATCTCAATACAGTAATCAGTAGGATTCATTTCCCAGTTACAAAGCATAAAACAGGAGGTAGTCAATAACATAGTATTACAGAATAATGTTCGTAATTAATCACTGGTCATCTCAATACAGTAATCAGTAGCATTCATTTCCCAGTTACAAAGCATAAAACAGGAGGTAGTCAATAACATACTATTACAGAATAATGTCCGTAATTAATCATTTGTCATTTCAATACAGTAATCACTAGCATTCATTTCCCAGTTACAAAGCATTATTATTATACTGTAACTATTACTCAAAGTCTGTGATTCGAAAACATCATTCAGTATTACTTAAAATTCATTATTCAGGTGACATACTATTCAGAGCTGATCAGTATTACTCAGAACTTTCTTAAACTGGTATCATTATTTGGGACTGGTAATGCATTTTTTTTGTTAGCAATGCATTGCGTTGGGTAATTACAGGGGAAAGAAAAAAATTGCTTTTGGGTTGTTGCTGCAAATGAAAATGTGTAACGTCATTCGTCATGAGTCAGCTGTAGCAAGATTATGAAACAAGGCAGTATATGTGATCACATTTATAAATGATAGACACAACTGGGTAAAAAAAATGCAAGTACTAGAACAGGTTTAATAAGTAACAGGTTTAGTAAGTATCATAAAAGGCTTCTCCTGAAAAAAAAATACAAAATGGATTATTGAGCTGAAAGAAGAAACGCATATTATGCTGAAAAGTAGTGAACTTCAAATTAACAAGTAGTGAAATGTGTATAAAAAATATGTGTGTTCCCTAGCAGTCCTTTCCAAAACCTTCATTCATCCTACTATGCAATATAACACATACTGTCAAAACGAACTGCAACAAATGCTTAAATAACTACATAGCATAAATACATAACTCCAACGTTATCCTCATCTGTAAAGAAAAAACTTCATTATCCATCACATCATTATCTACACTCCTGGAAATTGAAATAAGAACAGAAAATTCGTACCTAAAATAATGTCTGTCGTCAATAAGGGAATAATCCAAAAATTTGAGTGAAATGTATGACCTGCAATACAAAATGATAAATGTGTCTGTCATTTTACATCTACCCCTTTACTAGATACTGCTCCTTTTACTTTAGTTTTGCCTAATGGTAACGTAGGATAGGTATTCTCTTTGTTACACTCGTTGAAAGTTTTTTCATTTATAACTGACATAGGTGATCCAGAATCGATTACTGCTGAAAATTTCGATGATCCAATTTTAATTTCGATGACAGGGTGTGAAATAGTTTTTTTAACAACTGGTCTTTCCTGTAAAAGAGTGTCTCGGATGTCGTCGAAAGTAATAACATTTTAGTGAATAAGATTCTGTGTATCTGAAGTATTTCTTACGTTGCTGGAAGATGCAACCTGTACTGTATCTAGTCAAATTCTATCTGACGTGTTATTATTTTCGGGAGGGTGCTGTGGCATTTCGACTATTTGAACTGTTCTGTTATTTCTTCCAGACGTATTACGCTCTGGATGATACCTACTGTCTGGTTCATTCACGATTATATCTTGTGGCGGATGTTCTTGCTGCTGATAAGACCGACTGTCATTAAATGTACGCTGCAAATTGTGCTCATTATTTTTACGTTTGTCGTGATAGTCATTTCTATACGGTGCATTGCGATACGAATTGAAATAGTGTGTTTTCTGTACATACTGATTCCCTTGTTGCTGTGCGTTACTATTTGTTGAGGCTGACGCTATACGTGCACGCGGCGAAACATTAAAGCTTGGTTGACCTTGTACATTACATTGTTGGTTAGGTATGCTAACTGGTTGGTTTTGTTGCTGTTGTTGGGAAAAACCTCTATTGTTACCAACACTTGGTTCCTGTTGCTGATAATTTTGACGATATTGATAATTAAAATTTTGTCTGATATTAAAGTTCTGTTGGTTGTCGTTCCTGAAGCGTCTATTAGCTTTGCCATTGAAATTGCGTGGCTGATCGTAATTACTGTAAGTTTGTTGGCCTTGGTCATAATATGAAAAATTTTTGTTTTCAAAGGAATAATCCGATTGCTGCACTTCCAAAAGCTGTAACAGATCTCTGAATGCCGAAATGTTTTCCTTTTGCTGACCTGTTAGAAGTGACACTCTTAATGATCGTGGTAATTTAGAGATACATAATTGAATAACTGCAGATTCACTGTATGGTTCACTTAGGTACTGGTTTTGTTGGACCATGTGCTCAAAAAATTGCGTGACACTCGGAAAATTTGAGTTCTCATAATTTGGTAAACTAATTAGTTGATCTTTAATTCCGCGCTGTGTCGTCTTCGACCAATACGCTGACATAAAAGCATTCTGAAATTCTTCTACTGAATAACATTATCTCGCGATCGGTCTCATACGAGTTGCCGGATCGCCTTCCAGAAAACTGCAAATAAATTCAAGTTTGTGTGTTACGGACCAAGTCGGTGGAAAAGCAAAGCTGAATTGTTGTATCCAATCCAGAGGGTGAATCTGTGTTCTATCGTTTTTAAATACCTTAAATTTTCCCACTGACAGAAAATGTTTGTAATCAAAATTATCGTCTCTGTATGATGGAACAGGTTCAGGATTGTATGGGAATCTGTTTGACTGTGACTGTTCGGAATCTAACTCATGTACGCTGTGTAAATTACCCAAATTATACATGCTGCGTGAATCTGACAAATGTTCGCAAAGTGGCGTCTGCTGTGACGTGTTATTAACTGAAATATTTTTTATCTCTGTTACCTCTTGCTGTAAACTTGACAATTTTCTACGTAATGTGTTATTAGACGAATCAAACTCATTGATTGTCTGCTGTAGATTTTGGAATTCAGGTGTTTGGTTAAACGAAATTGGTGCAATATCGTCTGATTTGCCGTCATTATTACTTTCAATAATGTCAATACGACTGGCCAATTCATCATATTTTTCAGTCAGTATTTTTACCTGATCATCGTTTTTAGTGTCAGAAGCATTAACCTGTTTTTGTAATTTACGTGTAGTTTCGTTCAATTTTTTAACGTCAGCTTTGATGACATCGGAATCCTGTGTTAGTTCTAATTGTTCGAATCTGTCGGTCACTGTTTGAATATCAACTGTGTGTGTATCTGTTTTTGATTTAACATCAGAAATTTCACCACGTAATTCTGTGTTCAACTGTTCGATGGTATTAATTTTGTCCGATACTGTAGCAATATTGTTGTCTACGTATGTTTTTGCTTTCGCAAACAATTTACGTTTGTCTTCTTGTCTCTGTGCAGTAATTGTTTCCATGACTTGACGTTTTACTTTATTTTGATCCTGTATAAATTTGCGGAAACGCGTATCACTGTTTTGTAGGTGAAGATTAAAACGCTCGTCAATTTGACTGTTCTGTTGTTCGAATTTCGCGTCTATCTTTGCATCCATTGTGCGCGAAAGTTCTGCTGTCATTAGCTTAAACTCGTCGCGTAATTGTGTTGTCTTCTCAGAGCATTGTTTACCGACTGCACTAATTTCGTCTCTAAGTGATTCTGTTGTAGTTGATTGCATATCTCTTAATTCTTGCGCAACAGATCCAATTTCTTCGCTGCTTTTCCTAGCACAAGCCTCAATTTCCTCGCGTAATTGTTCCTTAGTATCATGACACCTCGCGGCAACGGCTCTAATCTGTTCACTAAGCTGTCTGGAATTGTTGTCTAATTTCTCATTTGACTGTCTGGAATTGTTGTCTAATTTTTCATTAATGTGGTTGGGATTGTCATCTTGTCTTTCATTCTGTTGTTTGGAATTTTCATTAAGTTGTTGTTTAAAATCTTCACTCTGTTGTTTGGAATTGTTGTCTATTTTCTCACTAAGTTGTTTATTCATTTGTAGCAACAATGCCACAATTTGATCCGACCCAAAATTAGCAACTCTATTCGCGGTGCTGTTTAATGGCGTATCTGCAATTGTCACGTTTTGTGTATCCATTAGGATAATCTGTGATTCTAGAAAATGTTTGCTGATCGTATGTGCACTATCGGTCACTACCTCGGAATTAAATAACTCCGACGCATTCCGATTACACTGTTCATTTTCATTAGAAAAATTTGTCTGTTCGTCACGTGAATTTTGCAAACCGGTTGTGTTAAGCTGGGCAGCGCTCATTGTAACAGAACGCCCCGCGTCATCAATTGTCATTAAATTATCAGAGGACACAATTGAATTCATTTGTTCATCACTAGGATGATTATCAGCAAACGGTGGATTGTCATCATTATACTGCGTGTCGTAAGTACTATCGGTGAAGTTATTTAAGTTGGTAATTTCATTCATTATACCTCGCAATGCACCATTAACAGTCTTTCGTGGCATTTTTACACTAATCACAATTATTCACAAATGAGACAAAGACAATGCAAAATCCAACAAATACAGATACAACAAAGAGCAACGAATTGCCGATGATCTGAGGAAAAAAAGTCACAAAATTAGTAAAAGCGTTGCGCCAAAAATGCTAATTATATTAAGTAAATAAGAGCAGATATCTGACTACTTCTCAGAAGATTCTTAAAGAAATACGATCCTGGTCCGGTTGTCGCCAAGTGTAACCTCCCCCCAAAAATAAAAAAATGAAAAGAATTGAATGAAAATGCAAATAGAGCCATATGTTAGCTTCCCACAGTAATAAAAATCAATGATAATAAAAATGTGCAAAAATGTTAAGTCCCCAGTAAATTAACGTTAAGATGAACCTGATAAATTTTATAAGCCCAACTGCGCTGACCTTCGGCCCTGTGCAATAATTAAACATGAACACAAAAACCAAAATTCTTACCTCAGTAAACTGCATCTACATCTGCTCTTATTTTATGGCACAGCTTCGTGCAATGCTGGTCCATGTTTAATTTCGATTCTTGGAGGGAATGCATGGGAAATATTATTTAACTTGAAATGAATCTTTTTGTTTAAAACAATTACTTTAAAAGAAAATTATTATTGGGGCAATTCTTCAACAAATTAATTACAATTAACATATGTTATTAGCTGAGCGCAATGCTGCTTCATTACCTTCAATAACAATATACCTCGTCCAGAACCATGACCAGAGATGTAAGGAGAGCACGCCGCCGACCCATGCTGACGGCCGCTCAGTACAACCGTCCACTCGCTACAACTACTGCCGACTGAGTGCCATTCGCAACTGACTACTCCCTCTGCCGACTCCACACACACTACTACTGTTCCTGCCGACTCGCTACACCCAACTGAACTCTCGCGCGGTCAAGCGCAGACTAGCAACGATAAATAACTCTCTGGTCAGAGATTCTGTCATGCCTCGCCACCGCTGCCAATGAACACATACGTGTTTCACCCTTTAACTAACATCATTTATCCTTCAACTACAATAACAACACTTACTTGTATATCTTTTCATCGATAATAGGTCCCCTTTGAAAACCAGGCAGAGAAATTGAAGTTAATTTTCGTTCAAAACAGTGTGTAAAGCGGACGTCAAATTAGAATAATAATAATCTGAAACTAATTCAAGAAATAAGTCCTTAAGAGTATTGGACTTTACAAAAAAAATTCAGATTAAGTAATCTTAAATAAAACAACTAATTAAAATAATTAGAACAGTTCTAGATATATTTCTTCAAGCGAATTCTAGTCCAAGCGATTAGGCGGAACCCAAAAAAGAAAAATGTGTACAAAGATACCATAAGGATTTCCCAAAGTCTTACACAAAATATTTCAGTAAACGTTAGAGCAGATAGGCCAATATATTATTCCCAAAATCACAATGCAAAGTAACAAGGCGTCCATGATGTCTCAATGAAATATAAACACGAACATCTGTTCAGACAGCTTGTTGTTGTTGTTGTGGTCTTCAGTCCTGAGACTGGTTTGATGCAGCTCTCCATGCTAATCTATCCTTTGCAAGCTTATGGAGAGGGAAATCGATGCACAGAGCTGAACAACTATTTGCACATAACATAAACGAACCAGACCTTGCCTTCTGCAGAGCCCTGGCGAAGAAGAATCAACGACGAGCTGGCAAAGACGTCGTGCCGAGTGATAGTGGTCTGGTAGATATTGTCGGAAGTTCCATGCGACTTCTCGCGGATGATGCTGTAGAATACAGAGAAGTTGCAGCATTAGAAAATTGCAGCGAAATGCAGGAAGATCTGCAGCGGATAGGCACTTGGTGCAGGGAGTGGGAACTGAACCTTAATATACGAAAATGTAATGTATTGTGAATATATACAAAGAAGGATCCTTTATTGTATGATTATATGATAGCGGAACAAACACTGGTAGCAGTTACTTCTGTAAAATATCTGGGAGTATGCGTATGGAACGATTTGAAGTGGAATGATCATATAAAATTAATTGTTGGTAAGGCGGGTGCCAGGTTGAGATTCATAGGGAGAGTCCTCAGAAAATGTAGTCCATCAACAAAGCAGGTGGCTTACTCGTTCGACCTATACTTGAGTATTGTTCATCAGTGTGGGATCCGTACTGGGTCGGGTTGACAGAGGAGATAGAGAAGATCCAAAGAAGAGAGGCGCGTTTCGTCACAGGGTTATTTGGTAAGCGTGATAGCGTTACGGAGATGTTTAGCAAACTCAAGTGGCAGACTCTTCTAGAGAGGCGCTCTGCATTGCGGTGTAGCTTGCTGTCCAGGTTTCGAGAGGGTGCGTTTCTGGATGAGGTATTGAATATATTGCTTCCCCCTACTTATACCTCCCGAGGAGATCACGAATGTAAAATTAGAGAGATTCGAGTGCGCACGGAGGCTTTCCAGCAGTCGCTCTTTCCGCGAACCATACGCGACTGGAACAGGAAAGGGAGGCAATGACAGTGGCACGTAAACTGCCCTCCGTCACACACCATTGGGTGGTTTGCGGAGTATAAATGTAGATGTATATTGTAAGTAGGCTGTTTAGGTTTTTTTTGGTAACGCCACTTCTGTATGAAAATCACTAGCTGTGCTGTGTGCAGTCTGTGGCTGTTTTGCATTGTTGTAATACTCGCCATTGTAGTGTTAGGCAGCTGGCTGTGAACAGCGCGTAGCGTTGCGCAGTTGGAGGTGAGCCGCCAGCAGTGGTGGATGTGGGGAGAGAGATGGCGGAGTTTTGAAATTTGTCATGAACTGCTATATTTATATATGATGATATCAAGGTAAATACATTGTTTGTTCTCTATTAATATTTTTCATTTGCTAACTATCCCTATCAGTAGTTAGTGCCTTCCATAGTTTGAATCTTTTATTTAGCAGGCAGCAGTGGCGCTTGCTGTATTGCAGTAGTGGGAGTAACGAAGATTTTTGTGAGGTAAGTGATTTAGTGATTTGTGAAAGGTATAGTTTAATGTTAGTCAGGGCCCATTCTTTTGTAGGGATTATTGAAAGTCAGATTGCGTTGCGCTAACAAAATATTGTGTGTCAGTATAAGCACAGTTATGTAAAAATGTTCAAAAAAGGGGACGTTTCATATGGCGACCCTGCCAGGATACCTCACTGGAATCTTCTGATTTTTCTTGTCGTTTGTGTAATTAGTGTAGATTTTGTTTATTGCTAGTGCGTAATTATAGAGAGAATTTCCATTGGAGTAGTAGTTTTTCATTGTTGTACAGTAAAACAGTTGTGGCATGTATGTAGATTTGCAGCAAGTATTTCGCAGCTGCAATTAACTAGATATTATTTTCGGTGTAATGTTAATGTGTTCTCTTATTTTTGCTCTTCAAATTGTGTTTTTCTGTGTTGTCGTGTGAAATACTGTGACAATAATGGCGTGTGAAAAACGTAATACTAGGCTCCAAAGTAAACTGAGAAATGACAGTAAAGACGAAAGCAGTGTGTTAGCGCCACCGAGTAATGAATTAACTGATGTTCAAAGTAATAATTTGGTAATTGTGCATAGGGAAATGGAGCGGGCGGCAAACAATGGCGTAGACAGTGAAACAATTAGTGAGCAGGGAAGCATTATCGATCGGTCGGTCGGCAACAGCTCGCCTCAGGAATCCGAAATTATAGGACATAATTTTGCAAATACTGTAGATTCAGGTTTTGCGTCCTCACCGTTTTCTCAAATGAGTCAAGACACATTTTCCGCTTGTCAAAATGTGAATGTTGCCGGTGCAAATTCACTGCCGAAAAGCGTAGAGAAACAGATTCCATACACTAACACATTATTATTGCAATTAATGCAGCAAATGAAACAAAATCAGAGACAAACACAGCAACAGTTAGACACAATGGAACAACACCAGAGACAAACACAGCAAAAGCTTCAAAAGTTAGACACAATGGAACAAAATCTTCAAAAGTTAGACACAGTGGAACAAAATCTTAAAAAGTTAGACACGACGCTTGAACAAACACGTGAAGATTTAACTAGTGAGTTACATAACATCGAATCGAAATGTCAAAAAGTCTGTAATGATGTAAAAACACAAATTTGTGAGCATTTTCAACCTATTTTTTCGCGGCATGAAAATGCATTACAGAATCACGAAGCAGCCATAAAAGAACTGCAAACCATTGTTCACGAAAATCATGAGACCTTGTGGGCTAAAATTGACTCAGTTGCATCTACCGATTCGGTTACGCAACTTGCAAAAACTCAGGAAAACTTGAAGGACACAGTAGATTCGATTTCAACACAAATGGACAGTCTGAAACTTGGTTCAGAAAAACACACTGAGGAAATAAGTACACTATCAGAGAAAGTAGTTGAACTTTCGGATCAGCTAAATAATTTATCTACGAAGGTAGATGATAATCTGAATGACACAGAAGAGTGCGAACAAATTAGGAAATTCAAACAAAATCAGAATCAAATTAATACGCAACACCAAAGAGAAATCTGGGAAGTACAAGATCAGCTGACACAGGTAATACAAGAATTACGTATTTCAGAGGACACTCGCGCCCCAATACAGGAAGAGGGACATAGAAATACGGAACAGCCACAAAATAATAACACAGCGCATTTCGGAAATTATGAAAGAAACTGGCAAGGCACACCGAATTTTGAGATGGAACCACAGAAACAACGTAACAATGACCGATATGCGACTCGCCGACACGATGATTTTGACTATAAGCTGTTCATTACTACACGTCAATTCAAAACATTTAAGAATTCTGGCAATGACATTCATCCACAAGCATGGCTCCATCAATTCTCTCATTGTTTTCCTCCCAACTGATCGTTAGAGCACAGATTAGAATTTATGTGTGGCTATTTAGAGAATGAACCAGCTGTAAGAATGCGATCGGTCATTCACGATTGCCATAGTGAAGGAGAATTTTACCATGCCTTCCTCTCAGCATATTGGTCTCAAGCCACACAAGACCGAGTAAAACATGGCATCATAATGATGAAACATTTCGAACAATTTGAATTCTCCAGTCTTGTGAAATATTTTGAAGACATGTTGCACAAGAATCAGTACCTGTCAAACCCATACAGCCCCTCAGAACTCATCCGCATTTGCTTAATCAAATTACCTGAACATTTACGACATATTATTTTAGCAGGACGTTGCAAAGAAGACATTGAGGCTTTTCAGGGACTGTTACAAGAACTGGAAATTGATACTGACAATCGCGGAACGCACGAGCACAACAATTACAGATCACATCCATCGCAATTCCGCGATGAAAGAAATAATAACTGGACGCGACAAGGCTATTCTCATAACACAAATCGTGACCGAAACAGACACCACCCTTATAACAACCGTTGGCAGAGTAGTAATAATTACAGGGAAAGATCACCTCTCTGCGGTAATGACTATCACAGAGACAATCAGAGAAACAGACAATATGGGAACCAAAACAATTATTATCAGGGGAGACAGAATAACTTCAGACGCAACAGTTCAGCGCGCAGTTACGATTCAGGGAGAAATTCTCCACCACATGACCGACAAGAAAGAAACTATGGCATCTACCGACATGACGACAGACGATATGATCGTAACGACAGACCTGAATTGCATCAGAACTGACGTGATTCAAACAGAGCAGGGCCCTCTCGAGGAGGTGAATTTGTAGAAGTTAGGTCTCCAAATCCCAATAACGACGCACGCCAACAAAGAGACAGACAATGACTCGCACCGCAGGCTACCACGTGCGCCGGCTGGCTCAGAGAAAAATAACATAGACGCTAACCTTGAGAAAAGTTCCAGTATTCTTTACTGACGTACACCGCATGACAATTGCATTCAAGTTCAAACTCTGAGTACTATGAAGAGTAAAGGATTTCACCACACTTCACATATAAAACCGTTTATTGAAAGATAATCTGCTTTTTGACTTTGTCTTTGCTATATAACTTTTCACTTTACATTGCTAGTAAGCTTTGTCAGACTTAGAATCTGTTAACATACAACAATGTTTGAAGTTAAATATCCAATCAAGAACCAAGAGAACTTATTTCAACAGGAATTACGAATGCATTGTTATTGTGAACAGACGTCACAGTGCTATTGTGTGCGTACATTCTTGCTTGTTTGTTGCACGATTACGTAACGACTATAAGGCTCACATACTTAGAACATTTACCAGTACTGCTAATGAGATTTTAATGCAACATTTTGGTTTACTTGCAAATACATTATGGATTCAAGGTGCTTTCTGAGAGATACCAGGTGACACAGTGGTTAGTTTATGTGACAGCTACACGATTTTATCACGGCGCTACTAATGAGTGACAATTTACAATGTTGCTTTTGCGCTGTATCTGTTTTATATCTGCACAGTTTTCTGAATTCTTCTGGAAAGAAAAACATGTTTTAGTAGTAACTTTTGTGGTATAGCAACAATGAGACAGCCTTTTTCGTGGCACAACAATACGTTACAGTACAGTACTTTCTTCATCACAACAATAAGCGTAATAACTAAGATATCTATACACAAAGCATTTCACTTTTGTTTATCATGAGGTAAGTACATTGACTTCTGCTGAACTTAGCTTTCGGAGGACGATAACTACGAGACTTCCACAGAGGTTATCTTACAACATGACGCACAGTTTAGCGCTACAGGACACGTATTTGAGTGATTAATTTTGTACTTAAAACATTTGTTTTCCAAGATTTTTGAATTACAAAGAAAGTTTTCCATGATACATTTCATTCCATTGCTGTAATCTGTAACACCTGAGGGTATAATTACATTAATCCTCAGGGGGGTACACACCTACTTTGTGTACCATGTGTTTGGCAAGCACAAGGAGCCCTAGCTATTATGGTATTTGCTTATACAACTTTACACATCGGTACCATATTTCTCTAACACATAAATTACACAGTTATCTGATTATTTAACAAAGAAACAAACATATTTTTACTACCTCAGTGACAAATGTCTACGTAATTATACCGTTGGATAACTTCACACTTATGAAATTGCATTTTGTCAGTACTTTGTGAACTGTTCATATTTTTTCGGAACCATTGTGATACTATGAGAGCTTTGAATGATGTATTTGGTAAGGGAGCATGATTTTAAAGTACGTTTGAGGTAGATGACACTATTGAAATGAGCAGAGAATATTTTTTTAGGATTTGAAATTATTGCAGAAAGCTACGACGATTTTGAGAGTTGACTGAGGTGTTATGATGTTATTTTTACGACGAAGATGTGTATTATGCTGTTGAGGTATGTTTATGATCAATAAGCTGATGCTATATGAGGAATATTTATTATGATATCCATTTATTATGATGAAATACTGAAGAAGTGTCGACGAATATGTATATGTGTAATAAGGTAAGGAGTAATGAACAGTGTTTAGGGACTCTGACTTGTGAAAAAGGATGTTGGAAACCAAGAATCGTACTTTAAGAGTTATGAAATGTGTGTAAATGCGTGAATGTATCACAATGCCGGCGAAAATTTTTTGGACACTGTTATATTCATACGAGTTTGTTTCTACAGATTTGTAATGCAAATTCTTGACCTATGAAATTTTTATATGAGACTGTCGCTGTAGCGAAAACTGCTGTCGTAAATACTTCGTTAAGAAAGGTAAGTGACCGTGAAGTAATTCGTTGTGAGCGGCCAGGTGTGTCAGACGCCTGGAAAAAAAGCTATTATTGCGAGCCCTTTTCAGTGGCACAGGTAGAAAAAACAAGGGAGGCCATTATCCTCGCTATTGACGTTCCTTTGTAGAGAGCATCGCAAAAACGACACGGTCGAACTTGAAAACATATGTTGACACTGTGCAGCTCTTAATTTATGATATTTACAGAAATGCCTAATGAAATGACGAGAAATATTTTTACATCTGCACACCTGATTATGACAAGCGTCTTTCTACGAGAGTTGAGAGAATGTCTACTAACTTATGAAATGTCACATGACTATTGAATGATATTTTTATGCTTTGGTTTGCGTAATTGCTTATTTCATTTGATATCTAGTTTCTAGCTGCACTGCAGCATTGGTTAAAATAAAATTTTATAGATGTACTAATATAAATATTTTCTGTCTACAGATCGAGTAAATAATAATTTTTTCAAAAAAAAAATGAGGGAGCACAAAAAGACATTTACCTTCACAGGAACTGCAATCATAGTTTTCTTTTCAAGTACTTGTTAATTTCTTTTGTAGAATAAATTGTGATGCATCACTCTAGTGTTAAGATGTGACATAGGTATTAGACATGGCCATTTTTAGTGTAATACTTTTTCTGCTTGAACTTTGTCATGTTTAGGTATAAGTTATGCATTTTGCCAGGCATAGTGCTACTGAATTTTAATTTGTGTTACTCTGCTAAGCCAGATTTATTTTTCTTGTTTGCTGCACATTGCCTTATATTAGTCGTAATATTGCAATTGCTTCGCTAATTTCTAAAATGCTGCTTCCTTTGCAAATCTGTACTTTTTTGTCATTGCTGTTTGCGTTAATTGTTTTATGTGCTGCTGCATTGCCTCGTCCCTTAGTTTAGCATCTGAGCTCAGTAGATTTAAGTTAGCTTAAGAGGGGGTAGACTATATAAGAAACTAGTTGTGATGAATGGAAAGAAATGCATTGAAGGTATATGAAAACGTTTTGGGCCAAAATGAGTATTGTACAAAGATCCGTAATTATTTTGAAAGAAATATCAACAGAGTAGAGAAAGCAGGTATTGATAGGACTTTTTGGAAATAATGAGGAATGAAGGGAGATCTCCGAGAAGTAAAGAAAGTTTTGTTTGCAAAATACTGCAGTAAAAGAAACCCTGTCCTTTCCTTTTATTATTCCGCTATGTTTTTGTGTACCCTTGTGTATTTGTGTTTTTCCTGTATTTATATGTTTATCTGATAAGACTTATGTTGTAGAATTTTTCTAATACTAAGCTACATTCACTATGATGAGGAATACTGTTATCCTCAAATATAATTGGCATTAATAATATTTTATTTACCTTGTAAATATGCTTAGACATTATTTATTCTGTTCTGTTTTAATGCACATGTGTAAAGTTGATGTTTCGAAAGTTATTCTGATCTTTTATGTATGAACTTATGTCATAATTCCTGTAACACTGATGTATACGTGATGGCTGGGTGTTGTGTGCTGTCTTTAGGTTAGTTAGGTTTACGTAGTTCTAAGTTCTAGGGGACTGATGACCATAGATGTTAAGTCCCATAGTACTCAGAGCCATTTGAACTATTTGAACTGATGTATATGTTTATTTCTATTCTTTTGTAAAGCCCCTATTACCGCAAATGTTATTTGTATTGTTATGTTCTTTACTGATGTATTTTGTACCTTGGTAATTGTATTTTTATGTTATCAAATTGTAATCGTTACCAGGTCATCAAATTAAGTAACTTGTAAGTTACATTTCACTGTACACATTTCTGTTGGTCATAGTATATGGACAATATGTGAGAAGTAGGGACTGTTAGTGTTTGCACGTGTGTTAATAATTCAGCAAGGGACTGGATAACAGCATTGCTGGTTCTAAGGACATTTCAAAAAAAAAAATTTTTCTGTGCGTGCACAAGTGGTGGTTTATGGACTTGCTATATTCTCCGCAAGAATCTTCGATGGTGATTGTGCACCTGCACAGTCACAACCGATGGCTGCTGGCCATCTCTACAAGGACTGCAGTGGGTCTGCACCTCTGGTGGCCCACCAGTACCATTATTTCTACAAGGACTGCAGTGGGTCTGCGCCTCTGGTGGCCCACCAATACCGTAATCTCTACCAGGACTACAGTGGGTCTGCTCTGTGATGACCTACCCACCAATACTCTTCAAAACTTCGACTGACTCCGCTGTGGGTTTGCTCTGTTGTGGCCCATTACCTGTCAGCATGTCAAGAGTCAGCACTGTCTTTCCGTTGGAAGGACAACACTGCTTCTTCAAGACTGCATGGAAATCCACTACTTTCGTGTGCATTTTCTTCTACTGGTCAGACTTTGAGAAAAACACTGAAATGTTATTGTGATGAATGATCAGGACTGTCTTTATGGACTGTGAGAAAATTTTAGCTTTTGACCAACATTGTATCAATAAGTGTGTGCATTTGATTTCTTTGTTATTGTAATTATGAAAATTTTTTTCAAATCTGTATTGGCCACTGCCCAAACCAATTTGTAAAATTTTTTGTGGGGAGCATGGGGGCTATGTAAGTAGGCTGTTTAGGTTTTTTTTGGTAACGCCACTTCTGTATGAAAATCACTGGCTGTGCTGTGTGCAGTCTGTGGCTGTTTTGCATTGTTGTAATACTCGCCATTGTAGTGTTAGGCAGCTGGCTGTGAACAGCGCGTAGCGTTGCGCAGTTGGAGGTGAGCCGCCAGCTGTGGTGGATGTGGGGAGAGAGATGGCGGAGTTTTGAAATTTGTCATGAACTGCTATATTTATATATGATGATATCAAGGTAAATACATTGTTTGTTCTCTATTAATATTTTTCATTTGCTAACTATCCCTATCAGTAGTTAGTGCCTTCCATAGTTTGAATCTTTTATTTAGCTGGCAGTAGTGGCGCTTGCTGTATTGCAGTAGTGGGAGTAACGAAGATTTTTGTGAGGTAAGTGATTTAGTGATTTGTGAAAGGTATAGTTTAATGTTAGTCAGGGCCCATTCATTTGTAGGGATTATTGAAAGTCAGATTGCGTTGCGCTAACAAAATATTGTGTGTCAGTATAAGCACAGTTATGTAAAAATGTTCAAAAAAGGGATGTAGACAACCCTTGTGCGTCGCTCCAATGGACAATCCTTTTCCCCTCACTGTATTTGCGAGTGGATCAGGAAAAATGGCTCTGAGCACTATGGGACTTAACATCTATGGTCATCAGTCCCCTATAACTTAGAACTACTTAAACCTAACTAACCTAAGGACATCACACAACACCCAGTCATCACGAGGCATAGAAAATCCCTGACCCCGCCGGGAATCGAACCCGGAAACCCGGGCGTGGGAAGCGAGAACGCTACCGCATGACCACGAGCTGCGGACGATCAGGAAAGGAAATAACTGTTGACGGTACAGGATACCCTCCGCCACGCATCGTACGGTGGCTTGCGGAATATCTTTGTAGATGTAGATTTGACTGTGACAAATGGAAGATGTCTTTTTTTTGCTCTGGATACGTTTCGAGGCCCCATTATCCCTGCTTCAATCCTCTCCGGCCTACGCCTTCTTCTGGTATCACGGAAGTTATTCCTTGATGTCTTAACACATACTGCAGCATACTGCATCCTTCTTCTTGTCAGCGTTTTACATTCGTATATTTGTGCGGAGCACCTCCAGATTACTCATAATATGAGTCCACCTAATTCTCAACATCCTTTTATAGTTCAAACGATTCGATTCTTCCCGTTTCCTCACAGTGCTGTGCTCCAAACGTATTGAAATTTCTTCTTCGAATTAAGGCCTGTGTTTGATACTAGTAGACTTAATTTGGCCACAAACGCCCCTTTGTCATTGTCAAATTTTTATGACCTTATTACTTCTACCGTCGTGAATTATTTTGTTTCCAACGTATCAGGAATCCTTAAGCTCGTTTATTTCGTGGTCACCAATTTTGATATTAACTTTAACGCTGCTGCTTATCGTTACTTTGGTCTTTCTTCCGTTTCTTCTTAATCAGTTTCTGTACCCCGTATTCTATTAATTTCATTCCGAAGGAACATTGCATCATACTTCTGAACAACACGCGCACTGCCATGCCTGAATTGAAGTTCAGGTCAGCTTTTATTCGTATCCGTTTATGTATCAACAACTGAGTACTGGGGGAAAGCTCGAGGAGAGGGGGGGGGGGGGGGAGGTGGCTAATAATCGTAGAGGCAGACCAAGAGATGAATACCGTAAGCAGATTAAGAAGGATGTAGGTTGCAGTAGTTACTCAGAGATGAAGAGGCTTTCACAGGACAGAGTAACTTGGAAAGCTGCATCAATCCAGTCTTTGGACTGAAGACCGCAACAACAACACATATGTATGTTATGGCTTACTCAAATAAATAATGATAATAATACCCAACATAAAAAATTAATTTTGTTGTTGTCCGAAGACTGGTTTGATGCAGCTCTCCATGCTACCCTATCCTGTGCAAGCTTCTTAATCTCGGAGTACCTACTGCAACCTACATCCTTCTGAATCTGCTTGTTGTGTACATCTGTTGGTCATTTTCCACCCAATACATCTCTCCAGTATCAAATTGGTCATACCTAAATGCCTCAATATAAGTCCCATCAACCGATCTCTTTTTTCAGTCAAGTTGTGCCTCAAATTTCTAGCGTCCCCAAACTCTTCATTATTTATGTGATGTAGCCATCTAATATTCAGCCTTCTGCACCACATTTCAAAAGCCTCTATTCTACATCTACATCTACATCTATACTCCGCGAGCCACCTTACGGTGTGTGGCGGAGGGTACTTATTGTACCACTATCTGATCCCCCCTTCCCTGTTCCATTCACGAATTGTGCGTGGGAAGAACGACTGCTTGTAAGTCTCCGTATTTGCTCTAATTTCTCGGATCTTTTCGTTGTGATCATTACGCGAGATATATGTGGGCGGTAGTAATATGTTGCCCATCTCTTCCCGGAATGTGCTCTCTCGTAATTTCGATAATAAACCTCTCCGTATTGCGTAACGCCTTTCTTGAAGTGTCCGCCACTCGAGCTTGTTCAGCATCTCCGTAACGCTCTCGCGCTGACTAAATGTCCCCATGACGAATCGCGCTGCTTTTCGCTGGATCATGTCTATCTCTTCTATTAATCCAACCTGGTAAGGGTCCCATACTGATGAGCAATACTCAAGAATCGGACGAACAAGCGTTTTGTAAGCTACTTCTTTCGTCGATGAGTCACATTTTCTTAGAATTCTTCCTATGAATCTCAACCTGGCGCCTGCTTTTCCCACTATTTGTTTTATGTGATCATTCCACTTCAGATCGCTCCGGATAGTAACTCCTAAGTATTTTACGGTCGTTACCGCTTCCAATGATTTACCACCTATGGCATAATCGTACTGGAATGGATTTCTGCCCCTATGTATGCGCATTATATTACATTTATCTACGTTTAGGGAAAGCTGCCAGCTGTCGCACCATTCATTAATCCTCTGCAGGTCTTCCTGGAGTACGTACGAGTCTTCTGATGTTGCTACTTTCTTGTAGACAACCGTGTCATCTGCAAATAGCCTCACGGAGCTACCGATGTTGTCAACTAAGTCATTTATGTATATTGTAAACAATAAAGGTCCTATCACGCTTCCTTGCGGTACTCCCGAAATTACCTCTACATCTGCAGATTTTGAACCGTTAAGAATGACATGTTGTGTTCTTTCTTCTAGGAAATCCTGAATCCAATCACAAACCTGGTCCGATATTCCGTAAGCTCGTATTTTTTTCACTAAACGTAAGTGCGGAACCGTATCAAATGCCTTCCTGAAGTCCAGGAATACGGCATCAATCTGCTCGCCAGTGTCTACGGCACTGTGAATTTCTTGGACAAATAGGGCGAGCTGAGTTTCACATGATCTCTGTTTGCGGAATCCATGTTGGTTATGATGAAGGAGATTTGTATTATCTAAGAACGTCATAATACGAGAACATAAAACATGTTCCATTATTCTACAACAGATTGACGTAAGCGAAATAGGCCTATAATTATTCGCATCTGATTTATGACCCTTCTTGAAAATGGGAACGACCTGCGCTTTCTTCCAGTCGCTAGGTACTTTACGTTCTTCCAGAGATCTACGATAAATTGCTGATAGAAAGGGGGCAAGTTCTTTAGCATAATCACTGTAGAATCTTACGGGTATCTCGTCTGGTCCGGATGCTTTTCCGCTACTAAGTGATAGCAGTTGTTTTTCAATTCCGATATCGTTTATTTCAATATTTTCCATTTTGGCGTCCGTGCGACGGCTGAAGTCAGGGACCGTGTTACGATTTTCCGCAGTGAAACAGTTTCGGAACACTGAATTCAGTATTTCTGCCTTTCTTCGGTCGTCCTCTGTTTCGGTGCCATCGTGGTCAACGAGTGACTGAATAGGGGATTTAGATCCGCTTACCGATTTTACATATGACCAAAACTTTTTAGGGTTCTTGTTTAGATTGTTTGCCAATGTTTTATGTTCGAATTCGTTGAATGCTTCTCTCATTGCTCTCTTTACGCTCTTTTTCGCTTCGTTCAGCTTTTCCTTATCAGCTATGATTCGACTACTCTTAAACCTATGATGAAGCTTTCTTTGTTTCCGTAGTACCTTTCGTACATGATTGTTATACCACGGTGGATCTTTCCCCTCGCTTTGGACCTTAGTCGGTACGAACTTATCTAAGGCGTACTGGACGATGTTTCTGAATTTTTTCCATTTTTGTTCCACATCCTCTTCCTCAGAAATGAACGTTTGATGGTGGTCACTCAGATATTCTGCGATTTGTGCCCTATCACTCTTGTTAAGCAAATATATTTTCCTTCCTTTCTTGGCATTTCTTATTACACTTGTAGTCATTGATGCAACCACTGACTTATGATCACTGATACCCTCTTCTACATTCACGGAGTCGAAAAGTTCCGGTCTATTTGTTGCTATGAGGTCTAAAACGTTAGCTTCACGAGTTGGTTCTCTAACTATCTGCTCGAAGTAATTCTCGGACAAGGCAGTCAGGATAATGTCACAAGAGTCTCTGTCCCTGGCTCCAGTTCTGATTGTGTGACTATCCCATTCTATACCTGGTAGATTGAAGTCTCCCCCTATTACAATAGTATGATCACGAAACTTCTTCACGACGTTCTGCAGGTTCTCTCTGAGGCGCTCAACTACTACGGTTGCTGATGCAGGTGGTCTATAGAAGCATCCGACTATCATATCTGACCCACCTTTGATACTTAACTTAACCCAGATTATTTCACATTCGCATTCGCTAATAACTTCACTGGATATTATTGAATTCTTTACTGCTATAAATACTCCTCCACCATTGGCGTTTATCCTATCCTTGCGGTATATATTCCATTCTGTGTCTAGGATTTCGTTACTGTTCACTTCCGGTTTTAACCAACTTTCCGTTCCTAATACTATATGCGCACTATTTCCTTCAATAAGCGATACTAATTCAGGAACCTTGCCCTGGATACTCCTGCAGTTTACCAATATTACGTTAACTTTTCCTGTTTTTGGTCTCTGAGGACGGACGTTCTTTATCAACGATGCTGATGTTCTCTCTGGTAAGCCGTCAGGTATTTTATCGTTTCGCCCAAGGGGGGGTCCCTCTAACCTAAAAAACCCCCGTGTGCACGCCACACGTACTCTGCTACCCTAGTAGCTGCTTCCGGTGTGTAGTGCACGCCTGACCTGTCTAGGGGGGCCCTACAGTTCTCCACCCAATAACGGAGGTCGATGAATTTGCAACCATTATGGTCGCAGAGTCGTCTGAGCCTCTGGTTTAGACCCTCCACACGGCTCCAAACCAGAGGACCGCGATCGACTCTGGGCACTATGCTGCAGATATTAAGCTCAGCTTGCACTCCGCGTGCGATGCTGGTTGTCTTCACCAAATCAGCCAGCCGCCGGAAGGAACCAAGGATGGCCTCAGAACCCAAGCGGCAGGCGTCATTCGTTCCGACATGTGCTACTATCTGCAGCCGGTCACACCCAGTGCGTTCAATAGCTGCCGGAAGGGCCTCCTCCACATTACGGACGAGACCCCCCGGCAAGCACACCGAGTGCACACTGGCATTCTTCCCCGACCTACCCGCTATTTTCCTGAGGGGCTCCATAACCCGCCTAACGTTGGAGCTCCCTATAACTAATAGGCCCGCCCTCTGTGACTGTCGGGACCTTGCCGGAGAATCGGCCACTGGCCCAACAGGCGAGGCATCCTGTGGTGGCTCGGAAACGATGTCATCACCACTAGGAAGCACCCCGTACCTGTTGGAAAGGGGTAAGGCAGCTGCCACGCGGCCAGATCCCACCTTCGCCTTTCGGCCAGGCACGCGCGAGCCCACCACTGTCCGCCATTCACCCTGGAGTGATGGCTGACCGGTAAGATGCTCACTGCCGGAAGACGCAGCGACATCAGGGGTTCCATGTGATTCCAAGGCCACCGAAGTAGGCATAGGTCTCACCACAGTTGCCCCAACGCCACTACGAGCCGACGCCTGCGCCTCGAGCTCGATGAGCCTAACAGACAAAGCCTCCACCTGCCCCCGAAGAGTGGCCAATTCTCCTTGCGTCCGCTCACAACAACCACAGTCCCTACACATGACTATGTTTACCCTACTCTATACGGTGACAAATTCCCAAGATAATCTTCTGATGAGCTACTCTGATAATCAAGAAACACTCACTGAAATACGAGACGCGAAAACTACGCTAGGTTTTCCCAGAAAAACTATTTAAAAGCTAAGCACAGCAAATAAGTACAAAATAAATTTCTCTCCTAACGATCAAGAACTGTTAGTTTCTATGCAGAGCAGATAAACACTAATAGAATCCCTTCCTTAGTGGAAGGTCGTATACAAAATGCAAAATAAACGCTTTATACAAACAGTACTCGCTGCTGCTGGTCCTCTCGCTCTGGCTGTCACAAGACAACTGCTGATTCAAGTGACTAGTGGCTAACGGCCGCGAAACAAACAAAAGACGGTTTTAGGGCGCTTTCTGTTCTAAACGATCAAGAAAACACTAAGAAATCTAACACGAAAACTACGTAAAGTTTTATCAAGAACTGTTAGTTTCTATGCAGAGCAGATAAACACTAATAGAATCCCTTCCTTAGTGGAAGGTCGTAAACAAAATGCAAAATAAACGCTTTATACAAACAGTACTCGCTGCTGCTGGTCCTCTCGCTCTGGCTGTCACAAGACAACTGCTGATTCAAGTGACTAGTGGCTAACGGCCGCGGAACAAACAAAAGACGGTTTTAGGGCGCTTTCTGTTCTAAACGATCAAGAAAACACTAAGAAATCTAACACGAAAACTACGTAAAGTTTTATCAAGAACTGTTAGTTTCTATGCAGAGCAGATAAACACTAATAGAATCCCTTCCTTAGTGGAAGGTCGTAAACAAAATGCAAAATAAACGCTTTATACAAACAGTACTCGCTGCTGCTGGTCCTCTCGCTCTGGCTGCCGTCGTCCATGGTTCATTTTCGTACTAAAGTCGACTCCAAAAAAATCTTCCTAACTGTTAAATCTATATTCGATGTCAACAAATTTCTCTTTATCAGAAACACTTTTCTTGCCATTGCCAGCCTCCATTTTATATCCTCTCTACTTCGACCATAATCAGTTATTTTGCTGCCCGTTTCCTAATCTAATTCCCTCAGTACACCTCATTTAATTCGACTACATTCCATTATCCTTGTTTTGCTTTGGCTGATGTTTATCTTATATCCTCCTTTCAAGACACTCTCCATTCCCTTCAACTGCTCTTCCAAGTCCTATCTCTGACAGAATAACAGCATCGGAAAACGTTAAGGTCCTTGTTTCGTCTCTCTGGGTTTTAATTTCTATTCCAAATTATTCTATGGTTTCCTTTACTGCTTGCTCAATGTACAGATTGAATAACTTCGGGGACTGGCTACAAACCTGTCTCTCTTCCTTGTCAATCACTGCTTACCTTTCATGTCCCTCGACTGTTATAACAGTTGTCCGGTTCCCGTACAAGCTGTAAATAGAATTTCGCTCCCTAATACTACGCAAAAGACACATCTGTCATGGTAAATCCTTGTGGCGTAGTCGCAGTGGTAAAGGGCGATACTGTTAACGGAATTAACAATTTTATTTATCGTTTGCTCTAGTATAATCGAAAATCCGCTAGCAGGAATGTGTGCATCCGAACGACATTTTTAAATGCATTTTAAATCGTTAGTATGAATCCTATGGTAAAAGTGAATTCGTGATTCCCTTTGAGGTATAAAGATTTTTTATCAATCGGGTTTTCTGTTCGCGTGTTGAATGAGAGGCAAATGACTTCGATTACCATGCTATAGATCGTATTCGATACGCTATAACCCGTTTAACGAGCCAATAGACGGTGACGCACAACGTGCAGTTAACGTATTCCTTAACGTTACGGAAGATCGATGCTGTTATGGAATGCAAAAATGGAGAACCCGATCTAGATGGAGGGGATGTCGCTGCCGTAGCGCATGCGCGAATGGCACCATATGCCGACAAAACGCGGGCGCTTGCGGACAATAGGTACGCTTATGCATTTAAATCGGTTGGAAAGGCGAGATAGCGCGCATTTGTGACACTCCATAACCCGCGCGCGCTGTTTTCGGGCGTGTATCAGCGGCGCCACGCTGCAGCCGCAGCCGGCCCTATCAGCTGTTGTCCACGCAGTGCGGCGGGCGTCAGATAGATGGCATCGCAGGCGCGCTGCATCAGATAGCAGAGAGCGCTGAGAGTAAATCATTATCTGTCTGTAGATGCGGGAAGCGATGTCAGATACGGAGCGGCGACTGGACAGTTCGTTGTTGTCATCCGTCATTGGACTGACGGACTTGTCCGAAACCGCGGCAGTTGAAGGGATTAATGGGCTGTTCCTCTTGAACTTCGATGTCAATATTCTAATTTAGCTGCTGAAAAATTAATGGGCCATCTGTCAAACTGTCAGGTTTAAAACACATTTAGGTAATTAGACATTATTACTCCATTTATTTTAGTTCTAATAGAATACGATGGAACCATGAAATACAACTTTGGATGGGGGTCTTTACGTCTGGCAAATACACATTACGTTGCTGTAAAGATCCTTTCTGTGCTGTGATCAGCGGACGTCTGTCTTGTCACACAATGATTTGTCCTCGATCATCATCAGATTGTAATGTCATTTACCAGCTTTTTCGTTTACCCAGATATAACATACCATTGATCACTTTCGTTCACTACAGTACTTTGGTCTTTTCCTTTTTCCATCATACATAAACAGAGTCTTTTTGGAATTATAATATGAACTACCAGTCTTTCCGATATACATACCAGGTAATTATTGCTATCAGCGAGAATATTGATCAAAGAATCTGTTCTTCATACAACTTGCAGACACCTGATAACAATACAGATGTGATGGTATTTTACAGGTAATAAAACAAAATTATAAAAATGGTTCAAATGGCTCTGAGCACTATGGGACTCAACTGCTGAGGTCATAAGTCCCCTAGAACTTAGAAATACTTAAACCTAACTAACCTAAGGACAACACACACATCCATGCCCGAGGCAGGATGCGAACCTGCGACCGTAGCGGTCGCGCGGTTCCAGACTGTAGCGCCAGAACCGCTCGGCCACCAGCGGCCGGCAACAAAATTATATCTATAAAAAAAAGGGTAACAAAAATTTTAAGTTCTTAAGGTACAATACAGCTCATGAAAACAAAATGAAGTTTCAACGTAGCATAAAAAATTCGAACTTAACGGATGACAATAATAGATGAACCTTACGAAGGAAAGTACGGAAAGAGACACTTCGGAAATTTTACAGAACTCTGTCATTTCCTGTTGTAATGACTGGAAACAGAACCTGGATAGATACACTAAGAATCCAGCGTGTGGAAATGAGATTTCTTAGACATTTAACAGTGTGCACAAGATCGAAAGAGGAACACAGAAACATGAACAGAATTAGGATTAACGCAAGTGAAAAAAACTAGAAGACTACCGAAGGAAATGGAAAGCAGACATCATCAGGATGGAGGGCGACAAATTACCAATCAATGATAGACAAATATATACAGATACAAACCGACAGGACGAAGAAACGCCATGAAAACCAGATGGAAGAACTTAAACTCAGTTCTATAAGTAGGTGTAACAGGCGAAGCCTAACAGGTGCAGAAGAAGAAGAAGATGATGATGAAGATCGTGTTTTTCCTTCACTCCCAAGGTATCCATCCCTGAATATGTAGGCATCTTTTTAATTTTCTGATGACAGCGAGGGGACGTTTGGAGAATACGCAATGCCCCATACGCATTGCTCCTCTAGGCAAGATTGTCTTCTTCTTCTTTTATGTTTTCTGTATTAGGCCAAATGTGACCTACTCCCTTTTTTTATCGGTCTGCCAGGATCTCTTTTCCTTTTCGGTTTAAAGTTCTTTATATGACTTGGTAGGCTCCTTAAACCTAATCGTTGTAGATGTTCGTTCACTCCATTTCTGTTTTCATACAGTTTTTCTTTCACACTCTAAATTTTCAACTCCTTTCGAATATCTTCATTTCGTATTTTATCTGTCTCTGTACATCCACTCACTGCTCAAAGAAATCTCATGTCTACTTCTTGTCATTATTTTTACTGTCTTTTACTCACTACCGACGATTAGTTTCCATATGATGGGGTTGGCAATTCAACGCTTTATAAAATTTCAGTCTTTTTTATTTCCGTATTGCTCAACTTGATCTGAATACTTGTATTCATACGATATTTTACGTGCAAGATAGTTGAAATAATTTACCTTTTCTGATGTGTTTACGTCAACTATTTAGTTCTCATTGAAAACTCTATGCAAAAAGGTATTGACTTTGATTTAGAACAAGATATTTTCATATTATATTCTTTACATATCTTATTTAGTTCACAGATTCTTCCTAATGAAGATTATTTAGCATTTTATTCCTTCGATCTGTTATGAAGTGTAAGGTGTGTATCTACACGTATTCCGTGTGCGTGGGTGTGACGAGCTCTTGTACAGTACGGTGTTTGTGTTGTGGCTGGCTGCAAGGAAGACGCTGAAATCCAGAACGGGCATACAGCCTACTCCTCTCGAATAGTATCAAGAAGCCGGCCGCGGTGGTCTAGCGGTTCTGGCGCTGCAGTCCGGAACCGCGGGACTGCTACGGTCGCAGGTTCGAATCCTGCCTCGGGCATGGATGTGTGTGATGTCCTTAGGTTAGTTAGGTTTAAGTAGTTCTACGTTATAGGGCACTGATGACCTCAAAATGGTTCAAATGGCTCTGAGCACTATGGGACTCAACATCTTAGGTCATAAGTCCCCTAGAACTTAGAACTACTTAAAACTAACTAACCTAAGGACATCACACACACCCATGCCCGAGGCAGGATTCGAACCTGCGACCGTAGCAGTCCCGCGGTTCCGGACTGCAGCGCCAGAACCGCTAGACCACCGCGGCCGGCTGATGACCTCAGAAGTTAAGTCCCATAGTGCTCAGAGCCAATTGAACCAAGTATCAAGAGGGCCGCCGAACGTAGCGTCCCCGTTTGACTGACGTATCACCATCAACAGTGTAGCATGTCCCCATGACGTTACAGGTTTGGATTTTAACCCAGGATATTGACGCAACCACTGGTGACCAGGCCTGCATTAGTGGCTTTGGATACATAGGCGAACAGCTTTTCAGTACACCTATAAATCTTGTGGCTAGGTCGTTCCCAGTAGTATGTCCACTAAAATTTACAGCAATAGCAGCCCTAGGTCGCAAAAAGGAGTCTTTTCATCTAGGTTTCGCCACTGCTATGAGTGCCTTCGAATTGGCCTATAAAATAATTACAAAATGATCTTGTTGTTGTGGTCTTCAGTCCTGAGACTGGTTTGATGCAGCTCTCCATGCTACTCAATCCTGTGCAAGACTCTTCATCTCCCAGTACCTACATCCTTCTGAATCTGCTTAGTGTATTCATCTCTTGGTCTCCCTCTACGATTTTTACCCTCCACGCTGCCCTCCAGTACTAAATTGGTGATCCATTGATGCCTCAGAACATGTCCTACCAACCGATCCCTTCTTCTAGTCAAGTTGTGCCACAAACTTCTCTTCTCCCCAATCCTATTCAATACTTCCTCATTAGTTATGTGATCTACCCAGCTAATCTTCAGCATTCTTCTGTAGCACCACATTTCGAAAGCTTCTATTCTCTTCTTGTCCAAACTATTTATCGTCCATGTTTCACTTCCATACAAGGCTAAACTCCATACAAATACTTTCAGAAAAGACTTCCTGACACTTAAATCTATACTCGATGTTAACAAACTTCTCTTCTTCAGAAACGCTTTCCTTGCCATTGCCAGTCTACATTTTATATCCTCTCTACTTCGACCATCATTAGTTATTTTGCTCCGTTAATAGCAAAACTCCTTTACCACTTTAAGTGTCTCATTTCCTAATCTAATTCCCTCAGCATCACCCGACTTAATTCGACTACATTCCATCACCCTCGTTTTGCTTTTGTTGATGTTCATCTTATATCCTCCTTTCAAGACACTATCCATTCCGTTCAACTGCTCTTCCAAGTCCTTTGCTGTCTCTGACAGAATTACAATGTCATCGGCGAATCTCAAAGTTTTTATTTCTTCTCCATGGATTTTAATACCTACACCGAATTTTTCTTTCGTTTCCTTCACTGCTTGCTCAATATACAGATTGAATAACATCGGGGAGAGACTACAACCCTGTCTCACTCCCTTCCCAACCACTGCTTCCATGTCCCTCGACTGTTATAACTGCCATCTGGTTTCTGTACAAATTGTAAATAGCCTTTCGCTCCCTGTATTTTACCCCTGCCACCTTCAGAATTTGAAAGAGAGTATTCCAGTCAACATTGTCAAAAGCTTTCTCTAAGTCTACAAATGCTAGAAACGTAGGTTTGCCCTTCCTTAATCTAGCTTCTAAGATAAGTCGTAGGGTCAGTATTGCCTCATGTGTTCCAACATTTCTACGGAATCCAAACTGATCTTCCACGAGGTCGGCTTCTACTAGTTTTTCCATTCGTCTGTAAAGAATTCGTGTTAGTATTTTGCAGCTGTGACTTATTAAACTGATAGTTCGGTAATTTTCACTTCTGTCAACACCTGCTTTCTTTGGGATTGGAATTATTATATTCTTCTTGAAGTCTGAGCGTATTTCGCCTGTTTCATACATCGTGCTCACCAGATGGCAGAGTTTTGTCAGGACTGGCTCTCCCAAGGCCGTCAGTAGTTCTAATGGAATGTTGTCTACTCCGGGGGCCTTGTTTCGACTCAGGTCTTTCAGTGCCCTGTCAAACTCTTCACGCAGTATCGTATCTCCCATTTCATCTTCATCTACATCCTCTTCCATTTCCATAATATTGTCCTCAAGTACATCGCCCTTGTATAGACCCTCTATATATTCGTTCCACCTTTCTGCTTTCCCTTCTTTGCTTAGAACTGGGTTTCCATCTGAGCTCTTGACATTCATGCAAGTGGTTCTCTTCTCTCCAAAGGTCTCTTTAATTTGCCTGTAGGCAGTATCTATCTTACCCCTCATGAGATAAGCCTCTACATCCTTACATTTGTCCTCTAGCCATCCCTGCTTAGCGATTTTGCACTTCCTGTCGATCTCATTTTTGAGACGTTTGTATTCCTTTTTGCCCGCTTCATTTACTGCATTTTTATATTTTCTTCTTTCATCAATTAAATTCAATATATCTTCTGTTACCCAAGGATTTCTACTAGCCTTCGTCTTTTTACCTACTTGATCCTATGCTGCCTTCACTACTACATCCCTCAGAGCTACCCATTCTTCTTCTACTGTATTTCTTTCCCCCATTCCTGTCAATTGTTCCCTTATGCGCTCCCTGAAACTCTGTACAACCTCTGGTTTAGTCAGTTTATCCAGGTCCCGTCTCCTAAAATTCCCACAAAATTATAGGAAAGAAAAAATTTTAAGTGTAAGTACTAGCTAGTGGTACAGAAAAGAAACAGTACTAACAAGTCACGTATTAAACTAAATATCATGCGATACAGCTTTAGTCACAAAATTTTTGAAACGGAAAACATAAAAGGCAAGCCACTATGGGCTGTTCACATGCGTCGAACTACGGTAGCATCAGACTGTTGCTCCCGCGTTAGCATTTGCGGACAGGTGAACGTTACACCAGTAGTGTCATCTAGTAGCCGCGGATACAAACAGGCTACTTAACATTAAAAATGTAGACAGATGAATGTTACGATGAACATTATTTTGTACATGAAGTAAAAGGCAATAAATCTATCTGACAGTAGCAGACACGGTAGCAACTTGTCTACATAAGAGCTTATATAGTTTAACGGCTGAAAACGCCATTATAGAAACATAAAAGGAGCAGACTAACTCACCGATCAGCAAAGGATGGTATAACATGAAATGCAGTTAATATAAAATACTTAAAAAACAAAAAATTATGAGTCGACTTCGACAGAAAAAATAAGTCGGTAACTGCACGAGGGAAAACGAAATCAGATATCAAGTAACGGCTTTATACCGTTGAAGAAACTTTTATTACGTAATTGTAGCTGCTCATTAAGAATGAGACCATCATTACGAGAAAGATGTTTAAATATTTCTAGTTCTTCGAGAATATTTAATCTACGGCCTTTCTTCTTAGTGTGCAAAATGTCGTTATCGTGAACAGCTTTGGGTGCGTGGGTGCGTGTGATCGGCAAAAGACGAATTTTGGGTGGTAGTGCCAATTTTACTTAAAAGATGTTCTTTGTATTTGATTGTAAAGGCACGTCCTGTTATCCTATGTAGTAAGAAGAGCATATGTTGCAAAAGATCTTATAGACACCAGAGATTTTCAAATGGGAATAGGTCGACTTTAAAATATGAATAAATATTTTTTCAAAGTATTGTTGGTAGCAAAGGTAACATTACAGTTGTATTTATTACGAAGAAGGCGTTGGATGTAATAGGAGACGGCCCCAAGAGAGGCATACAAAAGAATTTCTTTTGGTTGGACTCAAATGATGGAGGTGACGAGTTTTGTGACGGCCTTCGTAGCGACAACACTTCGCTGTAGAAACGGCCTACGAAGTCACCGCCACACTTTTAATAGCGGGCCGACCGGTCCGCTGGAACAGTGAACAGAAAGATGAAAACCCAAACACTCGGATTAAATGAACATGGTCTACAGAAATCTGTCTAGTTCGAGTCGGAGCGGCTTGGTCAGCGTCGGCTGACGACAAACAACAACTCTGCTGCGATGAACACACAACTGACTAGCAGGTACACAATTCGGTGGCGAGTATACAACTGAGCGGCGAATCCAGAACTGTCCTAGCGCTCGCGACTCCAGCGCTTAAGAAGCCAGAAGCCAGCGGTGGCGCGCGCAGACTTGCGGCGATTTCCTGTATCGCTGGCGCTGCTTATGCGGACGGCGTCCGGACTTTGATGCTGCCAACCTTTTTGGCAGCGGGCTCGATTGGCATTACTGGCTAGGATATAACAACGAGCGTAGTAACTCTTTTAACAGTTTTCTTTTTAAGAATGTTGTCAACCATGGCAGGTTCGTATCCGTTATTAACTGCTATCGTTTTGATCAAATTAATTTCTTTCTCCAATTTTTCTTTCGAGAGTGGAATAGAAGTAGGTCTGTGAATAGCAGATTGAAAGAAAGCGTTTTTATGAGATTGAGGGTGCATGGAAGAAGCAGGTACGATCTGATCGGTATATGTTTCTTAAGGAGATTTTTTTTTTCTTATACTGTTAGCGTCAAGTGAAAAAAGTTCAATTGGCGGGTCTCGTTCTCGAGTTCACTGGTGAGGAATATTTTCTCGTGAAATTCATTATAGAGACTGAAAATACGGTCAGTGCCATCAACAGATCCTTTACAGATGACTAACATATCATCGAGATATCTGAAATACGAGAGAATGCCCAGGGCTGTAGCTGAGAAGCAGTTGAAGACCTTTTATTCCCGAAAGTTGATGAAAATGTCAGAAAGCATACCAGCCAACGGATTTCTCATAGTGATACCATCTGATTGCTGATACAATTGTTCATTAAATTCAGAGTCGTTGTATTTGACTACAATTGTGATTAGACTCATGAAGACAGTGATTTGTTCATCTGAAATGACTCAATTTTTTTTCCTACGATCATAAACGTTTCTTGCACGGGAACGTTTGTATAAAGATTTTTGATGTCTAGTGAAAACGTATCTGCGGTGTGCGGGGAGGCTTCATCTTGCTGAAATGTAAGCTCACGATGACTTCCCACGAAGGTCAACAAAACGGGGTGTAGAATGTCGTCCACGTAGCGCTGTGCTGTAAGTGTGCTGCGGATACCACCCAAAGGGGTCCTGCTATGAAAGGAATGGCATCATCACTCCTGGTTGTCAGGCGAAAGTAAGGCAGCATCCAGCTGCTGTCCGGGGTTTCTCCAGAAACATCTTCGGCCTGTGCTCTTATTGACTGGAGTAGAATCGTCTTCAGTGACGAGTCCCGCCTCTAACTGAGCCTCGAGGACCAGCGAAGACGTGGCTGGAGATGCCCTGGACAACGACGGGTTACCAGTCCGACTGCACCCACCATACGGGCCTACACCGGGGGCTAATGGTCTGGAGTGCCATTTCTTTTCAAAGCAGAACGGATTTGGCTTTCAGCTGCGGCAGCCTTACAGCACAGCGACACCAAATCTCTTTCCAGTTGAGAACGTATGGAGAATTACAGGAAGGACCATCCAGTCAGTTCGGAATTTTGACGATCCAAAGCGGCAGTATAATAAAATTTGGCACGATGTCACCTAGAAGGGCATCTAACAACTCAATGAATCGAAACTTCCTGGCCGATTAAAACTGTGTCCCGGACCGAGACTCGAGCTCGGGACCTCTGCCTTCCGCGGGCAAGTACTCTACCAACTGAGCTACCCAAGCACGACTCACGCCCCGTCCTCACAGCTTTATTTCTGCCAGTACCTCGTTTCCTACCTTCCAAACTTTTCAGAAGCTCACCTGCGAACCTTGCAGAAGAAGCACTCCTGAAAGAAAGGATACTGCGGAGACATGGCTTATCCACAGCCTGTGAGGACGGGGCGTGAGTCGTGCTTGGGTAGCTCAATTGGTAGCTCAGTTGGTAGAGCTCTTGCCAACGAAAGGCAAAGGTCCCGAGTTCGAGTCTCGGTCCGGCACACAGTTTTAATCTGCCAGGAAGTTTCATATCAGGGCACAGTCCGCTGCGGAGTGAAAATCTCATTCTGGAAACTCTATGAATCAATGATAAGCCGAATAGCTGCTTCGTGGGGACCAGATGTGGCTCAAAGTGTTACTGACTTGCTCAATTTATAAAGCTCTTTCTTTTGAATTAATTATGCAGTGCCTCTGAAATTCTAATTATTTGTGTTTCAGCACATGTACGGTGTGGGGAAAATAAAAATGGCCCAGACGAGTGGATATGAATGGACATTAAGGTATGCACACAACCACAGCATTAAGGGAGGAGGAAAACACCTACAGTAGCTTCCAGCTGAATGGAGCAACTGCCCATATAGCCGGCCGGACCTTGGAGCACATTTACACAATCTTTACGCCTGACAGAGTTGTTAGCAGAGGTCAGTCTAGTCGCGGCCCTAGCTGTCCCCCCGGGTCACCTGATCTGTCAATGTGGGATTACTTTGTGTTGAAAGACCTCAAGTCTAACAAGTACTGTAACAACCCTAATAGTCTTCAAGAACTGCAACAGACTATTCCGCCTGAGACTGTAGCAATTTCAGCAGTCCAGCTTCGATTCGCCTTCAGCAACTTGCTGATCAGAGCCCAAACCTGTCAAAAGATGAATAGTGGTCCCTTTCAACACCTGCTGTAGTGAGGTTACTGATGTATTTCCTCTCCTCTGCTGTCTTTCTTTGTATCCTGGAACGCTGTTCCCTGGGCCTCTTTCATTTGCTCCACCCTGTACATCACATCTATTGATTTCCGTCCCATTCGGATAACTGCTCCGTGGTGTATTGTTTTGTTTGTCACAAATTGACATTCTATTCTACACGTAGATAGTATCTGTTCCCCAAGGAGCAGATATAGTTGATGACCGTGCAGCTTCTCTAGAATGAAATGATAATTAATCGAAACCCTCAGCTGCTGACAGGTGTTGTTGATATACATCGATGGGGACAGCTGGAAATGTGTGCCCCGACCGGGACTCGAACACGAGATCTCCCGCTTACATGGCAGACGCTGTATCCATCTGAGCCACCGAGGGCACAGAGGATAGCGCGACTGCAGGGACTTGCCCTTCTTGTGCGAATGCACACACTACGCCCAAACTCTTACGGGACTTGGTAGATTAATCTTCTATGAGTAATGAGTATGATTGGCAAACATCTATTAGGTGCACTACGAATGTAGTGGTGTGGATGGCTCAGATGGATAGAGCGTCTACCATGCAAGCAGGAGATCCTGGGTTCCAGTCCCGGTCGGGGCACACACTTTCAACACGTCCCCAATGAAGTATATCAACGTCTGTTTGCAGCTAGGGTATCCATTTAATTATCATTTTATTGTAGCGAAAGCTGCATGGTCATCAACGGTAACTGTTCTTTCGGGAACAGACACTACCTTCATATACATTCAGAAAAATATCAACGAAGTGTCAGTTGCTATCATACGAGTGTATATGCTGCAGCACTTATTGTTCGATTAAATTACTTGACCTCTGTGTGACTGCAGCAAGAAATGTTCAGTTATGGCCAAAGTTTCTCTTAAATTTTTTCTCATGTATGTAGACACAGAATCTCATACTACAGTCCGCCTGCTTAGCTGGATGGTATCGTGCTTGCCTCCAATGCAAGCAGGCCCGGGTTGGAGATTTTCTCCGCTCATGGACTGGGTGTTGTGTTGTCCTCATCAACATTTCATCATCATCACCGGCGCCCAAGTCACCAAATGTGGCGTCGAATGAAATAGGACTTGAACTTCGCGGCCGAACCTCGAACGGGGCCTCCCGGCCAACGATGCCATACGTTCATTTCCATTTCATACTTGAAAAATGACCATAAGGTCGAATTTGCAGTAGTGGTGACACAAATTAAAACGATAGGCAGAGGCGAAATTGTTTTTCTTTATACAGCTCTGTAATCTTTCCAAACCTTTTCAAGAAATGGTCATGCCGCTGTACTACAAGCAAAGCTTTCACTTTTGGGTGCATGATTAAGTCTCATCTAGTCTTTAACACTACTGGAGATAAACAGTGTACATTTGTGATTGATTTCCGCACGTACGTCACATCACACACGAGATATATTGTAATATTTTGTAATAACGTTAGCTTTAGTAACAATGTTCATTTAGAAAGGTTTTTAACTTTTGCAAGGTTCAGGGAAAGTGTTGTAGGTTACTGACAACCTACAACTGGCGTATCTCAATTTGTAGCGGATATTTCCTGTGCCTGATTAGCACGGTTACGTTTTATCACTTGCCTGATCGGAGAGACAACAACTGCTGTTTTTTCTTTACGTGATACAATATTAATAAAACATGATTCCTTTTCTGTGGCAATGCAGCCAGCGGAGTGAGATGTATAACGGCCAAACGTTTTTAATATGGCTATGCGTTACAACAAAATATTTTGTAACAAAACTTCTCACCACTGTTCCGTTTCCTCCTGTGTTGTCTGTTAATGTTAATTGATTTCTAGCTGCCGTTTAATTATAAGACAAGAATAAAGAAAACCTTCTTTGGATTTTTTTGTGCTTGCGCAAAACAGGAAAACAGGACGTGGAAACATACGACGTGAATTTCAAAACGCAGTTTCCTCCGAAAACTTTACTTTCTTTTTCACAAGATCCTCGCTACTAGGTACTGATGAGAAAAGTTGTTGGAAATAAAAAAAAATCACTAACCTTACCTAACTTGTTTGGATTCACTGCTACCTTATGGTACAACGGCGTACTTTATGCGTTGAGTCCAGAGAGCTAGTTCATCTTTAATTCACACACTTAATACGGACGTCGTTTTAATTAAGGATATGTATGTAGAACTTTACTCGCTCTTGCAGTAATTCAGATTTCCCAAAACCCGGGTACAGGAAACAAGAGATAAAGCAAATTAACATTCGTATCTCGTACTTTTAATAAAAGGATTCTCAAATTGCATGGCCTGCTTGCTTGTTGCATACAGTAAATCTTGTAATGCCTCTATGACAACCACATACTAGTGAAACCTTTTTAAACATAATACGGAAAAATATTACAAAAAGTAATGGCTGAAAATAAAAAAAAGGCTGTATCTGTTTCAGCCTTGGCTCTTCTGCTGTTAATTAACGCTTCAAAATTATTCGACTGACCATGTGGTAACTTTTAAATGCTATGTTATGGTACTAGTATCACTTATATCTGCAATACCATATCGACGTTTTCTTTATGTCCAATTGTGTGAGTGGTTTCTTTCGACCCACCACAATATTACTCAATATGCAGTCTCTTCTCAGAGTAGCATTTACACCCAACCTCCTCAGTCATTTCTTGCGCATTTTCTAACCTCTGTTTTGCTTACAATTTTTGCCCTCAACGGCTCCGCCTATTCTTGATGTTTTAATAGGTGTCCTATGGTACTGCACCTTCTTATAACTAGTGTATTCGCTGCGCGGGATTAGCCGAGCGGTCTAGGGCGCTGCAGTCATGGACTGTGCGGCTGGTCCCGGCGGAGGTTCGAGTCCTCCCTCGAGCATGGGTGTGTGTGTTTGTCCTTAGGATAATCTAGGTTAAGCAGTGTGTAAGCTTAGGGACTGATGACCTTAGCAGTTAAGTCCATAAGATTCCACACGGACACAACTAGTGTATTCACTAAATTCTTCTCCTTGCCGATACTGCGGAGATTTCTTTTCTTATCGATCAGCTTAATTTTAAACATCCATAGCACCACATCTCAAACGATTCGATTCTCCAGTTTTCCAGTCTTCCCGCAATCTGTGATTCATCCCATGCACTGCTGTCCTTCAAACATGCGTTCTGAGAAATTTCTTTCTTAAATTCTAACTTATGTTTAATACTGGTAGACACCTTTTACTATGGAATATACTCTCTGCCCATACTGTTCTGCTCTCTGCCCATACTGTTCTGCTTCGTTATGTCTTCCTTGTATTGCACGTCCTGAAATATCTGCTTCTAAGGTAGCAGAACACCTTTACTTTGTCCACAGCATGATCATAATTTGGGTTCTAAGTTTCTGTCGAATCTCTTTACAATTGCTCCTTCGTAACTTCATCATTCTTTGGAATACTCTCAACAAATACTTTATGCTCAGCAGACTGCTCATCCCACTTGACAGCTCCCATTAACTCTTCCGGTTTTGCCGAGAACATTGTCACTGATAACCTTTGAGTTTTAATAGCACTCTGAAGAATTTCCTTCATTGCGTCTTCAGTATTGAGAAAGAAAACATCCTTTCTTTACACCCTTATTAATGCGAACGCTTCTCCCTTCGCCTGTCAGTCTTATCGTCCCCTTTCAGTTGTAATTATTGCACGTTATACGCATTTCTCTAAAGCGTATACTTATTGTTCTGAATATTTCAAACATTTAGCATCATTTTACATCGTCGACCGATTTTCCTGACTCGACAATTATTTTGAAAGTATCTTGACTTACTTAAATCTTGTCTTCTTTATCAAGGGCAACTTGAACTCCAACACGTCGTTAACGGTATAAAATCGACACAGCTTATTTCGAGGGGACAGTCCAAGAGAGTGCCATAGAGCCGTTGACTGTCTACAATATGCAGACATCAACAGTAGTTTTGCATCACCATTTCGTAAATCGTGACACATAAATCAATAATTGGCTCTGGGCGTCAGTACATATCCATTTGCAATGTGTCCAGATCGTCAACTCAAAAAAAGGAAAACAAATAAATAAATTCTGTAATGACAAAATCGTCTGACTTGCCTTGGGGTGGTATTCGGCAACACTCCGGAGCAACGTCAATATGTGATGGAATGTCCTCTGCTTCGGATTCCGGCTTGAATCCGTCGTGGCATAACATCGACGAGATCATCAAGCTAGTAGTGGTCCAAATTGGCACACTCTTCAGTGGCGATTCTGAGTATGTTGCCAAGGTCCAAAAGCAATCCGTTCCAATTAACCCCATACATGTTCGATTGAGCTCATAGCCGAGGAACAAGCAGGTCACTCAGTTTTGGTGATCCTAGTATGCTGAAGGAAAGTGTTCTCGGGAACAGCAGAAAGAACAAGCGTTGTATCATGAAACTGTCACCAAAATATAGGCGATACGATCCAAATACTGACTGGAGAATCTCGTCGGTGTACTGCAGAGCAGTGATACTGCCACCAACAACCCCGAGAGCTGTACGGTGGCCCCACGTAATGCCACCGCAGATCATCATTTATTACCATCTTCCCGTCCGCCCCAGTAGCTGAGTGGTCAGCGTGTCGGATTGCCGACCTCTGGGCCCGGGTTCGATTCCCGGCTGGGTCGGAGATTTTCTCCGCTCAGGGACTGGGTGTTGTGTTGTGTTCATCATCATTTCATCCCCATCCGGCGTGCAGGTCGCCCAATGTGGCGCCGAATGTAATAAGACCTGCGATATGGCGGCCGGACCTGCCCCGCGAGGGGCCTCCCGGCCAATGACGCCAAACGCTCATCATCATCATCACCATCTTCCTGCACAAGTGGGACACAGTGCTGGAGACGTTACATATAACTGGATTGTCTCCACACACGTTGCCTGCGAGTGTAAGGGTTTACATAGATCAGACTTTCGTCAATAAACAACACCCGACGCCAATCCTGGGGCATAATTGATGCTTGATTTTGCGCCCACCATGACGACGGGGTGTAGGACTTACGCTCGACCTGTTCGTCGGGAATGGAGACTCGCATTATGCAATCATCTGCTAACAGTGTGATGCAATACATGACGTCATATAGCCTCCTAGAATGCCGAATTCAGCACTGAGCCCACGGTTCCTTTGTCTCAAGAATCGCAGGTGTCGATCATCCTGTGCACCTGTCGATCAGGGATCCCCCGAACGGTGCAAGTTCTAAACACTACTGTCAACTGAAACCGATCTACATCTACTTCTGTAGGCGCCCTAATTTCTCGAACCTTGTTTTCGTGGTCTGTACGCGCAATGTATGTTGGAGGCAGTAGAATCGTTTAACAGTTAGTTTCAAATGCCAGTTCCCTAAATTTTCTCAGTAACGTTTATCGAAAAGAAAATCGCATTCCCTCCATGGACTCCCATTTGAGTTCCCGAAGCATCTCCGTAACACTTAACGCATTGTACGGACCTACCGCTAACAAATCTAGCAGCCTGCCTCTGAACTACTTCGATGTCTTCCTTCAATCCGACCTGGTACGGATCCCAGACACTGGAGCAGTACTCAAGAATAGGTTGCACCAGCTTCCTACATGCAGCCTCCATTACATGTGAACCGCTTCCAAGATGCTACTCCAGGCGGGTGAAAAATTAATGTGCGCAACGGAAAATAATGAACGCTTGGAAGGTTGGAGACGAAGTACTGGCAGAAGCAAAACTGTGAGGACGGGGACTGAGCCGTGCTTGCGTAGCTCAGATGGTAGAGTACTTGCCCGCGGAAGGCAAAAGTCCCGAGTTCGAGTCTCGGTCCGGCAAACAGTTTTAATCTGCCAGGAAGTTTCATATCAGCGCACACTCCGCAGCAGAGTGAAAATCTCATTCTGGAACGCTAAAATGATGATTTGGCCCTGTCCGACTATTCCCCTGAAGTAGATCTTAGGATCTCTTAATGCTCTTTAACATGTAAATTACAACCTAAACATAAATGAATGATTAAGGCAACTAATACTTCTAAATGACAAACGTTGTTTCTTATTATACATTTATTGTGGATTAAAGAACAACCCTTTATTACAAAAGTCCTTATTTCGTAACTAAAATTTCTGATCAATTGCCCAACTCTGCCCCTTTTTATGGCCACGCGACCTAACATAAATAACGCGAAACGCCGGCCGCGGTGGTCTCGCGGTTCTAGGCGCGCAGTCCGGAACCGTGCGACTGCTACGGTCGCAGGTTCGAATCCTGCCTCCGGCATGGATGTGTGTGGTGTCCTTAGGTTAGTTAGGTTTAAGTAGTTCTAATTTCTAGGGGACTTATGACCACAGCAGTTGAGTCCCATAGTGCTCAGAGCCATTTAACAGGAAACGACTGACATCATCTACGTACCATACACTAGAAGACACCACTTTCAAAGATGATGTACGGTGGTGTGGAACGTCAGTGGAAATAAACTAGCGTGATCGCAGCTGTTTAGCTTTATAGCCCTAATAAGCCGAATCAATTAGCAATATCACCCTATGCACTTCGTCCGGTTAGTCGGAGTGATGGTTCTCGTATACGTCTGCGTCGATGGAAGATGGGTTCAAATGGTTCAAATGGCTCTGAACACTATGGGACTTAACATCCATGGTCATCAGTCCCCTAGAACTTAGAACTACTTAAACCTAACTAACCTAAGGACATCACACAACACCCAGTCATCACGAGGCAGAGAAAATCCCTGACCCCGTCGGGAATCGAACCTGGGCGTGGGAAGCGAGTCGATGGAAGAACTTCAGCCACAAAATAAAACTCTTTCAAACACTAGAACGGCAGAAGGTGGTCCTCTGACCAATATACTCTAATACTGTCTCTATGTTCTGCAGACGAGAAACGCGAACTCCCAGCCACAAGGACGGAGTTCAAATAACGTCTCAACGTAGGTATAGGCAGAAGAAGTGCTCTGAACGCTGCGTACTCAACAACGACTTCCAACCCGGAGGTGAAGTCCAGAATGGCATAGGTTCGCAACAGTACAGTGCCTAACCGTTCTAACTATAAACTCTCCTGAGAGCAAAGACAGCAAGTCCGCCTGTACCAACAAAGCTGATACTGAGCGACCGTCACACACGGGCGCTCAAAAAGGAAAGATCCCTTCCTCTCCACCGCTGGCTTCCCAGCAAGACTCGACTCCCCTCCCTGGCAACTGCAGAAGGCGAATCATATTCTCGAAACCCCGGAATATTCTCCCTCTCTACAGATTCTTCCGAACGCCGAACAACCATAGTTTAGTCTTTTGTCGTCCAGTGCGGAAAGTTTGCGAGGGAATACCTGTACTCGTACAACGGTACGCTTCTGAATAAAAATCCTTGGAAATATGCCAGCCTGCGTGATTTCTGAGGTGACGCTTCTTCGTTCCTCTCAGCTGCGTCCAAGATTTGCAGAGTTCCTGGTTATCCTTCCGGTCGCGCTACAGTACCGGTAGGCTGCGACTCTATAGTGCTCCAGCGGTCAGGTGCCCCAACGTCCGTCTTGCTACTTCCTGTGTTTAAGCAGGACCAACACACCTGCGCGGGCCTTCCACCCAGGGCTTGAGTTCCGCCTGCCATTTCATCTCCACTGGCGTTCCAACCTCTACTAGTATAGGAAGTCATTCATTACGCCGTCTTGATAACAAACACACTCCGTCACCTTTCATGCAAAAGCGTTAACAATTATTTACAAGGCGTACGTGACAATGTCAGTCTCTAACTATTAATGTATACGATGTATAATCTATCAAATGATATCCAATTGTGGTTGTAGATCATGGCAAAGTATGTAGATGAGTGCTCGTAAGGTGCGAAATTATATCCACCTTACATGCTCATTCCTAAAATTCTTTCAGTAAATCAAAATCGACCATTCGCCTTCCCTACAAAAGCTCTCGCATGCTCCTTCCATTTCATATCACTTTGCGACGTTACCCACAGATACTAACCGTACACTGCAGGACTGTTCTTCCTACTCATCCGCATTAACTTACATTTCTCCAGATTTACAGCTAGCTGCCATTCACCGAACCAACTAGAAATTTTGTCTAAGTCGCCTTGTACCTTCCTACAGTCACTCAACTTCAACGCCTTTCCGTACACCACAGCACCATAAGCAAGCAACCGCAAATTGCTGCCCACCGTGACAGCCAAATCTGTTATGTATACAGAGGACAACACCGGTCGTACCACACGTCCCTGCTGCAATCGATTCCATATCTGAAACCCATCGAGCAGTTTCCCTGGCTGACAAGTCTTCTGGGCGCATGTAACGCGATTGTGCTATCATCGGCCGCCATTGTCCTTGCTGGTACGGTAGACGTTCAGTCTACCGTTTCATTACTGGTTCTTTACTTTGAACTTGAAGGCTGCAATCCATTCGAGCGCAGCGCTGCACCCGCAGGTTGCGCTCATGTTAACTGAGTCAGGGGTGACCTTCCGATCGGTACAGAAACAGTCGCAATAACAACACACCTGCACGACATATCCCGGTGATGCAACAGTTCTTTGATGTGTGTATGTGAATGAGCTAGTCCATAACGTAGGAAACTCTATAAAATTTTACAAGGACAGTTTCTGTTTTATGTAAGACGTTTGCCCCGTAAGGGGCCTCCCGGGCAATGACTGCAAACGCTCATTTCCATTTTCCATGTAAGAAGTTTGCAATGCCAAAGTCGGTAGTGAAATACAGGAAGTCTTGCAGTGGATATATGATTACTGTAGTGGATGATGATTTTTGGATTGTGGGGCGTTCAACTGCGCGGTTATCGGCGCCCGTACAAATTCCCAACCTTTACTCAGCCAGCCGGCCGAAGTGGCCGTGCGGTTAAAGGCGCTGCAGTCTGGAACCGCAAGACCGCTACGGTCGCAGGTTCGAATCCTGCCTCGGGCATGGATGTTTGTGATGTCCTTAGGTTAGTTAGGTTTAACTAGTTCTAAGTTCTAGGGGACTAATGACCTCAGCAGTTGAGTCCCGCCGGCCGCGGTGGTCTAGCGGTTCTAGACGCTCAGTCCGGAACCGCGCGACTGCTACGGTCGCAGGTTCGAATCCTGCCTCGGGCATGGATGTGTGTGATGTCCTTAGGTTAGTTAGGTTTAAGTAGTTCTAAGTTCTAGGGGACTGATGACCACAGATGTTAAGTCCCATAGTGCTCAGAACCATTTGAACCATTTTTAGTTGAGTCCCATAGTGCTCAGAGCCATTTGAACCATTTTTTACTCAGCCCAATTTCGCCACTCTCATGAGTGATGATGAAATGACGATGAAAGACACACAACACCCACTCATCTCGAGGAAGGTGAAAAGCCCTGACCCCGCCGGGAATCGAACCAGGGACCCCGTGCTCGGGAAGCAAGAACTCGACCGCGAGACCACGAGCTGCGGACTGATTACTATAGTGCAGGGAGTGGAGTGGAGTGGAGCATCATTTGGTTTAAACAGCCGAGGAGGTCCATTACTTTTCAATTTTGCAGAACAGTAACAAATGCAAAATATCGAGCGTTATCTGTCTGCAGAGCCAACTAAAGCAGAATGATTACATGCAGATGCTAAGAGGAGATACAGTGCAAGAATATTAGAGAAATAAAATTCATCAGCGCAGTAAGTGCCTTACAGAACACTCATTCAATACATTATTGACTACTTTTCATCAGGACTGCGTCCCTTATAATGTCGGATTAATGAAGAGGTAGACAATATTCAACAAACAGTGGTGCATTTCGTTACAGGCACGTCTGGTAGCGCGACTGCAGTACGAAGATGTTCGACAAACTGCAGTGGCAGATGTTACATGTGAGGCGTTGGGTGTCACGGAAGGATTACTCTTGAAATTACTAGAGCGTGCTTCCTAGAAGAGTCGAGCAACGTGCTCGTTCCTCCCAGATACGTCTCGTGAAAGGACCACACCTGGTAATTCTGAGAAATTAGAGCTCATGTATAGGATTCCCGATTGACGTTTCTCCCATGCGCCATTAGCGAATGGAACAGGGAGGGGGAAAACTGGTGCTGGAAGCAGAAATACAATCTGCTGCACTCCGTGAGGCGGCTTGCAGAACATACGTGTAAGTGTAGTGTTCCTCACGCTATATTAAGTTCCTAATGTGACGCAGAGGTTATGACTCTGCAGTTATTGATAAATAACATTCGGGAGCAGATGGCGGGACGTCCTGGTTTAGGTTTTACATTGTATGAGAAACACGAGAGATGCAGAAAATTATTACCACTATTTAAATTCAAATTGTAAATAACTGGTTATTTTTTATATTTTAAATGTAAATGCAAATGGTTTTAAGTAAACGTATTTAGATAAAGAATGCAAAACACGCATTTTTAAAATGTCTTTATTGAAATAAAATACCTGTAGTTAGTGAACATTTTACCTGCCATTTGTTTCAATGATTTTAATACCAATAATTGTTGAAATATTTCATCTTTCATGTTACGCCTTTGAGGCCTCATTCTCATCAAACCAAAGAAAAATAGTCTTTCAACAGGACCAGAACCAGGCAAACGGAATAAATATAAGTAATTTTTTTATAGTTGCATATCTGTTCAAGGAATCCAAACTATTGTTATTCTCTTTCAAATACTGTAGTGTTGACAACATCACTCGTGGCGGAAAAATCAGTCCTCAACAAACATATAATAAGATCCAATATTTTCTTTTTATCAGTAAACTGCAAGTTCTGCCCATCTTCTACTTCTTGTTTCATCGCCCACACTTCAAAAGTAAACAGTTCTTTTACGTATTTTCTGCCAGCCTTCCGTACACATTTCATTTTGGAAAAAGGATACGATATAGACGCTAATATGCCATACTTTTTTCCTGGTTACACTAATTTATAAAATCTTCCAAAATGCCTATGAAGACTCAATAACTTCTTCTCCACACCGCGGTACGTGGGATTATCCATTTGCAATCTGCCTAGTATTCTCTACATTCTCATTAGTTCTGGCAGAAAACATCAATGCAGGTACTTTAGAAAGGGAACAAAGTTGTAATACCGCCAGTAATAGGTTTACAGCAGCTTAAAAATTCATTAAGAAATTATAATTCAGCTTCTTTAAGAGCTGCTAATCGGCGTATCCTTAAAGGGGTCGTCAAACTTCGGCCCGCGGTCTATAACGGATCCTTTACTTTGGGATAAATTTTATTTATTTTTTGTTAGATGTCTTCGTTAAATAGCTGAATAAATTGTAATTAGGAATAATTTAATTCAGCAGAGTAGAAAAGATAAAGTCAAAGAGATGTTCATTGGGCGGACATTGTCGTAATGTAACGTCATTGCGTTGTGTGGTTGTTAAAACAAGTCGTTTGTGTTCCGTTCCGCTGTTCGGTAGTGCGCGTATTTGAAAGGAATTAATTCGGGGACTAGAATAAACTTCCACATAATAGTTACGATTCGATGTTCAGACAAAAGGGGTTAACGTCAGTGTTAATTTGAATTGTGGGCGACAGGATTAGTTTTGACAGATACGTGAAAACGGACGTAACGAAAGTTGTTCGCATATCATCCTTGAACGTGACTTTTTATTTAATTAACGATTGCGGGCTCATTAAAAGCTATTATCTCATGATCAGGATCAATCCCTCTTTCCTCCTAGACAGTGATCATTCATTAACATTTACGTCATAAGAAAAATGATTATTAACAAAAGTGACGTTAAATGACAATTGCGTGTTATTCCGTTAGTGTGGAACCGACGTAATATCTCTGAAATGACATTGATATATAATTTGTGTTAAATACTGAACTGAGATAGGAAGTAAATTGAAATTAGTGAACATTTGATACTGAGACTATAGAAGCAGAAGCGCATAAGGTGTCTCTTCTCTAAAATGGCAAAATAGGTACGAACTTTAACTCAATAGTCGACATTATGTATTGCAAAGACATTAGCATTTCATACATATTTTGACGACGCGCTTTTAAACAAAGGAACGTTGAGTCTCTGTACGAGTAATAAAATTAAATCTAAAAACATAATTAATGACGGCGAACTCAGCTTTAACGAACTGTATTGCGTGTCATCATCGGGAAATAACTGCTCAAAGCTGTTGATATACTTTTCGGGATGTGAGGTCGTGGTCCAAGAACTTTTCTGCTCCTTACGTTTCGTCCAGGCTGCGCTGGACTTCCTCAGAGGCGCTGCTCCGCTGAGTCTTGCCGACTGACTATTCGGGTGTCTGAGAGCGACTTATATATTGTAAGAAAGGGGGGCGTGGTTCAGGTGACACGTGATGAGCAGTGATAATCCATAGCAAAGATAAGGTTGACTATCGATTACCACCTTGTCAAAGATAAAAATTGTTAGCAATTTTGTAGAGCCACTGTCCATATATCGCTAAGTTTCATAGCCTCCTCTTTCCTATTAAAATAGAAAAATCAGCTGTAGCGGAACATGCTCTTCAACCAGGAAACCACCAAGTGAAGTTTTCGGATACCGAAGTTTTATCTACAACGTTAAATTACTATCCACGGCTATATAGAGAAGCTATTGAAATTTATAAACATTACGATAATTTTAATAGGAAAGAGGAGGCTATGAAACTTAGCGATATATGGACAGTGGCTCTACAAAATTGCTAACAATTTTTATCTTTGACAAGGTGGTAATCGATAGTCAACCTTATCTTTGCTATGGATTATCACTGCTCATCACGTGTCACCTGAACCACGCCCCCCTTTCTTACAATATATAAGTCGCTCTCAGACACCCGACCAGTCAGTCGGCAAGACTCAGCGGAGCAGCGCCTCTGAGGAAGTCCAGCGCACCCTGGACGAAACGTAAGGAGCAGAAAAGTTCTTGGACCACGACCTCACATCCCGAAAAGTATATCAACAGCTATGTCATCCGGTCGTGAAAGCCTTCATTCTACAATAACTGCTTAACCCTGGAGATTTGTGTGGTGAAATTAGAAGTCGGGCATATAAAACAAACTTAAAAATCCATTCAAGCTACAGTGGAGTCGGCACAACATGACGTGGGCGAATGCGAACTGAATCAAGTGTTCTTGCGATCCGCTATTCTCATCAGTATGTTATTATGACAAAGGAGGCATGCGGCCATGTTGGAGAATACGTATAATCTGCAAAATGCTGAATGTGTCGCTGGGGGAAAAGTCATTGGTTGAATGCAAAATTACTTTATTAATTATTTATTGGAAAATATATGTAATCTGCAAAATGATGAATAGGTAACCGGGGGAAAAGTCATTGGTTAAATGTAAAATTACTTTATTAATCCAATATTGTACATTTTGGCGTTTGCCAGCATCAACTATCCTTGAAATGCAAGTAACTAATGGACGTAGCAGTGACATGTTGCAGAGGTAACAGCGATGAGCAGATTGATAATTATCATCATGATCATATTAATTTGACAGGTGTACCTCTGTATGCGTCATGGAGCTACTTTTATCCAAACAAGTGTCTCATTAAATGAATGAAAACTACGAAGTGTAAAATAAAAAATACAAGAGAAGTGTTTTGCATTTTACAAGTACAAAATATCTATATTTTATGCATTTCAAGTTAATTAGAAAACCGTTTTTGAAAAGGAAAATATTTCAAATGCAAAAAAAAATGTTATTTTGCACTCCGTATTTGCATTTCAGATACACATATTTCACATAATTCACTTTTCTAACAGAACTGTAATGTATTTTTTAAACCGCGAATTAGAAGGTAATAATTAAACCGGAATGAACATGATTATTTGCCATTTCACAATCTTAACTAAAACGTCTTCAAAAACGTATTGAACGCCGTTCATTAAAAAAGTCCTCCATATAATCTATCTCCCACAGTTTATAATTCGCTAGCGAGGTATCAAGATATTCTACGCAAGCGTCTTGTCTGTTAAAAACAAAGGGGAAAGAGAAAGTCTTTACACAAAAGGTATGTCGTTGCCATCGCTTAAACAAACCAGCCATTTGGCGCTGCATCCTTATGTTTATGCAGGTGTACTTTAGGATTCTATGGTTAATCTTAATTCCCACTAGTTACGCCCAAAAATTGCTTCCCTCTCACACCCCTCTCTGAGTAGACCACTTGAGATTTAAGTTATATTTAATTTACGTTTTGCTTTAAGTTATACACTACTGGAAATGGAAAGAAGAACACACTGACACCGGTGTGTCAGACCCACCATACTTGCTCCGGACACTGCGAGAGGGCTGTACAAGCAATGATCACTCGCACGGCACAGCGGACACACCAGGAACCGCGGTGTTGGCCGTCGAATGGCGCTAGCTGCGCAGCATTTGTGCACCGCCGCCGTCAGTGTCAGCCAGTTTGCCGTGGCATACGGAGCTCCATCGCAGTCTTTAACACTTGTAGCATGCCGCGACAGCGTGGACGTGAACCGTATGTGCAGTTGACGGACTTTGAGCGAGGGCGTATAGTGGGCATGCGGGAGGCCGGGTGGACGTACCGCCGAATTGCTCAACACGTGGGGCGTGAGGTCTCCACAGTACATCGATGTTGTCGCCAGTGGTCGGCGGAAGGTGCACGTGCCCGTCGACCTGGGGCCGGACCGCAGCGACGCACGGATGCACGCCAAGACCGTAGGATCCTACGCAGTGCCGTAGGGGACCACACCGCCACTTCCAAGCAAATTAGGGACACTGTTGCTCCTGGGGTATCGGCGAGGACCATTCGCAACCGTCTCCATGAAGCTGGGCTACGGTCCCGCACACCGTGAGGCCGTCTTCCGCTCACGCCCCAACATCGTGCAGCCCGCCTCCAGTGGTGTCGCGACAGGCGTGAATGGAGGGACGAATGGAGACGTGTCGTCTTCAGCGATGAGAGTCGCTTCTGCCTTGGTGCCAATGATGGTCGTATGCGTGTTTGGCGCCGTGCAGGTGAGCGCCACAATCAGGACTGCATACGACCGAGGCACACTGGGCCAACACCCGGCATCATGGTGTGGGGAGCGATCTCCTACACTGGCCGTACACCACTGGTGATCGTCGAGGGGACACTGAATAGTGCACGGTACATCCAAACCGTCATCGAACCCATCGTTCTACCATTCCTAGACCGGCAAGGGAACTTGCTGTTCCAACAGGACAATGCACGTCCGCATGTATCCCGTGCCACCCAACGTGCTCTAGAAGGTGTAAGTCAACTACCCTGGCCAGCAAGATCTCCGGATCTGTCCCCCATTGAGCATGATTGGGACTGGATGAAGCGTCGTCTCACGCGGTCTGCACGTCCAGCACGAACGCTGGTCCAACTGAGGCGCCAGGTGGAAATGGCATGGCAAGCCGTTCCACAGGACTACATCCAGCATCTCTACGATCGTCTCCATGGGAGAATAGCAGCCTGCATTGCTGCGAAAGGTGGATATACACTGTACTAGTGCCGACATTGTGCATGCTCTGTTGCCTGTGTCTATGTGCATGTGGTTCTGTCAGTGTGATCATGTGATGTATCTGACCCCAGGAATGTGTCAATAAAGTTTCCCCTTCCTGGGACAATGAATTCACGGTGTTCTTATTTCAATTTCCAGGAGTGTATTTATGCAAAATGATGACAAATCTTAATTATCACAATTTATCACCCAAAAAATGACCACCCTCAACACCTGTAGTCTGGGGCTGAGGGTGTTATTCTGTCTTTTAGATTTGACCCCCGTTACAAGTTCCTTCCCCAACGCCCGCACACAACCAACCATACACACACCACTCTTCAGGATATGAACTCAACATTCCTGATGTGTTGCTTGAGGATTTCCCGACAGACTAGATGTAAATATGGTTCTGGGGGGAGACGTCGGACGTCGTTGTGAAAATTCCACAATATTTCTTCGGCGCAACTGACCGACGAACGCAGCTGAAGATGTCGATTAGCTGCACCGACGAAATATTATGGAGTTTTCACAAAGACATCCGAAGTCTCGCCCAAGAACCATGTTACGACATTCGTGATATTCTGTATGTCGATCGGGCAGCACTCCTACAAGTCGAATGCGTAATGTATAAATGGCGTAGTGGGCACCAGTATTATTTGTTACATATGTCGCAAATTCTGCTTATACAGCTGTAGATAGACGTTTACATAGTCTTTGCAACAACTGAATCTTCCATTGCTACTCGTATAGATAAGAAACGGGAACTGATATGCTTTCGGCTATCTAGTTACAGCTACTTTTCAAGGTCTCCAACTGCCACTGTATTTACACTACTGGCCATAAAATTTTTTACTCCACGAGGATCACGCGCTACAGACGCGAAATTTACTGACAGGAAGAAGATGCTGTGATGTGCAAATGATTAGCTTTTCAGAGCATTCACACAAGGTTGGCGCCGGTGGCGACACCTACAACGTGCTGACATGAGGAAAGTTTCCAACCGGTTTCTCATACACAAACAAAAGTCGACCGGCGTTGCCTGGTGAAACGTTGTTGTGATGCCTCGTGAAAGGAGGAGAAATGCGTACCATCACGTTTCCGACTTTGATAAACGTCGGATTGTAGTCTACCGCGATTGCGGTTTATCGCATCGCGACATTGCTGCTCTCTTTGGTCGAGATCCAATGACTATTAGCAGAATATGGAATTGGTGGGTTCAGGAGGGTAATACGGAACGCCGTGCTGGATCCCAACGGCCTCGTATCAGTAGCAGTCGAGATGACAGGCATCTTATCCGCATGGCTGTAACGAATCGTGCAGCCACGTATCGATCCCTGAGTCAACAGATGGGGACGTTTGCAAGAAAACAACCATCTGCACGAACAGTTCGACGACGTTTGCAGCAGCATGGACTATCAGCTCGGAGACCATGGCTGCGGTTACCCTTGACGCTACATCACAGACAGGAGCGCCTGCGATGCTGTACTCAACGACGAACCTGGGTGCACGAATGGCAAAACGTCATTTTTTCAGATGAATCCAGGTTCTGTTTACAGCATCATGATGGTCGCATCCGTGTTTGGCGACATCGCGGTGAACGCACACTGGAAGCGTGTATTCGTCATCGCTGTACTGGCGTATCACCCGGCGTGATGGTATGGGGTGCCATTGGTTACACGTCTCGGTCACCTCTTGTTCGCATTGACGGCACTGTGAAAAGTGAACGTTACATTTCAGATGTGTTACGACCCGTGGCTCTACCCTTCATTCGATCCCTGCGAAACCCTACATTTCAGCAGGATAATCCACGACCACATGTTGTAGGTCCTGCACGGGCGTTTCTGGATACAGAAAATGTTCGACTGTTGTCCTGGCCAGCACATTCTCCAGAACTCTCACCAATTGAAAACGTCTGATCAATGGTGGCCGAGCAACTAGCTCGTCACAATACGCCAGTCACTACTCTTGATGAACTGTGGTATCGTGTTGAAGCTGCATGGGCAGCTGTACACGCCATCCAAGCTCAGTTTGACTCATGCCCAGGCGTATCAAGGCCGTTATTACGGCGAGAGGTGGTTGTTCTGGGTACTGATTTCTCAGGATCTATGCATCCAAATTGCGTGAAAATGTAATCACATGTCAGTTCTAGTATAATATATCTGTCCAATGAATACCCGTTTATCATCTGCATTTCTTCTAGGTGTATCAATTTTAATGGCCAGTAGTGTAAATTATTAACAACTGTCAACACTGCTGAGATAAGGTACGAGGAACTGCAATCATATTAAAACAAACACCAGACTGCAGCCTGACCACTGTACGTCGAAGTTTACCACGCAACCTCCTCGTGCTACACGCCACGGCCACCGTGATGCGCTCCTTACGGGTCTCCGCACAAAACCTATGGTCGCGCCGCAACATCGGCGCATAGCTGTACTACGGCCACTATCAACGCACGTGGACAGACGGCTTTGTAAGTAAGCAACACTCGCGTTGCATTCCCAGAACAATAGGGCCACTGTATTCCAGGAGGTTGTAGACCACTGGAGGGAGGCATCAAGCCATCAGTCTTTTATAACTCATCTGTTAGTCCTCTTGGATATTTCCGGGAACGAGATGTAACTAACAATTCACCACCCCGAAATTTGTTTCCGCAGAAACGTTTTAACACCGCAGCGTCTATAGCATTCGACGTACAAGCTCAGATATAACAATTAGCGCTACCGCCTGATTGTTTAAGATACTGAAGCGCAAGTATTTTTTTCCAGCTGTAACCGGATTTTATATCTTCTTGAAATCCTTCCCCGTATTCCTATTGCTGTCACATGGTCGTTTTCGTGTAGGAGAAATGATATATTTGCTATGACGTCACGTTTCACAAAGACGGTATTGGATATCCAACACACTTGCATCTCATTCTAGGAACTGATGTTCCAATGCTCCCTATTCCAGTACTTTGCCAAGTCACCTACCAAAAGACACGTGAAGAACATCATAAATAGGAGACGTTTAGTATTTTGGCTGGGTGGCGTATAAGAAAAAACAAGAAATGTATAATTCTAACTACAGCAGACGTTGCACTATCCATAGAAGGATATTTCAAGCCTAATGCATGTGACACTATACACGGACAAAAGCAAACACCGATTACTTTCACAGTATAATGTTTTAAGTTCTATTTCAACAGCGATCAGAGATAGAGCAGTCCCAAGTAAGACTAGTTCGACATTCGTTTAACCTAATGCATTAACGGAGACACTAAACCATAAAGAACAGCCGATACTCCAGCAAAGCAAAGCGTAACGCACCAATAATCTATCCATGTCAGCTTCCCAATTTGAGCCACCTTATTCAGCGCGTGCCTCTACCACCCTTAACTATGCTTGGTTATGTATGTACTCGGACGTTATGGCAACCTGCGTGCTGTGTGGAGTTTTCGGGTTCCAAGTACTGTTTGTCGCGTACAGGATGTGTACACAGTAGGACGATTGTCAAATTGTGATGTTATAATTACAGAAATAGAAGTGCTGAGGGCAGTAAGCTAGCTATAGTTCAAAATCAGGAAGAAGAAATTTGCGGCATATTTAGAAGACAGTAGGTTGCTTTAAGGGCGAGAATATAGGGGGAGGCAGATTAATAGTTCACCAAAGCGAAGAACCAATAAGCCTTACTGATGTATCTTTAAACATTCATTACTCTGTTTCCTCCCTTTGTCCCACATTGTCGTTCTCATGTAGGAGAAATGGTATTTTTACCATGACGTCATGTTTCGCAGAGGCGAGGTAAACAGTTGAGCTCTAAGAACTGACGTTCCACTACTTTGCATCATCACTATCCAAAAGACACATTTAGGTCATCGTAAACAAACGTTTTAGGATTATTTCTGCAGCGTAGCAAATAAGGAAGCAAATGACTGAGTATGAAAACTGTTTTTTAATTTTTGCACATATAGGCCTACTTACACACAGAAAATTGAGTCGTTAGTTCCGACAAGGTTCAGTTTAATTTTTAACTTATATTTGAAATAGGTATTCGTATCATTTAACTTTTCCTCATATCAGTAACCTGACAGATATGAATGAGGTATATCCTGGAATTCTTATTTTCCTGTAAAGTATCCCATGGCTGTAACAATTATCTTTATTCCTTATTACAGTTCTTTTAGCCACGAGTAGCCGCGAATTCTGCTTTTACAGGGCCATAGCGGAAAGTAATGCCCCAGAATTTTTTATGTGACAACTGAATAAAACAAACTTTCTTAACGAACTTATGCTTCATGTCTATATATTTACTTCTCAACATAGTCACCCTGGCGGTGAAAACGTTTCTCCCAACGAGAGCTTGCTGATACCGTCACTTTAGTATATCTGACTTCGTTAACGGAGCCACAAACTTATCTCTGCTTGTATTGCTTCATCACTATGCAAGTGGTCCTCGAAGATGTTCTTTAAGTTTTGGAAACCGATGGAAATCGGATGGGACTAGGTCGGGGCTGTATGCAGGATAGTCGATGACAGTGAATACGAGGCATCGGACTGTTGATCATTTCGCAGCGCTCGTGTCTGCTCTGCCATTGTCATCTTGAGGGAGAGGATGACCTCTTTGGTTAGAAACTCGATTACAGTACTCTGTTTCTCACATACCTGGTTGCTCTGAAGGCACATATTTACAAATGTGTGATCTCTGGTGACAGTTAGGAATACGAACTTCGTATGTGCTTTCCCACAAACTATCTCATTTGTTATGTGTGTAATGTACAGGAGCAGGCATTTGATGTATTCATGTAAAAGATGATAACGACGATAAAAGTATGTATGATTAGCGCCATTTTCATGATGAACAATGTCTCGCTCTCTTTCAATAATGCCGCTGTCCTACTGTTAAACGCCACAACCCACGAATGAGAAGATCACACACACACACATACACACACACACACACACACACACACACATATATATATATATATATATATATATATATATATATATATATATATATATATATACGAGGGCCGTTCAGAAAGTAACCTCCGGTTGATTTAAAAAAATACACCAAGTTAAATAAAAATATTTTAATATATACATCTTACAACTACATCTTTGCACTATTTTTCTACATAGTCTCCATAGCGATTGAGGCACTTATCGTATCTCTTCACAAGCTTTGAAATTCCTTCTGCATAAAAATCACCCGCTTGTGCCTGGAGCCAGCCTGTGACCGCATCTTTGAGCTCTTCGTCGTCATCAAACAGCTGTGACCCGAGCCATAGACAACTCCGACATTGAGAAACGTCGATTTTCACGAACTTTTGCATCAACCGTCTGAACGAGTTCGTCAGTCACCAATGATGGTCTACCACTCCTCTCTTCATCATGAACGTTTTCTCGTCCACTTTTAAATAAACGTACCCATTCACGGACAACTCCTTCACTCATAACTCTTGGTCCGTACACGGCACAAAGCTCACGATGAATAGCTGCTGCAGAATATCCTTTGGCTGTAAAAAACCTTATGACAGCACGCACTTCACATTTGGCGGGGTTTTCTATTGCAGCACACATTTCAAACTGCCACAAAAACTAAACTAGCGCAGGTACGACGTTCACTCGACCACGGCTTGATGCCGACTGACCTGTTGAGTGCGTGAACGCACAGATGGCGTCGCTACTCCCCCCACAACCCGCACTGTGACCAATCGGAGGTTACTTTCTGAACCGCCCTCGTATATGTCAGATGATTTATAGGTTTTGACATGACTGTGTTAAACCACAATGTAAATAATATACTGCTGTTTCAAGAATCTATATTTGCACATGCATACCTTGATGTTAGCGCCATTTTTCGTATACACTCTGTGTTTTGAGTTTTGCAGTATTTGAACCTAATAATGTCCATACAGCTGAAAACGCAATAGTGCGATATTTGAAACAAAGAATTTTACAGTCAAAGGCAAGGGACAAACAGTGCAGCAGCATAACCAGAAGTATGATAGCTGAAATTAATCATTATCAAGTAGGTTTTCTTAGTTTTTCTTGTTAAGTTAGGGAAAACTTTTTAAGGCAGCTAAAAACAGATGAGTACAGAATTTCTCGCTATCCTGGTAAATTCCAAACTAGCTGTATATATTAACTTGGGGCAGCTCAGTGTCGTATTTCAAATGTGCTACTTTACACTGAAGCGCTAAAGAAACTGGTATAGCTATGCGTATTCAAATACAGAGATATATAAACAGGCAGAATATGACGCTGCAGTCGGCGACGTCTCTGTACATAACACAGCAAGTGTCTGGCGCAGGTTATTAAGATTTAACTGAGTTTGAACATGGCGTTATAGTCGGCGCACGAGTGATGGGACACAGCATCTCCGAGGTAGCACTGACTGTATCGTAAATGTCATGAAACCGGTAAAACATCATTCACTAGTGTACCGTGGATATCAGGAAACCGGTAAAACATCAAATTTCCTACATCGCTGTGGCCGGAAAAAGATCCTACAAGAACGGGCCCAACGACCATTGAAGAGAATCTTTCAACGTGACAGAAGTGCAAACCTTCCACAAATTACTGCAGATTTTAGTGCTGATCCATCAACAAGTTTCAGCGTGCGAACCATTCAATGAAACATCATCGATATGGGCTTTAGGAGCCAAAGGCCCACTCGTGTACACTTGATGACTGCACGACACAAATCTTTACGCCTCGCCTGGGCCCGTCAACACCGATATTGCATTGTTGATGACTGGAAACATGTTGCCTGGTCGGACCAGTCTCGTTTCAAATTGTATCGAGCGGATGGACGTGTACGGGTATGGAGATAACGTCATGAATCCACGGACTGTGCATGTTAGCAGGGGACTGTTCAAGTTGGTGGATGCTCTGTAATCATGTATGGCGTGTGTAGTCGGAGTGATATCGGACCCCTGATACTAGATACGACTCTGACAGCTGACACGTACGTAAGCATCTTGTATGATCATCTGCATCCCTTTATGTTCATTGTGCATCCCGACGGACTTTGGCAATTCCAGCATTACAATGCGAGAACTCACACGCCCAGAATTGCTACAGAGTGGCTCCAGGAACACTCTTCTGAGTTTAATAACTTCCTATGGCCACCAAACTCCCCAGACATGAACATTATTGAGCATATCTGGGATGCCTTGCAAAGTGCTGTTCAGAAGACATCTCCAACCCCTCGTACTGTTACGGATTTATGGACAGCCGTGCAGGATTCATGGTATCAGTTCCTTCCTGCAGTACTTCAGACCTTAGTTGAGTCCACGTCAAATCGTGCTGCGGTCCTTATGCGTGCTCGCGGGGGCCCTACACGATGTTAGGCAGGTACACCAGTTTCTTTGGCTCTTCAGTGTAGCCGCACGGGGTAGCCGTGCGGTCTGTCACCTTGTCACGTTTCGCGCGGCTGCCCCCCGTCGGAGGTCCGAGTCCTCCCTTGGGCATGGCCGTGTTTGTTTCCTCAGCTTTAGTTTAAGTTATAGTAAGTAGTGTGTAAGCCTAGAGACTGATGACATCAGCAGTTTGGTTCCATAGGAACTTACCAAAAATTGCCAAATTTTTTTCTTCAGTGTATTTATTTATTTAAATTACAATCTGTACGACCATACGAGCCAACGATACTCATTCATGGAACGAGAAACACCATAATTAACTAAGTGTTGTTAAAAATAGAGAACTGTAAAAAAACACGGAAAATATTTGTTTGTATATAGGATTGAATAATACACTACAGTAAAAGGCTTTAACTGAGTATGTGGAAATACTGTATAGAATAAGAGGGATTTGCCACAAGGAAAAAAAATCATATTCAAGAGTTCTTTGTGGAATAAATCATGTTATTTCTTTACATAACACTGAGTGAGAGTATAGTAATCATACGTAAATATTATAAACTAAAGCTCCCCTCCCCGTTTCTATGTCTGTACGTAGAGGTAGTCTCAGGAGCTACTGTAGGGACTTTAAAACGTTTCTCACTAAAAGACTGACTCACGAGAAAGATTTGTGTGTACAGTTTATTACCACTGTCTAATGATAAGTGTATACTACATGTATTATTATCTTTTCCATGTTTAGTTGGCCTTTGGGGTGAAATTTCGTGGCAGTGATGGAAGCTACGAGCTAGTCAGTTACAGAGAAAATCAGTAACGTAAACAGGTGCCGCAACTCCAGAGGGCAGCGAAGCTTTACGAGAACCTATACACATCTGACACTAAATATTTATGTACAGTGGTGGGCAAAACATTAGTACGAAAGAAGCTTTCGTGTCATGTGTCACTGCTAAGTAACGTAGTTCGATGAAACTTGGTCCATACATAGAAAGAACTGCTACGGTATGAAATAGAAGCCAAATGAAAGAAACACACAATGAGACGAACAGAAATGACACTTTTATTCAAAGATATAACGATTTAAAAAGGTCTACTGGACATAATAAGAGGCGGGACCCGTTTCTAGATAGGGTGTGTGATCACTACGGACAGCTGTTTGCTGTGCAACATGCTCTCGCAAGGTTGCTAACGAGTCTTTAGGGCAGCGCGTTCCATTCTTCCACCAGCGCGGATGACAACTGGTGGCTGGTCGTCGGTACATGTGCACGAGCTGCAGACATACGCTGGCTGGAAAGTAACACAGGGGAATGGGCAGGCCAGTCCATTCGCCGAATATCCTCTCGTTCTAACAAGGAACCCCGAGAGTGCAAAGTCGCAAAACGCCAATGATGTTTACGGCATTCGATGCCCCACTTACTGTCTACCATGGTACCACAATATTGGCTGCTAATTGCAACAGGGAGAAGGACTGGAGGCATCCAGTGGTGAGCACAGCATAAGGCTACGGAGAACAGTTGACCTGCTTAGTCGACGAGTGACTCACAACAGTGCTACAATGCTAGTGATGTTCATACTGCACAAATCAGAGCAATGGCAACGATAGACAAAGCAAACATTGACTTATACTACAACAACAGTTGCAGAAGATATTTCATGATAAATGAACCCATGGTATTCCACAGAGTGAGAAAGAAGTGGCACGTGAAATATTAGCGTTTCTGCAAGAGGAGTCAGTGGAATGTGTGGTGTTGTATACGCTCTAATGTGCAGAAAATTTACATGAGAAATACAACGACGGCAATAACAAGTGAAGTCCGCAGCTCGTGGTCGTGCGGTAGCGTTCTCGCTTCCCACGCCCGGGTTCCCGGGTTCGATTCCCGGCGGGGTCAGGGATTTTCTCTGCCTCGTGATGACTGGGTGTAGTGTGACGTCCTTAGGTTAGTTAGGTTTAAGTAGTTCTAAGTTCTAGGGGACTGATGACCATAGATGTTAAGTCCCATAGTGCTCAGAGCCATTTGAACCATTTGAACAAGTGAAAGTGATACTGGAACAACTGTCGAGACATGTAGTTCATCATCCTTGTCTGGCAGGGAACCAGAAAAGCCGTCTCCAGTGAAACGTAGTTAAGGACAATCGTTGTCCAAGGAGCGGTTATTAAACACAATTACTTGCATGTAATATCATCCGCAGCATAGTAAATATGACCGTGTAGTACCTAAGAAAATATACGGATACTGAAGTGAGGACTAGGCACACTTGTCATAAAAACTGGTGTCTGCGCGTTTCAAGAATGCTCAATTCAATTTATAGGGCATGGATGATAGGGACCTACTACGTCACGCACATCAAACGTCGCATGACATAGATTATAGTGATTTCAAGGTAGGCAATGGATGGTTTCATAACTTCAAACAGTGCTATAGAATTGGAATACGTAAGATAACAAAAATTTAAACAAACCATCAACCTGACAATGCACAGCATAATGCGGAATAGGCAAGAAAATATGTAGATGAGATAAAAAAAAGTATCCCATCGTTCAGTAAGGAATTTGATTTCAGATCCGACCAATCGAGATTTGGAGAGGAAATGCTTATGAAAGCAACCCTGGGAATTAGACGTACCAAGAGGGTTCTGTCGAGATCAACTAACAGCAATGGCTTGAAGCATTTATATACAGTTATGAAGAATGTTGATCTGGATGATGAACTGGCTTGAAAGTTATACATTACGCTGCGAGAAATTGGAGATGCTCTGCCGCCTACGATTCTCTCTCGTGGGTGTGATTTTGCAAGGGCAGAAAGGAATATGTGCGTCCAGCAAGAAAGAGTGAAAAAATGGGCTAAGAGACCTACAACTATGGTATGAACACTGATTTTGGCCAATATCTGGTCAGAATAACTTGCTTTTGGTTCAGTCCTACTCTGCTTATGGACATGATACTCCTTTAGATCAAACTGTGTGCCCTGAAAAGTGTGTGACATTGCATTTCATACTGTCTGGAACTATTGGAAAAATTCAGCCTCTGGATGTTTTTTTTCCATGCGTATAAAACAAATTACCGAACTATGTACAGGAACGCCTTAAAGAACAGACAGTTTCACAGTATGCTCCCCGACAGGCTGTTTGATCTTTGGTTGCATGCCATCTCATTCCATCAGTTCTCTTCAGTCCGTTACACCAATATCATTCTATATGCATTCTTTAAGAGTGGATATTTAGCTGAACGTCCTGCACGGTCTGTAACTCCCAAGGAGTTCACCTTCGATCTTGATGGTGCGAACCTTTGAGATCATTGTGAGCGCCATTTTTCACACGATTCTCATAGTGTAATTAATGGTTTGTTTTGAACATTTCTTGAATGTCGACGATGTCCATTTTGTGAAGTGTAATACATACATTCCACAAAAGGTTGATCACCTCCCTGACACTCATTTTCTGTCGGCCTTCTGACGCACGCTATAATTCATTAGCGGCTAACATTTTTCTTGTCATAATCATTAACACACACTATCAAAAGAGCCTTAATAAAGAATGAGCTTGCGACCTCGCATTATTGGGGTTCCTCGTTAGAGCTCCTCCGCCTAGACTGTTCGATGCGCTGGCGCATTGTCATCCACAAAAATGACGGCAGGGCCATATGCACCCCTAAAAGAGAAAATTGTCACAATAACTATGACCAGTGAGTCTACCCTGTCCTAAGACTCTGAGGTCAGAACGTCCACGCAACATTATGACTCCCTACTCACTCTGGAATGCATTTGTAGGGGAAGGAGTAGAAGAAAAAGTTACAGGAGAATATGGGCTTGGGACAAGGAATGAAAGAGGAGAAAGACTAATTGAGTTCTGCAACAAGTTTCAGCTAGTAATAGCGAATACCCTGTTCAAGAATCACAAGAGGAGGAGGTATACTTGGAAAAGGCCGGGAGATACGGGAAGATTTCAATTAGATTACATCATGGTCAGACAGAGATTCCGAAATCAGATACTGGATTGTAAGGCGTACCCAGGAGCAGCTATAGACCCAGATCACAATATAGTAGTGATGAAGAGTAGGCTGAAGTTCAAGACATTAGTCAGGAAGAATCAATACGCAAAGAAGTGGGATACGGAAGTACTAAGGAATGACGAGATACGTTTGAAGTTCTCTAACGCTATAGATACAGCAACAAGGAATAGCGCGGTAGGCAGTACAGTTGAAGAGGAATGGACATCTCTAAAAAGGGCCATCACTGAAGTTGGGAAGGAAAACATAGGTACAAAGAAGGTAGCTGCGAAGAAACCATGGGTAACAGAAGAAATACTTCAGTTGATTGATGAAAGGAGGAAGTACAAACATGTTCCGGGAAAATCAGGAATACAGAAATACAAGTCGCTGAGGAATGAAATAAATAGGAAGTGCAGGGAATCTAAGACGAAATGGCTGCAGGAAAAATGTGAAGACATCGAAAAAGATATGATTGTCGGAAGGACAGACTCAGCATACAGGAAAGTCAAAACAATCTTTGGTGACATTAAAAGCAACGGTGGTAACATTAAGAGGGCAACGGGAATTCCTCTGTTAAATGCAGAGGAGAGAGCAGATAGGTGGAAAGAATACATTGAAAGCCTCTATGAGGGTGAAGATTTGTCTGATGTGATAGAAGAAGAAACAGGAGTCGATTTAGAAGAGATAGGGGATCCAGTATTAGAATCGGAATTTAAAAGAGCTTTGGAGGACTTACGGTCAAATAAGGCAGAAGGGATAGATAACATTCCATCAGAATTTCTAAAAGCATCGGGGGAAGTGGCAACAAAACGACTATTCACGTTGGCGTGTAGAATATATGAGTCTGGCGATATACCATCTGACTTTCGGAAAAGCATCATCCACACAATGCCGAAGACGGCAAGAGCTGACAAATGCGAGAATTATCGCACCATCAGCTTAACAGCTCATGCATCGAAGCTGCTTACAAGAATAATATACAGAAGAATGGAAAAGAAAATTGAGAATGCGCTAGGTGACGATCAGTTTGGCTTTAGGAAAAGTAAAGGGACGAGAGAGGCAATTCTGACGTTACGGCTAATAATGGAAGCAAGGCTAAAGAAAAATCAAGACACTTTCATAGGATTTGTCGACCTGGAAAAAGCGTTCGACAATATAAAATGGTGCAAGCTGTTCGAGATCTGAAAAAAGTAGGGGTAAGCTATAGGGAGAGACGGGTCTTATACAATATGTACAACAACCAAGAGGGAATAATAAGGGTGGACGATCAAGAACGAAGTGCTCGTGTTAAGAAGGGTGTAAGACAAGGCTGTAGCCTTTCGCCCCTACTCTTCAATCTGTACATCGAGGGAGCAATGATGGAAATAAAAGAAAGGTTCAGGAGTGGAATTAAAATACAAGGTGAAAGGATATCAATGATACGATTCGCTGATGACATTGCTATCCTGAGTGAAAGTGAAGAAGAATTAAATGATCTGCTGAACGGAATGAACAGTCTAATGAGTACACAGTATGGTTTGAGAGTAAATCGGAGAAAGACGAAGGTAATGAGAAGTAGTAGAAATGAGAACAGCGAGAAACTTATCATCAGGATTGATAGTCACGAAGTCAAAGAAGTTAAGGAATTCTGCTACCTAGGCAGTAAAATAACCAATGACGGACGGAGCAAGGAGGACATCAAAAGCAGACTCGCTATGGCAAAAAAGGCATTTCTGGCCAAGAGAAGTCTACTAATATCAAATACCGGCCTTAATTTGAGGAAGAAATTTCTGAGGATGTACGTCTGGAGTACAGCATTGTATGGTAATGAAACATGGACTGTGGGAAAACTGGAACAGAAGAGAATCGAAGCATTTGAGATGTGGTGCTATAGACGAATGTTGAAAATTAGGTGGACTGATAAGGTAAGGAATGAGGAGGTTCTAAGCAGAATCGGAGAGGAAAGAGAAGGGACAGGATGATAGGACATCTGCTAAGACTTGAGGGAATGACTTCCATGGTACTAGAGGGAGCTGTAGAGGGCAAAAACTGTAGAGGAAGACAGAGATTGGAATACATCAAGCAAATAACTGAGGACGTAGGTTGCAAGTGCTACTCTGAGATGAAGAGGTTAGCACAGGAAAGGAATTCGTGGCGGGCCGCATCAAACCAGTCAGTAGACTGACGACGGTTAGGTTAGGTTAGGTTAGGTTAGGTTAGGTTAGGTTCGAGATTGATGTCTGAAATTCTCCTCTGTGATACAGACAAGAGGGAGGTTAATGCAATAATTAAATCACTGAACACTAAGGACTCTCATAATTATGATGGAGTGTCTAGCAGAATATTAAAGTACTGTGCTGTACATGTTAGCCCTGTATTTAGCCATATTTGTAATGTTTCCTTCAGGAATGGTCAGTCTCCTGAGCGATTAAAGTAGTAGTAAAGCCGTTTTATAAAATGGGAGAAAGGGAGTAATGTAGATAATTTTAGTCCTATTTCCATGTCATTAGTGTTTGCAAAAGTTTTTAAAAATGCTGTGTATGTAAGGATAATTGATCATTTCCTATCACACGATTTGCTATCAAATTTACAGTTGGCTTTAGAAGTCGTTTAACAACTGAAAATGCTATATTCTCTTTACTCTGTGAGGTACTGGATGGGCTAAAGAAAAGGTTTCGAACGCTTGGCATATTTTTTTGATTTAGCTAAGGCATTTGATTGTGTTTGTCAGAAAATATTGCTCCAAAAGTTGGACCATTACGGAATACGGGGAGAAGATCACAATTGGTTCACCTCTTACCCTAGCAACAGGCATCAAGAGGTCATTATTCACAATGTTGATAATGGCTGTGATGTGGGGTCTGAGTGGGGTACTGTCAAGTGGAGGTTGCCCCAGTGATCAGTGTAGGGGCCACTCCTGTTCCTTATTTATATAAATGATATGCCCTCTAGTATTACGGGTAACTCTAAAATATTGTTTGCTGATGACACTAGCTTCGTAGTAAAGAATGTTTTGCGCAACATTGGCTCGGTTTCAATTAGTGCAGTACGTGTCCTAAGTTCATGGTTTGTAGAAAATTAACTGACGCTAAATCACAGTGAGACTCAGTTTTTACAGTTTATAACACACAATTAATCAAAACCTGACGTTTTAATTTCACAGAACGGGTATATCATTAGTGAAATTGAACAGTTCAAATTCCTAGGTGTTCAGACAGATAGTAAGCTGTCGTGGAAAGCCCACGTTCAGGATCTTGTTCAGAGAGTTAATACTGCCATTTTTACTATTCGAACGGCATCAAAAGTGAGACACGTAAGTTAGTCTACTTTGCTTATTTTTAATGGCTTATGTCGTATGGTATTATATTTTGGGGTGACTCTTCCCATTCTAAAAGGATATTTTTGGCTCAGAAACGGGCGGTTCGGGCAGTAAGTGGTGTAAGTTCACGAACCTCTTGTCGACCCCTTTTCACGAGCCTGGGTATTATGACATTGGCCTCTCAATATATATATATTCCTTACTGTCATTTCCTGTTAACAATATGAGCTTATTCCCAAGAATAAGCAGCTTTCACTCGGTTAATACTCGGTGGAAATCAAACCTGCATTTGGATCGGACTTCCTTAGCTCTTGTGCAAAAATGTGTGCAGTGTACTGCTGCGCCCATTTTCAATAAGCTCCCACTCGAATTAAAAAATCTTAGCAGTAATCCTCGCGCCTTCAAATCTAAACTGAAGAGTTTCCTCATGGGTCACTCATTCTATTCTATTGAGGAGTTCCCTGAAAAATAGTGCTGATTCTTATTGTTTTGTTGATTGCGTTTACTTAAACTTATGGACTGACTTTTTTTCGGGTTCACAAACATTTATTTTTATCTGTTATTGTCAGTTGTGATTTCATGTACTGACACGTTCCATGACCTTGGAGGTTTGCTCCTCAATTTGGTCCTACGGAACTTGACGTGTAAATAAATAAATAAGTACACCATTAGACCTCGCCCGCCGCAACGATTGTGTTGTGTTCGAAAACGTTCCTAGAGTATTACGTGCTGCCACTTGTTGCCATGTGATGGGACGTCCAGAACCACTACTCGGAATAAATCCGCTCTCATCCCAGAGAAGTGTGGAGCCCCAGTCATCGTTGGTCGAGTCCCTATCCTCTTAGCACAATCGCTAATAGTGCCAGCGACGTGCGAGCGTCAACGGAACACAACGTACGGGTCATCGGGGAAAGAGTCCGCCCCGATAGCTGAATGGTCCCATAGTGCTCAGAGCCATTTGAACCATTTAGTGGAAAGGAAGTCGTTATGCTTCTGTGTGGGCTCTAATCTTTCTGATTTTATCCTCATGGTCTCTTCGCGAGACATACATAGGAGGGAGCAATATACTGCTTGACTCCTCGGTGAAAGTATGTTCTCGAAACTTCAACAAAAGCCCGTACCGAGCTACTGAGCATCTCTCCTGCAGAGTCTTCCACTGGAGTTTATCTGTCATCTCCGTAACGCTTTCGCGATTACTAAATGATCCTGTGACGAAGTTCGCTACACTCCGTTGGATCTCCTCTATCTCTTCTATCAACCCTATGTGGTACGGATCCCACACTGGTGACCAGTATTCAAGCAATGGGCGAACAAGTGTACTGTAACCTACTTACTTTGTTTTCGGATTGCATTTCCTTAGGATTCTTCCAATGAATCTCAGTCTGGCATCTGATTTACCAACGATCAACTTTATATGATCATTCCATTTTAAATCACTCGTAATGCCTGCTCCCAGATAATTTATGGAATTAACTGCTTCCAGTTGATGACCTGCTATATTGTAGCTAAATGATAAGGGATCTTTATTACTATGTATTCGCAGCATATTACACTTGTCTACATTGAGATTCAATTGCCATTCCCTGCACCATGCGTCAATTCGCTGCATCCCCTCCTGAATTTCAGTACAATTTTCCATTGTTACAACCTCTCGATGTACTACAGGATCATCCCCGAAAAGCCTCAGTGAACTTCCGATGTTATCCACAAGGTCATTTATGTATATTCTGAATAGCAACGGTCCTACGACACTCCCCTGCGGCACACCTGAAATCACTCTTACTTCGGAAGACTTACCTCCATTGAGAATGACATGCGGCGTTCTGTTATCTAGGAACTCTTCAATCCAATCACACAATTGGTCTGATAGCCCATATGCTCTTACTTTGTTGATTAAATGACTGTGGGGAATTTTATCGAACGCCTTGCGGAAGTCAAGAAACACGGCATCTACCTGGGAACCCGTGTCTATGTCTGTTTCAGTACCATTTTGGTCACAGAGTGTCTGGACATTTTGTTTTGATCCACCTACCACTTTGACATAGGACCAAAATTTCTTACGATTTCCTGGCAAGTCAGTACATAGAACTTTACTTTCGAATTCATTGAACGCCTCTCGCATAGCCCTCCTCACACTACATTTCGCTTCGCGTAATTTTTGTTTGTCTGCAAGGCTTTGGCTATATTTATGTTTGCTGTGAAGTTCCCTTTGCTTCCGCACATGTTGTATGCAGACCATGTTGTAATGACTACCACCAGAGTGCACCGTAACTGCTAGGTGACTGACACACGCACTGACTTTTCCCGGTCCGTCACCTGCCTCGCGTAGCGGAAATAGTCCTATTTGGCGCTACAGACACGATGACCTAACACCTTGTGACTTCCAACCCTCTGTGCGCGATTGGGAGCCATCTGGTAACTTGCTACCGCACTCTGATTTCCCTTAAAGCCAGCAGTGAAAATGTCATTTTACTATACACTAATGTGGCAAATGAAATGCCATGGGATAGCGATATGCACGTGTACAGATGGCGGTAATATTGCACACGTAAGGTATAAAGTGCTGTGGATTGGTGGAGCTGTCATTTCTAGTCAGGTAAAAATGGAAATGGGCGTATGGCATCGTTGGCCGGGAGACCCCTATTTGGGGAAGTTCGGACGTCAAGTGCAAGTCTTATTTCATCCTGCGCCACATTGGGTGGCTTGTGCGCCGGTGATGAGGATGAAATGATGTTGAGGACAACACAACACCCAGTCCCCGAGCGGGGAACATCTCCAACCCGGCCGGGAATCGAACCCGGGCCCACTTGCTTGGGGGGTGAGCACATTACCACCAAACCAGGCAGGCAGACTTCTGGTCAGGTAATTCATGAGGAAAGGTTTCCGAAGTGGTTATGGACACACGACGGGACTCAACAGACTTTGATTGCAGAACGGTGGTTCGAGATAGACACGTGGGACAGTCCACGTCGGAAATCGTTCGGGAATTCGATACTCCGAGGTCCAGAGAGTCAAGAGTGTGGCGAGAATATCAAATTTCAGGCATTATCTCTCACTACGGACAATGGAGTGGCTGACGGCCTTCACTTAACGACCGAGTGCAGCGGCGTTTGCGTAGAGTTGTCAGTCTTAAGAGGCAAGTAACACTGCGTGAAGTAACCGCAGAAATCAATGTGAGACGTACGACGAACGTATACCGTATCCGTTCTGGCAGTGATGTGAAAATAGTAGTTAATGGGCAATGGAAGCAGACGACAGAAGCGAGTGCCTTTGCTAAAAGCACGATATCGCTTATAGCGCCTGTACTAGGCTCATGAACATATCGTTTGGACCCTAGATGAGACTGGAAAACCGTGGCCTGGTCAGATGAGTCCCGATTGCAGTTGGTAAGAGCTGGCGACAGGGTTCGAATGCGGCGCAGACCCGGCGAAGCCGTGGGCACAAGTTACCGAGGGGGCATTGTGCAAGCTGGTGGTGATTCCATAATGGTGTTGGCTGTGTTTACGTGGAATGGTCTGGGACCTCTGACACAACTGAACCGATCACTGACTGGAAATGGTTATGTCCGGCTAATTGGAGACCATTGGGAGCCATTCATTCACAACGTTTCTTGATTGTAAAGACTTCCAGCGTTAGGTACGAGAGTATAAAATTTAAGTACTTCCACGTAGGCACTGGACTACGTCTCATGCTTGCTCTTTTCTTCTAGCTGATAAAACTGATGTTTCAGTTGCTTAAATTTTAATTGTAATATTCATATGAAATTTGTATTCACTTTATCTTTATTACTTCCTTCAAAATCAACAAAAGCTTTACACAGTTGAACTGAGTAAGGCTTGAACTGATTAATGCACAAATTACTGCTGCTCAAAGATCGATTACTTAATACAACTTTAAAAATTGTGTAAGATGTGCAAGACATATTTATTGAGTGATGTACCGACTTACTGCACCCGATCGCGAAAACATTCAGTTGATAAACACAGCAGAACCCTTCACACAATGATCGTAGCTCTTAGTGCCAGTCTGCTACACATTCGTCAAGAAGATGTAAGCAGTGTCACGCGGCATGTCGTAAAGACAAAGTGTACATTACCTTGTGTTGCTGAACAGATAAATTCACTGAGGCGACAGAAATAATGGGACAGTGACATGCACATATATGGTAAATGGTTCCTAGTGGGTGAACCGTTATCTGGAAAGTGATTTGCTAACAGAAAGTGGGGGAACTTTGTCACTGTGGAACTCTACTGTAAGTATCGTGTACCATAAAATTATGCTGGGTCACCACCCAATTTAATAAAAATTGGGAAAATTTAATATGAGAACTGAGTAAATCGCTGTACTGGTAAGCATAATTAACGTATTAATATTAACAAAGAGCTCCAAGTCAATATATAGAACGAACATATGGGAATAATTTTTGTATAGACGTTAAATCAAATAATTCGTTAAAGCAGGAGCTTAAGCCTCCACAAAAACAATAAGATAATCAGACAAAAGTGTACAAATGTAAGGCGTGCCTTTTGCGCATCACAAACGCCAGGTGGGATGTGTTAAAATAATTTTACAAAAAGGGAGAGGTTTATTTAAGAAACAGTCATCACAGTTTAACATAGTATATTAAAATAAGATATATTAAAAATCCACGAAGTAATTGTAACCTATGACGTGTAGTTGCCTGTTATTTAATTAATTAACTCACATATATTGTTATTATAATGAATGCTGAGATAATTTTTTTATTTTTTTTTTTTTTTTTTTGGTCATCAGTCTACTGACTGCTTTGATGCGGCCCGCCACGAATTCCTTTCCTGTGCTAACCTCTTCATCTCAGAGTAGCACTTGCAACCTACGTCCGCAATTATTTGCTTGATGTATTCCAATCTCTGTCTTCCTCTACAGTTTTTGCCCTCTACAGCTCCCTCTAGTACCATGGAAGTCATTCCCTCATGTCTTAGCAGATGTCCTATCATCCTGTCCCTTCCCTTTCCTCTCCGATTCTGCTTAGAACCTCCTCATTCCTTACCTTATCAGTCCACCTAATTTTCAACATTCGTCTATAGCCCACATCTCAAATGCTTCGATTCTCTTCTGTTCCGGTTTTCCCACAGTCCATGTTTCATTACCATACAATGCTGTACTCCAGACGTACATCCTCAGAAATTTCTTCCTCAAATTAAGGCCGGTATTTGATATTAGTAGACTTCTCTTGGCCAGAAATGCCTTTTTTGCCATAGCGAGTCTGCTTTTGATGTCCTCCTTGCTCCGTCCGTCATTGGTTATTTTACTGCCTAGGTAGCAGAATTCCTTAACTTCTTTGACTTCGTGACCATCAATCCTGATGTTAAGTTTCTCGCTGTTCTCATTTCTACTACTTCTCATTACCTTCGTCTTTCTCCGATTTACTCTCAAACCATACTGTGTACTCATTAGACTGTTCATTCCGTTCAGCAGATCATTTAATTCTTTTTCACTTTCACTCAGGATAGCAATGTCATCAGCGAATCGTATCATTGATATCCTTTCACCTTGTATTTTAATTCCACTCCTGAACCTTTCTTTTATTTCCATCATTGATTCCTCGATGTACAGATTGAAGAGTAGGGGCGAAAGGCTACAGCCTTGTCCTTCTTAATACGAGCACTTCGTTATTGATCGTCCACTCTTATTATTCCCTCTTGGTTGTTGTACATATTGTATATGACCCGTCTCTCCCTATAGCTTACCCCTACTTTTTTCAGAATCTCGAACAGCTTGCACCATTTTATATTGTCGAACGCTTTTTCCAGGTGGACAAATCCTATGAAAGTGTCCTGATTTTTCTTTAGCCTTGCTTCCATTATTAGCCGTAACGTCAGAATTGCCTCTCTCGTCCCTTTACTTTTCCTAAAGCCAAACTGATCGTCACCTAGCGCATTCTCAATTTTCTTTTCCATTCTTCTGTATATTATTCTTGTAAGCAGCTTCGATGCATGAGCTGTTAAGCTGATTGTGCGATAATTCTCGCATTTGTCAGCTCTTGCCGTCTTCGGCATTGTGTGGATGATGCTTTTCCGAAAGTCAGATGGTATATCGCCAGACTCATATATTCTACACACCAACGTGAATAGTCGTTTTGTTGCCACTTCCCCCAATGATTTTAGAAATTCTGATGGAATGTTATCTATCCCTTCTGCCTTATTTGACCGTAAGTCCTCCATAGCTCTTTTAAATTCCGATTCTAATACTGGATACCCTATCTCTTCTAAATCGACTCCTGTTTCTTCTTCTATCACATCAGACAAATCTTCACCCTCATAGAGGCTTTCAATGTATTCTTTCCACCTATCTGCTCTCTCCTCTGCATTTAACAGAGGAATTCCCGTTGCACTCTTAAAGTTACCACCGTTGCTTTTAATGTCACCAAAAGTTGTTTTGACTTTCCTGTATGTTGAGTCTGTCCTTCCGACAATCATATCTTTTTCGATGTCTTCACATTTTTCCTGCAGCCATTTCGTCTTAGATTCCCTGCACTTCCTATTTATTTCATTCCTCACAAGGGAACCTCCCCATCGCACCCCCCTCAGATTTAGTTATAAGTTAGCACAGTGGATAGGCCTTGAAAAACTGGACACAGATCAATCGAGAAAACAGGAAGAAGTTGTGTGGAACTACGAAAAAAATAAGCAAAATATACGAACTGAGTAGTCCATGCGCAACATAAGCAACATTAAGGATATTGAGAGCTCAGGAGCGCCGTGGTCTCGTGGTTAGCGTGAGCAGCTTTGGAGGTAGAGGTCCTTGGTTCAAGTCTTCCATCGCGTGAAAATTTTACTTTCTTTATTCTCGCAAAGTTATGATCCGTCCGTTCGTTCATTGACATCTCTGTTCACTGTAATAGGTTTAGTGTCTGAGTTTTGCCACCGCACCGCAAAACCGTGCGATTAGTAGACGAAATGATGGGCCTCTCCAGTGGGCACCGAAAACATTTGCTCGCAAGGTCATACGTCAACCGATTCCTCCAAAGGACAACACGTCTGATATATTCTATACGACACTGGTGACGGCATGTGCGTCACCTGACAGGTATATGTTGTCGACCCATCTAACTTGCACACTTGGCGAATGGGTAAAAAGATTCTTCTACCTTGCCGATTTAGGTTTTCTTGTGGATGTGATAATCACTCCCAAAAAAGTGATGAAAACATAAGAGTTTGTCACATGAACTGCAACAAATGGCTGCAACAGTTTCACAGTCGCACAGTTTTCCCTGTGCTCTGTCAAAACATCTGTTTCTAACGTTTTCAAATTTTTTAGTGTGTAGACCGTCAAGTCCTGCATGTGTCCAAGCAAATCTGAATATGTCCTGGAGTTTTGGAGAGCGAAGTTGATTATGTTTGAGTGCCTTAACTTTGATAATAGTCTGAAAATAAAAAATCTTCCACACGAGGGAGGTTTGAACCAAAGACCTCTCGTTTCGCAGCTGCTCACGCCAACCACGGCGCTTCAGAGCTTACAATGCCCTTGGTGCTGCCTATCTTGCGCATGGACTACTCAGTTTGTATATTTTGCTTATTTTTTTCATAGTTCCACACAACTTCTTCCTGTTTTCTCGATTGATCTGTGTTCAGTTTTTCAAGGCCTATCCACTGTGCCGACTTGTAATTAAATCTGAGGGGGGTGCGATGGGGAGGTTCCCTTGTCAGCGACTTGTATTTCTGTATTCCTGATTTTCCCGGAACATGTTTGTACTTCCTCCTTTCATCAATCAACTGAAGTATTTCTTCTGTTACCCATGGTTTCTTCGCAGCTACCTTCTTTGTACCTATGTTTTCCTTCCCAACTTCAGTGATGGCCCTTTTTGGAGATGTCCATTCCTCTTCAACTGTACTGCCTACCGCGCTATTCCTTATTGCTGCATCTATAGCGTTAGAGAACTTCAAACGTATCTCGTCATTCCTTAGTACTTCCGTATCCCACTTCTTTGCGTATTGATTCTTCCTGACTAATGTCTTGAACTTCAGCCTACTCTTCATCACTACTGTATTGTGATCTGAGTCTATATCTGCTCCTGGGTACGCCTTACAATCCAGTATCTGATTTCGGAATCTCTGTCTGACCATGATGTAATCTAATTGAAATCTTCCCGTATCTCCCGGCCTTTTCCGAGTATACCTCCTCCTCTTGTGATTCTTGAACAGGGTATTCGCTATTACTAGCTGAAACTTGTTACAGAACTCAATTAGTCTTTCTCCTCTTTCATTCCTTGTCCCAAGCCCATATTCTCCTGTAACCTTTTCTTCTACTCCTTCCCCTACAACTGCATTCCAGTCGCCCATGACTATTAGATTTTCGTCCCCCTTTACATACTACATTACCCTTTCAATATCCTCATACATTTTCTCTATCTGTTAATCTTCAGCTTGCGACGTCGGCATGTATACCTGAACTATCGTTGTCGGCGTTGGTCTGCTGTCGTTTCTGATTAGAACCACCCGGTCACTGAACTGTTCACAGTAACACACCCTCTGCCCTACCTTCCTATTCATAACGAATCCTACACCTGTTATACCATTTTCTGCTGATGTTGATATTACCCGATACTCATCTGACCAGAAATCCTTGTCTTCCTTCCACTTCACTTCACTTACCCCTACTATGTCTAGATTGAGCCTTTGCATTTCCCTTTTCAGATTTTCTAGTTTCCCTACCACGTTCAAGCTTCTGACATTCCACGCCCCGACTCGTAGAACGTTATCCTTTCCTTGATGATTCAATCTTTTTCTCATGGTAACCTTCCCCTTGGCAGTCCCCTCCCGGAGATCCGAATGGGGGACTATTCCGGAATCTTTTGCCAATGGATAGATCATCATGACATTTCTTCAATTACAGGCCACATGTCCTGTGGATACACGTTACGTGTCTTTAATGCAGTGGTTTCCTTTGGCTTCTGCATCCTCATGTCGTTGATCATTGCTGATTCTTCCGCCTTTAGGGGCAATTTCCCACCCCTAGGACAAGAGAGTGCCGTGAACCTCTATCCGCTCCTCCGCTCTCTTTGGCAAGGCCGTTGGCAGAATGAGGCTGACTTCTTATGCCGGAAGTCTTCGGCCGGCAATGCTGATTATTTATCAAAATTTAGGCAGTGGCTGAGATCGAATCAAAGACGCTACCCCTAGACCACGGGTACAGATAATTGCGGAGATAAATGAAAAAATCTTAGGCGCATGTGGCAAGTTCACACAAACATATGGTCCAGCCACAGTAGCTGACGGATTATCAATCCTCTGGCATCGGGTTCGATTCCTGGCTGGGTCTGGGAATTTTTTCCTCCCATGGGCTGGGTGTTGTGCTGTCCTCATCATCATCCTATCATCCTCAACGACTGCAGGTCGCCGAATTGGCGTCAGATTCAAAGACCGGCGCCCGGCGAAGGTCTGCCTGACGGGGGGCCCTAGCCATACGAATGAATAATAAAAAAAAACACACCCACACAAACATACTAGATTCATACACACACAAGAATAGAGATAAAAATAATTTTGCCCTTCACAATAAGTCAACGACTAAGAGGTTCATCCCAATCGCGATGATTAAATTATTGTGAATACGAATACTATGGAACGCTTTCCGACAATGAAATTTATCTGCATCATCTTGCACATGAAAGAAAGCTACGCTGGCATGAAACACCCGCAGATGCCGTTGAATATTCACGAACAAAGCTAAATTACTAAGACTCGTGAAAACTTCAAGAACAAAAATGTGAAACGTATACACAAAAATAGCAATAAAATATTATACAGAATTATGAACAAAACGTATCCAAGACGGTACTGAAATTACACACGGTGGAATTACCGCCACGTGGTATGAACAAAGCTACACAAGCTTACAACTGAAACAAAATTAGGTGTAGAAGATATAAAACGCATACCCACGAGAAAAGTTGCACATACATTCGCCGGCCGATGTGGCCGAGCGGTTCTAGGCGCTTCAGTCTGGAACCGCGCGACCACTACGGTCGCAGGTTCGAATCCTGCCTCGGGCATGGATGTGCGTGATGTCCTTAGGTTAGTTAGGTTTAAGTAGTTCTAAGTTCCAGGGGACTGATGACCTCAGATGTTAAGTCCCATAGTGCTCAGAGCCATCTGAACCATTTGAATATACATTCGAATAAAAAGAAAAATCAGATAACCGAATTTGAAACCTACGCTGAGTAACGAACTTCCTACACCACGTGTTCTGCTTGCACAGAACAGGTATCGGGATAAAGTAAATACGGAAAATGTACTCGTGACTACACTCTGAAAAATGTAAAAAATCGGCTATTGAATTTTAAAATGAACTAGCAGATCAAATGTGTACGTCAGTTACTGTAGCTACACACCATCACACATTATTACGCGCATCAGCGCCAATTCGCTTTTAAGAAGTCTCCACTCACCAGTGGGCCAGTCCCGAATACCGAGAGCACTCTCTCCCTGCAACGAACTTCCGCCAGGTAGGCGGAAGAGACCAGAGGGGTCCTTTCCGCCTCCAACTTTACTGTTGGATGACTACCGAAAGTGCACAAATCTCTTTGTCCTGACTGAGAAAGCTACGTTGGCTACACTGTTGCTAACACAGCAGAGAGGCAGAGGCTGTACTGCTATCATATATAAGACATATTCAACATCCACTCTCACTCACTCATTCATACTGATGGTAAGGAAAGAAAGAAAATTTGGGAGCACAAAATGCAGGTAATGTGCATAGTATTAGAAGCTTACTGGAGAAATTGATACTTTAATTGAACCATGAATTTACTTTCAAAACTTTTTCTTAAGAATTTACTTTATTTACTAGCGATTCATCAAGAACATTAACACATTTAATCACACTACATGAGGGTGGAAGTAGTTGACAGGGGATAACTGATGAAATCAAAATGAAATTGCTTTTAACAAATAGGAATTTTATTTCTAAAAGCTAGCTTTTTTTTTATTTAAAATTATAAGCAGAAAGCACCCTCTAAATATGAAGCTACAATTTATGCGGAGGCAGAAAGAAACAAATTTATGAGTGTATGAGCTTTCGGGCTGAGAACCTTGCCGCTCCCTTTTGTCACGGCCGTAGTCACGACTGCTCACAACAACCTCTGAAAGACTACACTGGTGCAAATCTGCAACACACCAGATTACCTTAAAGTAAAAGTTTTAACAATTCACACAAGCACACAAACTATGTACCCCATAGGAGGGATGAAAATGGTACAAAACACTAAAATTTAAAGATTAACTTGCCACCGAAGGTGAAACTTGATTTTAACTTCTAAGAAAAGTCTTACGGTGGAAGGATGGCAACTTTATATACTAAAACATTTAAATAAAAGCCCATGAAATGCAACCTTACATAAAATTAGACAAGGTTGGCCAAACATGCTCTACAGTACACATATACCGCCTCTCAAGATGATAGGCAAGATAAAAACATATTTCAGGAATTAGGCCGTTACACTTCAAGCAATAAATTCTCTAGCCCTCCCCCACTCCACAAAGGAAAAACGGACCACCCAATTAATAAATAACCACCTTCCCGCGGGTGGGCAAACGGAGAAAAATGGTGGAAAGACCCCAAAACAGAGCGGCTGGTGACCTTACCAAGAAAACAAGTAGAATTTAACAAATAAATGAAACAACATATCACCAATCACTTAACTTCTAATAAACTGCGATTTCTGGCAAAGACCTGGCGCAGCACCCCCAAAACGCTCTCCCGAACCGTCCGCTGTCAGCAGGAAGGCGCGCCGATCTCGCGTCTCACGGCGTCGCAGCTCGCACCGGCCAGACCGATGCCGTGGGTTGACTCTGAAACGTCCCCTTTGAACATTTATACATGACTGTGCTTAACCTGATACACAATATTTTTTAGCGCAACGCAATCTGACTTTCAAAATTCCCTACAAAAGAATGGCCCTGACTAACATTAAACTATACCTTTCACAAATCACTTACCTCACAAAAATCTTCGCTACTCAAGCTACTGCAATACAGCGAGCGCCACTACTGCCAGCTAAATAAAAGATTCAAACTACTGAAGGCACTAACTACTGATAGGGATAGTTAGCAAATGGAAGATATTAATAGAGAACAAACAATGTATTTACCTTGATATAATCATATATAAATATAGCAGTTCATGACAAATTTCAAAACTCCGCCATCTCTCTCCCCACATCCTCCACTGCTGGCGGCTCACCTCCAACTGCGCAACGCTACGCGCTGTTCACAGCCAGCTGCCTAACACTACAGTGGCGAGTATTACAACAATGCAAAGCACCCACAGACTGCACACAGCACAGCCAGTGATTTTCATACAGAGGTGGCGTTACCAATAAAAGACCTAAACAGCCTACTTACATAGCCCCCATGCTCCCCACAAAAAAATTTTACAAATTTTTTTGGGCACTGGCCAATACATATTTGTTAAAATTTTTCATAATCGTAATTACAATAACAAAGAAATCAAATGCACACACTTATTGATACAATGTTGGTCAAAAGCTAAAATTTTCTCACAGTCCATAAAGACAGTCCTGATCATTCATCACATTGCAGTGTTTTTCTCAAAGTCTGAGCAGTAAAAGAAAATGCACAAAGAAGTAGTGGATTTCCATGCAGTCTTGAAGAAGTAGCGTTGTCCTTCCAACGGAAAGACAGTGCTGACTCTCGACATGCAGACAGGTAATGGGCCACAACAGAGCAAACCCACAGCGGAGTCTGTCGAAGTTTTGAAGAGTATTGGTGTGTAGGTCATCACAGAGTAGACCCACTGTAGTCCTGGTAGAGATTACGGTATTGGTGGGCAACCAGAGGTGCAGACCCACTGCAGTCCTTGTAGAAATAATGGTATTGATGGATCATCAGCGATGTAGACCCACTGTAGTCCTTGTAGAGATAATGGTACTGGTGGGTCATCAAAGATGCAGACCCACTGTAGTCCTTGTAGAGATGGCCAGCAGCCATCTGTTGTGACTATGCAGGTGCACAATCTCCATTGAAGAGTCTTGCGGATAATAGAGCAAGTCCATAACCACCACTTGTGCACTCACAAAGTTTTTGAATTGTCCTGAGAACCAGCAATGCTGTTAACCAGTCCCTTGCTGAATTATTAACACACGTGCAAACACTAACAGTCCCTACTTCTCACATATTGTCCATATACTATGACCAATAGAAACGTGTGCAGTGAAATGTAACTTACAAGTTACTTAATTTGATGACCTGGTGTCAATTACAATTTTATAACAGAAGAATACAATTAAAAAGGTACAAAATACATCATTAAAGAACATAACAATACAGATAACATTTGTAGTACAGGTTTTACAATAGAATAGAAATAAACATATGCATCAGTGTTACAAAAATAATGACATAAGTACATACATAAAGATCACACATGAGCATTAAAACAAAACAGAATAAATAATGTCTAAACATCTTTACAAAGAAAATAACATATTATTAATGCAAATTATATTTGAGGATAACAGTATTCCTCATCATAGTGAATGTAGCTTAGTATTAGAAGAGAAAAAAAATTCTATGAAACAGTACACAGAGACAGGAAGAAAACAAATACACATGGGTACACAAACACATAGTGGGATAACACAAGGAAAGGACAGGGTTTCTTTTACTGCAGTATTTTGCAAACAAAACTTTCTTTACTTCTCGGAGATCTCCCTTCGTTCCTCATTATTTCCAAAAAGTCCTATCAATACCTGCTTTCACTACTCTGTTCATATTTCTTTCAAAATAATTACGGATCATTGTACAATACTCATTTTGGCCCAAAACGTTTTCATATACCTTCAATGCATTTCTTTCCATTCATCACAACTAGTTTCTTATATAGTCTACCCCCTCTTAAGCTAACTTAAATCTACTGAGCTCAGATGCTAAACTAAGGGACGAGGCATTGCAGCAGCACATAAAACAATTAACGCAAACAGCAATGACAAAAAAGTGCAGATTTGCAAAGGAAGCAGCATTTTAGAAATTAGCGAAGCAATTGCAATATTACGACTAATATAAGGCAATGTGCAGCAAACAAGAAAAATAAATCTGGCTCAGCAGAGTAACACAAATTAAAATTCAGTAGCACTATGCCTGGCAAACAGCATAAATTATACCTAAACATGACAAAGTTCAAGCAGAAAAAGTATTACACTAAAAATGGCCATGTCTAATACCTATGTCACATCTTAACACTAGAGTGATGCATCACAATTTATTCTACAAAAGAAATTAACAAGTACTTGAAAAGAAAACTATGATTGCAGTTCCTGTGAAGGTAAATGTCTTTTTGTGCTCCTCATTTTTTTTTGAAAAAATTATTATTTACTCGATCTGTAGACAGAAAATATTTTATTTGTACATCTATAAAATTTTACTTTAACCAATGCTGCAGTGCAGCTAGAAACTAGATATTAAACAAAATGAGTAAATATGTACAAAGGAAGGCATGAAACATCATTCATTAGCCATAGGGCATTTCATAAGGTAGTACAGAAAATCTCTCAACTCTTGTAGAAAGACGCTTGTCATAATCAGGTGTGCAGATGTAAAAATATTTCTCGTCATTTCATTAGGCATTTCTGTAAATATCATAAATTAAGAGCTCCACAGTGTCAAAATATGTTTTCAAGTTCGACCGTGTCGTTTTTGCGATGCTCTCTACAAAGGAACGTCAATAGTGAGGATAATGGCCTCCCCTTTTTTTTTTTTAACCTGTGCCGCTGAAAAGGGCTCGCAATAATGGCTTTTTCTCCAGGCGTCTGACACACCTGGCCGCTCACAACGAATTACTTCACGGTCACTTACCTTTCTTAACGAAATATTTACGACAGCAGTTTTCGCTACAGCGACAGTCTCATATAAAAATTTCGTAGGTCAAGAATTTGCGTTACAAATCTGTAGAAACAAAATCGTATGAATATAACAGTGTCCAAAAAATTTTCGCCGGCATTGTGATACATTCACGCATTTACACACATTTCATAACTCTTAAAGTACGATTCTCGGTTTACAACATCCTTTTTCACCAGTCAGAGTCCCTACCTTCTATTCATTATTCATATACATATAAACACGTAATCACATTCCTTATATAGCATCATCTTATTGATCATAAACATACCGCAACAGCATAATACACATCGTCGTCGTAAAAATAACATCATAACACCTCAGTCAACTCTCAAAATCGTCGTAGCTTCCTCAAATAATTTCAAAACCTAAAAAAAATTCTCTGCTCATGTCAAAAGTGTCATCTGCCTCAAACGTACTTTAAAAATCGTGATCCCATACCAAATACATCATTCAAAGCTCTCATAGTACCACAATGGCTCCGAAAAAATATGAACAGTTCACAAAGTACTGACAAAATGCAATTTCATAAGTGTGAAGTTATTCAACTGTGTAATTACGTAAACATCTGTCACTAATGTAGTAAAAAAATGTTTGTTTTTTTGTTAAATAACCAGATAGCTGTGTAATTTATGTGTTAGAGAAATATGGTACCGATGTGTAAAGTTGTATAAGCAAATACCATAATAGCTAGGGCTCCTTGTGCTTGCCAAACACATGGTACACAAAGTAGGCGTGTACCCCCCTAAGGATTAATGTAATTATACCCTCAGGTGTTACAGATTACAGCAATGGAATGAAATGTATCATGGAAAACTTTCTTTGTAATTCAAAAATCTTGAAAAATAAATGGCATAAGTACAAAATTAATCTCTCAAATGCGTGTCCTGTAGCACTAAATGTGCGTCTTGCTGTAAGATAATTCTGTGGAAGTGTCGTAGTTATCGTCCTCCGAAAGCTAAGTTCTGCAGAAGTCAATGTACTTACCTCATGATAAACAAAAGTGAAATGCTTTGTGTATAGATATCGTAGTTATTACGCTTATTGGCGTGATGAAGAAAGTACTGTACAGTAACGTATTGTTGCGCCACGAAAAAGGCTGTCTCATTATTGCTATACCAAAAAAGTTACTACTAAAACATGGTTTACTTTCCAGAACAATACAGAAAAACTGTGCAGATATAAAACAGAAACACTGCAACAGCAACATTGTAAACTGTCACTCATTAGTAGCGTCGTGATAAAAATCGTGTAGCTGTCACATAAACTAACCACTGTGTCATCTGGTATCTCACAGAAAGTACTTTAAATCCAGAATGTATTTTCAAGTAAACCAAAACGTTGCATTAAAATTTCATTAGCAGTACTGGTAAATGTTCTAAGAATGTGAGCCTTATAGTCGTTACGTAATCGTGCAACAAACAAGCAAGAATGCACACACACAATAACACTGTGTCGTCTGTTCACAATAACAATGCATTCGTAATTTCTGTTTAAATAAGTTCTCTTGGTTCTTGACTGGATATTTAACTTCAAACATTGTTGCATGTTAACAGTTTCTTAAGTCTTACAGAGCATACTAGTAATGTAAAGTGAAAAGTTATATGGCAAAGACAAAGTTAAAAAGCAGATTATTTTTCAATAAACGGTTTTACATGTGAAATGTGGTGTAAACCTTTACTCTTCATAGTACTCAGACTTTCAACTGAAAAGCAATTGTCGTGTTTTATACATCGGTAAAGAATGCTAAAAGTTTTCTCAAGGCTGGCGTCTTATGTTATTTTTCTCGGAGCCAGCGGGCGCACGCGGCTACCTGCTGTGCGAGTCATTGTCTGTCTCTTTGTTGGCGCGCGTCGTTATTGGGATTTGGAGACCTAACTTCTACAAATTCACTGTGACGAGAGGGCCCTGCCCTGTTTAAATCCCGCCAGTTCTGATGAAATTCAGGTCTGTCGGTATGTCGGTAGTTGACATAGTTTCTTGTTTGTCGGTCATGTGGTGGAGAATTTCTCCCTGAATCGTAACTGCGCGCTGGACCGTTGCGTCTAAAGTTATTCTGTCTCCCGTAATAATAATTATTTTGGTTCCCATATTGTCTGCTTCTCTGATTGTCTCTGTAATAGTCATTACCGCGGAGAGGTGATCTTTCCCTGTAATTATTACTACTCTGCCAACGGTTGTCATACGGGTGGTGTCTGTTTTGGTCACGATTTACGTTATAAGAATAGCCTTGTCGTGTATTATTTCTGTCATCGCGGAATTGTGACAGATGTGACCTGTAATTGTTGTGCTCCTGTTCTCGCGTTCCGCGATTGTCAGTGTCATTTTCCAGTTCTTGTAACAGTCCCTGAAAAGCTTCAATGTCGTCTTTGCAACGTCCTGCTAAAATAATATGCCGTAAATGTTGAGGTAATTTGATTAAGCAAATTCGGATGAGTTCTAAGGGGCTGTATGGGTTTGAAAGATACTGATTCTTATGCAACATGTCTTCAAAATATTTCATAATACTGGAAAATTCAGATTGTTCGAAACGTTTCATCATTATGATACTATGTTCTACTCGGTCTTGTGTGGCTTGAGACCTATATGCTGAGAGGAAGGCATGGTAAAATTCTCCTTCACTGTGGCAATCGTGAATGACCGATGGCATTCTTACAGCTGGTTCATTCTCTAAGTAGCCACACATAAATTCTAATCTGTGTTCTAATGACCAGTTGGGAGGAAAACAATGAGAGAATTGATGGAGCCATGCTTGTGGATGAATGTCGTTGCCAGAATTCTTAAATGTTTTGAATTTACGTGTAATAATGAACAGCTTATAGTCAAAATCATCATGTCGGCGAGTCGCATATCGGTCATTGTTAGGTCGTGTCGGCCGTTCCATCTCAAAATTCGGTGCACATTGCCAATTTCTTTCATAACTTCCGAAATGCCCTGTGTTATTATTTTGCGGCTTTTCCGTATTTCTAAGTCCCTCATCCCGTATTGGGGCGCGAGTGTCCTCTGAAATACGTAATTCTTGTATTACCTGTGTCAGCTGATCTTGTACTTCCCGGATTTCTCTTTGGTGTTGATTCAGATTTTGTTTCAGTTTCCTAATTTGTTCGCTCTCTTCTGTGTCATTAAAGACTACCGGTTTTGTGTCATTCAGATTATCATCTACCTTCGTAGATAAATTAGTGAACTGATCCGAAAGTTCGGCTACTTTCTCCGATAGTGTACTTATTTCCTCAGTGTGTTTTTCTGAACCAAGTTTCAGAGTATCTACTGTGTCCTTTAAGTTTTCCTGAGATTTTGCAAGTTGCGTAACCGAATCGGTAGATGCAACTGAGTCAAATTTAGCTTGCAAGGTCTCATGATTTTCATGAACAATAGTTTGCAGTTCTTTTATGGCTGCTTCGTGATTCTGTAATGCATTTTCATGCCGCGAAAAAATAGGTTGAAAATGCTCACAAATTTGTGTTTTTACGTCGTTACAGACTTTTTGACATTTCGATTCGATTTTATGTAACTCAGTAGTTAAATCTTCACGTGTTTGTGCAAGTGTGGTGTGAAGATTTTGTTCCATGGCGTCTAACTGTTGCTGTGTTTGTCTCAGGTGTTGTTCCATTGTGTCTAACTTTTGAAGATTTTGTTCCACTGTGTCTAACTTTTCACTGTGTCTAACTTTTGTAGCTTTTGCTGTGTTTGTCTCTGATTTTGTTCCATTTGTTTCTGATTTTGTTCAAGCGTTGTGTCTAACTTTTGTAGCCTTTGTCCCATTTGTTGCATTAACTGTAATAACAATGCACTGGTGTCTGAAACACGTTCCTCAGTGATTTTCGGCAGTGAAGTTGCACCGGCAACATTCACATTTTGACAAGCAGAAAATGTGTCTTGACTTATTTGAGAAAACGGTGAGGACCCAAAACCTGAATCTACAGTATTTGCAAAATTGTGTCCTGTCATTTCGGATTCCTGAGGCGAGCTGTTGCCGACCGATCGATCGATAATGCTTCCCTCTTCACTAATTGTTTCACTGTCCACGCCATTGTTTGCCGCCCGCTCCATTTCCCTATGCACAGTTACCAAATTACTACTTTGAACATCAGTTAATTCATTACTCGGTGGCGCTAACACACTGCTTTCATTTTCACTGTCATTTCTCAGTTTACTTTGGAGCCTAGTATTACGTTTTTCACACGCCATTATTGTCACAGTATTTCACGCGACAACACAGAAAAACACAATTTGAAGAGCAAAAATAGGGGAACACATTAACATAGCACTGAAAATAATATCTAGTTAATTGCAAGCGCAGCTGCGAAATACTTGGTGCAAATCTACATGCATGCCACAACTGTTTTACTGTACAACAATGAAAAACTACAATTACAAAGGAAATTCTCTCTACAATTACACGCTAGCAATAAACAAAAGCTACACTAATTACACAAACTACAAGAAAAAAATCAGAAGATTCCAGTGAGGTATCCTCGGCTAAGGGTCGACATATGAAACGTCCCCTTTGAACATTTATACATGACTGTGCTTAACCTGATACACAATATTTTTTAGCGCAACGCAATCTGACTTTCAAAATTCCCTACAAAAGAATGGCCCTGACTAACATTAAACTATACCTTTCACAAATCACTTACCTCACAAAAATCTTCGCTACTCAAGCTACTGCAATACAGCGAGCGCCACTACTGCCAGCTAAATAAAAGATTCAAACTACTGAAGGCACTAACTACTGATAGGGATAGTTAGCAAATGGAAGATATTAATAGAGAACAAACAATGTATTTACCTTGATATCATCATATATAAATATAGCAGTTCATGACAAATTTCAAAACTCCGCCATCTCTCTCCCCACATCCACCACTGCTGGCGGCTCACCTCCAACTGCGCAACGCTACGCGCTGTTCACAGCCAGCTGCCTAACACTACAATGGCGAGTATTACAACAATGCAAAGCAGCCACAGACTGCACACAGCACAGCCAGTGAATTTCATACAGAGGTGGCGTTACCAATAAAAGACCTAAACAGCCTACTTACAACTCCTGTTACTCTCGTTTCGGCCGCGAAGCCACTGCCTCTCGCTGTACGGCGCGGCCCACTGGACTCACGTGGCAACCTCACATGCGCCGACGCTCAAAGCGGACAAGTCATCTTGTGTCTCAGTACGCGACCGACCAACCGACCGTCCCAACCGCCAACGACCGTTGCCCGAGCAACTCGAGCAGACTGGCGGCCTAACGCGCAGACTCAGATGCAGGAACTCAGCCCCCGACTGGGCGACCACTCGTTGAGTTCTCTCACTGCGCCACAAATTCGGACGAGAGACAGACTAGCACGTTGGGGACGAGAGACTGACCCCAGACTGACTCCAGAAACCCAGACTGACCGACTGACTAGCTCATAGCACCCCTTAAATATACGTGAACAGGCAACCTTTCCCCTTACCCACCAAAGGGAGACACTAAAGCTGCGATTGCCACAGCGGCGCCACCGCCAGAAACGGAGGGCGAATGCTTCACACAACGCGCTGCGGCGCGCTCTTCAAAACAGGAGTTTTTTTACCACGGCTTATTAATGTAATTGTGTTCCGCTGAGTGGGGACAAACACGAAGTACAAAACTAAATTACAAATAATTGAACGCAACAGCACGAAATACAAGTTAAACAATATGAAATTAAGCTAACAGAGACGTTTCAACATATTGCGGCAGTATCGCGTACATGGTATATAAAACTACACCGCATTAGCGGAGCTGTCAATTGTTGTCATGTTATTCACGTGAAAAGATTTCCGGCATAATTATGGTCGCACGACAGTATTTAATAGACTTTGACACGAAGTGCTAGTTGGAGCAAGATGCGTGAGACATTTAATTTTGAAAATCTTTGGGGAATTCAGTATTCCGAGAACCACAGTGTCAAGAGTGTGCCGAAAATATCAGATTTCAGGCATTAGCACTCACGTCGGACAGAGCAGCGTCCGACGGACTTCCCGACGACCGGGAGTTGAGGCGTTTGCGTAGAGATGCAGTGCTAATACACACGCAGTACGGCGTGAAACACCCGCAGGAACCATGTGGGTCGTACGACGAATCTATCCGTTCGGACAGTGCGGCGAAACTTCGTTTTAACGAATTATGACACCGCTCAAAGCGCCTCTCCTGGGCCCCTGATCACTGCAGAAATCAGTGTGGGACGTACGAAGAACGTGTCCGTTAGGACAGTGCGGCGAAATTTGGCTTTAATGAGCTATGGCAGCAGACGACCCATGGAAGTGTCTTTGCTAACAGTTTGACATCGTCCAAAGCGCCTCTCAGGGGCTCGTGATCATATCGGTTGGACCCTATATGACTGGTAAACGATGGCCTGGTCAGATAAATCCCGACTTCAGTTGCTAAGAGATGATGATAGAGCTCGAATGAGGCGCAGAGCCCACGAAGCCATGGACCCAATTTGTGAACAAGGCACTGTGAAAGCTGGTACTGGCTCCACAATGGTGTGGACTTTGTTTAGATGGAATGGACTGGGTCCACTGGTCTAACTGAAGCGATTATTTGTTGGAAATGTTTATGTTCGGCTACTTGGAGACCTTTTGCAGCCAATCATGAACTCCATGTTCTAAAAAAAAAAAAAAAAAAAAGATGGCATTTTTATCGACGGTAAATTGTCATGCCACTTGGCCACAATTGTTTGCGATTTGTTTGAAGAACATTCTGAACGTTCCGAGCGTCCGGAATGAATCCCAATGAACTTTTATGGAACATGATCGAGAGGTCAGTGGGTGCACAAAATCCTACACTGGCAACAGTTTCGCAGTTATGGACGGCTATAGAGACAGCATGGCTGAATATTTGTGCAAGGGACTGCTATCGGCTTGTTGAGTCCATGTCAGGTCGATTTGCTGCACTACGCTGGCCAAAAGGTGGTCGGACACGGAATTAGATAGTATCCCATGACTTTTGTCACCTCAGTGCATGCACCTCGTCTGTAAGTTTTGCGGAGAAGTGTATATCATACAGTCCCCCGCCACGTTTTTTGTTTGTCTGTGAAGGCTAAAATGAGGAACTAATGTAGGGGCTCTGATGCGGTTTCCTCTAATAGATAGATCAATTTACGAAGGGAGGTTTGTTTTGTATCACGCCTGGAAGGCGGCGCGTGGGTCTGCTCCTGAAAACTGAAAGGTTGGCCGAAGGAAGGAAGCGAGTAGGAGCATGTGAGGTAAAACACGTCGGTACTGCGTGTAAAATTATAGATGTTTACTATAGGCAAAAACCACTTAATAAATGGTTACATTTTTCTACGGTTTTCACTAATAGACTGATTCACGAGGAAGGTTTAGGTACATAATTTATTACCGCTATGCCGGACCAGTTGTCTGGCCAGAGATACGCTGTGTCACCCGAGCGAAGCAGTGGCGGGTCGCTAGGCGAGTGTGTATAAAAGTACAATAATATTACATTAACAACCTTGGATTTATTCCTGTTTGTTCCGCAACACGTCTCGTCATACTTTTTTGTAGATGTACGATGTTTTGTCAATGGATGAAAGTGACTGACTTGGATTAACCATATATCTTTATTATAGGCAGACCGTATCAGTCTATTAGCGAATTAGTTTTGGGGATATGTAGAGTCAATACTTTGTTCGCCGTACGTCAGCTGTACTTCGTGGACTGGGAAGAGACCATTCTATGTCTACATCCACACTGAGAAAAGTAGTGTGAAGTGAACAGTGCTTCCTTTACTATATGGACTGAAGAAAGATTGCTTAATCCTTTGAGACCCAGTGGTTTCTTTCGCAACCCAACACTGCATTCATTTTACTTTGAAGTACCAGTGCCTTTAGCATGAAATCACCCATGCAACAAAAGCTCAGATTCAGGGCTTTCTTAGCATCGGTGGTGCCATGCTACTGCTATGTCAAAACAGAATTAATAAATTGATCAGTTGTGGCAAAAGCCACTGGGGCTCAAAGGCTTAAGCGCTCCTGTGCACGCAGTTATTAGTCTAATTTTCTTTCCACCTTACGTATGGTGTTGTAGTATACACCTATATTCCTCTCTTAAAGCTCGTTATGAGAAGTTTGAAAGCAGGTATTAGCGGGACATTTGGCTTCTATCTTCAAGCATTCAACTGTTTCAGTATCAAATATACCTGTCATCTTTCGTGTAGCTCATCTTTGTGTACCTTCTATTCATCTGTTAAGTCTATTTGCTATGGGTCTCACACACTTGAATACTTTTCTAGGACAGGCGACACACGTGTTTTGCTATCAATCTTCTATGTAGATGGTTTGCTTTGCAGATCAATCACACTTTGCTAAAATTCACCCAATAAACCGAAGTCGACCATTCACCTTCCCTACCACAAGCCTCACATGCTCGTCTCATTTCATACCGCTTTCCAACGTTACCAAAAGATATTTAAACGAAGGGACTGTGTCATCCAGGACGCTACTAATGCTGTACCCGAACAATACGAGTTTGTTTTTCCTATTCACCCGCATTAACTTATGTACCTTTAGAGCTAGCTGCCATTCATCACACTAACTAAAGATTTTGTCTAAGTCATCTTGTATCCTCCTACTGTCACCCAAAGAGGACACCTTCCCACAGACTACAGAATCTTCAGAAAAACAACACAGACTGTTGCTTACGCTGTCCACAAATCCTGCTTGTGTATAGCAAATAACAGTGATCCTATCGCACTTCCCTTTCTGTTCCGACAGTGACAATGTTGAGTGTATATGGAAAAAGTTCAAAGTAATCGTAAAATGCGTTTTAGACAGGTACGTGCCGAGCAAAACTGTGAGGGACGGGAAAAACCCACCGTGGTTCAACAACAAAGTCAGGAAACTACTGCGAAAGCAAAGAGAGATTCGCTGCAAAGTTAAACGTAACCAAAACCTCTCAGACAAACAGAAGCTAAACGATTTCATAGTTAGCGTAAGGAGAGCTATGCGTGAAGCGTTCAGTGAATTCGAAAGTAAAATTCTATGTACCGACTTGACACACAATCCTAGGAAGTTCTGGTCTTACGTTAAATCAGTAAGTGGATCGAAACAGCATATCCAGACACTCTGGCATTGAAACAGAGGATGACACGCGTAAAGCTGAAATGCTAAACACCTTTTTCCAAAGCTGTTTCACAGAGGAGGACCGCATTGCAGTTCCTTCTCTAAATTCTCGCACGAACGAAAAAATGTCTGCCATCGAAATAAGTGTCCAAGGAATAGAAAAGCAACTGGAATCACTCAACAGAGGAAAGTCCATTGGATCTGACGGGATACCAATTCGATTCTACACAGAGTACGCGAAAGAACTTGCCCCCCTTCTAACAGCCGTGTACCGCAAGTCTCTAGAGGAACGGAAGGTTCCAAATGATTGGAAAAGAGCGCAGGTAGTTCCAGTTTTCAAGAAGGGTCGTCGAGCAGCTGCGCAAAACTATAGGCCTATATCTCTGACATCGATCTGTTGTAGAATTTTAAAACACCTTTTTGCTCGCGTATCATGTCATTTAAACCCAGAATCTACGCTGTAGGAATCAACATGGATTCCGGAAACAGCGATCGTGTAAGACCCAACTCGCTTTATTTGTTCATGAGACCCAGAAAATATTAGATACAGACTCCCAGGTTGATGCCACTTTCCTTGACTTCCGGAAGGCGTTCGATACAGTTCCGCACTGTCGCCTGATAAACAAAGTAAGAGCATACGGAATATCAGACCAGCTGTGTGGCTGGATTGAAGAGTCTTTAGCAAACAGCACACAGTATGTTGTTCTCAATGGAGAGACATCTACAGACGTTAAAGTGACCTCAGGCGTACCACAGGGGAGTGTTATGGGACCATTGCTTTTCACAATACACATAAATGGCCTAGCAGATAGTGTCGGAAGTTCCATGCTGCTTTTCGCGGATGATGCTGTAGTATATAGAGAAGTTGCAGCATTAGAAAATTGCAGCGAAATGCAGGAAGATCTGCAGCGGATAGGTGCTTGGTGCAGGGAGTGGCAACTGACCCTTAACATAGACAAATGTAATGCATTGCGAATACATAGAAAGAAGGATCCTTTATTGTATGATTATATGATAGCGGAACAAACACTGGTAGCAGTTACTTCGGTAAAATATCTGGGAGTATGTGTACGGAACGATTTGAAGTGTAATGATCATTTAAAATTAACTGTTGGTAAGGCGGGTACCAGGTTGAGATTCATTGCGAGAGTCCTTAGAAAATGTAGTCCATCAACGAAGGAGGTGGCTTACAAAACACTCGTTAGACCTGTACTTGTGAATTGCTCATCAGCGTGGGATCCGTACCTGGTCGGGGTGATAGAGGAGATAGAGAAGATCCAAAGAAGAGCGGCGTGTTTCAGCACAGGGTTATTTGGTAAACGTGACACCGTTACGGAGATGTTTAGCAAACTCAAGTGGCAGACTCTGCAAGAGAGGCGCTCTGCATCGCTGTGTAGCTTGCTGTCCAGGTTTCGAAAGGGTGCGTTTCTGGATGAGGTATCAAATATATTCCTTCTCCCTACTTATACCTCCAGAGGAGATCACGAATGTAAAATCAGAGAGATTCGAGCGCGCACGGAGGCTTTCCGGCAGTCGTTCTTGCCGCGAACCACTCGCGACAGCAACAGGGAAGGGAGGTAATGACAGTGGCACGTAAAGTGCCCTCCGCCCCACACCGTTGGGTGGCTTGCGGAGTATAAATGTAGATGTAGATGTAGATCTCCTAACGATACCCTTGTTACTGATAAACACGCACCGCCGAGGATGATGTACTGGGTCCTGCTACTTGAGAAGTCTTCGAAGCACTCACGTATTTGTAAACTTATTCCATATGCCCGTACCTTTGTTAACAACATGCAGTGGAGCCCCGTGTCAAATGCTTTCCGGAAATCTAGAAATGTGGAATCTGCTTGTTTCCCTTCATCCATAGTTCGCAGTACATCGTGTGAGGAAAGGGAAAGCTGAGTTTCATGCAAGCGATATTTTCTAAAACCTTGTTGATTTGTGGATAGAATCTTTTCCCTCTAAAGGAAATTTATTATATTCGAACTGAGAATATGTTCAACGACTCTGCAGCAAACCGACGTTAAAGATATCGACCTATAATTTTGAGGGTCCGTTATTTTATGCTTCTTTTTTACAGGAATCATTTGCAGCATGCTGTAGAGTACTCTTTGTAAAATAGGACGGGGAGTCCATGAGGACCTTGCGATTCAACTCAGTTGTTTCTCTACTCCAGTGTTGCTTATTACTAGGTTCTCCATACGCGACTGTAAGCGATAGTCAGAGGACGGTATGTTTTTATGTGGCTAGCGCGACTTCATTTTCTTTCAGTGTCGTGCCAGCGTAATCCGCCTCCGGCTGTATATTCAAGATATTTTCTGTCCTGCTAGAGTGTTAAAAGGGATCGTGAATCACTGCTATACCGTTTAAGAAGCGTTTTATTACGTAAATGTGATTTTACTTCGCTATCAAAGATAATTACTGTCCGTTTAATGGTTGTTGGATGTTAATGGTTCTTTCACTTAACATTATCAGATGCTTACTAATGTTACTCAGAATTCTGATCATGATTTTTTTCTTAATGCACTTTAAAGTAAGCTATTTTTATATACAGGGTGATTCAAAAAGAATACCACAACTTTAGGAATTTAAAACTCTGCAACGACAAAAGGCAGAGCTAAGCACTATCTGTCGGCGAATTAAGGGAGCTATAAAGTTTCATTTAGTTGTACATTTGTTCGCTTGAGGCGCTGTTGACTAGGCGTCAGCGTCAGTTGATGCTAAGATGGCGACCGCTCAACAGAAAGCTTTTTGTGTTATTGAGTACGGCAGAAGTGAATCGACGACAGTTGTTCAGCGTGCATTTCGAACGAAGTATGGTGTTAAACCTCCTGATAGGTGGTGTATTAAACGTTGGTTTAAACAGTTTACAGAGAATGGGTGTTGGTGCAAAGGGAAAAGTTCTGGATGGCCGAGAACGATTGATGAAAATGTAGCACGCATCCAGCAAGCATTTGTTCGCAGCCCAGGAAAATCGACTCGCAGAGCTAGCAGAGAGCTGCAAATTCCACAATCAACTGTATGGAGAGTCCTACGAAAAAGGTTAGTTATGAAACCTGAACGTCAACTACCCGAGGCGATGGATCGGCCGCCAGGCAGCCCGTGACAGAGCACTTCATCACTGGCCTCCAAGAAGCCCTGATCTTACCCCCTGCGATTTTTTCTTATGGGGGTATGTTAAGGATATGGTGTTTCGGCCACCTCTCCCAGCCACCATTGATGATTTGAAACGAGAAATAACAGCAGCTATCCAAACTGTTACGCCTGATATGCTACAGAGAGTGTGGAACGAGTTGGAGTATCAGGTTGATATTGCTCGTGTGTCTGGAGGGGGCCGTATTGAACATCTCTGAACTTGTTTTTCAGTGAAAAAAAACCTTTTTAAATACTCTTTGTAATGATGTATAACAGAAGGTTATATTATGTTTCTTTCATTAAATACACATTTTTAAAGTTGTGGTATTCTTTTTGAATCACCCTGTATTTTATTGTGTACCTTGCATTCATTTCCATTTTTAATGAGAACTACCTTAGAATGTTCTACTCATCATGTACGGCCAGTTTACAGCGTGAAATTGTCAGGTTTGCAGGTCACAGTGTGCGTCCAGTCTGGGTGACTGAGCCCCGTTCCTCAGTTGAAAGTCAAATGAAAGCAAGAAAGCCGGAAAAAAGTAAGAAACCATTTGCTGTTTCAAAAGTAATCGCCATAGCTCTTAATAAATTTATCCTACTGTGAGATAAGAGATCAGAGCCCCGAAAGTATGGGAATTGCATGGGAAGAGTTCTGGACTGTATGGAGGATGTGTAACGGCTTCCCAGTGACACTCCTGAAGCGTAATTGGAAACAACTTTGGCAACATATGGGCGGGCGTCATCCTGCAACAGGAAAATGCTGTCCAACCACTTGGACACTTTCCTGAAGCACGCCCTCAAGTTCAAACGTCCAGGATTATTGACGGGCGGTATCATTCTATTGAAGGATAACGTCTGCCCACACGTACCTAAGGTGTTTGGACTACGCTGCAGTAGTTTCACTGGGAAGCCGTTACACATCGTCCATACAGTCCCGATCTCTTCTTATGTGATTTCCATATTTTTGGACCACTGAAGAACGGCATCCGTGGCCGTCGATTCGCTTCGGAAGAAGACGTGCACGGTGGGCTGCAATCATGATTCCCTAGGCAACTGCAGTCGTTTACCCATGAAGGCACTTACCGTCCTGCCTCACACTGGGATAATTGTATTAACAGTTATGGAAAATATTTTTGAGGTAATAAACAGTTTACTTGCGTTTTACCATGAGTCTCGTTTTCAACTGATGGCCGCTTATAAGCTCCTCCGTCCGATGAGGTCTCGGAAGGCCCAACGGTACCGACCGACCGCCGTGTCATCCTGAAGCGATGAGGCCCCTTATAAACTGGGGCGTGTGATGAATTTATTGTTTCATTGTTAAGCCTAACGGCTACAAATTAGCACAGAATTTATTTTCTTGGAGTGCAGGCGTTAAAAATAAAATGATTTGTTTCTTTGATATCAATATTTTGTTGGTCTGGCACTTTGATACCAAAGTCTTCGCCCTTAATCTTCTAGGAGTGAAATTATACCACTTTTCTCGTTTTGTGAGCTACATCACATTTATCAAGAATTAAAGTAATCTGCCAATCTTTGGAGCGATTTGAAACCTTACGAAGATCCGAATATTTGAGCAGCTTTCTTCAGACGATACACTATTATAGATAACTACAATTCTAGTTGAGACAAGGCATGGTGGTAATACACTGAAGCGCCAAAGAAACTGGTATAAGCATGCGTATTCAAATACAGAGGTACGTAAACAGGCAGAATACGACGCTGCGGTAGGCAACGCCTATGTAAGACAAGTGTCTGGCGCTGTTCTTCGATCGGTTACTGCTGCTACAATAGCAGGTGATCAAGATGTGAGTTTGAACGTAGTGTTATACACTCCTGGAAATTGAAATAAGAACACCGTGAATTCATTGTCCCAGGAAGGGGAAACTTTATTGACACATTCCTGGGGTCAGATACATCACACGATCACACTGACAGAACCACAGGCACATAGACACAGGCAACAGAGCATGCACAATGTCGGCACTAGTACAGTGTATATCCACCTTTCGCAGCAATGCAGGCTGCTATTCTCCCATGGAGACGATCGTAGAGATGCTGGATGTAGTCCTGTGGAACGGCTTGCCATGCCATTTCCACCTGGCGCCTCAGTTGGACCAGCGTTCGTGCCGGACGTGCAGACCGCGTGAGACGACGCTTCATCCAGTCCCAAACATGCTCAATGGGGGACAGATCCGGAGATCTTGCTGGCCAGGGTAGTTGACTTACACCTTCTAGAGCACGTTGGGTGGCACGGGATACATGCGGACGTGCATTGTCCTGTTGGAACAGCAAGTTCCCTTGCCGGTCTAGGAATGGTAGAACGATGGGTTCGATGACGGTTTGGATATACCGTGCACTATTCAGTGTCCCCTCGACGATCACCAGTGGTGTACGGCCAGTGTAGGAGATCGCTCCCCACACCATGATGCCGGGTGTTGGCCCTGTGTGCCTCGGTCGTATGCAGTCCTGATTGTGGCGCTCACCTGCACGGCGCCAAACACGCATACGACCATCATTGGCACCAAGGCAGAAGCGACTCTCATCGCTGAAGACGACACGTCTCCATTCGTCCCTCCATTCACGCCTGTCGCGATACCACTGGAGGCGGGCTGCACGATGTTGGGGCGTGAGCGGAAGACGGCCTAACGGTGTGCGGGACCGTAGCCCAGCTTCATGGAGACGGTTGCGAATGGTCCTCGCCGATACCCCAGGAGCAACAGTGTCCCTAATTTGCTGGGAAGTGGCGGTGCGGTCCCCTACGGCACTGCGTAGGATCCTACGGTCTTGGCGTGCATCCGTGCGTCGTTGCGGTCCGGTCGCAGGTCGACGGGCACGTGCACCTTCCGCCGACCACTGGCGACAACATCGATGTACTGTGGAGACCTCACGCCCCACGTGTTGAGCAATTCGGCGGTACGTCCACCCGGCCTCCCGCATGCACACTATACGCCCTCGCTCAAAGTCCGTCAACTGCACATACGGTTCACGTCCACGCTGTCGCGGCATGCTACCAGTGTTAAAGACTGCGATGGAGCTCCGTATGCCACGGCAAACTGGCTGACACTGACGGCGGCGGTGCACAAATGCTGCGCAGCTAGCGCCATTCGACGGCCAACACCGCGGTCCCTGGTGTGTCCGCTGTGCCGTGCGTGTGATCATTGCTTGTACAGCCCTCTCGCAGTGTCCGGAGCAAGTATGGTGGGTCTGACACACCGGTGTCAGTGTGTTCTTTTTTCCATTTCCAGGAGTGTAGTCAGCGCACGAGCGATGGGACACAGCATCTCCGAGGTAGCGATGAAGTGGGGGATTTTCCCGTACTACCATTTCGCTGGTGTACTGCGAATATCAGGATTCCCGTCCGTAAAACATCAAATTTCCGACATCGCTGCGGCTGGAAAAAGATCCTGCAAGAACGGAACCGACGATGACTGAAGAGAATCGTTCCACATGACACAAGTGCAACCCTTCCGCAAATTGCTGCAGATTTCAATGCTGGACCATCAATAAATGTCAGCGTGCGAACCATTAACGAAACACCATCGATATCGGCTTTCGGAGCCGAAGTCTCACTCGTGTACGTTTGATGACTGCACAAAGTTTTACGACTCGCCTGGGCCCGTCAACATTGACATTGGACTGTTTATAACTGGAAACATGTTGCCTGGTCGTACGTCTTGTTTCAGATTGTGTCGAACGGATGGATGTGTACGTGTATGGAGACAGCCTCATGAATCCATGCACGCAGCATGTCAGTAGGGGTTGTTCAAGCTGGTGGAGGCTCTGTGATGGTGTGGGACGTGTGCAGTTGGCGTCTAGATACGACTCTGACAGGTGACACGTACGTAACCTTCCTGTCTGATTACCTGCATCCATTCATGTCCATTTCGCATTCCGATGGACTTGAGCAATTCCAGCAGGACAATGCGACACCCCACAGGTCCAGAATTGCTACACTCTTCTGAGTTTGAACACTTCTGCTGGCCACTAAACTCCCCGGACATGACCGTCATTGTGCATATCTGGGATGCCTTGCAACGTGCTGTTCAGAAGAGATCTACACTTCCTGGCACTCTTACAGATTCACGGTGTCACTTTCCTCCAGCACTATTTCAGACATTAGTCGAGTCCATGCCTCGTCCTGTTACAGCACTTCTGCGTGCTCGCGAGGGCCCTACACGACGTTAGGCAGGTATAACAGTTTCTTTGGCTCTTGAGTGTAGAAAAGTGGTTCTGTAATTGCGTCTACATGAAAAGAAAATAAGTTTATGGTACAGCCTTGTGTTACAACCAGGCTGTATAATCCCAGTTATGACGCGGCCGCGATTTACGTAAATCGCTACATGTAGCCACTTAGAGAATAAAGGCCGGAGAGACGGCGTTTAGCCATTAATGAAACGAGCATCGACAGCATTCAATGGCCGGAAAGAATGGCCTGCCGGCCGGTTCGGAACTACCACAGACCCTCCCCGGCATTGTCCGGGCCAGAGTTTACCGTGGCGTGTACTCTGGCAGGAGGGAGATTTAGTGCGGTCGCTAATGCCCTTTATTGCGAGCTGTGCCGAATGTCTGCCCCGCCTGCCGAAGCGGCGGCTATCTTGCAGGTAGGCCATAAATCGCCGGACAGAGCTTGTTGGCTACTAATTGCGCCGTGTCGCCGCCGACTAAACCTTGCAATAAAAGCCTCGCCCACCGAGCAGTTCTGCATTAACAGGTGTCACCGGAAGCTCTCCCTCCCCCTGCTTTCGCCGCCCTCTTTAATCCGCGCGATGCAGAACGAGTTCCGCTAATTACAACTCCGGAGCGAGCCAAGTCCATTACGAGGCTGCATTTGTGCTTTGGGCGACAGCCCGAATGAATCTATTTGGAAGTGAGGTTTAACGTTTTGCAAAACGGTCGAACCATCTAAAGGATCGTTGGCCAGCAAACTGGTTCTGCGCCATATCGCTGTGAATCAAACTCACAGACCTTTCATTAGTCTTCTACTGTATTAAGTGTTAACTGCATCAGCTGCGGTACGAGTATAATTTCGATAAACTGTGACATTCAAAACATCTCACGAGTTGCGACACAGTCGCAGTTAATGCGCACGCGCCGTAAGTTCATCAAAGATAATCTGCGAGCCATAACACTGTGCACGAGGGAATGTGCAACTTGCCACTATAGTCATTTCCTTCCTGTTCCACTCGAGTGGAAAAAGGCTATCTATAAGCCTCCTTACGAGCCCTAAAATCTCGAATCTTATCTGTGTGATCCTTACTTAGAATATAGGTCGGATAGTTCTCCAGTCGACCTCAAATACCGCTTCTCTAAATGTCTTAAATACGCTGCGCTAAAAGAATGTCTTCTTCCCTCCAGGGATTCCCATTTGAGTTCACGAAGCATCTCCGTAATAGTTGCACGCTTATCAAATCTAGCGGTAACAAATCTAGCAGCACGCGTCTGAACTCCTTCGATGTCCTCCTTTAATCAAACCTGGTGGGAGTGCCAAACACCTTAATAGTACTCGAAAACGGGTCGCACTAGTGCGTTATACTACCTTTATAGATAAGCCACTGTTTCCCAAAATTCTCCCAATAAACCAAAGTTAGACCATTCATCTTTTCTACTACCAATCTGACGTACTCGTTCCATTTAATATCGCTCTGCAACTTTACGCCAAGATATTTAATCGATGTGACAGTGTCAAGCAGCATGCTAATAATGCTGTGTACGAACGTCACAGGATTGTTTTTCCTACTAATCCGCATTAACTTACATTTTTCTACATTTAGAGAATGCTGCATTTCTTCACACCAACTATAAATTCTTTCTAACAAGGGGACGCCACGACGTTAGGAAAGCCGGCCGTTGTGGCCGTGCGGTTCTAGGCGCTTCAGTCTGAAACCGCGTGACCGCTACGGTCGCAGTTTCGAATCCTGCCTCGGGCATGGATGTGTGTGATGTCCTTAGGTTAGTTAGGTTTAAGTAGTTTTAAGTTCTAGGGGATTGATGACCATAGATGTTAAGTCCCATGGTGCTCAGAGCCATTTGAACCATTCGACGTTTGCAATGCGAATTTACTGCAAACTTCGTACACTCGTAGTACTCCGTGAGGACAACGAAATGTGTAAGCAGTAGCGCGTACTTCTAAAGCGTTATTGAGAAAATCGCAAAATAATTGCGGTCGTCAAATATATACCTGGCGTGGCCATTTCTACCCCGAAGCGGCGACAACCGAGCGGTTCCGGCATGGTAGCTCAGCGTATTCGATCAGAGGGCTGCGTGTTCTCTATGATAAAAAAAACTGAGTCAAGGAATCAACGATAAACTTGAACGGATGTCTTGTGACGTCCGCCCAGACCAAAGGCAACGAACTATATCGAACAAAAAAACAAAAAATGTGGTTAACGTTCAAGCCCCGTAATCGCTGAATCGAGTTCCGTTCGTCAGTTTTTTTTATTTTCAACACAGTCATATTCTTTACTATTTTTATTATTATTAAAGTTACGTTATTTGGCAGTCTACAAATTTTTATTATCACAAATAAAATAATATTCATAGCTATCGACTAGTAAACGACCAAAGGCCTAAAGTGATACTGAAAATATATGCTTGTCCGTGTTCTCAAAACCGTTCGTGTTTAATCGAAAGAGAACGAGAAATTACTTCTCGTGAAGACGCTATTAAAATACACTCGATACTGCATGACCAGTTATCAGCGCCAATATTTAAGGTTCAAAATGGTTCAAATGGCTCTGAACACTATGGGACTTAACGTCTGAGGTAATCAGTCCCCTAGAACTTAGAACTACTTAAACCTATCTAACCTAAGGATATCACACACATCCATGCCCGAGGCAGGATTCGAACCTGCGATCGTAGCGGTCGCGCGGTTCCAGACTGAAGCGCCTGGAACCACTCGGCCACTCTGGCCGGCAATATTTAAGGAAATGCTGCGTTATGCATTGTTTGCTCCCAAATTATCGGCTGAATGATTGGTTTTTGAAAACGTTAACGAGGTTTATTTTTCCGTGGAAAACCTCAAAAGACCTTGGGTGTACGGAAACATAGCATTTATTCAATGCAGCTGGTGCCGTTTAACTTTATGTTTTCCATGTTTTTACGAAAAATACCATTATGCAACTTGTAATGTCGAAAGCGACGATTAATTGTGCATCTTTCGAAAGCGGTCTGTGCCTGTGAAAACTTGGACGTAACAAGTAGTTTCGGGCCCCTTCTAGGTATAAGGGTATCCTCAAATGACGGACAAGCATACGTTTTCAGTATCACTTTATGCGTTTGGTTGTTTACTAGTCGATAGTTATGAATATTATATTATTTGTGATAATAAAAATTTGTTGACTGTCAAATAACGTAATTTTAATAAAAGTTCATCCGATTACACGTATCTTTCCCATTATATCAATTGTAATATAAATAGTAAAACAATGTATTAGAAACAAAAAAACGCTAACCACTTTTTTTTCCGGATGCTGCCACTTCATGGTAAAAATGGCCATGCACAGGTATATGTTTGACGACCGGAATTATCTTGCGATTTTCTCAATAACGCTTGAGAAGTACGAGCTACTGCTTACACATTTTGTTGTCCTCATGCAGTACTACGAGTGTACGAAGTTTGCAGTAAATCCACGTTCCAAACGTCGTGGCCTCCCCTTGTAAGTCATCCTGAATTCCCCTACAGTAACTCATCGACGACACATTCCCGCACACGACAGCATCATCAACAAACAACGGCAGACTGCTGCCCATCCTGTGCCCCAGATCATTTATTTATACAACACAGAGAATAATAGCGGTCCTATCACACTTGCCTCGAGCTCTCGTGACGATAACCTTGTTTCTGATAAACACTCGCCGTGGAGGACGACGTACTGCGTTCTGTAACTTAAGAAGTCTCCGAGCTACTCACATGTCTGGGAACCTAACTCGTACTCTAGTAGCTACGTGAACAGACTGCAGTGACTAGCGCACAGCGTCAAAAGCTTTTCGGAGTTCTAGGAGTGTGGAATCTGCCTGTTGGATTTCATCCACGGTTCGTAAGATTACATGTGAGAAAAGGGCAAGCTGAGTTTCAGACGAGCGTTGCTTTGTAAATTCTGACGATAATTTATGGATTTGTAGTTTTAGTTTGATGATGTCCACTATGGACAAACGATATATACTGTTATTCTGAAGAAGGTTGGGTTAGCCCGACTGAAACCTAGGTAAACGGTGGAACTGAGGCTGTTCATTATTAAAATTAAGATTAATATGTATACAGTTGCTGACAGGGCCGCGAAATTTTCAAGATACACTCCTGGAAATGGAAATAAGAACACATTGACACCGGTGTGTCAGACCCACCATACTTGCTCCGGACACTGCGAGAGGGCTGTACAAGCAATGATCACACGCACGGCACAGCGGACACACCAGGAACCGCGGTGTTGGCCGTCGAATGGCGCTAGCTGCGCAGCATTTGTGCACCGCCGCCGTCAGTGTCAGCCAGTTTGCCGTGGCATACGGAGCTCCATCGCAGTCTTTAACACTGGTAGCATGCCGCGACAGTGTGGACGTGAACCGTATGTGCAGTTGACGGACTTTGAGCGAGGGCGTATAGTGGGCATGCGGGAGGCCGGGTGGACGTACCGCCGAATTGCTCAACACGTGGGGCGTGAGGTCTCCACAGTACATCGATGTTGTCGCCAGTGGTCGGCGGAAGGTGCACGTGCCCGTCGACCTGGGACCGGACCGCAGCGACGCACGGATGCACGCCAAGACCGTAGGATCCTACGCAGTGCCGTAGGGGACCGCACCGCCACTTCCCAGCAAATTAGGGACACTGTTGCTCCTGGGGTATCGGCGAGGACCATTCGCAACCGTCTCCATGAAGTTGGGCTACGGTCCCGCACACCGTTAGGCCGTCTTCCGCTCACGCCCCAACAACGTGCAGCCCGCCTCCAGTGGCGTCGCGACAGGCGTGAATGGAGGGACGAATGGAGACGTGTCGTCTTCAGCGATGAGAGTCGCTTCTGCCTTGGTGCCAATGATGGTCGTATGCGTGTTTGGCGCCGTGCAGGTGAGCGCCACAATCAGGACTGCATACGACCGAGGCACACAGGGCCAACATCCGGCATCATGGTGTGGGGAGCGATCTCCTACACTGGCCGTACACCACTGGTGATCGTCGGGGGGACACTGAATAGTGCACGGTACATCCAAACCGTCATCGAACCCATCGTTCTACCATTCCTAGACCGGCAAGGGAACTTGCTGTTCCAACAGGACAATGCACGTCCGCATGTATCCCGTGCCACCCAACGTGCTCTAGAAGGTGTAAGTCAACTACCCTGGCCAGCAAGATCTCCGGATCTGTCCCCCATTGAGCATGTTTGGGACTGGATGAAGCGTCGTCTCACGCAGTCTGCACGTCCAGCACGAACGCTGGTACAACTGAGGCGCCAGGTGGAAATGGCATGGCAAGCCGTTCCACAGGACTACATCCAGCATCTCTACGATCGTCTCCATGGGAGAATAGCAGCCTGCATTGCTGCGAAAGGTGGATATACACTGTACTAGTGCCGACATTGTGCATGCTCTGTTGCCTGTGTCTATGTGCCTGTGGTTCTGTCAGTGTGATCATGTGATGTATCTGACCCCAGGAATGTGTCAACAAAGTTTCCCCTTCCTGGGACAATGAATTCACGGTGTTCTTATTTCAATTTCCAGGAGTGTATTTAAGTTATTACCTGCCGAAGTTTCCGATGCGGCCGACAAGCATTTAGATACAATGTTAAAAATTGCGAGTACTAGTGTGGCAATTGTATTTATTAACAAGTGCAAACAAAACAGCATCACCCCAAAATTCGTAAACGGATATTTAGGAAAATTGTGCTAAAAGTCGACGATATTCAAAAAGAAGTTCATTGCGCAGATTCTCAATAACAGAATTGCGGAATTGTATACAAAGAAAGATAGGTTAAATGAAAAAGCCTATATGCTATTTCTTGAATCATCGAAATATTTTTCAGTACGCTTCAACTATCAAATAGATGAATTTTGCTCACGAGTCAATGAATACACAGCTAAACAGAAAGAAGAAATCGCAGCACGACATGCGAGAAAGCTGTCAAATTTGTCGAAGGGGATTATTAGCGGTAGTCAACAAGGAAGGAGCAGTAATACAGGTTTGACAGCCACGTTCTACCTACGTGTTATTAATAAAACTGACATCGTGTTTTCACCGGCTGAAACGCAGTTACTTTCTAAAGGGCTGAAATTCAATGTTGTACCTGCGATTAGAAAACCGTACGTAGTACACAATTTTATATATATATTTATATTTTATATATATTTAAATTAGGTTTAGAACGTGCGAAAGCACCGAAGAATGTTCAAACATGATTAGACTATGTATTCTGTATGTTCATGGAAAACGAACTATCAGTTGCTCAGTCAAAACCTTACATATATAGAACATCAGAAAGTATTAACAGTAAACTGCAGAAGAAAAGCGCTTTAATTACAAAAGCCGATAAGAGGAACTCACTAGTCATAGCGTCCAAAGCGGAATATATAGAGAAAACACAGGCATTTTTCGATCAAAGTGGTATAACTCCCATGGATTCAGATCCTACTCAAGCATTACAGAAGGAGATAAGAACAGGTCTACAGAATACTAATAAATTGATAGGAACGTTTCAAAAGAAATGGCTTCTGAATATGAACCCGAAGCCGCCCATACTAAGGAGTCAGTTTAAGTTTCATAAAAACCCCACCCGATCCGTCCGATTGTGGACAGTACGAATAGTGCGTACCATAAACTGGCCCGGTGTCTACATTATAAAATCAAAGACAATTTTGTCTTCGAGAAAAATTATTCGATCAAAAATTATGCCGAGTTGGTTAATAAATTTAATAATATGCCATGCCACATCAAAACTGGCTTCCTTAGACATCACCAGCCTCTGCACAAATATGCCTGTAGATCAGTCTTTAAATATTTCACAGCACAACTTACGTTTTAATAAGAAGTTACCAGATCTTGAAATTGACGAGCTCATGAATCTCCTGCACATTGTTCTGAAATATAACTATTTTTCTTTCAATGATAATTAGTATTGCCAGCCATACGGGTAAGCAATGCGTTGCCCGCTAGCGGGCATTCTTTCCGAGGTTTTTATGAACGTGATGGAATCTCAATTTTTTGCTGTAATGTAGAAGTAGCCAAGAAAATACAGTTCTACACAAGATACGTAGATGATATTCTCTTGATAATTGACGGGTCCCAAGAAGACATAAATCAGATATTTTTAGCCTTTAACGATCTCCAGGAGAAAATTAATTTTACTCTTGAGAAGGAGTCACCCAATAGGACATTGAACTACTTAGATCTGACGATATATATAGTATTTAATCACATAGAATATGACATATGTAGGAAATGAACGTTTTGGGATAATATTATACCTGCTGATTCGGCGCACCCGCTAGCGCATAAAATGGCATTTTTTCATTCTAGCTTACATAGAGCGATGTCGGTTCCATTATCCGCGGAAGCCTTGGAACACTAATTGATAACTCTTGAAACAATAGCCCGAAATAACGGATATGAGACCGAAATTGTGAGACGGCTCTATAACGAGAAAGTAAACAATAACAGAACGATGACAGCTTCTACGTTTGGCACCGCGCCAGATGTTACTCCGTCTGCTATAGTACCTATTCCTTTTATAGGCAAAGTTTCGTATAAAATCGGGCACCTTTTGAAAAACCAAGGATGGAAGACAGTTTTTTCCACTAATAATTGTCTTCAGGAGAATCTGATTCATAGTTAAAAAAAGCCTAAAGATAAATTGTCATTATCCGAAGTATACAAGATCACTTGTGGCGAATCTCAGACATTTTATATTGGCCAAACAGGAAGAGCCTTATTAACAAGGTACAAGAAGCATATTCCGACTAAAACTGGAGATTGCACACGTGGTTCGACATTTGCCGAACATTTGGTGCAATGGGCTCATGCACACAAACCGCCACCCGATACTCAGCTCTTGCATAGTGAAGCAAAAGGTGCAAGGTTAGACATGTTAGAGGAAATGCAAATTTTTAAACATTTACTACATGACAAAAAAAACCTTCTTAACGACCAGCTGCAGCTGCGAAATAGGATCTTCTTTGAAGGTTTACAATCATTATTTCATCCACTGTAATGTTATGCGGGGTATACTTTACCATTGCCAACATATGTCTGTACTCCCGTAGGTTGAATAGATCGGTATATTACATTGACATCGTGAAAATTTTTGGACCCATCTATGAAGTTGGTTATTAGTTATATAGGAGTATTCAGTTACCTAATTAATACTTCATTATTATATAGGGTAACAGCGTAAATGGTTAGTATTAGGCGTATTGAACACCTTGAATATGCACACAGATGGTCAATCGATTTTCAGTTTGCACGTTCTAGAGTTAAGAACGGTTTCAACACTTGATTTAATTAGAGGCCTGCCGGAGTGGCCATGCGGTTCTGGGCGCTACAGTCTGGAGCCGAGCGACCGCTACGGTCGCAGGTTCGAATCCTGTCTCGGACATGGATGTGTGTGATTTCCTCAGGTCAGTTAGGTTTAATTAGTTCTAAGTTCTAGGCGACTGTTGACCTCAGTAGTTAAGTCGCATAGTGCTCAGAGCGATTTGAACGATTTAATTAGTGGATAATAACTTCGTCGGTCAATAGCATATACGTGTAGAAACCGGAATGGCGATCACAAAGTCACTACCCCTTTACAGAATATAGGTGCTACACATAATCCTTCAACATGACCGATTGTGGTCAATATTATGTATATATGACAGCAGTGGTGCTATCACCTAGTCATACACAAGTTTTTATTAACTTAATTAATGGCAGTCATATCCATATAAGTATCACGAGAGGGTAACGTAACCTTTCCACAATCTACTGGATACGAAGTTTTGGTTCAGACTAGCATGATCAGTTTGACTTGGTCATACTCAATGACGCTTAAAGGTGTCCTTGGAGCGTTGCCGCCAAATCACCTCATAATTTAACCATTTCCCTTCATCCTCCCATAATTTAGACTAGTTCTTTAAGAACATATTGACCTATGTCGGTCAACTATATTGTGTTGACCAGAGCTATGTTCGCCAAGTCACACTTTAGCTTTAAGCATAGTTCCGCTGTCATTCCCTAAGTTCAATGGCAGTGGTCCACACACAGTTTCTACAGTATGTGTGTGGATCACCTCCATGAAGGCAAATTGAGTACCCCATTGCCGCCACATTATCCCCTACTATCGTGTTTTCTGCAACTCATAGCCATAACTTCACCAAGAAGCTCAATCAGGCAAGTGAATTAGTTTTTGACTTGATTCTATACCATTTCAGGTCAAATATACTAATCTTGAATAATGACCATCTAATTTATATGGCCCATATTGCCGGATGTTACAGATTAGATACAGACTTGTTCATCAGTTCAATCATGACCATTTGTGTGCTAAGTCAATGGCATGTTCATGCGTTGTAACCATAGCTAAGCAAGTGCTTAACAACCACGTCTTAAAAAAAATTTCTAGACCTAGTCGTAATAATGACGATGTTGGCTTTATATTACCCTTCCCACTCCCAAGTTCTTTTTAGGTGATTAAACTTCATGCTTATTCACAAAATTTTCCTAGATTGCCCATACCTTGTAAGCACTTGATGTCTTCCTCATATCATGACCAATGAATATTTTATAAATGTTAAGACAGTCGATCTAAGTACGTTCTGTACAGGTTAAAATATATGACCTTTTCCTCAGCTATACCTTTTATTTCACTTTACCGGTAAATTTAAGGTCAGGAGTTAAGTTCACGTCTTGTCCCAACAAGTAACTATCATACAGTTTATGCGCAGGCGCAAGGTACTGTGTCCGCCTAGGCGGGCCTCATGACGCTACGGCCAGTTCCAGTACAGCACTCGTGGCTGCCGCATCGCGGTCGCGAAGTGGGGCCGAGAAAGTGCCAGATAAGTTTTACATTCTGACGATAATTTATGGATTTGTAGTTTTAGCTTGACGATATCCACTATGGACAAACGATATACAGGGTGAGTCACCTAACATTACCACTGGATATATTTCGTAAACCACATCAAATACTGACGAATCGATTCCAAAGACGAACGTGAGGAGAGGGGCTAGTGTAATTGGTTACTACAAACCATAAAAAAATGCACGGAAGTATGTTTTTTAACACAAACCTACGTTTTTAAAATGGAATCCCGTTAGCATTGTTAGCACATCTGAACATATAAACAAATACGTAATCAGTGCGGTTTGTTGCATTGTAAAATGTTAATTACATCCGGAGATATTGTAACCTAAAGTTGACGCTTTAGTACCACTCCTCCGCTGTTCGATCGTGTGTATCGGAGAGCACCGAATTACGTAGGGATCCAAAGGCAACGGTGATGGACCTTAGGTACAGAAGAGACTGGAACAGCACATTACGTCCACATGCTAACACCTTTTTATTGGTCTTTTTCACTGACGCACATGTACATTACCATGAAGGATGAGGTACACGTACACACGTGGTTTTCGTTTTCAATTACGGAGTGGAATAGAGTGTGTCCCGACATGTCAGGCCAATAGATGTTCAATGTGGTGGCCATCAATTGCTGCACACAATTGCAATCTCTGGCGTAATGAATGTCGTACACGCCGCAGCACATCTGGTGTAATGTCGCCGCAGGCTGCCACAATACGTTGTTTCATATCCTCTGGGGTTGTAGGCACATCACGGAACACATTCTCCTTTAATGTACCCCACAGAAAGAAGTCCAGAGGTGTAAGATCAGGAGAACGGGCTGGTCAATTTTTGCGTCCTCCACGTCCTATGAAACGCCCGTCGAACATCCTGTCAAGGGTCAGCCTAGTGTTAATTGCGGAATGTGCAGGTGCACCATCATGCTGATACCACATACGTCGACGCGTTTCCTGTGGGACATTTTCGAGCAACGTTGGCAGATCATTCTGTAGAAACGCGATGTATGTTGCAGCTGTTTGGGCCCCTGCAATGAAGTGAGGACAATGTTTCAAGCGTCAACTTTAGGTTACAATATCTCCGGATGTAATTAACATTTTACAATGCAACAAACGACACTGATTACGTATTTGTTTATATGTTCAGATGTGCTCACAAAACTAACGTGGTTCCATTTAAAAAAACGTAGGTTTGTGTTAAAAACATGCTTCCGTGCATTTTTGTATGGTTTGTATTAAACAATTACACTAGCCCCTCTCCTCACGTTCGGTCTGTGGAATCGGTTCGTCAGTATTTGATGTGGTTTACGAAATATATCCAGCGGTAACGTTGACTCACCCTGTATACTGTTATTCTGAGCAAGGTTGGGTTATCCCGACTGAAACCTAGGTAAATTTCTAAGTAAGCGGTGCAACTGAGGCTGTTCATTATTAAAATTAAAATTAATGTTTATACAGTTGCTGACAGGGCCGCGAAATGTTGAAGATATTTAAGTATATGAAAAGGCACGGGCGTTATTCGTCAGTACGGTCTTTCGACAGTGGCACGGTCAATTTCGCAGTATCTCACCTGCGTTGGCCGACACACTGGCGCCCACTTCAATGGTGCCCCCAGTCAATGCGGGCCATATGTCACATTTCAAGTCTTTCTTTTTGGAGCTTAGCTATTTAAGAGAAGTCTTCCCAACAATACGACTACCGACAACGCGAGATTTATACCAAATATTACTGCGCTGGTGCCCCAGGAGTACCCTGGAAAAGAAGTACCCAGAGAAGAAGTGGGGACAGATATGGCGCATTCTACGGAACGCTTACCTCCCAACGTCGGTACGCCCAACATGGTATGTGGTGGTAAACAGAAAGTTCGCAACGAACCAACTGCGGCATGCGATTCGTTTGGCAGACGCTCCATTATGTTTAAGCTGTGCGACAGTGGACCCTGATAAACATCGTTTAGCATGCTGTGGGGCGGCTCCGGTGTGGCACTTGGAACGACAGATATTGGCGTTCCTGTTACGTACCGCCCCTCACACAATTTCATCGGACACACTCTTCTTCCCCCATGAATCTGATTTTCCGGTCCATAAAACAAATGCAGTGACATGGGAACGGGGAATGGTTGTGGGCTACATCTACAACGAATCGGAAAAGGACAAAATGGATTTTTGGCATTTTCTCCTGGATGGACACGCGAAGCTGCAACAGCATAACAAATGTAGGCAAGACCTCACTAATTACCTGCGGCGGACATTTACCGACCCACCGGCCAGATGGGGTGTGATGAGTGAGAGATGAGATAGACAATCCGAGACAGACATGGAACCTTAGTTATTTTCGAGAAGACGCCCCAGTCTCACGCCAACGTCTGGAGAACGGGTCGATAGGTGGCTCTATTGCTCTATCCAATGTCGGGTGGTGATCAGGTGTCGCCCCCGGCTTGAATTTTATTTCGTTGCTAGAGGAGCATGTTTCTTTGTATTTGTACTATCAGTGATGTCTTCATGTCTTTTTCCTTTGGACATTTTCAGTTTTATTCATTTTCATACTTAATTATTCCTAATTACCCACTATTTGTCAAAATTTGGACATTGTACACATTATTTACGCGGTAGTGTTCATAACGTATATCAGCCGGCCGCGGTGGTCTCGCGGTTCTAGGCGCTCAGTCCGGAGCAGCGCGACTGCTCCGATCGCAGGTTCGAATCCTGCCTCGGGCATGGATGTGTGTGATGTCCTTAGGTTAGTTAGGTTTAAGTAGTTCTAAGTTCTAGGGGACTGATGACCACAGATGTTAAGTCCCATAGTGCTCAGAGCCAGCCACATAACGTATATCTGCAAAGGTTGTAAGTCTGTATCAGACTACTTTTAAGAGCAATCGTTCGCCACGGACATTCCTGTCTTAAGTGGCCGGTTTCGTTACATGTATGACATGTAGCTTCCTGACCTGTACAAACAATTTGTGCCTTATATGCACAAATAGTTAGGTGAGAAGGAATATTCGCCTTAACGTCCATATCTACACACCGGGCCCCGTTGAAACACTGCAGTTTAAAGCGAGGGGATCATCTTTCACTTGCAATTGATTTGTCATCCCCGTAGTTTGAAAGAGCTTTCTTAATCTTATAATTTGCAATGTCAATGGGAAGATTCAAGACACGAAAGGTTTTATAATGTATGGCAGCTCTATATTTGGAAACCTTACTTTTATAACCATTTCTATGCACAAAATCTACTTCATAGCCCCACTTTCGGAACATTTTATCAACAGTCGCTGTACTGAATAACTTGGCAAAAACACAATATTTTTCTTGATCCAATTGCCAGGAATGGACTGTTTCAGAATTGAGACCAATTACCTGGGTAATCCAGTCATCTATTTCCAGGGATGTCGGCTTAACAGGATGGGATTCCTTTTCAAAGCAAATACCAAGGTATTCTTCCTGAGGGTTGTAGCCATGGTTAATCCAGAGACGCAATTTCGATTAAACAACCGAAATTCCAATTAGCAGCAGCACGACCAGAAGGAGCGATCAGATCACAACGAATATGAACGAATACGGAGATTAACGGACGGAGAGTCCGCGGTGAAGCACAAGTACAACGATGTAAACACGGAAGTGCCACGCAGCAGTTAACAGCGTCCACTCGCTAGCGCGGCTGAAACGGAACTGACTCGGCCACGACTGAGCCACCAAAGACACAGACGATAGTGCGACTGTAGGGCTTATCTCTGGCACGCTCCCCGTGAGACCCACGCTCTCTAACTTTCTGTCCACACACTACATTTGTAGTGCCCCCGCCTACCACAGTCATTACTCGCGGCACCCCCCTGTGGGTTTGGGGGTAAGAATAGGCCCGCGGTATTCCTGCCTGTCGTAAGAGGCGACTAAAAGGAGTCTCACACGTTTCGGCCTATATGTGATGGTCCTCTCTCCGGTTTGACCTCCGTATTTCCAAATCCTTCCGAAGAGCGCATTGTGTCCATCGTGCACTGAGACCTTTCGCGAGCTTCCTCGTCGTCACTTTGCTGTCCTGCTCATTCTCCATCTTGTAGACAGGGATACCTTCCTGGGTGCGATTTCCACTATGCACTGTGCACTGTTGGTTTTTGCGGAGACGACGACAATGGACTTCCTTGCACCTAATATCCAACACGGTAGCCAGTAGATTGTGGTGGGGCCGCCATGTACGCTGTTGGTTGCAGCCCCCTGACAACACAGGGATCGCTCTGCTGATGCCTGCGCTGTTAATTCCCCACGTATGCCAAGGAGTAGATGCCTATCTTCCTGGGATATCGGGACTCCCGGCAATGGCCATCCTGCTAATTGGCCCTTGCTGAGGCTGGGTGGCGCCTGGGTCGGAGTGGGTGGCATCAGGGCGGATGACCCGCAATGAAGCGCGGTACATCATCTCTCGCTGGTGGGCAGCCGCCATCAGTCTCTAAGCGTTCTCGGGCTCAATTTAACGCTCATAAATACGATCCCAAAACGTTCCCCTCCCTAGCCACACCGTGGGAAGAGTGTAGGTCTCAGGATGGCAATGACACTTATTCGCCCCGGTTCCTAGTTTGTACGAGAGCTGATGGGAAGTATTTCATGTCAACAAAGCCTCAGTTCTTCGTAGAGCATTTAGTGGACAAGTTTGTCCAAAATGTGCTCTGGGTCAGTATTGATAAAAACGGCATGCTCTGCCCAGTCACGAAGGTTACTTGCTTGTAACAAGTTGGGGGATGTTTCCATTACCATCACACCTCATAAGAGTTTAAATATGGTTCAGGGTATTATCTTCCATAGGGACCTTCTTTTGCAGTCTGACGACGAGCTGCGTGCCAATTTAGAGCGTCGAGGTGTCCATTTCGTATGGCGTGTTCATCGGGGTCCGAAGGATAATTATATTGCTACCGGTGTCTTCATCTTGCCCTTCAAGGGTGATACATTACCGGAGAAGGTCAAGGTGATGGTCTACTACTGTGATGTCAAGCCCTATAACCTTCCCCCGATGTGGTGCTTTAAGTACGGGAAGTTCTGCCATATGTCTTCCTCCTCTACTTCCAGCCTCACATGTCATGATTGTGGACGGCCATCGCATCCCAATACTCCATGTGCCCCGCCTCCCATCTGTGTCAACTGAGGAGAGCATCATTCACCTTGCTCGCCAGACTGCAGGATCTTACAGAAAGAGCGGAAAATCATCGAATATAAGACCCTGGACCGACTGACCTATACTGAGGCTAACAGGAAATATGAACACCTACATCCTATGCTAATGACTTCTTTACATGCTTCTGCTACGACAACAGTGCTAGCCGCATCAGTTTAGCGAATTCCAGTCGGATCGCAGAGCCGTACAACTCCACATGGCCCCTTGTCCATGGGGAGCAATACCCACCTATTGCTGCTGCGCCACATACCTTGGGAACAACAACCCCCCACCCATCAGGGACATCTGTCCCCACTTCTAAGCTGGAGAAGCGTCCTCTCACTCCCAAGGGATCTCTTGGATCCTTCCCGTCCCAGGTTTCCACAAGCAGGAAGGATGACGTCTGACAGTGACTTAAGTGCCCACAAGCAGCTAGTCATAGGGCTCCACGATCCTCGTCTGCCGCAGAGACTGAATCGGTGAAGCCCTCCTAGCCAATGAAACCCAAGGAGCAGCGAGAGAAGTCCAAGAACAAGACCTCTAAGGCCAAGGAACTTGCGGTGGCACCCCGCCCCACGGCAACCTTCAAGCTCTGCACCTGATGATGAGGTGGAGGTTCTGGCGTCCGCTGAGGACCTAGATCTCGCCGGTCCCTCAGACACAAGGGTAGCACTTGCACAGGTACTCATTCGGTGGCAGCAGGTGACCCAGCGGCGTAATCTGCCTCCCCAATACCTTCATGCATTTCTCGGCCATGGGCAATGTCCTCCTCCAGTGGAACTGCAGTGGGTTTTTTCCACTACCTTGCTGAGCTCCGACAACTTCTCAGCCTTCACCATTTCCTCTGCATTGCTCTTCAAAAAACTTGGTTTCCGGGGATGCAAACCCTTGCCCTCCATGGCTTTTTTTTTTGTCATCACTCTACAGACTGGTTTGATGCGGCCCGCCACGAATTCCTTTCCTGTGCTAACCTCTTCAACTCAGAGTAGCACTTGCAACCTACGTCCTCAATTATTTGCTTGACGTATTCCAATCTCTGTCTTCCTCTACAGTTTTTGCCCTCTACAGCTCCCTCTAGTACCATGGAAGTCATTCCCTAATGTCTTAGCAGATGTCCTATCATCCTGTCCCTTCTCCTTATCAGTGTTTTCCACATATTCCTTTCCTCTCCGATTCTGCGTAGAACCTCCTCATTCCCTGCCTTATCAGTCCACCTAATTTTCAACATTCGTCTATAGCACCACATCTCAAATGCTTCGATTCTCCTCTGTTCCGGTTTTCCCACAGTCCATGTTTCACTACCATACAATGCTGTACTCTAGACGTACATCCTCAGAAATTTCTTCCTCAAATTAAGGCCGGTATTTGATATTAGTAGACTTCTCTTGGCCAGAAATGCCTTTTTTGCCATAGCGAGTCTGCTTTTGATGTCTTGCCTGCTCCGTCCGCTATTGGTTATTTTACTGCCTCGGTAGCAGAATTCCTTAACTTCATTGACTTGGTGACCATAAATCCTGATGTTAAGTTTCTCGCTGTTCTCATTTCTACTACTTCTCATTAGCTTCGTCTTTCTCCGATTTACTCTCAAACCATACTGTGTACCGATTAGACTGTTCATTCCGTTCAGCAGATCATTTAATTCTTCTTCACTTTCACTCAGGATAGCAATGTCATCAGCGAATCGTATCATTCATATCCTTTCACCTTGTATTTTAATTCCACTCCTGAACCTTTCTTTTATTTCCATTATTGCTTCCTCGATGTACAGATTAAAGAGTAGGGGCGAAAGGCTACAGCCTTGTCTTGTACCCTTCTTAATACGAGCACTTCGTTCTTGATCGTCCACTCTTATTATTCCCTCTTGGTTGTTGTACATATTGTATATGACCCGTCTCTCCCTATAGCTTACCCCTACTTTTTTCAGAATCTCGAACAGCTTGCACCATTTTATATTGTCGAACGCTTTTTCCAGGTCGACAAATCCTATGAAAGTGTCTTGATTTTTCTTTAGCCTTGCTTCCATTATTAGCCGTAACGTCAGAATTGCCTCTCTCGTCCCTTTACTACCCCCAAAGCCAAACTGATGGTCACCTAGCGCATTCTCAATTTTCTTTTCCATTCTTCTGTATATTATTCTTGTAAGCAGCTTCGATGCATGAGCTGTTAAGCTGATTGTGCGATAATTCTCGCACTTGTCAGCTCTTACCGTCTTCGGAATTGTGTGGATGATGCTTTTCCGAAAGTCAGATGGTATGTCACCAGACTCATACACACCAACGTGAATAGTCGTTTTGTTGCCAGTTTCCCCAATGATTTTAGAAATTCTGATGGAATGTTATCTATCTCTTCTGCCTTATTTGACCGTAAGTCCTCCAAAGCTCTTTTAAATTCCGATTCTAATACTGCATCCCCTATCTCTTCTAAATCGACTCCTGTTTCTTCTTCTATCACATCAGACAAATCTTCACCCTCATAGAGGCTTTCAATGTATTCTTTCCACCTATCTGCTCTCTCCTCTGCATTTAACAGTAGAATTCCCGTTGCACTCTTAATGTTACCACCGTTGCTTTTAATGTCACCAAAGATTGTTCTGACTTTCCTGTATGCTGAGTCTGTCCTTCCGACAATCATATCTTTTCGATGTCTTCAAATTTCTCCTGCAGCCATTTCGTCTTAGCTTCTCTGCACTTGCTATTTATTTCATTCCTCAGCGACTTGTATTTCTGTATTCCTGATTTTCCCGGAACAAGTTTGTACTTCCTCCTTTCATCAATCAACTGAGGTATTTCTTCTGTTACCCATGGTTTCTTCGCAGCTACCTTCTTTGTACCTATGTTTTCCTTCCCAACTTCTGTGATGGCCCTTTTTAGAGATGTCCATTCCTCTTCAACTGTACTGCCTACTGCGCTATTCCTTATTGCTGTATCTATAGCGTTAGAGAACTTCAAACGTATCTTGTCATTCCTTAGTTCTTCTGTATCCCACTTCTTTGCGTATTGATTCTTCCTGACTAATGTCTTGAACTACAGCCTACTCTTCATCTCTACTATATTGTGATCTGAGTCTATATCTGCTCCTGGGTACGCCTTACAATCCAGTATCTGATTTCGGAATCTCTGTCTGACCATGATGTAATCTAATTGAAATCTTCCCGTATCTCCCGGCATTTTCCAAGTATACCGCCTCCTCTTGTGATTCTTGAACAGGGTATTCGCTATTACTAGCTGAAACTTGTTACAGGACTCAATTAGTCTTTCTCCTCTTTCATTCCTCGTTCCAAGCCCATATTCTCCTGTAACCTTTTCTTCTACTCCTTCCCCTACAACTGCATTCCAGTCGCCCATGACTATTAGATTTTCGTCCCCCTTTACATACTGCATTACCCTTTCAATATCCTCATACACTTTCTCTATCTGTTCATCTTCAGCTTGCGACGTCGGCATGTATACCTGAACTATCGTTGTCGGTGTTGGTCTGCTGCCCATTCTGATTAAAACAACCCGGTCACTGAACTGTTCACAGTAACACACCCTCTGCCCTACCTTCCTATTCATAACGAATCCTACACCTGTTGTACCATTTTCTGCTGCTGTTGATATTACCCGATACTCATCTGACCAAACATCCTTGTCTTCCTTCCACTTCACTTCACTGACCCCTACTATAACTAGATTGAGCCTTTGCATTTCCCTTTTCAGATTTTCTAGTTTCCCTACCACGTTCAAGCTTCTGACATTCCACGCCCCGACTCGCAGAACGTTATCCTTTCGTTGATTATTCAATCTTTTTCTCATGGTAACCTCCCCCTTGGCAGTCCCCTCCCGGAGATTCGAATGGGGGACTATTCCGGAATCTTTTGCCAATGGAGAGCTCATCATGACGCTCCTTGAATTACAGGCCACATGTCCTGTGGATACACGTTACGTGTCTTTAATGCAGTGGTTTCCATTGCCTTCTGCATCCTCATGTCGTTGATCATTGCTGATTCTTCCGCCTTTAGGGACAATTTCTCACCCCTAGGACAAGAAAGTGCCCTGAACCTCTATCTGCTCCTCCGCCCTCTTTGACAAGGCCGTTGGTAGAATGGGGCTGACTTCTTATGCCGGAAGTCTTCGGCCTCCATGGCTATCAGGGTTATTATAGGAACCGGGCAGCTTATGAAAGGGCCTCTGGTGCCATCTGCATCTACATCCTTCACTCTCTTTACAACAAGTCTGTCCCTTCACAAATACCTTTGGAGGCTGTTGCTGTCTGGGTGTGAATGCCTCATGCTGTTACTGTCTGCTGTCTCTATCTTCCACTGGATGACGATGTCCCACAGCATGTCCTGGCTGCGCTGATAGCCCAATTACCGCCACCTTTTCTGTTACTGGGCGACTTCAACGCCCATAATCCTCTGTGGGGTGGATCAGTGGCAACAGGCCGAGGCAGCATTGTTGAGCAAGTATTGGCACAGCTCGAACTTTCCCTTTTAAATAATGGTGCCTTCACACATTGCAGTGTGGTGCATGGCACGTACTCAGCCCTAGCCTATTAACTTCTGTCCAACGGAGTGTGCATGACGACTTGTGCGGTAGTGACCACTTTCCGATCTTTCTGTCACTGCCACAGCATCACTCTTCTGGGCGCCCCTGCAGATGAATAAGGCTGACTGGGACTTGTTCGCCTCCATTGCCACTATTGAGCCTCTTTCTGATGATGCAATTGATGTGTTGGTTCACTCTGGCATCCTTACCTGCTGCAGAATCTGCCATTCCCTCTTATTCTTGGTCCCCTCGGCGGAGGACTGTGCCTTGGTGGTCGCCAGAGATCGCTGAGGCGATTAAAGTTCGCAGGCGCGCCCTCCAACATCACAATTGGCATATCTCATTGGAACACCTCATTCCCTTTCAACAGTTCCGTGCACGAGCCCACCGCCTTATTCGCCATCTCAAGCAGGAGTGCTGGGGAAGATGTGTCTCCACCATTGGCCTCCGTACCTCTCCATCGCAGGTTTGGGCCAAGATTAGGCGCCTCTATGGCTGTCGGACCCCCGTCAGCGTCCCTGCGCTTTCACTAAATGGAACAGTCTGTACTGACTCTGACACAATTGCAAACCACTTAGCGGAGCATTTTGCTCAGAGTTCCGCTTCTGTGAATTACCCACTGGCCTTCCGCTCCCTGAAAGAGCAGTTGGAACATCAGAGCCTTTCATTTCAGACACGCCTCCCTGAATTGTACAATGTTCCATTCAGTGAGTAGGAATTCCAAAGTGCCCTAGCCACTTGTCCTGATAGATTTCCCGGGCCCAATCGCATCCACTGTCAACAACTGCTCAAACAACTCTCAGTGGACAGCCAGGGACGCCTTCTTGACCTTTACAACCATATCTGGGTTGCGGGTGAGTTCCTGTTGCAATGGCGGGAAAGCTTCGTAATCCCCGTTATGAAACCTGGCAAGAATCCACTCGAGGTAGACAGCTACCGCCCCATTGGCCTCACCAACGTTATTTGCAAGTTGCTCGAACGCATGGTGAGCCAGTGGTTGAGTTGGCTCCTTGAGTCTTGGGACCTCCTAGCTCCATCCCAGGGCGGTTTCCGCCAAGGACGCTCCACCATCAACAATTTGGTGTACCTGGAGTCTGTCATTCGGTCAGTCTTTTCCCAGCGACAGCACCTCATTGCCATCTTTTTCGATCTCACGAAGGCCTACGATACTACTTGGCGACACCACATTCTCGCTACTCTGCATGAGTGGGGTCTTCGGGGCTCACTCCCGATTTTTATACAGAACTTTTTATCCTACTGCACTTTCAGAGTTCGCGTTGGTACTTCCCATAGTGCACCTCATACACAGGAGAATAGGGTCCCGCAGGGCTCTGTCCTGAGCGTTCCCCTCTTTCTAATTGCAGTCAATGGTCTTGCGCCAGCAGTAGGACCGTCAGTCTCTCCCCTCCTCTATACTGATGATTTTTGTATTTCTTTCTGCTCCTCTTCTACTGTTGTAACTGAACGCTGTCTGCAGGGAGCTATACGGAAGGTGCAGTCATGGGCCCTCAATCATGGCTTCCAGTTTTCGGCCGCCAAAACTTGTGTGATGCGCTTCTGTCACCATCGTACCATCCACCCCCATCACGAACTTTACCCCGATGACCAACTACAAGACTAAGTGGAGACTTGCCGCTTCCTGGGACTGGTCTTCGATGACCGCTTAAGTTGGCTTCCCCATATTCGTTAGCTTAAAGACAAGTGCTGGCGGCATCTCAATCCACTTTGATGCCTGAGCCACACCGACTGGGATGCTGATCGTCGTACACTACTGTGGCTACCGAGCGAGGTGGCGCAGTGGTTAGCACACTGGACTCGCATTCGGGAGGACGACGGTTCAATCCCGTCTCCGGCCATCCTGATTTAGGTTTTCCGTGATTTCCCTAAATCGTTTCAGGCAAATGCCGGGATGGTTCCTTTGAAAGGGCACGGCCGATTTCCTTCCCAATCCTTCCCTAACCCGAGCTTGCGCTCCGTCTCTAATGACCTCGTTGTCGACGGGACGTTAAACACTAACCACCACCACCACTACTGTGGCTGTACCAAGCCATTGTACAGTCCCGTGTTGATTTTGGAAGTGGGGTGTATGGTTCAGCTGCCCCTTCTGTACTGCATCTACTAGACCCTGTCCACCACTGTGGAGTTCACCTCGTTACGGGAGCCTTTCGATCTAGCCCCATGAACAGCCTCCTTGTAGAAGCGGGCGTTCCTCCATTGTGGCTCCGGCGGCAACTGCTGCTCGCAAACTATACTGCACACATCCATAGTTCATCTCGCCACCCAAAGTACCATCTCATTTTTCCCAACACAGCGGTCCATCTCCTGCAATGGTGGCCCAGAATTGGGAATCCCTTTGCTGTCCATGTCTGGTCACTTCTTCATGACCTTGACGCATCCCCCCTACCACCTTTCCTGCAGACTCGTTTCCATACCCCTCCATTGTCAGTACCTCGGCCGCAGCTTCAGCTGGACCTACTGCTTGGCTCCAAAGGCTCAGTCCCACCTGAGGTCCTCCGCTGGAATTTCCTCTCTGTTCTTGGAAAGTTTGGGGGCTCTGACATCATCTACAATGATGGCTCACTGGTCGACGGTCATGTTGGCTTTGCTTACACTCACATTGACCATACAGAACAAGGCTTCTTTTTGGTTGGCTGCAGCGTATTCACTGCAGATCTGGTTGCCATCTATCGCGCTCTTGAACATATCCACTCCTTCTCTGGTGAGTCCTACATCATTTGTAGTGACTCCTTAAGCAGCCTACAAGCCCTCGACCAGTACTTCTCTAGGCATCCTTTGGTATTGTTAATCCAGGAGTCTCTTTACGCCCTCTACAGGAAAGGACGCTCAGTGACCTTCATATGTATCCCACGCCATGTTGGGATACTGGGCAATGAACATTGCCTGGCAAAACAGGCCACCAGTAAACCATCTCTTGACACTGGCCTCCCGAAGACCGATTTGCGAGTAGTCTTCCGCCCCTTTAAGTTTTCGCGATTTGGGACACTGAATGGCGCAACGTGACTACATCAAATAAACTCTGTGCTATCAAGGAGACGACCAATGTGTGGCGGTCATCCATGCGAGCCACTCGCAGGGAATCAGTTGTCCTTTGTCGGCTCCGCATTGGCCATACGTGGCTAACACATGGCTACCTTCTCCATTGTGAGGACCTACCTCGGTGTCGCTGAGCCTCCCTTCTGACTGTCGTGCACATCTTGCTTGAGTGCCCAATTTTAGCTGCTCTATGGCGCCCTTTTAATCTTCCCAGCACCCTACGCTCGGTGTTGAGTGACGATGCCTCAACGGCAGACTTAGTTTTACGTTTTATTCATGAAAGTTTTTTTTTATCATACCATCTAAGGGCAGGCGTTTGGCCTTCTTTCCAGGGCCTCTACCCTCCCTCCATTTTAATTCTATCACCCTTTGTTGCCATTCGTTCGCCTTTGTGTTTTTTTGCCTACATGTGTTCCTCTCGCCTTGCCTTTTGTGGTGAACATTTTAAAGTGTTGCAAAGTGGCTGGCTCATCCTCCTTTTATTTTGTGATAAGCCAGTTCAGACCATCTGCGCTATGGTTTTAATGTCTCTTCTACTTGACGTTATGGTGTACATCTTCCCCGGTTTTTGTTCATGCCATGCGTTTTCCTTTTAAGTGTGGTTCCACCTTCCTTTTCCCCTTTTTATTTTCCCAACCATACATTGGGAGTTATTTTACCCTGGCCCTTGTTTGCGACAGGAACAAGGGACTGTTGACCTTGTAGTTTCGCCCCTTTATCCATCAAACCAACCAACTCGCGGCAGTCAATCTACCGATTCCCGTAAGAGTTCGAACAATTTGAGTGCATCCGGAATGATGACGATCATTGTCCGGTAAGCCTTATCTTTATGAAGCTGGTATCTGTACAGATATAATTGGTGATCTTGCAGCTGTAGAAGAATGAAATTTTAACGAAATCTAGACCCTTAGGTGTTTGCAGGGGTTGTGCCTCCCTGGGTCAGTCAGACAGAGCGCCTGCCATGTAAGGAGGAGATCCTGGGTTCAAGTCCCGGCCGGGGCACACGTTTTTCAACTGTCCCTGTTGATATTTATCAACGCCTATAAGCAGCTAAAGGTCTAGACTTCATTATAATTTCAGTCTTCTAGAGCTGCAAAATCACCAATTATATCTGTACAGATACCAGCTTCATAATGGCTCTGGCTCTGAGCACTATGGGACTCAACATCTTAGGTCATAAGTCCCCTAGAACTTAGAACTACTTAAACCTAACTAACCTTAAGGACATCACACACACCCATGCCCGAGGCAGGATTCGAACCTGCGACCGTAGCAGTCCCGCGGTTCCGGACTTCATAATGAATACAGAATACTGCAGGAGACTAGTTTCGAAACGAGGAAGTGCTGGCTAAGAAGTGGTCGCTAGATGCTTTATGTGATGGTCAGACAATTGTCTGATGTATTCCGTTTTGGCGTTGCTGTGGCCGCGCGGGGTAGCCGCCCAGTCCGAGTCGTCTTGTCACGGTTCGTGCGGCTTCCCCCGTCGGAAGTTCGAGCCATCCCTCGGGCTTGGGTGTGTTTGTTGTCCTTAGCGTAAGTTAGTTTAAGTTAGATTAAGTAGTGCATAAACGTAGGGACCGATGACGTCAGCAGATTGGTCCTCCCATAGTCCTTACCACAAATTTACAATTTTTTTTGACGCTGCTGTCGACACAAGGTGTGGCATTGGTAACAACTGGTAATGAGCTTTACTACAATAAGGTGCAATGAAAGGGAGAGAGAGAGAGAGAGAGAGAGAGAGAGAGAGAGAGAGAGCTGTACATGAGTGCAATAATGACTTCATATTGAGGGTGTGACAACAAGAAGTATTTACCACTCCGGTCTATTCGTTTGCGGGTTGGTTGTTTGGTTGGTTGATTCAGGGGGGGGGGGGGGGGGGGGACCAAACAGCGTGGTTGTCGGGTCCCGTCGGATTAGGCAGGACGGGGAAAGATGTAGGCCGCGTCCTTGCAAAGGAACCTTCCGGCATCTTCCTGAAGCGATTTAGGGAAATCACGGAAAACCTAAATCAGGTTGGCTGGGTATGATCCGTCGTCCTCCCGAATGCGAGTCGAATGTTCTAACCACACTGTCACCTCGCTCTATTCGTATGTTTAGCAAGCAACACACGGAACGAATTGGCTAGTTACATTGTAGCAGTGTGGTTGCTTACTCTTCTCGTTGAATGTGTACGCAGATTCACGCTTCGATAAATGTATGGCCGATCTTGCTGTGTTTATAAACTGAATTTAACTCGTGATCGCATGTAGTAGGTCGATACTTCATTTACCAGTTAAATCTTGCATTTCTCACATCATTTTAATTTGTATATTAAGGAATCAATCTTTGTATGACTATGCAGAGAGCAGCAGGTGTTTGTGCGGTAATCAGTTGAACTTTGTAAAGATTTTGTAAACTTTGAAGGACAATAATAATATTAAATTTAGTGCAAATCTCTTATCTTTATTCAGATTAATACATTTAGTAAATTTAATCAACCAAAGTATCAGTTTTATCAGGTTGTAGAAGAGAGAAACCCTTATGCGTAGCCCAGTGCCTGTGTAGAGGTACTCAAACTAAATATTCTGGTACCTAATCAAGTTAAGTTTTTACCTAAAAAGCATTTCTGCTCGTAGTAGGTGCTGAATAAAGAACAACTTTTTGGATTATCAAATTATTTTCAAGAGAAGTAAGGTAAGGAAGTTCGAGAGTTTTGAAACGGCAGCTAGTCGACATTTTATTCATATGTTCTGTACTGTGGCTTTGAGAGATAATTTCGACGAGATAAGACAACTTCATACATGAAAGCATAGATCTGAGTTTCTGTTTCGCTAATCTAGGAGATATTAAATGAAACAAAATGTTCCATTTCGCTATATGCAGTGTAAACATTAATAAAACCGACAAACTACAGGAACTGATTCCTACTGGAAATTGTGGAAAAAAGATCCTAAGAATATGTGTCTGGAAATGGACGGTATGCGTGTAACAACAATAAATCGACCTGTACTATGTAGTACAGAGCTGCATCGTATCCATATCACAACAGATGTTCAAAGTGGGCTCCATGGGATGCAGTGCACACGTTCACACGTCGCATCATCGATTGCCGCATTTTTCGCAATTTTCGGCTTCTCTCCAATAACGTCATTGGCATCGTGAACACGCTGCTAAAGGGGGTGCACATCAGGAACAGGTTCAGCGTGCACAATTCTTTTCAGATGCCCCCAACGGTAAAAAGCCAGGGAGTTTAAGTCCGGTAGTCCGGTGATCTACACTCCTGGAAATGGAAAAAAGAACACATTGACACCGGTGTGTCAGACCCACCATACTTGCTCCGAACACTGCGAGAGGGCTGTACAAGCAATGATCACACGCACGGCACAGCGGACACACCAGGAACCGCGGTGTTGGCCGTCGAATGGCGCTAGCTGCGCAGCATTTGTGCACCGCCGCCGTCAGTTTCAGCCAGTTTGCCGTGGCATACGGAGCTCCATCGCAGTCTTTAACACTGGTAGCATGCCGCGACAGCGCGGACGTGAACCGTATGTGCAGTTGACGGACTTTGAGCGAGGGCGTATAGTGGGCATGCGGGAGGCCGGGTGGACGTACCGCCGAATTGCTCAACACGTGGGGCGTGAGGTCTCCACAGTACATCGATGTTGTCGCCAGTGGTCGGCGGAAGGTGCACGTGCCCGTCGACCTGGGACCGGACCGCAGCGACGCACGGATGCACGCCAAGACCGTAGGATCCTACGCAGTGCCGCAGGGGACCGCACCGCCACTTCCCAGCAAATTAGGGACACTGTTGCTCCTGGGGTATCGGCGAGGACCATTCGCAACCGTCTCCATGAAGCTGGGCTACGGTCCCGCACACCGTTAGGCCGTCTTCCGCTCACGCCCCAACATCGTGCAGCCCGCCTCCAGTGGTGTCGCGACAGGCGTGAATGGAGGGACGAATGGAGACTTGTCGTCTTCAGCGATGAGAGTCGCTTCTGCCTTGGTGCCAATGATGGTCGTATGCGTGTTTGGCGCCGTGCAGGTGAGCGCCACAATCAGGACTGCATACGACCGAGGCACACAGGGCCAACACCCGGCATCATGGTGTGGGGAGCGATCTCCTACACTGGCCGTACACCACTGGTGATCGTCGAGGGGCACTGAATAGTGCACGGTACATCCAAACCGTCATCGAACCCATCGTTCTACCATTCCTAGACCGGCAAGGGAACTTGCTGTTCCAACAGGACAATGCACGTCCGCATGTATCCCGTGCCACCCAACGTGCTCTAGAAGGTGTAAGTCAACTACCCTGGCCAGCAAGATCTCCGGATCTGTCCCCCATTGAGCATGTTTGGGACTGGATGAAGCGTCGTCTCACGCGGTCTGCACGTCCAGCACGAACGCTGGTCCAACTGAGGCGCCAGGTGGAAATGGCATGGCAAGCCGTTCCACAGGACTACATCCAGCATCTCTACGATCGTCTCCATGGGAGAATAGCAGCCTGCATTGCTGCGAAAGGTGGATACACACTGTGCTAGTGCCGACATTGTGCATGCTCTGTTGCCTGTGTCTATGTGCCTGTGGTTCTGTCAGTGTGATCATGTGATGTATCTGACCCCAGGAATGTGTCAATAAAGTTTCCCCTTCCTGGGACAATGAATTCACGGTGTTCTTATTTCAATTTCCAGGAGTGTAGCAGGCCATGCTCCAGGGTATGGGGTCCTGCCAACTCGTCGCTTATAGGGTGCCTAAAGGATGCTCCGTTCTCGGAATGCTATACAACAGTTCAAGCAAATAACGTTAATAGTTTTCATTACAAGAAAGAAAATTGACAATACTTAAATGAGGCTTTACAACTGTGTCACAAGCGATGGACGATAGGCAAAGAAGTAATGTTCTTCGCTATAGACAATGTGTAAGTGAGTACTGGATATGGATCACACGTCACTGCTATCGCAACACTCTCTGTTAGACCGTGCTAATACTGTCCGAATAGCGCGAGGCCGAGGCTGGCAGGACAGCACTTATATTCTCTTCTTGTGGAGGCCATTCCTGTCGTGGTGCGATCCTAATCAGCGCTCCATTGGCCGACGTCGTCTACATCTACATCTACATCTACATCCATACTCCGCAAGCCACCTGACGGTGTGTGGCGGAGGGTACCTTGAGTACCTCTATCGGTTCTCCCTTCTGTTCCAGTCTCGTATTGTTCGTGGAAAGAAGGATTGTCGGTATGCTTCTGTGTGGGCTCTAATGTCTCTGATTTTATCCTCATGGTCTCTTCGCGACATATACGTAGGAGGGAGCAATATGGTGCTTGACTCTTTGGTGAAGGTATGTTCTCGAAACTTTAACAAAAGCCTGTACCGAGCTACTGAGCGTCTCTCCTGCAGAGTCTTCCACTGGAGTTAATCTATCATCTCCGTAACGCTTTCGCGATTACTAAATGATCCTGTAACGAAGCGCGCTGCTCTCCGTTGGATCTTCTCTATGTCTTCTATCAACCATATCTGGTACGGATCCCACACTGCTGAGCAGTATACAAGCAGTGGGCGAACAGGCGTACTGTAACCTCCTTCCTTTGTTTTCGGATTGCATTTCCTTAGGATTCTTCCAATGAATCTCAGTCTGGCATCTGCTTTACCAACGATTAACTTTATATGATTATTCCATTTTAAATCACTCCTAATGCGTACTCCCAAATAATTTATGGAATTAACTGCTTCCAGTTGCTGACCTGCTATTTTGTAGCTAAATGATATGGGATCTATCTTTCTTCTTCTCTTGCGTTCTTTATCTTGGTTCCGGCGCTTGTGGTTACCGCCGGGACATTCCTCCCTCCCCCCTCCCCCACCCAAGCGGTAGATCGTCGTCGTGTAGGGAGTGTGACCAGGGTGGGGGAGGCAGGAGCGTGGACGCATCGCTGGGCCAGAAGCTGTGGCTCCAGGGGACGTCAGGCTTCCGAACGTACCCCACCATCCGGCCTTCGCTCTGGCGGAAACGTCCCCCGGAAAACGAAGGGTACGCGCTCACCTCCTGCCGCCATGAACCAGATGAAGAAGGCGGCGACTGCTGCCGTGTGGGCGGGTTCAGCTCCATCGGTAGGACGAGAGGAGGAGTAGGCGTAGGCTCCGTCTCCATTGGGTCGCCCCGCGGTGCCGTGAGAACACCCTCTGGTGGCTGCTGTGGCCGCGCTGTCCTCTGGATCCGTGAATCTGGGGGAAGAGTGACTGAAAGATCATCGTGTACACGACAGAGGCGAAGTTGATTTTGATGGCGGCGCTGCAAGCCATCGGGACCTGAAAGAAGATACATGCAAGCACCAACTCTACGGACGATCACGCCCCGCGCCCACTGTCTGCTGCCGCTGAAAACCCTGTGAAAGACAATATAATTCTGCGTGAAGCGGTACTTGTGGCCTTTCTTCGGAGCCGTATGCTGAGCAGGATGGACCAGGTGGAGCAGTGTTCGATGGCGGCGGCCGTGAAGCAATTCCGCCGGCGATGGTCCGTCTAGTCGGTGCGATCGATATGAGGCGAGAAACAGTTGCAATGTTTGATCCCTGGAGTGTACGGAGCGAAGTTTGGCCATCTGCTGCTGGAAGGTTTTGACAAAATGTTGACTGTGGACGGACCACTGCACTAGTTAGATACATGCCACTGCCTTCACAGAATGTTTCAAATTCATTTGATGTGAACCGAGGGCCGTTGTCTGACACTATGACTTCAGATAAACCTTCGACGCAAAGAAATAGAGGACAACACCTGAATTGTGCTACGTGACGCTGTCGAGTTCATTGGCACAGCAAAAGTCAACCACAATCTACCAACAAGTGGCCCAAAAAGGTCCCGCAAATTCTGTGTGACACGTTGCCATGGTGATTGCGATTTAGGCCACGCAGAGAATTTTTGTTGAAGAGCGGACTGATTTTCCACACATGTGTGACACTGTGACGTCATCTGTTCTACACTCCTGGAAATTGAAATAAGAACACCGTGAATTCATTGTCCCAGGAAGGGGAAACTTTATTGACACATTCCTGGGGTCAGATACATCACATGATCACACTGACAGAACCACAGGCACATAGACACAGGCAACAGAGCATGCACAATGTCGGGACTAGTACAGTGTATATCCACCTTTCGCAGCAATGCAGGCTGATATTCTCCCATGGAGACGATCGTAGAGATGCTGGATGTAGTCCTGTGGAACGGCTTGCCATGCCATTTCCACCTGGCGCCTCAGTTGGACCAGCGTTCGTGCTGGACGTGCAGACCGCGTGAGACGACGCTTCATCCAGTCCCAAATATGCTCAATGGGGGACAGATCCGGAGATCTTGCTGGCCAGGGTAGTTGACTTACACCTTCTAGAGCACGTTGGGTGGCACAGGATACATGCGGACGTGCATTGTCCTGTTGGAACAGCAAGTTCCCTTGCCGGTCTAGGAATGGTAGAACGATGGGTTCGATGACGGTTTGGATGTACCGTGCACTATTCAGTGTCCCCTCGACGATCACCAGTGGTGTACGGCCAGTGTAGGAGATCGCTCCCCACACCATGATGCCGGGTGTTGGCCCTGTGTGCCTTGGTCGTATGCAGTCCTGATTGTGGCGCTCACCTGCACGGCGCCAAACACGCATACGACCATCATTGGCACCAAGGCAGAAGCGACTCTCATCGCTGAAGACGACACGTCTCCATTCGTCCCTCCATTCACGCCTGTCGCGACACCACTGGAGGCGGGCTGCACGATGTTGGGGCGTGAGCGGAAGACGGCCTAACGGTGTGCGGGACCGTAGCCCAGCTTCATGGAGACGGTTGCGAATGGTCCTCGCCGATACCCCAGGAGCAACAGTGTCCCTAATTTGCTGGGAAGTGGCGGTGCGGTCCCCTACGGCACTGCGTAGGATCCTACGGTCTTGGCGTGCATCCGTGCGTCGCTGCGGTCCGGTCCCAGGTCGACGGGCACGTGCACCTTCCGCCGACCACTGGCGACAACATCGATGTACTGTGGAGACCTCACGCCCCACGTGTTGAGCAATTCGGCGGTACGTCCACCCGGCCTCCCGCATGCCCACTATACGCCCTCGCTCAAAGTCCGTCAACTGCACATACGGTTCACGTTCACGCTGTCGCGGCATGCTACCAGTGTTAAAGACTGCGATGGAGCTCCGTATGCCACGGCAAACTGGCTGACACTGACGGCGGCGGTGCACAAATGCTGCGCAGCTAGCGCCATTCGACGGCCAACACCGCGGTTCCTGGTGTGTCCGCTGTGCCGTGCGTGTGATAATTGCTTGTACAGCCCTCTCGCAGTGTCCGAAGCAAGTATGGTGGGTCTGACACACCGGTGTCAATGTGTTCTTTTTTCCATTTCCAGGACTGTATTTGGGTGTCCTTACCCAGCCAAGTACAGTGTCGACGCGATAAATGTTTCGTACGAACAATCTCCTGGTGACGTTTGTCAAGTAAGTGCAACACTTCTTTTTGCAATGCATTAGGGATCAACACACGTGACTGTCCACATTCATTTTGAAGAAGAATCACACGTTTCTGCATAGCGACGCTATGCCGAGATGCAAAGTATAGGCGCACTGCAAAGTTCTTTATGCTATGCAAGGAACAAGGCCAAGATGTGGGAATGTACTTGAGTAAAATGTTGGAATCTGAATCAGATTCCGTGACCCCTGCAATCTTCTTGTAGTTCAACGGGAAAGACTGAAGCAAGTAAGAATCCTGAGTATCGATGTGACAACAGGATGCAGCAGAAGCGTCAAAGTCTTTGTCAGGGCCCATCGGAAAACGTGGAAGAGCGTTCGCATTACCATGTTGAGCTGTCAGATGATACAGAATCTCGTACTGGTATAGAGACAACAACAAAACCCATCTTTGCAATTTTTGGGCAGTTCGTACAGGAACCGGTTTCGTCGGATGAAACAAGGACTGCAGAGGCTTGTGATCCGTTACTACGTAGAATTTTCTGCCATACAAATAACGGTGAAATTTGGTGACTCCATACACAATTGCTAAAGCCTCTTTTTCCATTTGTGAATAGTTACACTGCGCTTTCCACAACACTTTTGATGCGAAAGCAATAGGCCTGTCTTTACCATCAATTCTGTGCGAAAGCACTGCACCAATTCCGTAAGAGGAAGCGTCAACTTGCAATGCAACTGGTTTGTCAGGATCAAAGTGAACTAAGCATCGATCACTGAGCAATGCAACTTTAAATTTTTGTAAAGATACTTGGCACTCATCTACCCAAACAAAAAGGACATTCATGCAATGCAAGCGATGCAATGGAGCCGCAAGTATCGCAACATTCGGTATGAATCGAATGTAATAGGTCATTTTCTCCAAAACTGCCTGCAATTCTGTGATATTGCTATGAACTGGAACGACTCGTATGGCTAACAAATACGACAGAAGAGGATGTGCACCTTGACTGTTTATGGAATGACCAAGATACTGCAACTCAATTGTAAAAAAATCACACTTGTGCAGTCTACACTTTAGTCCTGCATCAGAGCAAAACTAGTGGACTTGCCCATTGACTAGCTGATTGGGGCGCAATAACTCCGCTATTTTGCAAACTTTTAAGTTCAGCAGCGACTTTGTCCTGTATTGCGATGGGAACAGTTCTGTCCTGGTAAAATTTCGGCTGATCATTGTCTTTCAGCGTAATATGTGCAGGAGAATTGTCAGCTTCGCGTAAACCTTCAGAAAAGAATTCCGGGAATTCTTTGAGCGTGCTAGCTTTACTGTCTTTTACATTGAATGCAGACAGTGACAACACATTGTCCTGACTGTTAATACCAAACAAATCAAAAGAATCAAGACCAAATATGTTCTCAAACTCGCGTGTTTGTAGCACTGTAGAAGTCACTCTTCACGTATGCGAGCGATACATGGCAGGCAAAGTATGTTTTTCGAGAAAGGGAATGTCTTGTCCATTATAAGCCATCAGTTGTGTGCTAGAGTTAGACAGGCGTGGGGAGCGTACTGTTCATATGTGTGATGATTGAGGAATGGGCTGAAATTTCACATGTTTCCCACAAAGAAGTAAATCAACAAAATGTTTGTTTGAGTGGCATATCACTGAAGTAACTGCATGTTTGCTAGCTTTGCGAATGCCTGTTACAAATTTTTGTGGTAAGGTCTTATGGGACCAAACTTCAGGGGTCATCGGTCCCTGAGCCGACACACTACTTAATCTAACTTAAACTAACTTATGCTAAGGACGACACACACACCCATGTCCGTGGGAGGACTCGAAGCTCCGACGGGGGGAGCGGCGCGGACTGTGACAAGATGCCTGTTGCCGACTTTGAATCATCATCATCATCATCATTTAAGACTGATTATGCCTTTCAGCGTTCAGTCTGGAGCATAGTCCACCTTATAAAATTCTTCCATGATCCCCTATTCATTGCTAACATTGGTGCCTCTTCTGATGTTAAGCCTATCACTTCCAAATCGCTCTTAACCGAATCCAGCTACCTTCTCCTTGGTCTACCTCGACTCCTCCTACCCTCTACTGCTGAACCCATGAGTCTCTTGGGTAACCTTGCTACTCCCATGCGTGTAACATGACCCCACCATCTAAGCCTGTTCGCCCTGACTGCTACATCTATGGAGTTCATTCCCAGTTTTTCTTTGATAAGGTAACCTGAATCCACCTAGCTTTCGCTCCCATACAACAAAGTTGGTAGAAAGATTGAACGGTGCACAGATAACTTAGTTTTGGTACTGACTTCCTCCTTGCAGAAGAGAGTAGATCGTAGCTGAGCGCTCACTGCTTTAGCTTTGCTACACCTCGCTTCCAGTTCTTTCACTATGTTGCCATCCTGTGAGAATATGCATCCTAAGTACTTGAAACCGTCCACCTGTTCTAATTTTGTTCCTCCTATTTGGCACTCAATCTGCTTATATCTTTTTCCCACTGACATTACTTTCGTTTTGGAGATGCTGATCTTCATACCATAGTCCTTGCATTTCTGATCTAGCTCTGAAATATTACTTTGCAAACTTTCAATCGAATTTGCCATCACAACTAAGTCATCCGCATATGCGAGACTGCTGATTTTGTGTTCACATATCTTAATCTCACCCAGCCAGTCTATTGTTTTCAACATATGATCCATAAATAATACGAACAACAGTGGAGACAGGTTGCAGCCTTGTCTTACCCCTGAAACTACTCTGAACCATGAGCTCAATTTACCGTCAACTCTAACTGCTGCCTGACTATCTATGTAAAGACCTTTAACTGCTTGCAAAAGTTTGCCTTCTATTCCATAATCTCGTAGAACAGACAATAAATTCCTCCTAGGAACCCGGTCATATGCCTTTTCTAGATCTATAAAGCATAGATACAATTCCCTGTTCCACTCGTAACACTTCTCCATTATTTGCCGTAAGCTAAAGATCTGGTCCTGACAACCTCTAAGAGGCCTAAACCCACACTGATTTTCATCCAGTTTGTCCTCAATTAATACTCGCACTTTCCTTTCAACAATACCTGAGAAGATTTTACCCACAACATCTTGTGAAGTGGTGAAGTGAATGTAACTCTTGGCTGCCTTTCTCATCGCTCGCGAAAGTGTTTCTGGCCTGACCTACTCAGAGGTTGATTCCTGGAACACGGTCTGTGACTAGCCCTTGTGTTTTATTATTGTGTTATTATTTTATTACTTTATTACCAAGTTGCCATCATTTTCTCACTTGTTTGGCGATGAGTGCTTGTTCTTTTGAATTAACCTTGTTATTATATTTGCTGTTTTATTGTATGTTCATAAATTTTTTTAATATAATTGCCATTCTTGGCGTTACAGCAAGTTAAACAATTCTTAGTTTATTGCCATTAAGGCCTTCAGCCGTGAAACAATTCTTAAATTATTGCCCTTGTTTTAATTTGTTGTTGATTTTAAATAAATTGTGTGTGATTAAAAGAAAAGCCAACCAATAGTAACTGATTACGGCCCCGTCCACAATCTTAACCGAATCCTGCCTTCCTTGACCACCAGGTCTCAGCCTAATTGTGTTCACCTGTGTAGTCGCCTGTTTAACGAAGTGTTTATGCGGCGAGGAACGTTGTTTATTCGGCGTGACTAGTGAAAGCCGCTGGTGCGGAATAGGGTGATTGCAAGCAAGGGACTCAACCCGGCAAATAGCTGGCTGCTCAAATTTATGAGCCGCCAGGACACCAGAATCGTACTGATCTAATATTTGCTGAAATGATGGATCGGACTGTTTCAAAATTTGCTCCCTGAGTTTGACGTCAGGCACATAGTTGAACACGATCGCATCACGCAACATAACATCTGAATGTGAAGCACTGCAAGCAGATTTGAATTTTGCATTTCCTTGTCATACCCTGCAAATCTGTTACCTACTCGCGATAAGTTCGCTCCGACGGTTTTTTGCAATCAAAGAATTGATACCGAGCAGCTTCCACATTCACTTGTTGGTCATAATAGTTAGTTAACGACCGTACCGCCTGTTCATAACTAAGTTCACTCGGACTGGCGTTAGGGAAAACTTTTTATAGGAGCATAGACACTCCACTTCCTACAGTTGATAGCATATAGGGAAGTTTCACGGCACCTGGTATATTGTCGGCGATGATGTGGGCTTCACATTGGGGCAACCACTCGGGCCATTCCTCCACAAAATTGTCGAAAAGTTGGTATAGCAGTAGGTGTTGCTGTAGATGGTACATATTGCGACGGGTGCGCAGCGTTGGCCAGTACCTGCTGCACCTTGTTGAGTAACGTGGAAATTTGCTGCGTCTGGGACCGAAAAATCAGCATTAGCTGTGTGGCTTCTAACGCTTGCGGCTGGGGCACCTGAGCAAGGGGCGGGAGAGGTGGGGTGGGCATGTCGTAAGACACAAGTGCAGCAAATAGACAAGGCGAGCAATCAAAATTAGGACAAAAGCAAGAAAATTTTTTGCAACGTCCACCTGAAACCATGGATTAAACAAAAACGACAAGAAACTGTGAAAGCAATAAGCGCCCCCGCAAATTAAAGACACGAGTGAATGAAGGCTCCTGCGAAAAAACAGAATTCCGTGGCCGTCAGGAAGGGGGTTCGGCGGGTACTCGACGCCGAATGTGTGGTCCTGCCCACTCATCACTTGTAGGGTGCCTAAATGATGCTACATTCTTGGAATGCTATAGAACAAGCAAATAAGATTAATAGTTTTTATTACAACCAAGAACAGTGACAATACTTAACTTAGGCTTTACAACTGTGTCGCAAGCGATGGGCGACATGCACTTAAGGAATGTCCTTCGCCATAGGCAATGTCCAACTAAGCAATCGATATGGATCACACGTCACTGTTATCATAGCACTCTCTGCTAGGCTGTGCTAATATTGTCCAAATACTGAGCTGGCATGAGCGGCGCTTATATTCTCTTGTGAAGGCCGCTCCTGTCATGGAGTGGTTCTCATCAGCGCACCATTGGCCGACGTCATCTCACCACCTTCTCTTCTCTCATGTTCTTCATCTTCGTTCTGGCGCTTGTGGTTACACTAGAACAAAGGGCCTCCACGTCCTATTCAGTATCCGTGGAAGATGTTATGGAGGTGATGGCATACTGCATTGGGTTGTGCTCCGTCATGCAGAAAACTCGTAAGCTGTTGTATTGCTGAAGACACATTCTCAAGCAGCCCAGGCAGAGTACTCCATAAGAAGTCCAGTTACGTTCGTCCATGGAGGCATTGTGAAATACTAACCAGTCCAAGTATGTGGTCGCCACACCGATGCTGATGAGCTGCCTCAACCATTCCCCAAGGATTGTCTGTAATGCAAAGTTGACGATTACAGAGATTGATAATGCCAATTGCTTCATGCCAATTGCTTCATTCGTAAAGAAGACTGATGGCAGATATCCCGTACTTGTGATCGTCTGGTGCAAAAACCACCCACAACATCCATCCCATAGAGGCGTAGTGGCAACTTCTGCCACCAAATGTATCAGAATGGCCAAATGAAGAGGGAAGAGATAGAAGGCACCGTATTAAGACTTGTCCGAGCTTTCTGAATGATTTATTTGGTCCCACTACAGTGCCCCGTTCACCTCGGTCCGCGTCGCAGGGCCAAGAGGTGCTGAGGCCACCGCCCCAGCGACCCAGTGCAACGCGCTGCTGTGTGTTGGCCTTGTAGGACCGTGTCGTCAGGACTGCGCCGGCAGCCAACTCCGCAGTCTTCTTCTCCATTGACTCAGCGGTGCTCTGCTGGGAGCCGCCGAGTAGCCCCACTGCATCCTTCCTCGCTGACGTAACTGAGATCACGGCGACCACAAGCGCCCACCATCCAGCGTCCAAATCTGCAGCCCTCGCCTCGGGATGCCTCCAGTGTGTATTAGAAGCCAGGACACCTACCCGTGGTAGAGAGCCAAGGAGTGGCTCGCCACTGGCTGGCTGGCTATGCACCCCACATCAGCCTCAGAGGGTCGAACCAGCTACCCGCTGTGGACTGGAACGCTGTCGCAACATCTGCTGCTGAGTATAGCTGGCGGTGTCACACGCCCCGCCATCCAGGAGAGCTGCCACACTTGAGCAACTCTCGTTAGAAAACGGCACCTATTTATACTCAGCTGTGCGCCCCTGTATTGCTAACGCACCACTCCATGTACTCACCTCACCTAGGTTGCGCCTGTGGGCCCCTTCTGCCTGTAACTTGCGCCATGAAAACCGCTGCATTTACGCTTTTCAACGGTTCGACGGCCCTGTGGCCTCCATTCTACTTTGCAACCGTTGGTATGCATAACTCACTGCAATCTGGCCTGCATCTGGCTGTAACTTGTACTCAGAATATTGCACAAAACTAACTTTCCCTATCGTAAACGGTGGTGCCACTACCGGTTGTCATGCAGGACACACATAATCGCATGCTGTCTTACACCACGTTGGTGGGCGACTTACCTGGAGCTTGTACTAAGGTTCATCTCAATATCCTGTAGAACCCTGCCCTTCAAATCTAGTGTACGCACAGTCCGCCGTCTTCCTGCATGTTCGTGTATCTGAAAGGACCCATCATCACACAAACGCCCAAAAAGGGCTTGAAATGTTGTGTGATGCTGGTGTCTGTGAGGGTACTTGTTTTGGAATAGCCGTGCAGCATCTCGACCATCTTCTGGGCGTTGCACTAACACCCACTCGGCTTGTTAAAAAAAATGGCTCTGAGTACTATGGGAGTTAACTTCTGAGGTCATCAGTCCCCTAGAAATGAGAACTACTTAAACCTAACTAACCTAAGGACATCACACACATCCATGCCCGAGGCAGGATTCGAACCTGCGATTGTAGCGGATGTGCGGTTCCAGACTGTAGCGCCTAGAATCGCTCGGCCACCCCGGCCGGCTTCGGCTTGTTCCTGACTTGAATACTGGACCAGTCTGTTGCTTACAGTATGCTGACTCAATCACACAGCCTGCTACACACAAGGAACACACGGCAAGTGTTGTGTCTAGGCAAGACAGCCTAGACACAATGAGAGGAAGCCGAAAGGCACGCGCTTAAACTCAAGCAGGCTGGCGTGAGGTCTGAAACAGGATACGTAATGAATGCTATAAAGGAAAGTACGTAGCTGCTGGAATACTTAACTTTAATCCATAATTGTAGAACATCGCTCTTGATGATACATGCTTCATAATATTAATTAGCAATAGAATACGGCGCCTTGCTAGGTCGTAGCAAATGTAGCTGAAGGCTAGGCTAACTATCGTCTCGGCAATTGAGAGCGTATTTGTCAGTGAACCTTTCCTTGCAAAGTCGGCTGTACAACTGGGGCGAGTGCTAGTAAGTCTCTCTAGACCTGCCGTGTGGTGGCGCTCGGTCTGCTATCACTGACAGTGGCGACACGCGGGTCCGACGTATACTAACGGACCGCAGCCGATTTAAAGGCTACCACCTAGCAAGTGTGGTGTCTGGCGGTGACACCACAGCAAGTGCTCAGGGTAACTTTATTTCGTCAGCGCCATCTACGGAGGAAATGATGCATTTCCAAACACCTGTTAATATGTCCTTTTTTTCTTCATTTCTAGTGAGGCATTTCCTAACCAGAAAAGGAGAAAAATAAGGTCCCATTAACAGATGTTCGGAAATGCATAGTTGACACGGTAGATGGCGCTGACGAATGAAATTTACTCTGGTCATTTGCCGTGTGGTCCTTGTGTGTAGCAGGCTTTTATTCCTGTATAGTTAAGGCTGTCTGCAGACTCACAAGGGAGAATAGTGAGATTGCATTTTGTTAATTTTGGCTTTATTAATTTTTTTGGAATTGATATGAAAATAGATTTATAGAATTTGACAGAAGCCCTAGAGAATTACGTAGGAGCACCGAGTTGACACTGACATTTTATGAACTGAGGGCTGCGCCAAGTTTACTGTACGACTCGGAGGCGTGAGAGACGAATACAAAACTGCTCATCAGAGTTTGTCTCCTCCCCACGTCACTGAATGTACATAATTTCTTTGTGTGTATAAGAACCTACAAAATGTTGGAGGAAAGAAAGAGCGTTGACGTTGCACAACTGCGAATTTCAACTGTTCCTAGCGATTACCAACTTGTGCGGCTGTTTATCGTATTCCACCCCCTTTGTTCGTACTCCACTGTGCTGGTAGAGGCATGCGCCGTCCGTTCCTCGCGTCTGCGTCCACCCGCCACAATGTACAGCGGGGTTTCCTCCTTCTCTCTCTCTCGGAATATTCGCAGACAACTCCAAGGAGAGGCAGTCGGTCTGCCGTCGCGGCCGCTGCGGCTTCGTCCGTCCGTGGCCGCTGCATCTGAATTGCAGATGCGCGGCTTCGCCCTGGTGTTGGCGAGAAACGCCCGGGAGCTGTTGGAGGAGAAACGGCAGGAGGCGAGTAGTGCAGCTCGCCACCGGAAGCGATCTAATTGTGACTGAGAAAGCAGTCGTTTCCAAGCAGTTGGCAGTGTCTGCGTGAAACAGAAGTTGAATTTTCGTGGGACATTGAAGCTATATTCTGGTCCAGGACCAGAATCAGAAACCTCACCTTACAAACTGTTGTGTACAGGTAGGAGTCATTACCGACTACCATTAAGATGATGTACGACAACCTATAAAATGACTTTTATCTTAATAATCTGAATATTTATATATGTGTTTGGAGAGAGAGAGAGAGAGAGAGAGAGAGGGGGGGGGGGGGGGGGAAGAGAGAGAGAGAGAGAGAGAGAGAGAGAGAGAGATTGATTTTTGATTGAGATTTTTACTTTAAGTCGTAACTGGTACCTGAATTTTGTTTGCTGCCTCTTTGAATGATCAGCTTCTGCACCAGTTGGTGACGTATTATAATTTGGAGGAAGTTATTGTTCTTTAAGGTTTAAAATACGACTCTGTTAGTTACTTGGCCGTATTGCGGATAGCTTTGAGCGCAAGTTTTCGTAGCTTTTCATACCTAAGGGACGACTGTTGTAAGTAAATAAGATCAAACAGCAATCTGCTTTTCGTGAGAAAAGGAGATTGCTTGGCACGCAAACTTCCTTCAAACTACACGTCCTGGGGGTTGGGTTGTTTGGGGCAAGAGACCAAACAGCGAGGTCATCGGTCTCATTCGATTAGGGAAGGATGGGGAAGGAAGTCGGCCGTGCCCTTTCAAAGAAACCGTCCCGGCATTTGCCTGTAGCGATTTAGGGAAATCACGGAAAACCTAAATGAGGATGACCGGACGCGGGATTGAACCGTCGTCCTCCCGAATGCGAGTCCAGTGTGCTAACGACTGCGCCACCTCGCTCGGTCTCCACGTCCTGCTACATCAAAATTGGTCAGTGGAGTTCAGCACCATACTATTGTACAAGAACATAATCCAATTACTGTAATTAAGAAATTATGAGAGGTTGTTACTTATTGAATGAAAACTATAGAGAATGCATTTCTTTTCATGAATTTTAGTGAATTTTGTACACTTACAATTCTATCGAGTGATAGACGGCGACGACAATCAAGTTCACCTCCTTTTCCAAAAACAAGATATTTCTATTCTTCACTTCCAGACAGTTTGTATACATAAATGTTTGGCAACTCTTACACATACTTTACTCGGTTTTATCACTAAAATATCAATTTTCATTAAATGTAACAATACGTTCTGAGCGACGGTCTAGCAACACATCCTCTTTCCACAAGATACAGATTAACAGTCCTCTTTTTTAATAAAGCAATTGTATTTTTTTCAGAGTCGATACTCAAAGATTCACAACTACTATCGTTGCGAGGATTGCGCGCTAAAGAGTTTCTTGCTATCCAGCTGCGCTTCACTTCACTTCAAGAAATTTTTAAATCACATTTACATTTACGGTATTTACATACATTACAGAGCTTTTCAGAATAAAATCAGGCACAAATTTGTTTAAAAAAAAGCAGTGAGGCACACATAACATTACAAACCCAGACCGAATTTCTATTTGGTGCCATTAAAGACGCTTTTATTTAAAAGTGGATAAATGTAACTTTATGCGGATAGCTGGGAGAAACTTTCCATTGATGTTCGAATACAGTATTTATGATACACCGAAGTAACAAAGGTCGTGAGGTAGCTCCTTATGTGGTGTCGGACCTCCTTTTGCTCGGCGCAGTGTAACAACTGGACGTGGCGTGGACTCCACAAGTAGTCGGAAGCCCCTGCAACAATACTGAGCCATCGTACCTCTACAGCCGTCCATTATTGCGAAAATGTTTCCGATGCAGGATTTTGTTCGGGAACTGACCTCTCGATTACGTCAGATAAATGTTCGACGGGATTCACGTCTGGAGATTTGGGTGGCAAAATCATTTGCTCGAAATACCCAGGGTGTTCTTCAAACCAACGGCGGCACACTGTTATCCATAAAAATTCCATCGTTCTTTGGCGACATGGCTGCAAAGGTCCGTGGTGTGAGGTAATGCCTCACACCACTGCTGAGGGTCTTGCAAGAAATTAAATAAATGCAAGAGTAGCAGTGGCGACAGATGTCTACTGGAATGAAACAAGGCTTTGGAAACATGATGATTTACTGACATGTTATATGAATGTAGGTTATCACAAGACAATAAACAAATTCTCTCTTTTAGAAGAAATGAGTGCAGAATCTGAGTTCATGGAAATAAGTACGTTAAATGTGAGCGGTACGGCTTGTAAAAGGATGGAATTTCCTCTGTACGTTCGCGCAGAGTATAATCGAATTTAATCGCGAGTTATTTCTGATCGTGATAACTGCATCTATTTGGGAAGTCTGGTGGATAAGCAGGCGAGGAAACCCAACAAGCAAGTCATGGCGAAGAGGTCAAGGACAGACCCTGATATGTGATACCAAGTGAAATCAAAGCATGCTTATTCCCTCGTGAGTTTCGCTTGCTCCCCACATAGCTGCGCAACTTACCGAAGTTAAACGGCGCAGAGGTGATATAAAGTGGCATGGACGATGATTTGCTAAGTACCTTTCGCCCTACGCTGTCTCGTCGTCAAGAGTCTGCGCAGACGGTTCCGTACTTAAAGACCCTGAAGAAGACCGCGTCACTTCTGTCTCTCATGTCTGTACAAACTTGCGCTCTCTGCTTCTGCCCTCACGGCGCCATCAAAATTACTAATGAGCAGTCTATGTGGACATCTCAAAGGTCTGCCAGTCGGAAACCTCGTGTTAAACATGGCGCGCCCCAAGATTCTCGAACATATTCTCAGTTCGAATATAATGAATTTCCTTGAGACAGAGAAGTTGCTGTCCATGCATTAGCACGGCTTCAGAAAACATCGCTCCTGCGAAAGGCAACTCGCCCTTTTTTCACATGATATCTTGCGAACCATGGATGAAGGGTATCAGACGGATACCATATTCCTTGACATCCGGAAAGCGTTTGACTCGGTGCCCCACTGCAGACACCTAACTAAGGTACGAGCATATGGGATTGGTTCCCAAATACGTGAGTGGCTCGAAGACTTCTTAAGTAATAGAACCCAGTACGTTGTCCTCGATGGTGAGTGTTCATCAGAGGTGAGGGTATCATCTGGAGTGCCCCATGGAAGTGTGATACGTCCACTGTTGTTTTCTATCTACATAAATGATCTTTTGGATAGAGTGGATAGCAATGTGCGGCTGTTTGCTGATGATGCTGTGGTGTACTGGAAGGTGTTGTCATCGAGTGACTGTAGGGGGATACAAGATGACTTGGACAGGATTTGTGATTGGTGTAAAGAATGGCAGCTGACTCTCAATATAGATAAATGTAAATTAATGCAGATGAATAGGAAAAAGAATGCTGTAATGTCTGAATACTCCATTAGTAGTGTAGCGCTTGACACAGTCACGTCGATTAAATATTTGGGCGTAACAATGCAGAGCGGCATGAAGTGGGACAAGCATGTAATGGCAGTTGTTGGGAAGGCGGATAGTCGTCTTCGGTTCATTGGCAGAATTTTTGGAAGATGTGGTTCATCTGTAAAGGAGACCGCTTATAAAACACTAATACGGCCTACTCTTGAGTACTGCTCGAGCGTTTAGGATCCCTATCAGGTCGGATTGAGGGAGGACATAGAAGCAGTTCAGAGGCGGGCAGCTAGATTTGTTACTAGTAGATTTGATCATCACGCGAGTGTTACGGAAATGCTTCAGGAAGTCGAGTGGGAGTCTCTGGAGGAAAGGAGGCGTTCTTCTCGTGAATCGCTACTGAGGAAATTTAGAGAACCAGCATTTGAGGCTGACTGCAGTACAATTTTACCGCCGCCAACTTATATTTCGCGGAAAGACCACAAAGATAAGATAAGCGAGATTAGGGCTCGTACAGAGGCATATAGGCAGTCATTTTTCCCTCGTTCTGTTTGGGAGTGGAACAGGGAGAGAAGATGCTAGTTGTGGTACGAGGTACCCTCCGCCACGCACCGTATGGTGGATTGCGGAGTGTGTATGTAGATGTAGATGTAGATGCGATATAGTCATCTTTTTCAGGAAGTTGCGAGCTCCGATGAATGTGTACTGTGTTTTCAATACCAACTCCAGCGAAGCGTCGTCAAGCCTAACGTTACGAAGTGACCTTATCTTGACGAAGTGCCGAGAGTCGCACACATTCACCGCCTGCCGACCGGACGCCCCCTATGCGGGATGGTCAATAGCAGCTTTGCAGACGCTCAGTACATAATACCGCGGCCTCGCAGAACTGCGGAGGATGAATGACAGATCATACGAGCCAAAGCGTCGACAATTCGAGTAAGTGTTAATGCCCTCAGAGAAACCGCTGGCCCACCTGAAAGACTTCGGGAAAACGGAGTGCGGCCGTCGCCTATACAAATTCTTACGGGCAACCGAATCCCCAGTGCTGACTTGTTCCAACCCTTCCTAACGGTATCCCCCGTCCACTGCTCTGGTGTCCTGCCCTCTAACTATACGGAGATTTAGTACAGCAAGGTGTATTACATCTACATCTACATCTACATCTATACTCCGCGAGCCACCTTACGGTGTGTGGCGGAGGGTACTTATTGTACCACTATCTGATCCCCCCTTCCCTGTTCCATTCACGAATTGTGCGTGGGAAGAACGACTGCTTGTAAGTCTCCGTATTTGCTCTAATTTCTCGGATCTTTTCGTTGTGATCATTACGCGAGATATATGTGGGCGGTAGTAATATGTTGCCCATCTCTTCCCGGAATGTGCTCTCTCGTAATTTCGATAATAAGCCTCTCCGTATTGCGTAACGCCTTTCTTGAAGTGTCCGCCACAGGAGCTTGTTCAGCATCTCCGTAACGCTCTCGCGCTGACTAAATGTCCCCATGACGAATCGCGCTGCTTTTCGCTGGATCATGTCTATCTCTTCTATTAATCCAACCTGGTAAGGGTCCCATACTGATGAGCAATACTCAAGAATCGGACGAACAAGCGTTTTGTAAGCTACTTCTTTCGTCGATGAGTCACATTTTCTTAGAATTCTTCCTATGAATCTCAACCTGGCGCCTGATTTTCCCACTATTTGTTTTATGTGATCATTCCACTTCAGATCGCTCCGGATAGTAACTCCTAAGTATTTTACGGTCGTTACCGCTTCCAATGATTTACCACCTATGGCATAATCGTACTGGAATGGATTTCTGCCCCTATGTATGCGCATTATATTACATTTATCTACGTTTAGGGAAAGCTGCCAGCTGTCGCACCATTCATTAATCCTCTGCAGGTCTTCCTGGAGTACGTACGAGTCTTCTGATGTTGCTACTTTCTTGTAGACAACCGTGTCATCTGCAAATAGCCTCACGGAGCTACCGATGTTATCAACTAAGTCATTTATGTATATTGTAAACAAAAAAGGTCCTATCCTTAACGTTAGGAATGGGTGATCTCAGCAACAATTACATATGTTCCTTGAAAATTAAGCTTAACATTACGCATGAGTTATATCTTCGAGAACAAAATCAGCCTATCACATTACTAGTACAATAAATTTTCGTAATTACAGTGAAACCCGACGCTCGCTACAGGCCTACGTATTTCACAGTACGGGATCTAATGATCAATGAGTAGCTTCATCTGGGTATTGCATACCTGTGGACTATTTTCCTCCCCAAACCGAAGCCATGGAAAAGATAGAGGGGTTGTTATGCTGCTATACTGATATACAGTGATGTCTCCTGGGTATGACCAACATACGGGTGAGTCACTAACTATTGCCACCTAGAATAACTCCGAAAGTATGATAGTAGCTGAAAAGTTTGTGGGACAAATGCTGCATGGGACAACGGAGGCCATAATATGACGTTGGTTTTTTGTTGCTAGGTGGGGTCGCGTCTGAGACATGAAAGACAACTTTGTTTTTTTAATGGGATCCTATAGTTTGGTACTTATTTCCTGATAGCGGCTATTGAGACGAATCCAATTATTTGTAACAGTAAGCTCTTTGAAGGCAACGAAGGTCAAAAAGGTGGCATGAACGTCCATTTACAGAAGGTGTTCCAAGTGATGACCATTGGAATCAATGCAGTGCTGCAATCTTCTTGACATGGATTGAGTGGTATTCCTTATCACTTCGGCATTTACCGAAGCACATGTTCTGACAATTCTCTCTCGTATAACGTGCAAATAGCAAATATTCGCCGAATACTGCGTATCCATCTAATGTGCCATTGACATATAAAGCCGGCCGGAGTGGCCGTGCAGCTCTAGGCGCTACAGTCTGGAACCGAACGACCGCTACGGTCGCAGGTTCGAATCTTGCGACGGGCATGGATGTGTGTGATGTCCTTAGATTATTTAGGTTTAATTAGTTCTAAGTTCTAGGCGACTGATGACCTCAGAAGTTAAGTCGCATTGTGCTCAGAGCCATTTGAACCATTTGAACCATTGACATATAAACATCATTCGACGGTTTCGCAATACAACACTAACAGGAACGGTAAGACTAGTATCGTCGAAACTAGCGAATGTAACTGGTATATTAGTTCGAAGAAAAAGTCTATATGTTTCTCATTTACGGAGGATGCCAACGAAATTCAGTGAGACTTATAAACTGGGAGATATCCTCAACCTACTCACCCTACACGTCGTACATTGAAATGTGTGTAAGATAAATTGAGAACAACTGAACCTTTAACGCGTCGGAAACATATCCGGCAAAGGAAAGTTAATAAAGAGGAAACAGGAATTGTTACCTTTGCCACAGTGGTTCGAGATCCTTGTGTTAGTTTGCGTCAAATCGCAAGAGAATCTGGAATGAGCCAGAGTTGTGTTGTTCATGTTCTGCATCGCCATAAATATCATCCTTACCATATCAGTCTCCACCAAGAATTAACTGGTACGGAATGTATGTGTCGCATTGAATACTGCCGATGGGCTCAACTTCACATTCAGAGGATGACACATTTATTAATTTGATTTTATTTACTGACGAGGCTACATTCACTGACCATGGAAATGTTAATTTGCATAACATGAATTATTGGGCAACTGCAAATCCATGTTGGCTGGGGCAAGCTGTACACCAAAAACTGTGGTCGGTGATTGTATGGTGTGGGATTCTGGAGGACAGAATTATAGGCCCCTATTTCATCGAAGGAAATCTTAATGGTAGGAAGTACACGACATTCCTGCAAGAGAGATTAGGTCTGTTATAGGAAGAAATACCTTTAGGAACAAGGAAAGGAATGTGGTATCAACACGATGGGTGTCTGGCACATTTTTCGCTGATGGCTAGAAATGAGTTGCAGAGACAATTCCCAAAGCCTTCCATTGGATGTGGAGGAGATGTGTCGTGGCCGGCTCGCTCGCCAGACTTGACGCCTCTGGATTTTTTCTTGTGGGGATTCGTAGAAGCCATTGTTTATGAAGACGTTCCAACTACATCTGAAGATATGCGAGAGAGAATTGTGAGAGCATGTGCTTCGATAAGTGCCGATGCTAAGGAATACCGCTCAACCCATGATAAGAAGATTGCAGCACTGCATTGATACCAATGGTCATCACCCCAACACCTGTAAATAGACGTTCATGACACCATTTTGACCTTCAAAGACATTACTGTTACACATCATTGGATCAGTGCCTGTAGCCGCTATCAGGAAATAGATACCAAACTGTAGCATCCCATTTAGAAAAAAAAGGCAAACAAACAAAGCTGACCTTCATATCTCTGAAGAGACCCCACCTAATATATTATGGCCCCCGTTGTTCCATGCAATTTTTGTCCCACAAACTTTTCAGCTCTGATCATACTTTCGGAGTTATTCTTGGTGGCAGTAGTTCGTGGCTGACCCTGTATACTGATGAGCGGAAACAATTATGACCACCTGCTTAGTAACGTGTTGTTACATTTTTGGAACCCAGTATAACATCGATTCTGCATGCCACTGATTTGAAACGTCCTGGCGTTTCTCGAAGTATGTGACACATTATGTCTAAGCACAGCCAGACAGTTTCCGTAAACTACGATCCGGAGGTTGGTGGACGTTAAAATGGTTCCTGGTGTTGTCCTGGATATGTTTTATCTGATTCAGATCAGGAAAACTTGGCGGTCAAAACATCAGCATAATTTGAGGATCATTCTCCTTAAACCACTACTGCATGACTCTGCCTCAGTGACAGGGGTAGTTATCCTGCCGGAAGTTGTCAGTGTCATCAGGGTAGTCACCAAGTACGAACGAATGCAGTTGATCCGCAGAAAGTTTTGCTTCGTCCATAGTTGTTGTGGTACCTTTGACTAGTACCACTGGTCCCATGGAAACGCATGTAAATGTCCCTCATAGTTTAATTCAGCTTCGCCATTTCCAAAGTGCTAGTTTCCCAGTTTCCTTCTGACGGACAATAACGATCTGCCATTTATCGAAGTCTTTTATGTCAGAGCTTAGCCCTCTTTGCTGTCCGCATTGTCTCTAGATCAGGGCTTAACAACTGGCCGGTTTTGAGCGCGAGTACTCGCGTCTGCTCAGGCACGTGCTCGCGAGCAGGTGCAAGGTTGCGGAGTAGGGAGGGAGGGGAGGGAGGAGAAAAGTGCGCGCACGTTTGTATGTGATCTCGCGTTCTTAGCAGATTTAACTAGCCATCTGAATGCTTTGAACATTTTACTACACGGTAAAGATCTGCTAATTACTCATTTCATAGATCGAATACGAGCTTTTAAAATGAAATTGACACTCTGGGTGAGTCAGCTGGAAACAGGAAACCTAGCTCATTTTCCTAAATTATCATCCATGCAAGATGTTCACAAAGACTGTGAACGTTATTCACATAGTTTAGTTGATCAGCGCTTTCAAGATCTGACAGCACTAGACAGTGATTTTGATCTGTTCTCTCCGTATTCAGCGAATATTTAAGAGATTCGTCCTGAGCTGCAGCAAGAAATTATTGACCTGCAGTGTGACAGAGAATACAGAGACAAATTTCAGAACAAGAAAAACATTATGGAATTCTACAGGCACTTCCCTCAGTATAGATTTCCTCGTTTGCACAAACTGGCGGCTACAATAATATCAATGTTCAGTTCAACGTATGTTTGTGAACAACTGTTCTCTGCAATGAAATGCAACAAGACGTGCCTGAGAAACGCACTGTCTGATCGAAATTTAAACTGCACGCTGCGCCTAAAATGCACAAGAACAATTACTCCGAACATAGACGCAATTGTAAAGGGCAAAAAGTACAAATGGTTCAAATGGCTCTGAGCACTATGGGACTTAACATCTTAGGTCATCAGTCCCCTAGAACTTAGAACTACTTAAACCTAACTAACCTAAGGACATCACACACATCCCTGCCCGAAGCAGGATTCGAACCTGCGACCGTAGCAGTCGCGCGGCTCCGGACTGAGCGCCTGGAACCGCTAGACCACCGCGGCCGGCAAAAAGTACAAGATAGCCGAGAATCCCACACCTGTTATTGTGACACCTTTTATTGTGTGACACCTTTTATTGTGTAACAGTTCACAAATTAATGCGAATGTAGAGGCATACACTAAGCGAATAAAATTATGTGGCATGCGTACATTCTCCTTTATTTGTTTCATTTGTCGCAGTAATAATTCGTGAGTGATATCCCTGCAGGTGGCCGCGGATTTATATTGACTGGCGGCAGCTGTTGTGTGCCACACGTGACTTTCCCCACTCTCCGCTCTGGTCCGGTAGTGGGGGTAGCGTGCTCGCACTGCTTCGTTCTCGCGCCTTGCTGCTCACAGCTTGCTCCGCCAGCACGTATGTTGTGAAGCCCTGCTCTAGATCGATTCCCCATTTGTCTGTGTTCCACTTATATATTTTCCTCAAGACATCACATGACGCAACGCCACCAGTCGGTACTGACGCTCACGTTGAGCAGTAGTCATAATGTTTTGGCTCATCAGTCAACGGCGCACACAGTGAGGTGACAGCAGTCATGGGAACAGCGGTAAGCACATGTATACAGATGGCGGTAGTATCACGTACATGAGGTACAAAAGGGTGAATTGGCAGAACTGTCATTTGTATGCAGGATATTCATGTGCAAAGCTGTCCTACATGAATACGGCTGCACAATGGGAATTACCAGACTTTGTACGCGGAATACACTCCTGGAAATTGAAATAAGAACACCGTGAATTCATTGTCCCAGGAAGGGGAAACTTTACTGACACATTCCTGGGGTCAGATACATCACATGATCACACTGACAGAACCACAGGCACATAGACACAGGCAACAGAGCATGCACAATGTCGGCACTAGTACAGTGTATATCCACCTTTGGCAGCAATGCAGGCTGCTATTCTCCCATGGAGACGATCGTAGAGATGCTGGATGTAGTCCTGTGGAACGGCTTGCCATGCCATTTCCACCTGGCGCCTCAGTTGGACCAGCGTTCGTGCTGGACGTGCAGACCGCGTGAGACGACGCTTCATCCAGTCCCAAACATGCTCAATGGGGGACAGATCCGGAGATCTTGCTGGCCAGGGTAGTTGACTTACACCTTCTAGAGCACGTTGGGTGGCACGGGATACATGCGGACGTGCATTGTCCTGTTGGAACAGCAAGTTCCCTTGCCGGTCTAGGAATGGTAGAACGATGGGTTCGATGACGGTTTGGATGTACCGTGCACTATTCAGTGTCCCCTCGACGATCACCAGTGGTGTACGGCCAGTGTAGGAGATCGCTCCCCACACCATGATGCCGGGTGTTGGCCCTGTGTGCCTCGGTCGTATGCAGTCCTGATTGTGGCGCTCACCTGCACGGCGCCAAACACGCATACGACCATTATTGGCACCAAGGCAGAAGCGACTCTCATCGCTGAAGACGACACGTCTCCATTCGTCCCTCCATTCACGCCTGTCGCGACACCACTGGAGGCGGGCTGCACGATGTTGGGGCGTGAGCGGAAGACGGCCTAACGGTGTGCGGGACCGTAGCCCAGCTTCATGGAGACGGTTGCGAATGGTCCTCGCCGATACCCTAGGAGCAACAGTGTCCCTAATTTGCTGGGAAGTGGCGGTGCGGTCCCCTACGGCACTGCGTAGGATCCTACGGTCTTGGCGTGCATCCGTGCGTCGCTGCGGTCCGGTCCCAGGTCGACGGGCACGTGCACCTTCCGCCGACCACTGGCGACAACATCGATGTACTGTGGAGACCTCACGCCCCACGTGTTGGGCAATTCGGCGGTACGTCCACCCGGCCTCCCGCATGCCCACTATACGCCCTCGCTCAAAGTCCGTCAACTGCACATACGGTTCACGTCCACGCTGTCGCGGCATACTATCGGTGTTAAAGACTGCGATGGAGCTCCGTATGCCACGGCAAACTGGCTGACACTGACGGCGGCGGTGCACAAATGCTGCGCAGCTAGCGCCATTCGACGGCCAACACCGCGGTTCTTGGTGTGTCCGCTGTGCCGTGCGTGTGATCATTGCTTGTACAGCCCTTTCGCAGTGTCCGGATCAAGTATGGTGGGTCTGACACACCGGTGTCAATGTGTTCTTTTTTCCATTTCCAGGAGTGTAGTAGCTAGAGCTAGATGCGTGAACATACCATTTTGGAAATCGTCAGCGAATTCAATATTCCCAAATCCACAGTGGCAAGAGGGTGCCCAGATTACCAAACTTCAGGCGTTGCCTCTCACCATGGACAATGCAGTGGTCGACGGCCTTCACTTAACGACCAAAAACAGCGGCATTTTCGTGGAGTTACCAGTACTAACAGACAAGCAAGACTGCGTGAAATAACCACAGAAATCAATGTGGGATGTACGGCAAACCTAACCGTGACGACAGTGCTTCGAAATTTGGCGTTAATGGGCTACAGCAGCAGACGATCGACGCGTGGCCTCTGCTGAAGCACGATATCGACTGCAGCGCCAGTCCTGGGCTTGTGACCACATCGGTTGGACCTTAGACGACTAGAAAACCGTGGTGCGGTCAGTTGAGTGCCGATTTCAGTTGGTAAGAGCTGATGATAGGGTTCGAGTGTGTAGCAGACCCCAAGAAGCTATGGCCCCGTGCTGTCAACAAGACACTGTGCAATCTGGCGCGGTGGCTCCATAATAGTGTAGACTGTGTTTACATGTGACGGACTGAGTACTCTGACTCGTGTTCGGTTATCTGGAGACCATTTGCAGTCACTAATGGACATCATGTTTTCAAACAACGATGGAATTTGTACGGATACAATGCGCCATGTCAGTATGCCACAGTTGTTCGCGATTGGTTTGAGGGACATTCTGAACATTTCCAGGAAGTGATTTGGCCACCCAGATCACTCGATGTGAATCCTATCGAACATTTATGGGACATAATCCCGAGGTCTGTTCGTGCACAACATCCTGCACCGGCAATACTTTTGCAATTATAGACGGCTACAGAGGCAGTATGGCTGAATATTCCAATAGGTTTGAGTACATTGCCACGTCGAGCTGCTGAACTATGCCAGGAAGAAGGAGGTCCGACGCGATATTGGAAGGTTTCCTATGACTTTCGTCACATCAATGTATGTACCGCACAGCCGTCCCGAGGCTGTCCAGCTGATCACCAAATCGCCGAACCTGATGATGGCAACGTGATAGTTTATTCAAATATTGTGTCCATTGGACTCCTTGATCCGGTCGTACACTCGTGAATTACGTCAGTCACATTGGAGAATGGAGGTCGATCAGAATTGATACAACACTATAGTGCGTCCGTCACTGCGAGATAGCGATGGAAATGTTAGCGATGATGGTGCCACTAAAGCGGAGTTACTAAATACAGTATACCGTAATTCCTTCACGAAAGAAGACGAAGTAAGTATTCCAGAATTCGAAACCAGAAAAGCTCTTAGCATGAGTGACACAAAAGCAGATATCTTCGGTGTTGAGAAACAACTCAAATCGCTTAAGAAAGGCAAGTCTTCAGGTCCAGATGGTATATCAGTCAGGTTCCTTTCAGAGTATGCAGACACAATAGCACCTTTCTTAGCAATCATATACAACCGCTCACTTGACAGAAGGTGTGTTCCTAAAGACTGGAAAGTAGCACAGGTCACACCAATATTCAAGAAAGGAGATAGGAGTAGCCCGTTGAATTACAGACCCATATCACTGACCTCAATTTGTAGTAGGATTTTGGTGCATATGCTGTACTCGAACATTAAGAATCACCTTGAACAAAATGACTTATTGACACATAACCAACACAGATTCAGAAAATATCGTTCTTATGCAACACAGCTAGCTCTTTATTCCCATGAAGTACTGAGTGCTGTCGGCAAGGGATCTCAGATCGATTCCATATTCCTAAATTTCCAGAAGGCTTTTGATACCGTTCCTCACAAGCGACTATTAATCAACTTCCGTGCATATGGGGTATCGTCTCAGTTATGTGACTGGATTCATGATTTAATTTCAGAGAGGTCACAGTTCGTAGTGATAGACGGTAAATCATCGAGTAGAACAGAAGAGATATCTGGCGTTCCGCAAGGTAGTGTCATAGGCCCTCTGCTGTTCCTGATTTACATAAATGATCTAGGTGATAATCTGAGCAGCCGCCTTATATTGTAGATGACGCTGTAATTTGCCGTCTAATAAAATCATCAGACGATCAATTCCAATTACAAAATGATCTATCGAGAATTTCTGTACGTGCGAAAAGTGGCAATTGGCACTAAACAAAGAAAAGTGTGAGGTCACCCACACGGGTACTACAAGAAATCCGATAAATTTTGTGTATACGATAAATCGCACAAATCTAAGGGCTGTTAATTCGACTAAATACGTAGCAATTGCAATTACGAGCAACTTCCATTGGAAAGGCCACATAGATAATATTGTGGGGAAGGCGAAACTAAGACTGCGGTTTGTTGGGAGAACAATTAGGAAATGCCACAAACTCACTAAAGAGACAGCCTAGATTACACTTGTCCGTCCTCTGCTGGAATATTACTGGGCGGTATGGGATCCTTACCAGGTAGGATTGACGGAGGACATCGAAAAAGTGCAAAGAAGGGCAGCTCGCTTCGTGTTATCGCGCAATAGGGGTGAGAGTGTCACTGACATGATACGCGAGTTGGGGTGGCAGTCACTTAGACAAAGGCGGTTTCCTTTTCGGCGAGATCTATTTACGAAATGTCAGTCACCAACTCTCTCTTCCGAATGCGAAAATATTTTGTCGGCACCCACCTACGCAGGGAGAAATGATCATCATAATAAAATAAGAGAAATCAGAGCTCGAACGGAAAGATTTAGGTGTTCCTTTTCCTCACGCGCCATTCGAGAGTGGAATGGTAGAGAAGTGTGAATGGCAGAGTAACCATGTAGATGTAGATGTAGATGTAGATGCTGAATGATTCTTCCAATCCATATGTGGCATACAGCAGTGAACCTGAAGATGCCTAGATAAGGCGAAACGCGTCGTTGAAAAATAAAAAAAAACTAAAATTGCAACCAAGACTGTTTTTAACCAATACCAATAGATGCTGAGTGTCGAGTTCTGCACATGCAGTCTGCACGTGCAGGAACAGAAGGGGATGGAGGCTGAAGGTAATGTTCCAGTAATCAGCGTATATACTGTGCGCAGAGGCGCTTCACGAGTTTCGTGAACTACTGATTGTTGTAAGCGGAGCGTCAAAGCTCGTGTTTTGACGCTCCGGCGCACAGTGCCATTGTCTGTCGGCCCGTCTCGTCGCCGCTCCAGTCTGTGCCGACGGGTCCCGCAGATCCGCTTTAAGCCGCGAGCGCTTGATTCCGGCTTTCACGGGGCGTCAGGGTCCCCGGCCATTAGCGGCCGTCATAATCAATCACGAGGCCCCGGCAGACGCCCACCGCCTGTCTGGTTGCCCTGTTAATGTGCGGCCGCGACGCGTCTGATGCGGGCCATGATGCTGCTCACCCAGTCTGCAATCCCGTCTGCAGCTGGTCCGCGTCGGCGCGAGTGCCGACGGCGGCAAATGAAGACCTGCTTCCATTCACAGCGATAATATGTGGAGAGTACATTAGTTAAAACGCTTGCTGGCGGGTTTTTGTAGCTTTCCAAATTTGAGAGCTCTAGGTTACTGCTCCCATTATAGCTATAAAACGTGTAATGTATCCAGATGTTGTACAGATTTACGAGTGTACGGTTATAGAAATGCGCACTTTGTTGACCAACAGCTGCCGAGGTGACACGGTGGATACAGCACTGGCTTCCGAGTGACTTTGTCCGCTTGAGAGAAATCGACAAAGCAACTGCTTCCATATCGCAATAAATCTCAGAATCTCAGTTGAATCAACTATCGTTTACACAGATAGCTGCTCTTTGAACAATTCAATCGTTTCAGTATGGTGACTCGGTGCCTTTATAATACGTCCTTACTGTCATAAGCACCTCACTTTCAAGGTTGTATAGAGGTAAACTTTCCAAATGAAGCTAAAACGAATTATTAAGTGTCTAACATAAAACATAGGATCCCATGCTCAGCGAATGGGAACAGACGCACAAATCTACATCTACTACATTTACATCCATCCTCCGAAAGCCACCTGACGGTGTGTGGCGGAGGGTACCTTGAGTACCTCTATCGGTTCTCCCTTCTATTCCAGTCTCGTATTGTTCGTGGAAAGAAAGATTGTCGGTATGCCTCTGTGTGGGCTCTAATCTCTCTGATTTTATCCTCATGGTCTCTTCGCGAGATATACGTAGGAGGGAGCAATATACTGCTTGACTCCTCGGTGAAGGTATGTTCTCGAAACTTCAACAAAAGCCCGTACCGAGCTACTGAGCGTCTCTCTTGCAGAGTCTTCCACTGTAGTTTATCTATCATCTCCGTAACACTTTAGCGATTACTAAATGATCCTTTAACGAAGCGCGCTGCTCTCCGTTGGATCTTATCTATCTCTTCTATCAACCCTATCTGGTACGGAGCCCACACCAGTGAGCAGTATTCAAGCAGTGGGCGAACAAGTGTACTATAACCTACTTCCTTTCTTTTCGGACTGCATTTCCATAGGATTCTTTCATTGATTCTCAGTCTGGCATCTGCTTTACCGACGATTAATTTTATAAGGTCATTCTATTTTAAGTCACTCCTAACGCCTACTCCCAGATAATTTATGTAATTAACTGCTTCCAGTTGCTGACCTGCTATATTGTAGCTAAATGATAAAGGATCTTTCTTTCTTTGTATTCGCAGCACATTACACTTGTCTACATTGAGATTCAATTGCCATTCCCTGCATCATGCGTCAATTCGTTGCAGATCCTCCTGCATTTCAGTACAATTTTCCATTGTTACAACCTCTCGATATACTACAGCATCATCTGCAAAAAGCTTCAGTGAACTTCCGATGTTATCCACAAGGTCATTTATATATATTGTGGATAGCATCGTACCTACGACACTCCTCTGCGGCACACCTGAAATCACTCTTACTTCGGAAGACTTCTCTCCATTGGGAATGACATGCTGCGTTCTGTTATCTAGGAACTCTCGCGTTGCCGTCCTCGGCAAGAACGTAGTGGAGGTTATTGTGAAGATACTAGCCGGTACCATGCGCGCAACCACTTGAAATTTCCGCTGCCAGCCACAGCGCTGGAAGATCGCTTCGTTAAACACGTGAGCTGCAGTAACGACTTTGGTGTGAGCGTCGGGTGGGATCGGTCGGTGCGACCGACATTGTTAGTGGGCTACGGTCGCAGGTTAGAATCCTGCCTCGAGCATGGATGTGTGTGATATCCTTAGGTTAGTTAGGTTTAAGTAGTTCTAAGTTCTAGGGGACTGATGACCTCAGAAGGTAAGTCCCATAGTGCTCAGAGCCATTTGAACCAGTTTTTGTTAGTGGGCGGTGTCTCTCGGTGTTCAGCGTGCGAGAGGTTAACATCACCTGCGAGGGCGGAGCTCACGCGAGACAGCCCGGTGTGTGGCGAGAGGATGCTGATTGGATTTAACAACTGGACTGGCGACATCGAGCATTTTTGGGTCGGTGTCAACATCAGAGAGTTTATTGCGAAGGGGGATATCGGGTAACAGGAGAACATCAGTGTATCCTGTAACCCTAGGTCCTGATGGTTCGTTCCGTGGTCAGAGTGGGTCAGACTGAAAGGATGATGTGTGGATATCTATATATTTCTGTTCTCTCTCGCCCTGCCGCTAGCTATTGTGTGACACAGACGAAATACCCTCAGACTTCAAGAAGAATTCCCCAATTGCAATTCCACAGAAAGTAGGTGGTGACAGGTGCGAAGATTATCGAACTATCAGTTTAATAGGTTCTGGTTACAAAATACTGACACGAATTCTTTCCTGAAAAATAAAAAAGTGGTAGAAACCGACCTTGGCGAAGATCAGTTTGGATTCCAGAGAAATGTTTAAACACATGAGGCGATACTCAACCTACGACTAGTCTTATACGATACGTTAGTGAAAGAAATCTACAGCACTTGTAGACTTAAAGAAAGTTTTTGACAATATTGACTAGAATACTCTCTTCGAAATTATGAAGGCAGTAGGTAAAAATTCAGGAAGCGGAAGGCTATTTACAACTTGTATGAAAACCAGATGGCAGTTATAAGAATCGACAAGAGGGAAACGGAACCCGTAGTTGAGAAGAGAGTGGGACAGGGTTGTAGCCTATGGCCGATGTTTTTCAATCTGTACAGTGAGCAAGCAGTTGAAATTCAGAGAGAAGAAATAAAAATTCTGAGGTTAGTCGACGACATTGTAACTCTGTCAGAGGCAGCAAAGGATTTGAAAGAGCAGCTGTAAGGAATTGACAGTATCTTGAAAGAAGAATGTCAGATGAACACTACCAACAGTAAAACACAAGGATAATGCAATGTAGTCGAATTAAATCAGGTGATGCTGTGGGAATTAAATGAGGAAACGAGACACAGAAAGGAGTAGACGAGTTTTATTCTGTGGGCAGCGAAATAACTGATGACGGTCGAAGTGGGGAGAATACAGAATGCAGACTGGCAATGGCAAGAAAATCAATTCTGAAGAAGAGAAATTTGTTAACAGCAAATATACACTGAAGGGCCAAAGAAACTGGTATACACATGCGATTCAGATACAGAGTTATGTAAATAAGCAGAATACCGTGCTGCGATTGGCAGCGCCTTTACGAGACAACAAGCGTCTGGCGCAGTTGTTAGATGGGTTACTGCTGCTACAATAGCAGGCTATCAAAATTTAAGTGAGTTTGAACGTGGTGTTATAGTCGGCGCACGAGCGATGGGACACAGCACCTCCAAGGTAGCAATGAAGTGGGGATTTTCCCTTACGACCATCTCACGAGTGTACCGTGAATATCAGGAATCCGGTAAATCAGCAAATCTCCGACATCGCTGGAGCCGGAAAACGATCCTGCAAGAACGGGACCAACGACGACTGAAGAGAATCGTTCAACGTGACAGAATTGCAACCCTTCCGCAAATTGCTGTATATTTCAATGCTGGGCCATCAACAAGTTCAGCGTGAGAACCATTTCATGATACATCATCCATATGGGCTTTAGGAGCCGAAGGCCCACACGTGTACCCTTGATGACTGCACGAGACAAAGCCTTACGACTCGCCTGGGCCCGACATTACCGACATTGGACTGTTGATGACTGTAAACGTGTTGCCTGGTCGGACGAAACTCGTTTCAAATTGTATCGAGCTGATGGACGTGTACCGGTATGGAGATAAGCTCACGAATGCATGGCCTCTGCATGTCAGCAGGGGACTGTTCAAGCTAGTGGAGGCTCTCTAATGGTGTGCGGCGTTTGCAGTTGGAATGATATGGGACCCCTGATACATTTAGATACGGCTCTGACAGGTGACACGTACGTAAAGCATCCTTTTCACCTGCATCCATTTATGTCCATTGTGCATTACGACGGACTTTGGCAATTCCACGTGTGGAGTGGTCGCGCGGTCTGAGGCGCAATGTCACGGATTGCGCCGCCCCCTCCTCCTCCCCCCCCCCCCCCTATCGCGGGTTCGAGTCCTCTCTAGGGCATGGGTGTGTGTGATGTTCTTAGCATGTTAGTTTAGTTTAAGTAGTGTGTAAGTCAAGGGACCGATGACCTCAGCAGTTTGGTCACCTAGGAATTCACGCTATTTGCACATTTGATTGTGGCAATTCCAGCAGGACAATGCGACACCTCACACGTCCGGGATAGCTACAGAGTAGCTCCAGGAACACTCTTCTGAGTTTAAACGCCTCCGCTGGCCACCAGACTCACCAGACATGAACATTATTTAGCTTATCTGGGATGCCTTGCAACGTGCTGTTCAAAAGAGGTCTCTACCCACTCGTACTGTTACGGATTTATCCAGTCATGTATACTGTGCATTCTGAAAGACCTGGGCAATTCCAGCAGGACAATGCGACACCCCACACATCCAAAATTGCTACAGAGTGCGTCTAGGAACACTCTTCTGGGTTTCCGCTGGCCACCGAACTCCCAAGACAAGACCATTATTGAATATATCAGGGATGCCTTGCAACGTGCTATTATGAAGATATGTCTACCCTCTCGTACTCTTATTTATGGACAGCCCTGCAGTGTTCATGGTGTCAGTTCCCTCCAGCACTGCTTCAGACATTAGTCGACTCTACCCCACGTCGTGTTGCGGCACTTCTGCGTGCTCGCGGGGGGGGGGGGGGGGGGCTACACGATATTAGGCTGGTGTACCAGTTTCTTTGGCTCTTCAGTGTAAATTTAAAACATAAGGAAATTTTTTCTGAAAGTATTTGTGTGGAGTGTAGCCCTGTATGGGCAATATACAGTTTAGAGACAGGAACAACAGAAGTTTTGAAATGCTTAAGATTAGATTTATAGATCTTCTAACTAATGAGGAGGTACTGAATAGACCTGACTAGAAGAAAGGATCGGTTCATAGAACACATTCTGAGACAGCAAGGGATTACTAATTTAGTGTTGGTGGGACGTCTGGGAGTAAAAACTGTAGAGGAAGATAAACAGCTGAATATAGTAAGCAGATTCAGAAAAATGTAAGTTGCAGCAGTTATTCGATGAAGAGGTTTTGCACAGGACAGAGCAGTATTGTGAACTGGATGAAACCAGTATTCCGAGATTGATGACTCGGAAAAAAAAGAGAAAAGAACGTTAGAGCAATGAAGCCTGTCATATTGGGAGAACTTTTGGAAATTATCAGGGTAGCGCCTGAATAGGGGCAGTCAATTTTTTTGTGGTAGCGTAAAAGTGACTGTGGCAAGTAGGGGTAGATTTTATTTTGTTTCATTTATGAAGTCGGGAGTTCGAGACCTCTCGTAAAAGAAAAAGAAAAATGGGGGAGCGGTATCGTCTTTGACTAATAACAAAATCGTCCTCGGACCAGGATTCGAAACTGACCACTTCTTCAATTCTGAAAAAAAAAATTCGGTTAAGAAATCACCCTCATTCTGCCAACAACCTTGTCAAAGAGGGCGGAGAAGCGGACGCAGATTGAGGGCAAACTCTTGCTCCTATGGTTGGAAACTGTGCCTAGAAGGTGGAAGAATCCGCAATGATCGATGGCGTGAGGATGCAGAAGGCAACAGAAACCACTGCGTTAAAGACACATAACGTACATCCACAGGATACGTAGCCTGCAACTGAAAACGTGTCATGATGATCTCTCCATTTTCAAAAGATTCCGGGCAAGTCCCCCATTCTGATATCCGAGAAAGGACCGCTAAGGGGAAGGCGACCATGAGAAAGAGATTAAATAACCAACGAAAGGACAATGTTCTTCAGCCGGGACGCGGAACTGTCAAAGTTCATGGTGAAACCTTCAGCAGTCATTTATTTTTCACAATACGCTACCAGTTTCGGTCAGTGGCCGTTATCAAGCCTAACTGGCACAAATGGCAAGAAAGTTAAACCATAATTTGAACAAAATTAACTATCCTGCCGTTTATAGCAGCAAAGCTTGATAATGGACATTGACCGAAACTAGTAACAAATTGAGCAAAATAAATGACAGCTGAAGGTTTCATCATGAATTTTAAAAATTACTTGGCGGCTGAATATCGCTACCTGCAAACATACGCAAGATCGAGGAACGTCAGAAATCGGTATGTAATAGGGAAGTTAGGTAATCTGAAATTAAAAATGAAATGCCTCAATCTAGAGACTTTGGGGAGGAGGATTTATGGTCAGAAGAGTACAGGGCGATACCAACAGCAACATGCCACATTAATAAGCAAACTGAAGAAACGTATCAAGCAAAATTCATAAAGAATCCGACAATATATTACAGACATTCTGATCAGGGGCCTACCTGTAATATTTGAAGAAATACTTCAAAGCCACCATCGAATTTATATATTTATTTTGAGCCGGTCCGGTTTCAACAGTACTTTGATGTCATCTTCGGACATCATCTTTTTTTTCAGAATTACGCCTTATTGTCAAAATATATGGCATAATTTTGAAAAAGATGAGATTAGATAACGACAGCACTATTGAAACCGATCATCAATACGAAATAAATATTTAAATGCAATGCTGTCTCTGAAAGTATTTTTTTTTTAAATGTTACAACCCAAGAGCAATGAAATGTTTCAGAAGTATGCACAGAGGACCAGTGCAGGTCTTCAAGAGTAAAACAAACCCTCTTGTTCAAGGGAAGGTATCATTCCACCAGATAATAAACAACCGAGTCACCGCGAATAATGGGATAACACACGCGCAACTTCGCTCGCGGTTATCCGGGACGACTCGACCACATTTCGCCCCGTTTTGGAGAACAGTGTCTAACTTAATACCCAGGCAGTGTTATCAGGACAAGAGCACGCCATCGTTTCGGATCGAGGCAAACCAGCTAACTCCAAAAGTGAAGTACCCCGAGATCATCACATAAAAATTTCAGCCGTAGATGTTTCTCATAAGGGAAATCACAGACTCGGAGATTATGGAAAGAGACATGGACTCAAACAGAACACACTGCGACGAAAGACAACAAGCTAGAAAGATCATACGAAAAGAGTCGGAGGAAGATGGAACAGAAGATAATGAGCACCAGGGAATTATTGAAAATAATTCAGGTGATAAAAAAGTGAAGGACTGAAAGAAAGGCAACCAGTACTCAGGAAACGGGAGCCAAATATGCGTCCAGCAACCACCTGCGACGAGGCAATGGAAATGCTTATATTCAGCTGCAACATTTGCAAAATTTGTAAAATAGGACCAATCTGCATCTGTGGAATCCACTCTGCAACTTCCGTTGTTTTGTAAAAATTTCACAATTACAATTTACGAGCTTTAACATGCATTTTAGGTCCAGGGCTTTTCTTATTGTCGGCCGGGGTGCCCGAGGGGTTTTAGACGCTTTAGTCTGGAACCGCGCGACCGCTAGGGTCCCAAGTTCAAATCCTGCCTCGGGCATGGATGTGTGTGATGTCCTTAGGATAGTTAAGTTTAAGTAGTTCTAAGTTCTAGGCGACTGATGACCTCAGCAGTTAAGTCCCTTAGTGCTCAGAGCCATTTGATCCTTTTTTTTTTTTTCTTATTGCTTTCGGTTCACAAAAAGAAAAGCACGAAAAAACTGTGCTTATCAAAAAGTCAGTGATTGATAAATTTATAGGTATTTGTGCTATTATAAAACAAAAATCATACCACCGTGTTACTTCAGATAAGAATTTGTCAGTGTTATAATATTTTTGACCCGTGTTGTCTCAGGAAACACTTAGCTTTACCGACTGTAAATAATCAATTACGTATGTCACAGCATGCTACATTTCTAGTGCATAGTTGGGATTATTATGAGAAATACTGGTACCCATCCAGTGCAAATCCAGACGTCAGATAAGTGTAGAAAATTGCATAGTGAATCTAATCAGTACTGTGAGTTGAGAAATCCCTTGACACACAACACAGTATATTTATTGTGATATTACTGTATAGTCTTCGTCCCGCGGATTCAAATTGAGAATATGGGAAGATGCACATCGGAAGTGAATATTTCCAGAAAAGAGAAAAGACTGCTAAAGAACTCTCCCGACAGTGTAAAATTTACGGCTCTGTCGTCTTCCCGTGATAGACGTATAATCCAAGTCCAAATTGTTCAAAAATGAGTTCAAATGATGGCTTGTGACGAATTGTTTACTATAAAAAACATTAATTGCCGACTCTTGCCAACCTCGCAAAATGTGAGTGGTCTTTGTTTCCGGCTTTAGCCTACTGAAGTCCACAGGATTATCCTCGTTTCAAGTCTGACTGACCAGACCTGGTAGTAACGTTCCCTTGTTCTTAAATAGACATAATACACTATACTAACTCACCAAGCTTCCTTAAGTAGGCTACACTTCTTCCAGCATTATGAAATGGAGAAACTGGGAATATCCCAAGTGTGATGAAATCTTCTCGGGTTATCAGCCGAGTCAAGGCGTCGTTTTGCGGCAAGTTTCCAACAAGTTTCCTACTTGTCATCTCCACTTCGCCTGAAGATGACAAGTAGGAAATTTGTTGAAACTTTGCCGCAAAACGGCGCCTTGACTCAGCTGACAACCCGAGAAGACTTCATCATCGAAATCCGCAGAGAAAGTCTAAATTCGCATATCACAAATGTGTTCCAGGGGCGTTTTATAATTTCTTACTGTGTTATCATTACGATTTTTACAGCAAACTACGTATTCTGTGTTCCATCTTCATACTGCTTACTCCTTTCAAGGATACTGTGAACGTAAAAATTGTTTTATTTGGGAATTTGTCCTTTGTTAAGTCTTTGTAACGTCGTTCCAGTCTAAGACCTACACTAATATGTTCTCTGAGTTGTCAAAACAGGACCTGCGATAGGATGGCTGTATGGACACGTTCCGAAAGCCAATAAATTAAAAAGAAATATGAAACGTACTCTTAGATGTCTTCAAGTAAGGAAGACAACAAAGCTGCTGTGAAGGTGATGATTAGGGAATAGCGCAGTGCACACGGTACCGTACGCGGCCTCCTATGTAACAAAACAATGCTCCAAGAACGGCAAAATTTTGTACATGGCTGCACGTTCAGAGACCGTGAATAATTACAATTGAAAGAAAAACAGCCCTCAGTCACTATTTTTAAGGAATTAACCCGGTTTCAACACTGCTAGGAGTGTCTTCCTCAGAATTTAAATCAAAGAATGGTCTATATTCTATAACATGGTCACAGAATGACGTATGATAGGAAGTACGGAATCATCGTGAAAGACTGGCAGTACATATATGTCATTTATAAAATAATAAATATGCCAAAACGGCATTAGTCACAAAGATATTTAAGATAAAGGAAACTGTGATGGCGAGCCACTAAGGGCTGCTCGTTACTTGTGTGGTGCAGGTTATCTTAAATATCTTTGTGACTAATGCCGTTTTGGCATATTTATTATTTTATAAATGACATATAAGTACTACCAGTCTTTCACGATGATTCCGTACTTTATCATACGTTTTTAGTCATAATTCTGTGACCATGTTATAGAATATAGACCATTCTTTGATTTAAATTCTGAGGAAGACACTCCTAGCAGTGTTGAAACCGGGTTAATTCGTTAAAAATAGTGACCGAGGGCTGTTTTTCTTTCAATTGCTCCGCGAACCGCTGTGTTTAGATACTGACGATGGTTGCGAGGGTGAATTAGGGGGACGCCTCTTAGGGAACTCGGCAAGAACACTCATAAGCCTATAAGGGAAGTCGCCACTTCACACGAAAGCGGCTTATCTTCAGCCTTCATTTGAACCGCGGTACAGTAGCGTGCTGATTACTAATGAAGGGAGAACGACTCAAAAACGAAAGAACATCGTGCTCGATAATTCAGTATCTGGTAGAACACTTTCTAAAAAGAGGATGTTTATTTATATAGTATTGTCTCACTGCATGCGATTGGCTAAAATTGTGGAATTACTGGAAATCACTCCTAGAAGTGTATGGAAATTCTGTAATGAATAAAAACTCTGTACTCCATATTACAGAAGGAAGGGGAGGGGATCCTCTCTCTTGCCGCCACTTTCGGACGCCAATGAGGGGAACGATGTTTTCTATCCTCTGGAAAAGCTGTAAACTTTAAGCCATGCGTGCACCGGTCACGCAATTGATCAGCAGCTATGGCATAAATTACGACTCGGATGAAACAAGATTTCGTGAAATCACATTATAAAGACGCTCATGTTAAAACAAGTTACGTTATTTATTTTTCATTGACACATATATCGTAAAACTTCGCTACGCTGCTACTGAGATGTGTCGTACACAAAACGCAGTGTACCGACCACAACTTCGTAACAAAGCTCAATTTATCTTGGGTGTACAATAGATCTCTGAAGTTGGTGGCAGTCGTAAATAAAGGACGGTCGATACGAAAGTTACCGATATGTAACGAATACAACTCTGGACGGCAAATTGTAGGTACTTTGCGATTTGATACACGTGTACTGTTTTAAATCTCCGGCGCCGACTTCTTCCAGTGAGTTTGAATAAAATACTGTGGAAGATGCCTACGAGCAAAGAAAAAACTGCACAGGATACACTTGTCGCAAACAATCCTATGCAGCGGATGCCGAATCATTGAATTCGATTCCCCCAGCTTTTTGTGCAAGGCACAATTCCGGGCATGCAAATGGATCAGCAAAAAAGGCGAACAGTATCGTCGGCACGAATCCTTAATTAATTATGAGAGATCGTATCGAAAAACCGGACTGGCACTGGCACCCAAGAACCAGAAATAACAGCATCGCTTGGTTACTAGGACTCTTTGTGCTTTCCTAAGCAGAAAAAAATCTCATTCATACCTGGACTTGATTCAAATTTTAATCAGAGTGTATTCGAAGCTAAAACAAAATCCCAGATGCAGAGGGTGGATAAGGGATTGCCTCGACATAATCCTCGGTCGTTGAAAGTTTTCTAATCCACTCAATCCATTACGAAGTACGGCAAAACAACCAGAGACCGGACGAACTAAAGAGGAACACGTGCTGGGTCTTATCGAATCGTTCGAGACCAGCAAGGAATTGTCTTCTGTATAGCATCCTTCTCATGCTGAAGAAAATGGGAGGTATCTCAGGGTGCTTTGTTTAAACATTTTGTCGACAAGATTTTGATTTACCAGTACGATTTATTTTTGTTTTTCCCCTTTTCCCAAGAAGACAGTCTCCCTCTCAATTTGAGAGAACAACAATGAGCGGAAGTTTTTTAAATTTTATTTTACTTTTTTTTTCCCAGAAAGTAATATTTATTTATAATTGAGATTCAGACAATAAGCTGACCTTCAACAGGACTTCGTGATAAGCTAAAGGATTTAATTTCAGAAAGATTTTATTCACCAGAAAGGAAGAGTTTCACAATGAAGACTTATAAGGAGACTATTATTTTCCATTACAATGGCGGAGAAGACATGACATAGAAGGCAATGTTGGTGAGCGAAAGGAGGACTGTAAGAGGAGAAGGGAGGCCCTTTCTTATTATTATTTTTTAACCATTTCGGCGAATTTACACTGCCGAATGCTTTTCCCAGGTCGACAAATCACACATCTTATGAAAGTCTCTCGAATTTTCTTAAGCCTTGCTTCCATTATCAAGCGGAACGTCACGACTGCTTCTCTCGTGCTCTCATGTTTCCGAAAGCCGAACTACTAGTCTTCTCGTCATCTAAGGGACCCTCAGTTTTTTTTTCATTCTTCTGCGTACTATTATTCTCAGTAACTTGGATCCGTGAACCGTTAAACTGATTATGCAGAAGTTCTCGAACTTACCTTCTCTTGTTCGCGATTGTATGGAAGATATTTTAGCGGAAGTCTGATGCTGATGTTACCAGACTCTATCCTCTAACTATAGAGAAACAACGGCCACCAGCTAAGAAACATTTCCTCCCATTATTAACGAGCTTATAGATAGGGCAAGATTTGGCCAAGTATGGGCTTGAGACGATCTTCAGGCCCACGAAGAGGAAAGAAAGAATGCTTAAGAACGCCAAAAGATGTACAGCATCCATAAGCGACAACCGGGGTATACAAAATTCAATGCTGTGTTAGGCGAGTATACATTGGCACCCGCTTCGCCTGACACAGAAGGAATTGCCGCCTGGTAAACAATGACAAATCGGCTTTAACTGAACATGGTTCAAATGGTTTTGAGTACTATGGGACTTGACTTCTGAGGTCATCAGTCCCTTAGAACTTAGAACTAGTTAAACCTAACTAACCTAAGGACATCACACACATCCATACCCGATGCAGCATTCGAACCTGCGACCGTAGCGGTCGCGCGCTTCCAGTCTGCAGCGCCTAGAAGCGCTCGGCCACTCCGGCCGGTTTTAACTGAATATGTCTTGCGAGATGGGAACCACGAAATAGCGTGCAGTGATACGAGAGTATTAGCAACGTCAACGCTCAATCCAGCGCCCTCAAATGAGGTTGGCATAGAGATGCACAAACACCATAATAAATTTTACAGTAAAGAACAAGGTATTAGACAAAGTATGGCTGCCGATTTTGCGCCAACTTTTAGTCGAGAAGGATGGCGCAAGCCAGAGATAATCAGCCAATGGGCATCACTTGACGGATGGTGGCGTCCTCTATGAGGCTCTATAAACTCGATAGTCGTTCGAGCCACTGCTCCTGTTGCCGTCTCACTTCCGAAGTTCACTCCCATAGTAGGAAACGAAATGTCGGAGAACAGTTTTACGTGTCTACCACCGTCTCTCAGTCCGGAAGTTTTCAGTGGAGAAAATACATCTAATTTCGCTTGAAGAAAATATATTTGATTATTTACGTACGTTGCCTTGAATGGTTAAATTTTGGTTTACTTTGATACAACTGGAGAAAGCAAGTAATCTGTAATCAAAATCGATTGGAACACTCTCGACCTACCATATTTATTAAATATATTATTAAAGAAAAACTAGACGTTACATGTCTTGGAAAAAAGCCCGCCTAATTCTGTGTCGATATTTTCGTCTGTAGGGAAAAGTATCACCCAATGCATTCGTCAGTGGCCCGGAGGTATTCGGAAGTAACACGTTCGTGTACACAAACATTCACTGGCAGTGTTTGGGAATATTGGGGTTATTCCATCTTGAGGTGAAATAGTTACTATCATGCAAAAAGATATGTCGTTTTGTAAACGAAGCCACAATTTTGAACTAACGTCTATGGTATACCCTAGGAACAATGTCTCATGAAATGGTGTGATAAATTCAACAATAAGGACGGGTGGTTTATCAAGGACCGCACGGGTACGAGGAATAGAAGTTTCACGTCACGCTATTTTTATCTTTTCTTGTCTGAGTCATCCTCAGCAGCAGTGTTTCCATTGTTAGTCACTAATTAAAAATGTTTTTTTGTAAGCCGAAGAGAAACAAGATTTACAGGTACCAGTCACAATTTCATCGTCGCAGTTTGAAAGCCCATCGCTTTTTTTTCAAAAAGGAAGGTGGTACTGCTAAATGTCAAGTTCGGAGCATCCGCGCGTTGTTGAGAGAGACAGAAAAAAAGCCTCTCACGGAAATAATGGCCTTTCAAAATCCCACCAAAAACAGCGATTTGCGATTTGTTGTTGTGCGGTCGAAAGGGATTAGTCGACATCTTTTTTTTTTTTTTCCGGCCATCTGTTGGTAGACTCTAATCCACACAATTTGAGGTTAAGTGAGGACTGGGTATTTCCGAGATCTGCTCATGGCTGTCCATCCACATCAAGCAAACTCCATTGCCGCACAATCGTAAGATAGTTTCCTTCGTCAATTATTTCGTGTGAAATAACATTTTATTTCTTTGCCGTCACTAATACCTTCTTAGCGACGTGTAGGATTTAATCCGCTGCGATGCAACATTGTGGACGACGTCTCCCTCTCTCTCTCTCTCTCTCTCTCTCTCTCTCTCTCCCTCTCTGTTTATACCTGTCTCTCTAGTCTCTAAAATTGCCATGAAAAGCTTTCCAATAATGTCATTAACGGCTTTTCAACTTCCGTGACATATTGCTGCATTTGATTTAGGCCACTAGGTCACCAGGCCTGTCACTAGTGTTACTTATACAAAAGTGACTGCACCTTTGAAATATATTCTATTTTTTTTAACACAAAATTGTTTTTTATGGAACGGCATTTTCAATTTTGAATGTTTCTGTGTAATATTATCGAAAAATTAGGTTAATTTCATCTTGCGCAGTTTTCTGTTGTTATCATTATTTGCTTCCTTAATTTATAAAAAGTGGTGTAAATTCAGTTAAATCTACATCTACGTACAAGCTCTGCATATCACTGTGAATAGCATAGCACGACATGTGAGAGTTTTTTAGCGTTCTAATTGCGTATCGAGCGCGATAACTGATTCCACCCGCGCGCATTGTAATCAGTTTTCGCGGTCCCTAAGTAAAAGATATCAATGGAGGTGTAGTGTATTCCTAGATTCTTCATCTAATTCAAGTCCTTCAAACTTTTTAAGACGCATTTTGAAGATTTTTTTAGCGTTTGTCTTCAGGCATTTGCCATTTCAAGTTTTGCAATGTTCCCGTGATCTTCATTCATTGGCCAGACTACCCTGTGGCCATCCATACTATCCTTTTTTGTATACGTTCAGTATTCTTTGTTAGCCCTGTTCGACTGGGCCCCACATACTTGAGAAGTACTCTAGCATGGGTCGCATAGGTGTCTGTAAGCCATCGCCTTCGCAGTTTGTTTGCATTTTCATAGTATTCTGACAATGAACCGGAGGCTGCCATCTGCTTTAGGTAGACTGAACCTAGGATTCATACTCTCACACATTGTTACACCTAGAAAACTGTGTGAGTTGACTGATTACGGTTGCCACTCAATGATTCTGTAGTTTAAAATGGTTCAAATGGCTCTGAGCACTATGGGACGCAACATCTGTGGTCATAAGTCCCCTAGAACTTAGAACTACTTAAACCTAACTAACCTAAGGACAGCACACACATCCATGCCCGAGGCAGGATTCGAACCTGCGACCGTAGCAGTCGCGCGGTTCCTGACTGAGCGCCTAGAACCGGATTTTGTAGTGATACGACGCTACTTTTTGCGTTTTGTGAAGAGCAGAATTTTACATTTGTTTACATTTTGCAGCAAATTGACAGTCTTTGTGCAATTTTGAAATCTTGTCAAAATTTGTTTGATGTTTGTACACCTTTTTTCAGGTATTTATATATAAAGTAAGAGCCAAAGGTACAAAAACACTTTCTCTGAGGCATGTATTAAGTTAATTGTCTCTCAGAGGTAAGATGCGGTTTCCACCCCATGAATAAATTATCAGTCCAATCAAAAATCTTGTTTGATATCCCATTTGACGGTATTTTTTACTATAAGCGTTGGCGTAGTACTGAGTCAAATGCTTTTTGGAAGTTAAGGAAATACTGCTTGCACTTGACTGCCTTCAGCTGTGGCTTGCAGGTTGCATGAGAAAAAACTATGAGTTGCACGACATAATTTTTAGACTGGAGTGGAACAGGAAACAGGGGAAAAGTTTAATATCAGCTGTACTCCAGGATAATGTTGTAATTGATTTCACCTGATCTTGTAATTGAGTTCACCTGATTTATAATTGACTTCACCTGATGGTGTAACTTACGCAACAAAACTGTTTGTACTTTTAAATAAAGTAGTCACACAGCTGCAGCGGTGCTTTTTACTCACAATCCAGACTTGTAACTGTGGATGTCCGTTAAATGAAGTTTTGAGACGTAATAATTATAATACCCCGATGAGATGAAACTACTGAATGTTGAAGATGTCAGCGATTCCAACTCAACACATGAGCGAGAGACAAGCCGCTTAATTAATTTTCAAAACTGGAGAATAATGGTCGGTATCTTTAAGACACATAAGTTATTATGTCATTCTAGATGGAGAGACATGGTCACGAGTGAAATAGTCCTGGCCTGCCGTATGGAAATGTAGAAATACTAGAAATACTGTTATACAGATGCTTCGCTATTATAGGTAGAGAAGAAAGGGGAGAGTTAAGGACAACAAACCAAGAAAATAATCTTAATAAACACAGTTCAAGAAACCAGCAGTGTAACCAGTACGGCTAAATTTCTTACCTTGGCATGTGCCATGTTTAATCTCCTGCAACAGAAGCAAGATAATAGACTATTTGATGTTCCTTACGGTAAAAGGATGAAAGAAACCGCCGTAGGAGGCCCAAACTATGTCACAGACTCTTCGAAAAGTTTATTTCAAAAAAGGAGAAACAGTGTTGGTGTACTAAGATGAATAATAATACAGGATTTAGAACATGAAAGTCACTGGTTGGAGACTGTAATTTACACAACGGGTGTGTCACACAACGGAAAGTATCACTAAGACCATCTTGAAGCAAAGTTCAATTGGAATATTCGTCTTAGGACGGAGTTAGGGTTCAACGAAAGGTTTACATTCTCCAACGTATGCATGGAGTTAAAGCTTCCGTAGAACTGTCTGCAGTCAGTGGACTACAAAAACAATTTAAGCAAGATTTTACAACATTCACAACTACAAGTACAGGTCCATCAGTAGCTTCGTCGGCGCGCAGCCAGATGTCCGAACTGGAGCTTGACTTGCACTGAACTGGCGATGGATATCCGTGCGTTAGCCTAAATACTATCCAACGTCAGGATGTACTGCGATCCGTTTTCGGTCAAGTGCGTCGCCGAAGCAAGTAATTTGCCGTGACCAGTGACATCTGTCAGTGACTGCTGCCTAGTGGAAGAGCACAATACCTGCTTTTCGGCTTGAAGTGGATGTTTGACAAGCGGACAACCCTCGGAGCTGAGACGTAAGACGTATTGTCGAACTTGCAGGCGCAACGTCGCGACATGTCAGGATCATTACGTGATAAGTGCCTGATGGTGCACCAGGACACGTAGCACCAATCTTGGACAAGTGTATCGGTCGTGGCTTGAACTACCAAAGCCTCCTACGTTTCCCGACTTGAACCCGTTGGATTGTTTTGTGGGGGGGACATTTAAAATCTTCGGTGTATTCCAACCCTATTGACTGCGTTGATGAAATTTGGGAATGCTTTGTGGATGGTTGTCAATGCATGTGAAATAAGCCATGGATTTCTGAGCGTCTACCGCATAATGACATAGTTAAGTACAGACAGTAACACACATTTAAATACACTCACTTTTAAAACATCGAAGACAAGGTGTAAATTATATTCGTCCATTTGTAAATCTCAGTTCATATGGAGTTTGAGATATCTGAAAGTAGGCGCCAGTATTCTGTGAATGTAACAAGTAACGTCATCTATTAGAAGCCTAAGTAACTATTTGCACAAATGTTGTCATTTTCTTGCATGAAGAAACTCACAAATGCTGATGCTATTATTTTATTGATCAACTCTTTAAAAAGATTAATAATGTTGACGATGCTGCTGCTGATGATTTATGGCGGAGGGTGCTAAACAGCAAGGTCATCAATGCCCTTGTATTAATGATTACCGGAACCGCGCTGCTGATGCGGTAGCAGGTTCGAATTTTGCCTCGGGCATGGATTTGGGTGAGGTCCTTAGGTTAGTTAGGTTTAAGTAGTTCCAAGTCTAGCGGACTGATGACCTCAGATGTTAAGTCCTATAGTGTTTAGTGCCATTTGAACTATTTTTATTAGTGAGTTACCGATGAACATTGTGAAAATCTGTGGGGAAAGGTCAATAAAACACAAAAGCAAGTTTCATCCCCCCACAAGAATCGTAAGGCAACCCCAATAAGGGGAACTTCAGAAAAGCCCGTTATCAAATCCCAACGAGACACAGCAGAATGACTAGTTAGAATCATGGATAAAACACCTGTAAGGACGTGGTTAAAAAGTTTAGTAATGTAGGAACTATCGAATATGTAGTGAAAGCAAATTCAGCATGTGTAACAAATTAATATAGCTGTACTGGAGGTACACTCTCGGCAGAGACTTTATTTTTGTAATTGATTTCGGTACAGTTACAGTCCGTGGCAGTTGTGACGTGCTCGGAATAGAGCAGCACCACGTGCTTGTAATGATAAAGGAATGCACAAGGGAAATTTTATACCTGGAATACGGCACTATACGGGAATATTTGGAGAAGAGGAAGGACACTATGGAATTATCAATGTTACATTGCCGCTAAAGCACGATTACGACGACAATAAGTGCAGTTTCTCAAGAAATAGAGTTGTTGTCAGTGTCGGCACAACTGTTCTTCAAAATCAGCAAAATTGAGCCGTCTGTTACCAGATTATTGTTCCTGCACACTCTCATAAACATTTTGCACTAATTCAAGCAGAACGTACCGTTTTGCAGTTGCTATAAACTGATAGAATTAAAAACTGTACAAATAATTGTCTTTCTTAATTCATAATTAGTAGGTTTGTTGTTTGTGTGACGGTGTGCGTGATTATTGTGTGTTCTTGACTTTACCTTCACCGAAAATTGTTTTGACTTTCTTAGAAGCTGAATCAATCCTTCAGATAATCATTACCTTTTCGAGTCCTTCAAATTTTTCATGCAGCCATTTTGTCCAAGCTTCCCTGCACTTCCTATTTATATCATTCCTCAGCGACTAGTATTACTGTAATCCTGAATTACCGTCAACATTTTCGTAATTCCTTGATTCATCGATCAACTGAAGTATTTCTTATGTCATCCATGGTTTCTTCGCATTTACCTTTTTTGTACCAAATTCTGTGATTGCTATTTTTAGAGACGTCCATTCTTCTTCAACTGTACTGGCTACTGAGCTATTACTTATTGCAGTATCTATATCCTTAGAGAACTTGAAGCGCATCTTTTTATTCCTTAGTGCTTCCCATTCCACTTCTTTGCGTATTGATTCTTCCTGTCTAAACTCTTAAACTTCAGCCCACTTTTCTTCACTATTAAATTGTGATCTGCGTCTACATCTGCTCCTGGGTATGGCTGACAGTCCAGTATCTGATTTAGGAATCTCTGTCTGACATTGATGTAATGTAACTGAAATCTTCCCGTATCTCTTGGCCTTTTCAAAGTACACCACCTTCTGTTGTGATTCTTGAACAAAGTATTCACTATTACTAACTGAAATTTATTACAGAACACAATTAAACTTTCTCTTCTCTCCTCCCTACTTCGAAGCCTATACCCTCCCTTAACCCTTTCTTTTACTCCTTCCCCTGAAACCTCATTCTAGTCCCCCAAGACCATTAGATTTTCATCTCCCTAGAAGTACTGAATTCCCATTCAGTGTCTTCATATACTTTCTCTACCACTTCAGCTTACACTTGTGACGTCGGCATGTATACATGAACTATCGTTGTCGGTGTTGGTTTGCTGTCGATTGTGATGTGAACAACCCTGTCACTGAACTGTTCACAGTAACTCTCTGCCCTACCCTCCTATCCGTAACGATTCCTACTCCCGTTATACAATTTTCTGCTGCTGTTGATATTCCCCTATAATCATCTGGCCAGAAGACCTTGCCTTCTTTCCGTTTTGTTTCACTCACCGCATCATATCTAGACTGAGCGTTAGAATTACCCTTTTCAGGTTTTATAACTTCCATAGAACAGAGCCTTTAGGGTATGGCTCCAGAAGAGAACAGTATAGACAAGAGAAGAGTATCAGGCAAAAGAGAAAGAAGCAAAAAGAGTGGTGGTGGAGGAAAGAAGAAAGTGGAAGGGACAGTGGACCAGAATGATGGAGGAGGATAGTGTTCAAAAAAGGTGTTATATGGGACGATTTAAAGTAAGACGAAGAGCAGTACTACAGATCATGCTCGTATGGTGAACAAAAGTGGACAAGATATAGAGAATAAGGATTAACTCAAGAATATGTGGAAGGAGTATTTTGAAGAACTCCTGAACCCGAATGGAGAGCTGGATGAGGAGGAACAAGCAGAAGAGAAAAAAGAGGAGGAACAGCAAATAGAAAAAGACCTTACATGGGGAGAAGTGGAAGAGGCATTGGGCAAGATGAAGGGAGGTAAGTCATCAGGTCTGGATGAGCTAAGTGTAGAGATGGTGAGAGCAGCAGGAGAGGTGGGGATACAATGGCTGTATAGGGTAATGAAAATTGTGTGGAGTCAGAAGTTGATCCCAGAAGACTGGAAGAAGGGAATAACTGTCCCGATGTTTAAGAAGGAAAATCGAAAAGAGTGCAAGAACTATCAGGGGATAACACTGATGAGTCATGGTGCAAAGATTTTTGAGAAAATTTTGGAAGCACGGATTCGGGCAAAATTACAAGGAAGAATGAGAGAAGAGCAACATGGCTTCAGAACAGGAAGGTCCACGCTGGGTCTAATTCTTGCTGTAAGACAACTGCAGGAACAGCACTATGAATATGGAATAGATCTACTAATGACCTTCCTGTACATTGAAAAAGCGTATGATAGTGTACGTAGAAGCAAGTGTGGAAAGCCCTGGAGAATAGAGGAGTAGCAAAACATATTATTTGGAGGATAAGGGAAATGTACCATGGAAGTGTGAGCTACGTGAAAGTGGGACGAGAGAGATCAGCCTGGATTGAACATAAGAATGTCTTGAGGCAGGGGAGTGCACTTTCACCATTACTCTTCATTGTAGTGATGGATGATACAATGAGTACAGTTACACAAGTAATTCATGAAAGGAAGATAGAAGCTATGGTGTTTGCAGATGATCTGGTGATTTGGGGGAATAAGGAGAAGGAAGTACAAGAGCAGCTGGACGTATGGGAACGAACAGTACAAGAATATCGCATGATATTTACTATAGGTAAGAGTGACATGATTATCACAACAAGAAAAAAGGAGAGAGGAACAACTGGAAAAACAATTTGGGGGGGGGGGGACGATTGAACGATTGAGGAGAGTGGAGAGTGGAGAGTTTCAAGTGTCTAGGAAGCCTGATACAGGAAAGTGGAACAAACGACAGAGAAATAAGCAAGCGGGGGAGAAAAACAGAAGCATTTCGGAAGAGTATCAGAAGCCTGATACGGAGCAAAGATGTACCTCAAATCAGTAAAAAGGTTATATACCGGGCATACTATGTCCCGATCCTGACATATGCTTCAGAAACCTGTGTTATGAAAGGAAGAGAGAAAAGCAAAGTACAAGCTAGTGAGATGAAATTCTTGAGAAACAGTATTGGAGTGACAAAGATAGACAGGTTAAGAAATGAGAGGATCAGAGAGTTAATGAAGATGGAACCATTACAGGAGGAGATAGAGAAATCGAGGCTGAGATGGTACGGACACGTTAAGAGAATGGAGGAGCAGAGGATACCCAGAAGGATACACGAGATGAAACTGGAAGGAAAGAGACCAAGAGAAAGGCCGAGAGACAGATGGCTGAAAGGAGTAGAGAAATGCGTCCAGAAGAAAGGAGAAGACTGGATCAAGGCAAAGACGGAGAGATGGTGGCAAGACAGACGACGATTGAGAGGCCTATGTTCCATACAGACCCGGCCAGTGGCTGCAAACTGTCCAAGACGATGGTGATGATAACTTCCCTACCACTTTCAAACTTTTGACATTCAATCCTCCTACTCGTAAAAAGATATCCTTTCGTTAGTTATACAATCTTTTTCTCATCGTTACCTCCCCCCTGGCATCTCCTCCAGAAGATTCGAATTCCGCAATATTTTTGCATCATGACACTTTTCAATTACAGGCTACATGACCTGTGGATGCACATGGTGTGTCCTGCATGCACTGGTTCCATTGCCTTCTGCATCATCCTGCTGTTGATCATTGCTGATTCTTCCTTTAGTGGCAGTTTCCCATCCCAAGGGCAAGAGAGTGCCATGAACCTCTATTCGCTCTTCTGCCCCATAGCTGGCAGAAGTTGTGGCCACCTTTCCCATGTTGTTGGCCTTATCGGAGCTCCTCTGTAATCAATGTATTAGAAGTCACTGAACCATTGCATTCACAGATCAGTAGAATTAGGACGTGGATCTGTCTTGTGTGAATAGATCTGTCGATTTGTACGGCATCAAGGGGATGGAGAAGTTTCAGGAAACCATATCCTTCCTGATGGAGCAAGGGAAAGGTCTGCACAAGCATAGCCATGTACTATTGAGTAGGACAACCGTGGAAGTTACCCTGAGAAAGAGCTAGAATATAATGAAGCAATGAGCACCAGATCCCTTTCAAGTACGTACGAAATCTGTAATACGTTGCCTAACCCCTTGGTAGGGTTGTTATTTGAGGGAGGTGTCTTGTTGTTTAGGAGCAGTGAAGACATTTCTTACTCCTACTGCTAGATAAGGGAAACTGCTTGTGTTGTCAAATTTTCAACGTTATTAATGGTTAGTGCCAACTGTTTCTGACCAGATACTACGGGAGGAAATACTTCCGTATGCACAGTTTTGTTAGCAAATTTGTAACAAACATCCGTCTGAGCTCGAAATGAATTGATAGAAGTACTATAGATCGTTGTGCAACGTTTTGGGCCGGCCGCAGTGGCCGAGCGGTTCTAGGCGCTTCGGTGTGGAACCGCGTGACCGCTACGGTCGCAGGTTCGAATCTTGTCTCGGGCATGGGTGTGTGTGATGTCCTTAGGTTAGTTAGGTTTAAGTAGTTCTAAGTTCTAGGGGACTGATGACCTCAGATATTAAGTCCCATAGTGCCCAGAGCCATTTTGAGCAACGTTCTGAAGAAACATTGGAACGCAGCTGGGATACTATTACATGTTACAAGTGTCTCCGTGATGGGCATTTAGCGAGGAACTGTCCGGATAACGGTAGAGACGCCAGTAGATGGTGAGGAGAAAACGAGTGCTGCAAGAGTGCTGGGGTGGTATAGATAGATATACATGTGGCAGTATTAACAGAAAACAGCATCTTCCGTGAACAGACTACGGGGTCTCCAACATTATCCATAAGATTATTAATATTAATTGTAAACAGTAACGGCCCTATAACAGTCTCTTGTGGTACTCCCGATATTACCTTTACATCTGTCGATTCTGTTCTGGTATGAGCGGCTTTCTGAGTTACATCTGCAAGGAAGTTATGAATCGCCGTCTCTGTCACCTCAAAGGCGTTCTTGGCTAACATCAACTCACCACGTCCAGCGTCAAAGGTTACTAACGCTCACTAACTTTACAGCATATATTAAAAGCAAATCTCATTTAAAACCTCATGGTGGCAAAATGTTCAAATGTGTGTGAATTCTTATGGGACTTAACTGCTAAGGTCATCAGTCCCTAAGCTTACACACTAGTTAACCTAAATTATGCTATGGACAAACACACACACTCATGCCCGAGGGAAGACTCGAACCTCCACCGGGATCAGCCGCACAGTCGATGACTGCAGCGCCTCAGACCGCTCGGCTAATCCCGGGCGGCCCTCATGGTGGCGTTACTAGCGCCACTCTTATCAGATTGGCCTGAAATCTGAATAGACATCATCTGAATAGACATCAGATGTAGCAATGCGCGTATCAACTTTCGTTTATGCCGCTCAGCTCCTTGATGTTACGATTTTTTTCCGTCACTGTGTAAGAGGCAAATATGGGTGTCGGACATAGGAGTTCCCGGGATGCGGATTGTGGAAGTGACCACTTTCTGGTCAGAGGCATGTTACAAATAAGGTGTACAAGGAAGACCAGGGAAATTTCAGAAGGCTGTCAGATACGGTGTTGAAAGGCAAAAAAGGCGAAGGAATAGAGACCGAATATTAGGTGCAACTTAAGAACCGCATCGACTCACTCGGTGAATCGGACGGCAGTGAAGACTCTGAACAAATACGAGAAGACATCAGCGTCTCATTGACTGACACAGCAAAGAAAAGAATGAAGGCAAACACAGTTGGCAAGAAAATGGGGTTTAGAAAGTACGTACTGCTGCTTTATCACGGAATCGCGAAGCCAGGGTAAGCGACTGCGGGAGACAGATCTAGTGCAGGATAAAAGACGATCTGAAAAGGGTCGAAGAGCTACCCAACTGACTCCGAGAAGAGCAAAGAGAAAGTGTGTTAAGGACATCATCGTTGAGGCAGCAGCAAACTACAGAGGGAACCGGAGCCGGCCGGTGTGGCCGTGCGGTTAAAGGCGCTTCAGTCTAGAACCGCGTGACCGCTACGGTCGCAGGTTCGAATCCTGCCTCGGGCATGGATGTGTGTGATGTCCTTAGGTTAGTTAGGTTTAATTAGTTCTAAGTTCTAGGCGACTGATGACCTCAGAAGTTAAGTCGCATAGTGCTCAGAGCCATTTGAACCATTTTTTAGAGGGAACCGGACGATGGAAACCGTCCAAAAGGTGAAGTATTTTAGGAAAGGGCAGGCTTGATATTCTTTTTGAGTAAAGGGTATCAGATCAGAACTCCACCCGAAATCTAGGAGTAGGGTCTTTGATTAATAATCAAAACGGACTCGGTCCCACGTTAGAACCCCGCCACCGCCTAAGTTTTAATTAATAAACAGTACTGGCGGCCGAAGGATCCCGGCATAAGAAGTCACCCTCATTCTGCCAAAGGTCATATCAAAGAGGACGGAGGAGCTGACAAAGATTCAGGAAACTCTCTTGCCCTTCGGGTGGGAAAATGTCCCTAAATGCGGAAGAATCAGCAGTAATCAACAGCATGAGGAAGTAGAAGGCAATGGAAACCATTGAATTAAAGACGTATAGCGTGTAACCAAAGGACATGTTGTCTGTAACTGAAAAAGTGTCATGATGATCTATACATTGGCAAAAGATTCCGGAATAGTCCCCATTCGGATCTCCGGGAGGGGACTGTCAAGGGCGAAGGGACCATGAGAAAAAGATTGAATAATCAACGTCAAAAGGATAATGTTCTACGAGTCGGGGCGTGGAATGTCAGAAGCTTGAATGTGTTAGGGAAACTAGAAAATCTGAAAAAGGAAATGCTAAGGCTCATTGCAGATATAGTAGGGGTCAGTGAAGTGAAATGGAAAGAAGAATTTCTGGTTAGATGAGTATAGGGCAATATCAACAGCAGCAGAAAATGGAATAACTGGAGTAGGATTCATTGTGAATAGGAAGGTAGGGCAGAGACTGTGTTACCGTGAACAGTTTAGTGATAGGGTTGTTCTTATCAGAATCGACAGCAAACCAACACCGACATCGTTAGTTCAGATATACATGCCGACGTCGCAAGCTGAAGATGAAGGGATAGAGAAAGGGTAATACAATACACAAAGGGAGATGATAATACGGGACTGGAATGAAGCTACAAAGAGAGCGAAAAGGAAATAGTTGTCGGAAGGACTGACTCAACATATAGAAAAGCCAAAACAACCTCCCGTGAAATTAAAAGCAACGCTGGTAAGATTAAGAGTCTAGTGGGAATTCCACTATTAAATGCAAGGAGAGAGCGAATAGGTGGAAGGAGAACATTTCTATTTTTTCTCCACTTCCAAATATTTCGGTTGGTTATTTATGTTTCTCGTTATTTCGATCTTTTGGTTGGTTGGTTGGTTGGGGGAAGGAGACCAAACAGCAAGGTCATCGGTCCTGTTGGACTATGAAGGATCGGGAAGGAAGTTGGCCGTGCCCTTTCAAAGGAACTATCCCGGCATTTGCCTGAAGCGATTTTGGGGAATGACTGAAAACCTAAATCAGGACGACCGGACGCGGGTTTTGATCTTTTCAAAGGATGTTTTGAGACGTGTTTTTCTGCTTGTTTTTGTACGAGGCTCTGTCCTTTGCCTTTGCGTTTTAACCAGGTCTCGGCTACGAGGGCCATATCGTCTCTATTCTCTCCAAAAGCTAATCATTTAATTTCGATACTTTTGTTTTTTGTTCCTAGTCGCATTCCATGATAGGAGTCTGTGCTCCACTCAAAACTTCTTTTTCTACGGCGCAGTTAAATGGCAGTGAGGAAAGTCCATCTCCTTGCGGCGCAATAGTTTTTATCTCAAAGGTGCCGGAGAGTTCTCCCTTTTGTCGACTGTGTGTTGGTTTGGTTCGTGACGTCTGGGTTTAGTTCTTTTAGTGTTGAGATGAGGGATTCCCTGTAGGTCCTGAGGTTTATGGGGTGTGGGACTTGTTTCGGGCAGGATCTTCGATCCCTGGAAACCGCTCCGTGTTCTTCAAGTTGATAGTCTAGTTGGTGTTTTGATCTATTTAGTAGGACCTTACAGAAAAAAAATTATGTTACGCCTACGAGTGAGATCCCTCTTTGGCTGTTGGGATCTCCTCCCGCCGGAGGTTCGAGTCCTCCCTCGGGCATGGGTGTGTGTGTTGTTCTTAGCATAGGTTAGTTTACGATAGTTTAAGTAGTGTGTAATTCTAAAATGTGTGTGAAATCTTATGGGACTTTACTGCTAAGGTCATCAGTCCCTAAGCTTACACACCACTTAACCTAAATTATCCTAAGGACAAACACACACACCCATGCCCGAGGGAGGACTCGAACCTCCACCGGGATCAGCCGCACAGTCCACGACTACAGCGCCCTAGACCGCTCGGCTAATCCCGCGCGGCAGTGTGTAATACTAGGGACCGATGACGTCTGCAGTTTGGTTCCTTAAGTACTCACACACATTTGAACATTTATTGGGGTCTGCTGTGGGCCCTTTATTATGGATTAAGTGAATTACGTCCATCTTTCATTCGCCTACTATTGTTTCATTTATCCATATTTTTTCCAAAGATTTTTTGGAGAGACTCTACGGCATTTTGTTTTTGACGCGTATGTGTGTTTTTTAATGACGGGTAGGGTATCTGTTAGTGCTGAACAAAAAAAAAAAAAAAAAAAAATTCATAAAAGGCAATGATAACGTGAAACTAGTAATCAGTTGTGCGATTCGTGGCGCTGAGTTTCGGATATTTGCTTCCGCTGGTTGTTTCTAGCACAGACGACACGTACGTGTTCATTACAGCAGGTGTGACAGTACAGAAAGCATACAGTGAGAGGCGGCCCCAGAGTGGCAGATACAGCAGTGATATTTCGGGACATTTAGAGGCGTGCAATTGTCTGCTCGGCAGTTATTGTCGGCCGCCGCAAGGGACGAAAGCGATGCCAGAGCGGCGCTAATGCCCGTCATAATCAATCAGCGACAGCGCGGCTGGACGAAGCCCCGGCGGGGTGGGGGGATGCGCGTGGTGGAGGCACTTGCAGGCAGCGCCGGCCATTAATCAGCTAATGGCGGCCTAACAAGTTGTTGAAGCCGCTAACGATGGCGCCCGGGGCCGCCCCTGCTGCTGCGACGGCCCCGGGAATAATTTGTTTAGCTCTCAGGGGCTAGAGGCAGCGCCGCGCGCAGAATGATACAGCCGGCAGCTGCGTGCGAGCGCGTATACGGCCCCTGAGGTATCGATCCGGGGAGCGCTTCGCCTTATTTCCCCTCTTGTTGCGAGAGTCTCTGCTTCAGGAGGTCCAGCGCCATTGCTGCTAGCTTATAAGAGATGTCCGCAATATTTCTCACGTAAAGCAGACTTTCTGAACTGAAACAATATTTTTTAAATTCTGAAATTACCCGTATTTCTGTATAGCAAGTTATCCTATTTCGCAAAGTGTTTGTGATAGTTCCACGAAAAGCGCTTTGCACATCATCTGCTTCAAGTTACAGTCTGCCTGTTTGTGCCTGCCTAAGGTGTTTGTACACGTAGAAAAATGAACACTACTGCCCATTAAAATTGCTACACCACGAAGATGACGTGCTACAGACGCGAAATTTAACCGACAGGAAGAAGATGCTGTGATATGCAAATGAATAGCTTACCAGAGCATTCACACAAGCTTGGCGCCGGTGGCGACACCTACAACGTGCTGACATGAGGAAAGTTTCCAACCGATTTCTCGTACTTTAACAACAGGAGAAATGCGTACCATCACATTCCCGACTTTGATAAAGGTCGGATTGTAGCCTATCGCGATTGCGGTTTATCGTATCGCGACATTGCTGCTCGCGTTGGTCGAGATCCATTGACTGTTAGCCGGCCGCGGTAGCCGTGCGGTTCTAGGCGCTGCAGTCCGGAACCGCGGGACTGCTACGGTCGCAGGTTCGAATCCTGCCTCGGGCATGGATGTGTGTGATGTCCTTAGGTTAGTTAGGTTTAAGTAGTTCTAAGTTCTAGGGGACTGATGACCTAAGATGTTAAGTCCCATAGTGCTCAGAGCCATTGACTGTTAGCAGAATATGGAATCGGTGGGTTCAGGAGGGTAATACGGAACGCCGTGCTGGATCCCAACGGCCTTGTATCACTAGCAGTCGAGAAGACAGGCATCTTATCCGCATGGCTGTAACGGATCGTGCAGCCACGTCTCGATCCCTGAGTCAACAGATGAGGACGTTTGAAAGGCAACAACCATCTGCACGAACAGGTCGACGACGTTTGCAGCAGCATGGACTATCAGCTCAGAGACCATGGCTGCAGTTACCCTTGACGCTGCGTCACAGACAGGAGCGCCTGCGATGGTGTACTCAACGACGAACCTGGGTGCACGAATGGCAAAACGTCATTTTTTTTTTGGATGAATCCAGGTTCTGTTTACAGCATCATGATGGACGCATCCGTGTTTGGCGACATTTCGGTGAACGCACATTGGAAACGTGTACTCGTCATGGCCATACTGGCGTATCACCCGGCGTGATGGTATGGGGTGCCATTGGTTACACGTCTCGATCACCTCTTGTTCGCATTGACCCCACTTTGAACAGTGGAAGTTACATTTCACATGTGTTACGTCCCGTGGCTCTACCCTTAATTCGATCCCTGCGAAACCCTACATTTCAGCAGCATAATGCACGACCGCATATTGCAGGTCCTATACGGGCCCTTCTGGATACAGAAAATGTTCTACTGCTGCCATGGCCAGCACATTCTCCAGATCTCTCACCAATTGAAAACGTCTGGTCAATGGTGGGCGGGCAACTGGCTCGTCACAATACGCCAGTTACTACTCTCGATGAACTGTGGTACCGTGTTGAAGTTGCATGGACAGCTGTACCTGTCCACACCATTCACGCTCCGTTTGACTCAATGCCCAGGCCTATCAAGGCCGTTATTACGGCTACAGATGGTTGTTCTGGGTACTGATTTCTCAGGATCTATGCACCCAAATTTCGTGAAAATGTAATCACATATCAGTTCTAGTATAACATATTTGTCCAATGAATACCCATCTATCATCTGCATTTCTTCTTGGTGTAGCAACTTTAATGACCAGTAGTGTAAAATGTTAATTCGGACAAGATGTTTGAAAATATCGGAAAAATAGGTGTATGCTGGTAAACGCAATATGTGTTAGAAGCAGAAGGGAATAATAAGAATGGGGGACCAACAGAGAAAAGATAGGATTAAAAAACGCTCGAGCCATGGATACAGTCTTTCCCATCTACGGTTCAACCCACTTACCTACATGTGTATGACAAAGAAGCTATGACTGAAACAAAGAAAAAAAGGTGAAATCTGGTTTCGCAGGACAGAGCGGATCAGGTTGTGGGAAGGGGGCAAGGTCAATTAATGTTAGTTATAGAAGAACACACACGCAACTTTATGGCTCTTTAAAACAGCAAGATCAATTAACGGCTGAGGGCCCAAGAAACTTCTCCACAATAAGTTTAAATGATTCCTTCTAAAACATCAGGATTTAGAGTAACGGCTGAAGGCCTTACTTAAGTAAAGTTACGATATCTTCTAGGCTAAAGGCCGAAATAATACACTCCTGGAAATGGAAAAAAGAACACATTGACACCGGTGTGTCAGACCCACCATACTTGTTCCGGACACTGCGAGAGGGCTGTACAAGCAATGATCACACGCACGGCACAGCGGACACACCAGGAACCGCGGTGTTGGCCGTCGAATGGCGCTAGCTGCGCAGCATTTGTGCACCGCCGCCGTCAGTGTCAGCCAGTTTGCCGTGGCATACGGAGCTCCATCGCAGTCTTTAACACTGGTAGCATGCCGCGACAGCGTGGACGTGAACCGTATGTGCAGTTGACGGACTTTGAGCGAGGGCGTATAGTGGGCATGCGGGAGGTCGGGTGGACGTACCGCCGAATGGCTCAACACGTGGGGCGTGAGGTCTCCACAGTACATCGATGTTGTCGCCAGTGGTCGGCGGAAGGTGCACGTGCCCGTCGATCTGGGACCGGACCGCAGCGACGCACGGATGCACGCCAAGACCGTAGGATCCTACGCAGTGCCGTAGGGGACTGCACCGCCACTTCCCAGCAAATTAGGGACACTGTTGCTCCTGGGGTATCGGCGAGGACCATTCGCAACCGTCTCCATGAAGCTGGGCTACGGTCCCGCACACCGTTAGGCCGTCTTCCGCTCACGCCCCAACATCGTGCAGCCCGCCTCCAGTGGTGTCGCGACAGGCGTGAATGGAGGGACGAATGGAGACGTGTCGTCTTCAGCGATGAGAGTCGCTTCTGCCTTGGTGCCAATGATGGTCGTATGCGTGTTTGGCGCCGTGCAGGTGAACGCCACAATCAGGACTGCATACGACCGAGGCACACAGGGCCAACACCCGGCATCATGGTGTGGGGAGCGATCTCCTACACTGGCCGTACACCACTGGTGATCGTCGAGGGGACACTGAATAGTGCACGGTACATCCAAACCATCATCGAACCCATCGTTCTACCATTCCTAGACCGGCAAGGGAACTTGCTGTTCCAACAGGACAATGCACGTCCGCATGTATCCCGTGCCACCCAACGTGCTCTAGAAGGTGTAAGTCAACTACCCTGGCCAGCAAGGTCTCCGGATCTGTCCCCATTGAGCATGTTTGGGACTGGATGAAGCGTCGTCTCACGCGGTCTGCACGTCCAGCACGAACGCTGGTCCAACTGAGGCGCCAGGTGGAAATGGCATGGCAAGCCGTTCCACAGGACTACATCCAGCATCTCTACGATCGTCTCCATGGGAGAATAGCAGCCTGCATTGCTGCGAAAGGTGGATTTACACTGTACTAGTGCCGACATTGTGCATGCTCTGTTGCCTGTGTCTATGTGCCTGTGGTTCTGTCAGTGTGATCATGTGATGTATCTGACCCCAGGAATGTGTCAATAAAGTTTCCCCTTCCTGGGACAATGAATTCACGGTGTTCTTATTTCAATTTCCAGGAGTGTATTTCAGATCAGCTAACGAAATTCTTTGAAAGCCAAGCATTTAAAAATTCCGGCTAAAGACCATATTAAGGTCAATTCAAGTTAATTCTTCCGACAAAAGCTCAATAAAAATTTTTCTTTACATAATAAGAGAGGCTTTAAAGATAAGCTTTTACACAGTACAACAGAGAAACATCTTAAGAAAACTTGAAGTATTTTGTCGGCTGAAAGCCCAAATAATTACTCAAGAATAATTAAAGACCACTTTAACATTTACAGAACAAGGCTGAAGCCCGTTTCAAGAATTCAAGATAATTAAAGAGAAACCTTACAGACAAGGATTTACATATTAAAGCCATAGATTTTGAAACAATCGCCGCTGAAGGCCTAGATACAGAGCAACTAGAATTTTAAATAAAACACGGATGAAGGCCTAATCTTAAAACACTTGACATGAGGTTTGGCTGAAGGCCCTATAGTAAACATAAAACAGATAATATCAATACACTTCTGAAGGCCTGGCACAGAACCTGCGACCAAATAAAATGACAATCACAAACAACATACTGTGGTGCTCGGATTTGCTCCAAGGGTCGGCCTGGGGAGGAAACTCTAACAACAGTTTAGGTGAGACAGGCAGCCAAGCCTAACACCAAACAATCGGGTGGCAAAAGGACCTAGGGGGGGCTGAAGAACCAAACAACAGCCCAATCAATTCCCTTCCACTCGACACACTCGCTGCTCTGTTTCATCCGACCCACTGACTACTCCAGTTTTTTTTTATTCGTGTCAGAAGCACCATGGATACATGAATATAAAAAAAAATGAATAGCACACAGAAAAAAAATTAATTACAGGCATGTGAAAATATATATAAAATATATATACAAATATGTGTGCACAGAAACGAAATGTTATAGGCATTTGGCCCATAAGCGGGCTACGTCGACAGCATTTGGGGTTGCCAACATCAGATCCTCTAAAGTGCAGTGTGAAGGACATTCAGGGCAGTTATACATGTGCTGGGTCGTCTGCACCTCTCCACAGTCGCAGAGATTAGATGTAGTAGAATATCCCCACTTCAGAAGGTTATCTCTTGACCGTGCAGTGTTGGTGCGTAGCCTGTTTAGTGATCTCCAGACCACCCAATCCTCATCGTAACCTGGTGCCAATTCTTCCTTTGGTTCCATCCAGTGCCCTTCTCCCGACCGCTTCCATCTCTCCACCCTAGATCCAGGTTAGTCGCTAAAATCTTCGGTTGCTCTGAGAAAACTGCGTCTAGATTTCAAGCGTTTGGTGGCTAGTTGAGTTTTGTGGAGGGGGTGGCTCTCTGCCATCTCAGCCCTCGCTCTTTCACTATAGGCTGCCGCTTCTCTTCGCACTGCAGGAGGTGCAATCCCAGCAAGATGGTAGAGCTTGACTGTTGGCGTCGGTTTCAGACATCCAGTGACGAGCCTGCAGGTCTCGTTCAGAGCAATGTCGACCTGTTTAGCGTGGGTAGAGTTGTACCAGACACTGCTTGCATATTCGCCTGCTGGGAAGCAAACTGCTAGTGCTGTGGTCCTCACTACCTCTGGCTTTGCGCCTCAGGAGGAGTTCGTTATTTTCCGAAGAATATTATTTCTGCCGCTCACCTTCATTTTGGTGTTAATACAGTGCTGTTTATACGTCAGAGCCCTGTCTAGGGTTACTCCTAGGTATTTGGGGTTAACGCAGTGTTCCAGGAGTGTGTCCTTCCAGAAGACACGCAGCTTACGGGATGCCTGCTTGTTACGGAGATGGAAGGCGCAAACTTGTGTTTTGCTGGGGTTCGGCTTGAGTTGATTGTCGGCGTAGTACTGACAGAGCATGTCTAGCGCATCCGTCCCCGACTGAACTTCAGTGCTGCTCCGTCCCGACTCAGCTTCCAACTGTACTCCAGTACGCAGACAGTATTCATCTGCTCAGTGCAAATCACAGAAGCTACACACGGTTCCACGTAAACGCACTTGCACAAGAACTCGAACCATCATAAAAGCTATCACTGTGGAACAACAAGGATGAATGAAATCGACACACAGAGAGTTTCCACAATCGGTCGGCGACCAAATACACATCGTCCGATGAGACGACCGACCGAACGACCATCCCCGGTCGTTCCCACTGAAGTTACGTGTGTCGGCAACGGTCGGACGAGTCTCGGTGGTCCGAAGATGACTGCAGCTCCAACCCGACTCAATGTCCGTTCAGAATCCGGAGACACGGCGACCCGGGCACACTGGCTCAGACCCAGCCATGCAGAGGTAACTCTTGCCCATTGGCCACGACATCTCTGCACAAGGACGGAACCGACCCATGTCCGGCAAGATGACCAACTGACGAGGCCCAGAAACGGTCAAAACACCAAATACACGTCGCCCGATGAGACGACGAACCGAACGACCAACCAACGGTCGTCCTGCTCCAATCTCCTTCCGTCGGACAGAACATGTGTGTCGCCAGGTGTCGGCGAGCACTGGCTGTCCGCATCTCACTGGCGCTCCGTCCCCGACTGAACTTCAGTGCTGCTCCGTCCCGACTCAGCTTCCAACTGTACTCCAGACAGACGACGACCCGGAAATACTGGCGGTCGCTCCGGAGATGGTACGACAGTGCACTTATTGGTAAGCCCTACAGCTGCCACTGACGGGGAAGCAAACCTACACGCTAGTGACGCCAGTAAATCGAATTAAAGAAAAAACGAGGCGACAGAGCCACAAAATCAAGATGACGAGCAATAAACGTCATGAGCGCGAGCCGCGCATGGCTCAATAGGTTCAAAAGTTGGATTTCAGTTCACGGTGAAAGGCGATTAAGGATGAGAATCGCAAATGATATTTTCTATTCTCTGTGAATGTAATTAGGAATTAGAGGTTCTATTGAATGGAATGAAGAGTCTTCTGAACAAAAAAATTGGATTTAGAGCAAACTAGAAAAGGCTGGAATTGTGAGGAAATACTTAGTCCACGAACTGAACCAATTCCTCTAATTTCGGAGGGTAATAACCCATAACGGTGAAAAGACAGCAGTTGCAGACTATTATAGGCAAAAAACAGCATCGTTCGAACAAAGATTCTCCTACTGCCTTTTACTGTCCTCTACTGTCCCCGAGCCTGGCAGGAGCGGCGCTTATACGAGGCCTGTTCAGAAAGTAAGCTCCGATTGATTGCCAAATTGAAACCACAGTGAACATCAGAAATGTTTTACTTGTAACAATTAGCTACACCTTTCAGCTACTTCTCTACGTAGTCGCCGTTCTGACTTAGACTTTTGTCATAGCGTTGTACCAACTTTTCAATAGCCTCATCATAGAAGGCAGCCGCCAGTGCTTTCCGCCAATTCCCCACGCTGGCCTACACCTCGTTGTCTGTGTCAAAATGTTGTCTTCAAAGACAGCGGTTCATGTGACCAGAGATGAAACTCAGGGGGAGACAATTGCGGACTGTATTGTGGGTAATCTCACATTTCCATTTGAAAACGATGCAGGAGCATCTTCATTGCCCCTGCAGAATGCGGCTGAGAATTGTCTTGAAGAAGAAACAGCACGACAGTTATGTAATGTTAGCTGCATAGCTTCAGGCGAAATTTCTCACCAGGCCCTCGTACTTGGCGGCAGACACTATTTTCTAGACATCTTTACGCACTCACTGCGAGCTCAGAAATGAGAAGAGCGACGTGATGCTAACTGGGGTTATACTAGAGACACTACCCAACACATCTGTGCAAAGCTTTATCGGATTTTCATAGTCGTTTCCATTTCGCGACCGATCGGAGCTTACTTTCTGAATGCCCCACGTATTCTGTTCGTATAGAGGTCTCTTCTGTCGTGGCGCGGCTCTAGTCAGCGGGCTATTGGCTGACATCGTCTCACAGCCTTCTGTGCTCTTGCGTTCGTCATCTTCGTGCCGGAGCTTGTCGATACGCCGGAACAAAGATAAACACCACTCACGGATTATTTGTTCGTTCGAAGGACCGAATTTCAAGAATAGCCAAATCCCAGAAAGAATGTCTGATGTGTCTGAGGATGCATTGCTAATAAACTGTGACGAAACCAGAAAAGAGGAGCATCAGAGCGTTTGAGACTCTGTGGTACAGAAACATGATTAAAAAGACTGATTCCGACTGCTGCCTACAGCGCAGCCCGAGGAGCGGCCTATGGTCGTGGTACATTTGATCAGCATGTCGACAGTCCCTCCAGCCGTTATTGTCAGTAGAGGAATCTGACTGGTGCCAATGCTTATTTGTGCAACCAGCCCCTCATTCGGCCTCACGAGGCTTAGTGGATCCCATTAAGTACCTCCCTGCCTCATAAGAAATTTGAACGGGTACCAGGAACAACAAACCGGGAACTTCAGCGCAGACACGGCAGCGATAACCACTTTTTTTCTTCTTTCAGTCTATTTATTTGTCGTCTTCCTTCTGCTGGGAGAACCGTTCTGTAAGGACGTAGTATGAGTACTCTCAGCTTTTTTTATCACGGACGGTGGCTAGTCTCCAGACCGAACGCGGCTGAACCACCGTGTCAACTACCATTCAGCTACTCAGAGAAGAATGATTGAAGTCTATTGGACTGATGACATAATAAATCGAGAGGTTTTTCTAACGGATCAGCGAGGAAAGCAATATAGGGTAACAGCGAATATCTTCCATTGTACTAGAGGACAAAAATGCTTGGGGTATGAGTATGGCTGGAATATACAGGGTGTTACAAAAAGGTACGGCCAAACTTTCAGGAAACATTCCTCACACACAAAGAAAGAAAATATGTTATGTGGACATGTCTCCGGAAATGCTTACTTTCCATGTTAGATCTCATTTTATTACATCTCTTCAAATCACATTAATCATGGAATGGAAACACACAGCAACACAACGTACCAGCGTGACTTCAAACAATTTGTTACAGGAAATGTTCAAAATGTCCTCCGTTAGCGAGGATACATGCATCCACCCTCCGTCGCATGGAATCCCTGATGCGCTGATGCAGCCCTGGAGAATGGCGTATTGTATCACAGCCGTCCACAATACGAGCACAAAGAGTCTCTACATTTGGTACCGGGGTTGCGTAGACAAGAGCTTTCAAATGCCCCCATAAATGAAAGTCAAGAGGGTTGAGGTTAGGAGAGCGTGGAGGCCATGGAATTGGTCCGCCTCTACCAATCCATCGGTCACCGAATCTGTTGTTGAGAAGCGTACGAACACTTCGACTGAAATCTGCAGAGGCTCCATAGTGCATGAACCACATGTTGTGTCGTACTTGTAAAGGCACATGTTCTAGCAGCACAGGTAGAGTATCCCATATGAAATCATGATAACGTGCTCCATTGTGCGTAGGTGGACGAACATGGGGCCCAATCAAGACATCACCAACAATGCCTGCCCAAACGTTCACAGAAAATCTGTGTTGATGACGTGATTGCACAATTGCGTGCGGATTCTCGTCAGCCCACACATGTTGTTTGTGAAAATTTACAATTTGATCACGTTGGAATGAAGCCTCGTTCGTAAAGAGAACATTTGCACTGAAATGAGGATTGACACATTGTTGGATGAACCATTCGCAGAAGTGTACCCGTGGAGGCCAATCGGCTGGTGATAGTGCCTGCACACGCTGTACATGGTACGGAAACGTGACGTGGTCAACGTTACCTTGTACAGCAGCAACTTCTCTGACGCCGACATTAGGGTTATCGTCAACTGCACCATTGCAGGTGTCCTCGTCGTTCTAGGTCTTCCCCAGTCGCGAGTCATACGCTGGAATGATCCGTGCTTCCTAAGACGCCGATCAATTGCTTCGAACGTCTTCCTGTCGGGACACCTTCGTTCTAGAAATCTCTCTCGATACAAACGTACCGCACCACGGCTATTGCCCCGTGCTAATCCATACATCAAATGGGCAACTGCCAACTCCGCATTTGTAAACATTGCACTGACTGCAAAACCACGTTCGTGATGAACACTACTAACCTGTTGATGCTAGTACTGTAGAGCAATGAGTCGCATGTCAACACAAGCACCGAAGTTAACATTACCTTCCTTCAATTGGGCCAACTGGCGGTGAATCGAGGAAGTACAGTTCATACTGACGAAACTAAAATGAGCTCTAACATGGAAATTAAGCGTTTCCGGACACATGTCCACATCTTTTCACTATTTCTGTGTGAGGAATGTTTCCTGAAAGTTTGGCCGTACCTTTTTGTAACACCCTGTATATACAACGAAAAGTAGAGAACGTCCAATACAAGTCTATTGCCACAGGAGAAGTGGGCGGGTCACATGAAACCAGTCGCCGGCCGCGGTGGCCTAGCGGTTCTAGGCGCTTCAGCCTGGAACCGCGCGACAGCTTCGGTCGCAGGTTCGGATCCTGTCTCGGGCATGGATGTGTGTGATTTCCTTAGGTTAGCTAGGTTTAAGTAGTTCTATGTCTAGGGGCCTGATGACCTCAGATGTTAAGTCCCATAATGCTTAGAGCTATTTTAACCATTTTGTTTTATTGCTGTACAAACATTGTGCTTCATGTGTCAAACTGTTCGAATTCGCATACACACGCCCCCTTTCATGTAATGTATCCACCATGGACATCTGCGCCATTTTCTGGTATTCTATCCTGAATTGCCTTAAGGTGTCTCGTGCACTGAGTCCAAAAACCTATGCTAGGTACTTCTGCTGTCCGATGCTGGTTCTCTGGGTCGTCTGCAGTCCTTTGTAACCTGTAGGTCGGTGATAACGCAACTATCAGCACTCATTTCAATCAAAAACTCTTTAAAAATTGTTATGCAAACTCAATAATCCGTCCTCTTGTTGCAAGTTACGAAGGCTATCCACAAAGTACATTACGTTTTGGAATTAAAAATAAATAAAGTATTGGAAATTTTTTTATTATATACAGATGAAAGCCACACTTAAATACTACTTTTCTACATAGTTGCCATTTAAATTAAGGCACTTATCGTAGCGATGGACGAGCTTGGAAATTCCTTCGTCGTAAAATTCGGCCGCCTGCGCCTTCAACTACGTGGTTACCACTTCTTTTGGGACAGAAAAGGTGTGATTTTTGTGGATTTCCTGGAAAGAGGCACTACAATAAACTCTCAAAGGTATTGCCAAACTCTGCACAACCTCAGAAGAGCAATACCAAACAAGCGCAGGGGAAAGTTGGGCTCAAAGATCTTGCTGATTCACGACAACGCCAGGGCCCACACGGCAAATGCCACTCGTGAAGCTCTCGAATCTTTTAAGTGGGAGTTGTTTCCTCATCCGCCGTACAGTCGCGATCTGGCACCGAGCGACTTCAACTTATTCCCAGCAATGAAGAAGTGATTGGCTATGCAGCGTTTTGATGACGACGCACAGCTTCAAGAAGAGGTAACCACGTGGTTGAAGGCGCAGGCGGCCGAATTTTACAACGAAGGAATTTCGAACCTCGTCCATCGCTATGATAAGTGCCTTAATTTAAATGGCAACTATGTAGAAAAGTAGTATTTAAGTGTGGCTTTAATCTGAATATAATAAAAAAATTTCCAATACTTTATTTATTTTTAATTCCAAAACGTAATGTACTTTGTGGATAGCCCTCGTATTAAAGGTAACGAAAATGACACTTATAATCGTGACAAATCGATCGTACATTTTGTAAAAATGAAAATCCTGTAGTGTCAATTGTAAGCTACGTGTGCCAAAAAGACTCATCTTTATATCTATATAGTAAATAAGAAACATTTACGCGACTAATGAAAACGTAACAAAGGACATGTTCTGTAGTGTCAATTGTAAGTTACGTGTGCCAAAAAGACTCATCTTTATATCTATATAGTAAATAAGAAACATTTACGCGATTAATGAAAACGTAACAAAGGACATGTTCTCAACGCAGTGCTAAGTTGTTGCACAAAACAGAAAAAAGGTCTTATGGTCCCACTGCAGTTTTTGTTCTCAGGGTTTTCCTGCTATCGTCATGCAAATGGAGTGAGAAAAATTAATTAAGCCCCTCTGTCAGTCATGTTGATTCAGAAATTCACGTGGGAAACCATGACACTGGCAATAAGAGAAAATCGTAAACTCACCTATCCCACTACGTAGATCACGTTATAAGGAAATGTAACCGTTCCTGTGTCTCAATCAAAAAGGCAGTGTAAGGTCTCAGTGACATTTTTTTCCTTTTCTTTCTTAGTCTGAAAAACTTAATTCGAAAAGATAGAGATGTTCTGTTGAAGTGGGTATACACTGAAGCGCCAAAGAAACTGGTATAGGCATGCGTATTCAAACACAGAGATATGTAAACAGACGGAATATGGCGCTGTGGTCGTCAACGCCTGTATAAGACAGCTTATGTCTTGTGCAGTTGTTAGGTCGGTTATTGCTGCTGCAATGGCAGATTACCAAGATTTAAGTCAGTTTGAACGTGATGTTATAGTCGGTGCACGCGCGATGGAACACAGCATCTTCGAGGTAGCGATGAAATGTGGGTTTTCCCGTACGACAATTTCACGAGTGTATCGTGAATATCAGGAATCCGCTAAAACATCAAACCTGCGACATCGCTATGGCCGGAAAAAAGATCCTGCAAGTACGGAAACGACGGCAACTGAAGAGAATCGTTCAAAGTGACAGAAGTGCAATCCTTCCGCAAATTGGTGCAGATTTTAATTCTTGGCCAATAAAAAGAGTCGGCATGCAAACCGTTCAATGAAACATCATCAATAGCCGGCCGCTGGTGGCCGAGCGGTTCTGGCGCTACAGTTTGGAACCGCGCGACCGCTACGGTCGCAGGTTCGAATCCTGCCTCGCGCATGGATGTGTGTGTTGTCCTTAGGTTAGTTAGGTTTAAGTAGTTCTAAGTTCTAGGGGACTTATGACCTCAGCAGTTGAGTCCCATAGTGCTCAGAGCCATTTGAACCATTTTTGAAACATCATCAATACAGGCGTTCGGAGGCGAAGGCCCATTCGTGTACCCTTGATGACTGCACGAGACAAAGCTTTACGCCTCGCCTGGGCCCGCAACACCGACAATGGAGTGCTGAGGACTGGATACAAGTTGCCTGGTCGGACGCGTCTCGTTTGAAAATGTTTCAAGCTGATGGACAAGTATGCGTATGGAAAATGGTTCAAAAGGCTCTGAGCACTATGGGACTTAATACACTCCTGGAAATGGAAAAAAGAACACATTGACACCGGTGTGTCAGACCCACCTTACTTGCTCCGGACACTGCGAGAGGGCTGTACAAGCAATGATCACACGCACTTCACAGCGGACACACCAGGAACCGCGGTGTTGGCCGTCGAATGGCGCTAGCTGCGCAGCATTTGTGCACCGCCGCCGTCAGTGTCAGCCAGTTTGCCGTGGCATACGGAGCTCCATCGCAGTCTTTAACACTGGTAGCATGCCGCGACAGCGTGGACGTGAACCGTATGTGCAGTTGACGGACTTTGAGCGAGGGCGTATAGTGGGCATGCGGGAGGCCGGGTGGACGTACCGCCGAATTGCTCAACACGTGGGGCGTGAGGTCTCCACAGTACATCGATGTTGTCGCCAGTGGTCGGCGGAAGGTGCACGTGCCCGTCGACCTGGGACCGGACCGCAGCGACGCACGGATGCACGCCAAGACCGTAGGAAACTACGCAGTGCCGTAGGGGACCGCACCGCCACTTCCCAGCAAATTAGGGACACTGTTGCTCCTGGGGTATCGGCGAGGACCATTCGCAACCGTCTCCATGAAGCTGGGCTACGGTCCCGCACACCGTTAGGCCGTCTTCCGCTCACGCTCCAACATCGTGCAGCCCGCCTCCAGTGGTGTCGCGACAGGCGTGAATGGAGGGACGAATGGAGACGTGTCATCTTCAGCGATGAGAGTCGCTTCTGCCTTGGTGCCAATGATGGTCGTATGCGTGTTTGGCGCCGTGCAGGTGAGCGCCACAATCAGGACTGCATACGACCGAGGCACACAGGGCCAACACCCGGCATCATGGTGTGGGGAGCGATCTTCTACACTGGCCGTACACCACTGGTGATCGTCGAGGGGACACTGATTAGTGCACGGTACATCCAAACCGTCATCGAATCCATCGTTCTACCATTCCTAGACCGGCAAGGGAACTTGCTGTTCCAACAGGACAATGCACGTCCGCATGTATCCCGTGCCACCCAACGTGCTCTAGAAGGTGTAACTACCCTGGCCAGCAAGATCTCCGGATCTGTCCCCCATTGAGCATGTTTGGGACTGGATGAAGCGTCGTCTCACGCGGTCTGCACGTCCGGTACGAACGCTGGTCCAACTGAGGCGCTAGGTGGAAATGGCATGGCAAGCCGTTCCACAGGACTACATCCAGCATCTCTACGATCGTCTCCATGGGAGAATAGCAGCCTGCATTGCTGCGAAAGGTGGATATACACTGTACTAGTGCCGACATTGTGCATGCTCTGTTGCCCGTGTCTATGTGCCTGTGGTTCTGTCAGCGTGATCATGTGATGTATCTGACCCCAGGAATGTGTCAATAAAGTTTCCCCTTCCTGGGACAATGAATTCACGGTGTTCTTATTTCAATTTCCAGGAGTGTATCTGAGGTCATCAGTCCCCTAGAACTTAAGAACTACTTAACTAACCTAAGGACATCACACGTATCCATGCCCGAGGCAGGATTCGAACCTGCGACCGTAGCGGTCGCACGGTTCCAGACTGAAGCGCCTAGAACTGCTCGACCACACCGGCCGGCTGTATGCGTATGGAGACAACCGCATAAATCCATGGACCCTGCATAAGAGCACGGGACTGTTCAAGCTGATGGAGGCTCCGTAATGGTGTGGGGCGTGAGCTGTTGGAGTGATATGGGGACACCTGATAAGTCTATGTACGACTCTGACAGGTGACACGACCGAGCGATTTGGCGCAGTGGTTAGACACTGGACTCGCATTCGGGAGGACGACGGTTCAATCCCGCGTCCGGCCATCCTGATTTAGGTTTTCCGTGATTTCCCTAAATCGCTCCAGGCAAATGCCGGGATGGTTCCTCTGAAAGGGCACGGCCGACTTCCTTCCCCATCCTTCCCTAATCCGATGAGACCGATGACGACGCTGTCTGGTCTCCTTCCCCAAACAACCAACCAACCAGGTGACACGTACGTAAGCTTCTAGTCTGATTAACTGCGTCCGTTCAAGTCCATTGTGCATTCCGACGGACTTGGGCAATTCCGGCAGGATAACGCGACACCCTACAGTCCAGAATTGCTACAGAGTGGCTCCAGGAACGCTTTTCTGAGTTTAAACACTTCCGCTGGCTTCCAGACTCTCCAGACACGAACATTATTGAACATATCTGGGCCGCGCGGGATTAGCCGAACGGTCTCAGGCACTGCAGTCATGAACTGTGCGGCTAATCCCGGCGGAGGTTCGAGTCCTCCCTCGGGCATGGGTGTGTGTGTTTGTCCTTAGGATAGTTTAGGTTAAGTAGTGTGTAAGGTTAGGGACTGATGAACTTAGCAGTTAAGTCCCATAAGATTTCACACATATTTTTTGAACATATTTTGGATGGCTTGCAACGTGTTCAGAAGATATCTCCACGCACTGGTACTCTTACGAATTTATTGACAGCCCTGCAGGAGTCATGGGATCAGTTACCTCCAGCGCTGCTTGAGACATTAGTCGAGTCCATGCCATGTGGTGCTGCGGCACTTCTGCGTGCTGGCGGAGGCCGTACACAATATTAAGTAGATGTTCCATTTTCTTTGGCTCATCTGTGTAATAGCTACTGTTTTTATGAGCAACGGATGCGGATGCTAATTGGACTTATAACAACGCTGAGTAGTTTTCTCCATGAATAAGACAGGAGAATCTATATCGATTTTGCTTCAGTTGTTATTAGGTCTCTCTCGTGATCGGATCTTATCTTTGACTTTCAATTGAAACGATATACACTGAGTTCACAAAAGTAATGGTATACACCCTGACATCGTGTATATCGTTTCACCTAGCCACCGTCTACTTGCACAGTGCCTTGTGGACAATATGGGTTCATGGTTTCGTGGGGCCTGCTCCACATTAAATCCCAAGTATTAGCTCCTACTAACTGAAATCGGCTTTCGTCTGGCCTCGTCTCGCTTTTCCAGTCGTCTAGGTTCCACTCGATATGGTCACGAGTCCAGGAGAGGCTGTTGTTAAAGGCAGTTGCGTCCGTCGTCTGCTGCGATAGTCCGCTGACGCCAAATTTCCTAGCGGATACGTTCGTCGTACGCCCCACATTGATTTCTGTTGTAATTTCATGAAAAGTTGGTTATCTGTTAGTACTGCCAACTCTACGCAAACGCCGCTGCTCTCGGTCTTGAAGTAAAGTCTGTCGGCCACCGTGTTGTCCATGGCGAGAGGTGATGCCCGAAATTTGGTAGTCTCAGCACATCTTGACACTATGGATGTTTTAATAGTGAACTCACTCACGATTTTCGAAATGGAATGTCCCATGCGTCTAGCCCCTACTGTCACTCCGAGATCGAAGTCTGGTAATTCCCGTCGTGCCACCTTAATCGCGTCGGAAACCTTTTCATACAAATCGCCTGAGTTCGAATGACAGCCTCGGCTATGAGTTGCCCTTTTATAACTTGTGTACGCGATACTTCCGCCATCTGTAGAACCTCATAGCGCTATCCCATGGTTATATTTTTCATGGTTCAAATGGCTCTGAGCACTATGGGACTTAACATCTGTGGTCATCAGTCCCCTAGAACTTAGAACTACTTAAACCTAACTAACCTAAGGACATCACACACATCCATGCCCGAGGCAGGATTCGAACCTGCGACCGTAGCGGTCGCGCGGTTCCGGACTGAGCGCCTAGAACCGTTAGACCACCGTGGCCGGCTTTTTTTTTTCATGTGTTGTTGTTGTGGTCTTCAGTCCTGAGACTGGTTTGATGCAGCTCTCCATGCTACTCTATCCTGTGCAATCTTCTTCATCTCCCAGTACCTACTGCAACCTACATCCTTCTGAATCTGCTTAGTGTATTCATCTCTTGGTCTCCCTCTACGATTTTTACCCTCCACGCTGCGCTCAAATGATAAACTTGTGATCCCTTGATGCCTCAAAGCATGTCCTACCAACCGGTCCCTTCTTCTTGTCAAGTTGTGCCACAAACTCCTCTTCTCCCCTATTCTATTCAATACCTCCTCATTAGTTATGTGATCTACCCATCGAATCTTCAGCATTCTTCTGCAGCACCACATTTCGAAACCTTCTATTCTCTTCTTGTCCAAACTATTTATCGTCCATGTTTCACTTCCATACATGGCTACACTCCATACAAATACTTTCACAAACGACGACTTCCTGACACTTAAATCCATACTCGATGTTAACGAATTTCTCTTCTTCAGAAACGATTTCCTTGCCATTGCCAGTCTACATTTTATATCTTCTCTACTTCGACCATCATCAGTTATTTTACTCCCTAAATAGCAAAACTCCTTTACTACTTTAAGTGTCTCATTTCCTAATCTAATTCCCTCAGCATCACCCGATTTAACTTGACTACATTCCATTATCCTCGTTTTGCTTTTGTTGATGTTCATCTTATATCCTCCTTTCAAGACACTGTCCATTCCGTTCAACTGCTCTTCCAAGTCCTTTGCTGTCTCTGACAGGATTACAATGTCATCGGGAAACCTCAAAGTTTTTAGTTCTTCTCCATGAATTTTGATACCTACTCCGAATTTTTCTTTTGTTTCCTTTACTGCTTGCTCAATATACAGATTGAACAACATCTGGGAGAGGCTACAACCCTGTCTCACTCCTTTCCCAACCACTGCTTCCCTTTCATGCCCCTCGACTCTTATGACTGGTTTCCGTACAAATTGTAAATAGCCTTTCGCTCCCTGTATTTTACCCCTGCCACCTTCAGAATTTGAAAGAGAGTATTCCAGTTAACATTGTCAAAAGCTTTCTCTAACTCTACAAATGATAGAAATTTTTTCATGTACGGTATGTTAATTAAGTTACGATGAAGACAATGTATTGTGTTGTGGTACATCATTTTAATTCTGTTGTTATGTTTTAATAGTTTAGTGTTCGGTGAATAGAATTAGCCGCATTGGTCGCGGTCTATTTAACCGCAGTTGCGCCGGCCGTGGTGGCCGTGCGGTTCTAGCGCTGCAGTCTGGAACCGCGTGACTGCTACGGTCGCAGGTTCGAATCCTGCCTCGGGCATGGATGTGTGCGGTGTCCTTAGGTTAGTTAGGTTTAAGTAGCTCTACGTTCTAGGGGACTGATGACCTAAGATGTTAAGTCGCATAGTGCTCAGAGCCATTTGAACCATTTAACCGCAGTTGCGGGCGTCTCATTCGGATAATGTTATCTGTATTTGTCACATAGAACTTGCATATTTATATTGGATGAAGTCATATGTGCAACTGCGAACAGAAAATGGCGTACTTGCAATCTTAAATTTCTCGGTGCTAGAATTCTTTTAACCAAGTTTGTTAATTCAACAAGAACTACTTTGTGTTCATTGTCCTGATTAATGGTTCTAGAGAAAATTATTGTATTCTGAGGCAACTCTTATTAATAACTGAAAGGTAATTCTCTTCCACACCGATGTAAAGCGCGTCTTATGCGATCTGAAACAGCTTTAAGTTAATGTTAGTTTGTTATTTAGTTAGTTACATGTTCCCTGGATAGTTTTGCACGAGAGATCGTAAAGACGTGGAACGAGTCATTTTACATTCACATCGCAAATTAATTTATATATACACGGCTACATTCAGAAAGTCTCTAAGCTTTTCTATTTTTCATTTTTCAGTTTTATAATTACAAAAAGAAAATAGATATAGAGATGTGGCTTAGTAATTCCTACACACCACCTTTTAGAAATTACAGTAACAAAAATTCTTCTGTGGAATAGAAGGGATTGCAAAGGAAAAACTTACAGTTTCTTTTCAAATTCTACTTTTATATCACTGGGTAAGTGATCAAAAATTTTTGTTCCAGCATTGAACCCCATTTTTGTGCTAAAGACAATCTAAATGAGGAGTAATCAATGTCATTTTTGCTTCTGGTAGTGTAATTATGTACATCATTGCTCATTTTGAACTGTAATGAACCATTTACTACAAACTTCATGAGGAATAATGTAGTGTGAAGCAGCGGTCAGATGTCTACTAAATGACTGGGTGTGCATCGCACATTATTGTTATAGCACGCTTTTGCGCAATGAAGACTTTCTTTATTATTGAGTTACCCCAGAAGATCAATCCAGATGACATTATTGAATGAAAATAAGCAAAATATGTGAACTTATCGATTTGTCTCTCCCCGAGATTAGTCCGTCTTTGGACATTATTTGATCGGAAAGATCTTCAGTAAATTTTTCTCTGTTCAGACCGCGTATAACAAGCGTTACACGCTCCACTCCCGAACAGCACTTAAGAAGAACGGACACTTTAATCTTTCGTGCGAGCTCTCATTGTATCATTATGGTCATTTCTCTCTATGTAGGTGGGAGTCAACGAAGTATTTTCGCATGCGCCGAAGAAATTCCGTGTAAAGATCTCGCCTCAACGAATAACGACTTACACTTAACGATTGCCACCCCAATTCGTGTATCATACGAGTGAACGCCCTCTGCTATTTTGCGATGATATCTAACGAGCTGCTGCTGTTTGTACTTTTTCATAGTTCCCCTCCAGTCCTATACGGTAAGGATTCCATATGGCGCAGCAGTACTACTGAAGAGGACGGGAATTCGTAGCGTAGGGAGTTTCTTTAGGAGATTCATTGCATGTTGTGAATGTTCTGCCAAAAAAACGCAACCTTTGGTTCACCTCCTCACAACATTTTCTGTATGATAGTTCCAATCTAACTTGTTCATATTTGCAATCCCTAAATTATTAGATGAATCGTTAATCTTTAAATTTTAATGATTTATCATGTAACAGAAATTAATGGAATTTTTAGTACCCATGTGGAGGACGTCACCCTTGTTACGGTTAACGACAGCATCATCTACAAGCGGTCGTCAACTGAATATTAGACGAGCATATTTCTTCGGGCTCCAAAATTATAGAAATCGCATGGAGGGAGGGGTCCCGATGAGGATGGGAAAGGGCTCCTGCAGTAGTTGAAAAAATATTGGGAATATACGGGCCCATCCATCGACAGGTATTCTTCCTGCTGGTAGTATAACTGAATATTGACAACAACAAAGAATAAGTTTCGCAACTCTGTGACCGACTAGTTACTTCCTGGGCGGCACAGAATCATCTTGCTAAATTCACTACATTATTCGTTTCATGTCCATTGAATAATCTTCGTGATTTTCACTTAGCTTGTGACATAAGGATATCGTTTTATGATTTTGAGTCCAGAAAGTAGTTCCAGGCGCTAATTGCTACTAAATCTCGTCTTTCACGTTGCGATCTATTTTTTTCTGGCCATTACTGGGACACTATGAGACGAATGCCTCAGTTCTTGCTATCTCTTACGACAGTTTCATTATCTGCATTCTCCTATGGAAGGTCCGAGGCATTTTGCTTAGTTGTGATGGCAGATTCGATTGAAAGTTTGCAAAGTAATATTTCAGAGCTAGATCAGAAATGTAAGGACTATGGTATGAAGATTAGCATCTCCAAAACGAAAGTAATGTCAGTGGGAAAGAAATATAAACGGATTAAGTGCCAAATAGCAGGAACAAAGTCAGAACAGGTGGACGGTTTCAAGTACTTAGGATGCATATTCTCACAGGATGGCAACATAGTGAAAGAACTGGAAGCGAGGTGTAGCAAAGCTAATGCAGTGAGCGCTCAGCTACGATCTACTCTCTTCTGCAAGAAGGAAGTCAGTACCAAGACTAAGTTATCTGTGCACCGTTCAATCTTTCGACCAACTTTGTTGTATGGGAGCGAAAGCTGGGTGGATTCAGGTTACCTTATCAACAAGGTTGAGGTTACGGTTATGAAAGTAGCTAGGATGATTGCAGGTACTAGTAGATGGGAACAATAGCAGGAGGGTGTCCACAATGAGGAAATCAAAGAAAAACTGGGAATGAACTCTATAGATGTAGCAGTCAGGGCGAACAGGCTGAGATGGTGGGGTCATGTTACACGCATGGGAGAAGAAAGGTTACCCAAGAGACTCATGGGTTCAGCAGTAGAGGGTAGGAGGAGTCGGGGCAGACCAAGGAGAAGGTACCTGGATTCGGTTAAGAATGATTTTGAAGTAATAGGTTTAACATCAGAAGAGGCACCAATGTTAGCACTGAGTAGGGGATCGTGGAGGAATTTTATAAGGGGGCTATGCTCCAGACTGAACGCTGAAAGGCATAATCAGTCTTAAATAATGATGATGATGATGATGATGATCCTATGGAAGTGCTCGGAATTCATCAAACGTAATACCAGGATGTGACTACAAACTTCCACAATCTCTCATTGGTTCAAACAATCAGTGAAGATGAGATCAGGACATTGAAGTGTTTCTTAACAAGGACGGTTTGTAACAAGGACAAATCCGCCATCTTACAAGTGGTGCGTGGAAGCCCTCCACTTCATACGAAGTGGCTTCCGAGTGTTACAGGACGCAGACAGCTAGCAATGTGCATTCTGGTGGAGTGTCAGATTATTTACCAAAGAAACGGGCAAATTAGAATGTGCTTAATGGGATGTGCAATACGGGAACAACGATGATGGCAAATGGATTGCTTACAGAGAACACAATTCACAAATACGCATGTGATACCCAAATTAGAACAAATAGCGTCCGTTTATCCTGTAGTATCTAATACCCCAAAGCAGATCCTATAACTTGGAGCGTAAACCTTATGGTCAGAAAATATTCTGGAGTTGCCCTTCGAGGTTGTAGCAACTCTATTTCGAACGGACTGGTCTACTAAATCCGCGGATTTATTTTCGTATCGTGTTCATAAAGGAGATGTACGGCAACTTTCAATCGACAAAAAATTTCTTCAGAAAATCTTTGATGCTCCACTACGGCCACGCAGACATGTCGCCCCAAACACAGGTATAGCTCAGTTGCCCTTTCCATATCTAGGCAAACCACATTGTTTATGTGGTATATTGGTGAGAAGAACTTACGCCTATCCAGGGCTATATTTTACGATAGTCTTGAAGTCACCTCCTCCGTATCCAAGACAGAGCTTCAGCCCTAGAACGAACTGCGTGCGTATGTGGATTAATTTCCATCAATCTTTTCTGCCCACTATAGTCAAGTCACAAGGGTACGATGTTGGCAATGAAGTGGTGACACGAGAGTATTGCACTAATTGTGCTCTACAAGACACCCTAGAGCAGGGCTCCGTGTATGCCGATCAAAACAAAACGTCAACGCGGGCGCGTGAAAGATTGGTCCACATTACCAGCACGGTAGCTTCAGCAGAAATAATAGAAAATCTATTACAAGCTTTTGGCACTTCTATCCGGCTGCATAGCGGAACAGCTCACTGTATGCAATAAGTGGCTCACTTTGTCTCTTACGTGCTCTCGACTTACAACCCATTTATAACGAGTTTTCGAGACTACTGAAGTCAGCAACACTGGCTATTAAAGGAAATTTACAACAGAAATTTAAGAATTTATCTGCAATTTTTGGAAGCCTCTCTGTCAGGTAGACTGACGTTCTTATACAGTTATTTTTTTCTACTCTTCATGGAGGCTTATTGTTTTCTCTCAAGAAAATTTCACATCAAGAGTCTTTGTCCTGTTTTTTTTTCAGGATGTTTTTTTGCTTCAAGAGGAATGGCTATTGTTTCTTTAGAATTTTCTTTCCAGTTGTCTTTCAGAATAATGCGTGATGATGTCTTCGTTTCCCAAGATGACGATTCTTAGCTTTCTGAGGAAATTTATGTATTTTTCGTTTCGCGAAGAGGTTATTTTATTTATTTGTTTGAAGAAGTACTTACTATGTTTTTCATGAAGAAGCTCATCCTCTACCTCAAGGTACTTAAAGAGACTAGAAGACACATCAGAACAATTTCCGCGACGAAATATAATGACGAGCTACAAGCTTGAGTGAGGCAGTTTTGCAACGAGCCTAAGATGGGGCCAAAGAGGAGAGGATGAAGGTTCATCGCAAAAAAAGGAAAACTTAAGAAAACTTCTCCATCAAGAGTCGTCTCACTACTTCCAGTACCTCACAGTGGAAGCAGAAACTATCTTGATACCACGCAACTGATAATGCCTCTTTCCATTTCTACCTACAAAATTTTTGGTTTTTCTCATTACACAAATCATTTATCAAAAGCCATGACATAGGACAGCAAACAAACATAGATGCTTCCGAAGCGCATAATATCTTACTAATCCATGCCGATATAGGCACTGTTGAGTTACAGATATTTTATGTTTTATTAAAATAGACATTCGTCGTAAAGTTATTGTGGTAAGTTGCATTTCATTTGTATTGGTATAGTGTATATTTCAGCAGCGTTTCCTTTAATTTATTCAAAACAAATTTAAAGACAAGAGGAAATTAATCTACAATATATTCTCTCACATTATCTAAACCAATCTGACAATGTTACATGTTTACCAATTCTTTGCACTGTAGGAAACTTGTCAACATGATGTCAACAAACCAAGTTTGGATTGCATTTTCGACCGAAAAAGAATTTTCTTGAGAGTTATTCGGTAAGAACCACTAAACGAAAACATTACTAGTACGCTCATAACGTGCGCCAGACGAATATGTGAGCCACAGCACTTCGGACGCGAGATACAACCCCTGGAATGAAATTTGAGGAGCAATTCATACTCCGCCATTTGCTTAACTAGTGTCACGAAACGTAACATTCGACGAAGTGACATGTCGGAAGAACAAATGTTATGCAGAGCCTTTCCGCCGTATATCTCGGATTGACGGACAAAATCGATTTTATATTGCGGAAACGTAGCTTAAAGCCTATTTAAAAACAGACCAAGAAGATTGAAATGTATCTGACGTCAGCAAAGGACAGAAGGTAAACGTTTGAGGGCATAACATCAAAATAATAACAGCATGAGCGATGACTTCCAGAAGTCTCCCGAATTCTTTTGTTTGTGAATTAAGCAGCTTTGGCGGTAGGTTTTTTCTTTCGTTTTTTTCACACTATGACTGAAAGGTGCCTAAAATGTTGGCAACAAATGTCAGCTGCCATGGACACACCCCTTGGGAGAAGTTCGTAGTGCACGAGATCCTTTTTGAGCCACCAGACGAAAAAAATTATGTTCACACTACCTTTTGCTGGAGTATATATCTTTTGTTAGAGCTCAGCTGTTAATATATTCCTAAGAACTTAAAATAAAGGCATCATAACGCGTCACCAGCAACAATAATACATGGGACTGCTGAGTGAGCGAACTGATGACGTTCAAGCAAAAATGCAGTAATTGTCATCCTTTTGATTTTTGTTGCTTTGAATTAGCATATGGTGCTTCCAAACACGACTTCTGGTCCTTGCCTAGTGAATGGTTCAAATGGCTCTGAGCACTATGGGACTTAACATCAGACGTCATCAGTCCCCTATAACTTAGAACTACTTAAACCTAACTAACCTAAGGACATCACACACATCCATGCCCGAGGCAGGATTCGAACCTGCGACTGTAACGGTCGCACGATTCCAGACTGAAGCGCCTAGAAGCGCTCGGCCACACCGGCCGGCCCTAGTGAATGAAAACAGTTAATATTCGAAGTTTATTTCATATGTTATCGAGACTTCCTGAATGTGAAAAATCATTCGTCCCAACACCATCTCTCTCTTAAAAAAAAAAATCCATTTCTGACTCATTTTGTGCAAAATAATTTGCCCCCCACACACAATATAAGCTCTCTATGCTGCACACAATATAAGCTCTCTATGCTGCCTTCACCCCTCTATTAAACCCTAAGCGAAAATGTTAGTCCTTTTTCCATTTGCGACTCTATTTTATAACACACAAGTTCGGAAAATTCAAGTAAGCAAACTCCAATACGTAACTGCAAGATAAATACTAGAACTTGGAACAAGAAAATGGCAGTTGATAAACGCTCATAGCGCCGCACAACGGTGGTCACCTAGTCGGACGGCACTGACGTCAAACGCTGGGTGGCGTGTGGGCGGTAGCCAGTAGCAGATTGCCGCTGTAGGGCGAGGAAACTCTCGAGAGTAAACTGCTCTGATTTGACGCAGACACGATCTGTTTTGCGGAATTGCTTCTGGAAGATTTTGCTATTAATGGTGGGTTAGAAAGTGAAGCGAATTATCTTCGAACAGACAATAACTTTAGATTGACGAGCAGACAGATAAGATTATCAAACAGCCAAAGTGTTGTTCTCAAAGGCAAAGGAAGGAGTGGCCGAACTCATCAGGTTGTGTCCGCATTGCCCAACGTTTACAATTAGACCGTGAGCTGATATGGTACGTAACAACTCCCGAAGAAGACAACACTTCCTGCAGACATTTCTGCATCGTATAGTGTTACCAAATTGTCCGTATGGCTGGGCTTTGAATTCTGAGTGGCGGACTGTTTTCTTGCTGTCTTAACTTAGTCTCAGCTGCCGTCAACCTGCTGCTTTGTTTCAAGTCTAAGACTGTGCATTTCGAGCACTTTATTATATGGAAGTAAATCTTGGAGTTTGGGTCAATCAGAAGAGAAGGTAATTGTAGTGTTTGAGATGTGGTACTATAGAAGGAAGCTGAAAACTAGGCAGTCACTTGAGGTTCGTCACAGGATCGGCGAGGAAAAGAACATGTGAGAAATACTAACAACAGAAAAGAAATACCATGATTGAACATGTCTAGAGACATAAGGGAGTATTCTGCAGGTTACTAGAGAAAGCTGACGAGGAGAAACACTGTAGGAGAAGTCAAGGATTGGAAGAACTATAACAAATACATGAAGACCTTGGTTGGAAATGCTACTCTAAGTTGAAGTCGTGATGGGACACATCAAACCACTCAGTGAACTGATGACCCAAAAAAGTGTTCCGTAACAATAACTTATTTTAAAAAGTGCTATGCGTATATAGTTACACACTACTGTATTGAACATACTTCTCAGTTTTCCTTGCACTATTAACTTCCTACAGAACATATCAACTAATATAAGAAGTATTCATATCACACCTTTAACATTACTACTGTTAGTATTTATGTTATGAAAAGGATAGTTGCTGCTCAGTAGTTGCTACTCACCGTAGTGGAGATGATCAGTGACATACAGGTACACCAAAAAGACGGTCAAAGTGAGCTTTTGGCCAAGGGCCTATCGAAAGTAGACAAAACACACACACACACACACTCACACACACGCACGCAAACGCCAGTCACACACACATGACATATCCATAGTCTCTGGCAACTGAAGCCAGATTGTGAGCAGCAGGGGAGGGACAACAGGGTGCTGGGGAGGTGGGGGGGGGGGCAGGTGAAGCCTGGTGTGGGGATGGGGAGGGATGACAGAGTGGAGGTGGGAGACGGTAAAGTGTGCTTGTGGGAGTGTACAGGGATGTGGAGAGAGGGTAGAGCAGCTAAGTTTATTCAGGAGGTAGACATAGGATTGGCAGAGGGGGGTTGCATAAAAGGAGAGAAGTAAAAGGATTAAGGGTGTGTTGGTGGCATAGAGGGCTGTGTAATGCTGCAATGGGAACAGGAAAGGAGCTAGATGGGTAAGGACAGTGGATAACGCAGACTGAGTCCAGGACGGCTACGGACATTTAGGATAAATTGCAGGCAGAGTTTCCAACTGCACAGTTCAAAAAAGCTGGTATTAGTGGGAAGGATCTAGATGGCTCAGGATGTGAAGCAGTCATTAAAATGAAGAACATTGCATGGTGTTCGACAGCATGCTCAGAAATGGAGTGGGTCTTCAGTTTCTTGGCCACAGTTTGTCAGTGGCCATTTTTGCAGACGGACAGCTTGTTGGTTGTCATGCCAACGTGGTATGCAGCTTAGGTTGTAGATCACATGACTGGTTTTACAATTTTATGGGTAGGTGATGTTTGTGGTGGGAGGGATGTATGGGACAGGTCTTACATCAAGGTCTATTAGATATGAGCCATAAAGCAGGCTATAGAATGTATTTCAGTTACTCCAGCCCTTGGTGGTACTGAATCATGATGTGAATGTTCTTCTGCAGTTGGGCAGTAGGACTTTGGGTGCAGTGGATGAGGTGCGGTGGATGACTGGAAAGTTAGGGCGTGGGAGAATCGTTTTGTACAATGTTGGGAGGGTAATAATGGTCTGTGAAGGCCTCAGTGAGAACCACAATATATTTCGAGAGGGACTGTTTGTCACTGGAGATACAGTAGCCATGGGTGGCTAGGCTGCATGGTATGGAATGGGTGGAAGCTGTCGAAATTGAGGTATTGCTGCTGGTTGGTGAATTTGATGTGGGTGGAGGTACTGAAGTAGCCATCTTTGAGGTGAACATCAACATCAAGGAAGGTGGTTTCAAATGGTTCAAATGGCTCTGAGCACTATGGGACTTGCATCTGAGGTCATCGGTCCCCTAGACTTAGAATTACTTAAGCCTAAATAACCTAAGGACATCACACATATCCATGCCCGAGGCAGGATTCGAACCTGCGACTGTAGCAGCAGTGCGGTTCCGGACTGAAGCGCCTAGAACTGTTCAGGCCACAACGGCCAGCGAAGGTGGTATGTTGGGTGGAGTAGGACCAGGTGAAGCAAAGGGGAGAAGTTGTTGAGTTTCTGGAGAAATGTGGATAGGATGTCCTCACTCTCGATCCAGATCATGAAGATATCATCAGCAAATCTGAATCAGGTGAGGGGTTTGGGTGTTTAGGAAAGACTCCTCTAGATACCTCATGAGTAGGTTAGCACAGGATGGTGCCATATGCATGCCTATAGCCATACACCAGGTTGATTGTAGGTAATGCCTCTTATACAGCCAAGACACCTGTGGCCATCACATTTATAGTGATGAGCAGGTTCTCTGGAAATATACAGAGGGGTCTCACTGAGCCCTTCAAGCCATAATTACTTTCCCAACTTAGTACAAAAACAGAACTCCCATGCTTTATCTTTCCAGTCATCCACCATCCCCCCAAAGTCCTACTGTCTGGCCACAGAGCCACAGAGGAATATTCCCCTCGTGACTCAGTACCACCAGGACTGGAGCAACTGAATTACATTAGTTGCCAGGGTTTCAACTACGTTTTGGAGTTCCCTGAAATGAGAAATCTCCTACCCACTATCCTTCCCACCCCTCCCACAGTGGAAGTCTGCTGCTCAACGAACCTACACAGTATTCCTGTCCATCTCTATACAACCCTGCTCCCAACTTATCGCTTCAAGGCTCATATCCCTCCAATAGAACTTGATGCAAGATCTGTCCCCCCACCACCAACTACACCAGACCAGTCAGAAACATCACCTATCCCATCAAAGGAAGGGCTATCTATAAAACCAGTAATGTGATCTACAAACTAAGCAGCAAGCATCGCTCTGCATTCCTTGTGGGCATAACAACAAACAAGCTGTCTGTCCACATAAATGGCCATTGATAAACTGTGTCCAAGAAACTGGTGGACCATCCCATTGCTGAGCACGATGCCCAATGTGAAGTTCTTCATTTCAATGACTGCTTCACACCATCACCAGCATTTCTGAATTGCACATGTGGGCACTCTCTCAGCAACATATCCTACATTCCCATAATCCTCCTGGCCTCAACCTCTGTTAATCATCGTACTTACCTATCTAGCCCCTTCCCTGTTCCCACTGCAGCACTACACAGCACTCTATTCCATCACTGCACCCTCGATCGTTTTACTTCTCTGCTTTTCCGCTACCCCACACCCACACACTCTCTCCCGCCCTCTGTCTAACCTCCCGACTCCACCTCGTCCATGCATGCTCCCAGAGAGCAGTACTGTACCGTCCCCAACCCCTACCCTGCTATCCCTCTCCCTGCCCACCCCAGCCTCCTCCTTACCTCCGTCACACAGTTGCCTTTCCCATCTTGTGTTACTGCTCACTGTCTGGCTTCAGCTGCCAGAGTCTATGGTCATGTTTGTGGAAGTTGCATTTGCGTGAGTGCGCGCGCGCGCGCGCGCGCGCGTGTGTGTGTATGTATGTGTGTATGTTTGTGTATGTCGTCTGTTTTCGGAGAAGGCCTTATTAGCTGAAAGCTCACTTTCCGACGGTCCTTTCGTTGTGCCTGCCTGCGACTAAGCATCCCAGCTAAATGGTGATTAGCAACCATCCTTTTCATATACTTTGTTACGTTCCATCCAAGATCTTCAATTATTTGCCGTTGGTATCATTATTACACAAGCATATAGCAGGTTTAAAAGTTAACTTAGTAGTTAAACTGGTAAAAATCAAATCATTACAGGTAGTTCGGCATGGCTGCACTTCTCATTTGTGTACTGTACTTTCTGAGTGAGGGCCATTTGTTTTGTGCTAAGCATTAGAACACGAGTTGTCACATCCCAAGTGATTCCCCAGTAGTTCATTTCTCTAATACATAGTGTTAATGAGGACAGTGAACTATGTACTGCTTCTCTACAAACTGAACCTGCTTCTAGTAACAATAAGAAGAATAGCAATTTCTGTTGTGAACAGTAACACAGATGTATGTGTTCAACGTACTGACGGATAACATGGACTCACGAAACCGCAACATCATGAATACACAAACGATGGCATTGCGTTGGACCCTGAAACTCTGTAGTTATATGTTTCCTTGGGGTTTACTCATTGGCAACATATTCATAATTGCCCAGATATCAGGATATCCTAATACAAAGCGATATTTCATAAGTTGTTGTCCATAACAGGCTTTAGGGACGTTGAAATACAACTTGATCTAGTGAACAAGTAATTTCCTTAAAATCGGTTAACATTTATATGGCGATTGGGAAGCTTATGGTAATGTGATTACTTTTAACTGCCCTGTTTGCCAATGAACATTTTGTTTTGTACAGTAGTGCAGCATACGTCTGAAACACGTTTCCGGGTTCAGAGAAAATTGCTCTCCTTATAGAGTCCAGTCCATAGTCTGCTAAGAACGAACGTCCAGGAAAATAAGTAAGGTGAGATCAGCCATTGAAGGACGAGTGGAACATAGCGTTGCGGAGAGTTCAGCCTCATTTCATTTCTGTGATATGGGCTAAAATTTCATATGCAGATGATATAAGGAAATATTGTCTGTAGTAAACAGTAAGGCACAATTTTTTAAATCTTAAGCTGCAGAGACGCTCTATCCAGACACTTTTTTTAAAGTATCCCGCGGTACTAAGCGTGATCGAATGACTAGCGTGGAGAAAGCCAGCATTTCGTCTTCACTTGGGGAGGACTTTTGCAAGGGGCGTATGTAGCTTGTATGGATGTCCAAGTCACACCTAGTCTCGCTACTGACTGCAATCGATGCTGTTTACCGTTTCCCTTGCACAGGCGTGGCGCCATATCTTTTGAAAGGGCGATCGCAACTGCCCAATGTCGGTTGTTGTCGTCCTTCAAAAAAATGGTTCAAATGGCTCTGAGCACTATGGGACTCAACATCTTAGGTCATAAGTCCCCTAGAACTTAGAACTACTTAAACCTAACTAACCTAAGGACATCACACACACCCATGCCCGAGGCAGGATTCGAACCTGCGACCGTAGCAGTCCCGCGGTGCCGGACTGCAGCGCCAGAACCGCTAGACCACCGCGGCCGGCTGTCGTCCTTCATTGCTATTGGAAGAATGGCTCGTACCTTTCTCAGCATTGGAACTTAGGCATCATTCAGTCTCACGGCCTCCTATTAATTAAAGTTATTGACCTGTTTAACAATCTTGAGCGCCTGTCCGTAATACATGCTCGAGGCACTAAGTTTTAATGTATTAGTCTGGTGGACCATTGGTCTAGGCGTAGTAATCAAAAGGTCCTCGGTCCCGGGTAAGAATCCCGCAACTGCTAAAATTATGATTAATAATCAACATTGGCGGCCTAAGACATCCCGCATAAGAAGTCACCCTCATTCTGCCAACGACCTCGGTCAAAAAGGGCGGAGGTGCAGACAGAGGGTCAGGGCACTCTCTTGTCCTAGGGGTGGGAAACTACCCCTAAAGGCGGAAGAATCAGCAATGATCAACGGCACAAGAATGCAGAAGGCAACGGAAACCACTGCATTAAAGACACGTAACATATATACACAGGACATGTGGGCTGTAATTGAAAAAAAGTCACGATGATCTCTCCATTGGCCAAAGTTTCCAGAATAGTTCACCATTGAACGTGGTAGGCATACAAGAAAATCTAAATGGGGAAATGAAAGGCTCAATCAAGATATAGTAGGGGCAGTGAAGTGGAATGGAAAGAAGACAAGTATTTGTCGTCAGATGAGTATAGGGTAATATCAACAGCAGTAGAAAATGGAATAACGGGAGTAGGATTCGTTATGAATAGGGTGGGAGTGCAGAGAGTGTGTTACTGCCAACAGTTCAGTGATGGGGTTGTTCTTATTAAAGTCGACAAAAAGCCAACACCGACAACGATAGTTCAGGTATACATGCCGACGTCGCAAGCTGAAGATGAATAGATAGAGAAAGTATATGAGGATTTTGACAGGATAATACAGTACGTAAAGGGAGATGAAAATCTAATAATCATGGGGGAGTGGAATGCAATTGTCGGGGAATGAGTAGAAGAAAAGATTACTGGAGAATATGGGTTTGGGACAAGGAATGAGGGAGGGGAAAGACTAATTGAGTTCTCTAATAAATTTCACCTAGTAATAGCGAATACTCTGTTCAAGAATCACAAGAGGAGGTAAACTTGGAAAAGGCCTGTTGGACTACATCATGGTCAGACAGAGATTCCGAAATTAGATACGGCATTGTAAGGCGCACCCAGGAGCAGATACAGACTCACATCACAATGCAGTAGTAATAAAGAATAGGCAGTAGTTTGTGACATCGGTAGGGAAGAACCAATATGCATTAAAGTGGGATACGGAAGTACTAACAAATGACGAGATATGCTGCAAGTGCTCTAAGGCTATAGATACAGTAGAAAGGAACATCTCAGTAGGCAGTGCAGTTGTAGACGAATGGACATCTCTAAAAGAAGGGCATCACAGAGTTGGAAAGGTACAAAGAAGGTAAATATGAAGAAACCATGGTTAACAGAAGAAATAATTCAGTTAATCAATGAAAGGAGAAAGGACAAAAATATCCCGGGAAACTCAGGAATACATAAATACATCTCACTGAGGAATGAAATAAATAGGAATTGCAGGGAAACTAAGACGAAATGGCTACATGAAAAATGAGAAGACATCGAGAAAGAAATGATTGCCAGAAGGACAGACTCAGCTTACAGGAAAGTCAAGACAACTTTCGGTGACATTAAAAGCAAGGGCGATAACATTCAGAGCGCAACGAGAATTCCACTGTTAAATGCAGACGACAGAGCGGATAGGTGGAAAGAATACACTGAAAGCCTCTATCAGGGGGAAGATTTGTCTGATGTGGTAAGAGAAGAAACAGGAGTCGATTTAAAAGAGAAAGAGGATCCGGTACTAGAATCAGAATTTAAAAGAGCTTTGGAGGGCTTAGGATCGTATAAGCAGAGGGGATAGATAACATTGCATCAGAATTTCTAAAATCGTTGGGGGGAAGTGGCAACAAAACAACTATTCACGTTGGTGTGTAGAATGTATGAGCCTGGCGACATACCATCTGGCTTTAGAAGAAATATCATCCACGAAATTCCGAAGACAGCACGAGCTGACAAGTTCGAGAATTGTCACACAATCAGCTTAGGAGCTCATGCATCCAAGTTACTTACAAAAATAATATACACTCCTGGAAATTGAAATAAGAACACCGTGAATTCATTGTCCCAGGAAGGGGAAACTTTATTGACACATTCCTGGGGTCAGATACATCACATGATCACACTGACAGAACCACAGGCACATAGACACAGGCAACAGAGCATGCACAATGTCGGCACTAGTACAGTGTATATACACCTTTCGCAGCAATGCAGGCTGCTATTCTCCCATGGAGACGATCGTAGAGATGCTGGATGTAGTCCTGTGGAACGGCTTGCCATGCCATTTCCACCTGGCGCCTCAGTTGGACCAGCGTTCGTGCTGGACGTGCAGACCGCGTGAGACGACGCTTCATCCAGTCCCAAACATGCTCAATGGGGGACAGATCCGGAGATCTTGCTGGCCAGGGTAGTTGACGTACACCTTCTAGAGCACGTTGGGTGGCACGGGATACATGCGGACGTGCATTGTCCTGTTGGAACAGCAAGTTCCCTTGCCGGTCTAGGAATGGTAGAACGATGGGTTCGATGACGGTTTGGATGTACCGTGCACTATTCAGTGTCCCCTCGACGATCACCAGTGGTGTACGGCCAGTGTAGGAGATCACTCTCCACACCATGATGCCGGGTGTTGGCCCTGTGGGCCTCGGTCGTATGCAGTCCTGATTGTGGCACTCACCTGCACGGCGCCAAACACGCATACGACCATCATTGGCACCAAGGCAGAAGCGACTCTCATCGCTGAAGACGACACGTCTCCATTCGTCCCTCCATTCACGCCTGTCGCGACACCACTGGAGGCGGGCTGCACGATGTTGGGGCGTGAGCGGAAGACGGCCTAACGGTGTGCGGGACCGTAGCCCAGCTTCATGGAGACGGTTGCGAATGGTCCTCGCCGATACCCCAGGAGCAACAGTGTCCCTAATTTGCTGGGAAGTGGCGGTGCGGTCCCCTACGGCACTGCGTAGGATCCTACGGTCTTGGCGTGCATCCGTGCGTCGCTGCGGTTCGGTCCCAGGTCGACGGGCACGTGCACCTTCCGCCGACCACTGGCGACAATATCGATGTACTGTGGAGACCTCACGCCCCACGTGTTGAGCAATTCGGCGGTACGTCCACCCGGCCTCCCGCATGCCCACTATACGCCCTCGCTCAAAGTCCGTCAACTGCACATACGGTTCACGTCCACGCTGTCGCGGCATGCTACCAGTGTTAAAGACTGCGATGGAGCTCCGTATGCCACGGCAAACTGGCTGACACTGACGGCGGCGGTGCACAAATGCTGCGCAGCTAGCGCCATTCGACGGCCAACACCGCGGTTCCTGGTGTGTCCGCTGTGCCGTGCGTGTGATCATTGCTTGTACAGCCCTCTCGCAGTGTCCGGAGCAAGTATGGTGGGTCTGACACACCGGTGTCAATGTGTTCTTTTTTCCATTTCCAGGAGTGTATATCAGAATGGAGAAGGAAACTGAGGTTGTACTAGACGACGATCAGTTTGACTTTAGAAAAGGTAAAAGCAGGAGAGAGGCAATTCTGACAACGCGATTGTAAATGGAAGCAAGACTAAAGAAAAATCGAAACACATTCATATCCTTTGTAGACCCAGAAAAAACGTTTGACAGCCTAAAATGGTGCAAAATGTTAGAAATTCTGAGAGAAATAGGGGTAAGCTATAGGGAGAGACAGGTAAGATACAATACATGCAAGAGCCAAGAGGGAATAATAAGAGCGGACTGGAATAAACAGTCTAGTGAGTATAGAATGTGGACTGAGAGTAAATCGAAGAAAGACGAAAATAATAAAAAGTACCAGAAATGAGAACAGCGAAAAAATTAACATCAGGACTATCAAACAAAGGAAAATCCAGGATGGAATGTTGGTAAGTCTTTTTGTTGTGCCTATCTGCGACTCAGCGACTCAGCATCTCCGCTATATGGGAGTGGCAACTTTCCATTTTGTAAATTGTTAACGTCAGAATTGATGGTCGCGAAGTGGATTAATTTAAGGGATTCTACTACCCAGGCAGTAAAATGACCAATGATGAACGAAACAGACTAGAACTGGGAAAAATGTATTCCTGACCAAGAAGAGTCTACTAGTATCAAACATAGTCCTTAACTTGAGGAAGAAATTTCTGAGAATATACGTCTGGAGTACAGCATTGAATGGTAGTGAACCTGGACTGGGGGAAAACTGGAACAGAAGAGAATCGAAGCATCTGAGATGTGGCACTAAAGACGAATGTTGAAAATTAGGTGGAGTGATAAGGCAAGGAATGGGGAGGTTGTGCGCAGAAGCGGAGAGGAAAGTGATATGTGAAAAACACTGATTAGGAGAAGGGACAGGATGATAGGACGTCTGTTAAGACATGAGGGAATGACATCCATGGTACTAGAGGAAACTGTAGAGGGCAAAAACTACGGAGGAAGACACATACTGGAAAATATATAGGAAATAATGTAGGTTGCAAGTGCTACTCTGAGATGAAGAGGTTGGCAGAGGAGAGGAATTAGTGGCGGGCCGCATCAAACATCAAACCAGTCAGAAGCCCCCCCCCCCCCCCACCACCGCCCGACCAAGCTGATTCTTTTCGAGAGTTCCTTTGCGTTCCTGTGCATTCACTAATGAATTAACTGAAAGACAGGAAAAGAAGTGACTGCCCCACTTCCACTCGAGTTTTGAGAAAACACGTGACCTTTTGCTCTGCGACCGCAGCTCGTGGTCGTGCGGTAGCGTTCTCGCTACCCGCGCCCGGGTTCCCGGGTTCGATTCCCGGCGGGGTCAGGGATTTTCTCTGCCTCGTGATGACTGGGTGTTGTGTGATGTCCTCAGGTTAGTTAGGTTTAAGTAGTTCTAAGTTCTAGGGGACTGATGACCATAGATGTTAAGTCCCATAGTGCTCAGAGCCATTTGAACCATTTTTTTTTTTTTTTTTTTTTTGCTCTGCGCGGGAGAACGCCCAGATGAAATTTTAGTGCAGACAGTTGCAAGCAAGGTGTGAATCGGACATTCGTAGAAGCTACAGTACCCATTGGATTTTCAACTGCGGGTGGACCGGAAACTTAAGACTTCTCTAAGAAATTCCTTCAATCACGACTTAACATCAAGGAATGTTCTACTGCTGGGAATATGAGCATTTCACAATCGGTCTAGTTAGTGCCAGAGAGAAACAGGACTCAGAAATATGAGATGTGCCGCTCCCTCTCTCTCCCTCCCTCTCTCTCTCTCTCTCTCTCTCTCTCTCTCTCTCTACATGTATTTACAGATATACACTCCTGGAAATGGAAAAAAGAACACATTGACACTGGTGTGTCAGACCCACCATACTTGCTCCGGACACTGCGAGAGGGCTGTACAAGCAATGATCACACGCACGGCACAGCGGACACACCAGGAACCGCGGCGTTGGCCGTCGAATGGCGCTAGCTGCGCAGCATTTGTGCACCGCCGCCGTCAGTGTCAGCCAGTTTGCCGTGGCATACGGAGCTCCATCGCAGTCTTTAACACTGGTAGCATGCCGCGACAGCGTGGACGTGAACCGTATGTGCAGTTGACGGACTTTGAGCGAGGGCGTATAGTGGGCATGCGGGAGGCCGGGTGGACGTACCGCCGAATTGCTCAACACGTGGGGCGTGAGGTCTCCACAGTACATCGATGTTGTCGCCAGTGGTCGGCGGAAGGTGCACGTGCCCGTCGACCTGGGACCGGACCGCAGCGACGCACGGATGCACGCCAAGACCGTAGGATCCTACGCAGTGCCGTAGGGTACCGCACCGCCACTTCCCAGCAAATTAGGGACACTGTTGCTCCTGGGGTATCGGCGAGGACCATTCGCAACCGTCTCCATGAAGCTGGGCTACGGTCCCGCACACCGTTAGGCCGTCTTCCGCTCACGCCCCAACATCGTGCAGCCCGCCTCCAGTGGTGTCGCGACAGGCGTGAATGGAGGGACGAATGGAGACGTGTCGTCTTCAGCGATGAGAGTCGCTTCTGCCTTGGTGCCAATGATGGTCGTATGCGTGTTTGGCGCCGTGCAGGTGAGTGCCACAATCAGGACTGCATACGACCGAGGCCCACAGGGCCAACACCCGGCATCATGGTGTGGGGAGTGATCTCCTACACTGGCCGTACACCACTGGTGATCGTCGAGGGGACACTGAATAGTGCACGGTACATCCAAACCGTCATCGAACCCATCGTTCTACCATTCCTAGACCGGCAAGGGAACTTGCTGTTCCAACAGGACAATGCACGTCCGCATGTATCCCGTGCCACCCAACGTGCTCTAGAAGGTGTAAGTCAACTACCCTGGCCAGCAAGATCTCCGGATCTGTCCCCCATTGAGCATGTTTGGGACTGGATGAAGCGTCGTCTCACGCGGTCTGCACGTCCAGCACGAACGCTGGTCCAACTGAGGCGCCAGGTGGAAATGGCATGGCAAGCCATTCCACAGGACTACATCCAGCATCTCTACGATCGTCTCCATGGGAGAATAGCAGCCTGCATTGCTGCGAAAGGTGGATATACACTGTACTAGTGCCGACATTGTGTATGCTCTGTTGCCTGTGTCTATGTGCCTGTGGTTCTGTCAGTGTAATCATGTGATGTATCTGACCCCAGGAATGTGTCAATAAAGTTTCCCCTTCCTGGGACAATGAATTCACGGTGTTCTTATTTCAATTTCCAGGAGTGTATATACACTCGAGCGCCAAAGAAGTATAGGCATACGTATTCAAATCCAGAGATATGGAAACAGGCAGTATACGGCGCAGAGGTCTGCAACGCCTGTGTAAGAGAACAAGTGTCTGGCGTAGTTGTTGGATCGGTTACTGCTGCTAAAATGGCAGGTTATCAAGATTTAAGTGAGTTAGAAAGTGATGTTATAGTCGGCACACGAGCGATAGGACTAAGCATCTCTGATGTAGCGACGAAGTGTAATTTTCCCGGACGACCATTTCAAGAGTGTACCGTGAATATCAGATATCCGGAAAGACATCAAATCTCCGACACCGCTGCGGCCGGAAAAAGGTGTTGCAACACGAACGCGACCAACGACGACTCAAGAGAATTATTCAACGTGACAGAAGTGCAACCCTTCTGCAAATTTCTGCTGATCTTAATGTTGGGCCATCAACAAGTGTTAGCGGGCGAACCGTTCAACGAATCATCATCGATAAGGGCTTTCGGAGCAGAAGGGCCACTCGTGTACCCTTCATGACTGCAGGACCAAAAGCTCTATGTCTGGCCTGGACCCGTCAATACCGACATAGGACTGTTGATAACTGGAGACATGTTGCCTGGTCGACTCTCGTTTCAAATTGTATCGAGCGGATGGACGTGTACGGGTATGGAGACAACCTCATGAATTCATTGTCCCTGCATGTCAGCAGGGGACTGTTCAAGCTCTGTAATGGTGTGAGTGGGTGCAGTTGGAGTGGTATGGAACCCTTGATACGTGTAGATACTATTCTGACAGGTGACACATACGTAAGCACGCTGTCTGATCAGTAGCATCCATTTTCATGTCTATTGTGCTTTCCGACGGACTTGGGCAATTCCAACAGGATAATGCGACACCTCATACTCCAGTATTGCTACAGAGTGGCTCCTGCTACACTCTTCTCAGTTCAAACATTTCCGCTGGCCACCAGACTCTCCAGACATGAACATTATTCAGCATATCTGGGATGCTTTGCTACGTGGTGTTCAGAAGAGTTCTCTACCCCCTTGTACCCTTGCGGATTTATGGACGACCCTACAGGATTCATCGTGTCAATTCCCTCCGACACTACTTCAGACATCAGTCGATATCAAGTCGTGCTCCGACACTAGCACTTCCGCGTGCTCGAGGGCGCCCTATACGATATTAGGCAAGTTTACCAGTTTCTTTGGCTCTTCATCCATATATACACGAGGTGTTTATAAATGAATATCGGGGTTTTAACGCTTTATAATATTTATTATATTAAACTTACAGTTATAAATGATATGTCAAATGAAAGAGCAACTCGAACAGTTTTACCAAGAACCTTATAAATGTTCAATGTGAGCACCATTTGTCACACGGCACACATCAAGTCTATAGGCAAGCTCTTCCCAAACGTTGATTAGTGTGTCTTCAGTGATAGTAGCAACAGCTGCTTTAATCCGGGTCTTAATTCAGGGAGGTCTGCTGGTAGTGGAGGCACGTACACACGATCCTTGATGAAGCCCCAAAGGAAAAAATCACTTGGCGTTAGGTCGCGTGAACGTGGAGGCCATGCAAAGCAAGCGCTGTCATTGGGCCCCTTGCGGCCTATCCAGCTATTGGGTCCAGTGAAGTTCCACCAGTCGCGTACTTCGCTATGTCAGTGAGGTGGTGCACCATCTTGATGGAAAACGAAGTTCTCTGGCTCATCTTCTTCCAACTGAGGGAAGAGCCAATGCTCTAGAATTAAAAACCGGATTGAAGTAGCTGTTGCTACAATCACTGAAGACACGCTTATCAACACTTGGGAAGAACTGAGCTATAGACTTGATGTATGCTGTGTGACAAATGCATACCTTAAGAATTATGAGCACTTGTTTAGTAGAAGAGACGTGTTTCAGACTATTGAAGATGAACAGGTACTCATAGCTCTTAAAGCATGAGTTTTAGAACCAATGTTACTTACTCCTCCCAAAATTCGGAAAGCAAAGACTTTGAACATGTTTCATACTATTGTAAATGAATAAGTGCTCATATTTTTTTTGACGCCCTATATATAATCACTTCTGGGACGTAAACTCGGCCAGCAATTGAAAATCATGCGAAAAATGCTCATCTGACCAAACGACATTCTTCCATTTCTACATAGTCAAAGTGTTACTGCTCGGGCACAATGTTTTTTTTCCTGTTACGGGCGTCTGTATCATTAATGAGTGGTTTTGGAATTCCAACTCACCCTAAAATTCCCCCATGGAATTCCCTTCGTGTTGCTCTGGTACTGACAGATTTCACGAGTGCTACATTCAGTTGTGCAATGACTTGAAGCTGTCGTCCTCTTATATTTCGTCACATTCCTTTTCAGTTATCGTCTGTTACGACCACCCGTTGTGACTTAGCGGACGATTTTTCTCAGCTTTCCCCATATTCAGAGTAAATCTTCGATACTGTGCAGCGTGAAACGTCAAACACTTCGGCTCCCTTGGTTACAGTAGCACCCACCACATGAGCACCAGAAATTTGCCCTCGTTCGAACTCACCAAGAAGTACACTACTCTGTCCTCGCCACAACGGACAATTGCAAAACACTGAACACCCTTCACAGGTTCCTTTCGCGAACAAATACAACAACGCAATCTGCTGGCTTGTCTTGACTTCTGAATTTATGAGCAAGCATGCAATTCTCGCTGTGTTTTGATGTTTTTGTCCAATCGATATTGTATTTGGTGTGACTAATTCCTACTTTTGCTGTGCTGAGTTTTTTCAGTAAATATGCTTGAGAATAAATGTATGATCTACTAGGCACATGATTCGCATTATTAAATTCACAGCAAATCTCAGGTTGTAGTCAGCCATAATGTTGTGGCTCGGGAGAATGGTTATGGTGGATATTTCTTTGAACATGGTGTAACTTCGGTTTTCAGTATAAGTCTTAAGCACTGATGAAGTGCCACATTCTATAAAAGCAAGAGTTCATTCATATATCGAGAAATCAAATTCAGAAGAGGACTGCTATAGTCTGCTATATGAATAAACAATAGTTCTCGCCCCAATTGGATGAAATCAAAAGGCTCTACTGAATGGCTAATAGAAAGAGAGCGAAAACAAAACGAATTTTATTCCTCGAAAAAACTTTTTTAGTGAAGTACTGTTGTTCCGTTTGTGACGTCTCTTATGGCACACTGGAACTCATGTGAAAAGTCATCGAAACATTCGATACAAGCACTTGCGTATTTTTCTGCAAATAACGATTCCACAACGTGCTAACGTATCGAGTAGGGCTCGCACAAGGATTTGCTCAATCAGAGTATTGAGTGAATCTGACTGTAGAGCGGAAAATATTAACTGCAAATACTGTTGTTTGCCAATATAGCGGCTGTTTGTCAACACTCGCAGCGCACCGAGTTAAGCCCTTTTTAATCTGAAAAAGTAATGAGAATTTCCTTTTACTGGAACTCACTTGCTTTTTAAAAGACTTACGGACGAAACATCTGCCACACGAATGGTTTCCATCTGAGATAAATGTGAGAGAACCGAGAGTGCTGATACGGCGTTATTTCTAATTTACGTCAAGTGATCGAGCTAATCATTTTAGTTTTTCGTGCCAGTATGGGGAGTCCGGTATGTGAAGAAACGTTACTGGCTACAGTTAACTCAGTGACCTACGTCCTTCATACTAAAATACTTTTTAACAGAGTAAGTGAGATTTGATCCAGTTTAAATGATGACTTAACGGAAAAGTTTAACACTTCTAATATGCTTTTACTAACCAGGTTAATATATCATACTGAAGTCAATGGCAGCTCGTAACCACAGATTCGAAATTGTAAACGGCTCTATTGAGTATCCATATTTATTGGAACCTTCTAATTTATTACAATATACTTCACCCCAAGTTAATGTTTGCTGTATGAAAATACGGGGGCGTCGGTTGTGTTCCAAAATTGGGCAGCATATCAACAGAAGTGATGACACTTTCTGCAGGACCTGACCATCACTTAGCAGGACAATGCTCAAGCACGTACACTGCAAGCTGTTACTGATTTGTTTGACTGATGGGGCTGCTAAGCGCACATACTGCACTCCCCTGACTGAAGCCCTCGTGAGTTCAACTCGATTTCTAAACTGAAGAAAACACTTCACGGCATTCGTTTCAGAAATGCTACAAATTCGTCGGGCAATAGAACGCGCCGCTCGAACTGTCAACACAACTGGCACTGCTAAGAGTATCCTACGACTTCCACATCGCTGGCAACGGGTAATCCACAATGCTGGTGACTACTTTGAAGGTCAGTAAAACTTTGAAACACGTATCTATTTTGCACGAGCAGTAAATAAATAGTTGCCACTATTAAAGTTCCAACCCTCGTATAATAATGGAACGAGGTTGTGGCTCCAGAATGTGATTTTCACTCTCCAGCAGAGTGTGCGCGGATATGAAAACTCCTGGCAGTATTACAGCTAGAAACTAAGCATTTGTCTTGAAGCTGATGGCGCTCAAATATTCCGATTTCGTTCATCCATTACTCGGAAATGATAACACTTAGCGACTTCCAACAAGCTTGACATATAACTTCAAACTTTTGCGAAACTTGTGCTCGCTGACAACTTTCACAAAATGATGGAAGGAAAAGAGTTTATCGCTTACTATCTTTTCACTGTCCATGAGGCATTTGCCATGACGTTTTAATTTTTACTTCTTTACTATTAACGCTATTCGCAACACACCCTGCAGACAGTATCAACATATATTACGGAATGCACCCGCAAAAATACACTCCTGGAAATGGAAAAAAGAACACATTGACACCGGTGTGTCAGACCCACCATACTTGCTCCGGACACTGCGAGAGGGCTGTACAAGCAATGATCACACGCACGGCACAGCGGACACACCAGGAACCGCGGTGTTGGCCGTCGAATGGCGCTAGATGCGCAGCATTTGTGCACCGCCGCCGTCAGTGTCAGCCAGTTTGCCGTGGCATACGGAGCTCCATCGCAGTCTTTAACACTGGTAGCATGCCGCGACAGCGTGGACGTGAACCGTATGTGCAGTTGACGGACTTTGAGCGAGGGCGTATAGTGGGCATGCGGGAGGCCGGGTGGACGTACCGCCGAATTGCTCAACACGTGGGGCGTGAGGTCTCCACAGTACATCGATGTTGTCGCCAGTGGTCGGCGGAAGGTGCACGTGCCCGTCGACCTGGGACCGGACCGCAGCGACGCACGGATGCACGCCAAGACCGTAGGATCCTACGCAGTGCCGTAGGGTACCGCACCGCCACTTCCCAGCAAATTAGGGACACTGTTGCTCCTGGGGTATCGGCGAGGACCATTCGCAACCGTCTCCATGAAGCTGGGCTACGGTCCCGCACACCGTTAGGCCGTCTTCCGCTCACGCCCCAACATCGTGCAGCCCGCCTCCAGTGGTGTCGCGACAGGCGTGAATGGAGGGACGAATGGAGACGTGTCGTCTTCAGCGATGAGAGTCGCTTCTGCCTTGGTGCCAATGATGGTCGTATGCGTGTTTGGCGCCGTGCAGGTGAGCGCCACAATCAGGACTGCATACGACCGAGGCACACAGGGCCAACACCCGGCATCATGGTGTGGGGAGCGATCTCCTACACTGGCCGTACACAACTGGTGATCGTCGAGGGGACACTGAATAGTGCACGGTACATCCAAACCGTCATCGAACCCATCGTTCTACCATTCCTAGACCGGCAAGGGAACTTGCTGTTCCAACAGGACAATGCACGTCCGCATGTATCCCGTGCCACCCAACGTGCTCTAGAAAGTGTAAGTCAACTACCCTGGCCAGCAAGATCTCCGGATCTGTCCCCCATTGAGCATGTTTGGGACTGGATGAAGCGTCGTCTCACGCGGTCTGCACGTCCAGCACGAACGCTGGTCCAACTGAGGCGCCAGGTGGAAATGGCATGGCAAGCCGTTCCACAGGACTACATCCAGCATCTCTATGATCGTCTCCATGGGAGAATAGCAGCCTGCATTGCTGCGAAAGGTGGATATACACTGTACTAGTGCCGACATTGTGCATGCTCTGTTGCCTGTGTCTATGTGCCTGTGGTTCTTTCAGTGTGATCATGTGATGTATCTGACCCCAGGAATGTGTCAATAAAGTTTCCCCTTCCTGGGACAATGAATTCACGGTGTTCTTATTTCAATTTCCAGGAGTGTATATCCCTGTACGGCACATAGGTCAGTGGGATATGACGTGATAGACACGTAGACGTGTGACAAACAAGCTTCTGCTTACATTGGCGTGCTGTAAAACTTCAACATCAGGCAGGAATGACGTTTAACATACGACTTCTTTACTACTAATGCCATTCGCAACACATTTTGCATATAGTACCTACATATATCACAGAATGCACCTGCAACATAATATCTCTGTACAGCAAATGGTTCAGGAGATATGGCGTCAGAAATAATGAAATGGCCCAAAAACGAACTTCTGCATTAAATGGAGCAAAGATTATCTACCTGTAACCATCCTGTATTACATTACAAAAGCATTTAGCGACTTCCAACAAACTTATGCGTAATTTCAATCCTTTTCTAAACTTATTTTCACTTACATGCTTATTGTAAGGAATAACAAAATTAGAGTACTATTATGATTGTTGCAGTGCATTGGGAAGAATTCATGCCCGTCCTCGCTCAGGGCTTTATACTGCTACCACATAAATAATAGGGGTGTCAGATTATTTCACGTTAACGTCGTCACATTCTAATACCACTGGTTTTTAACTTTTTCTCAGGAAACAATTTATAAAAAGTAAATATGAATCATAAAATTATATGAAAATTATTTCGTTATTTTGTTACCTTGGAAGAAACTTAAAACTGGAATGCATAATCAACACCATCATTATCATCATCATCATTATCATCATCACCTTCTTTCTCCTCTGGGAGCGTCAGGGCCAGGCGCTGGTGGCCGAGCGGTTCTAGGCGCTTCAGTCTGGCACTGCGCGACCGCTACGGTCGCAGGTTCGAATCCTGCCTCGGGCATGGATGTGTGTGATGACCTTAGGTTAGTTAGGTTTAAGTAGTTCTAAGATCTAGGGGACTGATGACCTGAGATGTTGTCCCATAGTGCTCAGAGCCATTTGAACCATTTTGGAGCGTCAGAAACACAAGAAAGGGGAGAGAATGGCCGCAAATATAACTGCATTTTCCTCACGCTACTGAGCATATTTTTGATAGGAACAAAATTTTTGTATGAGCTGCTGCTCCTCACACACTGGCTGGCAAACAAACAACCATTCACTGTGGAAGTAACGAGCTTATACCTATTTTTCTCTTTTATAAGATTCATATTACTAAAAACCCTTTCGCAGTCAACATTTGCATATGGAAGGGATGAACATGAGAGCGCAAGCTCTGGAAGCACTGGGGATTTACTCTCGCCAAATGAAGTTTTTATGTTGAGTACGGCCGGCCGGTGTGGCCGTGCGGTTCAAAGCCCTTCAGTGTGGAACCGCGTGACCGCTACGGTCGCAGGTTCGAATCCTGCCTCGGGCATGGATGTGTGTGATGTCCTTAGGTTAGTTAGGTTTAAGTAGTTCTAAGTTCTAGGGTACTGATGACCTCAGATGTTGAGTCCCATAGTGCTCAGAGCCATTTTTTGTTGAGTACGTTCTCCACAAAGGCATTCACTTCTGAAGAGAACTTAATATTTTCGTCTATTTTTACAATAGGATGTTTCCTCCTGTCATCACCAATTTTTTGGTCATGCTTATCATCTAGAGAGATTATTCTTGACAATATTGACGTAATAGGTACAAGAGAGGGTGTTTTTTCTCTAACTTGTTTGAAAGAGCTGTTTCAGGCGTCAGTACTGCAAGCAATTGCGATAAATCATCATCAAAGTTATATATATTTTTCAATTCTGAAAGTCCCATCTCCATAAAATCAACACATCCGTGGTAAAAGTCTTTCATGGCACACAGTTTATTAAATGTTTCTGGTATCTGAATTGTCTTCAGTACTTCAACTCCTAAATACATCTGGCTGTCGGGAAGAAACTTTGACCGATTGTTGAGGTAGATATAATTGAATGTATTGGTTACGACATATTGACGGTCCATGAAGCAGATCAACATTTGCTTCTACCCTTCTACCACCTTTTGATGGATGTCAATAATAATAACTTTACCACTCTGGAAATACTTATTTAAATCTGTGCTTTTCGGTAAATATATGCCAAAATAAATAACATACTTTTAAAAAATTGTCATTATTGATTGGTGAATTTCTCCTGCCGCAGTCAGCCTCTACTCTAGGTGTTCAGAATCAAAATAAAAACGCAAGTATTCCGCTGTTCTAAAATACTCACTACAACAGCCCGCAAAGACAGCCATCTTGTCTGTCGATGCAACGATTTATGAATTTTGATATCTAATAACTTTTGAAATTCATGCAATGTAACTGTCTCTTAGCACTAGCTTAGCTTATGAATGTTCATCTGCATCTCCATCTACATGGTTACTCTGCAATTCACACTTAAGTGCCTGGCAGAGGGTTCATCGAACCATTTTCATACTACTTCTCTATCATTCCACTCTCGAATCGCGCGTGGGAAAAAGGAATACCTAAATCTTTCCGTTCGAGCTGTGATTTCTCTGATTTTGTTATGATCATTATTTCTCTCTACGTAGATGGGTGTCAACAAAATATTTTCGCATTCGGAAGAGAAAGTTGCTGATTGAAATTTCGTAAATAGGTCTCGCCGCAAAGAAAACCGCCTTTGTTTCAGTGACTGCCACCCCAACTCGCGTATCATATCAGTGACACTCACACCCCTATTGCGCGATAACAAGAAACGAGCTGCTCTTCTTTGCACTTTTTCGATGTTCTCCATCAATCCTACCTTTAAGGATCCCACACCGCGCAGCAAAATTCCAGCAGAGGACGGACAAGTGTAGTGTAGGCTGTAGTGTCGCATCTTCTAAGTGTTATGCCAATAAAGTGCAGTCTTTGTTTCACCTTCCCCACAATGTTATCTATGTGGTCTCTCCAGTTTAAGTTGCGCGTAATTGTAATTCCTGGATATTTAGTCGTGTTGACAGCCCTTAGATTTGTGCGATTTATCGTATACCCAAAATTTATCGGATTTGCTGTAGTACCTATGTGGATGACCTCGCACTTTTCTTTGTTTAGTGGCAGTTGCCACTTTTCGCACCATACAGAAACTCTCTCTGGGATCATTTTGTAATTGTAATTGATCGTCTGATGATTTTACTAGACGGCAAATTACAGCGTCATCTGCAAACAGTCTAAGGGGGCTGCTCAAATTATCACCTAGATCATTTTTGTATATCAGGAACAGCAGAGGGCCTATGACACTACCTTGCGGAACGCCAGATATCACTTCTGTTGTACTCGATGATTTACCGTCTATCACTACGAAATGTGGCCTCTCTGAGAGGGCCAGTGGCTGTGGCCGAGAGGTTCTAGGCGCTTCAGTCTAGAACCGCGCATCTGCTACGCTCGCAGGTTCGAATCCTGCCTCGGGCATGGATGTGTGTGATGTCCTTAGGTTAGTAAGGTTTAAGTAGTTCTAAGTCTCGGGGACTGATGACCTCAGATGTTAAGTTCCATAGTGCTTAGAGCCATTTGAACCCTCTGAGAGGAAATCATAAATCCAGTCACACAACTGAGACGATACTGCAATATGCACGCAATTCCATTAATAGTCGCTTGTGAGGAACGCTATCAAAAACCTTCCGGATATCGAGGAATTTGGAATCGATCTGAGATCCCTTATCGACAACACTCATTACTTCATGGGAATAAGAACGATATTTTCTGAATCCGTGTTGGTTATGTGTTAACAAGTCTGTTTCTTCAAGGTGATTAATGTTCGAGTACAGTATATGCTCCAAAATCCTACTGCAAATTGATGTCAGTGATATGGGTTTGTAATTTAATGGGTTACTCCTATTTCCTTTCTTGAATATTGGTGTGGCCTGTGCTGCTTTCCAGTCTTTAGGAACAGAGCTTTCGTCAAGTGAGCGGTTGTATATGATTGCTAAGAAAGGCGCTACTGTGTCTGCATACTCTGAAAGGAACCTGACTGGTATACATACCATCTGGACGGGAAGACTGGCCTTTCTTAAGTGATTTGAGTTGTTTCGCAACACCTAAGATATCTACTTTTATGTCACTCATGCTAACAGCTGTTGTGGTTTCGAATTCTGAAATATTTACTTCGCCTTCTTTCGTGAAGGAATTACGGGAAACTGTATTTAGTAAGTACGCTTTAGTGGCAACATCGTCGGTGACATTTCCATCGCTATCGCGCAGTGACGGTATTGACTGTTTTTTGCCACTGGTCTACTTTACATACGACCAGAATCTCTTTGGGTTTTCTACCGTATTTTGAGACAATGTTTCATTGTGGAAACTATTAAAAGCATCTCGCGTTGACGTCTGCAGTAAATTTCGAGCTTCCGTAAAACTTAGCCAGTCTTGGGGATTCTGCGTTCTTCTGAATTTGGCATGCTTTTTTCGTTGCTTTTGCAACAGTGTTCTGACGTGTTTTGTGTCTCGTCTCTTATCAACTTATCTAATTTATCTATTGCTGTCGATACTGTATCTTTGAATTTGAGCCATGTCTGGTACATAATTAGCATGGAAGGAATGGAGCCTCTCTCTTAGAAAGGCATCAAGGGATTTTTTATCTGCTGTTTGAAATAGATATATTTTGCGTTTATTTTCCATCTAGGTCTTCACAACATCTGGGAAGACATTTACATGCTTCACTGGCACATATGTAAATCGAGTGACATACGTTTGAGTACAAAATATTTTTGAGTTAACCGAGTAGCAACAGTTTCTTGACCCCGTCGTAGAATTACTACCACCAGAATAAAATCCTATAATATTGTTTTCAGAATCGCTGTATTTAGAAAATGGAAGATTTAGATTCGAATAAAGGTTTTTGCTTGAGGTACCTTAATTTGGCTTGACATATTCATCCTACATCAAAATTTCACAAACGTTCCAAATCTTACTTTCAATTTTATTTGTGTCTTTACCAAAACATCTGTTCACGACTTACCACGATTAACAGATACTACGTCTGTTGATTCGTCAGGAAAGGCACTGAATTCTGTGTCTCAGTTTTGCTGCAATTTCGTTCTTACGGCTCTCCTCCATCACGTTGTTTACGGTACGGGAACATTTAGTGCGACGCAAAGCTATCGCGTCGGTGATTTTAGAATCAGGATCGCAGCTCTTTACTACGCCCTCCAGGTGATCAACAACGCTGAAAGGAAGATTTTGTTCTGCCACGAATGCTACCAATTTAATTTCAGCAATGTGAGCATGATTATTTAAATACGCATCAATTATAGATAATTTCACAAATGTACTCAAAATTGTGTGGCTTTTAGATGATACAATCTTCTCTTTTTTGACATTATTTTCACTTTTAGAAAGAATTTTTAACACATCCCATTTCAGACACAGAAGGTATGTCACGGATCTTACATCTCGCCCTTTCATCGTTCATTTCATCAATGCACACCTAACCTTTAAATTCAGTAATAGTTTCCCAGACTTTTCTATATTTTTATTTTCGCCTCTTACATTTAAACACGTCCACTGTAGATTTCTTGGAAGTACTAGGCCACTTTCAATGTCTTCTGTTCCCATTGACTAATTTTGCACTACTTAACACATTATAAATCACTGACTGTTCTACATCTACATCTACATCCATACTCCGCAGGCCGCATGACGGTGTGTGGCTGAGGGTACTTTGAGTACCTCTATCGATTCTCCCTTCTATTTCAGTCTCGTACTGTTCGTGGAAAGAAGGATTGTCGGTATGCCTCAGTGTGGGCTCTAATCTCTCTGATTTTATCCTCATGGTCTCTTCGCGAGATATACGTAGGAGGGAGCAATATACTGCTTGACTCCTCGGTGAAGGTATGTTCTCGAAACTTCAACAAAAGCCCGTACCGAGCTACTGAGCGTCTCTTCTGCAGAGTCTTCCACTGGAGTTTATCTATCATCTCCGTAACGCTTTCGCGATTACTAAATGATCCTGTAACGAAGCGCGCTGCTCTCTGTTGGATCTTCTCTATCTCTTCTATCAACCCTATCTGGTACGGTTCCCACACTGATGAGCGGTATTCAAGCAGTGGGCGAACAAGCGTACTGTAACCTACTTCCTTTGTTTTCGGATTGCATTTCCTTAGGATTCTTCCAAAGAATCTCAGTCTGGCATCTGCTTTACCGACGATCAACTTTATATGAGCTTTCCATTTTAAATTCTCACCTAAGCCAGTATTTTAAGTGTATTCCTTCTCACTTTTGCATGAGCACCGCACAGGATGCAAAGCAGTCAATATGGTGATTTGCCAAGTGATTCTTCTCGGGGAATAACCTAACCTGACTTCTACAGCAGCAGCGAAATGTAACTGGGGAATCCCAAGACTGGACAGAACGGTAAATAGGCTACTCGAAATCGTATTTGGGTAACAAATTGTAAAAAATTAAGTAAACCATAAATATTAAATTAATACACAAGACGAAATCTTGAATTCATCCTACAAAAGACGGGCGACCCGAAGAGTGGATCGTATGTTCGTGCACCGTCTTAAATTATGGGATATGTGCCATCCAGATCGTACGGTTGGCAACGCTGGTCCTAACGGATACGTTCGCCGTACGACCGACACTGATTTCTGCGGTAACTTTGTAACCTCCCCCTCACTTATCGACCTTAATGACAGTGAAAAATTAAACCGCGTGTACCTAATGGAAATTTGGGAAACAGCAATCGTAACCGAAGTCAATTTGTCGGTAAAGAGGGAGGAAAGCGTTACATCTAAATGAAAGGAAAAATGCAAATGAAACTGGTGGAAATTAATTTTGAAAAGGGGTAAAGTTAATAAAGAAAGTAAATGTGTGGCCGTTACGTTAACAATTAACTAGCGGTAATTAGATATTTGAGATTTGGGGGAAATTACGGTCGCCAGTCCTAAGGACAATTACTATAGTAACTGAAAAAAGAAAGGTTATTACACATATAATTAGCACTAGAAGCGTGGCAAATGAAGGTTGACACGTGTAGTGTGAAAACTGAAAGTTTGTCAGAAGTAATAAATTTCGCCACACTCTGGCTTAATTTATCAAAAGAATTAATAAAACCAGAAAATCGAAAGTTAATTTAGCGACTGAAGTTAATAGTGAGCTTTCTTTCTGAAGCACATCGAAATTCAGTAAAATACGGTTAGTCTTGGACTACCTCAACAATCACTTCAAAAGCTACTTGAATATATTTAGAAATAAGAGATTTAACTTTGAACTTGAATTAAATGACTCTGAACAATTAACAATAGTAAAATTTAGTACGTACCAAGCTGAGCTGCAGTCACAGGTAACTAAAATACGGTAACAAAACTCGCACTCTTAATTTGTGCTTGTGCAATCTAAATATTGTAGCCAGCTATGAATATCTTAACTGAACTTTGAAATTAAAGCAGTGAAATCGAATGATGCTGGCGTTTGAATTTCAACGACACTCGGGCTCATTTCGGAAAAGGAAGGGACCCTGCTTGGTAATGCAATTGGGACAATGAGCAACAAACGTTCATGCTAAGTTGCTGTAGTTTTGTGATGCAACAATTTTAAAAGTTTGAAAAGCTGAGGTCTGCCATACAGTTCTAAAACTTTACGTGCTTCCAGTTTTCCTTGTTGGTTGATTGAAGGTTTGAAGCCGTCGATCGAGGAGGTGGCGACAGTCACTCATTGTCGGTCGTCGCTGTTGCAGAAGCTGGAGTCGGCGCGCCTTCTTCTCGACACGGTCACCAGACGAAACGGGCTCTTGATGTGCGCCAGCTAATGCTTCCCGTCCGCGACACCATGTCAGAAACTATCATCGCAAGTCGAGCGCAATTACATGCTGCCAAACCCCGAAAGCGCGGCAACTCGCGGGAGCGTCACACAACACACCTGCTCCACTCGCTACTCCAGCCAGACTCTCCTCTCTGCCCGCGTTCCACGCGACCGAGTTAACACTACCAAAGATCTTAAACACTTTGGTTCTCCACACGACTTATCGATGTATTCGTTCGATAGCATAGTTTTCCCTAGGCCAGACCCAGCGTATAAATACAAATAGTATTCACAAAACAAATCAACACACTCACACACACACACACACACACACACACACACACACACACACACACACACATATATATATATATATATATATATATATATATATATATACAGTAAAAGAATTACAATATATAAAGACACAGAAATGTCATATCTTCAGGTAACAAAATAAGGAAAAAAATTTCCAGTGCAATATATGGAAATAGGAGGATATGCATTTCCGGCGTTACAACTTCACGAAATGTTACTAGTCTATTAGCGCCGCTGTCGGTCGGTAAGTGAAGGCCATCGGTGACTGAATGCCCATGGTGAGTGGTAATACCTGAAATGTGTTATCGGCACACGCTTTACACTGTGGATCTTGGAATATTGAATTCCGTAACGATTTGCCGGCCGGTGTGGCCGTGCGGTTAAAGGCGCTTCAGTCTGGAACCGCGTGACCGCTACGGTCGCAGGTTCGAATCCTGCCTCGGGCATGGATGTGTGTGATGTCCTTAGGTTAGTTAGGTTTAATTAGTTCTAAGTTCTAGGCGACTCATGACCTCAGAAGTTAAGTCGCATAGTGCTCAGAGCCATTTTTGAAGCCATCCGTAACGATTTACGAAATGAAATGTCCGCTGCGTCTAGCCCGGACTACCATTCCGCGTTAAAAGTCCGTTAGTTCCCGTCGCGTGGTTATAATCACGTCGGAAAACTTTCCACATGAATCACCTGAGTACCAGCGACCACTCCACCAACGCACTGCCCTTTTGTATCTTGCGAACAGGATACAACTGCCATCTGTATATGTGCGTATCGCTATCCCATGAATCTAGTCACCTCAGTGAAAGCTCAACGTTACATGGAACATTACAAAATGTTTCCATCCGTGCAATACATTTTATTATAAATCTTAGACGTAAGCGTATTCATACAGTTCCCATCAGTGTACATGTGAGTACCGAAATATTCATTATTCCTCACTTCTAATCATTACATAAATAAAAAAATGATAACTTTTGACAGCAGTTAGTTATGCAGTAGCACGTAACTCATAGCAGACTGCTTAGGGCGGTTGCTGTTACCGGACCCAGAATTTGCATGTTATCAATACGGTCCATTTAATGACGTAAATGATGAGTGGTTTTTGATTAATGGTCTTCATAAAGATTCTGTACAATCTATTCTATCTCAATCCAATTCTAAAGTGGGAACAATTTTTATACACATTCTGATCTTTGCTCCTCTGCTTTTCCTTCTGCTTTCAGTGTTAAGTCAATCATTCGCCAATGCCTTACCAATTTTTCTGTTTGTTTCTTCCTCCTCGAGATCATTTCTGTAGTATGTACACCCTTCGGCAACAGACACACCTCTCACATTACCGTATCACAGCTGTCCCATTACTCAGTCAACTTACGAGTACTTATCCTTTCCACAGCTCGTGAAAGCCCATAACCGTCAAAATAGGGTCCACAATTAAAATTTTAAAATTTTATGCCTAAATTAAGAAAATCCATTGTTTTCTCTTTGTTTTTCTCTGATCTGAAATAGAAATGTAATTACTTCTCGAGTGGCAGTGTCAGGTTTTGCTTTTTGTTATTGTAATTGTGACGATTCAGTTCCGTCACGCCTCGGGTCACATTGAATACCCGGCCAGTGGCTGCCTGAACACTGTTGACGTCGGTGGCAACAGAAAGAGAGAACGTTCCGTTGACTGCGCAGCTTTGATGGACGGCCAGAGCTGTGCGGGCGCAGTTCGCTATGTGTCTTGGGTCGGTGACAAGTGGAACCCATCAACGCATTCTCAGTCTGCATATGATTTCCAGCTGTGGTTCCAGGTCGTGGGCTTCAGGTGTATTAGATTCTTGCGTCGCGGGAAACATGTTGTATACCAGTGTCCGTCCATTGATTTGCGGACATCTACATCTACATCTACATGGATACTCTGCAAATCACATTTAAGTGCCTGGCAGAGGGTTCATCGAACCACCTTCACAGATCTCTATTTTTCCAATCTCGTATAGCGCGCGGAAAGAATGAACACCCATATCTTTCCGTACGAGCTCTGATTTCCCTTATTTTATCGTGCTGATCGTTCCTCCCTATGTAGGTCGGCGTCAACCAAATATTTTCGCATTCGTAGGAGAAAGTTGCTGATTGGAATTTCGTGAGAAGACTCTGTCGCAACGAAAAACGCCTTTCTTTTAAATATGTCCAGCCCAAATCCAGTATCATTTCTGGGACACTCTCTCCCATATTTCTCGATAATACAGGACGTGCTGCCTTTCTTTGAACTTTTTCGATGTACTCCGTCAGTCCTATCTGGTAAGGATCCCACACCGCGCAGCAGTATTCTAAAAGAGGACAGACAAGCGTAGTGTGGGCAGTCTCCTTAGGAGGTTTGTTACATTTTCTAAGTGTCCTGCCAATAAAACGCAGTCTTTGGTTAGCTTACCCCACAACATTTTCTATGTGTTCCTTCCAATTTAAGATGTTCGTAATTGTAATACCTAGGTATTTAGTTGAATTTACGGCTTTTAGATTAGACGGATTTATCGGTTAACCGAAGTTTTAGTTCCTTTTAGCACTCGTGTGGATGACCTCACACTTTTCGTTATTTAGGGTCAACTGAAACTTTTCGTACCATCGAGATATCTTTTCTAAATCGTTTTGCAATTTGTTTTGATCTTCTGATGACTTTATTAGTCGACAAACTACAGCGTCATATGTAAACAACCGAAGACGACTGTTCAGATTGTCTCCCAAATCGTTTATATAGATAAGGAACAGCAAAGGGCCTATAATACTACGCCGGAAATAATTTCTGTTTTAATCGATGACTTTCCGTCAGTTACTACGAACTGTGACCTGTGTGACAGGACATCACAAATCCAGTCACATAACTGAGACGATTTTCCACAAGCATGCAATTTCCCTATGGGCGGCTTGTGTGGTAAAGTGTCCAAAGCCTTCCAGAAATACGGAATGGATCCGAAATCCCTTGTCAATAGCACTCAACACTTCACGTAAATAAGGAACTAGTTAACTTCGGTTTCGAAACGTTAAAAAGTAATTTTATGAAAAAAGTGCCTATTCATTGCCAATGCATAGTGCAAGACCTCTCTTAGTTTGTGTGTCGTACTGAATGGCAGTTTCTGTTTGTACTTTCGAGAAGGACGATAATGACTATTTACGTATTTCTTGTCTCTTGCGTTGTTATCAGTGTATTTGGTGAGCCCTGTAACATACCCCTTTGTTAAAACCACACTTTATTTCCTTATGTTGCACTTTTAAAATTTTGTAACGCATCTGCAGGCATCAAGTCGCGTTCAGTAAGTGCAACGGCACATTCCCCGCCAGATATCTGAAAGCATGGGTGACGTCACAGGGAGAACAGCTGCGGAGCTCGAAACAAACGTATGCGAGCTGAAAAGAACACACTGACTGCGAGTCCTCACTTTCAGTCACTATCAGGCAGCTCGGTTACTCCTTCAATTACATTATCTTCAAGGTCAGTATCACGGTAATCACTTCGGCTATGGCTATCTATGCTACCTAAACGTATTATTATTTCATCTACACTGAAGCACCTAAGAAACTGGTATAAGCATGCGTATTCAAATACAGAGATATGGAAACAGGCAGAAAACTGCGCTGTGGTCGGCAACGCCTATGTAAGACAACAAGTGTCTGGTTAGATCGGTTACTGTTGCTACAATCGTAAATTATCCAGATTTAAGTGAGTTTGAACATGGTGTTATAGTCGGCGAACGAGCGATGGGGCACAGCGTCTCTGACGTAGCGATGAAGAGGCGATTTTTCCGTGCGACCGTTTCACGAGTGTACCGTGAATATCACGAATCCGGTAAAATATCAAATCTCCGACATCGCTGCGGTCGGAAAAAGATACTGCAAGAACGGGACCAACAACAACTCAAGAGAATCGTTAAAAGTGCAGAAGTACAACACTTCCGCAAATTGCTGCAGATTTCAACGCTGGGCCATAAACAAGTGTCAGCGTGGTAACTATTCAACGAAATATCATCGCTATGGGCTTTCGGAGCCGAAGGCCCACTCGTGTACTCTTGACGACTGCAAGGCTTTACGCCTCGCATGTGCCCGTCAATACTGACATTGGACTGTTTATGACTGGAATCATGCTGCCTGGTCGGACGGGACTTGTTTCAAATTGTATCAAGCGGATGGTCATGGTCGGGTATGGAGACAACCTAATGAATCAATAGACCCTGCGTGTCGACAGGGTGTAAGTAGGCTGTATAGGTTTTTTTATTGGTAACGCCACCTCTGTATAAAAATCACTGGCTGTGCTGTGTGCAGTCTGTGGCTGCTTTGCATTGTTGTAATACTCGCCATTGTAGTGTTAGGCAGCTGGCTGTGAACAGCGCGTAGCGTTGCGCAGTTGGAGGTGAGCCGCCAGCAGTGGTGGATGTGGGGAGAGAGAGATGGCGGAGTTTTGAAATTTGTCATGAACTGCTATATATATTATGACTATTGAGGTAAATACATTGGTTGTTCTCTATCAAAATCTTTCATTTGCTAACTATGCCTATCAGTAGTTAGTGCCTTCAGTACTTTGAATCTTTTATTTAGCTGGCAGTAGTGGCGCCGCTGTATTGCAGTAGCTTGAGTAGCGAAGATTTTTGTGAGGTAAGTGATTTGTGAAAGGTATAGTTTAATGTTAGTCAGGGCCATTCTTTTGTAGGGATTTTTTGAAAGTCAGATTGCGTTGCGCTAAAAATACTGTGTGTCAGTTTAAGCACAGTCATATATAATTGTTCAAAAGGGGACGTTTCAAGGGGATTGTTGAAGCTGGTGGACGCTCTTGTGGGGCGTGTGCAGTTGGAGATGACACGTACGTAAGCATCCTGTCTGATCACCTGCATCCATTCATGTCCATTGTGCATTCCGACAGACTTGGGAACTCCGTCAGGACACACGACCAGAACTGCTGCAGAGTGGCTCCAGGAATACTCTTCTGAATTGCAACACTTCCGCTGGCCAACAAACTCCCCAGGTATGAACATTACTCAGCATACGAGTATGTCGGTTGCCTTGCAACGTGCTATTCAGAAGAGATCTCCATCCCTTCGTACCCTTACGGATTTACGGAGAGCCCTGCAGGTTTCATGCTGTCACTTCCCTCCGGCTCTACTTCAGACGTTTATCGAGTCCGTCACACGCCGTGTGCTCATTGGAGCCCTACACGATATCAGGCAGGCGTGCCAACGTCTTTCGCTCTTCAGTGTATTTCACAGTCTATAGAGATTTCTTGTTGCATGTATTTTCGCCCAATATTTTTAACATGCTCTCACAACGGAATCCAATCTTATTTAGTCACTTTATTAAATTTCTCCCCACGCTAATATTTTACGAATGTTGCGTTGTAGAGAACATTCCTGAAAGCTACCCTATGTTTCACAATAGATCAAATATCCTATGTTGGATTTCGTTCTGGATGCTAAGGGGGAAGCTCTAACGCAACTTGATCAGCAGTTTGTACAGTCTTATTGACGTAATACTCGATAATCCTTGGGTTGATTCTTCAAACAAGCTCATATAGAATTCAGCTTATTATCGAAGAGTAGGATACATTCGTTTGTTAGCCACTTTCTTTAGTGGGATTTAACGTTGGAGCTTTGATTATTTTAACTTTGTGATACGTACCATTGTCGACTGCTAGTATAGAGTTAGTTTTTAAACTGGGAACTGTAGTGGACTGACAAGGCAGCCAGTCCACAGTGACGGGTAACCGAAAGGCACGCGTACACACACGCCGACTGGCGTTAAGTCTGAAACAGGATACGTGATGAAAGCTATAAAGAAAAGAACGGAGCTTCTCGTATACTTAACTATAATTCATTGTGGTACATTTCTCTTGATAATACAAGTGAGACTCTCTCCAGATATGGTTAATGCGCCTTGCTAGGCCGTAGCCATGGACTTAGCTGAAGGCTATTCTAACTGTCTCTCGGCAAATGAGAGAAAGGCTTCGTACGTGTAGTCGCTAGCAATGTCGTCCGTACAACTGGGGCGAGTGCTAGTACGTCTCTCGAGACCTGCCTTGTGGTGGCGCTAGGTCCGCGATCCTGACAGTGGCGACACGCGGGTCCGACATGAACTAATGGACCGCGGCCGATTTAAGCTACCACCTAGCAAGTGTGGTGTCTGGCGGTGACACCACAGGAACCACCTTTCCTGTCTACCACTTTTCGTAATTTTGTTGGTTTATGTGCTAGTAGTAGTTTCCCGTTGCTTGCTTTGACTTCCACATGACAAGCGCATTCCGAGTAAACTCATTTTCACCGCCTGCATGAACTATTATTAGGCGTTGTCCGAATGATACAGGTTTGAGGAGACCGCGAGTTGCATTATGACTCTGTAATTTCGCACTTACGTGTGATTATAATACGAAAGTTTCGTCATCGTAAAGAGTCCCTGTTTCCCTTCCTACGTTCGTTTTTTAATGGCTTCAAACACGCAATTACTTTGTCTCGGACGTTACTTCTCTATAACAATATCAGCCGTCTTTTTTCTTTTTTTTGAGCGGTAAAATAATTTCTCTAATAACCGCCTTAAGCTAGTGTTCCTACCTTGAAGCTCTTTAGTTTCTTTCAACTACTGTTTACTTCCTCCTACTGTAGGCACTCGTTTTTCGGTCAGATACGATGTTGCTAACAATTGTCTTAGGAACGGCCTCATCAAACCTATTGATATCTATAGTCTGGAGTTATAAATTTCCTTCCTCCGCCTCCGCCACCTCCAGATTCCGATAGCCTGCCTTCCATTTTAATTTCCTGGATAGTGTAATACGCGAAAAGATTGTGGGCACTTATGTTCCCAGTTGAATTTTCTGCACCGGAATGTTCCTTCCCTAACTGGACTCATCTTCCATAAACGTTAAAACGTTATGTACAATTTCCCCGAGACTGAATATTCAGATTTCTGCCTTTCGGTTTTGAAGTACTAATAGGCTGCACACTAGTAATACGAACACGAAAAAACTCTCAACGGACACACGTGACAAACTGAAGGCAGCCAAATGTATAAGTGCTGAACATTACCTCTCTGCTCACGGGCAGTGGCCACCCGGCATTCACAATGTAAAGATTGCGGAACCTTCAGCTACAGGGAGTGATGTGTAATGGAGGACGCACACAGTCGGGCGTAATATTTCAGTTCCCACGCTGGCTGAAGGAGCCATTGAACCATGTGGCGTTGCCAGTGGACTGTGGTGTGAGGCGCTGTGGCTAGACGTGAGAACGCCCGTCACGTCAACAACGACGTACTACGTTGGAAAACCACAGTTACTATCATGAAGATGGTATCTGTTCTTTCGGACATGTTCGAAAGAACAGATACTACCTTCATGTACACTCCTGGAAATGGAAAAAAGAACACATTGACACCGGTGTGTCAGACCCACCATACTTGCTCCGGACACTGCGAGAGGGCTGTACAAGCAATGATCACACGCACGGCACAGCGGACACACCAGGAACCGCGGTGTTGGCCGTCGAATGGCGCTAGCTGCGCAGCATTTGTGCACCGCCGCCGTCAGTGTCAGCCAGTTTGCCGTGGCATACGGAGCTCCATCGCAGTCTTTAACACTGGTAGCATGCCGCGACAGCGTGGACGTGAACCGTATGTGCAGTTGACGGATTTTGAGCGAGGGCGTATAGTGGGCATGCGGGAGGCCGGGTGGACGTACCGCCGAATTGCTCAACACGTGGGGCGTGAGGTCTCCACAGTACATCGATGTTGTCGCCAGTGGTCGGCGGAAGGTGCACGTGCCCGTCGACCTGGGACCGGACCACAGCGACGCACGGATGTACGCCAAGACCGTAGGATCCTACGCAGTGCCGTAGGGGACCGCACCGCCACTTCCCAGCAAATTAGGGACACTGTTGCTCCTGGGGTATCGGCGAGGACCATTCGCAACCGTCTCCATGAAGCTGGGCTACGGTCCCGCACACCGTTAGGCCGTCTTCCGCTCACGCCCCAACATCGTGCAGCCCGCCTCCAGTGGTGTCGCGACAGGCGTGACTGGAGGGACGAATGGAGACGTGTCGTCTTCAGCGATGAGAGTCGCTTCAGCCTTGGTGCCAATGATGGTCGTATGCGTGTTTGGCGCCGTGCAGGTGAGCGCCACAATCAGGACTGCATACGACCGAGGCACACAGGGCCAACACCCGGCATCATGGTGTGGGGAGCGATCTCCTACACTGGCTGTACACCACTGGTGATCGTCGAGGGGACACTGAATAGTGCACGGTACATCCAAACCGTCATCGAACCCATCGTTCTACCATTCCTAGACCGGCAAGGGAACTTGCTGTTCCAACAAGACAATGCATGTCCGCGTGTATCCCGTGCCACCCAACGTGCTCTAGAAGGTGTAAGTCAACTACCCTGGCCAGCAAGATCTCCGGATCTGTCCCCCATTGAGCATGTTTGGGACTGGATGAAGCGTCGTCTCACGCGGTCTGCACGTCCAGCTCGAACGCTGGTCCAACTGAGGCGCCAGGTGGAAATGGAATGGCAAGCCGTTCCACAGGACTACATCCAGCATCTCTACGATCGTCTCCATGGGAGAATAGCAGCCTGCATTGCTGCGAAAGGTGGATATACACTGTACTAGTGCCGACATTGTGCATGCTCTGTTGCCTGTGTCTATGTGCCTGTGGTTCTGTCAGTGTGATCATGTGATGTATCTGACCCCAGGAATGTGTCAATAAAGTTTCCCCTTCCTGGGACAACAGTGTAGTTAAGGCTAACCAGCCATTGACCTTCTTCTTCTGTGCTGGATGCACACGCAATGCCCGAACTCTCATGGGACTGGGTAAGATTGTCTGCCGCGAGTAATGAGTGTAATGGGCAGGGGCACTACGAATGTAGTGTGTGGACATTAAGTCGGGAATGTGGGTCTCACGGGGGGCGTGCAGGGGATAAATCCCTGCAGTCGCACTACCCTCTGTGCCCTCGGTGGCTCAGCTGGATAGAGAGTCTTCCATGTAAGCAGGAGATTCCGGGTTCGCGTCCCGGTCGGGGCACACATTTTCAACTGTCCTCTTTGATGTATATCAACGCCTGTCGACAGCTTAGGGTATTCAATTATCATTTCATACAGTTAATATCACGCGAAGAAACTAATCTTGCTTGATAAGTATTTGCCAACAGAAGTCACTTTCCAGCACAAATATTAAGAGAAACCTGCGGGTCATTAATACATTTTTACAAAAATGACTTCAGGAATCGATCATCTTAATAAATAAATGAATAATGTTCAAGTTAACGAAAATGTACGGACGGCTACAAAATATCACGAGTGTAAGTACGGGGTACAGGCTACGCGCCATATTCGTCAGTAAGCTGCCTTCCGATCTAGTTCTGTCGTAATACCATTGTGGTGTCACCGCCAGACACCACACTTTCTAGGTGGTAGCTTTAAATCGGCCGCGGTCCGTTAGTACACGTCGGACCCGCGTGTCGCCACTATCAGTGATTGCAGACCGAGCGCCGTCACAATACAGGTCAAGTCTAGAGAGGCTCCCTATCACTCGCCAGAGTTGTACAGCGACTTTGCTAGCGATGGTTCACTGACTACATACGCTCTCATTTGCAGAGACGACAGTTTAGCATAGCCTTCAGCTACGTCATTTGCTACGACCTAGCAAGGCGCCATATTCAGTTACTACGAATGTATTCTGAACAGATAATATTGTGAATCATGTATCGTCAAGAGCGACGTTCATCATTAATGGATTAAAGTTAAGTATCAAACTAATTACGTCCGCTTTCTGAATTCTAATTCCTTGTCATGTTCCAGACCTCACGTCAGTATAGTTTTTCCCTCCTCACGCCAGCCTGCGTGAGCTAAAACGCTTGCATTTCGGCCTCCATGAACACAACAACCATGCTCTCGTGAAATTGTTGGTTTCATTTAATCATTATTAACTGTGTCGATATTATCAGTTTATGGCGTTTAGTAAGTAAATACATTATAATGGCATTATATTGGCATCCCTGTTGAACGTTATTCAGAATAACGTAGCTTCCCGCTTCATCACTTAGAATGACAGGAAGTAAAATTACACTTTAATAAGAACCGCATGACACTGATAATGCTTCTGCGAGGGACATAAACTCCGAGAGCTTCTCGGCAAAACAAGGAATCCTACACGACGACTCACTAAGATAGTCCAAGACGGATTGTATTAACCTCCGCAAAACTGATATGGAATAGCACGGCCAGTCATACTGTACGCCTCATATATCATCCTCTGCGGACTCACTGGCTGCACTGGGACATTTCTGGAGGTTTAGTGCAAGTGGAAGGTCCTTGAAAGCCCCATACAAATTAAAGTGTTCTATCAAGAACTGAAGATGGTTTCGCGTAACTCTCAGGCTGAATGTCGAACTGCGTGTGAGAGCTCTGGATATTGATGTTGTTTTAAAAACTTACGTGTTTACAAACTATGGTCTCAGTGCTATTTCCTTTAATTCTGATTGGTTAATTGGGAACTCCAGTTTTGTAAATTGTTTAACCTTCGACATTTGTAGTGTTGTGTTTTTTTTAAAATTATTGCTCACTGTGGTTGTTACACATCGAGGTAATAAAATTGTAGGCTAACCGTGATTTCATCGCTTGATTGTTGATTGTTTTAAATACACGCTCTTGTGATGACAAAAAAACGGAAATATTTATTTGGAATGTTGTTGTGCATACCTCTTAATCTTGCACCACCACTCCCATCTACCACCACAGGAATTGACGCTGTGGCAGCACAAACAGGTGAAGTAAAGGCCATGTTTCTCTAACACAGCAAATTAGCAAATCGATTTAATCTACAAGTTACTAGTCAATATTAGACCTTCGCTGGAATTTAATCACAAGACTTCATGGTAGGTATAAAGCTGCCGTTACATCGAGAATTCCGCGGCCGATATTGGTGAAGCCGGTAGCGTCTGACGGTTACTGCTTTAACAGTAAAGATGTTAATATGGCACCAATAACCGAAATCACGTCAGAGAGATTTCTTTCTGCACCGATTCAGTGTCTCAGATTATAAGTCACTGTTATACCTAGTATCCTCTACAGAATCTTTTATATATATATCCACCTCTTTTTTATGACTGCGTGTTGTTCTCTATGGCCGGCCGGAGTGGCCGTGCGGTTCTAGGCGCTACAGTCTTGAACCGAGCGACCGCTACGGCCGCAGGTTCGAATCCTGCGTCGGGCATGGATGTGTGTGATGTGCTTAGGTTAGTTAGGTTTAATTAGTTCTAAGTTCTAGGTGACTGATGACCTCAGAAGTTAAGTCGCATAGTGCTCAGAGCCATTTGTTCTCTATGTAGCAATGTTTAATTTTAGCAATGTAAACTAAAATACCCGAGACAAATTTATGCGTTTTTAAGAACAGTGCTTCTCCGTTGTAGCTATATTTAGTGCAACCAGTAACTACTATAATCACTCGAATTCCTCCGAGTTTTTCCTGATTACGTCTTCATATATGTGTGTGATGTGAATCATATTAAAACAATGGCGATGGACAGGTATCTCGTCAAATTAAGTGCACTAAAGTATGACACTGTGCACCGTACTGCGTGTCAACGTTCCTTTAATGTGATTCGGACGACGCTTAAGCAAAACAATCAAATTCGAAAATAACATTAAGCAGTCGAAATAAGATTACGCTGCAACATGCCTAGAATAAGGGACTGGTTGACATGACACATCATGAGGAATCAGGCGGTATAGTCAATTTGGTAATGGAAGTAAATGTGGAAGGTAAAAATTTCAGGAGACTGACGCTTGACTGTAGTAAGCAGGACCACGTGGATGTGAAGAGTGACCCAAAAGTTCGCTAACATTTGAAAATTCAATACTTCGCGGAATAACGTAGGCAGAGAGGTAAAAATTGACGTACGTGCTTGAAAGGGCGTGGGGTTCCATTGAAACAAAAAAAAAGTGCACAAAGTCACCAACAGATGGCGCTTCATGTGATATAAGAGGAATAATTGGCTTAACAATTAATTTTTAGCAAAGACGTTGTTATCTATAACAAATGCTCAACATTAAATACAGTCGAGGAAAATGTTGCGAACGGCACTGTGCAGCATATCAGTAGGTATGGCAAGAAATTGCCATTGGATGTTTTCTTTTAGCATCCAAGATGAGGTCGGACAGTCGCAGTACACTTGCGACTTCAGGTAACCCCACAACCAATAATTACATAGATTGAGGTTTGGGGCCAGGTCTCGCGCATTTACAAAATGCAACTCTTAGAAGGCAGCAGAACAGCAGCCAGAACGAATAAGTTTCCTAGAAAGTACTCAGAGTACAAAGCAGACTCCACAGGAAGGGCGTTGGTTTGGGTGTTGCCCGGAAATATTACGTATACTCTCGAGGTATCACTTGAGCTCACACGTCAAGCCGAGAGGCGTGGCAGTGCATTGGCGGTGACCGTATATGGTCCTACACTAGACCCCGCAGGGCGGTGTCCGGAAGCACCAACGTGGAAGGAGCGGCGTGGCGTGCCGCACAGTATAAATGCAGAGGCGGCGTAGCCCGTATACATATCAGTACAGACAGCAGTCCAAGACTGACGTCTGTGTCGGTCAGATCCAGGGCCTGGACTCGCAGTACTGGATACGGTTGTACTTGGGTCCATACTGAGCTGCGTACCTCCCTCCATGGAATCTCGCAGTTAGAAGTAGTCTACATCGTCATTTATATTCCGCAAGCCGCCCAACAGTGTGGGGCCTCCTCTGTCAACCCGACCTGGTACAAATCCCACACTGATGAGAAATACTCAAGTACATGTCGAACGAGTGCTTTATAAGCCACCCCCTTTGCTGATGGACTACACTTTCTAAGGACTCTCACAATGAATCTCAACATGGCACGCGCCTTACAAACAATTAATTTTATATGATCATTTCACTTCACCATCTTTCCGTACACATACTCCCAGATATTTTACAGAAGTAACTGCTACCAGTGTTTGTTCCGGTATCATATAATCATACAATAAAGGATCCTTCTCTCTATGTATTAGCAATACGTTACATTTGTCTATGTTCAGGGTTAGTTGCCGCTCCCTACACCTAGTGCCTAACAATTAATTTTATATGATCATTTCACTTCACCATCTTTCCGTACACATACTCCCAGATATTTTACAGAAGTAACTGCTACCAGTGTTTGTTCCGGTATCATATAATCATACAATAAAGGATCCTTCTCTCTATGTATTAGCAATACATTACATTTGTCTATGTTCAGGGTTAGTTGCCGCTCCCTACACCTAGTGCCTAACAATTAATTTTATATGATCATTTCACTTCACCATCTTTCCGTACACATACTCCCAGATATTTTACATAAGTAACTGCTACCAGTGTTTGTTCCGGTATCATATAATCATACAATAAAGGATCCTTCTCTCTATGTATTAGCAATACATTTCATTTGTCTATGTTCAGGGTTAGTTGCCGGTCCCTACACCTAGTGCCTATCCGCTGCAGATCTTCCTGCGTTTCGCTGCAATTTTATAATGCTGCAACTTCTCTGTATACCACAGCATCATCCGCGAAAAGCCGCATGGAACTTCCGACACTATCTACTAGGTCATTTATATATATTGCGGAAACAATGGTCTCATAACGCTCCCCTGTGGCACGCCAGAGGTTACTTTAACGTCTGTAGACGTCTCTCCATTAAGAAAAACATGCTGTGTTCTGTTTGCTAAAAACTCTTCAATCCAGCCACACAGCTGGTCTGATATTCCGTAGGCTCTTACTTTGTCTATCAGGCGACAGTGCGGAACTGTATCGAACGCCTTCCGGAAGTCAAGGAAAATGGCATCTACCTGGGAGCCCGTATCTAATATTTTCTGGGTCTCATGAACAAATAAAGCGAGTTGGGTCTCACACGATCGCTGTTTCCGGAATCCATGTTGATTCCTACAGAGTAGATTCTGGGTTTCCAGGAATGACATGATACGCGAGCAAGAAGCATGTTCTAAAATTCTACAACAGATCGATGTCAGAGATATAGGCCTATAGTTTTGCGCATCTGCTCGATGACCCTTCTTGAAAAGTGGAACTACCTGTGATCTTTTACAATCATTTGGAACCTTCTGTTCCTCCAGAGACTTGCGGTACGCGGCTGTTGCTAGGGAGGCAAGTTCTTTCGCGTACAAGGAAGCAGTGTGCTTTAATTCATTATCCTATTGTAGTTATTCGAGTCTTGCCTTTGTTCGATTATTTCCCAACCAATTTCCATAACTCTCTCAAACTTCCAGTTGGCCACCACCACGTTAGCCGCCTGAAAAGACCTCAAGTATCAATGAACGTCTAGACCGCTACCTTGTCGCGACACAGGGAGGCCAAGCGTGGTGGACATAGCGGCTCAGTATACGATCCTCCCCATATGACGTGCACTTTCACATACGTGTAGAAATACGGGATGGAGCGCCATCCGGCTTAAAAATCGTAGCTTCCAGCAGGTGTTTATCAACTAGGCTAGTGATATTGTGATTTTGCAACTCACGGGCGTACCTTGCTCGCATCATGCTTACAGTTTGAAAAGAAAAAGGGCCCGATCACGATTAATGTGACAAATACTTACGGAATTCTGTCTTTATCGTCATGCTGTGGGGTTTCCAAAACAGGATTTTCGGTAGCCAAAATTATGCAGTTATGGGTGTTCTCATGTGATTCACTGAAGTGTTGCTGTCCATAGCCATCTGTTAATCGGTTTTTGTCACTCCTTTTTGGTTTCAATAAAACATCTCATTTCAGGCATGTTTGTCAAGTTTTGCCTCTTTACCTACACCATTCCTCGAATCAATGCATTTTCAAATGTTAGATGATGTTTACGTCACCCTGTAGGTTGCAGTAGTCGTGCAGGGCATGAAGCCAGTCATCCAGTTGCAGACTACAACAGACAATAACATTCGCTGACTTGCATTATGTGAAAGTTATGCCAAACACACATGGGCGTAGCCAAAACGGGGCAGTTTCCCCTCACCCCTCCCTCCTTTCTACCCTGCAAAAAAAAAAAAAAAAAAAATGAACTTCACGAACCAAACTCGAATCCTGCCCGACCAAGGACGTATCATTCCGTTTTCAGTTAAGTAACGCGAAACGTGTATTAGATCTCGACTAGCAGCAAATGTACCCAGAAGAATTCCTCGTGAAATCTACAAATTATTTCGGCATTAACCGTAAAAACAATATGCATTGCACCCCCGCCCGCCCCCTCTTAGCTCATATCAGTAAACCCCGATTCGAATTCCCGTGAATAAAGCATCTTTTAAACGTCTGAATACATTTGAGTTATCGTGTTAAACATTTTGCTATAAGCGTGTAAGCTAGAAAAAGTTTAGAAAAAGGTTGTAATCATGTCTTAAGTTTGTAGTAAGTTAAGTCATCACATTATGAAGCACTGGATGTATATAAACTGGATAATTGGCGCTCCCTCTTAAGCGGTACTTAGTTTTCACGGATCTAAATGTTTATATAGTTGTATATACTGACCTATGTGTCGTAAATTGGCATAATTCAGCAGGTACATTCAGTGATAGATGTAGATACCGTATGCAAAGCGCGTTGCGAGTGGAGTCAATAATAAATGCGTAATAAATTAAGACGTTATGTCTAGTATTGAAGCTTTACGGCGCGATATTTTTTAAGAAAAAGCTAGTTTTTCACCCACTCAGATATTTATGACGTCATATCTCTTGAGCTCTGCTTCGTACAATGGTTCAATTTTCCACGTGAATTCATTGGTTTGTGACGATATAGTCTGCAAACTGTGTTGTGAATGGAGTTAGTAGTAAAGAAGTAAGAAATGAAAATGTCGTGCATGATGCTGCTGTTTTGCTGCATCAGTAGTGAAAATGTACAGAGCATAAAATTTTCTCCATTCATCATTTTGTGGATGGTGTCGGGGTGAAAATATTTTCGAATGTGTTCGAAAATATTTGTTACAATTTGTTGGGAGTCGGTAAGTGCACTCTTTCTCAAATACTGGATGAAGAACGTCCAGGCATTTGAACGCCTTCAGTTACGTTGCTTCGAAATAAACGCACAGTTTCAATTGTAATGAGTGGCACGCATAGACAACCTCCAGGGTGGTGTACCCTGGGCAACGGACTGCTAAGGCAGGACGGCGAGAAGTCCACACCAATGGCAGCCATTCTAGATCATAGACCTCTCATGGCTGTTCAAGCCTGCAGCGCAATGAAACAAACTGCAACAAATTTTTGTATATCCATCCTTGTGTGAGGAATTCTCTAGGACTACGGCCGTTCACTATTGTAAGAAAATGGAACATGTGCAGCCGTCCTTATGTTGTCATTTATTGTGTAGTTACCAATTTCGGTGCACCATCTCCAGGTCTTTATTGATGCTGAATGTTCCGTAAGGGGCCTCCCGGCCAATGACGCCAAACGCTCATTCTATTTCCATTCATGCTGAAGGGGTTATCAGGATCCATGTATACGATGCATCAGAGGCCAACAACTGGTTTGCGCAGACTACCTGTAAATGTGATGTCGTCCGTCAACTGTTGTCGTCTCTCTAACCATCAGCTGTCGACATTTGACATTTGATGGTTGGAGAGACAACATCGCAGCTACAGATAATCGGCGTAAACCAGTTGTTGGCCACTGATGCATCATATATATGGGTCGTGATAACCCCTTCAGCATCAACTAAGTCCTAAAGATGGTACACTGAAGCGATGAAACTTCTAACTAGACAACAAATGACAACATAAAGACGGCTATAGCTGTTTCATTTTCTTACAACTGCAACAAATGTTCTTCGCAGAACCAAACAAAGATTACGAAGAATTTAGGACCAAGTATCCATATTTTCCAAATCAGTATGGAAGGACTATCAAAAGACAGATGTGAATACTTCAGGAAACTGACCTTGATCACAATACCGATATGCCGGCCGGTGTGGCCGTGCGGTTCTAAGGGCTTCAGTTTGGAACCGCGTGACCGCTACGGTCGCAGGTTCGAATCCTGCCTCGGGCATGGATGTGTGTGATGTCCTTAGGTTAGTTAGGTTTAAGTAGTTCTAAGTTCTAGGGGACTGATGAGCTCAGATGTTAAGTCCCATAGTGCTCAGAGCCATTTGAACCATTTTTGAACAATGCCGATATCACAGCCCTCCAACAATCCGATCTCAATGAAGATAACAAAGGGTAATGCTGCAAGATACAGAATGATGGGAAAGCTGTCATCATCTATACGCTTCTGTATCATGTAATTATTAAATGGCCAACGTGATATTAGGGGCGTGTGTTGCCAAGAGATTAGAGCCACAGAAGTTACTCTGGAGTTGAGCGGATTAACTGTTGTTTAGAGTACAAACCACAGAACGTCCAGTGGCCCTCTTCCAGTATTACAATTTGTACCTTAGCGGTATATATATATTTAGGTGACTTCAACAGCCATCAACTGGGGTTAGTGATGAAAATGTAGAGGAACTAGTAGGACGGGCAGAAGGAGAAAAACTCTGTCTTAGCTACGACGCCAATGGAAAGAAAATCTTTCGCGCTGCTAGATGGCATACTAATTATTGCTGACATGTACTTTCTCTCCACTGACGAAAACACACTTCCTTTGAGTTATACAATATAAGTTCTAAAAAGTTTCCCTAGAAGCCAGCACTGCTCCACAATAATTAAAGCAGAGTTTGAGATACCCATCACAAATTCCATTAACAAGTCAAGATGGAATTTCAGGAGCAATATGTACAGAAGACTGACAGCAGCTTACGTTGGATGCCCCAAAGAGCAGAAAACTAAAAGAGATTTGTACGGGTCATTATGGGGCCAGCCAAAATAATACATCTTAAGGATTCAGGAGAACGTTACATCCCTTGCTGGGATATGCACAATAGAAAACATATATGCGGAATACTACCAAACTCAAAAACTTGACACTGGTAAAAGAATATACACTCCCGGAAATGGAAAAAAGAACACATTGACACCGGTGTGTCAGACCCACCATACTTGCTCCGGACACTGCGAGAGGGCTGTACAAGCAATGATCACACGCACGACACAGCGGACACACCAGGAACCGCGGTGTTGGCCATCGAATGGTGCTAGCTGCGCAGCATTTGTGCACCGCCGCCGTCAGTGTCAGCCAGTTTGCCGTGGCATACGGAGCTCCATCGCAGTCTTTAACACTGGTAGCATGCCGCGACAGCGTGGACGTGAACCGTATGTGCAGTTGACGGACTTTGAGCGAGGGCGTATAGTGGGCATGCGGGAGGCCGGGTGGACGTACCGCCGAATGGCTCAACACGTGGGGCGTGAGGTCTCCACAGTACATCGATGTCGCCAGTGGTCGGCGGAAGGTGCACGTGCCCGTCGACCTGGGACCGGACCGCAGCGACGCACGGATGCACGCCAAGACCGTAGGATCCTACGCAGTGCCGTAGGGGACCGCACCGCCACTTCCCAGCAAAGTAGGGACACTGTTGCTCCTGGGGTATCGGCGAGGACCATTCGCAACCGTCTCCATGAAGCTGGGCTACGGTCCCGCACACCGTTAGGCCGTCTTCCGCTCACGCCCCAACATCGTGCAGCCCGCCTCCAGTGGTGTCGCGTCAGGCGTGAATGGAGGGACGAATGGAGACGTGTCGTCTTCAGCGATGAGAGTCGCTTCTGCCTTGGTGCCAATGATGGTCGTATGCGTGTTTGGCGCCATGCATGTGAGCGCCACAATCAGGACTGCATACGACCGAGGCACACAGGGCCAACACCCGGCATCATGGTGTGGGGAGCGATCTCCTACACTGGCCGTACACCACTGGTGATCGTCGAGGGGACACTGAATAGTGCACGGTACATCCAAACCGTCATCGAACCCATCGTTCTACCATTCCTAGACCGGCAAGGGAACTTGCTGTTCCAACAGGACAATGCACGTCCGCATGTATCCCGTGCCACCCAACGTGCTCTAGAAGGTGTAAGTCAACTACCCTGGCCAGCAAGATCTCCGGATCTGTCCCCCATTGAGCATGTTTGGGACTGGATGAAGCGTCGTCTCACGCGGTCTGCACGTCCAGCACGAACGCTGGTCCAACTGAGGCGCCAGGTGGAAATGGAATGGCAAGCCGTTCCACAGGACTACATCCAGCATCTCTACGATCGTCTCCATGGGAGAATAGCAGCCTGCATTGCTGCGAAAGGTGGATATACACTGTACTAGTGCCGACATTGTGCATGCTCTGTTGCCTGTGTCTATGTGCCTGTGGTTCTGTCAGTGTGATCATGTGATGTATCTGACCCCAGGAATGTGTCAATAAAGTTTCCCCTTCCTGGGACAATGAATTCACGGTGTTCTTATTTCAATTACCAGGAGTGTAGAATAGCTAAACAAAGCGAGAAAGCAGAAATGGATGGACTTAACTTACAGTTTAAATTTCGCTCATTCAGGCAGAAAGGCATGGGCATTATTAACGAAACTTGGCAACACAACCAGTATCTGCAATCAGCAACGGGAGATAACGCCATAGAACTGGCATCGTACATAAAATCAAGATCCGAGAAGATCCTCGTATACTCAAGCACTGAAGAAAGGGTAAAGTAAAGACTTAATGAAATCAGTGGCTACCTTCATGACAACAGAACCTTAACAGGTCCATTTAATGAAAGGTATGCAAATACTGAAAATGTGAAACCGTTAAGACTGGACGGCATATTCCTTCAATTTATTAAACATGCTGACGAATGTGGAAGTACTTGTTTTAAGAGGTTCTAAAACGATACACTCGAGACTGAAAAAGAACAACAGTTCAAGATTGCACGTACACCAGCAATCCTCAGATCCAGAGAGTCAGTGGATGACGCCTGAAGTTATCGTCGAATTGCGCTGCTGAGGGTGTGCTTCACACTCTTGTAGTAATTTATTCTTAACAGAATTCAAGAAATAATAAACAACATAACTCAACATATCAGGCTGCTATCGGAGCTGCTGTGAATAGATTATAGCCTTGACATCCTGCAGGAAGGACGGATTATAGAAGAAACTAAAGACATCGGTCGCCCTCATTGATCTGTCAGCACCATCTCATATTGTATGTTTACATGTACCGATGCAGAAGCTGAAAAAGTACGTCCCAATTAATAAACTGACGACACGCGTAGGAAATGTTAAACAGCCGTTACTTCAAAGTTAGCGTTGGACAAAATCGGAGTAAAGAATAGGCTTTTCCAAGGATCAGTTCCACCATCCTCGCTCTTTAATCGGTACACCAGTCACAGGCCAAACACTATTAAGAAACCGTTTTGCTATGCCAATGACCTTGCAAAAGCCATACAAACCAGCGCACTTCAGGAAGGAGAAAATATATTTTCTAGAGATTTACAAACTCACAGCACATATTAAAAACATGGAAAGTCCTACAAAAAGCAACCAAGGAAGAAGTCTGCGCATTCCACCTAAACAAGAGAACTTCAAACCAGTAGATCAGTGTCAACAGGGGATTAGACTCAATTCCAGCCTAAATACCTGGGTGCCACTCTGAATCGGTCTTTAACATTCTAAAGATACTGAATACTAGCCAGAAGCTAAAGACCTGTAATTACATCATGAAAAAAAGGCTGGCACAACGTGGGGAGCTGTAACGTACACTCTATTCACAGCAGCCTTGATACTAGAACATCTTGCAGCTGAATACTGCGCCTCGCTATGGCAACATAGTACTCTTACAAGGAAAGTAGACATATAGCTGAATGAATCAAAGAACTATTGCGGGAACACAGAAATCCATAATTATCCATTGGCTGCACACCATCAGTAACATTCTGCTACCTGAATTTCGCCGCCAAGAAGCAACCAATCGAGAATGAAGAGAGCTGCATCACCATGATTACCTCAAAGACATTCCAGTTCATATAGTCCTAAATCACCCTTCTCCAGACTGTTTGATATCACGCATTCCGCTGTGGCATAATGGTAGAAACAAGGACTCGTTTGACATGAAAGAACAGTGATACAAGAGATGGCATCTTGCAACAATAAAACAACAAGGTGTTCAAGATCGGTCTACCAATATTTGATCTAGGAGAAGTGAGTGGACAAGAATGAACAGGTTAAGAACTGATCCCGGCGAGAGTAATGCTGTGATGCTCAAGTAGCCCTCCTAAATTCTCCAGCTTGCGGTTGTGGGGCCTCACAGTAAATAGTTCAGCGTATTGTCAGAAACTGCGCTCTGAGAAAGTGACTGTATTAATTCTGCGTCCTCTGCTATTATTCGCTTCATTCATTCGACATTGAACTTTGATTAAATGTACCTACACTCCTGGAAATTGAAATAAGAACACCGTGAATTCATTGTCCCAGGAAGGGGAAACTTTATTGACACATTCCTGGGGTCAGATACATCACATGATCACACTGACAGAACCACAGGCACATAGACACAGGCAACAGAGCATGCACAATGTCGGCACTAGTACAGTGTATATCCACCTTTCGCAGCAATGCAGGCTGCTATTCTCCCATGGAGACGATCGTAGAGATGCTGGATGTAGTCCTGTGGAACGGCTTGCCATGCCATTTCCACCTGGCGCCTCAGTTGGACCAGCGTTCGTGCCGGACCTGCAGACCGCGTGAGACGACGCTTCATCCAGTCCCAAACATGCTCAATGGGGGACAGATCCGGAGATCTTGCTGGCCAGGGTAGTTGACTTACACCTTCTAGAGCACGTTGGGTGGCACGGGATACATGCGGACGTGCATTGTCCTGTTGGAACAGCAAGTTCCCTTGCCGGTCTAGGAATGGTAGAACGATGGGTTCGATGACGGTTTGGATATACCGTGCACTATTCAGTGTCCCATCGACGATCACCAGTGGTGTACGGCCAGTGTAGGAGATCGCTCCCCACACCATGATGCCGGGTGTTGGCCCTGTGTGCCTCGGTCGTATGCAGTCCTGATTGTGGCGCTCACCTGCACGGCGCCAAACACGCATACGACCATCATTGGCACCAAGGCAGAAGCGACTCTCATCGCTGAAGACGACACGTCTCCATTCGTCCCTCCATTCACGCCTGTCGCGACACCACTGGAGGCGGGCTGCACGATGTTGGGGCGTGAGCGGAAGACGGCCTAACGGTGTGTGGGACCGTAGCCCAGCTTCATGGAGACGGTTGCGAATGGTCCTCGCCGATACCCCAGGAGCAACAGTGTCCCTAATTTGCTGGGAAGTGGCGGTGCGGTCCCCTACGGCACTGCGTAGGATCCTACGGTCTTGGCGTGCATCCGTGCGTCGCTGCGGTCCGGTCCCAGGTCGACGGGCACGTGCACCTTCAGCCGACCACTGGCGACAACATCGATGTACTGTGGAGACCTCACGCCCCACGTGTTGAGCAATTCGGCGGTACGTCCACCCGGCCTCCCGCATGCCCACTATACGCCCTCGCTCAAAGTCCGTCAACTGCTCATACGGTTCACGTCCACGCTGTCGCGGCACGCTACCAGTGTTAAAGACTGCGATGGAGCTCCGTATGCCACGGCAAACTGGCTGACACCGACGGCCAGCACCGCGGTTCCTGGTGTGTCCGCTGTGCCGTGCGTGTGATCATTGCTTGTACAGCCCTCTCGCAGTGTCCGGAGCAAGTATGGTGGGTCTGACACACCGGTGTCAATGTGTTCTTTTTTCCATTTCCAGGAGTGTATTTTAAATAACAGTCCTAATTTTATGGTTTAAGCGTTCTCCTTGTTGGTATTATTAAATTATTAATTTTTAGAATTTAAATGTATTAGTTTTGTTTCTAAACACTTAATCCTATGATAGCAAACTACACTGAAGCGCCAAAGAAACTAATATAGGCATGCGTATTCAAATACAAAGATATGTTAACAGGCAGAATACGGTACTGCGGTTGGCAACGTCAGTATAACAAAACAAGTGTCTGGCGCAATTGTTAGGTGTGTTACTGCTGCTGCAATGACAGGTTATTAAGAGTTAAGCGATTTTGAACATGGTGTTATAGTCGGCGGACGAGCGATGGGACACAGCATCTCCGAAATAGCGATGAAGCGGGCTTTTTCCCGTATGACCATTTCACGAGTGTACCGTGAATATCGTGAATCCGGTAAAGCACCAAATTTCCGCCATACCTGCGGCAGGAAAAAGATACAGCAAGAACGGGACCAACGACGACTGAAGAGAATCGTTGAACGTTACAGAAGTACAAACCTTCCACAAATTGCTGCAGATTTCAATGCTGCGCTATCATTGTCAGCGTGCGAACCATTCAAGGAAACATCATCGATATGGGCTTTCGGAGCCGAAGGCCCACTCGTGTACCCTTGGAAACTGCACGACAAAACGCTTTACACCTCGCGTGGGCCCGTCAACACCGACATTGGACTGTTGATGTTGGAAACATGTTGCTTGGTCGGATGAGTCTCATTTAAAATTGTATCGAGCGGATGGATTTGTATGGGTGTGGAGACAACCTCATGAATCCATGGACCCTGCATGTCAGCAGATGACTGTTCAGGCTGGTGGAGGCTCTGTAATGGTGTGGGGTGTGTGCAGTTGGAGTGATATGGGATCCCTGATACGTCTAAACAGGACTCTGAGAGGTGACAGATACGTAAGCGTCCTGTCTGGTCACCTGCATCCATTCATGTCCATTGTCGATTCCGACGAACTTGGGTAATTCGAGCATGACAATGCGACACCCCACACGTCCAGAATTGCTACACTTCCGCTGACCACCAGACATGAACATAATTGAGCATATCTGCGTCGCCTTGTAAAGTACTGTTCAGGAGAGTTCTACGCTCCCTCGTACTCTTACGGATTTATGAACAGCCCTGAAGGATTCATGGCGTCAGTTCCCCCCCAGAACTTCTTCAGACATTAGTCGATCCCATACCATGTCGTGTTGCGGCACTTCTACGTGCTCGCGAGGGCCCTGTACGATATTAAGCAGATGTACCAGTTTCTTTGCAGCTTCAGTGTATATGTATTTCACAGTATTTGCTGTTGTCGCCCTATGATAAATTAAAAAACTGCAATACTTTTGTTATTCTGCTAAACATTTACATAAGATTATGCCTTTTAATGAGTAGATTATGACAGCATTTTAAATATTTAAATTCGGCCAATAAGTACACGAAATATTGATAATCAAAGGCGTTAGGTAGGTGACCTAAAAGAGAACCTGGGTCCTCACCCCGGGTCCCAGGATACTCGTTCAGTATTATACGCACAATAGTGGTTAATACGCTCTTGAATATACAGATATAGCATTTTCGTTTGACAGTCAAGTGGACGGTGTAGAAATCATTTTGGAATGGGCACAATTATGTATATAGGTTATAATTTGTTAGGAAGACCTTTAAGTGGTTTTCCAATCGCGATGTGGCTAAATAATAGGTTTTGATGCCGCCTGATAATGTGACAAATGCGTTGGGTATACTCTGACAGCAATCCTGTGGAGCTGAAAGGGAACTTTTTGTCTTCCGGGCGCAGAACATTTTAAAAATATGTCTAAAATATTATGCCAATATTAATTTTGATATGCTCCTCTGCAGTAACCTTTAACATCATTTAGTATGTCTTATAATGACATTGTCGCACTTCACGAATCATTCATGTACTCCATCGTGTTTGAGAAATTTCTTCCCCAGTTACCACCCACTATCTGACAATGAGGATTTACTTAAGAAGGAAGCTATCTCCGCCGTTGCTAATTTGCACGTTTATGTTGTGAAGGCACTAACAAAAAAATGGCTCTGAGCACTATGGGACTTAACTTCTGAGGTCATCAGTCCCCTAGAACTTAGAACTACTTAAACCTAACTAACAAAAGGACATCACACACATCCATGCCCGAGGCAGGATTCGAACCTGCGACCGTAGCGGTCGCGTGGTTGCAGACTGAAGCGCGTAGAACCGCTCGGCCACTCCGGCCGGCGAAGGCACTAACACCTACCTTATTTAGAAGCCTATCTGGTGGTGCCACAGTCATGACAACTCCGAAACATGGCATGATATTGGATTCAAAGCTCGATATAATGAAGCCAAGTTCGAACACAGCGATTATTGTCAGTAGTTACCGCGGACGAATGTGGCAGGTCTCGAACAAAGATATCGAGGAATCTGAACTAAATTCTTCCAGGATTTTGATTACGAGATATTTTTTATATCTCCGACGTTACGCCCTGTTCCGAAATCAGACGTAATCAGGATGTGAACTGTAGTATCGATAGCTACGATGCCACAATGTAGTTCCGCTCTGCTAGGTTGGCACTACGAGAGAAACCGACGACAGCACCTTCTTTCCGGTGCTGTCGAGGTCTGCGATCTCTGCGACTGTTTCAGCCCTTTTCATCAGGTGCAGCCAGCCAGGACACTTCGCTTCAGCTTCGCACCTCATTCCAAGTTATGTATTCTTATTGCTATAGTAAAGGGGATTTAAATTCATACAGCAGTACCGACGTGTTTTACTCTTTCCTGATCCAACCCACGAGCCGACTTCCAGGCGGGATACAAAAGTTTGGCGACGAGGACTCCTCTGTCCCTTCCTATCATTACCTTTTTTGCTCGGTACTACTTTAGCTTTTTTGTGATTTTCCCTTGTAACCAATGCTTCGCCACAGGAACAGGCTTCGCTGTCCAATCTTGTACGTTTTCAGGCTCAGCAAATGACGCAGCTGCTTGCTGCCATAAATGGACTGGTCACACTGCAGCTACTTCGGCGCCTCCGACGCCGGCCAGCGTTCAATGTCAGGATTGAAGACATTTTTGACAAGCTTGGTGCGGGTAAATTCTTTTCCAAGATTGACTTGCGGGACGCATACTTCCATATTCCGCTCGACGAACAGTAGCAGCGCTATTTTGTGATCAACCCCCACCTTGGATTGTTCAAGTTTCGCCGCCTTCCGTTCGGTTGTGCTTCGGCTCCTGCTATTTTTCAGTCTTACTTGCAGCAATTGTGTGCCACTGTCCCTGGTTGTTCCAATTATCTGGACGATATAGTTGTATCAGGTCGCACCCCTGACGAACATTTGCAGAATTTGCGTGCCTTATTTACTGTACTTTTGCAGGCAGGACTAAAGCGTAACAGAGACAAGTGCAAATTTTTTCAAACTGAGATACAGTATTTAGGACATGATTAATGGACAGGGTATCCACCACTCGCCGTCACATCTCAGTGCGATTAGAGACTTGCCAGCGCCCAGGAACTTGAAAGAACTTCAGTCTTTGTTGGGCAAAATCACATATTATGTTCGGTTTATACCAAATGCAGCGCAGACTGCAGCGCCTTTGCATCGCCTTCTGCGTAAGAACGTTCCTTTTGTTTGGTCTTCGGAGTGTGACACTGCTTTCCACAAGCTCAAATCTGCTTTGTTGAGTGATTGCTGTTTCATTCCTTTCGATCCCTCCAAACCAGTTGTTTTGGCTCTCGATGCATCTTCTCACGGCATCGGAGCGGTTCTCTCACACCGCAATAATTCTTTCGATCGCCCGATCGCCTTTGCGTCTAAGTTGTTCAATTCTGCCCGGCAAAACTATTCTCAAATCGAGAAAGAATCTTCAGCTATTGTATATGCAGTAACTAAGTTTCATTTTTTTTTTTTTTTTTTTGTACGGTCGAAAGTTCTATTTGGTCACCGATCATAAGCCTTTGACGTCGTTGTTCCACCCTTCAAAGCCAGTTCCGGCCCATACTGCACAAAAGTTGCAACGTTGATCTTTGTTTTTGTCCAACTACAGTTACGAAATTTTGTTTCGGCCTACGGCACAGCATGGCAATGCTGATGCTTCGTCTCGTCTACCTGTCGGTCCTGACGAAGTGTTTGATTCTTCCGAACTGTCCTGTATGTTTATTGATTCGCAAGATAAGGACCTAGCTGATAGTTATCACGGTGGATTTTCGTCGCATTGCTGCCGCGACAGCCGCCGATGCTTCTTTGCAGATCATTTTGCAGTATATTCGTACTCAATGGCCTCCATCTGCTACGCAAATTCGTGATCCACTTGTTCGACGTTACTTTGCGCAACGTCACAACTTGTCTGTACACAACGGTGTTATCTTGTTACAAACTAACAATGATCAGTCTCGTGTGGTTGTACCTCGTTCGTTGCAGCCGGAAATCCTCCGATTGCTGCACGCTGGTCATTGGGGTATAGTGCGGACGAAGCAATTAGCGCGTCGTCACTGCACTTGGGTCTGCGTTGATAAATATGTTGAGAGTTTGCTTGCTAACTGTCGCTCTTGCGCGGTGCATCAATCTGCTGCCCGCCAGCGCTTCTTTGCGTGGCCGACTCCTACTGCACCTTGGCAGCGCGTTCATGTTGATTTTGCAAGTCCTCTCTAGGACACCCACTGGTTGATGCGTACAGCAACTTTCCTTTTGTTGTACCTATGTCCTCTACTACCTCTGCCAGCACTATTCGGGCTTTGACATCTATTTTTTGCATTGAGGGCCTTCCTGAAGTTATTGTCTCCGACAATGACCCCCAATTCGTGTCCTCATAGTTTGAAGCGTTCTGTGCTGCTAATGGAATTCGCCGTCTGTTCTCAGCCCCGTTCCACTCCCAGTCGAACGGCGAGGCTGATCGCTTTGTGCGTACGTTTAAGTCGCGGATGAGCAAGTTGTGCGCCACGCACTCTCGCGAGCGCTCGCTCTGGACTTTCCTTGCTTCCTATCGCTCCCAGCCGTTCCCCAGCGGAACTGCTACATGGCCGCGCCCATCGGTCGCCCCTGCAGCTATTGCACCCGCCGCTGCACGCTCACGCTGCTTCGCATCGTTCTGGCTTGGTGCCGCATGATTTGGTGTTCTATCGCGTTTTCTCTGGCAGGCAGCGCTGGGAGCAGGGGCGCATTGTTCGCCAGCTTGGCCGTGCCTTATTTGCCATGTCTGGTCCCTCCGGCACTGTTAAGCGACACCGGAACCAGATTCGTTTGTGCCGTCCTCGGTTTTCTGCCGCTGGTTGTTTTCCTGCAGAATTGGAGGCTTCGCAGCTTCCGTCGCCACGGCCCACGACTCCACCGACGGCACCTCCTCCGCGGGCGCTCCTCCAGTCGTCGCCGCTTCCAGTCCGGTTACTTGCTCCGGACGGACGCCGCCCGCCGCCGCCACCGCCCCCGCCGCGTTCCTCCGCGGTGCCAGAACCGATGGACGCTGAGGCTGCCGTCACGCCGCCGCCGCCGCTATCGCCGCCGCCCATGGAGGTCGTTGCTCCGCTTCCTCATCCCAGGATACCCAGTAGCTATGCATGGCCTGGGCAGGTTTTCCACGGGGCGTTTTGCTCGCTCCCTCGCGAACAATTCGGGGTCGCGGGTGGACAGCGCGCCCCAGCAGTTCTGCTGTCCGCCCCCTCAGCTGCGCCGCCGCTGGGTCCCTCAATCCGCTGTCAGAAGCCATACTCAACAAAGGTCCATAATTTCAGGGGGGAGGGATGTAGTGCAGAACAGGGAATCAGTGATCATAAGGCCGTTGCAGCATCCCTGAATATGGAAGTTAATAGGAATATAAAAAAAGGGAGGAAGGTTTATCTGTTTAGCAAGAGTAATAGAAGGCAGATTTCAGACTACCTAACAGATCAAAAGGAAAATTTCTGTACCGACACTGACAATGTTGAGTGTTTATGGAAAAAGTTCAAGGCAATCGTAAAATGCGTTTTAGACAGGCACGTGCCGAGTAAAACTGTGAGGGACGGGAAAAACCCACCGTGGTACAACAACGAAGTTAGGAAACTACTGCGAAAGCAAAGAGAGCTTCACTCCAAGTTTAAACGCAGCCAAAACCTCTCACACAAACAGAAGCTAAGCGATGTCAAAGTTAGCGTAAGGAGGGCTATGCGAGAAGCGTTCAGTGAATTCGAAAGTAAAATGCTATGTACCGACTTGACAGAAAATCCTAGGAAGTTCTGGTCTTACGTTAAATCAGTAAGTGGCTCGAAACAGCATATCCAGACACTCCGGGATGATGATGGCATTGAAACAGAGGATGACACGCGTAAAGCTGAAATACTAAACACCTTTTTCCAAAGCTGTTTCACAGAGGAAGACCGCACTGCAGTTCCTTCTCTAAATCCTCGCACAAACTAAAAAATGGCTGACATCGAAATAAGTGTCCAAGGAATAGAAAAGCAACTGGAATCACTCAACAGAGGAAAGTCCACTGGACCTGACGGGATACCAATTCGATTCTACACAGAGTACGCGAAAGAACTTGCCCCCCTTCTAACAGCCGTGTACCGCAAGTCTCTAGAGGAACGGAGGGTTCCAAACGATTGGAAAAGACCACAGGTAGTCCCAGTCTTCAAGAAGGGTCGTCGAGCAGATGAGCAAAACTATAGACCTATATCTCTGACATCGATCTGTTGTAGAATCCTAGAACATGCTTTTTGCTCGCGTATCATGTCATTCCTGGAAACCCAGAATCTACTCTGTAGGAATCAACATGGATTCCGGAAACAGCGATCGTGTGAGACCCAACTCGCTTTATTTGTTCATGAGACCCAGAAAATATTAGATACAGGCTCCCAGGTAGATGCTATTTTTCTGGACTTCCGGAAGGCGTTCGATACAGTTCTGCACTGTCGCCTGATAAACAAAGTAAGAGCCTACGGAATATCAGACCAGCTGTGTGGCTGGATTGAAGAGTTTTTAGCACACAGAACACAGCATGTTGTTATCAATGGAGAGACGTCTACAGACGTTAAAGTAACCTCTGGCGTGCCACAGGGGAGTGTTATGGGACCATTGCTTTTCACAATATATATAAATGACCTAGTAGATAGTGTCGGAAGTTCCATGCGGCTTTTCGCGGATGATGCTGTAGTATACAGAGAAGTTGCAGCATTAGAAAATTGTAGCGAAATGCAGGAACATCTGCAATTGATAGGCACTTGGTGCAGGGAGTGGCAACTGTCCCTTAACATAGACAAATGTAATGTATTGCGAATACACAGAGAGAAGGATCCTTTATTGTATGGTTATATGATAGCGGAACAAACACTGGTAGCAGTTACTTCTGTAAAATATCTGGGAGTATGCGTGCGGAACGATTTGAAGTGGAATGATCATATAAAATTAATTGTTGGTAAGGCGGGTACCAGGTTGAGATTCATTGGGAGAGTGCTTAGAAAATGTAGTCCATCAACAAAGGAGGTGGCTTACAAAACACTCGTTCGACCTACACTTCAGTATTGCTCATCAGTGTGGGATCCGTACCAGATCGGGTTGACGGAGGAGATAGAGAAGATCCAAAGAAGAGCGGCGCGTTTCATCACAGGGTTATTTGGTAACCGTGATAGCGTTACGGAGATGTTTAATAAACTCAAGTGGCAGACTCTGCAAGAGAGGCGCTCTGCATCGCGGTGTAGCTTGCTCGCCAGGTTTCGAGAGGGTGCGTTTCTGGATGAGGTATCGAATATATTGCTTCCCCCTACTTATACCTCCCGAGGAGATCACGAATGTAAAATTAGAGAGATTAGAGCGCGCACGGAGGCTTTCAGACAGTCGTTCTTCCCGCGAACCATACGCGACTGGAACAGGAAAGGGAGGTAATGACAGTGGTACGTAAAGTGCCCTCCGCCACACACCGTTGGGTGGCTTGCGGAGTATAAATGTAGATGTAGATGTAGTTTCGCTCTGCTAGGTTGTCACTACGAGAGACACTGCCGACAGCACCTTCTAGCCGGTGCTGTCGAGGTCTGCGAGCTCCAAGACTGTTTCAGCCCGCTTCATCAGGTGCAGCCAGCCAGGACTCCTCGCTTCAGCTTGGCACCTCATTCCAAGTTATGTATTCTTAGTGCTTGAGTAAAGGGGATTTAAATTCATACAGAAGTACCGGCTGGTTTTACCCTTTCCTGATCCAACCCACGCGCCGCCTTCCAGGCAGGATACAAAATGAACTGCTATCACAAACTGGTAACAGTTCTTAGAAACTGACTTCGGATGCGAATCTATACACATTACTCTAGTACTAGCTGTAGTACCCGGCTTCACTCAGGGAGTTGATATGAAATTGTGTGGCAGTTGGAATAAAAGAATGAACTTCAAAGTTTCAGAGATAAAAGAAATTACTGGAAGCATATTCTATTTACAGTACTTGTTTGTAAACAACATTTTTCATTTTTTTATATATGTACAATTTTTTCCAATTTCCCACTCGACAGCAAGATACTTATAGTTCTTGAGAGAAGCAGGAGTCTTTGAGGTTGATTCCGCAGAATTTTAAAGTTTGTCCTTGCCCTTATTAATTGTAAAACTGTAGCCTAATTTGATTGTAAATTGCAGTTTTTTTAATTGGAATGGCAGTTCAGTAGAGATCAGTAGTATTTCGCGAATACCTTGAGTGTGCCCTTTGTACTTTCCAGTCATAAGTTCGCCTTCGATCATTTTATTCGATAGCTGTTTGACTAGCATCCTTGTTCCGTTACACAGTTTTGATGGGTTGAGATTTCTGGATACTATGATCCGAGATCCAGTTTTAAGTCGAAGTCATTGTAATGGCATTGCTGCTACTTGCAAAGAATTTAGAAATTCGGAAAGGATGTTCACACTTTCTTCACCGTTTAACGTCGTATCGATCGATTTGTATATTCTCTCTTCACCGGGAATTTTCTTTTGAATATTAAAACTGATATCATCGACAGTATTATTTTTAGTTGCCAAAATTGTCCTTTCGAATAGCCTGCCCGTATTGGTATAGTTCCGAACAACGTTTCGATAAATTTGGTCGAAGAGTTCATTTGCAGCAGTGGCTATGTAGCAGAAATAAATGTTAAGTTTAATGAGGCTGGTCGTCTGGTCAGTAGAATATGTGCCTTCGCTTGTTCGTAAAAGATGTTGAGCAAAATGTGCTGCTTTTTCGTCTTTCGATTGTTCAACTCTCATATTTCCTGTTAGTCCCAGAGTTTCCATGTGTGGCCAGAGATGTGAATTTTTAAAGTATGCATTGACCTCGTCTGCTGGTGTTGACTTGGAGAGAGCTAGAACTGGTTGTCGGAAACCCCCTGAGAGTGTGAGTAGAGCTCCTCCCATCACTTCAGAGTTTTCTCGCAAATCCTATAATGTTCTGCGCATGGCTTCGAGTGTTTTTTATGTGCCATTGTGTACCTGTCAGAGTAAGATAATTTTAGCTTGCTTTAGAAGTTGACCCCGTCCAGACGCTCTTGAGAGTTTACATGCCGGGAATTGTTCTTCGGCTATATACAACATTAGTTGTAGGGCGGAATGGGCAGTTCGTCCTAATTCCATGCCGGATGATTCCAGTGCAAGTGCGATGTTTTTTTTAGCACGTATTTTCACAAACAATAGATTTCTTAGAAACATTTTCCTGGTGCTTTCCGGTGGGCCCAGGCAAATAATTCCGCCAGTGCCGTCGTAGATTCGGTCCATGATAACATTGTAGACTCCCTTTTGATTGTCAGTGAGGAGAGATTTGTTGTGAGAAATGTATTGAAGTAGTTCGTTTACGTGGTAGCTTTCATTTGTGCTTTCGAAGTTTAGCACATTGACAGAATCTTCTCGTGGTGTCTGCATCACTAGTTGTTATACTAAGCGCTCGTTGTTTATTGTTAAACATTATCTTCTGAGCGAATGAATGTTTCACTGTCGTTCTTGAATTCGATGATCAGTTCAGGATGAGCTTGTCGGACTTGGTGCAGTATGTCGTCACTCATATTCACTTTGAGGAAGTCTCGTAGCTGTTTTGGATTCGATGGGTTACATATTGTTAGAATCTCTCATTTGTTCCGCTAAAGCTGTGGGTAAGGCTTCTTCTTGTGTTCATTCTCAATGGTTGGCGTTTTCCAGTAGTGCTAAGCATTGGCATGCTTCTCTATAGTCTGACATAGGAAACCGTCAACAGTCTTGAGATCTGAAATTTGTTTGGCCCCCTATTTCGTGCTGCCACATCCAGAAATAGAAACATTTCGTGTCGTTCGGATGTAAGTTGTATACTCGACGTAATGCGCCAGTTTTCATGATTCCTGTATCATAGTCAACTGGAATTCCTTGTTTTCGACGTTGAAAGATTGTTCCTGTTGTGTTCCACATAAAATAGTTAGGGACGTTGACATATGATAATGCATGGCACTGTTGGTAAACGCTGTTAATGTAGTGCTCTGAGGTGGTTCGTTTGCAATTTTTCTGATGGTGCCTTCTGTGAAGTAAACTATCTGTCCATTTTCCAAACGTACTACTAGATGTTGCACAGCTGGGTCGCGTTCGTGTATGGGAAAATCAAAAATACGCCGAGCTGCTTTGTAACTGTTGATGTATATCCCCTACACGAAGATGTCGTCGTTTCTGTTTTGTTGTTCGCTTTCTTTAGCTGTCCACAATAATGCCATGTCACTACCTTTGTTCATATAGTTACAGACATATTTAAGGGATTACACTGAATTGTAGTATTCTACGTTTAAATGGTTCAAATGGCTCTGAGCACTATGGGACTTAACTTCTGAGGTCATCAGTCGCCTAGAACTTAGAACTACTTAAACCTAACCAACATAAGGACATCACACACATCCATGCCCGAGGCAGGATTCGAACCTGCGACCGTAGCGTTAGCTCGGTTCCAGACTGTAGCGCCTAGAACCGCTCGGCCACTCTGGCCGGCTTCTACGTTTATATGTGCTTGGAACATATTGGAAAGTAGTGTGTTACGTGGTACTATTCACTGATTATCTGCTTCCAGTTCGTCGCTGCCTCGTATTCGTATTTTTGCTGCGAAGCCACCGTTTTTGGGTGATCACCTTCTGTATTTGGGATAGCCATCAACTTCGGTTTGTGTGTAGTTCAGGTATGGTTTTGGGTACTTTTTTGCAAATTTTCCAGAATTGGGGTTTAATGGCCTGCATGGTCAGTAAATAATGTTTTTCGCTGCTATGTTGTACAGTTCTGGATCTTCTTGTCCTGGGATATTCCGCTTGTATTATTTATTCGACATCCATGGGATGAATTCTGCAAGTAACCATGTGAGATTTTGTGAGTGAGACAGTCCACGTTATTGCCGTTAAATTGTGTACATACATTATTTAACGATTCCAAAGATGTGGTATTTTGGGATGACATCAATAAATCTGATTTGTTTTTGTTACAAAATTCGGACGATTATATCGTGTCGATGTATGGGGTCTTGTTGATATCTCAGTTGTTCTTTGATTTCTGATTTCTGGCCACAACGAGTTGCATATGAATGTTATGAAGAGGTCAGGTCGTCCAAATTATCTTCTGTAGGTCATGACATCTTGAGTGTATTCGTGCATGTGTGTGGGACTTCCTATGTATGATGAGGCATGATTACCATTCTTCCAAAGTCGTCAATGTTTCCGTCATATATGATTCATTGAAAGGTGAATGTATTCTTCCGGGCATAGTTTCTTCTGATTCACTCTTAGGTAAAGCGTCCGTTCCGCTTCTATCTATCTGGAATTATTGGAATAAACGACAAGCGTTGAGAATGTGATTGCTGGTTTCATTGTCTCTGATCGTTAAGCGGGAAACATACTGCTCCTCGGAAGTGACATTTTTGTTTGTTTGTTCACCTGTTTCAGGTTGGATTTGTTTCACATTGAAATGATACACCTCTTCTCCGTGCAGAAATATTAATGGATAGTGGAGGGAATCATATGAACAGTGTGTTTCTACAACGTGTTGTAGTCCTGCTCTTCTTCGTTGTACAATTATGTCGCGGCTTGTGTTTTCACAATTACGATGGCGACTTCGTCTATCTGAGGTGTATTAAATCGACATTCGTGTTGTCCAGGTGGTCTTTTGCCTGTTCGAATTATAACTTTATAGTTATCAGAAATCATTTGATCTAATGCTGGTGTGAATATGCGAACCATTAGTTTCTGTTCGTGTAAGATCCTCTGTACATCTCGGAGTACTTCTCGTCTCAGTCCATTGATAATTGTGCATCATTGATCAACTTCTACTTCTTCATTTCCGATGACATATACTTGCAGGAATTTATGGTCTTTGTAGGGTAGTGGTAGTGATGATCCCACGTTGTGATAGATTTGTTCAAAAATGTTGAAATGTGTGTGAAATCTTATGGGACTTAACTGCTAAGGTCATCAGTCCCTAAGCTTACACACTACTCAACCTAAACTATCCGAAGGACAAACACACACACCCATGCCCAAGGGAGGTCTCGAACCTCCGCCGGGACCAGCCGCGATAGATTTGTCCTTGGACGGAAACAACATAATCGATTTCATCTTTGTTAGTGTTGGTCAAAATGACAACGAAAGGGGTCATTTGGAAGCAGGCGTTCTACGCTTTTATATTTGGAAGAAAGTGTTTTGATTCTGTAGTTTCTCCGGTCGTATTATGTAAAAGTTCCTGCGGAGGTGCTTGCAGTGGTGATAATCGAATTTTTCCATCCATGCAAAAGAATCCTGGTGTTTCTCTACTGAATTTTCTCGTGTTGCAAAATTGGCAAATGTTATCAGTTTTTCCGATTACGACGTGTTTGTGTTCGTTGTATTCTTTTGTCGGGTTGTAGCGGAATGATTCATTTGTTAGGTTGTACTGTTTACTTGTACTCGTCCGCGCTTGTAACATACGAGGGCTATTCCGAAAGTAAGGTCCGATAGGTCGCGAAATGGAAACCACGGTAAAAATCAAAAATGTTTTATTTGCAACAGTTAGATACACCTTGCAGCTACTTATCTCCATAGTCGCCGACCCGACTTAGACGTGTATCGTAGCGTTGTACCAACTTTCCCATACCCTCGCTATAGAAGGCAGCCGCCAGTGCTCTCCGCCAATTCTCTACGCTGGCCTACGGCTCGTTGTCTTGTGCCGAAATGTTGTCTTCATAACCAGCGGTTCATGTGACCTGAGCTGAAACTCAGAGGGAGACAATTACGGGCTGTATTGTGGATAATCTCCCATTTCCATTTGAAAACGATGCAGGAGCATCTTCATTGCCCCTGCAGAATGCGGCTGAGAATTGTCTTGAAGACGAAACAGCACGACAGTTATGTAATGTTAGCTGCATAGCTTCAGGGGAAATTTCTCACCAGGCCCCCGTACTTGGCGGCAGACACTATTTTCTAGACATCTTTACGCACTCACTGCGAGCTCAGAAATGAGAAGAGCGACGTGATGCTAACTGGGGTTATACTAGAGACACTACCCAACACATCTGTGCAAAGCTTTATCGGATTTTCATAGTCGTTTCCATTTCGTGACCGATCGGACCTTACTTTCGGAATAGCCCTCGTAGTCACGGCTGGCTTCAGTTGGCAGGCTTTTATTATGAGACTGTGTCGCAATTGTTGATTCTTCAATCCGTTCATTACGTTGTTCTTCGGTTTCTCTGCTTCTCAAGGTGCTTATTCTCGTTCGTTGCGAATTTAAACGTGTTTCGCACTCTTTGTTGGTTTCGTTTTTCCACTGTCCTATTGGTTTTCGCCGTTTGGCTTCAGAACTGACAACATTTCCTCCTCTTTTATGTTTGACAATTGTCTAAAAATTAATCAAATCAAATTTTAATTAACAAATACACTAAGCACACATTACATACTTTATTCACTTTCACTGCTCACACTTCACTGTTTGCTTTTATTCAATCACTCCACTGCTTTTTTGGTTCCTCCCTTCGTCACTGATAAGAAACTGACGTTGGAACCCACGACGCGACTTGCTTTATACACCTCAAACCAAGGGGTAGCCATTTCAGTGGCGAATTCCAGAACATACCGAAAAGGCTTAGAATGGTCCACAATGTTGCAGAGTATTCCACCATATTCTGCAGTGGTCTGGAATGTTCCACAATGATCTGGGCTATGAGGTTCCGGGATGTTCCCCAACATTCTGGAACCTTCCCGAGTTTTCCGGACTATCCCCGAACATTCCAGAATATCCCAGATTACTGTGGAACGTTCCGGAACATTCTGGAATGTTGTGGAATGCTCTCAAATACTCTGGAATGTTCCAGAATACTCTATAATCGTCTGGAATGTTCTAGAAATTTCTAGAATCCGAAACTTCCCAGCCCTTATATATTCAGAAGCACGCCAGGTAAAAAAGCTAACCTTCTTTATGGATGGGGTTAGAGGGCTACCATACCATATAACACCCTTGAATAACACCCTTGATCGTACTGGGACTTGTTTCGGAGTTTTATCGGCAAACAAATTCTACACTTTTATAATATATATTGATTATTAATATCCAACGACAATTTGCAAACGAGTGTCACACTTTCGCACGTAATTTTTGACACGGCCGGTGGGCCAGGAACATAATATACACGTTCTATCTCTATGGTCAGTAATAAGAGAGGGAGAAAGGAAACCTACTATATTGAAGAGCCAAAGAACCTGGTACACCTTCCTAATATTGCGTAGAGCCCCAGCGAGCAAGGAGGAGTGATGCAACACGAAGTGGAATGACTGTACTAATGTCTGAAGTAGTGTTGGAGGGAACTGACGCCATGAACCCTTCAGGGCTGTCCATAAATCCTTAAGATTACGAGTTCAGAACAGTACGTTGCAAGGCACCCCTGATATCCTCAATAATGTTCATGTCTGGTGTTTAAACTCAGAAGAGTGTCCCTTTAGCCACTCTGTGGCAATTCTGGACGTCTTGGGTGTCGCATTGTCCTGCTGGAATTGCCCAAGCCTGTCGGAATCCACAATGGGCATGAACTGATGCACTGTCAATGTCAATGAAATTCACCAACGTCCGTTTATCTTAAGATGTTATTTTATTTTATTTGGAAGGGTAGCAGTTTCGGTATTTCACTATGCCTTCTTCACGTCCCATATGTATCTCTACAAATAAACGAAAATGTCACATAAAACCATAAATCTCTGGATGTCGTGAATGCAGTCGCTACACTAGTGCTTCATTCAAAGACTTGATAACAGTTGCTATCAAGTCTTCGAATCAAGTACTAGTCTAACGACTGAATTCACGACATCTGGAAATTTATGGCTCTATGTGACATTTTCGTTTATTTGAACAGATGCGCATGGGGACTGAAGAAATGGAGTATTTATCTATGTACCTTATTTGTTCTTTATTGTGTTCTCCACATCATTTGTATTATAGTTAATAGTCTTGTGACGATATTGTTTTCAATCTTGTGGGCACCGCCACCTTTAAAAAGTAGCTACACTGGTGTCGAAAACTTAAAGACCAAAGTAAATTGCGCGTTTCGGTCGCAGGTTCGAATCCTGCCTCGGGCATGGATGTGTGTGATGTCCTTAGGTTAGTTAGGTTTAAGTAGTTCTAAGTTCTAGGGGACTGATGACCTTAGAACTTAAGTCCCATAGTGCTCAGAGCCATTTGAACCAAAGTAAAAAAGCTCGATGAAAGTTGGACCATTCATAGAAAAATCTGCTACACTGCAGAATGAAAAGTAACTGAAAGAAATACGCAATCAGGCGAACAAAAAATACAATGTTATTCAAACGCGATAATTACACTGAACAATGATGATTTATGACGGTGCGCTGGGTATTACCAAACACAGTATTTGGTTCTTAATATGCGGTTTTTTCACCACGGGCGGCAATGCATGCTCTGTAACTTCCTCCATCACTGACGACAAGGTTGGTAAGGAATAGTTGTTGTAGCGCGTTTCTCTCCTAAACCAGTTGATGGGTGAGCGTTGGTACATGTGCTGCAGTAATTCTCCCCAGAACATCCCACACGTTCTCGATGGGATTTAAGACGGGAGAACGGGCAGGCAAATCCGTTTTCCGAATATCCTCTCGTTCCTGGACCTCCCACTCGGCTTATAGGAGCAACAAAATTTCATTTTCAGTATTTCATATAAACTGAGGTGACGAAAGTCATGGGATACCATCTAATATGGTGTCGGTCCTCTTTTTCCCCGGCATAATACAGCAGCTTGACGCAGCATGGACTCAACAAATAGATGGAAACCCCCTGCGGAAATATTGAGCCACGCTGCCTCTGTTGCCGTCCATAATTGCTAAAGTTTTTTCGGCGCAGAATTTTGTACACAAACTGACCTCACGATTATGTCCGTTAAATTTTCTATGGGACTCATAATGGGTGATGCTGGAGGCTAAATAATTTATTCGAATTGTTCAGATTGTTCTTCAGACAAATCTCGAACACTGTGGCCCGGAGGCATGGCGCAGTCTCATCTAAAGAAGTCCATGAGTGTCTTCAAGCAGCCGACCGTAACGATTTCCACACAATGATCTATTAAGGTGGACCAGAGAATCCAGTCCATTTCTTTCATTAAAAAAGTTACTTTCTCTTTTAAAATTTTTTTTCCACTGAAGTTAATTTAAATCAAGCTGAAGTCTAAAAATAAACCATGGATTACACAAGGAATAAATATATTATGTGGGGCAAAAAGGAGGCTTTATCTACCACGTAGAAACAGCTCTGATGTTAGCACTGTAATGCAGTACAAAGAATACTGCAAAATGTTGAAGCAAGTAATCCAGAAATTTAATCAGCTTTGTTATGAGGAAAAGATCATTATATCAGGCAACAAAACAAAAACTGTATGGGATACAGTGAAGACAAAGACAGGTGGGGCCAAAATGGAAGACGAACAGATAGCTCTAAAAATAAATGAAACATTGGTAACAAGTGCATGCAGTACTCCGAACCTCTTCAACAACTGCTTTGTCTTTGTTAGTGACTGCGTAGGGTTATCAGGTTCGGTGAACGGTGCAATGGAGTATTTGAGGCCAGTATTTACAAATAACCAGTAAAATGTAAATGAAAAATCTTCCAAAGAAGTAGCATCCACCATAAAATCCCTAGAATCTAGATATTCTAATGATTATGATAACATATGAAAGAGTGTTCATGTGAGTTGAGTTCTGTCTTAAGTTGTGTAATCAATCTCATATCAGTGGAATATTTCCAGACTGGCTAAAATATGCTGAAATTAAGCCTCTCTACCAGAAGGGAAACAAAAGAGATACCATCAAACTATCGACCAATTTCATTTTTTCGGGCCTTTTCAAAAATTTTGTAGAAGGTTATGTTCAAGCGTCTCCTTAAGCATTTGACTTAAAATAATATATTATTCAAGTCACAGTCTGAGTTCCTTAAGGTTTATAATATAGAGAAATTCATTAGATAACAAATTAGAGGCTACTGACATTTTCTGTGACCTGTCAAAAGCCTTTGACTGACTGAATCATAGCATCCTCTTAAGGAAATTACAATATTATGGCGTCACTGGCAGTGCTGCGAAATGGTTCGAGTCTTACGTAACTAAAAGGAAACAGAAGGTGTTGTTGCGAAATACCTGTACAGTAAGCAGTCAGTCTTCACTGATTGGGAATTAATTACATGTGGTGTCCCATCTTGGGTCCGCTGCTTTTTCTTGTGTAAATTAATAACCTCTCGTCTGTTAAATTTCCAAATGCTATTTCAGTTTTGTTTGCAGATGATACAAACATGCTATAAGTAGCAAGTACAGATTTAGAAATGGCTACTAATAAAATTTTTAGTGTCATTAGTAAATGGTTTAAAGGCAATTCACTGTCATTAAACTTTGAAAAAACCCACCTTATACAGTTCAGAACTTGTGTGTAACATATGAAGACATGCAGACAGAAAAGGTTGACAGTGTTAAATTTCTGGGATTACAACTCGATAAACGCATGGGAAGGGCATACCACAGAATTGCTGAAGAGCCTCACCAAGTCTGTATTTGCAGTGAGAATGATGACTGAGGCAGGAGATATAAATATAAAAAAAAGCCTTGCATACTTTACTTACTTTCAATCTGTTATGTCATATGCGATGATATTCTGTGGTAACTGGTTAAACAGAGCAAAAGTTTTTAGCGCGCAAAAGCGTGTAATAAAACTCATTTGTGGTGAAATTCAAGGACATCATGTAGAAATCTGTTCAAGGAACTTTGTGTTCTAACCGCGGCTTCTCAGTACATTTATTCCTTAATGAAATCTGTATCAAAAAAATGTCTCTATTTCCAATCAATAGCTCAATACGTAGTATCAATACTAAGAATAAGAACGAATTTCATAAAGACCTAAAATCACTTACGCTGGTCCAAACAGGGAGCCAATATACAGGAACAGACATTTTCAATAAACTCGCGGCAACCATTACAGACTTGGTTTCAGTCAAAGCACAGTTTGAACAAAAGTTTGAAAGACCTTTTGATAGGCAACTCTTTCTGCTCTATAGATGAGTATCTTAACAGGAATTATTCAACCAGCCTGAGTAAAATTGTCAAAAGCTTTCTCTAAGTCTACAAGTGCTAGAAATGTAGGTTTGCCTTTCCTTAATCTATTTTCTAAGATAAGTCGTAGGGTCAGTATTGCCTCACGTGTTCCAATATTTCTACAGAATCCGAACTGATCTTCGCCGAGGTCGGTTTCTACCAGTTTTTCCATTCGTCTGTAAAGAATTCGCGTTAGTATTTTGCAGCTGTGACTTATTAAACTGCTGGTTCGGTAATTTTCACATCTGTCAACACCTGCTTTCTTTGGGATTGGAATTATTCTATTCTTCTTGAAGTTTGAGGGAATTTCGCCTGTCTCATACATCTTGCTTACCAGATGGTAGAGTTTTGTCAGGACTGGCTCTCCCAAGGCCGTCAGTAGTTCCAATGGAATGTTGTCTACTCCCGGGGCCTTGTTTCGACTCAGGTCTTTCAGTGCTCTGTCAAACTCTTCACGCAGTATCGTATCTCCCATTTCATCTTCATCTACATGCTCTTCCATTTACATAATATTGTCAAGTTCATCGCCCTTGTATAGACCCTCTATATACTCCTTCCACCTTTCTGCTTTCCCATTTTTGCTTTGAACTGGGTTTCCATCTGAGCTCTTGATATTCTTACAAGTGGCTCTCTTATCTCCAAAGGTCTCTTTAATTTTCCTGTAAGCAGTATCTATTTTAGCCCTAGTGAGATAAGCCTCTAAATCCTTACATTTGTCCTCTAGCCATCCCTGCTTAGCCATTTTGCACTTCCTGTCGATCTCATTTTTGAGACGTTTGTATTCCCTTTTGCCTGCTTCATTTACTGCGTTTTTATATTTTCTTCTTTCATCAATTAAATTCAATATTTATTCTGTTACCCAAGGATTTCTACCACCCCCCCGGTCTTTTTACCTACTTGATCCTCTGCTGCCTTCACTACTTCATCCCTCAGAGCTACCCATTCTTCCAGTCACCCATGACTATTAAATTTCGTCTCCCTTCACTACCTGAATAATTTCTTTTATCTCATCATACATTTCATCAATTTCTTCATCATCTGCAGAACTAGTTGGCATATAAACTTGTACTACCGTAGCAGGCATGGGATTCGTGTCTATCTTGGCCACAATAATGCGTTCACTATGCTGTTGGTAGTAGCTTACCCGCACTCCTATTTTTTTTCATTATAAAACCTACTCCTGCATTACCCCTATTTGATTTTGTATTTGTAACCCTATATTCACCCTACCAAAAGTCTTGTTCCTCCTGCCACCGAACTTCACTAATTCGCACTATATCTAACTTTAACCTACCATTTCCCTTTTTAAATTTTCTAATCTACCTGCCCGATTAAGGGATCTGACATTCCACGCTCCTATCCGTAGAACGCCAGTTTTCTTTCTCCTGCTAACGACGTCCTCTTGAGTAGTCCCCGCCCGGAGATCCAAATGGGGGACTATTTTACCTCCGTAATATTTTACCCAAGAGGACGCCATCATCATTTAACCATACAGAAAAGCTGCATGCCCTCGGGAAAAATTACGGCTGCAGTTTCCCCTTGCTTTCAGCCGTTCGCAGTACCAGCACAGCACGGCTGTTTTGGTTAGTGTTGCAAGGCCAGATCAGTCAATCATCCAGACTGGTGCCCCTGCAACTACTGAAAAGGCTGCTGCCCCTCTTCAGGAACCACACGTTTGTCTGGCCTCTCAACAGATACCCCTCCGTTGCGGTTGCACCTACGTTACGGCCATATCGCTGAGGGACGCAAGCCTCCCCACCAACGGCAAGGTCCATGGTTCATAGGGGTAGGGTCTAGAGCATAGTCCCCCTTATAGAATTCCTCCATGATCCCCTGCTCAGTGCTAACATTGGTGCCTCTTCTGATGTTAAACCTATTACTTCAAAATCATTCTTAACCGAATCCAGGTACCTTCTCCTTGGTATACCCCGACTCCTCCTACCCTCTACTGCTGAACCCATGAGTCTCTTGGGTAACCTTGCTTCTCTCATGCGTGTAACATGACCCCACCATTTAAGACTGTTAGCCTTGACTGCTACATCTATAGAGTTCATTCCCAGTTTTTCTTTGATTTCCTCATTGTGGACACCCTCCTGCCATTGTTCCCATCTACTAGTACCTGCAATCATATCCGTAACCTCAACCTTATTGATAAGCTAACCTGAATCCACCCAGCTTTCGCTCCCTAACAACAAAGTTTGTCGAAAGATTGAACGGTGCACAGATAACTTAGTATTGGTACTGACTTCCTTCTTGCAGAAGAGAGTAGATCGTAGCTGAGCTCACACTGCATTAGATTTGCTACACCTCGCTTCCAGTTCTTTCACTATGTTGCCATCCTGTGAGAATATGCATCCTAAGTACTTGAAACCGTCCACCTATTTTAACTTTGTTCCTCCTATTTGGCACTCAATCCGTTTATATCTCTTTCCCACTGACATTACTTTCGTTTTGGAGGTGCTAATCTTCATACCATAGTCCTTACATTTCTGATCTAGCTCTGAAATATTACTTTGCAAACTTTCAATCGAATCTGCCATCACAACTAAGTCATCCGCATATGCGAGATTGCTTATTTTGTGTTCACATATCTTAATCACAACCAGCCAGTCTATCGTTTCCAACATATGATCCATAAATAATATGAACAACAGTGGAGACAGGTTGCAGCCTTGTCTTACCCCTGAAACTACTTTAGTAAGTAAATAAGAAATATTTTTATTGAACCTTCTCTCTCTACATACGTAAACTTCCGTCACCTGACCGCTCCTTTTTGTGTGTTTGGTCTGAGACACTACTTAGAAATTTTGATACGGTCTTGGAATTCTCCTGAGCAATATTTTGCCAGTATCGATGTCGATAAGGTGCTAAAATTGTTGAGACTCTCGATTCTCATTTCAAGGTAACCTAAGCACAGGAAGTTTCGTGTGCCATCTGTCTGTAAATCTTGTTCTTCGTTACATCGTATTTTAACTCCTTCTGTTTTGTACTCTTTGCAGTAGAAGTTGGGAACCAACCCAGAATAAGCCTAAACGGGTGCGGGTAACCACCTAAAATGCAACGTCAGGCTTGCCGTATACCAAACAATGGTCGTTAATCTGCCGCGCGGATTTCATCCAGGCCTAGCTCCCCCCCCCCCCCCCCCCCCCCGCACCCCATTCTGCGCTGCGCGTTACGTTATAGGAGCGGGTCCTTTTACGTTAGAAATATACACTCGTCTCAACAAGAATCACTTTCCCGGCAGATTTTTAGGGAACCTTTATATTTAGCTGAGCAAGCAGTAAAGGAAACAGAAGAGAAATTAAGAGTTGTAATTAAAATCCATGGAGATGAAATAAAAACTTTGAGGTTCGCCGATGACATTGTAATTCTGTCACAGACAGCAAAGGACTTGGAAGAGCAGTTGAACGGAATGGACAGTGTCTTGAAAGGAGGATATAAGATTAACATCAACAAAAGCAAAACGAGGATAACGGAATGTGGTCGAATTAAATCGGGTGATGCTGCGGAAATAGATTAGGAAATGAGACGCTTAAAGTAGTAAAAGAGTTTTGATATTTGGGGAGCAAAATAACTGATCATGGTCGAAGCAGAGAGGATATAAAATTTAGACTGGCAATGGCAAGCAAAGCATTTCTGAAGAAGAGAAATTTGTTAACATCGATTATAGATTTAAGTGTCAGGAAGTCTTTTCTGAAAGTATTTGTATGGAGTGTAGCCATGTATGGAAGTGAAACGTGGACGATAAATAGTTCAGACAAAAACAGAATAGAAGCTTTCGAAATGTGGTGCTACAGAATGATGCTGAAGATGAGATGGGTAGATCACATAACTAATGAGGAGATATTGAATAGAACTGGGGAGAGGAGAAATATGTGGCACAACTTGACTAGCAGAAGGGATCGGTTGGTAGGACATATTCTGAGGCATAAAGGGATCACCAATTTAGTATTGGAGGGCGACACGGAGGGTAAAAATCGTAGAGGGAGACCAAGAGATGAATACACTAAGCAGATTCAGAAGGATGTAGGTTGCAGTAGGTACTAGTAGATGAAGAAGCTTGCAAAGGATAGAGTAGCATGGAGAGCTGCATCAAACCAGTCTCTGGACTGAAGACCACAACAACAATAACATATTTTGCTTTGACCTGTACTACCTTTTCTAACACACTGTATGCGTAAACAACAATATTTTCATTCATTGGGTGTAAGAAACCCGTTTCCGTGTTTTTGGTACTGCGTGCACAAAGGGGGAAACATCTAGCTGACGGACGGACGCGGCTGCCGAGTGTGTTTTGTACGTCGGCGTCTGCGTGGCCCCGTTTGCTGAGAAGTCCTCGAGCGGAAAACAAGCGGCTGACCACAAAGGGTAGGCGCGAGGTCTTGTTTAGGGACGGCAAACACCGCAGGCCGCAGCAGGGGCGCCGACGGTGCAGCCGTCTGCATGCTGTACCGCTTGTTCACCGTGGCTTTCCCTCCTAACCGTACTCCTGGCTGAGTTGAGGAACCGAGGACACGTGAATTTAACTAAAACATGTATACAATCGACAAAATAAGTGTTGCATACAGCTTTGTTGTGAATACTGGACATAACAGTTAAGAAAAATGATTTTGTTCTGTCAGATATAAGAAAGAAAATAAAGAAGACAAGCAAATTTCCACTTTATAAAGATAAGCAAAAAAGAAAAAAAGAACTTACAAAAGTTTCCACTTTAGCTACGACTGTTTCTTATCACGGTCATCTTGCATAACACCTCCTTAATGAACCAGTTAGCTCTCGTCGTTCTTGGGGACACTTAAATGCTTAACTCTGTTTTGAAATGCTCCTTTACAAAACAAAATACGGGATAACTGCCCCAATTCAATTCCTGTATTACTGAAAAATTGTGAGAAATGCATATTAGTGTCAGTGGCCACTGGAAACAGCTCAAATCGAGCAAAGCTCCAGGGTCCGACTGAATTCCTATCATAGTCTGTACTGAATCTGGGGCTGATTTAGCCCCTCTGTTAACTATCCTTCGAACAAGAAACCGTGCACAGTAGGTGGAAGAAAGCACAAGACACACCCGTTTACAACATGGGTGGTAGAAGTGATCCACAAATCTAGATTCCATTATCCTTGACATCAATTTGTTGTACAATCTTAGAACATATTCTGAGCTCAAATATAATGAGGTATCTGGAATAGAATGACCTCACCCATGCCAACCAGCATGGACACCCGGCAACATCGATCATGTGAAACCACACTCGTACTTTTGTCACATGAAAAAAATGGCTCTGAGCACTATGGGATTTAACACCTATGGTCAACCTAATTAACCTAAGGACATCACTCAACACCCAGTCATCACGAGGCAGAGAAAATCCCTGACCCCGCCGGGAATCGAACCCGGGAACCCGGGCGTGGGAAGCGAGAACGCTACCGCACGACCAAGAGCTGCGGACTTCTTGTCACATGACATACTAAAAGCTTTGGATCTAGGCAGTTAGATAGATGTGGTACGTCTTGATTTCCAAAAAGGATTTGACTCAATATCACATCTACGCTTATTATATGAAATTCGATTGTATGGGGTCTGCAGTGAGGATTTTTTAGTAGGGAGGTCGCAGCAAGGTATCTTGGATGGAATACACTCCTGGAAATTGAAATAAGAACACCGTGAATTCATTGTCCCAGGAAGGGGAAACTTTATTGACACATTCCTGGGGTCAGATACATCACATGATCACACTGACAGAACCACAGGCACATAGACACAGGCAACAGAGCATGCACAATATCGGCACTAGTACAGTGTATATCCACCTTTCGCAGCAATGCAGGCTGCTATTCTCCCATGGAGACGATCGTAGAGATGCTGGATGTAGTCCTGTGGAACGGCTTGCCATGCCATTTCCACCTGGCGCCTCAGTTGGACCAGCGTTCGTGCTGGACGTGCAGACCGCGTGAGACGACGCTTCATCCAGTCCCAAACATGCTCAATGGGGGACAGATCCGGAGATCTTGCTGGCCAGGGTAGTTGACTTACACCTTCTAGAGCACGTTGGGTGGCACGGGATACATGCGGACGTGCATTGTCCTGTTGGAACAGCAAGTTCCCTTGCCGGTCTAGGAATGGTAGAACGATGGGTTCGATGACGGTTTGGATGTACCGTGCACTATTCAGTGTCCCCTCGACGATCACCAGTGGTGTACGGCCAGTGTAGGAGATCGCTCCCCACACCATGATGCCGGGTGTTGGCCCTGTGTGCCTCGGTCGTATGCAGTCCTGATTGTGGCGCTCACCTGCACGGCGCCAAACACGCATACGACCATCATTGGCACCAAGGCAGAAGCGACTCTCATCGCTGAAGATGACACGTCTCCATTCGTCCCTCCATTCACACCTGTCGCGACACCACTGGAGGTGGGCTGCACGATGTTGGGGCGTGAGCGGAAGACGGCCTAACGGTGTGCGGGACCGTAGCCCAGCTTCATGGAGACGGTTGCGAATGGTCCTCGCCGATACCCCAGGAGCAACAGTGTCCCTAATTTGCTGGGAAGTGGCGGTGCGGTCCCCTACGGCACTGCGTAGGATCCTACGGTCTTGGCGTGCATCCGTGCGTCGCTGCGGTCCGGTCCCAGGTCGACGGGCACGTGCACCTTCCGCCGACCACTGGCGACAACATCGATGTACTGTGGAGACCTCACGCCCCACGTGTTGAGCAATTCGGCGGTACGTCCACCCGGCCTCCCGCATGCCCACTATACGCCCTCGCTCAAAGTCCGCCAACTGCACATACGGTTCACGTCCACGCTGTCGCGGCATGCTACCAGTGTTAAAGACTGCGATGGAGCTCCGTATGCCACGGCAAACTGGCTGACACTGACGGCGGCGGTGCACAAATGCTGCGCAGCTAGCGCCATTCGACGGCCAACACCGCGGTTTCTGGTGTGTCCGCTGTGCCGTGCGTGTGATCATTGCTTGTACAGCCCTCTCGCAGTGTCCGGAGCAAGTATGGTGGGTCTGACACACCGGTGTCAATGTGTTCTTTTTTCCATTTCCAGGAGTGTATCTTCGACAGATGTGTTCCAAGTGAGTTGAGACCCTTATTGTTCAAGTGTTATATTAACGACCTTGCAGACAGTGCTAATACTTACCTCAGAAGTTTTGCAAATGACGCAGTATCTGCAGTGAAGTACTGTCACAAAGAAGCTGCATAAACATTAGTCAGATCTTGATAAGATTTAGAAGTGATGCAGAGGTTGGCTATTTTCTCCTACAAACACCGGGGTGTAGAAAAAAATGGCTCTAACCAATATGGCACTTAAAATCTGAGGTCATCAGTCCCCTAGACTTACAATTACCTAAACCTAACTAACCTAAGGACATCATAGACATCCATGCCCGAGGCGGGATTAGAACCTGCTACCGTAACAGCAGCGCTGTTCCTGACTGATGCACCTAGAACCGCTCGGCCACAGCGGCCGGCTGGGTGTAGCATTTTGTGGGGTAAAGCAGAAGGTAAACTTCGGTTTATTGATAGGATTTTGGGGAAATGTACTCTACAAAGCAGATAACTTACAAATCAGTCGTGTGACCCATCCTTCAATTTTGCTCATGTGTGAGGCACCCGTATCGAAGAGGACTAAAATGGTGTATTGAACGTGTACAGAGAAAGGCAGCACGAATGGTCACAGGTTTGTTTGATCTGTGGGAGATTGTCACAGAGATGCTGAAGAAAGTGAACAGGCAGACTCTTGAAGATAACTATCACCAGGAAGCCTGCTTAGGAAGTTTCAAGGACCGACTTTAAACGATGATTTCAGGAATTCACTACAGCCCATACGCATCGCTCTCGTAGGGGACAAGATTAAATTAATTACATAATGCACGAAGGCATTAAAACATTCATTTCTCCTACACCCATTCGTGAATGGAGCGTGAAAAATCATAACTCGCACTGAGTGCCACGCCCATCACAGTGGTTTGCAGAGTATAGATGTAGATGTAAACGTAGACGCATATTAGATTAAGGGATTTTGATTGTACATTCGTTTGTCCCTCGATAAGTTTATCGTTATTGTTAGAACAGAGGTTACTTGCATGAATTTCTATGTCGTATATATCGGACGTGAGCCACTGAAAATCTGAGTGTGAACTACCAGTTTCTGTCGCCTGTTAATAAAATTAAATTGTTGATCGTAATAGGAACAAAACTGGCAGTACGGCCACAAAAAAAGAAGAATTAGGAAGTTTTTTTGAAAAATGAAGAAACCGCAGGACAGTTGCTTGATCCACAATCTTTCATTGTGTACACGACCAGTATTGGAACACTTAAAGTTCCATCATCTGATGTAAAAAATGAACGCACTTAATCATCTGAGGTCATCCTCACCCCGATGTTACCATGGAAAGAAAGATTCCGTGTCAGGAGGGTAAAAGCTACAAAAATTCCATAACAAACCGATACCCAGTACTGAGCGACCCTTTTCACACGAACCCTTGGCTCCATGACAAAACTGTGGTGAGGATGACCTCAGATGATTAAGCGATTTTATTTTTTACACCAGATGATCGAACTTCAAGCGTTCCGTAACCGGTTCTGTACACAATAAAAGATTTTTGAACCAAGCAACTGTTCTGTGATTTCTTCATTTTTCAAAATGGACTTCTAGAGTTGCGTCTGCTGCATAAGATGATCAACACATTCCCTCTGGATAAACACAAGCAAAAAAAGAACAAAACCTTACGAAAGATTCCACTGCAAACTCTACGGTTTCTGACTACTGTCATCTGGCATAACACATTGTTTATGAACCAGTTGGCCCTGCTCTAGATGGAGACACTTTTGAACTTGCTTAGGCATAATCCTTTAGGATAGTGACCCATTACTCCACAGCTGTCTCTATGACGCTCTGAACGGTCTCTGGTGGGACAGAACAATCACAAACCACTCGTTCTGGCATGATCTATGCAGGAGAATATGGAGGCCTTTCCATGTGATTCTGTGCTGCACTACGAAGGTCTTTACAATGTTGTAACAATCAGAACGTGCACTGTCGTCTATCAGCATGAATCTCGCTGCAATATGTTGACTAAATGGAAACAAAAAATTGTGCAATAATGACGGCCGCCCACGTATTGGCACAATGACTGTCTTGAATTTTGAACCAGCTCATTGAGCCTATTTCGCAACGTTTGTGTTGACACCTCCACTCTTGTAGCTATTTGGAACTGTCGCCGTAGACGTGCAGCATTGTAACGAGGGTTTCTGCTTGCCGTTATACGCAAATATTGCTCCGCTCCTGCACACCTGTTGATTTTGTTCCCGTGGCCTCCTCTTTGACAGTCCTCAACTGATCCTGTCGCTAGAAATTTGTTCCAAATTCTAGAAGCATCACTTCAACTCACAGTGACACTCTCTATGACGTCCATGATTATTATTCCCCGCTCCATTAAAGTGATTGCACGAAAACTTTGATGTTAATGTTGTCCAGACCATTCTGCAGCAACGTAATTCTACTAATGACCCAAAGTAAAAGTCCCTCAATGTTTGCTGGTGATACGTTTACCACAGACTGCATATACTGCTCCTCACGGCAGACGCGTGCAACGTTTCCGCTAGAATTACATTACAACCGAGCTGATGTACTGATATCATAAGGTATTTCTGGATCCAATCGTTAACTTCAACATGCAACATTTATTTTGCGCATGTGCCGTTATGCTAAGGGTCATCTAGATATGTTGTTGTTGTTGTCTTCAGTCCTCAGACTGGTTTGATGCAGCTCTCCATGCTACTCTACCCTGTGCAAGCTTCTTCATCTCCCAGTACTTACTGCAACCTACATCCTTCTGAATCTGCTTAGTTTATTCATCTCTTGGTCTCCCTCTACGATTTTTACCCTCCAAGCTGCCCTCCAATGCTAAATTTGTGATCCCCTGATGCCTCAGAACATGTCCTACCAACCGGTCCCTTCTTCTTGTCAAGTTGTGCCAAAAACTCCTCTTCTCCTCAATTCTATTCAATACCTCCTCATTAGTTATGTGATCTACCCATCTAATCTTCAGCATTCTTCTGTAGCACCACATTTCGAAAGCTTCTAATCTCTTCTTGTCCAAACTATTTACCGTCCATGTTTCACTTCCATACATGGCTACACTCCATACAAATACTTTCAGAAACGACTTCCTGACACACATCTAGATATAGGAAGACAATGTTTTCTGGTAAGATGAGTACAAGGTAATACCAACACCAGCAGAAAATGGTACAATGGATAGCAGATTAGAGCAGAGAGTGATTTACTGTGAACAGTTCACTGATAACGTTGTTCTCATCAGAATCCACAGCAAAGCAACACCGACAACGACAGTTCAAGAATACATGCCAATGTCGCAAATTGAACTAGAACAGCCTTGGTGGACTGGAATGTGGTTGTACGAGAAGGATTAGAAGAAAGTGTTACAAGGGAATGTAGGCTTGGTACTAGGAATGAGAGAAGAGAAAGACTAATTCAAGTGTGCAATAAATTTCAGCTAGTAATAGCGATTACTCTGTCCAAGACTCACAAGAGAAGGAGATATACTGGAAAAAAGCCCGAGAGATACGCGTAGATTTCATTTAGAGGTCATGATCAGACAGGGATTCTGAAATCAGATAAGGCAAAATCAAATAATTCGTACCCAGGAGCAGATAAAGACGCACATAACAATTTAGTAGTGATGAAGACTGGGTTGAAGCTTAAGAGACTGTTCAGGAACAATTAATACGCAAAGGACTGTGATACAGAAGTCCTAAGGAATGAAGAGATACGCTTGAAGTTCTCTAATGCTATAAACAGTTTTATATGAAACAGCTCAGTAGGGAGTTCAGCTGAAATGGAATGGGTATATCTAAAGAGGGCGGTCACACAAGTTGGAAAGACGAGCGTAGGTACAAAGAAGGTAACTGCGAAGAAACCATGGGTAACAGAAGAAATATTTCAACTGATCGATGAGCTAAGGAAGTGAAAAAAATATTCGGGGAAATCAGGAACACAGAAATACAAGCTACTTAGGAATGAAATATATAGGAAGTCCACGCAACGTATGGTGAAACGGGTGCATGAAAACTGTGAAGAAATTGAAAAAGAAATGATTGTCCGAAGGACAGACTCAGCATATAGAAAATTAAAAATAACCTTCGATGATATTAAAAGCAAGGCTGAATAGGTTGAAAAATCAGCCAGCCAGTTGCAATTTAAGGTTTATTAGCCCTTTACCATGGTTTTGATACATGTAAAAAAAATCTTCTTCAGAATTACAGCAGTTTGCCTCGGTCTCTGACATAAAGTACACGTAACTTATGCAAATATTTTATCCTGTGACGCCTTTACAATTTTATGTTGACAGGAGCCTGTACCTGTGGACATTTATTAATGAGTAGTCATTCTGAAGTACGATATATGTAATCTGGTGCTATCTAAAGCCACGGCTTGCAATAATTCTTCTTTCATCAATTTCGTTTACCATAAGAGCCGCTCGGCTTCATGTAATCTATTGTGCCATCATATGATGTAATAAGGCCATTAATTCTGAGGAAGATATTTTTAAAAATATCGAAACCATGCTAAAGGGCTAATAAACCTTTATTTGCAACTGGTTGGCTGAGTGGTCAACCTCTTCAGATTTAAAATGTTGCTGTTTCGCAGCCTTGTTTAATGTTTTGAGAATCAAGGGTGATAACATTAGGAGACCTATGGGAATTCCACTGTTAAATGCAAGAGAAAATAGCAGATACATCAAAAGAGTACACTGAAGGCCTCTACGAGGGGAGGGGTTGGGGGGGGGGAGACTTCTCTAATGATGTGAAAGAAGAAAGATTAGTCGACAGGGAAGATATAGGAGTCATATTAGAATTAAAAAACTCTTTGGAAGACTTAAAATCAAATAAGGTAGAAGGGATAGCTAACGTTCTAACAGATTTTCTAAAATAATCGGGGATGCGGTAATAAAACGACTATTCACGTTGGTGTGTAGAATATATGCGTCTGGCGATCTACCATATGACTATCAGAAAAAACATCATCCACAGAAATCCGAAGATTGGAAGAGCTGACAAATAAGAGAATTATCGCACAGTCACTTTAACAGCTCATGTATCCGAGATGCTGAGAAGAATAGTACACGGACGAATGGAAAAGAAAATAGAGCATCAGTTAGATGACGATCATTATGGCTTTAGCAAAGGTAAGGGCACCAGAGATGGAATCCTGAAGTTGCGGTTGATAATGGAAGCAAGACTAAAAAAAATTCAAGAGCGCTTATAGGATTTGTTGACATAGAAAAAGTGTTCGACAATGTCAACTGGTGAAAGATGTTCGAAATTATGAGAAAAATAGGGGTAATCTAAAGAAGAAGACGGAGCCAAGAGAGAACAATGGAAATGGAAGACCAAGAAAGAAATACTTGGATTAAAAAGGGTGTAAGACAGGGATGTAATCCTTCGCCCCTACTGTACAATCTATACAATGAAGAAGCAATGTCGGAGACAAAAGAAAGGTTCAAGAGTGGAATTAAAGTTCAACTTGAAAAGATATCAGTTATTACATATGCTGAGACATTGATGTCCTCAGTGAAAGTGAAGAAGGATTACGGGATCTGTTGAATGAAATGAACACTCTAATGAGCACAGTATATGGGTTGAGAGTAAATCGAAGAAAGACGAAAGTAACGAGAAGTAGCACAGATGAGAGCAGATATAACATAACGTCATAACTGCTGATGACGAAATAGATGAAGGTTTGGATGTGTTCCTGGGCAAGAAAAGTTTACAAATTTCAAACACAGTTATTAGTTTGACGAAGAAATTTCTGAGAACGTACGTTTGGAGCACAGCATTGTACGGCAGTGAAACATGGACTGTGGGAAAACAGGAACAGAAAGAATCGAAGAATTTGAGACGAGGTGTTACAGAAAAATTTTGAAAATTGGGTGGACTGATACTGTATGCAATGAGGTTCTCCACTGAAACGGTGAGGGAAGGAATATATGTAAAGTAGTGTCAAGAAGAAGGGATAGGGATAAGTTCCGTTAAAACATCACGGAATAACTTCCATGGCAGTTGTGGGAGCTTGGAGTGTAAAATCTGAAGAGGAAGACAGAGATTGGAATCCATCTAGTAAATAATTGGGGACTTAGGGTGGAAGTGCTACTCTGAGATAAAAAGGTTGGTGTAGGAGAGGAATTCTTGGCGAGCCGTATCAAACCAGCCAGAACACTGATGAAATGAAATGTCGTGTGGCTAGGGCCTCCCGTCGGGTAAACCGTTCGCCTGGTGCAAGTATTTTGAGTTGACACCACTTCGGCGACTTGCATGTTGATGGGGATGAGATGATGATGATGATGATGATGATAACACAACACACAGTTCCTAAGCGGAGAGAATTTCCGACCCAGCCGGGAATCGAACCCGGCTTCCTTGGCATGACAATCCGTCGCACTGACCACTCAGCTGCTGATGACTTGGTAAGAAAAAAGCCTTATGGGGCGTGCTACACAGCAAGAAAAATTGCTTACCTCGCCGGGTTGACTGCTCAGACGTGTTTATACCCGAGAAGCGGAGGAGATAGGCCGTACACTTCAACAGCCATACAACTGAAGGAGTGCCACACACTACACGTCTTTAGGCGCCACTGGAAAGGTGCCTAATTAGAACAAGAATAGAAACATCATGTGCAGTACATCGTATCTTGGCTGTCTACAACGCTTCCCTGGCAGTATCCGTAAAACTAAATTTTCCGGTGACGTCGGTATCTGCCACTGCAGTGTCTGTTGTTTCGTCATTGGCTGTTTGAATCGCGGATGATAATGCGGACACTTCGTCTGTATCTATGCTGGCTGATTTTATTGTACACACATCAAAAAAGGTTTTGCATCACACCGGTTCCCAGAACTCCTGAAGATAGACGTTGACTGTGGATACTGTATCACAGGCACTGTCCTTTCACTGTTCATAGACGTCACTAAATCCGCCCAAAGATGCAAACAACCATACATAAGCAGCGCCTATTAGGCGGAGGGGGTCCGACAGCCGTTCAGTTCCAGTCATTCCACCAGGAATGAGGTACACGGCTCGTGTTGTCTGTAGTTCAGCCTTGTCTAGACGGTCAATACCGCGGTTCGATCAAGTCCGCATTGTTACTGTATGCCAGGAAGGGCTCTCAACAATGGAAGTGTCCAGGCGTCTCAGAGTGAACCAAAGCGATGTTGTTCGACGATAGAGGAGATACAGAGAGGCATGAACTGTCGATGACATGCCTCGCTCAGCCGCCCAAGGGCTACTAGAGCAGCAGATGACCGCTATCTATGGATTATGGCCCGGAGGAACCCTAACAGCTGCCTGATGCGCAACTTCACTCCCGACGTCCATGGAGAGGTCCATCTTTGGAACCACGATACCAGGCACCATGCAGCGCGGCACAGATGGGCCCAACAACATACCGAATGGACCGCTCAGGATTGGCATCACGTTCTCTTCACCGATGGGTGTCGCATATGCCATCAACCAGACAATCGTCGGAGACGTGTTTGGAGGCACCCCAGTGAGGCTGAACGCCTTAGACACACTGTCCAGCGAGTGTAGCAAGGTAAAGTGCCTTGCTGCTTTGGGGTGGCATTATGTGGGGCCGACGTACGCCGCTGGTAGTCATGGAAGGCGTAGTAACGGCTGTACGATAAGTGAATGCCATCCTTCGACCGACAGTGCAACCACATTGGCAGCATATTGGCGACCCATCAACCACTCTGAGGGATCTATGCCGAGTCACCATTGAGGAGTGGGAAAATCAGGACCAACACTGCCTTGATGAACTTGTGGATGGTATGCCACGACAAATACAGGCATGCACCAATGCAAGAGCACGTCCTAGTAGGCATTAGAGGTACCGATGTGTACAGCAATCTGGACCACCACCTCTGAAGGTCTCGCTGTACGGTGGTACAAAGTGCAATGTATGGTTTTAATGAGCAATGAAAAGAGCGGAAATGACGTTTATGTTGATCTCTATTCCAATTTTCTGTACAGATTCCGGAACTCTCGGAACCGAAGTGATGCAAAGCTTTTATGACGTGTGGATTTTCAGTTTCTCCATTGTTTGAAGTGTCTCTCCTCCAGCAGCCGTCACACACTTTTTTTTCGCTTGATACAAGACCTTTCTAGTAGTGTAATGTCGTAACAATAGCAGGTAACAGCAAACCGTGACTAGTTGTCAGCATTTTTGGCTAGTAGCGCCTAGGTGTCGTGTTTGATTACCACTGATCACCTCGAAACAATCTGCGGTGGAAAGGTCTGGAAAGACGTCCACTCGGCCTTCTGAGGCCAAAGGCATGGCCCCTAGTAGATAAGAGTAATGAAATCGACGCTGAAGTCGTCAGAGCAACGTTATGTCGAAAATCTTGCATCTGGATAGGTAACACAAGACAGTTGTTTATTAGCAGCAGATCATCAGCCGTTACTTTTTTCAGGTTAGAGAGATATATGATTTGCGTACTGCCGCAGGTCTTATTCTTTGCAAGTTTCCACATTAGTTTTATAGGATTTAGGTGCAGAAGGTAAATAACCGACGAAGGACGTCAAGAACTAGCCGAAAAACTTCGTCCAGATGCTGGTATAAGCGTATTTACATTGGGTTCAGGCCTGGACAGGTTGGTCCAACAGGTATAAACAGATGTAACAGACTATTAGGCATCAGAGCCGGCCGCGGTGGCCGAGCGGTTCTAGGCACTTCAGTCCGGAACCGCGCGACTGCTATGGTCGCAGGTTCTAATCCTGCGTCGGGCATGGATGTGTGTGATGTCCTTAGATTAGTTAGGTTTAGGTAGTTCTAAGTTCTAGGGGACTGATGACCTCAGCTGTTAAGTCCCATGGTGCTCAGATCCATTTGAACCATTTTTGAGCTCTAAAACAGGTAAAAACATTATTACTCCACATTTCCTAACATCTGAAAAAATTACATATAACTTCGGAGAAGGTACTACAGTTGTGCCTTTTCCACAACTCAATGGGATACATCAAATTAGCGTGCCAGTGCTCCAATAACTCCGTTAACGAGCCACCCCTTTGGCCCAGACGTACACATTTGAACCGAGTACCAACAATTACTTAGAGCACGGCAACCGAGGAATTTATCTTCAACTGTTGTAGTTAACTAAATTCGCTCCCCAAGACAACCCATATACCCAAATACACCACAATAAGAACTTAAGCGCAGTCAGCGGTCGCCTCAGGCAGTTAAAAACAAGGTGACGTTTGCAACAACATCCCACCATTGTTGCGTATTTAGAGGGAAATTAACTGAGAGGAGTACAAAAATTACTATTAGTACTTCCGTTACAGTCTTAAAACAAAAGGATATCATAAATCTAACACACTGTACCACTGTGTTGGACACATTTGTAGGCATTAATCTCAAGATTAAGCCTTCGTCGACAGGTAAATGATGAAACAGCCGATTATGCATGAGCACTATGAAATTTTTCCCACACAAGTAGTTATGTACACTCGCTTAGGTACAAATGAACATCATTACGATGTATCTCGCTCAGTAGAAGCTCAGTATTAACTTTCGTCGAATGCAACAATCTCACAGCAGGTACATTTGGATGAACTAGCTTCGTGACCGGATCAGAACATGGATCTACCACAAGGATACTTTCCAGACCGCCAAGAAAACGAACAGATTAAATGTAACAACTAATCACATAGCCACCTCCAAATTGGTAAACCCGTCACCCTTCCAAGGCGATGACCGTACTTTGCGTGGGCGATGTTGATGCGTTTGCCGATAACAGACTCCGTGGCCAGTTCCTGCCAAAAACAGATTCTCTGTCACGCGCTTGTGCACCGTGCTAAAACCGGCGTATGCGGAATTCTCGCATTTTCGCTACGCGGCAAGGAAGTTTCCGACATCACAGGCGAATACATCTACGCTAGCCTACGGGATGCCAGTATGAACGTATCAGATGGCAAGGCAGCAGCAGGAAGGGGAAAAAATCGTAAAGTTAGGTTAATAGATCAAAGAGAAGGAGGCTTGTGCTCGTTAATTAATGCCAGAATTTCGGGCTTTCCTTATATCTATGTATTTTTAAATTTTCTGTGCATTCCTACGCAGCAGTCCGAAGTGGCACACTTGTCTGTGGTATTTGTGGGGATGAAGATGCGTATTCAGGTCGACATGTAGTTCCTCCATTTGCTGGATATGACATTTCAGAACTGTTGGAACTTATGTACAATTACACTTCCGCCGTCGTTCTTCCAATACTCATTCATCGTGACACTTTGTAACATGCATGCGAACGGCCCTTCCAATAACCGAGGCCAATTATATTAAAAGAAAATATTTTACTGACATTACACCCTCGGTGGCTAATAGAAAATCATAACTTACGCGTACAAAAATCATTTTAGGTCTTAACTTTTAAAACATCTGCTACAAATTTGATGACTGTCTTGATGTGGAAAGGTAATGCCAGCATCATAATCAGAAAGGAAAGTGAAAAATATGTTGAGATTGCCTGGGGGTCGAGACCCTAAACCTTACACTTTTAGTCTGGCACCTGAACAGTCATACCACTTTATCAGCGCTCAAGACAATGTACTTACCGATTACAGATCTGACAGTATTCCCAGGAGCAATGTATGTTTGTATTGTACATAAAGTCTTGAAAGTCTTCTCGATCTTTCTCGTGACATGGTCGCCTCCTCCATTTTCTCATTGCAACTGCAGTATCGCAATTTACGGTTCGACGCGTCTTCCATGGTTGACCCTGCTCCGGACAAACGACCGACTGCTCAACTTGCCTCGGTCGGCATGCGCCTGCTCTTTGCCTCGTACGGGAGTACCGATGATGACGGCAGGGAGTGAGCTCGTCCGAATCTCTGACCCGCACGGCGGTTAACCAGGTCCTTTCACCAGCGCTCATGCGAGAGCTGCGGAAGTCAAACACGAGAGCGCTCATGGCACAAGCGGTGATGTTAGGGTGAGTGGTGGGGCAGAGTGTAAACAGCAGAACACAGGCGGCGCCACAATAACTGCAGCGAGCACTTAGCCGCGGACTTCGTGAATGGAGCTCCGCGACTGCCTCGTGGCCAACGATAAATACAGACCTCTGCGTACGTCTGTCTGGCGTCACCAATGTAGTGTTACTGCCGGCCGACACAAACGCGTGAACCCTGAGACCAAAATTACACTGCGTAAGATCTTTGTCAGAGATTTAGTCAAAAACGTCTTTGACAAAACTGTTTCATCGAGCTATTACACGATAGTAAAATTTTTCGCGGTTGTTATTCACGAATGGAAGCCAAACAGTTAATAGCCTGGTTCAAAATGGTTCAAATGGCTCCGAGCACTATGGGACTCAACTGCTGTGGTCATCAGTCCCCTAGAACTTAGAACTACTTAAACCTAACTAACCTAAGGACATCACACACATCCATGCCCGAGGCAGGATTCGAACCTGCGACCGTAGCAGTCGCACGGTTCCGGACTGCGCGCCTTTTTTTTTTTTTTTCCAAGTCTCATTTTTGTTCGCTTTTGTTCGTTGCGTCTGCTCGGGGCGGACGTCGTAAGACAGCCGTTTAGGTTCGTTGTTGATCGATTAACTCAGTTTTTTTTATTACAGAGGGGTGATAACCCTCTGACCGAACACGCTGAGCTACCGTGCCGGCTAAATCTCATTTTGTTCGTTATTGTTCGTTTCAATTGTTCGTGGCGGACGTCTCCTGACGCCCGTTGAAGTTCGTTATTGATCCATTCACTCAGTTTTTTTATTACAGAGGGCAGCGAACCCTCTGACCGAACACGCTGAGCTACCGTGCCGGCTGCCTAGAACCGCGAGACCACCGCGGCCGGCAGTTAATAGCCTTTACAGCTGCGATGTTGGTGGTGAGTGTATTGCTTGAAATGTGAAAGCGATGGAAAAGATTGCGGGTGAAACCATGGATAGCGGAAAAAAGAGCTCGAATTCTTCACCAGAATATGCTTCTTGAACTACAGTGCGAGGTCATAAAGAACAACAAAAAAATAATTTATGAAAATGTCCTCTCAAATATCACCATATATGATACTTAGCCGGCCGAAGTGGCCGTGCGGTTAAAGGCGCTGCAGTCTGGAACCGCAAGACCGCTACGGTCGCAGGTTCGAATCCTGCCTCGGGCATGGATGTTTGTGATGTCATTAGGTTAGTTAGGTTTAACTAGTTCTAAGTTCTAGGGGACTAATGACCTCAGCAGTTGAGTCCCATAGTGCTCAGAGCCATTTGAACCATTTTTTTGATACTCATTTAAGAAATACCATTCCTTACTTTCATTCGTCATAATCGACGATTTTCGAAAGCTTCCATCTGTGTCATTCACAATTTAAATGAAGAAACGCAGCATTTGTTAGGTTTTTATTCACTCTGAATACGACGCGTTTCGAGAGTTTATTCTCATTATCAAGAGAACAACTTTATATAGGTATTTTATGTGGTGTTCGAAGATGTGTTGTTCTCCCTCACTGCCCTGCAGCTGTATTTTTTATGGTTTACTGCAATCACACAGATTTCTTTTCACCGATTTTCCTATAACTGACTTAAAACATTTACGTACATATTCGTACTCGGTTACGAGAACAAATTCTATCAAAACTTTGTATAAATCGTGAAAAATACGTAACTGGCGCAATACTTCATTATTTATATGAGGAATGCTATTTCTGACAATGATCCTGTCATGGTTAGGTCAAGATTTTTAGCTATAGACGGAAGATATTCGAGCTTGTAATACAGTACTCGAATCTCACACTGTAACATTTTACGTATTATTACAGAAACATGTGAACTCTTACACAAATCACCTCAAACCCGTCTCACACGGAGAAAGATTCGCCATAAGCTTCCTTGCTGGCTCGCGCAACGGCTACCTTACGGGCTCTGTCGTCTGCAAGCGGGCTACCTTGGTGGGAACCATGTAAGATTTCCAGGATAGGTCCGGTGCTATTTTTCTTGTAAGGTTCCCTGTGTGCTACCTGCGTTGGCCAATCATGAGACGTTTCGTTTGTGACGTCAGACGCGGAAAACTTGGGCGGTAAGCCGTTGCTGATAGTCGCTTTTCTGCTGTTGTGAGGTGCTGTAGGACGTTCTTATAATTATTAAATAATGGCACCGCGGTGGTCCAAGGAAGCGATCGAAGCATTGATATGTATTTATAGGGAAGAACCGTGTCTGTACATCGTGAAAAGCGCAAACTATTATAATAAACACTTGCGTGCAGAAGCACTCGAAAGAGTTGCAAGTGCCGTGTGTCTTGTTCGACCATATACGATGAGCAAGGAGTGCTATAGCAAAATGCACAATTTGCGTACTCAATTTAAAGTGGAGTACGCCAAAGTAAAATCATCGAAAAGCAGTGGCGCTGGGATGAATGACGTAAGTACAAAACTATGAATTTTGTGTTGAATGTAGAAACCTACTACTTGCAAAAATCGGACACATTTAAGACTATTTCCTAGAAATATCACACTGAATATTCACCCGATTTTTGGAAGCACATAATCTTGAATGGTAATGGATTACGATGTAGCTTTCCCACGTAAATTTTACTATGTTAATATGAACATTCAATTTTGCAGATAGACAAACCATCTTTATGGTATTACGATAAGTTACTGTTTTTGGCGGATCATTGCTTGCCAAGATTCAAATACCAATACATCAATTCGTATAAAATTTGCAAATGATGTACGATTTTCTATCCTATAAAATGAAGTCGTATATAACAGTCATTATTGGTATATTTATAACGTCAAACAGTAATGAAATGGTGATACTTTTCAAACAAAAGTAGGTGTTATGCGAACTAACCTCAACTCTTTATGAAGCATGGAGAGCACACCTTTTGCAGGGTTTCTCCTCTTAATCCACGTTTTCGTCCATTCTATCTTTCTTTTTCTCTCATTATGATGCATTTCTGCATCGTTCAACACCATGCTCTGAACATCTGTACCTGAAGCAGCCATCTTCGTTCGATACAACATGCAGCCGATCACAACACAACTAGCTGCCGATCTTGCACCGTGGGAGAGCTTCGGCATAGAAGATAGCCGGCTCCTTTCCAAGCATACTGGCAGGCATGGACGCCATCTCGCAGACTTGCGGCGAACGTTGCTCCGTGTGAGACGGGCTTAAGGAGGATTTTATCAAGGTTGAGTTGGATTACGCAGAGTACAAATAAATACATTTGATTTATTCACATGCACTTTGAACACTTTTGGTTTTTCACATCTCCATCTCCTTCCACATGCCTTTTTTTTATAAGTAAGCACAATATTTTCCACACTGCGGCGACCCCGATGCAACTGATTGCTGCAGTTATTTCTTTGTAAGACCCCAACTGTTGACTATGGTTTTTGTTGTCAGAGTGTTTCATGTTATGAAAAATTCCGTAATCATCACATTTGGGAACGATCACTGTGGTGTTAGCCAACCACCAAATATTCTTCTACATTTTATAGCTTAAATGCAATAAAGGAAGTGAAGTCCATGTATACAACGGCGAACTTGGGTCAAATTCAGGTCTTCTCTGTGTCTTCTGTCAAAGATCTTTGCTAAATTCTTCCCTACTACTGTACCAAAGATTTGACCAAAGCGCTTTGATAAGTATTTATCGTTGACGACGTGTACACAGACGTGTGGTCAGGCCTGCATTTATCGTAGGCCACGCAAGTGCCTGTAGTGTCTTCACAGGACCGGTGCTACACCCAGGGACAGGCGTGGCGGCGCTATCGGCTCACGGTGCGAATTCCAATTTGAAATCTACAGGGTGTTTCAAAAATGACCGGTATATTTGAAACGGCAATAAAAACTAAACGAGCAGCGATAGAAATACACCGTTTGTTGCAATATGCTTGGGACAACAGTACATTTTCAGGCAGACAAACTTTCGAAATTATAGTAGTTACAATTTTCAACAACAGATGGCGCTGCGGTCTGGGAAACTCTATAGTACGATATTTTCCACATATCCACCATGCGTAGCAATAATATGGCGTAGTCTCTGAATGAAATTACCCGAAACCTTTGACAACGTGTCTGGCGGAATGGCTTCACATGCAGATGAGATGTACTGCTTCAGCTGTTCAATTGTTTCTGGATTCTGGCGGTACACCTGGTCTTTCAAGTGTCCCCACAGAAAGAAGTCACAGGGGTTCATGTCTGGCGAATAGGGAGGCCAATCCACGCCGCCTCCTGTATGTTTCGGATAGCCCAAAGCAATCACACGATCATCGAAATATTCATTCAAGAAATTAAAGACGTCGGCCGTGCGATGTGGCCGGGCACCATCTTGCATTAACCACGAGGTGTTCGCAGTGTCGTCTAAGGCAGTTTGTACCGCCACAAATTCACGAAGAATGTCCAGATAGCGTGCTGCAGTAATCGTTTCGGATCTGAAAAATGGGCCAATGATTCCTTTGGAAGACATGGCGGCCCAGACCAGTACTTTTTGAGGATGCAGGGACGATGGGACTGCAACATGGGGCTTTTCGGTTCCCCATATGCGCCAGTTCTGTTTATTGACGAAGCCGTCTAGGTAAAAATAAGCTTCGTCAGTAAACCAAATGCTGCCCACATGCATATCGCCGTCATCAATCCTGTGAACTATATCGTTAGCGAATGTCTCTCGTGCAGCAATGGTAGCGGCGCTGAGGGGTTGCCGCGTTTGAATTTTGTATGGATAGAGGTGTAAACTCTGGCGCATGAGACGATACGTGCACGTTGGCGTCATTTGGACCGCAGCTGCAACACGGCGAACGGAAACCCGAGGCCGCTGTTGGATCACCTGCTGCACTAGCTGCGCGTTGCCCTCTGTGGTTGCCGTACGCGGTTGCCCTACCTTTCCAGCACGTTCAGCCGTCACGTTCCCAGTCCATTGAAATTTTTCAAACAGATCCTTTATTGTATCGCTTTTCGGTCCTTTGGTTACATTAAACCGCCGTTGAAAACTTCGTCTTGTTGCAACAACACTGTGTTCTAGGCGGTGGAATTCCAACACCAGAAAAATCCTCTGTTCTAAGGAATAAACCATGTTGTCTACAGCACACTTGCACGTTGTGAACAGCACACGCTTACAGCAGAAAGACGACGTACAGAATGGCGCACCCACAGACTGCGTTGTCTTCTATATCTTTCACATCACTTGCAGCGCCATCTGTTGTTGAAAATTGTAACTACTGTAATTTCGAAAGTTTGTCCGCCTGAAAATGTACTGTTGTCCCAAGCATATTGCAACAAACGGTGTATTTCTATAGCTGCTCGTTTAGTTTTTATTGCCGTTTCAAATATACCGGTCATTTTTGAAACACCCTGTAGGAGTAAACGAATAAATGGTCATACATCTGTCTAATGCATTTCACGCAGATTACATTACACAGCAGACGAACTGAGAAGCGGGAGTAAATACTATAAACATTCTTTAGCCGTTTCACCTCAAACTTATCATCAAGGCATTTAGTTGCCTCAGCGTCGAGCTTTAGAGAAATGTGAAGCCTTGCTGCACTGTAAGGTTTGAAAAATAAAGCTTTTAAATCACCTGGTACAGAGAAACAATCATTCAGTAGGGAAACAGCACGCTATTGCACAGAAATCTGACTTTAGTTTGAAAATATGGAGAACTTCCTTCTACTGTTGTTTACTAGGCGAGTCCTTCTTATTCTAAATAGCTGTTCTTGAAAATATTACAAAACACGGGCTGTTTTTCTGAATTACTTCTTTCACGTCTTTATTACAAACAGATGTCTCATAAAAGGGAGTACATTCGGCTGTCATTTTCAAAAGCTGTTTAAAACATTCTGTTGCGGCCACATGTAGTAAGAGTTGCTTCACACAGTGGAGAATAACGGCAAAACAGAGGCAGCCGGCGATCGAGGCGTTGCGAAGTAGGCAGGCACAGATAGCCTTGCTGACACTTGCAGTCTACCAACAAGCTGACACAAGGACGCACACAGACCTAACGCCGAGCGAAGCCTGGAGAGTGCTGAGTAAGGAGAAGTGAGGCCAGCACGCTAAGTTACGCTGCAATATACTGCGGGAGTAATAGCAAGAAGCTACCACCAAGGGTAAAAAACGTCCTCCTGCCGGATATAAATAGTGGAGAGCAGGCAGCAACGGAGAGAAGCCATTAGGAAGCAGTTCGGATCTGAGGACGGACGTGGTCCGTGTCCGAATGGTCTTCGTAGGTGACGATTCCGGAAGTCAGTTCCAGCTCGCAGGAGTCATCCGTTCGCCGCCAGATGTCAGCTTCAGCTCTGGGGGTCGGCCCGAGTTCGGTCGGCACCATGACTGACTAACTACAGCAAGAACTACCAGTCTTGGTCACAGGCGCCGCCGGGGACTGACGCCCGGTATCCACGGCAACCCGGCCCCACGGCGCGTGGTCCGTCCATGACGGGAGCTCGCGGACATAGCGACTGGCGGCTTTCCAGCCGCCGGTGCAGCAGGCGTCGGCAGCTGACCTCACGGCGACGCGGCTGCCAAGCGGCGACGAGTTCATCTCAACCACAGGGCATCCTGACTTCAGCGGAGCACTGGTGGCCTGAGGCTGCGCGTGCGATCGGCGGCGCGCATTGCGCGCATTGTCGGAGAATCTACACAGCAGCAGGCAGGTGGAGGGATCCGCAAGGCTGGGCAGCGACGATGAGGGAGAAATTGTAAAGAAAGTTCAATAAATAACTGTAAAACTCCACGCCATCTCAGTATTTGGCGCAGCCACTGTGTGTGCTGCTAACAAGTGGAGAGAAGCCATAACAAGTGGTGCAGAAGTCGTATCAAGTGGCCATCTGTCGTAACACTTCTCTAATATTTTCTCTGCTTAGGAACAAACTTAACAATGCAATTAGTTTTCTTTGAAGCGAGTGGTATCGCTCAATGACAATTAGAAATATCAAATTATATGTTTGCCCTAAGGCGACTCTCCAAAGATATACTCATAACTCTTCATCCAGCTTGCAGTGAGTTTATTTTATTGCACCCATTTACGAATTTTAATAGACAATGTGGTATGTGACCGTCAGTATATAAATTTGAGAGGTTTCCAGTAGTACACTATTCCCTGCTTTTCCGAGAATCTCTCTAAGATTATGTCCCTCGCAGAAGCATTACCACGGCAGTGGGGTTCTCTGTAATGTGCAAGTCTACGTCCTGTGATTCTAACAAGGGAACCTCCCCATCGCACCCCCCTCAGATTTAGTTATAAGTTGGCACAGGGATAGGCCTTGAAAAACTGAACACAGATCAATCGAGAAAACAGGAAGAAGTTGTGTGGAACTATGAAAAAAAATAAGCAAAAGATACAAACTGAGAAGTCTATGCGCAAGGTAGGCAACAACAAGGAGTGTGTTAGCTTATGAGCGCCGTGGTCCCGTGGTAGGCGTGAGCAGCTGTGAAACGAAAAGTCCTTGGTTCAAATCTTCTCTCGGAGGAAAATTTTAATTTTTTATTTTCGGATAATTATCAAAGTTCAGGCACTCACACATAATCAACTTCGCTTTCCAAAACTCCAGGACATGTTCAGATTTGCTTGGACATACACAGAATTTAACGGTCTACGCACGGAAACATTTGAAAACGTAAAAAACATATGTTTTGACAGAGCACAGGGTAAACTGTGCGACTCTGAAACTGTTGCATTCATTTGATGCAGTTTATGTGACAAACTCTTATGTTTTCATCACTTTTTTTGGAGTGATTATCACATCCACAAGAAAACCTAAATCGGGCAAGGTAGAATAATCTTTTAACCAATTCGCCAAGTGTGCAAATTAGGTGGGTCGACAACATATTCCTGTCATGTGACGCACATGCCGTCACCAGTGTCGTATAGAATATATCAGACGTGTTTTCCTGTGGAAGAATCGGTTGACCTATGACCTTGCGATCAAATGTTTTCGGTTCCTATTGGAGAGGCACGTCCTTTCGTCTACTAATCGCACGGTTTTGCGGTGCGGTCGCAAAACACAGACACTACACTTATTACATTGAACAGAGACGTCAATGAATGAACGGACAGATCGTAACTTTGCGAAAATAAAGAAAGTAAAATTTTCATTCGAGGGACCTTTCGTTCCGCAGTTGCTCACTCTAACCACGAGACCACGGCACTCATCAGCCAATATTGTCCTTTATGTTGCCTATCTTGCACATGGACTACTCGGTTTGTATATTTTGCTTATTTTTTCATAGTTCCATACAACTTCTTCCTGTTTTCTCGATTGATCTGTGTTCAGTTTTTCAAGGCCTATCCACTGTGTCAATTTATAACTAAATCTGAGGGGGATGCGATGGGGAGGTTCCCTTGTAAGTGATAAAGTGGGGCCGGCCGGTGTGGCCGAGCGGTTCTAGGCGCTACAGTCTGGAACCGCGTGACTGCTACGGTCGCAGGTTCGGATCCTGCCTCGGGAATTGATGTGTATGAGGTCCTTAGGTTAGTTAGGTATAAGTAGTTCTAAGTTCTAGGGGACTGATGACCTCAGCAGTTAAGTCCCATAGTGCTCAGAGCCATTTGAACCATTTTTTGATAATGTGGAATGCTCTATTATTGGAAATAACATTCAAGAAGGATGCCATTGTGGTAAATTTACTTACTAAACACCATGAACTGATATCGTCGACACAGTTGGTATTGATTAATGGGAAACAAACAATTTCCTGAGAGTATGGCCTTACGACAGGGCTAGATCGGAAGGGACATATCGGCGATTGCCGATTATGGCGAGTAGCCTGTACCCCGTACCCCGAACTTACAGTGGTGATATTTCGTAGCCGTTCGTAAGTTTTCCTTAGCCTAAATATTATTTACTTATTTTTTAAGATGTTCGAATATTGGCGTTGTTTTATTGTTGTAAGAAAGTAGTCATGACCTGTAGGCTTCTTTTAATATGTGTTGGGAAAAGCGACTTTTATCAGCATATATTTATTAAGCAAAGTTACTTGCTTCGAGCTAGAGTGTCTGTGCTTTCCTTAAGTACCTCGCTGATGACGTAACGGGCGTTCTCATGTTTAGCAACAGCACCTCACACCATCGTCCACTGAAACCTTACTCTCGGCTATAAGGCTTCTTCTGTACAGCTTTACTGACCGAATGCTGCATTATATCTGCCGACGCGATACGACATTGTGAAACTGGAAAACAAAGAAATAAAATGTGGCGAGAATAGAAGGTTACCTTGTACCCTCTGCGAAATTGACGTAACATGCTCCACACATTTGTCTGCAGCTAACAAACCTGTTCTCTAGATGATCTGTCTGGAACTCTGCCAACATGAGTAACGTAGAAGTAAATATCCTCCGAGTAGTGAAGCAACTCAAATCACTTAATAAAAGCAGGTCTTGTGGTCCAGATTGTATACCAATTAGATTCCTTTCGGAGTATGCTAATGCATTAGCTCCATACTTAACAATCATATACAACCGTTCGCTCGACGAAAGATCCGTACCCAAAGACTGGAACACTGCACAGGTCACACCAATATTCAAGAAAGGTCGTATGAGTAATCCACTAAATTACAGGCCCATATCATTAACGTCGATATGCAGCAGGATTTTAGAACATATATTGTGTTCGAACATTATGAAGTACCTCGAAGGAAACGGTCTATTGACACACAGTCAGCATGGGTTTAGATAAAATCGTTCCTATGAAACACAACTAGCTCTTTATTCACATGAAGTGCTGAGTGCTATTGACAAGGGATTTCAGATCGATTCCGTATTCCTGGATTTCTGGAAGGCTTTTGATACTATAGCACATAAGCGGCTCGTAGTAAAATTGCGTGCTTATAGAATATCGTCTCAGTTATGTGACTGGATTTGCGATTTCCTGTCAGAGAGGTCACAGTTTGTAGTAATTGACGGAAAGTCATCGAGTAAAACAGAAGTGATTTCAGGCGTTCCCCAAGGTAGTGTTATAGGCCATTTGCTGTTCCTTATCCATATAAAAGATTTGGGAGACAATCTGCGCAGCCGTCTTCGGTTGTTTGCTGATGACGCTGTCGTTTATCGACTAATAAAGTCATCAGGAGATCAAAACAGGCTGCAAAACGATTTAGAGAAAATATCTGAAAGGTGCGAAAAGTGGCAGTTGACCCTAAATAACGAAAAGTGTGATGTCATCCATATGAGTGCGAAAAGGAACTCGTTAAACTTCGGTTACACGGTAAATCAGTCTAATCTAAAAGCCCTAATGTCAACTAAATACCTAGGCATTACAATTACGAACAACTTAAATTGGAAGGAACACATAGAAAATGTTGTGGGGAAGGCTAACCAAAAGCTGCATTTTATTGGCAGGACACTTAGAAAATGTAACAGACCTGTTAAGGAGACTGCCTGCACTACGCTTGTCCGTCCTCTTTTAGAATACTGCTGCGTCGTGTGGGATCCTTACCAGGTAGGACTGACGGAGTGCATCGAAAAAGATCGAAGAAGGTAGCACGTTTTGTATTATCGCGAAAAATGGGAGAGAGTGTCACAGAAATGATACAGGATTTAGGCTGGAAATCATTAAAAGAAAGGCGTTTTTCGTTGCGACGGACTCTTCTCACGAAATTCCAATCACCAACTTTCTCCTCCGAATGCGAAAATATTTTGTTGACACCGACCTACGTAGGGCGGAACGATCACCACGATAAAATAAAGGAAATCAGAGCTCGTGCGGAAAGATATAGGTGTTCATTGTTTCCGCGCGCTATACGAGATTGGAATAATAGAGAATTGTGAAGGTGGTTCGATGAACCCTCTGCCAGGCACTTGAATGTGATTTGCAGAGTATCCATCTAGATGTAGATGTAGATGTATACGTTAAGAAATATAGGTTGACTCTTACACAGAAGATTACAGCAACCAGTAAGAGTCAATCTACATTTTGTACACAGCCACGGGCCCAATATGTCAGTTTTTGACAAAACTGCGATAAGAAATTTATGAAGCCCACTGAAAACGTATTCAGTTAATTGAATTATTTTGTCTTGTTTTCGTGGTTTTTGTATGTAGCAAAAAAATGTCTAAATTTTTAGCCGCTTCTAGAGGAGGTTATAGGTCCCGGTGGCAGGAGACTTTTTCCGTTGCATTACAAATTGACAAAATTTCTCAAATAATGGATGCCGACCAAGTCCACAGTCTACACTGGTAGTTCTTGGAACAGGTGCGGGGACGATAGCGTCCAAAATACGAAGAGTGGCCAACGGGATCTTAAGATTACAACGGCGTTCCACAAAGAATGGGCCCCTGTGCGGTACCAACTTCGTGTCGCCAAACTGGCTACCTGCCAGTTGTCTCAGGCTCCATACCAAGTAGGCTAAGATTCAACCCAACAGTGACCCGTTTGTAGCGAAAGCCCAAGACCCAGCCTCTGGAGCAGTGAAATGACAGCTGCAAAACTTGTTATGTATGAAGCGGTACTCCTGGCCTCATGGAAAAATGGTGACCCGGCTGAGTCACGCAATTTGACTCTTAGTATGATCACGAGGTGTGGCCATTAATTGCACGCATTGACCACGTACGCTGACGTGAGGATCAATGAACTATACTTGACGGGATGTATCTGGAACATCTTAGGTGATTAGAAAGTTAGTAGACAGGAATGCAATTAAATACTTAGCTATAAATCAGCATCAGCGGTGAACGTCGATCTTGACTTTGTACAATAATATTTACAAGTGCAGTTATAGACTGAACTGCGAATACTTCTATGCAATTCTGATTGCTTCACACATATAGATCAATTGTCAATGCATAATGTATGTGGCGCCTGGCTAGGTCATGGCTACTGACGTAGCTGAAGGCTATACTAACTAGCGTCTCTGCGAATGATATCTCTGAAGCTATAGCAAGTGAACCATTCCTATTAATGTCGGCTGTAGAACTGGGCAGTGCGCTAGCTTCTATCGTAAGACCAGCCGAGTGGCGGCGCTCGGTCTGCTAGCGTCGACAGTGGCGACTCTCGGGTCCGATGTGTACTGACGGACCGCGGCCGATTTGAAGCCTACAACCTAGCTAGCACGTGTGGTGCCTTGCGGTGACACCACAATCCTCCCCAACAAATCGGCGAACGGCCGTGGGATACGGCTTGCCACCGCCTGGGGGATGACCCCATGCTGAAGTATGCGAGGAGGTAAGGAGCCGAACTTCAGGCGAGGTTGTGCCACCCGCACCCCGACATTCGGGCGGCGGGAAGAGAGGAAACGCCTGTAAACCTCCCCCAGGGTGCACGCCAACATGAGATGTCGGCGCCCTTATAGCTGTGGGAGGGGCCGAAGGGTCGACCTCCATCGGCTCAGGGCCTGTAGATTAGCTAAATGTTCTTCCGCCATCCTTCCCGAGACCACAATACCACATAGCTCACAATACTTCACGTCAAGTTGACGGTGAACGTACTGCATTTCCCACTCGCAAATGCCGTTGGCTACAGCTCCATCTCAGATAGGTAGATAAGTCCTCCGCGCACATATAACCCCCGCAAAGAAAAAGCTCTGACACATTTTATGTGAGAGACGTGGAAAAAGTCCTGAACCACGAGATGTAGAGGGAAAACAACAGTCGCGTCAGTGTTCGTGAGCGCAGCTACTTCCATCTTATCAGTGCCTGCGAGTCTAAACACTCGTGTTATATCAGATTACATTCCGTATTTCTAGTTTTTTATAGTATCATACCGACAGTTTGAGTTGTAGGTGCTGGAAAGAAAGTGAGGTAAACTCTCGCGACTGTTACTGGTCAAGTGATAGTATCCGGAATTTCCACCTATTAAGGTGCCTCGATTAACTACGTGAGGAGCTTAGGAGGGGGGTGAGGGGGTCGGGCCGAACCTCAAACATTGTCGCATGGGGGAGAGGGCGGTCTCGGCAAATATCACGTAAATTTTTTTCCGCAAGGGGTAGTGCAAAATTGCGACAAATATTAAGTAAAACTCGTATCTCCTCGAAAATATGGCTAGATCTCTTACAATAATTATATCACAGACATGCGAACGCCATAAAGTAGCACAGTAACCCGTAGATTGTTCAGCCGCCACCGGGCGGCCAAATTCGCGACTCGGCAAACGCTACGGCGTAGGAAACGGCTGGCAGCGATGCGGGGATGGGTCCTGTCTTGCTGGGTTTACGCTTGTAAATCTTTCGTTGTTCGAGGTGCTCACTCAACGCTGTCACTCGTTCAACGTGAGTTATCACGTTTATTATGCTGCATGAGTGAAAGGTCACTTGTTCAAAATGAAGAAATGGTGCCAGGAAGAAGTGACAATGTTATTGAACGCATTGAAGCAGAGATTCCCTAAAAAGGTAGGCTTGGTGCTGCACGTTCAGCTTGAGATCGAACAGCTCCCCAGAGAAGCGGCGGAGAGAAAGGCCAGGATTACTCTGGCATTCCTTAGTACGATAGGCTACATACCTTTCTGTTTTATAAACATCGGGAGACCGCGATTCGAGAGGGAATACTCGAGCATCTTTTACATGGATTTTCACCACCGACGGTTCTGTTGTGAAAAAAGATACGTACAACATACAGTTCCCAAAAAGCATAATGTTAAAGGCGTCCAATCCATCCACGGAATTCCGGATTTTGTTTCCATTCTTTTCGGTATTGGATTTTGTGTACCGGATTCGTTGAGCTTCCATCCGTCTTTTCTCGTTTTCCCGATTCCACAACATTTTGTCTTGCTTATTTCTTCATAACTTTATCTTTCGGAGTCACACATTAAGGTAAAAAAGTATTTCAATCCTTATTTTAAACCGTAATACCCGTACAGAAACACGTGGTTAGTACACGTTTTGAGAAACTCAAGTGAAATTAGGGCGTCGTGGGGAGAGGGCGAGCCAGATATCATGACATCTCACCAAGGGAGAAGGGGGTGGCGGTGAAACGCCAAGATCGCTTAACATAATTAATGGAAACCCCCTAATCTGACCAATTTTTGTGTCGAGCAGCATTTAGATAGTGTTCGCGATAAGAGGAAGTACAGCAAAAAAATCATTCAAACCAATGGGCTCAGCAAAGAAGCAAACAATGGCAGATCATAGAAAATGCTGATGGCACATAAAGTTTCCAAGGACAAACACAATAAAAATCACTCTTCATTAATGCGAAAATTAGACAGTATGAAACGGCTATAAATCCGCAAGCTCCTTACGCAGCAAAATGAACTTGCACACATAAAGTAGGAGAAACGGAAAGAAGGAGACAAGACAGGAGACTACTTAAAAAATTTCTGGGACACACCGTGGACGAAAATGGCAACTACAAATTAAAAATGAAAAAGTCTTAGGTAAATGAAATGAAATGATCTTATGGCATTGTTGACCGGGGTTCAGCGGCCAAGTGGAAGTCTTATTTCAGTCGGCGCCACATTGGGCGACTTGCGGCCGATGATGAGGATGAAATGATGATGAGGACAACACAACACCCAGTCCCTGAGCGGAGAAAATCTCCAACCCAGCCGCGAGTCAAACCTGGGTCCAGTGCATGGGAGACAAGCACGTTACCATCCAGCTAAGCAGGCGGACATGAAGACATTAAAAAAGGAGCATAGGTCAGAACCAAAATAAACTTCAATAGTTTTCTAGAAAAAGTAAAGAAACGAGGAAGAAGCGAAAATAACAACAGAGTGAGGGTTTGAGAAAGTACGAGGAAGGCAAGAAGAAGAATCTCATACAAAAGAATAAATCCTCGAGGCACATATTTCACATGGTCCACAGTTGGCCATAGTGGATGCAAGAAGAATGCAAACAAACATTCCCTTTTAGGTCGATAATGATCGTAAAGGGGTGGGACAGGCAGAGAGGGGAGTTTTATATTTTATGCAGACAGTGACATTCCTCTTTTTCTTTAGATCAAGTGCACAATATTTTATCAAACTAGGAATAAAACTGTAGCTCTTCAAAGAAACAAGCATACAGATACTCGCCTTTACATACGCAGATGAGACCTACAAAGCGTAATGCGGCTCACGTTCATGACAACAGGTGGCATAGAAATTTGGTCCCCAGTGGATGCAGGTACCGCACTGCAAGACGGACGACAGTGGAGGTTTGACTGGCCTACTACACTCGAACCTTGTAAAGTCGTTCCCCCATTGTTGAGTTGGCCATCTGGTCTCCGTTAAGGGGAATCTGGTGTCCGTTAAAGGGGGATGTAACGGAAAATGTAAGCATTTATTTAAAATCTTTACAGCCATATTTAAAAACATACAAATGTAAAATTTTGCATATGTAAAAAAAGAGCTGTGTTTTAACAGAAAAATATAATAAAATATGCAGGATTAATATTTTGCCAGAAACATGAAATTTTAATTTTTTTATTGACTTTTATATAAAAAGCCAGAACTCAAATACTAATCATGCAATTAATCTGAAAATTTTATTGTAGTGTCCTGGGAAGGTTATAAGACCACTGAACAAAAGTTATTAATTTAAGGTACAAACTGTATCATTAACAGAGATTTTAATTTTGCACATCCAAAATCACCTTTTTCTATATAAAATCATCTAAAAATCAGAATGTAATTAGAGGATCTCGTATTTTTTAGTTCCAGGGAGACAGCAACACTTTGCGAACAGTTCATGAAAATTTATTAGCATTAGCGCATATACATTTTGAGAAAAGGCTTCTAATAACGCAGAAAGTTCAAAGATTTTCTTCTCATACTTCTACATGTACCAAGCTTAAATCAACTTTAAAATCCTCCATACTGATAGTCATCCTCCAGGTTTCTCTTCTCTTCGAATCTGCCTGGCCTGTGTTTGTAGGTAAGACACTGATCTGTTAGCTTTCTTGACCCTGCTCTCGTTGATGGCATAAAATGCTTTTGTTGTAAACACTCTAGGATCCATACCAACTCTCTTCAGCTCCTCGACTCTGCCAGTATTTCCGTTATTGTAACATAAAACTGCACACATAGAAACCTACTTTGAGTACTTCAAGTCCACAAAATGTCCTTTTTGAGCATCTAATCCAAATTAAATTATTGAGGCTTTCATTTGCATCTTGTGTCTTTAAGTGAAGTTAATTCCTCAATAAACCAGGGTTTGCAAGAAACCTGAATGTGGGCTTAATTGCATTCATAACGGGTTCTGGTAATGAGTGTTTATGTGAATACGGCCTCCGTGCCCCCACTTGAGCCACTATAATTTTTAGAGCATACTAGTGCATGCTTTTCTTGCCACAGTTTCTCCCTTTCTTCATTGTTGCACATTTTCCTTGTTGCACACTGGTGGCAGTATTTAGACACAATTTCTACATCTAAAACTTTATCTGAGTCAATACGAATAACAGAAGTAACTCCATACAGAGATGTCTGACCCCTTTTCATCCAGATGCCATCTACAGACACACACAGGTCAGTAACATTTGTAGCAGGGTCACTGTCATGAATATCTGCCCCAGGATGTAATTCTTTTTGGTTTATTTCCACCAATTCCTGCACTGATTTCTTCATAGAAACTTTGGCAGTATCGCATACAGCATCAGATATTTATTTATTTTTTCAAACCTTGGACAAGGTACTGCCATGTTTAGAAAACCACACAATAAATTATCTCCTTCCCAGACCATATGCTAGCCTAAAATTGCTTTCATAGGTAAAAGTGTCAGTTTTTTTGGAGGAGGAAAATGAAAATTCATAACCACACGAATTGCAAATTAATTTAAAATCACAAGCTATTCCCACTCTTCTTTCTTCAACAACAACCATGTATTCCGTATTTTTACAGCTAACATATGAACACGAAAACTTTATAGCCTGGCAGAGAAGCTCTAAATCTGTAAGTCTGAATCAAGAAAAATCCATATCTACATCATTCACGCAGCTGTACTGTTCTCCTGTCCCAGGTTTCGATGCTAAAGCTGAGAGCTTATGTTCTTCATTTCGAGCTGCTTCCCCTTTTTTGTTGGGAAACCCATTACGCATAAATCTTGACTTCCACGTAAAAGTTTGCGAATTCAACCTTCCACCTACTAATTTGTGTTAGAATTGTCAAAACGTAAATAAACGACATACAAGAATGTTTTCAGGGAATGATACAGATGTCTGCCAGAGATAGAGATGTCACCCAAAGACATCGAAAGAAACACAAACAAAAATTAAGCTGAAGAAAGCATTTTCTCAAATCTCGGAAAAGATAGGAGTGGCCGCCAGTGTAATCAGTTTAACAATTTAAAAGCATTTTAAAGCTGCTATCACGATAAAATTCACACACAACGTGGACTGATAGATGATATTTTTGAAAAATCGATTTTTTGGAATAAAATAGATCCCCCCTCCCTTTTTTGGGTCATCAGTCTTCTGACTCATTTGATGGTGGCCGCCACGAATTCCTCTCCTGTGCCAATCTCTTCATCTCAGAGTTGCACTCGCTACATACGTCCTCAATTATTTGCTGGATGTATACCAATCTCTGTCTTCCTCTACTGTTTTTGCACTGTACAGTTCCCTCTAGTGTTGTATCCACGGACGCCACCAACCAACCAACTCGCGCACGCGCGCCCTGACCGTGACATCGCTCGCCACAGTTCCTGTCGCGGCCGTCGGCGTCTCAGTGCGTTACCGCCGACGGAAGAGGTCGCGCCATGGCTGAGCTCGGGTCCGCAGCGCCCTCTGCCTTTTGCATATAAGGAGGAGCGCTGGCCCCGAGACGGACAGTCTATTGTCGATTGTCTACTGCTAGCCTTTCGTGGAGTTTATAGCAGAGCCATTGCAGTGTGATATTTGCTATTGTATTCGACTAGGCTCAGTACGCGGGTTACTCTTGTATATTACTTGGACTTGTATTGCTGGTGCACGTTTCGTCATAAATAAAGATAAGTTATCTCTTCATTCTAGTTGGCGCAATTCTTGTCATTAATTATTTTTCGGCCACAGACATAGCTACATCCTGTCACTACCCACGCTTTATACAATTTGTGGTGGCTGCCCCAAAAGTACCGCCGAGGACCTTGGGTTTGGGAGCCGTCACAAAATCTAGTAATAAGGATGTCATTCCCTAATGTCATAACAGATGTCCTAACATCCTGTCCCTTCTCCTTAACAGAGTTTTCCACATACTCCTTGCGTCTCCGATTCTGTGCAGAACCTCCTCATTCCTTACCTTATCAGTCCACCTAATTTTCGAAATTCTTCTGTAGCACCACATCTCAAATGATTCAATTCTCTTCTGTTCCTGTTTTCCACAGTCCATGTTTCACTACCATACAATGCTGTACTCCAGTCGTACGTTCTCGGGAATTTCTTCCTCAAATGAAGGCCTATGTTTGATACTAGTAGACCTCTATTGGCCAGGAATGCCCTTTTTGCCATTGCTAATCTGCTTTTGTTGTCCTCCTTGCTCCGTTCGTCATTGGTTATTTTACTACCTATGCAGGTGAATTCCATAACTTCATCTACTTCGTGACCATCAATCCTGATGTTAAGTTTCTCGCTGTTCTCATGACTTCTGTCACGTCTGTGTACTTCCCGGAAGTGAAAGTGTGGGTTAGCTGATAAGATATCTTTTTAATATCATAGAGGCGTTACTCTGCATGGGTTTTTGTCACTACCTTCAAATTTACGAAAAGAAGAGCGTAAATTTCGCGGAGCTCTTGATTGAGTGACTTTCAAGGAATCCACGGTTCTGCACCCAAAGTTTAAGAAACGTAGCTATTTGAAAGAGTTACGTGTAAATAAAAGTATCAGCCGTGCCACCCAAAGCAAATCAACGAGCATCAGTCTGTCATGTATTTCTGTTACACAAGACGCAGACCCAACAGCAGCAACTGCAACTCCGTGAATTGCAGCTCAGCAGTTTCTTAGAAGCGGGAAACTGTTGGCAGTGGTAACACAAATACAACAGCAGAAGTCTGCCGCTCCGGAGCTGTTGCCACACCACCGTGGAGAGTGTCATTGTCCCACGCAGCCGCAGCGGGAACTAAGACCAGAACAACGGCAGCAAGCAGGAGTGCGTCCACAGAACTGCTGGCAACAGCAAATGCAGGCAACGCCAGCAGCAAGTAGCAGTAAGTGCAACAAAAGCCTCTTACTACACCGCATTGGACAGAGGAAAACACCAGTGAGTGCCTTCGCAATACACCACTGGCCATTAAAATTGTTACACCAAGAAGAAATGCAGATGATAAACGGGTATTCATTGGACAAATATATTACACTAGAACTGACATGTGAGTACATTTTCGCGCAATTTGGGTGCATAGATTCTGAGAAATCAGTACCTAGAATAATCACCTCTGGCCGTAATAACGGTCTTGATACTCCTGGGCATTAAGTCAAACAGTGCTTGGATGGCGTGTACAGGTACAGCTGCCCATGCAGCTTCAACACGATACCACAGTTCATCAAGACTGGCGCATTGTGACGAGCCAGTTGCTCGGCCACCATTGACCAGACGTTTTCAATTGGTGAGAGATCTGGAGAATGTGCTGGCCAGGGCAGCAGTCTAACATTTTCTGTATCCAGAAAGGCCCGTACAGGACCTGCAACATGCGATCGTGCATTATTCTGCTGAAATGTAGGGTTTGCCAGGGATGGAATGAAGGGTAGAGCCATGGGTCGTAACGAATCTGAAATTTAACGTCCACTGTTCAGAGTGCCGTCAATGCGAACTAGAGGTGACCGACACGTGTAACCAATGGCACCCCATGCCATCACGCCGGGTGATACGCCAGTATGGCGATGACGAGTACACGCTTCCAATGTGCGTTCACCGCGATGGCACCAAAAACGGATGCGACCATCATGGTGCTGTAAACAGAACCTGGATTCATCAAAAAAAGTGACGTTTTGCCATTCGTGCACCCAGGTTCGTCGTCGAGTACACCATCGCAAGCGCTCCTGTCTGTGATGCAGCTTCAAGGGTAACCGCTGTCATGGTCTCCTAGCTGATAGTCCATGCTGCTGCAAACGTCGTCGAACTGTTCGTGCAGATGATTGTTGTCTTGCAAACGTCCCCATCTGTTGACTCAGGGATTGAGACGAGGCTGCACGATCCGTTACAGCCATGCGGATAAGATGCCTGTCATCTCGACTGCTAGCGATACGAGGCCGTTTGGATCCAGCACGGCGCTCCGTATTACCCTCCTGAACCCTCTGATTCCATATTCTGCTAACAATCATTGGCTCTCGACCAACGCGAGCAGCAATGTCGTGATACGATAAACCGCAATCGGGATAGGCTAAAATCCGACCTTTATCAAAGTCGGAAACGTGATGGTCCGCATTTCTCCTCCTTACACGAGGCATCACAATAACGTTTCACGAGGCAACGCCGGTGAACTGCTGTTTGTGTATGAGAAATCGGTTGGAAACTTTCCTAATGTCAGCACGTAGTAGGTGTCGCCACCGGAGCCAACCTTGTGTGAATGCTGTGAAAAGCTAATCATTTGCATATCACAGCATCTTGTTGCTGTCTGTCAAATTTCGCGTCTGTAGCACGCCATTTTGGCGGTGTAGCAATTTTAATGGCCAGTAGCGTAAAAAAAGCAAAATCAGCATTACTTATGAACCAGCACAAGAGCTGCATGATTGTACATGTAAGTGAGGGGTTCAATAGGTGATGCAACACATTTTTTCTCAAAGTAGGTTGGTTTTATTCAGCATTACAATAACCATAGTATTCCCCACTCTTGTGGCTAGAAAACCCCGTTCAATGCGACGTACTGGGAGGGACTATATGCCAGCTTGCTGTCACCCTAGTGGTCGACTTTGGAGCCAACGTCTTGCCGCATCGGTAACCTCCACATCGCCCACATACTGCTTCTCGCGGAGTGCATCCTTGATTGGGCCAAACAAACGGAAGGCGGAAGGTGCGAGATCCGGGCTGTAGGGTGGACGAGGAAGAATATTCCAATGAAATTTTGTCAGTTCCTCTCGGGTGCGCAGACTTCTGCAGGCCTTGCGTTGTCATGGAGAAGGAGTAGCTCGTTCGCACTTTTGTGCCGACGAACACGTTGAAGTCGTTTGTTCAGTTGCCTAAGGGAAGCACAATACACTTCAGAATTGATCGTTACATCATGGAGGAAGACGTAAAACAGAACAGCTCTTCAGAGTTCCAGAAGACAGCCGTCATGACTTTACCGGCTGATGGCGAGGCTTTGAACTGTATCTTCGGAGGAGAGATGGTGTGGCGCCACTCCAGGTAAAGCCCTTTCGCTTGCAGTTCGAAGTGATAAACCCATCTTTCATTGCCTGTTACGATGTTCGACAAAAGATCGTCACGATCAGCCTCTTAACGCGCAAGAGATTCCGACATATTGTTCTCCCTTGCCCTTTATAGTCGTTAGGTGGCAAGGAATCTATCTGGCGAACGTGTCAGTCGGCACTACCGACAAAGACGTCCTGTTGTGCAGCGAGGTACTTGACCGTGATCCGCCGATAACCTCAAGTGAGTGTCCGCACGTTTCAACATTGCAGAAGTTACAGTTGTATGCGGCCGGCCGACACTTGGAAGATACGACAGGTCTGCGCAACGATGTTGCCATCATGACAGACGCCTCGGCCAACGACTCACCGTTCCTTTCTCTACTGCCAGACCTCCGTAGAAATTCTGCAAGCGCCTACGAATATTTGCGATGCTCTGGTCTCCCGCCAACAGAAAGTCAAACAAAGCTCTGTGCTTGAATTGCACCTCCGTTACGGAAGCCATTTTGAACGTTACTCAAAGCGCCGCTACCTATCGGAACTTCATGAAACGATATGGGTTGAAGCGGGAATATTTCACGACGTTCCACAACAAATTCTGCATTTTTTCTGCTGTGTTGGCAGAAGAGCCAACACCGTGTTGCTAGAGGAGGCCGAAATGCACGCATTTAATTACACGCAGACTGGCGTGAGGTCTGGAACAGGTCAGAGAAATAAGACTAACAAAAGAGGAGGTAACTGGTAGAATACTTAACTTTAATCCATAATCGGTGTACATCGCTCTTGACGGTACATTAATAATAACCTCAATATAACTGGTAATGGCGCCTTACTAGGTCGTAGCAAATGACGTAGCTGAAGGCTATGCTAACTATCGTCTCGGCAAATGAGAGCGTATCTGTCGGTGTAGCATCGCTAGCAAAGTCGGCTGTACAACTGGGGCGAGTGCCAGGACGTCTCTCTAGACCTGCCGTGTGGCGGTGCTCGGTCTGCGATCACTGACAGTGGCGACACGCGGGTCCGACGTATACTAATGGACCGCGGCCGATTTAAAGGCTACCACCTAGCAAGTGTGGTGTCTGGCGGTGACACCACATTTTCAACCGAAATTTTCCGAGACAAAATGTTTTGAAATATGCAGAACTCTAGTACTGTTTACGTCAGCTAAATAGTGCTTTAGGGGGCAGCGTTGTCGATTGATAATCAAAACGTCTCCGGTCCCGGATTCGAATTCCATCGCTGCTTAAATTTTGATTAATAATTAGCAGTGGCAGCCGAAGACTTCCGGCACAAGAAGTCACCCCTCATTTCTGCCAATGGCCTTGTCAAAGACGGCGAGGGGGGCCAGAGGTTCTGGGCACTCTCTTGTCCTAGGGGTGGGAAACTGCCCCTAAAGGCGGAAGAATCAGCAATGATCAACGACATAAGGATGTAGAAGGCAATGGAAACCACTGCATTAAAGACACGTAACGCGTATCCACAAGACATGTGGCCTGTATTTGAAGAAGTGTCATGATGATCTCTCCATTGGAAAAAGATTCCTGAGTAGTCCCCTACTCGGATCTCCGAGAGGGGACTGCCAAGGGGGAGGTTACCATGAGAAAAAGACTGAATAATCAACGAAGGGATAACGTTCTAAGAGTCGGGGCGTGGAATGTCAGAAGCTTGAACGTGGTGGGAAAACTAGGGAATCTGAAAAGGGAAATGCAAAGGATCAGTCTAGATATAGTAGGTGTCAGCGAAGTGAAGTGGAAAGAAGACAAGGATTTCAGGTCACATGAGTATAGGGTAATATCAACAGCAGCAGAAAATGGATAACGGATTAGGATTCGTTATGAATAGGAAGGTAGGGCAGAGGGTGTGTTACTGTGAACAGTTCAGTGATAGGGATGTTCTTATCATAATCGACAGCAAACCAACACTCCAACGATAGTTCAGGTATAAACGCTGACGTCGCAAGCTGAAGATGAAAAGATAGAGGAAGTGTATGAGGATATTGAAAGGGTAATACAGTACGTAAAGGGTGATGAAAATCTAATAGTCATGGGAGACTGGAATGTAGTTGTAGGGGAAGGAGTAGAAGAAATGATTACAGGAGAATATGGGCTTGGGACAAGGAATGAGAGAGGAGATAGACTAATTGAGTTCTGTAACAAGTTTTAGCTAGTCATAGCGAGTACTCTGTTCAAGAATCACAAGAGGAGGAGGTATACTTGGAAAAGACCGGGTGATACGGGAAGATTTCAGTCAGATTACATCATGGTGAGAAAGAGATTCCGAAATCAGATACTGGATTGTAAGGCAGACCCAGGAGCAGATATAGACTCAGATCACAATATAGTAGTGAAGAAGAGTAGGCTGGTTTAAGACATTAGACAGGAAGAATCAATACGCAAAGATGTGGGATACGGAAGTACCAAGAAATGACGAGATACGATTGAAGTTATCTGAGGCTGTAGATACGGCAATAAGGAATAGGTAAGTAGGCATTGCAGCTGAAGAGGAAGGGACATCTCTAAAATGAGCCATCAGAGAAGTTGGGAACTTAAACACAGGAACAAAGAAGGTAACTGGGAAGAAACCGAGGGTAACACAAGAAATACTTCAATTGATCGATGAAACTAGGAAGTACATAAATGTTCTGGGAAACTCAAGAATAGAGAAATACAAGTCGTCGAGGAATGAAATAAATGGGAAGTGCAGGGAAGCTAAGACGAAATGGCTGCAGGAAAAATGTGAAGACATCGGAAAAGAAATGATTGTCGAAAGGACAGAATCAGCATACAGGAAAGTTAAAACAACCTTTGGTGACTTTAAAAGCAGTGGTGATAACGTTATGAGTGCAACGGGAATTCCACTGTTAAATGCAGAGGAGGGAACGGATAGGTGGAAAGAATACATTGAAAGCCTCTATGAGGGGCAAGATGTGTCTGATGTGGTAGAAGAAGAAACAGGAGTCGATTTAGAAGAGACAGGCGATCCAGTAATGGAATCAGAATTTATAATAGCTTTGGAGGACTTAAGATCAAATAAGACAGAAGGGATAGATAACATTCGATCAGAATTTCTAAAATTATTGAGGGAAGTGGCAACAAAACGACTATGCACGTTGGTGTGTAGAATGTATGAGTCCGGCGACATACCATCTGACTTTCGGAAAAGCATCATCCACACAATTCCGAAGAAGGCAAGGGCTGACAAGTGCAAGAATTATCGCACAATCAGCTTAACAGCTCATGCATCGAAGCTGCTTACAAGAATAATATACAGAAGAATGGAAAAGAAAATTGAGAATGCACTAGATGACGATCAGTTTGACTTCAGGAAAGGTAAAGGCACGAGAGAGTCAATTCTGACGTTGCGGTTAATAATGGAAGCAAGACTAAAGAAAAATCAAGAGACGTTCATTGGAATTGTCGACCTGGAAAAAGCGTTCGACAATGTAAAATGGTGCAAGATATTCGAAATCATGAGAAAAGTAGGGCGAAGCCATAGGGAGAGACGGGTCATGTACAATATGTACAAGAGCCAAGAGGGAATAATAAGAGTGGACGACCATGAAGAAGTGCTCGTATTAAAAAGGGTGTAAGACAAGGATGTAGCCTTTCGTTCCTACTGTTCAATCTGTACGTCGAGGAAGCAATTATGGAAATAAAAGAAAGATTCAAGAGTGGAATTAAAATTCAAGGTGAAAGGATATCAATGATACGATTCGCTGTTGACATTGCCATCCTGAGTAAAAGTGAAGAAGAACTACATTAACTGCTTAACGGAATGAACCATCTAATGAGTACAGAAAAAGGACTGACAGTAAATCGAAGACAGACGAATGTAATGAGATTTTGCAGAAATGAGAACAGCGAGAAACTTAACATCAGGATTAATGGTCACGAAGTAGATGAAGTTAAGGAATTCAGCTACCTAGGCAGTAAAATAACCAATGACGGACGGAGCAAGGAGGACATCAAAAGCAGATTAGCAGTGGCAAAAAGGGCTTTCCAGGTCAAGAGCGGTCTACTATCATCAAATATCGGCCTTAATTTGAGGAAGAAGTTTCTGAGAACGTACGTCAGGAGTACAACACTGTATGGTAGTGAAACATGGACTGTGAGAAAACCGGGACAGAAGAGAATCGAAGCATTTGAGATGTGGTGCTACAGACGAATATCGAAAGTTAGGTGGTCTGATAAGGTATGGAATGAGGAGGTTCTTCGCAGAATCCGAAAGGAATGTTTGGAAAACGCTGATAACGAGAAGGGACAGGATGACAGGATATCTTTTAAGACATGAGGGAATGACTTCCATGGTACTAAAGGGATCTGCAGAGGGCTAAAGCCGTAGAGGAAGACAGAGATTGGAATACATCCAGCAGATAATTTAGGACGTGGGTTGCAAGTGCTACTCTGAGATGAAGACGTTAACACAGTGAGTTGTTCTATCCAGCTCGAAAATACTGGAGATGCTAAGATTGGTCGCAGGCTTGTATATGCTTCGAATTAAGGTAGGAGTTTGAGTAACATTAACAGTGAGGACGACAGTTCTCACTGTAACATTCAACTATTTCAAGGCAGTAGCGCAATGAACATTATTAAAAACGAGCGCTATGACCACTCCGATGTGGATCAGTGTGTTGTCTGTATTGGGAATAGATCTGAAAATGTGGGAAAACTTCATCGTATGTCATTTCCTTCTGGATGGGCGCCAGAGCATCGATACATTTAGGAAAAACCTTATTCTCACGGGCTGAATTCAAAATCGTACCTTTCCTCAAGCGTCATCCTGTGGCCCTAGCCCGACTCTTATGTAAAGAAAGTAGCGACCGGAAAAATAAATTTCCTGATATCAAAGTAGGTACCAGTAGCATAAGACCTACGCTCAGGTTCGCCAATGTGGCTAATTTATTTGTGATGATTGGTTGTGAATACAGGTTTTGCTAAATAAAATTTTCTAGTGCAGCTCATGACGTATAGAAAATGTCCTGTGATACATATCTGAAAGTTGCGGAAGACCAGGTGTTCAAAACTTTTATAATGTATAGTGTTAGTGGACATGGAGCATAACATAAAAGGCACATGATACTGGGCGATCCAGCATCGGGTTCAACGTCACCCTTGGATTCTCAACTCGATTCTCACGAGAAATGAAATTGTGACTATTAACAGACTAAGAGCAGGTCACATGAATACTGATGTAAGCAGACATTTATTAAGCGAATACCCTGTCGAAGCTGCGCTTCCTACCTCGTTGAAGACATTGTCTCCGTACAGATACTAACAGAATATGATAAATATGACCATCCAAGAATAATTACACTAATATCAACGTACGGAATATCTGAGCAACTGTGTGATTAGATTGAAGAGCTCTTAGAAAACGGAACCCATCAAGTTGTTCTAAACACCAGAGAAATCCTTAGATACACCCCATGTGATCAAAAGTATCCGGACACCTGGCAGAAAGAGACAAGTTCCTGGCGCCCTGTATCGGTAATGCTGGAATTCAATATGGTGTTGGTCCACCCATAGCCTTGATGACAGCATCCACTCTCGCAGGCATACGTTCAGTCAGGTGCTGGAAGGTTTCTTGGGGAATGGCAGCCCATTCTTCATGGAGTGCTGCACTGAGGAGAGGTATCGATGTCGGTCGGTGAGGCCTGGCACGAAGTCGGCGTTCCAAAACATCCCAAAGGTGTTCTATAGGACTCTGTGCAGGCCAGTCTATTACAGGGATGTTATTGTCGTGCAACCACTCCGCCATAGGCCGTGGATTATGAACTGGTGCTCGATCGTATTGAAAGATGCAATCGCCATCCCCGAATTACTCTTCAACAGTATGAAGCAAGAAGGTGCTTCAAACATCAATGTAGGTCTGTGCTGTGATAGTGCCACGCAAAACAACAAGGAATGCAAGCCCCCTCCATGAAAAACACAACCACACCATAACATCACGGCCTCCGAACATTACTGTTGGCACTACACACGCTGCCAGATGACGTTCACCGGGCATTCGCCATACCCACACTCTGCCATCAGACCGCCACATTGCGTACCGTGATTCGTCACTCCACACAACGTTCTTCCACTAGTGAATCGTCCAATTTTTACGCTCCTTACACCAAGCGAGGCGTCGTTTGGCATTTACCGGCGTGATGTGTGGCTTATGAGCAGCCGCTCGACGATGAAATCCAAGTTCTCTCACCTTTCGCCTAACTGTCATGGTACTTGCAGTGGATCCTGATGCAGTTTGGAATTCCTGTGTGATGTTCTGGATAGATGTCTGCTTATTACACATTACGACCCTCTTCAACTGTCGGTCAACAGACGAGGTCGGCCTGTACGCTTTTGTTCTGTATGTGTCCCTTCACGTTTCCACTTCATTAACACATCGGAAACAGTGGACCTAGGGATGTTTAGGAGTGTGGAAATCTCGCATACAGACGTATGACGCCAGTGAAACCCAGTCAAGTGACTACGTTCGAAGTCCGTGAGTTCCGCAGAGCACGCCATTCTGCTCTCTCACGATGTCTACTGATTAGAGATTATATTAGATTAGTACTTGTTCCGTAGATCATGAATACGACACTTCGTAATGATGTGAAACGTGTAGGTTAATAAAAGGTGTCTATCATAGATATTAGATTACCCAAAATATTACATGACACTTAATATTTTCAATTTTCTTTTTGGGTGGGGTGTGGGGAAATCACCCACTTACTGTATCAAAAAATTCATCTAATGAGTAGAAGGAGATGCCATTAAGAAATTCTTTTAATTTCCTTTTAAATGCTATATGGCTATCCGTCAGACTTTTGATGCTATTAGGTAAGTGACCAAAGACATTTGTGGCAGCATAATTTACCCCCTTCTGAGCCAAAGTTAGATTTAACCTTGAGTAGTGGAGATCATCCTTTCTCCTAGTGTTGTAGCCATGTACACTGCTATTACTTTTAAATTCGTTCGGATTGTTAATAACAAATTTAATAAGTGAATATATATATATATATATATATATATATATATATATATATATATATATATATACAAAAGAAAAATTCGGAGTAGGTATTAAAATTCATGGAGAAGAAGTAAAAACTTTGAGGTTCGCCGATGACATTGTAATTCTGTCAGAGACAGCAAAGGACTTGGAAGAGCAGTTGAACGGAATGGACAGTGTCTTGAAAGGAGGATATAAGATGAACATCAACAAAAGCAAAACGAGGATAATGGAATGTAGTCAAGTCGGGTGATGCTGAGGGAATTAGATTAGGAAATGAGATACTTAAAGTAGTAAAGGAGTTTTGCTATTTAGGGAGTAAAATAACCGATGATGGTCGAAGTAGAGAGGACATAAAATGTAGACTGGCAATGGCAAGGAAAGCGTTTCTGAAGAAGAGAAATTTGTTAACATCGAGTATAGATTTAGGTGTCAGGAAGTCGTTTCTGAAAGTATTTGTATGGAGTGTAGCCATGTATGGAAGTGAGACATGGACGATAACTAGTTTGGACAAGAAGAGAATAGAAGCTTTCGAAATGTGGTGCTACAGAAGAATGCTGAAGATAAGGTGGGTAGATCACGTAACTAATGAGGAGGTATTGAATAGGATTGGGGAGAAGAGAAGTTTGTGGCACAACTTGACTAGAAGAAGGGATCGGTTGGTAGGACATGTTTTGAGGCATCAAGGGATCACAAATTTAGCATTGGAGGGCAGCGTGGAGGGTAAAAATCGTAGAGGGAGACCAAGAGATCAATACACTAAGCAGATTCAGAAGGATGTAGGTTGCAGTAGGTACTGGGAGATGAAGAAGCTTGCACAGGATAGAGTAGCATGGAGAGCTGCATCAAACCAGTCTCAGGACTGAAGACCACAACAACAACAATATATATATATATATATATATATATATATATATATATATATATATATATATATATTTTGTGAGGCTACAGTGAAGATCCCCGCTCTTTAAATAAGTGTCTACAGGATGATCCTGAATGAGCTCCAGCAATTATCCTGATTACGCCCTTTTGTGCAATGAACACTCTTCTACTCAATGATGAGTTACCCCAGAAAATGATGCCACACGAATGAGATGCCCGAGAATGAATGTAGGCGTGGTAAGCTAATTTACTGAGATGTATATCGCCAAAATTTGCAATGACCCTAATAGCATAAGCAGATGAACTCAAACGTTTCAGCAGATCTTAAGTTTGTTTTTTTCCAATTCATCCCCTCATCAATGCATATATCTAGAAATTTTGAATATTCTACCTTAGCTACCGATTTCTGATCGAAGTCTATATTTATTAATGGTGTCATTCCATTTACTGTGTGGAGCTGTATATATTATGTTTTGTCAAAGTTTAATGAGAGCCCATTTGCAGAGAACCACTTAATGAAAAACATTGTTTGCAATTTCATCAGTTAATTCTTTCTGTTGGGCGTGATAGCTATACTTGTATCATCAGCAAAAAGTACCAGCTTTGCAACTTCGTGAATATAGTATGGCAAGTCATTAATATATATTAAGAACAGCAGAGGACCAAAGACTGAACATTGCGGCACCCCATTCTTGATGGTTCCCCAGTTTGATAAATCACCAGTTTTTTGCATCTTATGTGAACTCCTTATTTCAACATTCTGCACTCTTCTAGTTAGGTATGATTTAAACCATTTGAGCGCTGTCCCATTCATACCACAGTACTTGAGCTTATCTAGAAGTATTCCATGATTTACACAATCAAAAGCCTTTGAGAAATCATAAAAAATCCCAACAGGTGACTTTCGGTTACTCAGAGCATTTAATATTTCGTTAGTGAAAGTATATATAGCATTTCCGTTGAAAAACCTTTCTGGAAACCAAACTGACATTTTGTTAAAACTTTATTTTTACAAAGGTGTGAAGCTGCTGTACAGTACATTACTTTTTCAAGAATTTTGGATAAGGCAGTCAGAAGAGAGAATGGGCGGTAGTTGTTGGCATCAGACGTATCCCCTTTTTTATGCAGTGGTTGAACAATGGCATACTTCAATCTATCTGGGAAAATACCCAGCTTCAGAGAGCTATTACATATGTGGCTAAGAATCCCACTTATTTCTTGGGACAAGCTTTTATTATGCTAATGGAGATGCCATCAATTCCATGTGAGATTTTATTCTTGAGAGAGTGTATTATCTTCCTAATTTCGCTGATAAGGAGTACATGGCAGTAGGTGGCAGCACAATGCACCTAACATGAAAAACGTATGTTTTTGGAGGGTGCTGGATACTTTTGATAACACAGTGTATGTATATAAAATTGATGTGGCGGATAACGCCAGAAGTTCCCCGAGTGTTTTCGCGAATGATACTGTCGTACACAAGGAAGTCGGAACTCTCTAAAATTGTAACGAACTGCAGGAGGATCTGTGGAGGATCCAGGCTTGGTACAATAACTGGTAGTTGACCCTCGACATAAACGATTTTATCGTATTATCCATAAATTGCCAGAAATCCATTATTGTACGATTAGATGCGTGCAGAAAAATCACTGGAAGCAATCACATCCATTAAACTTAAAGGGATACGCGTAAGCAGCGATTTTAAGTGGAACGACCAGGTATGAATAATCGCAGGTAAGGCAGATGTCAGACTAACGTTCGTTGGAGGAATTTCAGGATCCACACAGACAGGAAGCATCTCACGAAACCCCCATTCGATCAATACGTGATTATTGCTAGTCACTATGGGTTCCGTACCAGATAGGATTGATAGAGAAAGTAATTAATAACCAAAGGAGAGCAGCACATTTCTTTACAGGATCGCTTACCAAGGGCGAAAACGTCACTGAGTTGCTGAGTCAGCTCTAGTGGCAGATGTTACAAGAGAATCGTTTTGCATTACGGTGCGGTTTGCTGTTCAAATTGTAAGAGCGTTCGTTTCTAGAAGAATCGAATAATATACTGCTTCCTCCTGCGCATATCTCGCGAAAAGACCATGAAGATGAAACTAGAGAGATTCGAGTTCACATGGTCACTTAGCAGCAGTCGTGCTTCCCACACGCCATTCGCGAATGGAACAGTAATGGTTCAAATGGCTCGGAGCACTATGGGACTTAACATCTGAGGCCATCAGTCCCCAAGAATTTAGAACTACTTAAACCTAACTAACCTACGGACGTCAGAAACATCCATGCCAGAGGCAGGATTCGAAGCTGCCACCGAAGCAGTCGCGCGGTTTCGGACTAAAGCGCCTAGAACCGCTCGGCCACCGTGGCCGGCTGGAACAGGAATGGGGATGTAACAATAGTACACAAAGTACCCTCCATCATTCACCATAAGGTGTCTCTAAGAGTATAGATGTAGTTGTAAATACAATATTTTAAAAATTAAGGATTATTTTTCTCTTAGAATAGCTCTTTTTTCCCTTAATAGGTCCGTTGCCAAATGTATTCACCATTTGATCTGTCCTTGTAAAGAGGAAATTTAAAATTTGAGGAGCTTTTTTGTGTTTCATTATTACAAATTTGTGGTTTTTATTGCAACGCCGCTGTCATACGAAAGTAAAATTATCTTAGACAATAGTTCTCCATTCTTTATTAAATTTTGTTATGTAATACATTCTCTTTTATATTGTGTAATGAATACAAACAAATGTCCTGTTTCTTTCTGTTCATGGCATAGTTATTTCTGGTGAAAGGCTCTTTACCTGAAACAAATAAATTAAGAAATGGAGATTAAAAAAATAAAAGGCCTTACAACAGTAGCAGCTCAAACTAACGCGAAATTCAGGAACTGTACTCACATGGACCGAAGGAAAACATAACAGGACCTCAGATATACGAAAATAATGACCCAAACATAGACTTGAATGAGTATATGATCATAAACACTGAGAAAACATCGCAACAAGGGTACAGTGGTCATAAACTAATTTCGTACCATAATAACTGCGAAACAGTGACTTTAAATATCGACAACCTTGCAATCCAGTGGAAAGTACTGACATTCCGATTGAGACTGGACTCCTACAAGAGATGAGCATGGATGACTACTAGAAACCATATGTAATACGGCAGCCTTGTCACGACCCTCTTTTTACATGCCTGAGGCAACCTGCCCAGATGAGTAAGAAAAGCGAAAAGGAAAAGCCTAAAACAGCTGCAAGACATTGAGAGAAACATGCAATAAATTCTAACATCATGTCCGGAGCATAAGATTACTTCACAATGTATTTCAGCTCGAAGGAACAATCAACGAATAAACCTCAATCATTCGACATTAGTTATCTCCTCCTCTCTTCGGCAAGTTAAATCAGATTTCCAGCTAGTTTAATCTACAATACACACCTCACATATCCCATAGTCTTATACCGTCGTTCTTTCTCCTGTTTCACTCGTCTACTGCGAAGAGGAACTGTTCTTATTCTACCAGTGATTCTCTCTGCACAACAACATCGTCCAGTACCTGGAAGAGCAATATCTTAGCATTACTTAGATTGTCAACAGCATCGTCGTCATCAACATCTCCTGGAGTACTTGATGCAACATCACAGTCAGCAGCCGGCCGCGGTGGTCTCGCGGTTCTAGGCGCTCAGTCCGGAACCGCGCGACTGCTACGGTCGCAAGTTCGAATCCTGCCTCGGGCATGGATGTGTGTGATGTCCTTAGGTTAGTTAGGTTTAAGTATTTCTAAGTTCTAGGGGACTGATGACCTAAGATGTTAAGTCCCATAGTGCTCAGAGCCATTTGAACCATTTGAACAGTCAGCAGTTTCAACAGGAGTACCAGCTACAGCATCTTCATCAACATTACCACCTCGAGTACTAGCTTGACATCATCATCAGTGTCATCAGGAGTATCAGCTCCAGCGTCATTATCAAAATCATCACACGGAATACCAACTGCAGTATCATCATTATGAATCAATACCTCGAGTACCAGTACCAATATCATCATCGTCATCTCTTGAAATACAATCTCTGGCACTATCAGCATCATCACCTGAAGAAGCGGCTGTGGATCAACATCACCAAAAAAGATAATAACTGCATCGCGATACCAACTTCAACAAATAATAACCATAACAGCGTCCATATGTAAATGTGAATAATCACGTGTACCGTATGCCTTTTTGAAAAATATATTCGGCTTATATGCGTATAACTTTGTACGGTTCCAGAGCAGTAATGCCCCCCACGTAAATGATGGAATGAAACTGACGATGAAGAGTAAAAAAGAAAAGCAACAAGAAAAAAACAGAGATAAGTCGCTGAGTTAGTCGAAGAATGTGATCACAGTGACAGTCATCAAAAGAGCTCGGCGTTTCGACCGACTACCCGGCTTGGAAAACGAGGAACTTTATATTAATAACGAAAGAAATAAGGCGCCATCGAAGGCACTCCAGCAGACGTCTCTGACACAGAGTCGAAAACCATAACGTAAAACCGAATTTGAAGACCAGCGCTGGAGATAAATTGCTGGAAGCCGACATCTTAACGTAATTCTATCTCGCAGTCTGACGTACGGTAGGCTAGAAGCTGACGGCGATGAATAATGAGATTTTAAAATGCCCATAGCTCAAAAATTCTGCCGGAATTTTTCTGCAAAGGGTGGGTACTTCTCATATCTGAGAAGAGATCTGCCTGCCGCTTCAAAGGCTGTCAGCTAATAACGCTGCTCGACGGTGACTGCAAAATCTCCACAAAATGCACAGTGACAAACATAGAAGGCCCGATGAAAAAAGTTATCATCCCCTGTCAGACGTGCGCAGACAATCCGGATAGGCCTATAGCTTAGGTTGCCGTATTTTTATCTTTCTTACTTGTAGTGTGATGGAAATAACCGCGCAGTTTAGTTATAGACTTGTATTGACGCACTCCTCCCCCCAATTCGTATTCCGTGGCTAAATTAGTTGCAGAGAGAAATACAATAGGTCTCGGTGCACTTCAGCATGTCCTTTGCCGGTTCCTTTTACGTAATTTACCATCGATCAAAGGCTCATGTCTGAGTTGAATCTGCTGCGATGATTTTCGCATTACATTTTCACGCCAATCTTGTAGACTAAATTTTGATTGATGAGAGACTTAATGAATGTAGAACTACCTGGGCTACTTTGCCTGTCTGGTTGGCTATGTGCCAGGAGCTAACGCATGACGTCAAAAGCCACGCCCACCCACATCTTTCACCTGACGAGCCATGCCTCCTTATCTATGATGTCACGAATTGGGCGGTAAGCCAAGCTACTCTCCTCCAATCACAGTGCAATATTTTACGACGAAACAGCCAATCACACGAAGTAATTTACTGGCCATTAAAATGATACAGATGAAGCAGTACGTACTGGCCAGGTTCAAAAATATCAGAAAGAACTTTCTTGTCTATCAAAATATGGACAATATGTTTATGTCGAATACTGTACATATCAACTCATATATAATGGCTGTTGCTCGCAATAGTTACACAACTAAAATACGTCAGCAACATCCGCACACTTCCACTCAACCACGCACCCACCTGCCTACCTACCCACAAACCCACCCACCCACACATGTCTGCAAAGATACACCAACAACTCGGAAAATGGAATGAAAACAGAAACGAAATTGTTGAAACAACCCGATGGCTTTTGTGGAGCATTTATTTAGATTGCCGGTTTCGGCTAGCTATGTTGCCATCTTTGCATGTTATTCACTACACTCCAAAGAATAGCATATGATCAGGAAGGTGACAGCGTAGTTTGCTGAAACCGGTAAAACGCGGTCGTGGCTATTTGAAGTACTTCTGGTTTGATATTAATGTAGGACGCACCCAAACAGAACAAATGTGAAGAATATACAAATAATGCAACATTTATATCAGGTGTCACTATCTGATTTCAATCCACACACAAACACACACACGCGCACTCTCTCTCTCTCTCTCTCTCTCTCTCTCTCTCTCTCTCTCTCTCACACACACACACACACACACACACACACACACCTGTCAAAATTGAAGTATAAAACATGTCTGGGGGCTCACGTATGCTATTTTCACATCTAGATTGTTGCAAAAATATGTTGGTAAAATAACATCCCAGGCTATTAGTTGACATTTCATTTTAAGGCCTAAATGAGGCTACGTATCAAGACTGACCTCAATAAGCTTATAACTGCACAAAACACAAGTTCTCTAAAATATACTAAACAAGCAAGCATCACTGTCAGCAACTGGAAGAATGCAATTAATTTTATGTTAGCCATAAATGACGATATGAAGAAAAACAAAATTGAACAAGAAACATATTAGGGGGAAGAAGATAAAAAGACCTCTAACGTATATGTCATTTTCTGCAATGTTATATTCATGTTCAAAATGTTCATCAAGCAGATAAATTTTACTTTTTTATCACATTGAATCTTAGCCTACTAGAGTGAATGTCACAAAAAAACATCATCTCTTCATAACTATGGTAAACAAGTATCTCTAACACCCATGCAGATTGTACTTCCGTAATCATCTACTAAATAATACAAAGATAGAATCCTAATGCCCCAAAATATGTGATGTTAAAGCACACAACAGAGCAGAAGAAAAACAAATTGACCAAACACCAAGTTTGCAGGGTAGAAGACTGTTTAACAGTGTCTTTATTGCGCTGTATCACTTCCATTACATACTTTCGTAATACACGAATGTAAGTTCATGTGTAAAGATGGCCGAAGACAGTGGAGCACAAGCTTCGACACACAGAGATAAAATTTCAATACCTCTTTGCACCACAGACGTCTGATCACAAAATTAAAAATTCAATCTTTGCACTAAAATAAAATTATTTTTCAAAATATGTAAGACTCTGAGCACAAAGTACATGTGACACTACTGTCGTAATTTAAACGTTGCGTAACAGTAAAAAAAAGGAGGGAATGCACAGCTTGCATTATGGCATTACTGATGAAACTTACAGGTTAAGCATCACTTGTTGACGAACAGAGTTCGGTATCTGACCACACTTTTAAAGCACACTGAAGCTTCTAATTAAACACTGCCACGTCTAAAGTATGTTTTACTTGTCAAAATCCAAGTGGCCAGCTTATAGGCACTATGCAGATAAATTAAAAACTGCTCAATGCACTTATTTCGATCTTTATATTAAATTTATCAAAATGCATAATAAATAGTTGTATTACATTAACTCCACTTACAGCTTAAAGTGCGTTTGACGACGAATATTGAGAAACTAAACCATATTTTTCCATGATGTCAGCATCGAAATTATTGTATACTCGCAAAAAACAGTTTTACCATTCATCCATGCATCTTCCAAGTTTGGAATGCATTTAGCATAGCAATATGATCTGAATGCCAATCGCTATCGAATGCTTTTTTTGTTAGATCAAAAAGTAATAGTCCATAAACGTGAGAACATCTCTGGGAAAGTGGTGATTTCTGTCACGGTTGCCAGTGCACCATTAAAAAATAGAAAAAAGCCTTTGTATGTTGTATGTTCTACCCCAGCACCCCAAATGAGCCATTTTGTAGGCAATTTTTTGGGATTGATCATCAAAATACATCGATACCTATGCTTTTCAGCACAAATGCAACTGACAGCAACGACCACTTCGGGAGTAAGACGATTATGATACAATTGATATCAACAACTTTGAAGTGATGGTTTGTAAACTGCATGATTTTGAGTTATTTATGTTTACTTCAGTATAAAATGATATAAAATTATCATCTTCATAAATATGTAGCTCTAGTTTTGTAAAAAAAGTAATCTACATTTTTGTATAAATAACTCACTAACTAAATATGCATTCATGTTCCAAGATTCAGCATATGTTATGTGTTTTGCATTGATAAATTTCAGTGCCATTCTAGAAGTACAAAAGTAAAATATTAGGAAATATTTAAGATAGTATTACATGAATGTAAATACTTTGTATATTTACTTTGTACCAGAACTATGTAAAGCACAAAAGAAAATATATAAATTAACTGGTAACAAATGTATATAAAGAATTACAAATGTTAAATGTCCACATGTACTTTATATATTTTGTTCAGAGATAAATTCAGAAGGTGACCGTTTTCGCTTGGCTTAACATTTATATACATACTCGGAAACATCCCTTGTGACAGTCCAGCAGTAATCTGCTAAAATAGTAGTGCTCTGCTTTTCGGCATACCTCTTCTCAAATGTGGCAATATCTTAATGAAATCACTCCCCGTGTTCATCACTTACTTCACTACACACTTTGGGGAAGAAGTCAAGATGACCATGTAAGAAATGCATTTTCAGTGACATGTTGCAACCAAGTTTCTCATAAGATGACAACATGTTATCTACAATCTCCTTGTAATTTATTGCTCGTTTGTTCCCGAAGGACTGTAAACAGACTCTCTTAAAACATTCCCATGCATGCTTCTCATCACCTTGTATGGTCTCTAAAAAGCTCTCGAATCTGTGGGCTTACAGATATGCCCTACTTTATTTTGGAATCACTTAAATAAGGGTATTTTTGCCTTAAGTACATAAAAGCATCACCATCTTTGTACATTCTCTTAACAAAGTTTTTCATGAGACCCAACTTAATGTGCTAGGGCCAGAGCAGAATCTTTTTATGGTCTACTATTCACTCTTAATGTTCCTTATTCATGGTTGAAGAGATTTTCTGGTGGGCCATTCATGTTTACTGTAATGATATGCACGAGCTCTGCAATCCCATTCACAGAGAAAACAGCAGTATTTAGTATACCCTAACTGCATACCTAACAGCAGTGCACCCACTTTCAAGTCACCACAAATTTGCCATTGAGAGTCGTTATACTTGATGCTAGTAAAATTTTCATGTTTTGCTATGACTCTTTCATATGCACATTATGCCCAACTGGAATAGGAGGAAGCTCATTACCAATATCTAAAAGCACCGCTTTTAAGCTCAACTTTGACGAATCACCTAAAGTGTCTCCACTCATCAAGGTTGTATTTAATTCTGAGAGCCTTTATTATGCCATTTGTGTCTACACATGCCACAAGACTATCCTGTAAGTTAAAAAATGGAGAGAATTGTTGCTCTCTTCTATGGTAGAATGAAACATTTACACTGCATTCCAGAAAATTGAGCTGCTGCAATCTTGATACTAAAATGTCAGCCATTGCTTTAGAGACCTCCAAATCTCTCATGAGATCACTTAACTCATTTTAATTTTCGTGGATCATCAGTTGATGATATACGTATTTGGAAGAAACTCTGGATCTTGTGATGTACATGGTTCAGGACATCCAGTATTCCCATCAGAAGTAACCTCGTACTCTGTCGGTGGTTAAGGTATTAACAATCCTTCCCAAGTGGAACTGGACATATAGCAGATGGAATGTTAGGATAGATCACTGTCCGCTTCTTCTTAGATATTCCCTTCTTGATAGGAGGCACCATACAAAAGTAGCAGTCACTGACATGGTTAGTTGGCTCATTCCAGATCATGGGCACTGAAAAGGTCATCGAATGTCCTTTCCCATGCATCCAATTCCTGAGGCTACTGGCACAAGTGTTGCAGATCACATGTGAAGCCCAGGGTTTATCCTGATAACCAATTTGCACCCAAAATAGCAACTGTAAGCTGTTTTAATCAATGGAGTTATGTACCGTTATTGTGAAGTAAATGTCACTTCTCCACACACATAGTAAAATGTGTCAGCACTGTTAACACAAACTCGTGCCATTTTTGTTCACTTCAGTAGCAGTCAACTTGAACAACTGGTAGTTAATCTGCAAACAAATGTGCAAAAAGTATTACATGCATTAATAGAGCCACTTAAGTTGAAGAGGAGGTAAACAGAATGATCACTAAAATTCGTGTGAAAATGTTTATATCCAAAATATTGCACACAAGTAAATCCAGGGGCAATAACATAATCCATTGTTACTAGTTATTATGACTTTGACAAACCATTATAATATTTGATTTTAAACTTAACATAAAAATCCGTATATAATTATCTCACTGTAATAAAACAGTGTAAAATGAAAACTGGAGCTAATTTTTGATTGTCTTCGTGATAATCGCGATCAGCACATTCAAATTGATAGGAACTGGCTATTATTATTCGATTTACATTTTCATTGTTGCACAGTGTTATTAGGCACCCAGGTAATCAACGTATTGAATGAAACTAATGTACCTACTAATAAAGTAATGACGATGTTAGCCACAATAGTTACATTCATGATGACGACATATTACTGATAGATGATTCAAATCAAATTAGATGATGACGTATGAGTGATGACGTTAAAATAACACATTCTGTGGGGGAGAATGAATTTACTTACAGTAAATTTGGGCATACGGGATGTCCCAGCTGAAGATAATGTGTCGAATTTAAGCCAATGCTTAAGTGTGACGTTGGGCTGTCAGCTGGTGCTAAATGCGCCGATGCTAAATGAGATATGTGACACCTGCGATGTTTGTGACAATCCCTTGTCTGGTGTACAGACTAACACTGAATTATTTCAAGACAGTGTCTCCACCCAAGCTCAAGCTTTTAAGATTCAGTCTCAGTTGGCGCGTACAGGGAACTGTCTCCAGGGTTTAACTAAAGCTTATAAAGTTCTAGAGCAAATAACATGAATTGAAGTTTCAGAAAGAGAGTTTGTCCAGCTAGTATCATCTGCTGGAAAAGTGGGATTACGTCGTAAGGGGATTTCGCTACATGAGCAACTGAGTCGTGAAGAGGGAGTTTGGTACTAAGGAAAGAAAAAAAAACCAGGGGAATAAAATGTGTATGTTTCAGTAAATTTGCCGAATCCACTATGGTCAGTGGCGGAGAATATTCATAGTGAGTCCATAGATGCCGATCAGCAATTATTAGGTAACTTATGTTACTTTGAAAAATCAGATACGCCAAGCTCACTTGTAACTCTTTTATTGCTTACCAGTTTCGACAGATCTGTGCTGTCATCATCCGATCTTGTAACACATTAACAGAAGTTCATGATCCTTACAAAGTTGCAAATCACATAGTGACATTGCGTCGTTTTTCATTAAAATGTAGCGAGTAACATTAGCATGTGAAACATAAAATACCTTAGACGTAAAACATACGTTATGATGCACTAGTGTCCTAGCGCAGTCTTTCACTCAACATCACTATGCCGACGGTGGTTTTAACTGAAAGAATGCGCCAGGGCATTAGTGCAACATGATGTGCGTTTTATATTTGTGTTATTTTATGTTTGACGTGCTTATGTTCCTTGCTACCTAATGTTATATAACGACGCAACAGCATTATGTCACTTGTAAGTTTGTAAAGGTCATGAACTTCTGTTAAGACCCGATAATGGCAGCACGATATGTCGAAACCGGTTATCAATAAAATGATTTACAAGGGAGCTTGGTGTACCTGACATTCCAGAATAATATAAAAATTCAAGATTATTTGGTTTTTCAAGTAGTGTAGTCTCTAGCTCAGGACAATGGCTCTGAGCACTATGGGACTTAACATCGGAGGTCATCAGTCCCCGAGAACTTAGAACTACTTAAACCTAACTAACCTAAAGATATCACACACATCCATGCCCGAGGCAGGATTCGAACCTGCGACCGTAGCAGTAGCGCGGTTCCGGACTGAAGCGCCTAGAACCACTCGGCCAACGCGGCCGGCACAGTACAAGTCCGCCACATGTTTGTGAATCAGTTAATAACAGTGTCTCCATGTTCGTATTTCCGAAGTGATTAATAGGTCATTTGTCCAGTAGGGTCATCTGTCATGAGTTAGTGATGCAGCACTGTTACAAGGTGCAAAGCGGAAATGAGCCACTGGTGCATTACACTGAATGTGTGCTTGCATAAAATTATAGGAAGCAGACATAATTACAGATATTTTGGGAGGATTAGGACCTGAGTACCGTATGTGTCTTATGTTGAAAGACCAAGAGGTTATGTGGTTTTACATAAGATGGTTCTTCAAATTGAGAAAGTTCAGTTTTGTGACTAGCAGTGTGTAACTAGCTTGGATAACCTTGAAACACACGTGGTGGAAGAATTTCCGCCTCAGAGAATCGCTAAGCAAAAGACACACGAGGAAAGGTTGTAATGCGTGCGTCGTCAAAAGCGCCATTTGGCGTGTGACTTTCCAGTGGCTCAGAAAGTTAAAAAAAAAAAAAACGATCTGATTCCAGAAAAATCACGGCAAAATTAGAAGACTTGAATGGCCGCATCAGGAGTTGTAGGAATGATAAGGCAGTGTCATGTGTTTGTTTGCTATTAGTCTGTGTGACTCTTAACCATGACCCAATGTGTGCGCTAGTGGATTGCGGTAGTAACGTCTCAAATGATATAGTATGTTTGCGAATGTTTGCTAATTGCCTCAGTTGAGGGATGCCCTCGCCTTGTGACATTCAGTAAACGGACAAGTATTAGCAGTAATGGGGAATGGTAATATTAGACGTGAGATTCAGGGGTTGGCATGACCTGTTGAATTTACTGGTGTGAAAGGTTTGTCAACGTCGGTTTTATTTGGTTTTGATTTTTGATGAAAACTCAGTGTGGTTGAAACTACAGCAGCAAATGTTATATGGTCAAGTATCTGCTGATAAGTTTTCTTGTGTACGCATGGGGGACTTGAGTGCGTTTCTAATATCAGTGCAAGTGACACAGGTTTCAAGGTAGATAATTTAGAGGAAAAGAATAACATGTTGTCTGTTAAAGACTTTGCAATGGTTTCCCGACCTTTTGACCGATAAACTCGGAGTGACAAATACAATGATCAGGCTCCAGTTTTGCATTCACCATATAGGCTTTCACAGCGAAAGATGAAAGAGATAAGGAATATAATTGATCAACAGTTAAGAGACGGAGTAATTAGACCATCTGTGTCGCCTTATGCGTCGCAGATATTTTCAGTAAAAAGTCGAGAGGAGAGGGATTCAGACCAGTAGTAGATTACAGTCTATTTAACCAGAAGGTTGTGCTAGAGTCTGTGCCTCTCCCTGACCTGCATAACTGCTTTACATGGTTTGCAGGCACTCAGTATTTTATGGTGCTGGATTTATAGCAGGCTTAGCACCAAGTCCTATAAGCCGATGAGTCAAAAGCATTTACAGCTTTTGCAACGGATTAGAACTTGTGCAGATATAATGGACAACTTCTGGGTTGGCCACAGGAGCCGCAGTTTTGTCTAGATTATTAGATTCTGTGCTAGGGGATCTGAAGTAGAAATTTGTCTATAATTACCTCGATGATGTGGTAGTACACAGAAAATCTTTTAAATAAGATTTTAGTCATGTGCAGAATGTTTTGAATAGATTTCTAGAAGCTGGGTCAACTGTAAAACACTCCAAAGTGGAATTATCCAGGTGGAGAATTTCCTTTCTTCAACATGTAGTTTCCTCTTCTTGGCGAGATAAGATGGATCAGGAAAAAACTCAAAGCTCTCATCAGTTTCTCCCTTTCTCGTGGTGAAAATGAGTTGTGTAATTTGGATGATAGAGCTTTTTAGGAAATTTGTGCCAAACTTCGCACAACTGGTTGGGCCATTGAACCAACAGAGACGAATAAACGAAAGTTTCAGGTGGACCAAAAGATATCGAGTAGCTTTTGAAGGCTTAAAACAGGCTCTAGCAAGTACCCGTTTTTTGCTTTCCTTCATTTTTAACATGATATTATCCCCGAACGGAATTTTCTAATTGTGAACTGGCTGCATAATTAGTACATACAACGAAGGAGAGGGAAGAGTTGCTGCCCCTGCTTCTATATGAGAGGGGACAAACAGAAATATTCTAGTTATGAGTTCGAGGTCTTGGCCGTGATGTATGGTTTAAAAAAATTTCCCTTTTATTTGGAACATGAGGAATTCGTAATTAACAACCAGGCTCTTTCATTGGGTACGCTTGCTTTCTGGTTCATTAAAATATTAGCACTTAGTTTTAAGCTGAAACATAGCAATGGGATAGAAAACTAAGATTCCGATGCTCTTTGCAGAATGTTTCAGAAGTATGCTGAACCGGTGGATGGAAATGTAGCCGGCATAGAACAGGCATGGGTGGCGCGGGCACTTAGTGAAATTCCAGCCCTTTTTAGAAACCTGAGGGAGTGGCAAGAGGGGGAGCTAGGGCTCGAGGAAATTAGAGAAAATTTTCAGAGGATGTTGACGTTCCAAGCTATTCTATGCAGAGGGGACATTTTTGTCTTAAGATATCTTATGATAAAAAACGTGATCTGTCTGCCTACGGAACTGGCATCTCAGGTTTTAAAATATTTTCATGAGTCAGTTCGTGGAGAATATTTTGGTCCTTATAAAACAGTTATGTAAATTAAAGAGCACTTGGCTCTGTGAGATCTTTATAAGGACATCATGAAATTAATATGGCGATGTCAAGAGTATGAAAGAAGTAAACCACATCAAAACTATAGGAGAGGAGAGCTTCATTCAGTCAGGAAAGATCATCCCATAGATAAAATACTTTTCGATTATTTGAGGCCCATGCCAGGTAGTAAAGAGGGTAAGCCTTATTTGCTTGAATTCTGCTAATTGCGCCAAACGCTGATGGTTTCAAGGTTAAAATTATTTTAACCATATTACTTAGTTATTGGAAGTGCCTTAACGGTTGTTTTCAAGAGCTATTACTATGTGCTGGAGTTGAATTACTAAAATTAATGTGAGGCCAAACTGGAAGCTGTAGAGGTGGCATGTATAAGTGTTATAAACTGAAGGCCCATTCTAAAGTAAATGCCGCCATGTAGATGGGGCTCCTTTGGAAATGAGTCACCTGATTTGTTCTTACTACTAAAGGAATTGGTCTACTTGCCATTTCATTGCTCACTTTTTAAAAGACTTAAATTAGATGATAAATTTTGAAGATTTTGTTCTTTTTTTATTTTACTTCAAGGTTTTTAAAATTTACGAAACCTTCGAAAGTCGAAAGCTAAAGATAAATGTTTGCTTTTTTATTTCTTATACTGTTTACTTAAAAACTGTGGATAATTGGTTTACTGAAGTTCATTTAAATTCAAAATGAAACTGCCACAGTTTGGAAACCAAAGTAAATGAATGCATTGTTTAAAATCAAGAGATATCTGCAAGTTGTAATTTTGAAACTGCCAGTCTCTTGTAATTAGTACAATAAATCAATTTCTTTTAAGTTGGTGGTTAAACATTTTTTGTCCCGGGACCTCCTACTCCACAAGCTTGAAACTACCTGTTTAGTCCAAAATAATTGACATTTATCTGTTTTAAACATTCTTTGAACTTACATTTTTAAAGTTACTTGATCACTGTAGACTGGATTATGGAAATTAATTGCAGTATTATTCATATGTAAAACAAATCTGTATCATAATTTGAATTTCGATAAATAATGTTCTACATGTAAAATTTGGTTCAGCTATTAGTTTACCACACTTTCTACCATCTGAAAAGAATTTTATATTCATTGCATTGCATATAATTTTGAGAAGCTTCCCCTATACAGAGCTGTTCATTAGCTTATAAAGATTCCTTTGAAATTCATTCATAGGTTTCTTTCACATCTATGTACTAAAATCAACATACTTTTCAATCATTGACTTTGAATCTTAGAGCACAATGTACCTTCGTTAATTTCATTCCTAGAGACATATTAGTCAGATTCCTAATCAACAATGTAATGATGTTTATTGTGTAATGTAGTTAATGGTTTCTGACTATTGTTAGGTGCTTTCTTTGGACACTTCAGATCAATTTCAAGTATATTTCCAGTACTTTAATTATCAGTTATCTTTGTCACATCAGTATTTCAATCAATTTAAGTTAGAACTCCACACTGCAAACAAATTTAAATTATTTGAATCTAAATACATCAGAAATAGTCTTTCTTGATTATTATCTTTCAAACATATATTATTTGCTTTAACATACCTCTTACTACACTGTGATATGCCACCTTTTGTTCCATTTCGAAACACTGAAATACAACCATGTTATAATTCAAGTGGTTTTCTAGTCATTTTCAACATTTCAACCCATAACAATTCTGTTGGAGTGTAATACATCCTCTGTTCCATTAGATGTAGTAACATATTTCTAAAATTTTCTAACACAATACATCTGTAAATAATTGCACATCAGTTTTTAGAGACAAATTATGATATTAATCCACAGCTCTTGTATCAGACCAATTCCACAGTAGTATCACATCATTCAAATTACATTCATTCAGCTTACTATAGAATGCTTTCTTAGGTGGATGCCGGATTTCACTGTATCTCTTATAATCATTGATATACTCATATGCATAAAAACCCTTGCTACTAACAAGAGCCACTTGATCCATAAAGAATTGTTCAATGATAATAATCAGCTCTTTTGACAAATTTGATGCTAGCTTGTTGTATAATGATGGCATGGATCTGACAGTATCAACAAATAGCATTTTAAACTACTTGTTTGCTTGCCAAAGCTTATAGAGTGCTCTTCAGTATTTGGAATAACATAAATCTCCTTATCACTGTATCCAAACTCTTTGACAACAAGTGTTATTCATAGTCAGCGTTATTGTGTAAAAACGTAGATACAAACATTTGCTGTTGAAGTTTAAGATTACACACATTACACATCAGAGCTATGTAATCTGTAGTGAGATGATCGTGATTATATGTCTTTTTATTCTATGATATAAAAGGTGCTTCACACTGTATACATCATTTAGCTTTGGATTGAATTCGGTTTTTTTATTACTTTGTTAGGTCATTCACTAGGGCAGTTTGTGAACATACACGTCCAATTGTTTCAGCCTAATTTTTTATTGATTCAGTAAAGCATGGCAATTATATACCACTGGCTCTTTGTAATGTCTGTGAATATATTTTACCTAATAACAAAAGACTGAGCGTTGCTGTTTTTGGTATTCAGTTGTAGGTGATTCATTTGAATATGATTTGCAACTATTCATCTTCAAAAGTAAATGCAAAATTTCAGCACAGGTTAAAAGTGGAACAAGCATTGCATATTTTCAATTTATAAATACCATGTACTCAGTTTCATCAGGTAGTGTAATTTTAACTGGCCCATTTTTGAACCATATTTTGTGCATATTTAGATTATCTCCTCAAGTAAAGTGTAGCACATTTCACAGGTATCTGTTTTTGGGTGATGTGATGTGTACTAAGGCCGAAGTAAACCAGAAATCTTCTTAGTCCGAAAAATAGTAATAATTATTAAGATCTTTCATTTACAGTATACATATATGTGTTTCCTTTTAATATTTAGTTAGATCTAATGGATGTAGTGCACACTTCTCATCGTATGCGTGTACATTAATATATGAACTGAGTTTACATTTAAATATATCATAAATTATAATTGGAACTTGTATTGGGTCAGTTCCGATCTTTAATTGTCCGCTGTATTCTCTGTATTTACCAGTTTCATAAATAATTTTACACATTTTAGGATCAACTAGGTACAATACAGATGCCAAAAGAAAACACATTTTAACATTAATCTTACGAGTTATACAAGCGTCTTATTGGTATTCGCTTTTTTAATGTTCATGATAAACCAAGGAGTCGTCTGTATTTGTTAAAGCCCAGTTCTGAACGTATTGTCCTATCCAACAATGAAGAAGATTCATGTTGCACTGCATGTACTGTAGCAGCAGCAACATCGCCTATACAGTCAAAGGTGGCAAGGCCATACTGAAATGAGACTCAAGTATGGAATGAGAGAAGGAATAAAAAGAAATTACAGCCGTCCTGAGTAGTGTACAGTGATGGGTAGCTACAACGAGTGAGGAGGCCAAGCACAATAAAATTCAGTAGCCACTTACAGCAAGAAATTCACTTCTCATTACCAAATTTTGTGTGATGGCCGAGAGAGCCACACTAAAGAAGCAAGAATAAATGAACTTTATTTACCCTCAGTAATGGAATACAACAAAACAGTCATCCGGATTTGAATCAATACTACGATCCGAATCGGTACTACCACTGATAAGCACTCAGCACTGGGAAAGTTGTGACTGCAACATCAGTGCGGCCACATCAGAGGAGATTTGTAGGGTGCAAGGATGGCCAAGGAGAGAGGTCTTGGCAAGGCGGAAGCTTGTGGCCAGTCTGAGATAGCGTGACTGCTGTGAAGTGAGTGCTGCATCAGATGGGCATGTATGTGGCAGGTGTTCAGGTGTTCTCCATGAGTGATGGTGAGTTGCACACGGATGGGCCTCAGGTGCGGCCAAGGCCAAGCTCAGTGTGGAGAGCTTGCACAAGGTGCTGAATGAAGACTCGGGATACTGCTCAGAGCATAGGGATCAGTGGCAGCACGTAAACGTGTACGAGGCTCGAAGTGACGACTCAGACATCGCTCGGATTAAAGTGTCAGTGGCTACTGCAGAGAACTCAGGCAAAACATGGTCTGCAGAGTAATACCTGACTACGAGAGGTGTACTGGGCTGCGATGATAGGAGCTCCGATTGAGGGACTAGAGATTTGATCGTCGCTTGATCCAGAGTTACTACCGACGCAAAACGGCTCTGGATGGCCGGGAGCTGTCCTTTACAGCCATCAGAAGCTACAATGCTTCCACAAAGATCGACTGGCACGTGATCTGCAGAAGAAAAATAGGTACCCGTGATGGCTGTGTTAATTCTGGTGCTTCTCGTACCGCTATTGGCGAAGCTGGCGCCACACGTTACGTGGAGGCTGCGTAAAATGTGGCTGACAGCAAACATGGTATCCTTATATCGTGGTCGTTGATCCTGCATCTCCCATAATGGATTGCGAGTCGGGTGGAGAGGCAACAGCCCCCAGTACATTACTGTGTTGCATACGGTGGATACCAGGGTTTCCATAATTGCTTTTATTCAACGTTATTTTTTTCGTGTTAATTTTATTTCTTACTTTTAATGGACGACTCCATGGCAGCAGATATTTGGCCGAGCTGGTATTCAACTGAGTATGAATGTTGATGCAGTTGAGTATGCTTTGCAATCTTAGTGAACAGAGCATTCTTCCTTGCAAATGCTAAAAGTGCAACAATAGTTGCCGGAATGTGGAATGGATTTGCAGGTTTTTAACTGGTTCTGTACTACAAACAATACATTTTAGCAGAAATGGATGTACAAGACTCATTCTTTCATTACAATACAGGATGAGACTTTTACATTTATTTCTGGTAAAAGGTATTATTTGTAGTACAGAACCAGTTAATAACTTGAAAACATATTCCGGCAACACACGGGTCCGTAAGCACTAACAAACAGGCGTGAGTCCCCAGAAAATCATGTGACGAAATGAACTTCTGTTTCATATGAAAAAAGGAAATATGAAATCATTTACGCCACCCAATACTGTATTATGGATGAGAGCAAAAATTAAGCAGAATAAGAGCAACATATTTACAATGCATTTCGTTGAGTGCAATACACATTACGTCACAATCAGGAACAGAACGTGATAAAACCTGCTCCTGTTTTAACTAGTGCTAAAGTGCAATTATTTCCACTTCATAATGACCACACTTGCAATAATCGGTTTTAAAAACAGATAATTTTACAGTCAAAAGGTACGACGTTATTTATAACATTTTACGTGACTGTGAACCCCAGCTACCAGAAGTTAAACTTAGTTGTCAACTGAGATTTCTCGAATATATAACTTTATAAGGTCAAAAAATAGTTTCCAAGTACACACTTTACCACCAGACTAGGAGGCCCGCCCATGGAATATAGATGTAAAATATTATAACCTAATACTCGTATTTTGCAAAACAAGAATACGAATTTCCGTACCATATTTTCCCGTATTCGAAGTTCACTAACAGGCTACTAGGAGTGCTGCTGTCATTCTTTGTTTCATTACATGGGATGTGCACTTCTTGTAATTCGGTGTTCTTTGCAAACAATCGAGTTTACCTTTCCGAAGAAACAAGGGATTCCACATAAAGTAGCAACAGATAATTACAATAATGCCTTATCAACTTTAATAAAAGTCGACATAAAGTAAAGCTGCGATGAACAAATTGAATTATTACAAATTCAGCGTTACCAGCGTTACCAGACACGGACTCTGCCTAGTCTGGTCACCGAACTTACTTACTCCTCGGATGCAATTTGTCGGCGTTTTCGATTTGAGCCACAGTGTGGAAACTCCCTGCCCACAAGTCATGAGTTCAACAGATTACAGTTTCCTCTACTCTCGCTCCATTTCTCTTCAGCGTGACAGAGAATTTCATTAAAAAGTTGGTCACGTCCCCGGCGCAGATGGGGCTCGTACGAGCTCACTAACGTATTACATGCGAGGTTGTGACGTCGACCTTTTCCCTTCTCTGTTCCATCCCTTCTCGTCTTGGAGAATGAAAGAGATTAGCGGTCGGAACCAGTAGGAAGGTAGAACTGTAAGGGCAAGAGGAAGAGTTAGCACGTGACAAATTGTAAGAGGAACTATAGGGCTAGACTGAAGGGTTAGTGTATGGGCGAGAGGAATAAATCTAATGATATCTACTCAAGATATGGAAGCCAAGTGGGTGATGGATACTTTGCATAGGGGAAAGTAGGGGAAACGTGCGCACCTAAGCGGAACTTTTTTTTAAAAAAAAATGTTGACCTCGTTAGATGAAATTTATTTTATATCAAAACTTAGAGAAACTATTCTAGTATATATAAAAAATTAAGATAACCCAAAATATTCAAAAAAAAACACACCAAAAACAAAATTCCAAGACACTACCTAAGCGCACGGTTTCCCGAACGTCGGGGAAACGTGCGCATCGTGTGGGGTAATTGTGCGCATGTTAGAAGAATTGATACGCAGTAATACCTGGAGAGGAAAGAAAAACAATACAAGGTTTGTTCCAAAGATTATATTGATAAGGCACATATTAGATTAGGTTAAACATAAGTTTTAATCAAATTTTACAAAATTTAACATAGTTCAGGACTATTGGTTTTCATATAAAATGCAAAGTTTTCTTTGATGTTAGGGGTCTACAGATTTAACAAGTTAGGTAAGCCCTTCATCGCACATATCACATATAAAATCTTTAGCAGGATCATTTGCGGTACAAGCTGCGTGGTACCATCTTCCGCACAAAGTACATCTGTAGCACAGTTCCCTGTCTTTACCATGATCTCCACAAAGTCCGTAAATCTCTTCGTCGACTCCTTGAAGTGCGCCAGGGTCAAACAGCTGCATGTTCATATCATCGGACCTGTAGAGAGAAGAATGCCAGTACACTGTAAACAATCGTAATACGTTTCCTTGTGAGTTAAAAGTTTATTCGGTGAACCTGTGGGCTGTCTCAATATTTTGTATTAAGCAAGTATACATCATTATCTCACTCATACTTTTTTGTTAATATGGCTAAAAGTGAAACCCATTATGCCTGTTGTCCATTGAAATGCCTGGTCTTGCAGGACAGAGCGGATTAGGTTGTGGAAGGGGGCCAAAAGAAATTGCTGTCAGTTGCACTCAACATACAAACTTTATTTATCAACACACAATATTACAACAAGGATGTGAAACACTCAAAACTTTAATCGACCTCCTTTGATTAACTTTAGGCCACACTCAAAATCCAAGACACAAGGCCTAAGCAAGAAATTGAAATAGAAAGTTCTTCTGGAGGTTTCACCCAAGAACATTTACTAAATCTCCAATCTAAACAGGCTGAAGGCCTTAGCAATTTAATTTTAAGGGAACTTGGCTGGAGGTCGCATATTAAGCAATAAGAAGAGTTTCAGTCAAAAGGCAGAAGGCCGCACCTTAAAACAATTCATGCAAAATTCGGCTGATAGCCTCATACAAAAGCGTAACAATCTTATGCCTTAAGGACAAGACAAGAAAATTAATTTAAGAGATATTAATACTCGGCTGAAGGCCAAATATCAACAAAATATGTTTAATGGCTTAAGGCCTAGAAAAGGATTTCAATTTAAAAGGCAGAAGGCCATATCGTAAAACATCTCATGTTAAATTCGGCTGAAGGCCCCATATAAAAGAATAACAATCTCATGCCTCAAGGGCAAGACAAGATCATTAAAGATATACTGATACTTAGCTGAAGGCCACACATCAACCAAATAACTAAAACCCTAACAGGGAAATTACTATTAACACACAAGGAACAGTGCTCAGAAGTTTCTAAAGGTCGGCCTGGGATTGTAACACTAATGCCCGTTTAAGTGAGGCAGGCAGCCTGTCCAACGATTTCTTAATCTGAAGGCAACCCAACCGACAGACAGCCGACCGATCAATCAACAAAATCAGTTCCGCTCCATGCAACCAGCATAACGACCACAAGATTTCTATGCAACGACGCACAGAATATTGGCGCCAACAACAACCACCAACACCTCAGCTGTCGAACTACACGCTGCACTGGACAGCAACAACACGACGAGGAAAATACACTGCCGAAAATTACGTCAACGACCAGAGCAGGTAACTGGAACGTCAACGGCCACAAGACAGAAGATACCTCTGGCCATCTTCAATAATAGGGAATAAATTAAGGTAAACTCCACAGGAAGATGGCTGGAATCTTAGCCGACTTGAATACACACACGTTGTTGTTCGCAGGAATGTCCCAAAAGCGACAACCAGGATCAAACGAAGAAATGTAAACAGTTGAGGTTCGATTGTAGGTTAAGTGAGGGCTCAACTTTCATGTGCAAGATTGGTGGACGTCAAACTTCGTAGCACTCGCAAGCAGCACTCCAACCGCGCGTGCACGCTGCCAACGGCCCTGGCCACAGTACGCGCGCCGGAGACTTCCTTGCTGCTCCACGCCAACCGTCCGACTGCCCAGGCCCGAAAACGGTGAAAGGAACAAATATACGTCGGCCGATGGGACGACCAACCGAACGACCAATCAATGGTCGTCCCGCTCCAGTCTCCCTCCGTCACAACCGAGCGAGGTGGTGCAGTGGTTAGACACTGGAGGACGGTTCAATCCCGCGTCGGGCCATCCTGACTTAGGTTTTCCGTGATTTCCCTAACTCGCTCCAGGCAAATGCCGGGATGGTTCCTTTCAAAAGGGCACGGCCGACTTCCCTCCCCGTCCTTCCCTAATCCGATGAGACCGATGACCTCGCTGTCTGGTCTCCTTCCCCAAACCAACCAACCATCCCTCCGTCACACAGTTCATGTGTGTCGCCTGCGGTCGGCGACCACTGGCTGACAATCGCTGGTCCAAATGGTTCAAATGGCTCTGAGCACTATGGGACTTAACAGCGGAGGTCATCAGTCCCCTAGAACTTAGAACTACTTAAACTTAACTAACCTAAGGACATCACACACATCCATGTCCGAGGCAGGATTCGAACCTGCGACCGTAGCGATCGCGCAATTCCAGACTGAAGCGCCTAGCACCGCTCGGCCACACCGGCCGGCACAATCGCTGGTGTCGTCGAGTTGCAGATGTTCGACGGTTCAATGAACAAGACAATGCAGTGCGAGCTATCTTAGCAATAAAATAATTAACTGATAAAAAAAATTGCCACGTAATTCCCGCTGTCACTCTATTTCGTTGTCCAGTCGTAGAACTCTCTCCTTAGTACGAACTTTCGAACTCTGTCCTAAACGGTGTGCGACGGGTATGTGCCGGAATGATACGCAGACACAGTTTCTTGCACACTCAGCAATAGACGCCCAAGTATCAATGCATTTAAGAAAGTATTGTTATATACTTGAGGCAACGGCCTTGCGCAGTGGGTATACCGGTTCCCGTGAGATCACCGAAGTTAAGCGCTGTCGGGCGTGGTCGGCACTTGTGATCATTCAGGCCGCCATGCGCTGTTGCCATTTTTCGGGGTGCACTCAGCCTCGTGATGTCAATTGAGGCTCTACTCGACCGAATAGTAGCGGCTTCGGTCAAGAATACCATCATAACGACAGAGTGGTGTGCTGACCCCACGCCCCTCTTATCCGCATCCTCCACTGAGGGTGACACGGCGGTCGGATGGTCCCGGTAGGCCAGTTGTGGCCTGAAGACGGAGTGCTTATTTTTACATTATTAACGTTAATACCGTACGCTTTGGCTCTTATAATAACTAATTTTACAACAGATAGTCCACTGACATTCCAATACGGAAAATACAGAAAATGGATTGTCACTTATCGTAAAACAGCCCATAGTACAGACGTAGTACCCAGTCTGTCCTCTATTAAAATAAAGGGGATAATTATTCAGTACAACACCAACGTTAATTCACAGTATACTCGCGTTATGTGATGAAATCACTTCTGGTTCACTTGTTCCTAACTTACCAGACTGTTAGTCTTGCTTCCCTGTTGTCTGCAGCATTGAGTACTCGATACATATTCTGTCTTGGAAATCTGGTTCCTTGATTTCTTCTTCCCCTCTTGCGATTTCTTTGTTAAACTTATTGGAATCAGGTCTGCTCTCCAAACTGTAGTGTTTTATTGCAACCGTTGTTTTACAGAAAATTCTATGTTTCCTTTGTCTCCAGATGCTTATAAACCGTCCTCCATCTGAGAACAATACTTCTCTTCTCCTCTTAAAATCTTACGATTTCAGCCGGCCGGAATGGCCGAGCGGTTCTAGGCGCTACAGTCTGGAACCGCGCGACCGCTGTGGGCGCAGGTTCGAATCCTGCCTCGGGGATGGATGTGTGTGATGTCCTTAGGTTAGTTAGGTTTAAGTAGTTCTAAGTTCTAGGGGAGTGATGACCTCATAAGTTAAGTCCCATAGTGCTCAGAGCCATTTGAACCATTTTATAAGACTAGACTGCGTACTCACGGCAGTTCTGCTTTTCCGTTTTTGGTACGACTTGGAAAGAGAAAAATTAATGGATTGTCGCCGATGCGTCGGTTCTCGATTGTGTTCAGGAGAAGTAAGGTCTGACTACTCGAAGGTGGTTTCGTGACTGACCTTTGACCCTGACTGTCTTCACGCAATCAGAATCTTCGATGAAAATACCTAAGGGACCTATATGAACAATAATAAAAAAAGTGGAAATGAATGCAAAACAGTGAAATTTTGTAAAAAGTTATCAGACTGGAAATTGAACACATTAATGTCCTCCCGAAAACAATCGGCGATGAAGAGCGAACCTGTAACAATGCTTACATACATAGAAAAATCGATGTAAGTTTAAAGAAAGGAATAAGCAGAGATTTCCTATAAAGTGAAGCATCAGTATCTTTTAGACACTAATAGACATACCCGAGCGGTGAGAATGCTTCGCTACCTGGACTAGCGACAAAACTGCATTTTCAGATGTACATCTAGCGGTTTTCGGCTGACGCCCCCGGTTACAGGAGTCAAGGATAACACTTTATTAATAATTATAATACAAAGTAATACCTCCAGTTACAGTTACATTCTCAGCAAGTACACCAAGTCCTTTAATCCATACATGTATTTTTTCATCATTAGTAACTTTTCTACAGGAGCGGGTATACAGATAACGGACTTTGACTCTACGGGCACCAGCGACATAGTGCAATCCCGTACGCGTGCTGCAGTCTTACTGGCAGCACGCGTGTGCTGGTGTCCTGGCTTCAGGTTTGCCAAAGCGAGGAAAATAGCCCTTTTCAATTCGTCTGATCAGTGGAAGTGCGATAGATGACTTCATTTCATGCTTGGTAAAAAGATGTAACAATACCACCAGATACTTCACACCTCCTCTTCCCTGAGGAAGCGGACCTGCATAATCTAAACTGACGATTTGGTTTGATCTTTGAATTCGTATCGGGTTTAAAGGTAATGCATTTGATAGGTTCGAAGGACAAATGGAGCAATTTCTTAACAGCTTGTGAACTTTCGTGTGAAGATTAAGTACATAACAATATGTTGAAATTTTGCGTTTACGTTTCTCTGGGTCATAATGACCCCAGGAAAGCTGAGTGTACCAGATGAAATGTTCAACATAATACTTACGAATACAGACACACCACCTCCTTGTCAAAAGAGAAGTTAGATGGAACCAAACTTCATTATGTATTTTATAAAATTTCGACCACAAGTGATTGGGATTATTTTGAAGAAGCTGCTTAATTTTTAACCAGATGCGATCTGTGTCTTGAAGAGTGTTCATTTGACGGTAAAGACGAAGAAAGTAACTTCGACGCAGAGGATCTTTCATGAGAAGTATCTTGTGATTAGAAATCTGTTCTATTAATTCGGTAGGCTCCGGCAACCCTTCCGGTATACGTGACAATGCATCAGCATTAATGTTATACTTGAGGTAAATCATACTCATGTAAAAACAGGCACCATCGGGTAAGCCTTGGACGATAAAGTTTGCAAGAGAGTAAAGAGCTTAGTGCTTGATGATCTCAGTTGTTGTTGTTGTGGTCTTCAATCCTGAGACTGGTTTGATGCAGCTCTCCATGCCACTCTATTCTGTGCAAGCCTCTTCATCTCCCAGCACCTACTGCAACCTACATCCTTCTGAATCTGCTTAGTGTATTGATCTCTTGGTCTCCCTCTACGATTTTTACCCTCCACGCTGCCCTCCAATGCTAAATTTGTGATCCCTTGATGCCTCAAAACATGTGCTACCAACAGATCCCTTCTTCTAGTCAAGTTGTGCCACAAACTTCTCTTCTCCCCAATCCTATTCAATACCTCCTCATTAGTTACGTGATCTACCCACCTTATCTTCAGCATTCTTCTGTAGCACCACATTTCGAAAGCTTCTATTCTCTTCTTGTCCAAACTATTTATCGTCCATGTTTCACTTCCATACATGGCTACACTCCATACAAATACTTTCAGAAATGACTTCCTGACACTTAAATCTATACTCGATGTTAACAAATTTCTCTTCTTCAGAAACAATTTCCTTGCCATTGCCAGTCTACATTTTATATCCTCTCTACTTCGACCATCATCAGTTATTTTACTCCCTAAATAGCAAAACTCCTTTACTACTTTAAGTGTCTCATTTCCTAATATAATCCCCTCAGCATCACCCGATTTAATTTTACTACATTCCATTATCGTCGATTTGCTTTTGTTGATGTTCATCTTATATCCTCCTTTCAAGACACTGTCCATTCCGTTCAACTGCTCTTCCAAGTCCTTTGCTGTCTCTGACAGAATTACAATGTCATCGGCGAACCTCAAAGTTTTTACTTCTTCTCCATGAATTTTAATACCTACTCCGAATTTTTCTTTTGTTTCCTTTACTGCTTGCTCAATATACAGATTGAATAACATCGGGGAGAGGTTACAACCCTGTCTCACTCCTTTCCCAACCACTGCTTCCCTTTCATGCCCCTCGACTCTTATAACTGCCATCTGGTTTCTGTACAAATTGTAAATAGCCTTTCGCTCCTTGTATTTTACCCCTGCCACCTTCAGAATTTCAAAGAGAGTATTCCAGTTAACGTTGTCAAAAGCTTTCTCTAAGTCTACAAAGTCTAGAAACGTAGGTTTGCCTTTCCTTAATCTTTCTTCTAAGATAAGTCGTAAGGTCAGTATTACCTCACGTGTTCCAACATTTCTAGGCAATCCAAACTGATCTTCCCCGAGGTCCGCTTCTACCAGTTTTTCCATTCGTCTGTAAAGAATTCACGTTAGTATTTTGCAGCTGTGACTTATTAAACTGATAATTCGGTAATTTTCACATCTGTCAACACCTGCTTTCTTTGGTATTGGAATTATTATATTCTTCTTGAAGTCTGTGGGTATTTCGCCTGTCTCATACATCTTGCTCACCAGATGGTAGAGTTTTTTCATGACTGGCTCTCCCAAGGCCATCAGTAGTTCTAATGGAATGTTGTCTACTCCCGGGGCCTTGTTTCGACTCAGGTCTTTCAGTGCTCTGTCAAACTCTTCACGCAGTATCGTATCTCCCATTTCATCTTCATCTACATCCTCTTCCATTTCCATAATATTGTCCTCAAGTGAATCGCCCTTGTATAAACCCTCTATGTAAGCCTTCCACCTTTCTGCCTTCGCTTCTTTGCTTAGAACTGGGTTGCCATCTGAGTTCTTGATATTCATACAAGTGGTTCTCTTCTCTCCAAAGGACTCTTTAATTTTCCTGTAGGCAGTTTCTATTTTACCCCTAGTGAGACAAGCCTCTACATCCTTACATTTGTCCTCTAGCCATCCCTGCTTAGCCATTTTGCACTTCCTGTCGATCTCATTTTTGAGACATATGTATTCCTTTTTGCCTGCTTCATTTACTGCATTTTTATATTTTATTCTTTCATCAATTAAATTCAATATATCTTCTGTTACCCAAGGATTTCTACTAGCCCTCGTCTTTTTACCTACTTGATCCTCTGCTGCCTTCACTACTTCATCCCTCAAAGCTACCCATTCTTCTTCTACTGTATTTCTTTCCCCCATTCCTGTCAATTGTTCCCTTATGCTCTCCCTGAAACTCTCTACAACCTCTGGTTCTTTCAGTTTATCCAGGTCCCATCTCCTTAAATTCCCACCTTTTTGCAGTTTCTTCAGTTTCAATCTGCAGCTCATAACCAATAGATTGTGGTCAGAATCCACATCTGCCCCTGGAAATGTCTTACAATTTAAAACCTGGTTCCTAAATCTCTGTCTTACCATTATATAATCTATCTGATACCTTTTAGTATCTCCAGGATTCTTCCAGGTATAGAACCATCTTTTATGATTCTTGAACCAAGTGTTAGCTATGATTAAGTTACGCTCTGTGCAAAATTCTACAAGGCGGCTTCCTCTTTCATTTCTTCCCCCCAATCCATATTCACCTACTATGTTTCCTTCTCTCCCTTTTCCTACTGACGAATTCCAGTCACCCATGACTATTAAATTTTCGTCTCCCTTCACTACCTGAATAATTTCTTTTATCTCGTCATACATTTCATCAATTTCTTCATCATCTGCAGAGCTAGTTGGCATATAAACCTGTACTACTGTAGTAGGCATGGGCTTTGTGTCTATCTTGACCACAATAATGCGTTCACTATGCTGTTTGTAGTAGCTAGCCCGCACTCCTATTTTTTTATTCATTATTAAAGCTACTCCTGCATTACCCCTATTTGATTTTGTATTTATAACCCTGTAATCACCTGACCAAAAGTCTTGTTCCTCCTGCCACCGAACTTCACTAATTCCCACTATATCTAACTTTAACCTATCCATTTCCCTGTTTAAATTTTCTAACCTACCTGCCCGATCAAGGGATCTGACATTCCACGCTCCGATCCGTAGAATGCCAGTTTTCTTTCTCCTGATAACGATGTCCTCTTGAGTAGTCCCCGCCCGGAGATCCGAATGGGGGACTATTTTACCTCCGAAATATTTTACCCAAGAGGACGCCATCATCATTTAATCATACAGTAAAGCTGCATGTCCTCAGGAAAAATTACGGCTGTAGTTTCCCCTTGCTTTCAGCCGTTCGCAGTACCAGCACAGCAAGGCCGTTTTGGTTAATGTTACAAGGCCAGATCAGTCAATCATCCAGACTGTTGCCCCTGCAACTACTGAAAAGGCTGCTGCCCCTCTTCAGGAACCACATGTTTGTCTGGCCTCTCAACAGATACCCCTCCGTTGTGGTTGCACCTACGGTACGGCCATCTGTATCGCTGAGGCACGCAAGCCTCCCCACCAACGGCAAGGTCCATGGTTCATGGGGGAAGATGATCTCAGTATACCTTGATTTTACGTCCATAAATATAGTAATTAAAATGGCGAAAAGCCCACACGACAGCTAATCCTTCTAATTCAGTTACCGAATAAGCTCTCAACACTCGGTTAGGACTCGACAGGCGAAACTGGTTACTTTGATTTCATCCTGGCCACCAGTTTTTCTATTTGAAGTAAACAAGCACCCAATCCTTGAAATGATGCATCGCAAGAAATGCAGAAATCTAAATTCGTGTTCGGAGGACTTAAAATGTTATTCGTTAGAAGAGCTTCTTTGATTTTCTGAAAGGCATTTTGACATCCAGGGGACGTTTTTCCTGAGTAAATTCAACAACGCTGGATGATTCATGGATTGACCTTGAATGAAGCTACTAAAGAATGAGATTAATCCGACGAAACCTTGTAATTTCCTTTTAGTGCAAGGTACAGGAAAATTTTTAAAGCTGTTAACTTGCTGGGATCAGGAGAGATTCCTTCCAAAGGAATTAGATGTCCTAAAAACTTTACTTCTCTCTTGGCGAATTTGGATTTTTAAAATTGGCGGTAACCCCGAAATCAAAGAATCTTAGAAAGATCTGTCGTAGAAGAGTTAAATATTCTTCCAATAACATTACAAGCTCCAGCCCGATTCAACGCGATTTCCGTTCGGAACTCGGAGACACGGCGATCCGGGCACACCGGCCCGGACACGACCATGGAGAGGTAACACTTGGCCATTGGCCACGACATCTCTGCTCAAGGATGGAACTGACCCACATCTGGCAAGATGACCAACTGACGAGGCCCAGAAATGGTCAAAAGACCAAATACACGTCGCCCGATGAGACAACCGACCGAACGACCAACCGGCGGTCGTTCCCGCTCCAATCTCCTTCCGTCGGACAGGTCATGTGTGTGGCCAGCGATCTGCAAGTACTGGCTGTCCGCACCTCACTGGCGCTCCGTCCCCGACTGAACTGCAGACACGACGACCCGGAAAATACTAGCGGTTGCTCCAGAAATAGTGCGACAGTGCACTTATCGATAAGCGCTGCTGCTGCCACTCACGGGCAAGCAAACCAGCAACCTAGTGACGCCAGTAAATCGAATTAAAATAATACGAGGCGACAGAACTATAAAAACAAGATGACGAGCAATAAACGGCATGACAGCGAGCCGCGCACGGCTCACGCATGTGTTCAGATCCAGAGAATACGGCTGACAATCGAGGCTCATGCCAGTGGCCTCTGGGTATCCCAGAGCCAGCATGCGGTCCCCAAAGTGCTCCTCCAGGACATTAAACACACTCCTGCATCGATGAGGTCGAGTTCTGTCTTACATGAACCACATCTTGTTGAAACCAGGGTCACTTTGGATAATGGGAATGAAATCATCATCAAAAACCCTCACATACCGTTCAGTAGTTGGCCAACCGTCTAGTTTGAACATCCTAAAGCAAACGATTCAGAAGTTATGACGATTTTATTTCATGTAGTTCAGTAAATTTCACACTGTACCTACACCGACTGGAAACACGGAGGAAGCAAAGGTGAATAAAAGCTAACCCAGGCAAGACTCAGCCCCAAGCTGCAAAATCAGCCTCCAACAATGTAGCTTCACCCTCACTGTCACGACAAGACACCGAGGTATCCACCTACACAAATGCCTAACTCTGAAGATCTAAGTTAAGCACACGCTAGACAAAATCTTCAAAGACAAGGACTGATCAGACTAGAACAAGGACGCTTCCACGGGTGCAGCACGCCCACAGCCATTGACACTTACAAGACCTACGTAAGACCAGTAATACAACATGCAGAAGCACCACTAGCTGGCAGGACGAGACCCTTAATAGAACGATATTACGCAACACGCGACGCAGCGTAGTAAGAATAGGGGGAAAGCCACAGTTGGGGCAGGGTTAAGGATATTATCTCAAGGAAAATTTAATTGTGAAGTCATTTACTTTCCAACTGAAAATGTTTATGTAATTCGTTGATGTTCAATATACATGTTGAGTTATTTTCGGCCATAATGGCTATGTTTGTGAACTGTGACTCGGTGGGATAATTATTTATTTCTAATTTCTGCTACCAATCACTTTTTATTTTATGTGTAATCTAACAAAATACAACGCGTTTCCAACATTTTCTGTTCATCTTCAGTCGTTTATACATACATTCGTACATACATACATTTTTGTAAATGCCAGATGCATAAAGACTTGTATCTAGTGGAACAGAAAAAATTACACACATTTCAAAAACACAGAAGTAAAAATCAGCTTGAGCACCAACAACAACCTAAATAGGAAGCTTATTCACAATATAAAACCACCAGATACAAGTCTTGATGCATCTGGCATTTACAAAATTACCTTCAGCCAATGTAATAAATATTAAATCGGCCAAACAGGCAGAAATTTCAGAACCCGATTCAAAGAACAATTAGACCGCTACAGGCTTGATAAATTTAACAGATCAGCAATAGCAACTCACATTAAAGACGCAGGTCACCCTTTGAAAATAGATGAGAACCTCGAAATTTTACAGAAAATAGGAGAAAGTGAGAGAATGGATATCACGTAAGAAATGGAAATTTTCATACATAATACAAAGAATGGAGATAACATTCTTAATGAAATAAGCGAATTCAAAAACTCATAATTCTTCAACAGTCTTAAGCCAGTTCTAACCCAATAGATTCAAGATATGTCAATGTAAATAATTGACTACATATCTATCAGTACCAAGAATATCGATACAAAACCTTGATAATCGATAAAGACTCACATGTTACAGTGGATCTTGTGTTGTGTGCATAACGTCGAAGCAATTTGTGCAGTGAGTTACGTTGGCAGTCAGTGACAGAATACAATGTGTAATAGTGTAACGTCCTCAACAGCTCCGCCATTACACCAGTGATGCAAGTGAAACAGCAAGATGATGAAATCGTAAGTGATCAACTGTCATATAAAAGCCTTTCACACTATTTTCGTAGCACATAACTGATGCAAATCTATCTGCATCCTGTACAGGCTGTGATATCGTACATAGTCAACCACACGGAAGAAAACCAGAAGAAGACATCACTGATTTCGATTTCTAGCCATCCACTGCCGCCCTCCTCCCCCCCCCCCCCCGTCCCAAATGCCACACCAGCAGCTACAGTAAAAAACAATGGACAGAGTGTTCTAGATTAATCTAGTTTAAGACTGTTTATTTTTAAGTAACATTTCTCTGTATGTATGAATGTATGTACAAACGCCTGAAGATGAACAAACATGTTCGAAACGCGTTGTATTATGTTAGATTAAACATAAAATACTAAAGTGACTGGTAGCAGAAATTAGAAATGAATAATTACATGCTGAGTTGTTTTAATCAAAGGCTTTATTCTTTTTAAAGAGTTTTTTTACTAAATGAAATAACAATCCCAAAAACATGATTGTTGGCAGATAAGGTGCAGTAATTGGCACTACACTGTACAGTTTTTGGCAGCTTCGACAAAACGAAGATATTAATGGCAAAAAAACATTCGGTTATTTATTCAGTCTCCTCACATATTAAACAATCATTCGAATCTCTCTTATTCACTTTGGAACACGGGCGACAAAAGAAGAGCTCTTTACCCTCTTCAGCTTCCGGTATATGTGCCTGATAACTTTTTAGGACACATTCTTCGTGGAAAAGTTTGTTACGCATGGATCACTGTAGTGAGTCTTCGTTATGTGGCCTGGCATTTCTAGCACACATATAACAAAGGCCTTCCTTACAGGATTTCATACATTTCTGTACAGTTATTAGTAGGCCTTTTATTGCCTTTTCTTCCTGAATTATTTTCCAGGCTTCGCTTGATGAACAAAAGGAAGTTTTTGTATTTGTCGCTTTCTTCTTCCCACAGGTCATTCAAGCCACTCCAAAATTTTATGTAATTGTGAGGGGTATGTATGATTTTCCGGAGCAAGAAGCAACTTGTGCTACACTGTTAAAGGTGCCCTGATTTGGTGTACAGTCATCTCATATTGTATTAGAATTTACACCTCCTGGTAAAGTGGCTTCTTCCATTTCAGCTGCACTGTTTTGTGTTTCAGTAAGATCCTCTTTCCCTCTGGCTATAAAAGACGGATTGGACCCTGGATTATTACTTCACTTATATTTGGGGCTGCATCAGTAGTCCCTAGTACGATGGTGGTTTCATTAGCAGTGCTGATACATCGCTGTTTCTCTTGGTCAGTCACTACTCTACCTTCTTGAACCAAAGCTGATACAGTTTGTGGGGCCGGCCGATGTGGACGAGCGGTTCTAGGCGCTTCAGTCTGGAACCGCGCGACCGCTACGGTCGCAGGTGGAATCCTGTCTCGGGCATGGATGTGTGTGATGTCCTTAGGTTAGTTACGTTTAAGTAATTCTAAGCTCAAGGGGACTGATGACCTCAGATGTTAAGTCCCATAGTGCTCAGAGCCATTTGATCCATTTGAACAGTTTGTGGGATGCTTTTATTAAATACTTCATTCCACATACGAAAGAAAATGTAAAATTCATGTCTATGTTCCTCTGTACATTCATTTTGTATGTTGTCAAACTTTCGCAGTAACTCATTTCCAACCATATTAGTTTCAATATCTAACTGGCGTATTTCGCCCAATTCATTTGATTTTGCTGTCACAAGTCCAACATTTTAACTGCCAAGATATTTTATGAAACCACTGCGTATGCATTCCAATGGACTGGACCAGAGGCACAGAAACAACTGTTTAGGTTCTCTGGTTTCACATGTTTGTTGAAGACAGCTTTCAAGAGAGGACAGAACTGACTCTTAGTCATGTCTTTCAGGATAATTGTTCCGCCACTCAACAACTCCTCTTCTCCACACTTCTTTAATTGGCCTAAATGCTCCCTCGCCTGCAGGTTGTATAATGCAGGCGGCATTAGGATAAAGAGCTACAATTATAATTCCAAACTGGGTGCACAAATCACACTTGACACGTGAAGTGATTTGTTTGGCAGTCAACAAAAAGTATTATTGGGGATTTGATATTATTGTTTTTGATAAATGAAGCAAATATATTGCCAATATACTCATATAAGACTTCGGCTCTCATCTAGCCACTCTCACTACGACCAGTACCCGATGAATCCGGAGTAGAATGGAACCCGGAACAGAATATAGAATATCCTTAGGAATGCTCTGATAAGGACCATCAATGCAGAAAATAAAGACTGTAATTGACGTCTTGATCTTTCTTCTTTCGATTTCATACACATTTTTAGGGTGCCTTCGTCCAGACATTTTACTGCTTCTTGAATTAAATGAAAAAGATGCCTCTTCATCATTAAGTACTGTTGTTGTGTCCTGTAATACACAAAACACTTTCATCGTTAAGGAACTGACTAATTTGTGTGAGCCAATTACGAATGCGCTTCTCACTCACACAGCTACTAGCTGCTGTCACAGCTTCACTATTTCTATGTGTTATCTCTGCGTGTCTACGAAGAAACGCTCGATACCAACCAACTCCAGGTGTATTTTTTTAAAGGATTTTCCCTCTCGTTCATTTCTAGAAACTCCTTTAGAGTCAGGATGATGTCATGTCCAAGTCTGGGAAAACCGTTATTGCATTTGTCGATTATCCACTTCACCAGAGTTTCCTCTGGCTTTTCAGAAAGAATTGGCTATGCTCCTCGACTTGTTTTTATAACATCCTGTTTCATATCAAACTGGATTGTCGCTCTTGGGATGTATTTTTTGGCTGCAGCGTTCTTTGAAAGACCATTATTTACACGTTTAACTGCAGCAGGTAGATCTTCAGGCAGGTATCTCTGCTTAGATGATATCTCATACGCTGAGAATGCCTATAACGAAATATTTTATTTAATTCCGCAGCAAATGAGTTATAAACTCAATAATTCCAAGAAATTTAAGACGCAGTTTACAGTTCTTTGGCCCATACGAAGCAAACAATTGGTGCCCATACCAACAATGGCAATAGCAGAAGGGAATTTAATTTCAAATATATAAAACTGCTTCTTCAGGTGAGAGGAAACATATACAAAGAATTTAATACTAACCAGACACTTATAGTAATTGGCATGGGTTGTTAAGACCTATAAATAAGCAAAATATAATTAAAGGTGTTGGCACCCTGCAGTATGAGATTTATTTGGGGTAAAAGCTCGAAAAGGTTGTACAAAATTAATTTCAAGAACCCGTACTACTAATTACAGGCTATAAAAATGAATTTCATTAAATTTCATTCAAGTACTTACCCAATTGTATAATGGACGATCTTTAAGGAAACCTTTAGAAATCGCTAACTACAAGCACCAACAATGTTGACTATTCACAGACACTAGCAATGAAAAACTGGATGGAGAGTAGACATAAAACAGTATACGAAACGTTATATACCCCTTAATAAAAGCGCCCAGTATACAACGTATTTATATTAATATAAAGAGGCAAAGCATGAACATCCGGCAACTGTCACACGGCCTAGTACTGTACATTGAACCCCCTTGGCTACTCCCTGAGCAGAGGTGTACATTGTAGTGGAGGTCTTTCCACTGTAAACAGGACTTGCCAACCTTCGTGATAGATACATACGTCACGTAATCTAAAACAGACTAGAGATGTTCCCCCTACTCATCCAAAGACCACGTCCCCCGACCAAAGCAATATACAAACACATATACCCGCTCCTGATAATAGCACACAACACATATGACAACTACGAGGACATAAATGACGAAATGGACAACCTACTAATAAACTCCACCTTCCCTCCCCACCTCGTATCCATCGCAGTAGACGAGAATAGCTAAAACGCGTAATAATAGAGGTTATCCACACAATTAATCGCGATATGCCTGCCCTGCACTGACTTGACCTGGCCGATGAAGACTTAGTTATAGATGCGGTGAGGCACACGGCCGATCGTCATTCAATGTTCAACGGGAGCACGTCGAAACACATGAAAAGTAAAGAGACGATTTCAGTGAACCATGTTAAAGATGTAGGAGAAAGAACTGTCTGTGACAGTGGGTGGGTTGCGCAGAACGTGTGCCACTTCTTTCGCAAAGCTGGTCACAGGTGATGCTCCAAAAACTAACAGTAAAACTGTGCATTGACGGTCTGCCGTGGAGGAACGCAACCCACCCATCATTTTGCACGACAATGCGCAAGCGCATACAGCGCGAGCTGTGGCTGCTCTGTTCGGTCGATGGGACTGGGAAGTACTGTACCATCCACCATACTCCACGGACTTAAGTCCTTGTGACTTTGATTTGACTCCGAAGACGAAGGAACCACTTCGTGGCATTCGCTTCAGAGCTGTTCCAAACATTCGACAGACAGTAGACCGCTCCATTCGTGCCATCAACAGAACAGGCTCTGCTAAACGTATACTACGCGTTCCACATCGCTGGCAACGGGTTCTGCACAACGCTGGTGACTACTTTGAGGGACAGTAACAGGTGCAAACATGTAACTCTTTTGTATAGGTTGTGAATAAATAGTTGCCACTATATAATTTCCAGTCCTCGTACAATCGTTAATGGCTGACCAGAAAACGATGCGTTCTGATGTTGACCAGGTGCAGGATGCAGTGTCCAATGTTAATCAAAGAGTTGATAATTTAGCATGTAAGAAGTCTGGTAAGGCGAAACAATTCGTGGAAGAGCTCAATGTCAGAAAACGTGTCACGCGAGGCGCATTAAAAACATTCGATACACGCACTGAAAACATCGTCCCAAAAAATCGGAAACAGTATGAACAACTTCGTGCAAAACTGAAATAGTGTATCGAGAACCGTACAGAGAGCAGTAGTGAGGCAACGGAATCGGTAGTATCATCCGAAACAGTGATGGACAGAAATCCAGAAGTAAATAAGTCAGTTGTGCAATCTTCCGTAGCAGTAGCGGAAACACAAAAAGTCATGAGATTCCAGTCGTGTATCCACAAGAGGTTGCTTCAATAAGTACCGAAACGGAACAGGAGAAGATGGGAAGAGAACAGTTAACACAGATGAGAGATGCAAGTAATATGCGACCACAACAGACAATGGAGCGAGAAACGGTAAATGCGCGCATTCCAACAGAGCGGCAGCCGACCCTCCGAACGTACGCTAGCGACGCGGGAACAGAGCAAGCTGCGACGACACAAGTACCAATTTCTCAGTTTCCAAGTTATAGTACAACAGCTTATAGACCGGAGGTCAATATGAATGAAATATTGAGATAAAACACTGATCAGGTGGCGGGAAGTTTGACCGAATCTTTCAGTCCGATACAAGAGGAACGGAACGGTTAAGATAACTGCACACCACTGCGTAGATACGATGCTAGATGGGACGTAAACCTGTCATCTCAGGACTCAAATATGGCAGAACGAATACAAGAAAACAGGACACAGTTGAAGGGAACGGATAATGTTGGGAAAACACAAGCGCTGGATGGTAATAGAAAAAGTTGACAATGATCGCTTTTCACATAAAATTCAACATTACAAAGGAAGCGGGAACGGTTTACACCCACGCACGTTTATAAATCATTTCCAGATCGGTTTACCGGGGCACTGTCCACTTAGACATAAACTTGACTTCATTTGTGGGGATATGGACTCCGCAATAGCGAAAGCCATGCAAAGAGTAGCTGCAAACTGTCAATCGTATGAGAAATTTAAATCCACATTCTTGGATCGATACTGGTCCATGGAAATCGAAAACAGAATAAAGTATGAATTGTTACAGAAATAGTTACTCGAAAATTCAGGAGAAAAGAAACTAGTTAGATTTTTTGAAGAAATGACCAAGAGGAATCAGTGTTTAGATAATCCACACAGCGATGGGGAACTGATACGTATGTGCCCAATGAAGTTACCGTTACATATCTGCAGTCATTCGTTGGTAGATCACTAGATAATATAGAAGCATTTAAAGGGATGTTAAGAGAACTTGAATTCATCTTCAGTGAAGATGATGCGAAGAAACAACGTGAGGTAAGAGAAAACAATCTTAGAGGGAATAACAGCAACCTTATGTGCTTTAATAATCATTACAACGGCAATAAAAACGTAGGAAGAGGTAATCGTTTTGGAAAGAGTGGTAATCGCCCATGGTATAATAATTCTAACTATGGTTTTGGGAACTCACAGAGGTCAAATAATAATTATGGTTTTGGAATTATAATTGTGGATTTGGTCCTAGAAACTACGGTGGTAACTATGATTCGACATATAATCTCCGTGAAAACGAGGCAGGTAGATTTATAGGTTTTCAGAAGCAAAATCCAAGTTATTCAGATGGAAAGGGATGCCTAGAACACAGAAAGGTTGGGAAAATCAGACTTCAGCAGGACAAATCACGCGAAATGAACCGGTACAGGAAATCGAGTTGAGGCCACCAAAGCCAAGTAAAAGGCAGAATTGACGATATGAACGGTACTAAGACCAGTGACAAGTGATTCAAACTTAAAATGAAGTTAATTATATAATTAAACATGTAAATAGACTTAGTTTTCATCAACAAGAGTCTGAAGTAGGTTTAGGGGGTAATCGCATACAAACACCAGCATGCTGGGATTCAATCGACTGGGAATCGAGAGATGATGAAGAACAGGTGTTATTAACGGTGAATATAGACAGTAGTACAAAAACTGATGATGACCAAATTGTAAAAGATGTAGCTCATTTATACGAAACGGAGAGAGAAATGGTTCAAATGGCTCTGAGCACTATGGGACTCAACTGCTGTGGTCATCAGTCCCCTAGAACTTAGAACTACTTAAACCTAACTAACCTAAGGACATCACACACATCCATGCCCGAGGCAGGATTCGAACCTGCGACCGTAGCAGTCACACGGTTCCGGACTGCGCGCCTAGAACCGCGAGACCACCGCGGCCGGCACGGAGAGAGAAATAGTATGCCATTGACAACACCAATAGTAATATTCAAGTTAGAAGTGAAGTCCCACCAGTACCCAAAGTAAAACCTCGACATCAAATAAAATTAGCACCAAGCAATAGGAAGGTTACAGCGTTGAAAATAAGTTCTTTTCTATACACAAATCCGCCCCGATAGCTGACGATAACTCGGCGGACTGTCACGCCAAGAGGCCCGGGTTCGATTCCCCACTGGGTCGGAGATTTTCTCCGCTCAGGCACTAGGTGTTGTGTTGTCCTCATTATCATTTCATCATCACCAGCGGGAGGCAACGGGAAACAACCATAGGAATCTCTTCCCTAGACGAGGCTTCCCCGATGACAAGACCTGCCGTAAGGAAGAACACAAAGTTATTATCTATATACAAGGGAAGCGAGTAAAATAGTCCATGATAATGCAGTCGAATTGATTAATCCAAAAAGAGGAAAATCATTGGGTTTGCACCGAGTCATTTGAAGTTGTATAAAGGGTAAACGAAAGAGAAAAAGAGTAACTCCACACGAAAATCTAGTTGTATTAAATGTCCAGAAATCAAAGAGTATGAAAGGTAACAAAATACACACAGATAAAACTTTTAACTTGTACTTATCTCAACTAGATAAAGAAAACAAATTTCGTAGGAAGGTAAAAGAATATTATGAAGGAAAGACATGAAAGTAACAACTAAAATAACTCTTCTGCAAACGAAATGTGTTCTGGGGAAAGAGTAGAAATCAAGGAGGAAGATAGAGAGCAGCATGTGGATAGTTTGACGAAATCGTAGTAGATACTCTCTTTAAGATGTAGTGTAAAGGAGAAGGAAGTTGATTTTTGTGGACGGAAGGAAGTAAAGACGTAGGAAGGAAGTAAAGAATTAGGTAAGAAGGAGATATTCATTTGTAATTTGATCCGTCGAGGACAGTGTACAAATAATTGAGGAGATATTTTCGGGGAATATGTGAAGCATAAATGATTTGTGGAAGGTAACACAAACTGATATTGAAATAAAGATATAGGGGAAATAAATATAAGAAATCGTTAGGAGGTAATAATTATGAAAGAGAATTGAATTATTAAGCTAAGCAAGAAACATGTTATTTCGTGGAAGCAGGTAAACAGGAGGAAGTAAGATTAACCCAGAAAAGATTTCAATGAGGCAGAGGAAGAAGAGTATGATAGGAACAGGAAGGAAAATAAAAGTTTACTAGTGAGAAAATGGAGAAAGGGATATGTACAAGAGAGAAAAAAAATTTAAGCTTTAAAACAACGCAGTAGAACAATAGAGAACATTTTTGAAAAAGAAAGCAAAAGAGGAGAGTATATTTTGAAGTTCTGCTACAACTAATGCCAAAAAGAAGAGACTGCAGAGAAAAAGACGCGGGAGTCGGAGTCAAGTTGCGAAGTTTTCAAAAATTATATGAAACACTTGTAGTTAGAATAATAAAATGAGGTGGTAGATGGGGTTCACTAACTTACTAACCGTCATCACCATCAATTTCACTCTCACTATCCATCGTGATGAAGATGAGGAAACCATGGCCTGAATATTAAGAAAATCAAGTAGAATGGGGGGAAGAGATGAATAAATAAAAACAGTGATAAGAAAAACATTTTTATAGAATAAATGATAACTTGTGTAAAGTCTAGTAAGAAAATTTTAATGTTTTAAAGTTGTAGCGTAATTTAATGGAGTGAGGGTTATAATAAAATAGATAATGATATCATGTAAAATAGAGAATAGGTGAGGACGTAAGAGGAGTAAGATAGACAAATCAGAGACGAACATTGTAATAGATATGAAGTCGGCAGACAAGGTGCAGCATCATTGCGGCCAGATCGACGGCAGGACTGAGGAGAACGGTTAGGTGTGAGAGCAAGGGACACTGTGAGTGCCTGGTACATCACCTTACGAGATGACGAAAGAAGAGGCCTTGGTGGAAACAACGGTCCAAGAGGATAACACATCTGGGGGAAAAGTTTTGAAAGCTACAACGCATCCTGGATACAATCGCCACGTACCCTGATGTGAGCTTTATTCATACGAAAGTCATATATGGTTTTGCGAAAGTGTTAGGTACTTGGCACATCTATAGCGAACTGTTTAAAGCAGCGAATGGAGAGATGATGGTTGTCCACCGAACCGGAGCGGAGGCAGACATATTACAGAAAGGACTAGCGGGTGTTTCAATTCACAACAGGAAGAAGAAAAGACGCGTTTCTGTAACTAAATGTTCAGAATAACCGAAACTGTTATCAGACCATACGGAATTCAAAAACAGCGAAACAACCGCTGAACGCTCATGGGACGAAGCAAGAAAACATGGAAAACTGTCCAGTCTATCTGGATGAACAACCGAATATAATAAAGACACACAACAATTTCAAAGAAGACGCAATAAGAACGGATTAAACGATAATGAGATTAAACAGGTCTTCAATTCCAATTACTGGTCCAGAGAAGATCGATGACACAAGTGAGAAGACAGCAAGATGCACAAAGAACAGAAGATGCAACGCAGAAGATTTGGAAGAAGGAAGAGCCTGGACCAGAAGAGATCAATAAACCTTTTCAAATCCCATCCCATACAAGACCGTTATTGCATTTAACTGTTATGGCAGAACAAATATCCGATATTCCTTATTGCAAACTGCAACACCTTCAGATATCGTACCAAGAGATGAAAGATGACTATATGAAAACCTGGAGACGAATAGAACATTGATGAACCGATGTAAAGACTCGTTCAAAAAAATGTTTCAAATGGCTCTGAGCACTATGGGACTCAACATCAGAGGTCATCAGTCCCCTAGAACTTAGAACTACTTAAACCTAACTCACCTAAGGACATCACACACATCCATGCCCGAGGCAGGATTCGAACCTGCGACCGTAGCAGTCGCGCGGTTCCAGACTGAACGCCTAGAACCGCTTGGCCACATCGGCCGGCAAAAGATTCGTCAAATGAAGAAGATAAGTTTATGCGCCAAGAAAAGATCTCCAATACAACACCGCCATAGACACATCCGAAATGGAACAAAGGCAACCACGCATTCACGACACGCTCAGACCTTCAGCAACTTTCTCTCTGCAGACCGTCCTTTCATGCTCGGCGGAGATGCGGCGAGGCACACGGCCGATCGTCATTCCATGCTCAGCGAATTCGCGGCGAGGCACACGGCCGATCGTCATTCCATGCTCAATGGAGACTAGGCGAGGCACACGGCCGATCGTCATTCCACGCTCAATGTAGACAAGGCGAGGCCTGTGGCCAACCATCATTCCATGTTCGATGGGGGAAGTCGAAACACATGAAAAAGAATGTGACGATTTCAATGAACCATGTTAAAGATGTAGGAGAAAGAACTGTCTATGACAGACTAGTATCAGAACCAAATGAAAAAATGTAATTTTTGCAATTGTGTTTACAAATATTTGAATCTGAAAACTTTTATGTGTTTGCAACAGATCCTTTTGGCGATGCATTAAAATTTTTTATCTTGACACAGCAATAATATTTATTTTTCAACATGTTTAAGTTAAGAAAACCTAATGTTATCATTTCTCGGGAGATTAAGTTTTTAATATGTGATGTGTCTGTAAAATAAATAGATAAATATTAATGGGTTTAGGTATTCCATGATGTCAGTTTAAATTTTGTAATGTAATTTTTAGTATTAGAAACTTAATATGTTCGTAAAAGTCAAATTTGAAAATTTTTGTAAAGTTATAATGCATAGACTTAAGACTTTTTGGGAATATAGATATGTTTATGAATATGGTTATTCCTGTTTAATATAAATTAGGTATTCAAAGAAAACAGATCATCCTCAAAGTTACAAAATTTTAGGGATGATACAAATTTGTAGATAAGCTCAAATTGTTTGAATTTAAATCACAATGTAGACAACTGTACTGTAAGAGTGAGATCTTAGATTGGTTAAATAGAATTGTATAAAAATCAGACAATTGGAAAGAATGTTAAATTTTGAAAGAAAAAAGAATATCACTTAACAGCTCAAATCCGTAAATATGAACCTAAGTACAATGTAATATAGAACGATAAGGAGACTACATCCAACCACTGTTTAGGGTATACAAAATATTAAAATAGGAAGTTGGTTCTGTAAATATGTCAATTTCTACAGCCAGAAGATGAAAACTCTTTTGCACTGACTTCAATCAATTTCTCAACCATTAATTAACCAAGTGTAAAATTGAACACGGAAGGAGGAAGATATATAAGGTGGCAGAATGAATGAAGGTCAATTTTGCACCTTACATAAGAATTTGATACATCATAATGGGAAGGTGAATATGACACATAACTTACTTCGGCAGTCATGAGCAGATTTGCCTAAAGTATGTAACGCAAAAGGGATGAACTCAATCGACGGTATTAACACACCGATCCTGTATAAGGCATGTCAATGAGCAAAAGTTGAAACAAGCAGCGACAGGAAACGTTTTGTGTGGTGTAGAAATGTTCGTGGGCAGAAGCAGAGGCTGCACCACGGGAGGCACCACAAAAAGCTCTTATGGGGCATCCCGTGATGAGAGTCAGCGACCGGACAGGTGATGCATACAGGAAAGTAAGTAACAGGCCACCAGAAGTAGGACAGAAAGAAGCTTTAGAACACCGCGTTTCGGAATTCCAAATGGATACGAACAAAACCAGTGACGCAGTTGATCATGTGAACAGCGAATGGTACCCATGTTCTGTACACATGTAACTTTTAGGTTCCTGGAGCGGGTACAAAACGTCTGATGGGAAGGAAGAATTGACGTGCCGAGATTTCGATGCTGTTCAATGATACGGCCCTTGCGACTGGCAGAGAGAGTTTCCACAAAATAAGAGGACCACTCCCATTGGTCGAAAAAAGCCGTGACGTGGAAAACGAAAGAGCCCAGGTGGGGGAGAGTTCGGCTACGAGAAAGACAAGAGCGAAATTTTCGAGGACTCTTCTCTGAACTGGCGTCAAGTGCAGAATGGGGCTCATAACGCTTAGTACGACGCAGAGGAGAAATTTGTGTGAACACTGCATTCACTGTGGCTGACATTCTGCTAGATATTACCTGTAGCATCGTTGAGCTCCAACTATGGAGAAACGAACCAGCCTGTTAGTTAATTGTTCTTGTGAGGATTGAGGCGGCATTTTAATATGCACGTTGCTTCAGCCGTACACGTGCATATCACCATATTCCAAGACTAGGGATGAGTATATGTTTTCTCACATCACGAGAAAGATAGGGAGAGTGTGTGCTGAAAAAATCACCAAAGGCTTAATTAGTTTTTATGGGCGAAAGCAGCCATGCAGATGACTGCTCATTGCAGCTAAGGTAAATACTGTAAGAAGAGGTGTAAACTTGTTGGTTCACCAGCTTGCTTCCACTGTAAAGTCGAGCGACCTTAGGTAATCTTTTGCTCAACTTGACACAAAACTAACCATCCTCCATAAACTTGATTGTCATCCTAAATAGTACTGAACTTTGAACCGGAATCCGATGACTTATTGTAGTACTGGCCAACATCATGACGTAGTCGTAAGAATAATTTTGTAAAGAACCTTCTAGTTAGAATTTTACCATTGTCGTGTTTAGGATTATTTCACTTTCTGAGGACGAGATGCGTTCGTTTGACAACTGTCGTAACATTGTCACATTGTAAACTGTGTAATTGCGTGTATTTCTGTGATAAGATTCCATCATTAGACCAGAAATATTTACAGCTTACACAGTTGTTGTTCTGACCTCATAAACTTTACAAGCTTAATGTTTAGAACTTGGTCTTAGACTTCAGTAAACTCAATGACAGAGGTAATCACTGCAAACAGCTAAAACAACTGAAATAGTTACAAATACTATAAACCTAGATGTAGAATACAGTAACAAAATATGTGTAAAACGAAATAGAACATAAATACAAACAGAACTAAATTGTAAAGCTCACTCCTTCAGAGTAACACTATACAATTTTTTGGAAATAACCTGTGTAAAATAAAATAAAGTTATAACTGTCAGAGAAAGTATAATAAGAACGTTATGTAAAACACAAAAGTTTGTAAATAACGTAAACCGAAAATAGAACACAGGCCTCAAAGGGCCTGCGAGCTCTCATCTGGCCCGTCCCTTACACTCAGGCAGGGAAATGAAGGGAAACAAAAGTGATAAGTGAAAAGCACTAGTTTGCTTTTTTTCCGCAGTAGCTTTACTGTAGAACAAAAGTGAACTAGCGCTTTTTATTTATTATACTGTTTACTGTTGTTCTACCAAGAACTGACGGAAGATACATTCAATATAAAAAAAAATATGTGCAGCAGTCACCAAGAACCACTCGAATACGGCAACAAGGCTGTTTCCCGAATAACTGGGAAGAACTTACGTCATCATCCAGAAAGGCACAGAAGAATTCTACAAGCTAGAAATATTAGAGGCATTGAAAAAAAAACAAAAAAAAAAAACGAACGAACCTCTGAAATAGCCTCTCAACCGGAAGGGAGAGCGCCCCGTGGCTACTGAGCGCACATCAGACTGTGACTGTTGGCTGCCGAGCTGCAGTTACCACCGTGAGCGGATCCTCAAGCTCTTCGTCGAATTAGTGGCAAAATGACATTGAAAGAGCTTGAAGAACCCCCTCTGTGTGTGTGTGAATTTTCTTACAGACGTGGCCACATTATCACAGTAACGATTGATCGCTTAGGCAGTTGTGGTAGTGGTGGCCAAACGGTCTACTTGTCCAACATGTCCAGAAGAAGCACAACATGAGTCGATCGCAGATTAACGTGCTTTTGCTTGTTTGGTCTCGATTCCCCCCCCCCTTTTTTTTTCCATCAAAGTCAATATCCATCAGGAGTTTGTACAACCAGGTCAAACGGCAGACGGTAAACAGGAAAGTCTGTTAACGCGCTTGACAGATGTGTGGCTCGAAGAGGCCTCAACATTGGGAAAATCAAACCTGATTGTTACCTGACGACATTGTGTTGACACTTGCGCGAGTCCTTGAGCACACTACCTGGCAAAACATCACGCTCCCGCTGTGCTCCAACCAACGTGTTCTCCGGAACTAACCCAGACTTAAAACTACACTCCCGGAAATTGAAATAAGAACACCGTGAATTCTTTGTCCCAGGAAGGGGAAACTTTATTGACACATTCCTGGGGTCAGATACATCACATGATCACACTGACAGAACCACAGGCACATAGACACAGGCAACAGAGCATGCACAATGTCGGCACTAGTACAGTGTATATCCACCTTTCGCAGCAATGCAGGCTGCTATTCTCCCATGGAGACGATCGTAGAGATGCTGGATGTAGTCCTGTGGAACGGCTTGCCATGCCATTTCCACCTGGCGCCTCAGTTGGACCAGCGTTCGTGCTGGACGTGCAGACCGCGTGAGACGACGCTTCATCCAGTCCCAAACATGCTCAATGGGGGACAGATCCGGAGATCTTGCTGGCCAGGGTAGTTGACTTACTCCTTCTAGAGCACGTTGGGTGGCACGGGATACATGCGGACGTGCATTGTCCTGTTGGAACAGCAAGTTCCCTTGCCGGTCTAGGAATGGTAGAACGATGGGTTCGATGACGGTTTGGATGTACCGTGCACTATTCAGTGTCCCCTCGACGATCACCAGTGGTGTACGGCCAGTGTAGGAGATCGCTCCCCACACCATGATGCCGGGTGTTGGCCCTGTGTGCCTCGGTCGTATGCAGTCCTGATTGTGGCGCTCACCTGCACGGCGCCAAACACGCATACGACCATCATTGGCACCAAGGCAGAAGCGACTCTCATCGCTGAAGACGACACGTCTCCATTCGTCCCTCCATTCACGCCTGTCGCGACACCACTGGAGGCGGGCTGCACGATGTTGGGGCGTGAGCGGAAGACGGCCTAACGGTGTGCGGGACCGTAGCCCAGCTTCATGGAGACAGTTGCGAATGGTCCTCGCCGATACCCCAGGAGCAACAGTGTCCCTAATTTGCTGGGAAGTGGCGGTGCGGTCCCCTACGGTACTGCGTGGGATCCTACGGTCTTGGCGTGCATCCGTGCGTCGCTGCGGTCCGGTCCCAGGTCGACGGGCACGTGCAACTTCCGCCGACCACTGGCGACAACATCGATGTACTGTGGAGACTTCACGCCCCACGTGTTGAGCAATTCGGCGGTACGTCCACCCGGCCTCCCGCATGCCCACTATACGCCCTCGCTCAAAGTCCGTCAACTGCACATACGGTTCACGTCCACGCTATCGCGGCATGCTACCAGTGTTAAAGACTGCGATGGAGCTCCGTATGCCACGACAAACTGGCTGACACTGACGGCGGCGGTGCACAAATGCTACGCAGCTAGCGCCATTCGACGGCCAACACCGCGGTTCCTGGTGTGTCCGCTGTGCCGTGCGTGTGATCATTGCTTGTACAGCCCTCTCGCAGTGTCCGGAGCAAGTATGGTGGGTCTGACACACCGGTGTCAATGTGTTCTTTTTTCCATTTCCAGGAGTGTATATTTCCGAACCTTAGAGGTGATTCAATGCGACAAGGGACCTGCGTGCCAGGAATGTTTCTACAAAAGGGAAGAAACGTAAAGATCGGTAATTTACCAGTGAAGATAAGTACGTTGAGGTGTACAGTGCTTAAAATGTAATGCGGTGTTTAAGAGGGATATTATAAGCAATGTTCGGTCTTTGTAAACTCTCGTTGTCCACACAAACATCAGACATAGTAGGAGAGTCCTTGTCTTCATTGACCGCAGGTTCTTGTTCCATAAACCATGCCACCCTCCCTACGATTGTGTCACAGTATCTCATGCAAGCATGCTTGCCTCAGACCCTTCGGCCTACACACCTATAAGAACATATGATTACATGAACTGCCTCGAGTCTGATGAATGGTAACGAAGAGGCACTGATGATGGTTATTTACAGGCGAAATATAGATCTGTATCTATAATCAAAAGTACTGCGTCTGCCACTGACTGTTGTATGCCTCGCCTTCCTTACAATTACGGTCGCTGTGCGCAACGGTTCCCGGTGGTATCAAAGTTACTTAATGCTTATTTGTTTTTGGAGACGATTCATTTCATGGAATTACTAATGAACCATTGTCAAACGGCTACTGCTTCCGCTGTCTCTGTTGACGGAGACCAGTGTTGTCGATCATCAGGATTTCGTTTATCTGCATGATACAATATAGCTAGGATGCTGGGCACAAATGTAGTTTTTTCATTTTCGTCGTTCATCTGTCTTTTGACTGATGCAGCCTCCCACCATGTCCGTTCCTATGCCAATCTCTTTATCTCAGAGTAGAACAAGCATCAAACTCGATAGATTTCATTCTCTGTGTTTCTCTGTATTCTATACTCTCTGCAGTTACTTTCTGACTAACTGGAAATAAATTCGCTGAGAGCGAATATCTTGGACATCGGCCGTGTTAGGTTTAGACATACTATTAGGCGTCTATAAATGCATGCGATTCCGTGATGATACAAGTTTCGTAAGAAGATGAACAAGGATAAATGTATCAGTTTTATCTAAGGGACCCTGGTCCGAAAACGAACGAGTCGAAAGTTCTAAGCGAAAACCGTTCTGATACCTCTGACAGTGGAATACATGTACCAATACTGTTGTTGCTCAGAACGCACGGTGGACAACTTTCAGAGGTGATAGTATGGACCAAAACAAGAAAAAATGTCTAGTAAACATGGGCTCTAAACTACGTACCCTAAGAACAAGTATTCCAATATCAGAGATATCAGAACGATTTTCGCTTTTAACGCCTGACTCGTTCAATTCTGAACAAGGAACCCCAGACCCTTACCTCAGACTGACACATTTATCTGTTTTCATCAACCTTGAAGCCGCGCGGGGTATCCGTGCGGTCTTAGGTGCCTTGCCACGGTTCACACGGCTCCCTCCGTCGGAGGTTCGAGTCCTCCCTCGGGCATGGGTGTGTGTGTGTGTGTGTTTTCCTTAGCATATGTTAGGTCAAGTTCGATTAAGTAGTGTGTAACCCTAGGGACCGATGACCTCAGCAGTTTGGTCCCATAGAACTTACCCCAATTTCCAACTTTCATCCTTGAAAGACTGTAATATCATCACGGAATCACTCTGTTTGTATATACATTTACAGGTTCCGTCGCCTTGATCTTCGAGGCTCTGTAACGCAGTTGGATGACGTTTCTGAACATGGGTTCGTATGTAAACTTGATTTACTAAGTCCCCTCTATAAGCTCGAGAAGTGTCTAACAGCCTGTATATCCGTAAGTATACAGCCAATGCCAAGGTACTAACACACAGCGAATTTATTTAAAGCTAATTTCGTACGGCTGTCTATCGTCAATAACGTCTGTTCTTTCAGATGTGCATGTAAGTATTACTTTCTGAGGTCTCGACACCTGTCATATCATCCTGTCCTTTCTATTTGTCAGTGTTCTCCTTATGATCTTTTCCTCGCTGAAGCTGCGAGGAACCTCCTCATCTGTTAGCTTACCATTCCACTTAATTTTCAACATCCTTGCACAACACCATGCATCTAACTCTTCGATTTCCTTATTTTCCGGTTTTCCCAGGATCCGTGTTTCATTTCCGTACTTTCTGTGCTCCAGACGTCCACTTCCAGAAATTTCTTCCTCAAACTGAGGCTGATATTTGATACTAGTAGGCTTCTTTTGCCTGGGAATGCCCTCTTTACATGTTATATCTGCTTTTTGTGTCTTCTTTGCTTCGACCATTTTTGGTTGGGTGGAGCCTGGTACTTGAGCGGGGAGAGTGCTGTGGTAGCCTGTGACAGGCCTATTTAAAGGCAAGCCGTGCTGGGTTTGGAGGAAGTCGACCCCAGGAAACAGTAGCTGGTGTGGTTCGTGGACGGAGTGTGCTGCAGGTCGGTGTTGAAATGGGGCAGGATGAGTTTGGCGGCGGTGCTTCTGCATGGCACTTGCGCGGCATGGGACGGTGGGCAGTCAGCGTTCATACGCGACGCCGCCAACGCAGCCACAACTGGTGAGGAATCTGCACCCCGTTCAGTATCGAGAACACGGTGAGAATACTGGTGCTTGAAGATACGTTTATTCGTGTAAGATCATCCCTGGTTGTTTGGGTGTAACAGTGTGACGCTGACTTACTCAACAGCCTTAGTAGTGAGGGTGTGCCTGGTGTATTTTGATTAAGATTAAGCTGAAGTCAGTTGCGGCTCTGTGTCGGACTTTGTGGATTTAAGAGAAGTCCTGTTGGTAGATCAGGCTGGACTGTTAATTTAGCTTGTTAAGGCATTAAGTGAATATCAATGGAATTAGGATCCCAAGTGTAAGCATTGCATGATGGAGCTGAATTTCTAGCCGTCAAGGCCGCTTTTGTTGAACTGTGGTCCCTCGAGCGCCGGATACCATGTCTTAAACTACACTACTGGCCATTAAAATTGCTACACCAAGAAGAAATGCAGATGATAAAAGGGTATTCATCGGACAAACATATTATACTAGAACTGACATGTGATTACATTTACACACAATTTGGGTGCATAGGCCCTGAGAAATCAGTACCCAGAACAACTACCTCTGGCCTTGATACGCCTGAAAATTGAGTCAAACAGACCTTGTATGGCGTGTACAGGTACAGCTGCCCATGAAGCTTCAACACGATACCACAGTTCATCAAGAGTAGTGACTGGCGTATTATGACGAGCCAGTTGCTCGGCCACCATTGACCAGACGTTTTCAGTTGGTGAGAGATCTGGAGAATGTGCTGGACAGGGCAGCAGTAGAACATTTTCTGTATCTAGAAAGGCCCGTACAGTACCTGCAACATGCGGTCGTGCATTATCCTGCTGGAATGTAGGGTTTCGCAGTTATCGAATGAAGGGTAGAGCCACGGGTCGTAACACATCTGAAATGTAACGTCAACTGTCCAAAGTGCCGTCAATGCGTACAAGAGGTGACCGAGACGTGTAACCAATGGCACCACATACCTTCGCGCCAGGTGATACGCGCGTATGGCGATAACGAACACACGCTTCCAATGTGAGTTCACCGCGATGTCGCCAAACACGGATGCGACCATCATGATGCTGTAAACAGAACCTGGATTCATCCGAAAAAATGACGTTTTGCCATTCGTGCATATAGGTTCGTCGTTAAGTACACCATCGCAGGCGCTCCAAATACTTCAAATGGCTCTGAGCACTATGGGACTCAACTTGTCCTCAGTCCCCTAGAACTTAGAACTACTTAAACCTAACTAACCTAAGGACGTCACACACATCCATGCCCGAGGCAGGATTCGAACCTGCGACCGTAGTGGTCACGCTGTTCCAGACTGTAGCGCCTAGAACCGCTCGGCCACCCCGGCTTCGCCAGCGCTCCTGTCTGTGATGCAGCGTCAAGGGTAACCGCAGCCACGGTATCCGAGCGGATAGTCCATGCTGCTGCAAATGTCGTCGAACTGTTCGTGCAGATGGTTGTTGTGTTGCAAACGTCCCCATCTGTTGACTCAGGGATCGAGACGTGGCTGCACGATCCGTTACAGCCATGCGGATAAGATGCCCGTCAACTCGACTGCTAGCGATATGAGGCCGTTGGGATGAAGCACGGCGTTCAGTATTACCCTCCTGAACCCAGCGATTCCATATTCTGCTAACAGTCATTGGATCTCGACCAACGCGAGCAGCAATGTCGCGATACGATAAACCGCAGCCGGCCGCGGTGGTCCAGCGGTTCTGGCGCTGCAGTCCGGAGCCGCCGGACTGCTACGGTCGCGGGTTCGAATCCCGCCTCGGGCATGGTTGTGTGTGATGCCCTTAGGTTAGTTAGGTTTAAGTAGTTCTAAGTTCTAGGGGACTTATGACCTAAGATGTTGAGTCCCATAGTGCTCAGAGCCATTTGAACCATTTGATAAACCGCAATCGCGATAGGCTACAATCCGACCCTTATCAAAGTCAGAAACGTGATGGTACGCATTTCTCTTCCTTACACGAGGCATCACATCATCGTTTCACCAGGCAACGCCGGTCAAGTGCTGTTTGTGTATGGGAAATCGGTTGGAAACTTTCCTCATGTCAGCACGTTGTAGGTGCCACCACCGGCGGCAATCTTGTGTGAACGCTCTGAAAAGCTAATCATTTGCATATCACAGCATCTTCTTCCTGTCGGTTACATTTCGCGTCTGCAGCACGCCATCTTCGTAGTGTAGCAATTTTAATGGCCAGTAGTGTAAAATCTTATGTGACGGTGGACGCTTTGCGCCGTGTTTGGTTCAACTGTAAGGAAACGTCTTGTGCGGCGAATCGTGCATTATATTTGCACCAGGAATCTTTTGGCCACAGGTTGTGTTGAGGGTATTCATTGGAAGAGGAAGTATGAAGGAACAATACCCACACCGCTTTTCGCATGTCACCAGCACTACTAGTATTTAGCCTGATAGCATATCGATAGTATCTCTACAGACATTGAATCACCTCATCAGTAAGCCTGCCTCTCCCTCCTGTTCACTTTCCTTCACTGGCCTTACTTGAACCCAAAATTGCTTTGAGCCTTCGAAGCTGTGCATCCATATGCCTTTGCACATGCCCTGTGCATTCCAACTTCTCAACTAGAAATTCATTTTCATATGATTTCAGTTCCTCTCTAGTCTTGAAACCTTTGGAGTCACCACCCCCAAGGCAGTATTTGTACCTAACGTTGTATCTGGGAACTGAACGTTCAAAAATTTGTTTCATTCCTTCCACTTCATTTGTTCCACTTGATCCTCTAAAATTTGCCTCACAGGTACCACTGTACTCTCTTTTGATTTTATTTTTGCACCTACAATATTTTGACAATATTGCAACTACATTCTCTTTTGCACTATCACCGCAAGTAGCAGTTACGACCCCATTCAGGGATTTATGACCCCTCTTTTGCCAGGAACCACCGAATACCACTACCAAGTCCCTAGAATCACCGCTCATATCTGGAGATTCCTCCAGTGCTTCCTTTTGTGTGGCTTTTCAAAACCACATCTTCAACAGAGGAACCTACCAGTTCACAGTAGTACCGAAATTGGATTGGAGGCCATGGCAAGTTCATAATACCACAAAACAGTTTACCAGCAGCACACCGTTTTCCGATGGATCGAAGACCATATAAAAGTCGAACAATCAGATCAAACACTTTAGATCGCCCATTTTCACGAAACAAACTGGCAAGCGAATTGTAGAACGTCACTCACTCTTCGTCGCTCACAAGCTAAACCGAAGTGCTTTGTTATCTCTAGTCCCACTCCTACACTTGACAAATGTTGCACAGAACACATTCTTTCAACACAGAAGAAAACAGTCCAGTATTCACTGTCACTGTCACTCACATATTCACAAAATCTGTCACTTCCACCAGTCACCTTCTTGCTAGAAAATGTCTCACGGCAATGCCCAGCCATTTGTTGCTTAGCAGAAGAACACACTGTTTCCGTAATTACAGTATCACAACTTGCTATTAGTGTTAATTTTCTTTTCCCTACGTTCTCTCTCTTCTTATACACTTGATTACTAAAATGTTCCATCGTAATCAGAAGGTGACACTGAAGTAATTCGAAACAATCAGTAACAAAGAGACCATGTTCGGCGCTCTTTGTGCTTCATTTGTCAGAGAAAACAATGTGGCCAACACTTGCACACTCGATGTATGGGTAACATAAGGAAATATTCAACTTCAGCACGAGAAAATGCCAAGTAGTTCGCCAAAAGCCACGAGAGGATGTTAGATGCATTCAGTGGCCCCGCCCAATTCCTCTGCAGGCGTGGGAGAAAAATGGTAATAACTCCACTTCTAGGGCGAGTAGAACAATAATTGAAAGTTTGCATTAAAGAGGAATGTTCCAATTAATTTTTGATCCCACATAAGAAAATAGTAGTTTTTTGGATTTGACCACCTCCTGCTCCCCTTAACTCGTCTATGTGCTGAAAACCATTCCATTCACTCAATGGCGGTTATTTCACCCACCACTACCAGATCCTTCACAACAGTCACCCCATGCTTGACAACCTGAGCAAAGATGACCATCTTGAATTCTATCTCTCCGACATACTCTCAATTCATGACAGCCCTTATTCTGGGTACTCCCTGTTCCTTACAGTCCATGAGCGCTCAAATACGACTGTCCCACCCACGGCTTCCTTATTGCACTACTTGGACAAAATACCACAAACAGAAATAAATATACCAATCACAGCACACGACATCACAAAAAAAGCAACACTTCCTCTGGCAAAGACCACATTGCCTGTCGACACCTCAAAGAAAGCACCCTCCCCTTTTTAGTCACCCATGTAACCCTTCACATCACTATCCTCACCACGGTTACTACCCTGAAATGTGGAAAACCTCCAAAATCCTCCATTTACCTCAAACTGCACAAAGTGATAACTCCTCCTACTACCCTACATGCCTCACAGCAGCATTTAGCAATGTCTGCTCTCCTAAAGCATCCATCAACACCGGAACCAACACCACCTCCTTGTCGTTAAACAGTGTGGCTTCCGCCAAATTTCTTCCCTGATGAAACCCTCAACTGATATCTTCTACCCCACCATTTGCCTCACTACAGTATTTAGCAAGATACCCTTTTCCAGTCCTTCAGCACCTGAACCAACACCATCTCCTTCCCATTAACTAGAGTGAATTATGTCCGAACTTATCTTCTAATGACCTGCTCCTGTACCTCTCTCATAGCCTTTTTCACCAGCTCAACAACCGTATTTCCGCTGTTTTTGTCTCTCTCGACCTGGATAAAGCTTATGGCTGTTTACGACATTCCTTTCTCCTTTTCAGACACCAGACTTACATATTTCCAATTTACTAAATCTGCCTTATTGCACTCTCCCTACCTAGTTGCCCATTCTTTTTCGCTATTGACAATACCAACTCACATACCCTCCACACACTACATGTGTACCACAAGACCCCATCCTCTCTCCTCTCCTTTATCTCCTAAACACTGCAGACAACCTCACAGCACCTCCACCAGTCCTTCTCCTTTAGTACACATGTGACACCGCTTTCCTCGTCCTGTATACTACACTCCTGAAATCCCAACCATCCCTCCAACCCTGCCACCAACAGTCTACTTCTTGGTGTAACCAATGACTCCTCAGGATCAACTCCTCCAAAACCCAGGCAATGATTATAGGGCGAATCGTTCACACCTTCAACTTCCACAACTTCTAAGAAACTTTTACGTCTGCCCAATCTAAGTAGCTTTCATGCTACTATATCTCAGACAAACCATCGATGGGCAACTAACATGGAAACCTCACCTAATAATCATCCAACAAGATAACCAGACAAGAACTGGATGGCAGCCCTCCACAGTCCTCCACACCTACAAATTCTTGATCCGACCCATCTTCTCCTATCCAAATGCTGCATGGGTATCAGGCCACCTGTGTTGTACAGGTCTCTCCAAATCCTTGAACATGATGCACTAACCTGACTTCCGCATCCGTGGATCCTCTTATCATCTCATCAATTCCCCACTCCTCCTCACCAACATCGAATATCTCCCAGATCTTACACTAAAAGTAAACTACGTTACTATAACCACATTTTTCCCCTCTGATGATCAATCCAGGTGTGCTGCCGCGCCTTTACAAAATCCCTACCCATTCAAGCGTTCAGTATTATATCCCAATGCAACTTCAACCGACTGCCTGTCTCAGATAATGAGATCCGCCCCATTATTTATCAATCCTACTAACTATGGGAGAAAATATAAAAAACGCAGTAAATGAAGCAGGCAAAAGTGAATACAAACGTCTCAAAAATGAGATCGACAGGAAGTGCAAAATGGCTAAGCAGGGATGGCTAGAGGACAAATGTAAGGATGTAGAGGCTTATCTCACTAGGGGTAAGATAAATATTGCCTACAGGAAAATTAAAGAGACGTTTGGAGAAAAGTGATCCACTTGTCTGAATATCAAGAGCTCAGATGGAAACCCAGTTCTAAGCAAAGAAGGGAAAGCAGAAAGGTGTAAGGAGTATATAGAGGATCTATAGAAGGGCGATGTACTTGAGGACAATATTATGGAAATGGAAGAGGATGTAGATGAAATGGGAGATATGATACTGCGTGAAGAGTTTGACAGAGCACTGAATGACCTGAGTCGAAAAAAGGCCCCGGGAGTAGACAACACTCCATTGGAACTACTGACGGCCTTGGGAGAGCCAGTCCTGACAAAACTCTACCATCTGGTGAGCAAGATGTATGAGACAGGCGAAATACCCTCAGACTTCAAGAAGAATATAATAATTCCAATCCCAAAGAAAGCAGGTGTTGACAGATGTGAAAATTGCCGAACTGTCAGTTTAATAAGTCACAGCTGCAAAATACTAACGCGAATTCTGTACAGACGAATAGAAAAACTGGTAGAAGCCGACCTCGGCGAAGATCAGTTTGGATTCCGCAGAAATGTTGGAACACGTGACGCAATACTGACCCTACGACTTATCTTAGAAAATAGATTAAGGAAAGGCAAACCTACATTTCTAGCATTTGTAGAATTAGAGAAAGGTTTTGGCAATGTTGACTGGAATACTCTCTTTCAAATTCTAAAGGTGGCAGCGGTAAAATACAGGGAGCGAAAGGCTGTTTACAATTTGTACAGAAACGAGATGGCAGTTGTAAGAGCCGAGGGGCATGAAAGGGAAGCAGCGGTTGGGAAGGGAGTGAGACAGGGTTGTAGCCTGTCCCCGATGTTATTCAATTTGTATATTGAGCAAGCAGTAAATGAAACAAAAGAAAAATTCGGAGTAGGTATGAAAGTCCATGGAGAAGATATAAAAACGTTGAGGTTTGCCGATGACATTGTAATTCTGTCAGAGACGGCAAAGGACTTGGAAGAGCAGTTGAACGGAATGGACAGTGTCTTGAAAGGAGGAAATAAGATGAACGTCAACAAAAGCAAAACAAGGATAATGGAATGTAGTCGAATTAAGTCGGATGGTGCTGAGGGGATTAGATTAGGAAATGAGACACTTAAAGTAGTAAAGGAGTTTTGCTATTTGGGGAGCAAAATAACTGATGATGTTCGAAGTAGAGAGGATATAAAATGTAGACTGGCAATGGCAAGGAAAGTGTTTCTGAAGAAGAGAAATTTGTTAACTTCTAGCATAGATTTAAGTGTAAGGAAGTCGTTTCTGAAAGTATTTGTATGGAGTGTAGCCATGTATGAAAGTGAAACATGGACGATAAATAGTTTGGACAAGAAGAGAATAGAAGCATTCGAAATGTGGTGCTACAGAAGAATGCTGAAGATTACATGGGTAGATCACAACTAATGAGGAGGTACTGAATAGAATTGGGGAGAAGAGGAGTTTGTGGCACAACTTGACAAAAAGAAGGGACCGGTTGATAGGACATGTTCTGAGGCATCAAGGGATCACAAGTTTAGCATTGGAGGGCAGCGTGGAGGGTAAAAATCGTAGAGGGAGACCAAGAGATGAATACACTAAGCAGATTCAGAAGGATGTAGGTTGCAGTAAGTACTGGGAGATGAAGAAGCTTGCACAGGATAGAGTAGCATGGAGAGCTGCATCAAACCAGTCTCAGGACTGAAGACAACAACAACAAGAAGTAACTATGAGTTTTCTGCACCTACCCCACTCCACATCAGGGCTCCGCACTTTCCCTCGCCGTCTTTCCCCATACCTTCTCCATTTACTACCACTGCACTGCCCACGCACCAAACACCTTCTCCCCTTCGGTCATCCCACTATCCACCCAAACATCTTCCTTAATCTCAATAGTTCCCTACGTAATGGACACCTTTATTTTCCTACGCACACACACACACACACACACACACACACACACACACACACACACACACATACGTACGCATACACTACCAAATATTTTTCTCCCAGTGCAGGTCCTTTAGCTTGTAAGTGACAGTGCAGTGCTGCTTTTTAGAAGAATATCCTCTTTCCTGTGATAAGTTTTTAAAATATAAAATTTTGTTTCCCCTGCTTTTAATTTTTTTGAAAAGTCAAGTCTATTTATTACACAAATGCCAACAAAACTGATTCCGTTTATAGTTTTAATACCATAAGTGAATTTCCCACATCTTAATACTTTGTTAAAGTTCTTGGTTGAAGAGCGGAATGTGGCACCGCTGACAGATCACCACCACTCATGTGGGGTGGGGGTGATGAAACAACAATAAATAAAAACTGTATTCCTACAGTACAGACGTGGTTGTTTTTGATAGATGCACCGTGTGACTGTCATGCATGAGATGAGCTGCGAAAGTCGATTTATTCCTAGGATTTTCCTTTTGAATCCTCTATGTTCCTTTTAAGGCGTTTTAAAATTCCTTCCCCTTCGTCCAATGTAGGTAGTCTTAGAGCAGTAAATTTTGTATATGTCACCGTTCTGGTATGAGCGTTGCATTGTGTTAATGTCGTATACTGTGCTTATATGTGATCTGGCCGCAGAAGGGAGTCAATACGAATTGATTATTCTATTGTTCCTCGCTTCGTGGCTGTTGTCATCTTTTAGACATCTTGAAATTATAAATTTTATCGACTACCATGCCGTGGTAGCAGTTATTACGGGGCAGTGAAATTAATTTTCACTTCATCGGGACCTAATGGCAGTTAGAGAGCCTGTTTATTACAGGTCTTCCATTTTATGTAGGATGATACGATGAGGCAGTAATAATAACATCAGAAGTTGTAGATTTATGATCAATTCCAAAAACGTATTCCTGTTTATTCTTGGTGCTCAACAGTAAAAGTAATGTTACTGTACCTATTGCTAAAAGCAGTTGCGAACTGGTTAGTATCTTTTTGCGAGCCACAGAATAAGACCAGAACGTTATCAACATGTCGTTTGTAGTAAGTTATACAGGCATTAATTTCAGGGCGGGCTAAGAAGAATTTATTTTCCTAATGATCGATGAAAATATCTGCCAGTGTACTTGCCAGCGGGGATCCCATACTAAAATTACGGTTGGGTTACAACGTAGGAAGGCAGAGATTCCCAAATTCCGGGAGTAGATATACCAGGTGTTTTATGCTTCTCGGAGAGTGTTATTTATTCGTTTACATAAATGTAATGCCATTCAAAATAATCCCCATTAGACATGATACAATTAGCCCTGCGCTGTTCCCAATTCTCGAAACACTTCTGAAACTGGATATTTGGGATAGATTTAGTCCTCTTAGCGATGCCATAAACCGATGGCTCTTTACGGTTATCTTTATTTTTGTGAATAGGAGAAATCACATGCGGCAATGTCTGACAAAACTGTAAGTTGGAGCAGCCGGCCGGGGTGGCCGAGCGGTTCTGGGCGCTTCAATCTGGAACCGCGCGATCGCTACGGTCGCAGGTTCGAATCCTGCCTCGGGCATGGATGTGTGTGATGTCCTTAGGTTAGTTAGGTTTAAGTAGTTCTAAGTTCTAGGGGACTAATGACCTCGGAAGTTAAGTCCCATTGTGCTCAGAGCCATTTGAGCCATTTCTTTTTTGTAAGTTTGAGCATCATTAAAATATTGTTTTTGATCAAAATTGATGAACAATGAAGTGCAAACAGGTACATTACGGTGGTGCAAAACATGAAACTCATGATTTTCTTGCATTTGTCACAGTTTTTGTTAGAAATTTTGGAACATGCTTTGCTGCCACACGTTCCACAACCCAAACAATCAAAACATTTCGTGTACTATCGAAATTGATACGCAAACATCATCAGCAATTTTCGTGATAGTAATTCGGAGATAATTCGTAATTATTTCTGCTAGGTTTCCAGGATTTAACCGATAGCGGTTCAATCTGTAAGACGTACGTAAACTAATGTAGGGGAGGAAGCAGTTCATCCACGTGTTCAACGCTGGATTTAACGAAAAAATTTACCACGTTTAGTTTATTTATTTTGTTCATTCATCGCTGTGAAACACGTATTTTCTTTATTTGTTCCACAAATGAGGATAGGCGAGAAGAAGATGTGAAACTGTTACACGAAACGAAGATTACTGTTGATGGCGAATATGATGAAAACTAGTTTTCAATAATATTTTTTATACACCAGTAGATTGAGTTGTGCCTCTTACCGTTCTGTTAGAGCTCGTACACCTTCTTTCAATAACAGATGTGCATTGCGCAAATGTACATTGCACGCGTCAATGGCAAGTTTTGAAAAATGAGTTTAAGCTCGGAGCCATCTTGTGAAATGGTAAACAAAGCAGTCATGCCAAGGTTTCATCGACGCAAATACGCCAACATCCTGTATAAGCACTTTGCTAGGAAGGCTGGCTCTGAGCACTATGGGACTCAACTGCTGAGGTCATTAGTCCCCTAGAACTTAGAACTAGTTAAACCTAACTAACCTAAGGACGTCACACACATCCATGCCCGAGGCAGGATTCGAACCTGCGACCGTAGCGGTCTTGCGGTTCCAGACTGCAGCGCCTTTAACCGCACGGCCACTTCGGCCGGCTGCTAGGAAGGAAATCAGAAGAAGGAGAAAACTGTTCATCGTCATTAATCTTTATCTACATCTATACGTAATGAACGATCATAAATAAAGGAAAATTATCTCATATTATGTTGCATAACTGTATTTTGAAACGTTGATGACGTGAAACTTAAAATTCTGATTAATTAGTGAAGTACACATGTGGTAGTGTAAGAAAGATATCCTCTCGTTTATCGAGAACTAAACTAAAGCAACAATTGAAATAAGGCGAATATATCTCACGATCAACTTGATTCATTGTCTAAAATACTAAATGATACGAGGCAGCTTTGGAACAAAAATGAGTCACGTGAAATTAGTTGGACGAAACCGTTTATTCCCGTACGAATGCTGCGTGAAACTATATTCTCTAACGCCACGGTGTTTCTGTCAGGTTTTCCCCCCTGATAAATACGCCAGTCGATCACAGTAGTGACTCATGAAATATGCCTTCATGCTGTTCGGCAGTATGTGTCTGACGCGCTGTAACGTAATTTGCGACCTCTGTTCTCCGGTTAATTGATGCGCGTCGGCTGTACGTCGGCAGTTTGTAGAACGGTCACTGTTTGCGTAATCATTAACTGCAGTGACGTCATTATGACGTTAGCCGAACGGGCTGGAGCGTTTGCATAGTATCGGTACAGTTTCTGTTGAAATTACACATCAGATATATTTAATTTTTCCACTATTGTTTTAACACTCAACAGCATTCCATGCTTTGGGGTGGATTATTGTTTCTCGTAGGACCTATTTAGTCAACACCAAATTAGAGTTTCCCGTGGGTAACGTCTGGCCTATGTAAGAACCGGTCGAAACTTTCCTATGTCTTCGGGTAGATCCAGTCTACTGCTTAGATTTTGAATAGAAATCATCAGCGTTAGTGCCAAAAGTATTAACATGTAAGCAGTCATCCCCATTTTGCCGAAGGTCTTGTCAGAGAGAGCGGAGGGCGGGCAGAATTTTGAGGCAACCTCCTGCTCTTGTCGTAGGAAGCTCTCTCTAAAGGCTGGAAGAATCAGCAATCGCCAAAGTCATGAGGATGCAGAAGGTAATGGAAACCACTTCATTATATACACATAATATGTTTCCATAACAAAATTTACGTGTCACCGAAAACTGGTTCCTGATGGCCTCTCCATTGGCTAAAAATTCCGGATTAGTCACCGTTCGGATCCTCGGGAGTGGTGTACCATAAACGAGATGACCATACGGAAAAGACTAAAAAATCAACGAAAGGGTAAAGTACAATGAGTCAGGGCGTGAAATGTTGAGTGCCTAATGTGCTAGGGAAGCTAGAATATCTAAAATGGAGAAATGGAAAGGCTGAATCAAGACGTAGTAGGGCTCAGCGAAGTGAAATGGAAAAACAGATATAGAATTATGGCCAGGCGAACACAGTGTGTTATCAACAGCATCAGAAAATGTTGTAACCGGAGTAGTATTATTTATAAATAAAAAAGTAGGACAAAATGTTTGTTACTATAAACTGTTCAACGATGGGATTATTCTAATCAGGATCGAAAGCAAACCAATATCAACAGCTTTAGCTTAGATATAAATGCCTACGACATAATCAGATGCCACAGGAGACAGGGAATGGATAACACAGTATGTAAAGCAGACGATCTAATTTTTGTCTTTCTTTCGTTTTGGAATAAATCAAAACCATTTATCGAAATGTTTGAATATGTTACTTCAATAACTGTGATATTTAATAACTATTATCAATTCGTAACCACTAGAACTTAACATTGTCAGCCTGTTCTATGTGCGCTTCTACAGACTTCGTGTATATGAGGAGTGGAAACCTCTTACATGGTCAGAACTTCTTGTAGTTGAAAGAAGTCAACTGGGGGACACTTATATGTGGCACGCGAATATTGTAACGATACTAATGTAAACTAAAATGAAACTGTTATATTATACACGATATCTGTGAGTGAAAGAGGATGCAATACGAAGTTTTTGTGGTGCGCTCTATCAAGCCACGAAGTGTAAGATTATAATGTAGGAATTACTAGTACATTTATTATTGTAAATATAAACGTGTAAGCAGAAGTCTTCTCGCAAGTAAGGTAAAGAAGTAAAATTTTTGTGACTTTCGTTTTGCCAGGGTTTTAGTGTAAATGAGTTGGCTGACAACTGATAACAGTTTTATGTTGAGTAATCCCAGAATATATGTAAACAGATTTGTTGTATAGTCTAGTTAGATATTTCCCTTTTGTAAGGTTTCTAAGATTTGTTATCACAGGCATACATAATTTGATGATTTGTCTTTACGCTTTTTTAGTGAGGTTAGATAATACTTGCTGCATAAATCTCATTGTTTGTGACTCACTTAGTAAAAAGGATATAGTTTTCTGAGTAATGTAATTTCAATTGTCAGAAGTTTTGGAAAGCCAAACTTAACTTCGAATACAATTTCACTATAGAAAAGGGCAGTGTTAGTAATTCACCCGAATCACTACGACCTCCCTGTCCAAGTCATAAGTTTTGCAAAGGCATGGAATTTTCCTGAAATGTTTTCATTTATCGGCCAAAAGAATTTTATGTACGTTTCAAACTATTACTGCCAGCATTGCAGACCGTTGAGCCTGTAGCTAGTATATTTTATTCTTCTTCATTAGAGACCGTAATATATCGCGATCCACAGCAGCTGCTTTGGACTTAAGACAATTTTATTTCTTTCTTATGTGCACAGGCACCAAAGTTATCAGTTTTGAACAGGACCACAGGATTCAGTACCTAAGGGGCTGAATGTATTTTGCAGTGGCTGTATTTCTTTATTGGTATTGGGAGTTGCATTGCCCAATCATTTAGTATAAAGTTTTTTGCTAATAATAACGCAGGGTAAGCACACCACACTACACGGTAACTCTAGTTTTGTACGCATACTCAGTTCAGTCATTCATTCAAAGTAAGTCAGAAGAAAAACATAAAGAACATTACACAACTTCATTCAAAGAATTCCAATGTAATTTCTAAAGAACATTCCACTATTATTCAATGTACGCCAAAAGAAATCGAGAATGAAAGTTACATAGTGAATCTTTGCGACGCTTAATGAAAGTGAGTTGGCTATGAACCGTTTTTTAATAATTGTGAAAATGTCATTAGTAGCACTTCCTAAAATTATACGCTATTTGCTAGTTAATGCAATAATTGTATCATTTACAAACAGAACAAATTTTGCGTGTGGCCTGAGATGGACCATTGTGGGACTTCCCAAACCAATGATGACTAATAGCTTAATTCATTGATGTCTGACAACCTTTGTTTCCTGTTCGAGAGAAACATTGCGCAGCAGTGTCAGTGAAGTCATAGTATTTTAATGTGGTTATAATGGTTCACGTAGTGTTAAATGTCTTTCACAAATGACAACCCCCCCCCCCCCCGAGCCGATGTGTCTGTTGTGGAACGCAAATAACAAAATAACATGGCAATAGTCACAGTACTATTGGCCACCACTTGGTGCACGGACCATATGAGTGGTACGGCAGTGCCAATGCGTTCTTAGTTCTTCGTGTTTGTGTCTGTACATTTGTAACATCACGTTAGATATGATGATGGCAGATAAAAGGACTTGTATTGGGATTACAAGAATAGGATAATACCAGTACGTGAAGGGAGTCATGAATTTTAAGGACGGAATTGGCATGGTTAATTTTAAGAGGGGGAGGGGGCGGAAGCCCTTCCTGCCGCCACCCCATACCCCCTGGGACGCAAGTAGTGTAACCCAACTGTCTGTGTCTAATGTAAATCGTAAAATAGTGTCAATGTGTTTCAAATGACTGCGAGTCGTGTAACTGAGACGGGACGTGGGGATCAGCCCGGTATTCACCTATTAGGATGTGGAAAATCGCCTAAAAACCACATCCAGGCTGGCAGGCACACCGGCCATCGTCGTTAGCCCGCCAGGCAGATTCGACCCAGGGCCAGTGCGCTTACCCGAGTCCAGGAAGCAGCGCGTTAGCGCTCTCGGCTATCCTGACGTGTGGAGTCTTGAGTTTTAACTATCACCTCGCAGAATGATGTTACATAATTATTTTTTGTTTGTGTAGAGGTAATCGTCAGCAGTACTGGTCCACAGGGAAATCCCTGCCCCAAGATCCGCGGCACGCCGTTAGAATATCAAAAACTAAATGGCATTCCCCAACAATACAGTGAGGTGACAGAAGTCATTGGACAGCGATACACACGTATACAGATGGCGCTAGTGTCACGTACATGGGGTATGAAAGGGCGGTGTACTGGTGGAGCTGTCTTTTGTACTCAGATGAGTCAAGTGAAAAAGTTTCCGAAGTGATTATGGCCGCACGACGGGAGTCAACAGACTTTGAACGCTTAATGGTAGTTGGAACTAGACGCATGAGACATTCCATTTCGGAAACCGTTAGGTAATCCAATGTATCACTATCCAGAGTATGCAGGGAATGCCAAATTTCAGGCATCACCTGTGACCATGGACAACAAAATGGCCAACGGTCTTCAAGACCGAGAGCCTCGCCATTTGTGTAGAGTTTGTAACCTCCCCCTCACTTATCGACCTTAATGACAGTGAAAAATTAAACCGCGTGTACCTAATGGAAATTTGGGAAAAGCAATCGTCACCGAAGTTAATCTGTCGGTAAAGAGGGAGGAAAGGATTACATCCGAATGAAAGGAAAAATGCAAATGAAACTGGTGGAAATTAAATTTGAAAAGGGGTAAAGTTAATAAAGAAAGTAAATGTGTGGCCGTTACGTTAACAATTAACTAGCGGTAATTAGATATTTGAGAGTTTGGGGAAATTACGGTCGCCAGTCCTAAGGACAATTACTATAGTAACTGAAAAAAGAAAGGTTATTACACATATAATTAGCACTAGAAGCGTGGCAACTGAAGGTTGACACGTGTAGTGTGAAAACTGAAAGTTGGTCAGAAGTAATAAATTTCGCCACACTCTGACTTAATTTAGCAGAAGAATTAATAAAACCAGAAAATCGAAAGTTAATTTAGTGACTGAAGTTAATAGTGAGCATTCTTCCTGAAGCACATCGAAATTCAGTAAAATACGGTTAGTCTTGGACTACCTCAACAATCACTTCAAAAGCTACTTGAATATATTTAGAAATAAGAGATTTAACTTTGAACTTGAATTAAATGACTCTGAACAACTAACAATAGTAAAATTTAGTACGTACCAAGCTGAGCTACAGTCACAGGTAAGCTAAAATACGGTAACAAAACTCGCACTCTTAATTTGTGCTTGTGTAATCTAAATATTGTGGCCAGCTATGAATACCTTAACTGAACTTTGAAATTAAAGCAGTGAAATCGAATGATGCTGGCGTTTGAATTTCGACACTCGGGGTCATTCCGGAAAAGGAAGGGACCCTGCTTGGTAATGAAATTGGGACAATGAGCAACAAAGGTTCATGCTACGTTGCTGTAATTAAGTTATGAAAATGGAACAGTTTGAAAAGCTGAAGTCTGTCATACAGTTCTAAAACTTTACGTGCTTCCAGTCTTCCTTGTTGGTTGATTGAAGGTTTGAAGCCGTCGATCGAGGAGGTGGCGACAGTCACTCATTGTCGGCCGTCGCTGTTGCAGAAGCTAGATGTTGGCGCGCCTTCTTCTCGACACGGTCACCAGGCGAAACGGGCTCTTGATGTGCGCCAGCTAATGCTTCCCGTCCGCGACACAGTGTCAGAAACTAACATAGCAAGTCGAGCGCAATTACATGCTGCCCAACCCCGAAAGTGCGGCAACTCGCGGGAGCATCACACAACACACCTGCTCCACTGCACCACCCCAGCCAGACTCTCCCTCTGCCCACGCTCCACGCGACCGAGTTAACACTACCAAAGATCCTAAACACTCCACACGACCTATCGATGTATTCGTTCGATAGCATAGTTTTCCCTAGGCCAGACACAGCGTATAAATACAAATAATATTCACAAAACAAACCAACATAAATGCATAAATATATATATACAAACAGTTAAAGAATTACAATATATAAAGAGACAGAAATGTCATATCTTCAGGTGACAAAATAAGGAAAAATGTATAGTACAATAGATGGAAATAGAAGGATATGCATTTCCGCAACACAGCATGAAACACAGCATGAAACAGTCGCAGAAACCAATGTAGGACTTACGACGAACGCATCCGTTAGGACAGTGCCAGTGCGCCGAAATCTGGTGTTAATTGGCTATTCCAGCAGACTACAGACGCGAGTGCCTTTGCGAAACGCACGACATTGCCTGCAACGCCTCTCCTGGGCTCATGACCATATCGGCTGGACTCTCGACGACTGGGAAACAGTGGCCTGATCAGACGAGTTCCGATTTCAGTGTGTAAGAACTGGTTCGAGTGTGGCGCAGACCTCACGAAGCCATGGATCCAAGCTGTCAAAAAGAAACTGTTCAGCCTGATGCTGTCCCATAGTAGTGTGGGCAGTGTTTACATGTAATGGATTGGGCCGTCTGGTCCAACTAAGACGGCTATTAACTTGGAAATGACTGTGTTCGGCTACTTGAAGGTCATTTGCGACCATCCAAGGACTTCATGTCTCCAAACAATGATGAAAATTTATGGATCACAGTGTACCAGGTCATCGGGCCACAGCTGTTCATGACTGGTCTGCACAACATTTTGGGAAATTCGAACGAATGGTTTGGCCACCTAAATGACCCGACATTAGCCCCATCGAACATTTATGGGACATAACCGAGAAGTCAATATGTGCCCAAAATCCTGCAACAGTGACAACTTCGCAAGTGTGGACATCTATAGAGGCAGCATGGCTCAGTATTTCTGCAGGGGGCTTCCAATGACTTGTTGAGTCTGAGGGCGAGGAAGTTGAATGTACGGCAGAGGGTGTGGACCTGGTGCCCACCAGGGTCTCTGAGCTCCAGCACGCCTGCTCCGCGATTATCGCTGTGCTGGTGAGCCATTCTCCGTACCACGTGAAGTCTACGGCCAATCGCGTTTCCCGCAGTCATGTATTCAGGCACGCGTGCAACACTACCCCAGCGGTTTCGTACTCGCCGTAGTTTGCGCGTCGACCACGGCCGCACTGCGTTCCAGTTCCGTGTGTTGAGATACATACTTGAGCCGTGCGTGACTCGTGTTCATGCCGTTTATTGTTTGCCATCCTCTTTTAGGTTACTACTGCCCGTTTTCTTATTCTATTTACTGACGTCACGAACTTCTGCCTTATTTGCCCGTGAGTGGCAGCAGCAGCGCTTATCGATAAGTGCAATAGCGTACCATCTCTGGAGCGACAGATAGTACGAGGTGCATTCAAGTTCTAAGGCCTCCGATTTTTTTTCTAGTTAACTACTCACCCGAAGTCGATGAAACTAGCGTTACTTCTCGACGTAATCGCCCTGCAGACGTACACATTTTTCACAACGCTGACGCCATGATTCCATGGCAGCGGCGAAGGCTTCTTTAGGAGTCTGTTTTGACCACTGGAAAATAGTAGCACGGCTGGTGAATGTGCGGCCACGGAGAGTCTCTTTCATTGTTGGAAAAAGCCAAAAGTCGCTAGGAGCCAGGTCAGGTGAGTAGGGAGCATGAAGAAACTGTTGTGTAACGTTAGCTCGATGTGCGGGTGCGTTGGCTTGGTGAAACAGCACACACGCAGCCCTTCCCGGACGTTTTTGTTGCAGTGCAGGAAGGAATTTGTTCTTCAAACTATTTTCGTAGGAAGCACCTGTTACCGTAGTGCCCTTTCGAACGCAATGGACAAGGATTACGCCCTCGCTGTCCCAGAACATGGACACCATCATTTTTTCAGCACTGGCGGTTACCCGAAATTTTTTTGGTGGCGGTGAATCTGTGTGCTTCCATTGAGCTGACTGGTGCTTTGTTTCTGGATTGAAAAATGGCATCCACGTCTCATCCATTGTCACAACCGACGAAAAGAAAGTCCCATTCATGCTGTCGTTGCGCGTCAACATTGCTTGGCAACATGCCACACGGGCAGCCATGTGCTCGTCCGTCAGCATTCGTGGCACCCACCTGGATGACACTTTTCGCATTTTCAGGTCGTCATGCAGGATTGTGTGCACAGAACCCACAGAAATGCCAACTCTGGAGGCGATCTGTTCAACAGTCATTCGGCGATCCCCCAAAACAATTCTCTCCACTTTCCCGATCATGTTGTCAGACCGGCTTGTGCGAGCCCGAGGTTGTTTCGGTTTGTTGTCACACGATGTTCTGCCTTCATTAAACTGTCGCACCCACGAACGTACTTTCGCCACATCCATAACTCCATCACCACATGTCTCCTTCAAATGTCGATGAATTTCAATTGGTTTCACACTACGCAAATTCAGAAAACGAATGATTGCACGCTGTTCAAGTAAGGAAAACGTCGCCATTTTAAGTATTTAAAACAGTACTCATTCTCACCGCTGGCGGTAAAATTCCATCTGCCGTACGGTGCTGCCATCTCTGGGACGTATTGACAATGAACGCGGCCTCATTTTAAAACAATGCGCATGTTTCTATCTCTTTCCAGTCCAGAGAAAAAAAATCGGAGGCCTTAGAACTTGAATGCACCTCGTATTTAAGGGTCGTCGTGTATCTGGAGGTCAGTCGGAAACGGACCAGGAGTGGAGTCGGGACGCAGCGGCAGTGAATTCGGGGAAGGGGTCGCCGGTGAGGCGCGGAATGCCAGTGCTCGCCGACCGCTGGAGGCACACACGAACTGTCCGACGGAAGGAGATTGGAGCGGGACAACCGTTGATTGGTCGTTCGGCTGGTCGTCTCATCGGCCGACGTGTATTTGGTCCTTTCACCGTTTCCGGGCCTGGGCAGTCGGTTGGTTGGGGCAAAGCAGCAAGGAAGTCTCCGTGGCGCCTACTAGAACCGGAGCCGCTGGCGGCGTGCGAGCGCAGTTGGAGTTGTGAGGCGCTTCATGCGAGGGTTAAGAAGTTCGTCGCCCACCGATCCTGGACACTAAAGTTGAGTTCTCACTTAACCTACTATCAAGCCTCAACTGCTATCACATCTCTTCGTTTCATCCTGGTTGTCGCTTTCTGGGAGATTCCCGCGAGCAACAGCACGCGGCCGGCCGGAGTGACCGAGCGGTTCTAGGCGCTACTGTCTGCAACCGCGCGACTGCTACGGTCGCGGGTTTGAATCCTACCTCGGGCATGGATGTGTGTGATGTCCTTAGGCTGGTTAGGTTTAAGTAGTTCTATGTTCTAGGGGGCTGATGACCTCAGACGTTATGTCCCATAGTGCTCAGAGCCATTTGAACCATTTTGAACAGTGTGTGTGCACTGAAGTGGGCTAGAATTGCAGCCGTCTTCCTGTGTAGTGTTTAACTTATTTCACTCCCTTATTAATTAATTGTACCTGCAGTATCTTCTGCCCTGTGGCCGTGTATTTTCCTCGTCGTGTTGATGCTGTCCAGCACGGCGTGTAGTTCGACAGATGAGGTGCTGTTGGTAGTTTTGGGCGTTTATTCTGATTTGGCCGGATTGGGCACCGGTATCCAGAATGTTCTGCTTTTGACATCTTATTGTCGATTTGCTGGTCGGGTGGAGCAGAACTGATGTTTTTGGTTGGTTCGTCGGCTGGCTTTCGGTTCACTTGCCTTCTGGTTAAGAGGTTGTTGGTTTGGCTGCCTGTCTCCCCTAAACGTGCGTTAGTGTTACCTTCTCAGGCCGACTCTTCGAACCTTCTGAGCGCCGCTGCTTGTGTTTTACGTAGTGATTTCGTTTTCAGTGTTAAGTGCTCTATGTGACCTTCAGCCGAGTTTTAGTCTATTAAAATTGCAAGGCTTTTCTTCTTAGGCATAGTGCTCAGCCATTTTCTTCTTAGGCCTTAAGCCGTAAAAAAATTGTTTCTTATTTGGTTTATGGCCTTCAGCCGAGTTTCAGCCTTTCAAAATTAAAATTGAAAATTCCTATTGCCTAGGCCTTAAACCGTAAATTTGTTTCAAATCGGTATCTGGCCATCAGCCGAGTTTTCAGCCTTTTCAAATCAAAGGTTGTAAAATTTTTTCTAGGCCTTAAGCCGTAAGAAATATTTTCTAGTTGTATGTGGTCTTCCGCCGAGTTTTCCAGCTTACATTAAAAATGGGAAATTTCTTTGTCTGGGCTTTAAGCCGTGAGATTGTTTGCGTTTCGTATGTGGCCTTCAGTCGAGTTTTATGTGAAACGTTTTAGGATAAAGCCTTTAGCCTATTTTAGTTGAAATTTAGAAGCTCTTCCCTTTAAGCCTTAAGCCGTAAAATTGTTTTCTGCATGGTATGTGGCCTTCAGCCGAATTTTAATCTCTCTTAAATTAAAAATTCAAAATCCTTGCCTTGCCCTTAAGTCATAAGATTGTTATTCTTTAGTATGAGGAATTCAGCCGAGTTTTACATGAAATATTTCAGCCAAATTGAAAGCTCTTCTCCCTAGGCCTTAAGCCGTTAAATTGTTTTGTTGATATGCGGCCTTCAGCCGAGTTTTCAGCCTATTTAGATTAAACATTGAAAATCTTTGCCTCCACCTTGAGCCGTAACACCGTTCTTGATTAATGTGAGGCCTTCAGCCGAGTTCAATGGGAAAAATTTAAGCTAAAGCTTTCAGCCTATTTATGTTGAAGACAAAAAAATAATAATTTCTAAAGATGCGAAACCTCCACAAAAACTCCTGTACCTCAATTCCTTGCTTAGGCCTAGTGGATTGCATTCTTGATGTGGCCTCCAGCCAATCTAAATTTAATCAAAGCAGGTCTTTCGTTAAAACCTTGAGAGTTTTTGATTTTTGCTTGTGGGATTGTTTTAAGAAATAAAGTTTATATGTTGAGTGCAAGTGAGAGTAACTTATTTTGGCCCCTTTCCACAAATATAACCTCATCCGCTCTGTCCTGCTAGCCCAGGGATTTCAGTACTGTCGAAGTCTGGAGTGTCCCTGCGTTGTTGTCGTCTCGCCGTGTTCATCACCTCAGTTCTTGTTTGCTCGCCTCGTGTCCTGGTCGGCCACAGTGTCTGTGGTTCAAAATGGCTCTGAGCATACGGGACTTAACTTCTGAGGTCATCAGACCCCTAGAACTTAGAACTAAGTAAACCTAACCAACCTAAGGACATCACACACATCCATGCCCGAGGAGGAATTCGAACCTGCGGCTGTAGCGGTCGCGCGGTTCCAGTCTGTAGCGCCGAGAACCGCTCGGCCACTCTGCCCGGAGTAGTGCCTGTGGTCCCCTACTTGTTCGTCTGCCATGTGTCTTTTTTGTTAGTGATACCTCCAGCGACTCTCCCGCCTGGCGACTTTGCGTATGCATTCTCTACCATGCACCGCTCGCCGGTCGCTCGTGGCTGTAACAGAGTCCATGCCACGTTTAGCTGCTGCATTGCGCCAGTCCAAAGGCGGTCTGACACAATATTAGGGGGTATCCCGTGACTCTCTTCAGCTCCGTGTAAAGCTGAGTTTAGTGCAGTATTTAGTTTTCAACACTTGACGGGGAGCAACCCTACGCTGTTGAGCTGGTGGAGGTGTACGGCAGCAATGCCCCGTCATATGATACTGATTTTAGTTGACCAGTGCGGCTTGCATGACTAAGAACCCAGTGACACACTGTATCTCTTAAAAGAACCAGGATTCGCAAAACAAGTTTGGCTCGTGATGCTCAAAGACCGTCGTACAGAATCGAGATTATTGTGGAAAAAGTGAAATTCAGTCATGGAACAGTTTTCAACACCTTGCTTAACGTTTCAAACAGTACAACGTGCGAGGTGCTGGGGCAAGCAGTGTATTTAACACTAAATTCTTCGAGAATCTTCATATATAAATGATGCTCTAAGCCCCCCCCCTTTTCTAACTCCGACTTTTGCTGTTGCACATGGATTAAAAAGAAACGCGAACCGACTGTAATCGACCCTGCAAGTGGAGTAGAAAAGAGTTTGGCACCTGCAATAATTTAGTTTGATAGACATTAATTAAATAAAGGAAAGTTTCAGTAACGTAGTGAGAAATGAAAGGGTTGCTCTGCCGATTAACAGAATGAAAGTTCTGTCCAATTATTATGATTATTATGATTAAACTCAAAATAATAAACAAAACACATGAAACATTTACAATACATCAAATTGGCTCAAACTGGATACTCAAATAAATGCTGTGAAGGTGAAGTTGTCCCTAAACTGGATTGTGACATTTATGATGAAGTGGAATGTGGAGCCAATTACTTGCAACTCAAATCTTAAGAGAAAACACACAGCCAACCCAACATTAATTGCTGCTACCCAAGACAGAACAAAGTTAGAAAAAGACGAACAGGCGCGCTCTGCTGAGCTCTGATTATCACCTAGGAAAATCCCTATCTACCGGTGCTGCGGACATACATTACCAAACTGTCTTCTTAACTGCCAGAACACGATCTGGCGTACTGGACTCGATGGCTGGTTGCTTCAACGTCCCGTCGTGGTGATGATAAAGTCGCGAGTATAGCCCGAAACAAGTTATCCTGGTTTGGTTGTTCCAGACTAAAGACTTCCTAGCAATACAAATGCGCCTCTGAGGGAGACGAAGAAGGCTCGCCACACAATCACTGACGTTACAGTGATTGATTTTAACAAGCGAAGTCACACTGTAACTCCGATACAGTCAACTTTAGCCAAAACTGCTCAAGACATAGGCCGCTTGTACACAGAACGTTCAATTGCCAACTGTACTCGGAAAGTTACATTGAAGTCGAAACTTCAGCAACTTCGTCAAACAGTTACAATTAAATAAAAGTATATTAGACAGCCAACGGAAGGCAGGCTGTCCAGACCAGCGAGAGCTCAGTCTTGTAACCTACTCCGACCGAAAGGCGAGAGCCAACTACCCCACAAGAGCACCCGTACCAACCGAACACAGAACATTCCCGCCCCCACGACAGTGGCCGTGGTTAACCATTCCAATCAGCAACTCGAAAACCGGCGGAAAATTTCACTCTATTGCCAGAGCACTACCATTCCACCAATGGAGATTCTTGGCGCCAATTTCTGTGCTGATTTTGCTACGTCACGGAGCTATGCCCTGAGGGAGCGTGGGAGTTTGCCCGCCACAACTGCCTGGGTACACAAGTCATTCCCAAGCCTCTCTGGTAACCCGCCAGAAAGTGTTTTCGCTAAGTTTCTGCGAAGTAACGGAACCTCTAGCCCAGCCGCTACTTCAGGCCCCTCCGGGCGTGTCTTTTGACAATGTCGGCGTCTGGAAAGCATTCACTCGACTCCCTCACACCTGTCGGCTTACCCTTTCAAGGTCAGTAGAGCCCGCCTGTCACCAGACCACCTGGGTGACGAGAGACGCTGCGTGGGAAGTCCGCATGTGAAGGAATAGCAACTTTTCACCGCATGCAATTAGAGAGGAAAATCCTAAGATATAAATATGAGAGGGGGCTCATGCCACCTCTCATAGCCCCTACGCCATTTTAGATTGTAATTGGTGAGCGGTTGGCTCACTTAGGAGCAAGGTAGTGAGTCAATCGCCCAAGAACAATCTTACAAACTGACTCCACATGCCGCACTCTATAAAAAAAAATCACTGCATCTGAAAAATACAGCTCATAGAGGGAGGATTATTTATGATGTAGCCAACTTCACCTTCTTAATATGGAACTCTAACACTCACATCACACATCCATACCCAGGGAGCCCCTTCCAAACACCGATTCACACAGACATTCACTCTTTAAATGTGGCCCGGGCATATGAGCCAAATATGGAGCAATTTATTCTTTATAATCAGGGTTGGAGCACTCCGCAATTAAATGTCCAAGATGTTACCACAATTTGAATCATTAAACTAACCTGAACTCACTCACACATGATACTATTTAAGTTAACAATCTCTTTGTGAGCTTTCAGAATCTAATTACAAGCTCCGATTCATTCTGTCTCCCTGCAGCTAGAATAGCCTTTACAAAATGTTCCCTGAACTGATGGTCCATTCACAATGACAGTGGTGGTATCTGCTTCAGTTTATGGGGACTTCAGGCACACTGTTTGCATACACACAACAATAAATACAAAATACAAGCAAAGAACATGGTGTGGAGAACAATACAGAAATTTGTAATTTGTGCACCCTACTCTATCACTTACATAAGAATTACAGTGTAAAACACAAACACATACAAGGTATAACATACATTACAAAAACAACACTACAGAAAGAAATTTAAGAAAAAAAAACAAGGTTCATGGGGCATCAAGTTGTGCTTGCACATTGCACAATGTTCACGACTGTGCTGAGAATGAGGCACTAAATCACATTGCTGGAAATATTCGAAGCACTTCACAAATTCGTTAGTTTCTCTGAGGGGGTTGGTATGTTGAGTCATATGCATTGATGCACGTGGTTCCATGTCTTGAGCATCGGAGGGGGGGCTTTTGGGATCGGGCCACAGTACTGACATCACATAGGGCTAAACACCGGGTGTTGTGGCTACGTTGTTGCAACAGCAATAGGGTGTGCTGGAGCATCTGCAATACGCTGTTGAGATTGCAGCAAGACCCACGCATATGATCACGGCAGTACGGTAGGAAGATATAGGCTCTCCTCATGTCGATTAAATGTCTCTGAGGACTACTAGTTGGGATGCATCACTAGTCCAGGTCTCTTCTCTCCCTGGACAGTACTTTAAGTTTCCCAATATTGCAGTTCGATAAGTGATGATGGCACGTGGAGTGACTCCACAAGTGTGTGAGGTGATCCAGACAGGATTGAACTAGGAGCGAGGATTCCTACAACTGCTCTCTAAGTGAGAGGAGAAAAAAATAATTCATTTGTTAGAGTTTGTGGCATGATACTGATTTGTGTATGCAGATCAGCCAATGCTAGTGAGTTGTAAACACTCAAATAGGTGATTATATAGCGTCCCTTTCTGTCCTGAGGCACATGAGGTGCAGGTTTTGACAACTTATGTGATCTTCGTGTACTCACGACAACGTGGTCTCCCACAGGGAATCCCTTCAAACGGCTGCCACGTCCGGAGAGCTAGCTGGCTGTTGTGTGCTGGTCGCGTGTCAGTGTCAACGGCCAGCCACACTTTCGCTTGTGGCCCGGCGAGGGCTGTCTGCCGCCTAATCCCTCAGGTATACGGCCCGGTGACTGACAGCTTGTAGGACTGGATGCCCTCGCCCCCTTCTCGTCAGGTGGCGCGCTGACGCTCCCCTTCTTGCAGGTAGCCGATTACCTCTTGTTTTTGCTCCGCCTGGCCTCTGCATTGCCACGATTCCCGTCATATGCACAGTTCTGACAAAAATCTTATGCCTAACTTTTTCCCATGACCTTCTATGTTATAATAAATTTACACAACGATACATTGATGGTCTGTCATTTCAGACATTCTTATTTTAATTTTATAGTTATCAATCTACGGCTATCATTATAACAAAATCTTGGTGTATCTAATCTAGACATGGAAATAATCTATCTTGATATTTGTGTAGAGACCGATCTCACTACTGTACACGGTGTGTGATGCTATACTGGATGAACACTTAAATGTGTGGGCCCGCACTTATATTACTATTACTTATATAGAGCGACAGTAGACATGCTCAAGAGTTAACTACCAACTGCCGACGATCTACATTCTATGTCTTTTGAATAAATTAGGTGATTATGCAGGTGGAAGTTTTACTGAGTTATAAAGAACATGCAACTATTCTACATTCGCTCGCCCGTCGTCCCTCCACTTGGGGTCTGTGGTTTGGTGACCTGAAACATAGCATCCCAACAGGCGCGCGCCAAACACTTATGGTAGAAAACCCCCACAATATTAAGGATCTAGCTATTGTTAAATCCTAAAGTTTAACTTATCCTAGTATATAGTACTCTCCTTTTTTCTATTTTTATTTTTTTTTTTTTGTTTACCTTATACATTAGTCTTACATAATTCCTGTTACGTTGAGATGTCTCGCTGCTCGCCGCTATTGAGGACAGTGATGTGCGCGCCGTACGACACGACCTCCGAGTTTTCATTATGCCTCACTGAAACTCCGGAGACTGGGTTAGCCATGGTTATACAAGACAATAAATTTATAGTTGAACTTAATTTTGTATTTGATGCAGTTTTAGCAATGAAAGCGCACCTTTCCAGAGGCAATGCAATATGACCAAGCCAAGACTGGTTCCTGTTGAGGATTCAGTCGCCCACCACACGCCAGCTACACAGTATGTCACGAATATCCAAGTATAAGTCCCTGGTTATTCATCTGTGACAGTCGCAAGCAGCATGCTAAATCCCCAACCAGCACATTGGCATGGTAGGCTTCATCCCCGCATTTCTACCGTCTAGGGCACCATTGGAGTCAAATGCTCACAGGTTCACCCCGACATGCAAGACAACGATGCTGACGCATCTCTGCCAAAACTATACTGCCCATATTCATCCTCGAAATCACGCAATATACCACAATCTTGCAGTGCACTGACGCATGCCTGCAAGCATTGGTATAAACGTCTCACGAACTGGTTGTGGCCGCTATGGAGCGTATCGCGACATCCCAGAACGCTTCTAGGAGCACGTTCTTGTATGCACCCGTTTGTGCGACATCTCCTCACTCATCATTATCCCTCAGCATGGACACCAGACAGGAAAGGACAAAAACATTGCTCATGAAAAGGTAGTGTCTCCTACTCCATCGACATTGGAAGTCGCGAACATAAACAAAAAGAGGATAGCAGCAGTAAATTCTTATGCGAGACAACGCAGCGTGTTAATACTTTAGCAATCTTAATCTATTAATGCAACGATTATTGTTCCCCGAAGTAAGGTTCATATATTTGCCTATTCTACTATGCACATCACTTACACTACTACTATAGCAAGGTTCATGTATTTGCCCATTCTACTATGTACACCACTTACACTACTACTATTCCACGAACTTCTTTATGTGTGAGATGTGGTGGAGTCCTATGGACTTCTTTCCTTTCAGCGTCTCCAATTCATAAGCATTGTGGTGAGCTGCTCTCCTTATACGGTACGGGCCGTTGGAAACAGAATAGAATTTTTGGCATTCCATTTTTTGTTTGTTACAGAGTCGGAAAGACTTCACGAGCACCATTTGTCCAATTTGGAAGTGTCGTAGACGAGCTCCCCTGTCGGCACGTCTCTTCCTGACCTCTGCTGCAGCCCGTATCCTCTTGAGAGCCAAATCCACTATGGCTCGGTGCTGCGTTCGCGCCCTTGGTGGGAAGTTTACGACTTCGGTTATCAAGTCCTTAGGAATCCGGTTTTTCAGTACTGTAATGGGTGCCAATTTTGTTATCCCGTGGGGTGCCTCATTGATCACCTCCTGGAAGTCTTTAAGGAAAACGTCCCATGTCGTGTGCAGTTTGTTACAGTACAACCGGCACAAGTTTCCGAGTTCCTTAATAACCCGTTCTGCAGCATTCGAACTCGGATGGAGTGAAGATATAAAAATGGGATCAATTTTACATCGACGCAACGTCTCCTTCCATGTTTTTGACTTAAACTGTGGCCCGTTATCAGAAATAATTCTATTCACATGACCAACCTGTGGTGGGAAATCCCAGATTAGGGCTCGTGATACAGTTCGTCCTGTCGCCCTCTTCAGTGCCGTAAAGGTAACATATTTGGACGTTAGTTCAACAAACACTAATACGTAAGTATATCCTCTTCTTGTTCTTGGCAAGGGTCCCATCAAATCTGTTGCTGCTAATTGTCTTAATTTGGTCGGTACGATTGGGTATAATGGTGCCTGCATGCTCACAGTAGTGTGCTTAGCCTTTTGGCAGCCTTTACACACCGACAGGACCCTCCAAATTCGACGCTCCATGTTTCGAAAGTAACACATGGTCCTTAGCTTGAGATTGCACTTGCGTGGTCCGAAGTGTCCATAGCTGAGGTGAGTATGCCATATAATCTTGTTTATTAGGTGTTCAGGGATGCATACCCCCCATTCAGTGTCATTGGCATAATTTCGGTGGAAAATTATGCCTTTCCGCAAGAGGTAGAACTGCCTGACGGTGGCGTGTCTTCTTGATGTCCTGCATACTACAGGTAATAAAATTTTTAAAGGCTACTTTCTGCATATAGAAAAGGCAGTAGTGATTTTCCTCCAGATCTTCTTCCATGTTGTGCTCAAATCCGATCGGTGACCGTGATAAGGCATCTGCAATAATGTTCTGACTGCCGGGGATATATTGAAACGCGTATGTACTCAGTAGCAGCGATGGCGAGGCATGGTAAAATCTTTGATCAGAGAGTTCCTTGTCTGCGCTTGACTGCGCGAGAGGGCAGTTCAGTTGCGAGGCAGTAGCGCGAGAGTGCAGTTCAGAGTCGCGCGTTACCAGTTCGAGAGTAGTAGCGCATGCGAGATCACGTAGTCTGCGGTAGTAGCGCGCGAGAGATAGTCGCAGTTGTGTGTGAGGAGTCGGTGGGCGTCGACATGGCACTCTGGTCAAGATTCACGACAAGGTATATCTTTTAATAAGGTAATGAAGCAGCATTGCGCACATTTGATAATGTAATGTAAATTAACTGTAACTAATTTGTTCAAGAATCGCCCCAATAATAATTTTTGTTTTCAAACCAAGCACTTTAACAAAACAAACATTTTATTGAAAGAATATTTGCCTTCCATTTCCTTTAAAAAAATTTACATAAGTTTAAACAAAATTTTTGCAATGCATTTCCTTCGAGCTATGGTGAATAATAAGAGCAGATGCAGTTTTACTGAGGTAAGAATTTGAGTTTAATTATTGCACAGGGTCTAAGATCGACATTTCGGTCAATTTGCATTTTTATTGTGACTGAGATTTCATTAACATTTGAAAAATTTTCTTTTACGTTTTTGCGGGGAGCTTACATTTGGGTCAGATTGCGATTTTTCATTTAATTGTCATTGTCTTTAAATTTAATTGCTGTGAGGTTATACTAGGTTCTATTCTCGTTAACATTTAAATTTTTGTCTTTCAAATTTCTCTGGGGAGCTTACACTTGGCTCCATTTCTATTAAATATTGTCTTTTGAAAATTTTGTGGGGAGGTTACACTTGGCGACACCCGGTCCAGGATCGTATTTCGTTGAGAATCTTTTGAAAAGTAGTCAGATATCTGCTCTTATTTGTTTAATTATAGTTAGCATTTGGCGCAAAGCTTTTTACTAATTTTGTGACTTTCTTTCCTCAGATCATCGGCAATTCTTTGCTCTGTTGTATTTGTGTTTGTTGTTTTTTCATTGTGCTTATTTCTTTTGTGAATAATTGTGACTACTGTGAAAATGCCGCGAAAGACAGTGAATAGTGTATCGCGAGGTATTATGAACGAAATTACCGACTTAAACAACTTCACCGATAGTACTTGTGACACGCAGTGTAATGATGACAATCCTGCGTTCACTGACAATCAGTGCGTTCCAACCATTAATAATGATGTAGACCTTACTGATGAACAAACGAACTCAATTGTCTCCTTTGTTAATTTGACGACAATTGATGACGCGGGGCGCCCTATTGTAACGAGCGCTACCCAGCTTAACACACCCGGTTTGGAAAATTTAAGTAATGTACAGACAAATTTGTCTAATGAAAATAGACAGTGTACTGAAAGTAAGACGGACTTATTTAATTCCGAAATAGTGACTGACAATGTACATTCGACTGGCAAACCTTTTTGTAAATCTCAGAATAACCAAATGGTTACAGAAAGCGAGACAATTCCAGATCCACCATTAAACAGCACAGAGAATAGAAATGCTAATTTTGATTTGGAACAAATTATGACAAGATTGCTACAACAAAAATTTAGTGAACAGAACAAAAAATTTGATAAAATTAATGAAATTAGTAAAAAACTAGACAATAATGATGTAAATCTCAAAAAACTTAGTGAACAGAACAGACAGTTAAATGAAAAATTAGACAACAATTCTAGACAGCTTAGCGAGCAGATTACAGCCGTTGCCGCGCAGTGTCATGATACTAAGGAACAGTTACGCGTGGAAATTGAGGCGTGTTCAAGAAAAAGTAGCGAAGAAATTAGATCTGTTGCGCAAGAATTAAGGGAAATGCAAACAGCTACAACAGAAACACTTAGAGACGAAATTAGCCGAGTCGCTAGACAATGCTCTCAAAAGGCTACACAATTACGCGACGAGTTTAAAGCAATGACAGCAGAACTTTCGCGCACAATGGATGAAAAGATTGACGCAAAATTCGACCAACAGAACTCTCAAATTAACGAACGTCTTAGTCTTCACATACAAAACAGTGATACGCGTTTCCGCAAATTTATTCAGAATCAAAATAAAGTAAAACGTCAAGTCATGGAAACAATCACTGCTCAGAGACAAGAAGACAAACGTAACATGTTTGCGAAAGCAAAAACATACGTAGACAACAATATTGCTACAATGTCCGACAAAATTAATACCATCGAACAGTTGAACGCGGAATTACGTGATGAGGTTTCTGACCTTAAATCAAAAACAGATACACACACAGCAGATATTCAGATAGTGACAGACAGATTCGAACAATTAGAACTAACACAGGATTCCGATGTCGTCAAAGCTGACGTTAAAAAACTAAACGAAACCACACGTAAATTGCAAAAACAGATTAATAGTACTGACACTAAAAACGATGATCAGGTTAAAATACTGACTGAAAAATATGATGAATTGGCCAGTCGTATTGACGTTATCGAAAGTACTAATGACAATAAATCAGACGATACTTCACCGGTTTCATTTAACCAAACACCGGAATTTCAAAATTTACAGCAGACAATTAATGAGATCGATTCATCTAATAACACGTTAAGTAGAAAGTTGTCAAGTTTACAACAAGAAGTAACAGAGATGAAAAGTATTTCAGTTAATAACACATCACAGCAGACGCCACTTTGCGAACATTTGTCAGACTCGCGCAGCGCGTATAATTTGGGTAATGTACAGAGAGTACGGGACTTAAATGCCGAACAACCACAGTTTAACAGATTCTCTTACAATCCTGATCCTGTTCCATCACACAGAGACGATAATTTCGATTACAAACATTTTCTGTCAGTAAGAAAATTTAAAGTGTTTAAGAATGACAGAACACAGATTCACCCACTGGATTGGATCCAACAATTTAGCTTTGCCTTTCCACCGACTTGGCCCGTTACGCACAAACTAGAATTTATTTGCAGTTTTTTGGAAGGGGAACCGGCAACTCGTATGAGACCGATCGCGAGACAATGCTATTCAGTAGAAGAGTTTCAGAATGCTTTTCTATAAGCGTATTGGTCGAAGACGACACAGCGCGGAATTGAAGATCAGTTAATTAGTTTACCGAATTATGAGAACACCAATTTTCCCAGTGTCACGCAATTTTTTGAGCACACGGTCCAACAAAACCAATACCTAAGTGAGCCATATAGTGAATCTGCACTTATACAATTATGCATTTCTAAATTACCACGGTCATTAAGAGTGTCACTTTTAACGGGTCAGCAAAAAAAAAAAAATATTTCGGCATTCAGGGATCTGTTGCAGCTTTTAGAAGTGCAGCAATCAGATTACTCTTTTGTAAACAAAAATTTTTCATATAACAACCAAGGCCAACAAACGTACAGCAATTATGATCAGACACGTAATTTCAATAGTAATGTGTAACAGATGCTTTAGGAACGACAACTATCAGAACTTTAATAACAGACAAAATTATAATCATCGGTATCGTCAAAATTATGAGCAACAGGAAGCACATTTTGGTAACAATAGACGTTTTCCACCACAACAGCATGAAAGTCATCCGGTTAGCAGATGTAACCAACAATGTAATGCACAAGGTCAACCTAGCTTTAATGTTTCGCCGCGTGCACGTATAGTCCCAGATCCAACAAATAGTAACGCACGGCAGCAAAGGAACAACAACGTACAGAAAACACAGTATTTCAATTCCTATCGCAATGCACCGTATAGGAATGACTATCACGACAGACGTAAAAACGATGAGCACAATTATCAGCGTACATATAATAACAGTCGGTCTTACCAGCAACAAAATAATCAACAAGAACATATTCTCATGAATGAACCCGACAGTAGGTATCATCCAGAGCGTAACACGTCTGGAAGAAATAATAGAACAGTTCAAATAGTCGAAATGCCACAGAATCGTCCTGACAATAATAATACGTCAGATAGAATTTGACTAGATACTGTACAGGACGCATCTTCCAGTAATACAGGCACTACTTTAGACACGCAGAATGTTGTTCACGAAAATGTAATTACTTTTGACGATATACGAGACACTCTTTTGCAGGAAAGACCAGTTGTTCAAAAAACCATTTCACATCCTGTCATTGAAATTAAAATTGGTTCATCGAAATTTTCAGCAGTAATCGATTCCGGATCACCTATGTCAGTAATAAATGAGGAAACTTTCAACGAGTGTAACAAAGAGAATACCTATCCTACATTACCATTAGGCAAAACGAAAGTAAAAGGAGCAGTATCGAGTAAAGGGGTAGACGTTAAATTACAGACACATTTATCATTTTGTATTGCAGGTCATATTTTTCACTCAAATTTTTGGATTGTTCCCTTATTGACAACAGACGTTATTTTAGGCACGAACTTTCTGGTACAACACGACGCAGTTATTGATTTTCAAAATTCCTATTTAATGTTGAAGGATGAAAATGTACAACTTGCTATAGAATTTCAGCACTCACTATCTGCGGAAGAACAAACAATTAATCGCACAGAGGTCATTTCCGTATTACGTAACATAGATTGTAATCCCACATTGTTCACAGACACGTACGTACATAACTATAACACTCCAGACGAAGCTGACTACGACGTTATGCAGATGATTTATGATAAAGTTAAACAGAGCAGTGCAAATACAGACGACGAACGCACGCAACTACGCAAAATTCTTTTACAGCAAGCTCCAGTTTTTGACAACATTCCTGGTACTATGTCCGGATTTATGTATGAATTTCAAGTCAAACAGCACGACACATTTAAAGCCAAGCATTATCCCATTCCGTATATTCATAGAGAACAAGTTAAAAAAGAATTGCAGGATATGCTCGACCAAGGAAATATAGAACCAGCAGTTAGTCTGTACATAAACCCACTACATATTGATAAGAAAAAAGATGGCTCACTTCGCCTTGTACTTGATTCACGTCACATTAATGACATTATTATTAATGAAACAGATCGACCACAGACTTTAGAGGAACTGCTACAGAAATTTCACGGTACAGCTATTTATTCTACATTAGATTTGAAATCGGGATTTTGGCAAATTCAACTTCATCCGAATTGCAGAAAATATACAGCTTTTCTCTGTTTTGGTGACTGTTATCAATTTTGCAAATTACCATTCGGTTTAACTATTTCTTCTGCAGCTTTTATTCGCGGTTTGAACACAATACTTCCGACAGAACTTAAGGACAGAATTACGACATACGTAGATGACATTCTTATTGCAGAAGCTAATTGGTCTGAACACAATATGATTCTTGAACAACTGTTGCAAACTTTTCATGCACAAGGACTCACAGTTAATCTCAGTAAATCGCATTTTGGTAAAACTTCTATAAAATTTCTTGGACACGTAATTTCAGCAGAAGGCATTGCGCCTGACCCGGAAAAACTTCAAGCTCTACGTTACATTACTGTTCCTACGACAAAGAAACAATTACGCAGTTTTTTGGGCTTAATTAACTTTTTTCGCAAATTTATTCATCACTCTGCTTTAGACACACCTAGATTATCCCAATTAACAGGTAAAAACACTATTTGGTCATGGGATAAGCAAGCACATTCTGAATTTGTGAACCTGAAACATGCTTTGTGAATGCTCCACTTTTATCGCACCCAGATCTTACCAGAAATTTTTCCATTGCCACCGACAGTTCCAACACAGCTTTAGGCGTACATATTTTTCAGGAAATTGAAGAAGATGGTTGTACAGTAATTAAAAACATCGCATTTGCAAGCCGCATTTTGTCACCTGCTGAACGAAATTACTCCGTTACAGAATTGGAAACGTTGTGTGTTGTATGGGCTTTCACGAGATTTAGACATTTTCTTTATGGCAGACATACCACCGTCTACACAGATCACAGAGCGATACAGTTCTTACTTTCGGCTAAATTCCCTCATGACAGGTTAAGTAGATGGAAGCTTTATTTACAGGAATTTAATTTTACGATTGTTCACATTTCCGGCACACAAAATGTTGTAGCAGATGCATTATCTCGTTCTCTCAGCAACAATCAGCAAGACGTCGCAACCAACTTCTGCAAAGCAAATTTCAGCGTCATGTACATTCAGCAAGTTGCATTTGAAAATTTCATTTCATCATCTTTACAGGACACAGCAAAAGAGCAAAATAAAGACAACGTGTGGAAAGAAATTAAACACCTTTGGCAAGATAAGAATAATGTTACGATTAGAAACCACTACACTGTACGCAATGACATTCTGTTTCGCCGCTCTCATCCTGACAACAACAATTGGTTATTATGCATTCCTGACGAACTGGTTAGCAAATTAATATGGTATACTCATTTAAGTTACGCACATTACGGAGCCAGAAAATGTTTTCTTATACTGAGACAGAACTGTTATTTTACCAACATGGAAAAACATATACGACGAGTTTTAGCGTCATGTAAAATTTGCCAGAAAGCTAAGTCAGACACCACTTCACACATTCCTCCATTATATCCCATTGTACCTGTTAAATTAAGACATATGGCCGCAGTAGACATTTTTGGTGCAATTCCGAGAACTGACAGAGGTTTTTGCTACATCTTTGTCGCTGTTGAACTCACTTCAAAATTTGTTACTTTCACTCCGTTACGCAAAGCTACTGCTAAAACTGTTTCGAAAGCATTTGTAAAACATTTTCTATTTCATGTAGGGCATGTGATGAGAGTAATTTCCGATAATGGATCACAATTTCGTTCTGCTATATGGACACGCATGTTACGAGCTAGAAACATTTCTCCGATCTATATATCCAAGTACCATGCTTCTTCGAACCCTTGTGAACGATTAATGAAAGAAATTGGTAAACTGTGTAGAATATACTGCCACAAAAGACATATTGATTGGGACACACACATATTCTCATTCCAAGATGTAATTAATTCCATTCCAAATGAATCCACTATGCTATCTCCGTCTGTTATACTGAAAAACGTTGAACCACCAAACTAAATTAAAGAATTAGTAAACTTTCCTACATCTCGTCGATTACGACACCACGAAATAATTGACATTGCGCTGAACAACATCAAACGTGCCGCAGACCGCCGGAGAAGACAGCAAAAACAGGTTTGTACGCGCCGAGACTTTCACATTGGACAGAAGATATTAGTACGGACACACCATTTATCCAATAAAATAAAAGGTAAGTGCAGTAAATTTGAACTTCTATACGCAGGTCCATATCGGATTCGCAGCGTTCCTCATCCCAATGTTGTACACGTCGAAACTCTGAGAACCAAAAAATCGAAAGGAAACCAACACATATCCAATATTAAACCCTTTATTGAATGAAGACACTTTATGATGTAACATGCTATGATGCCATTTACTAATTTTTATGACCACTTATGCAATTATATTCACATGACTAATAATTGATGATTATCGTATTTTTTCTTGGCAAGTGCCCGGCAAGGTAAGGTTAGCAGGTCGCTCTTCTTGTCGTTACACATCAGACCGTGCATGTTTTCCAGAGGAACTTACACATTTTACGACCACTTATGCAATTATATTTATGTGACTAATTATTGATGACTATCGTATTTTTTCTTGGCAAGTGCCCGGCAAGGTAAGGTTAGCAGGTCGCTCTTCTTGTCGTTACACATCAGACCGTGCATATTTTTCCAGATGAACTTACATATTTTATGAATAATTATGCAATTCTATGTAGTGATGTATTAATTTTATCATATTCTCTCTCCATTAAAGTCTTTAATTCTCGCCTCTATTAACTACACTACATACAAGCTGAACACAACGAACATCACATTTTGCCTTTTCCATGTACGATTGTTTTCATGTTTTGTTTGTATGCACTGTGAAATAGTTAAGGTATAACACACCATTTGACTTTGACATTTTTTGCCCTATGATATCTCAACATCGTGACTATTTTACATTTTTCTTTTTTTCTGCTGCATTGTGATATTCTCTGTACATTTTTGCCTCTGAACACTGTCTATGCCTTTGATATATTACGTTTTCTGTCATGTTATGCTGTATGCTTAATTATGTCACCATTAACCAATCATTATTTAGTGGGTATATGATTTAAATGCAAGACATTAATCTTTGTTCCTCAATTTCAGAAAGAAATGATGCGTAAAGGAAATGAATTAAACAGAAATGGGAATTTCAACTACGGAATAGACGAAAGAAGATACAAAAACCTTATGAGGAAGAGTAAATGGATCAGAATTAACAAGCATTAACAAGAATATACTATACACATCGTAGAATAGCAGTCTTAACTAATTTTTCTTTCAGAATACAAGGCGATTGATGCAGGCTGTCAGACAGAACTACACATCTTAGTTTTAGTGATGAAATATGCTAGAGATAAGGAATAGTTGTGTAATGAATAACGAAGTGATTTTTTTTGCAGATGATAATGAATGCTGGTGAAGAGTAATGATGAAGAATATGCTACTATGAATAATGAAGTTTTTCTTTACAGGTGATGATAATAATGGAGTTATGATAATATGGATAATGAAGTGATGGATAATGAAGTTTTTTCTTTACAGATGAGGATGATGTTGAAGTTTATGTATTTATGCTATGTAGTTATTTAAGTATTTGTTGCAGTTTGTTTTGACAGTATGTTTTATATCGTATGGTATGATGACTGAAGGCTTTGGAAAGGACAGCTATGGAACACATTTTTATACACATTTCACTACCTGTTAATTCGAAGTTCACTACTTTTCAGCATAGTCTGCGTTTATTCTTTCAGCTCAATAATCCATTTTGTATTTTTTTTTCTTTTCAGGAGAAGCTTTTCATGATACTTACTAAACCTGTTACTTATTATACCTGTTCTAGTACTTGCATTTTTTTTACCCAGTTGTGTCTATCATTTATAAATGTGATCACATATACTTCCTTGTTTCATAACCTTGCTACAGCTGACTCATGACGAATGACGTTACACATTTTTCATTTACAGGAACAACCCAGAAGCAAATTTTTTGTTTTTTTCTTTTTCTCTTCTTGCTTTCAATTATAATTACCCAAAGCAATGCATTGCTAGCACAAAAAAATGCATTACCAGTCCCAAATAATGCTACTAGTTTAAGAGAATTGTGAATAATACTGATCAGCTCTGAATAGTATGTCACTTCAGTAATGACTTCTTAATGATACAAAAAAAATATATAAAATAATGCTTTGTAACTGGTAAATAACTGCCACTGTTTATTGTAATGAGACTACTTATAATGCCCATGATTATTAATGCTATGACTGTAATTAACTGATTTTAATAATGACTTCTTAATGATGTGTATCACCTGTTTCAAATATGCTACTCATTTAAGAGAGTTCTGAATAATACTGAATGATGACCAATGTTTTATACTGTTCAATACTTGCTGGCCATTAAGTGCCGATAACTAATGTAACTAAATGAATTATGTTATTAATTATGCCATTAATTAGCTCCTGTTTTCAATGATGATTTTTCATGTTTTGGTAACTGGCCAATGAGAGCCAATAATTTGTATAACTCAATCAATTATGTTAATGCTATGCCAATAATTGACTCTCCTTTTCAATGATGACTTTTGATGAACATTATTCTGTCATACTAAATATGCTTAGTGACTAGCCAAGGACTGCCACTGTTTATTGTAATACGATTACCCATGATGCCAATAATTTAATTTTATGAACATTATTCTGTAATACTAAATACATGGTACAGAAATGTTCAATTACTGGGCTATGAATGCTGCAAACTACTAATGTAATTATCAATGAAGACAACTATGTGACTTAATGTCCTTCACCTTCTGACCTAACTACCTGGAATTACTGTAATATCCATTTGTCCTGTGCATTCTCATGATCATGGAGCACTATATTTGGTTTTTGCACTAATTCTACGTTGGTGTGCCTTGTAAGAGCGTGGTGTTGACACGACATGCTGTCCACCACCGTGAGCGATGAAGACGTTATTATGGTCCCACTGTTTGGTGTACCTGATGTACTGCCAAAATGATAACAGGGAATATTACTACGACATTTCAGTGTCTTGGATACGCTGATAAATACTTCCGGGAAAAGAACTGCAAATTGTCTCACTTGGTGTTGTACTTCTGTGGAAAGATATGGACTTTCAGTGCAGCTGCGTGCAACCTAAGTGCTACAACCATGATGCAATCCTTCCTATTCCTTCCCTAATTCTTGTAAAATGAAAAAGTCATATACAGTGCGTGTGCACTTCCTTTCTTTTGTTAATAAGATCAGTTATCCTGAAATTACTAAAGACTTCTATAGTGCATGTGCACTTTATTACACTCCTTGATTTGTTTGTTTGTTGTAGAAAAATACTAGAGAGTACTACAGCCCGTGTGCACTTTTGTCATTTGTCAATATGATTTGTACTCATTAGGTTCCATTGTCGTAAAATTATTAGAGAGCTTTTCAGTGCGTGTGCACTTTATGCCATTTGTACTCATTACGTATATACACTCCTGGAAATGGAAAAAAGAACACATTGACACCGGTGTGTCAGACCCACCATACTTGCTCCGGACACTGCGAGAGGGCTGTACAAGCAATGATCACACGCACGGCACAGCGGACACACCAGGAACCGCGGTGTTGGCCGTCGAATGGCGCTAGCTGCGCAGCATTTGTGCACCGCCGCCGTCAGTGTCAGCCAGTTTACCGTGGCATACGGAGCTCCATCGCAGTCTTTAACACTGGTAGCATGCCGCGACAGCGTGGACGTGAACCGTATGTGCAGTTGACGGACTTTGAGCGAGGGCGTATAGTGGGCATGCGGGAGGCCGGGTGGATGTACCGCCGAATTGCTCAACACGTGGGGCGTGAGGTCTCCACAGTACATCGATGTTGTCGCCAGTGGTCGGCGGAAGGTGCACGTGCCCGTCGACCTGGGACCGGACCGCAGCGACGCACGGATGCACGCCAAGACCGTAGGATCCTACGCAGTGCCGTAGGGGACGGCACCGCCACTTCCCAGCAAATTAGGGACACTGTTGCTCCTGGGGTATCGGCGAGGACCATTCGCAACCGTCTCCATGAAGCTGGGCTACGGTCCCGCACACCGTTAGGCCGTCTTCCGCTCACGCCCCAACATCGTGCAGCCCGCCTCCAGTGGTGTCGCGACAGGCGTGAATGGAGGGACGAATGGAGACGTGTCGTCTTCAGCGATGAGAGTCGCTTCTGCCTTGGTGCCAATGATGGTCGTATGCGTGTTTGGCGCCGTGCAGGTGAGCGCCACAATCAGGACTGCATACGACCGAGGCACACAGGGCCAACACCCGGCATCATGGTGTGGGGAGCGATCTCCTACACTGGCCGTACACCACTGGTGATCGTCGAGGGGACACTGAATAGTGCACGGTACATCCAAACCGTCATCGAACCCATCGTTCTACCATTCCTAGACCGGCAAGGGAACTTGCTGTTCCAACAGGACAATGCACGTCCGCATGTATCCCGTGCCACCCAACGTGCTCTAGAAGGAGTAAGTCAACTACCCTGGCCAGCAAGATCTCCGGATCTGTCCCCCATTGAGCATGTTTGGGACTGGATGAAGCGTCGTCTCACGCGGTCTGCACGTCCAGCACGAACGCTGGTCCAACTGAGGCGCCAGGTGGAAATGGCATGGCAAGCCGTTCCACAGGACTACATCCAGCATCTCTACGATCGTCTCCATGGGAGAATAGCAGCCTGCATTGCTGCGAAAGGTGGATATACACTGTACTAGTGCCGACATTGTGCATGCTCTGTTGCCTGTGTCTATGTGCCTGTGGTTCTGTCAGTGTGATCATGTGATGTATCTGACCCCAGGAATGTGTCAATAAAGTTTCCCCTTCCTGGGACAATGAATTCACGGTGTTCTTATTTCAATTTCCAGGAGTGTATTTTGTGGTTTTCTGATATGTTCTGTACTACAGTGCGTGTGTATTTTTGCCGTTTATTAATATATTTTATGATTCGTTGATATATTCTCAACTGCACTGCGTGTACACTTATGTCACTTGTCAAAATGATTTTTTACCTTTGCGTTTATTTGTTATGAAAATGCTAAAGAGTTTTTCAGTGCATGTGCACTTATGTTATATGTTAATATGTTTTCTACTGAATTTCAGTGCCTGTGCACTTTTCTCATTTTTCAATATGATTTGTACTCTTTCTGTATACTTTTTATGATTTCCTGATATGTTCAATACTTCAGTGCGTATGCACTTATGTCATTTGTTACTCATTGTATATACATTTCGTCATTTGCTGATATGTTCTCAACTGCAGTGCATGTGCACTCATGTCACTTGTCAACATGATTTTTTTTGCCATTCTGTTTATTTGTCCTGAAAATGCTAAAGAAGTTTTTCAGTGCGTGTGCACTTTGTTATCTACCAAATATTTTGAATATACATTTTTTTCATTTGCTAATATATCTTGTACTCACATTTTGTCATTATCTAATATGTTTTGTACTTGATGCATGTGCACCATACTTCCTTCATATTCTATATCTGTATATATGCTGTAATTGTAAAGTTAATTAGTTGAGAAAAAAATTTCTTGCGATGGCAAGTCCAAATGACTCACCATCGCTGCCAAATTTTTGCCCCCGCCCCCAGTGGAGGGTTATGAAACGCGTATGTACTCGGTAGCAGCGATGGCGAGGCATGGTAAAATCTTTGACCAGAGAGCTCCTTGTCTGCGCTTGACTGCGCGAGAGGGCAGTTCAGTTGCGAGGCAGTAGCGCGAGAGTGCAGTTCAGAGTCGCGCGTTACCAGTTCGAGAGTAGTAGCGCATGCGAGATGACGTAGTCTGCGGTAGTAGCGCGCGAGAGATAGTCGCAGTTGTGTGTGAGGAGTCGGTGGGCGTCGACATGGCACTCTGGTCAAGATTCACGACAAGGTATATCTTTTAATAAGGTAATGAAGCAGCATTGCGCACATTTGATAATGTAATGTAAATTAACTGTAACTAATTTGTTCAAGAATCGCCCCAATAATAATTTTTGTTTTCAAACCAAGCACTTTAACAAAACAAACATTTTATTGAAAGAATATTTGCCTTCCCTTTCCTTTAAAAAAAATTTACTTAAGTTTAAACAAAATTTTTGCAATGCATTTCCTTCGAGCTATGGTGAATAATAAGAGCAGATGCAGTTTTACTGAGGTAAGAATTTGAGTTTAATTATTGCACAGGGCTTAAGATCGACATTTCGGTCAATTTGCATTTTTATTGTGACTGAGATTTCATTAACATTTGAATAATTTTCTTTTACGTTTTTGTGGGGAGCTTACATTTGGGTCAGATTGCGATTTTTCATTTAATTGTCATTGTCTTTAAATTTAATTGCTGTGAGGTTATACTAGGTTCTATTCTCGTTAACATTTAAATTTTTGTCTTTCAAATTTCTCTGGGGAGCTTACACTTGGCTCCATTTCTATTAAATATTGTCTTTTGAAAATTTTGTGGGGAGGTTACAATATTCTATCGAAAAATTGTATTGCTGCAGATACGATGCCCACCTAATGAGCCGCCTGTGATTAAGCTTTGCAGTCATCAGGAACTCGAGTGCCTTATGGTCAGTGTAGACCCTCGTCTTGCGACCAAACAGAAGGTATCTGAATTTTTCAAACGCCCATACAATAGCCAGCGCCTCTAACTCGGTTACTGAGTAATTCCTCTCACTCTTGGTTAGTACTCTGCTACCAAACGCGATTGTCTTCCACACCCTGTTTCCTTCATGTACATAGTCTTCGAACACCATGACACCCAGACCTGAGTATGAACTGTCCGTGACTATGCAAAGCTCTTCTGCTAAATTAGGGTGTGAGAGGATGGGTGCTTGTAATAACGCGAATTTTAATGCTTTCCATTCGGATTCGTCCGCCTCATCCCATTCCCAAGGAATCTTCTTTCCTGTAAGTTGATGCAACCTAGGACTGCTCTGAGTTTTGACATGTATAAAGCGGTTATAAAAATTTATGATCCCCAAGAGCCCCCTTAACTGCTTCTTTGTCGTAGTAATGGGAAACGTTTCAATCGCTTCGATCTTTTCGCGATTTGGGGCAATGCCCTCACCCGTGATGATATGTCCCAGAAATTTGACAGAGGACGTCCCAAAATTCGATTTTTCGATATTGATAGTCACTCCGTATTCCTTGAATGTCGCAAGGAGTTCACCGAGGACCGCATTGTGCTCTCCCCAAGATTTCTCCGCGATCAGCAAATCGTCCACATAGCTGGTGACATGACGTTTCAAATTATCGCTTAGTATGCCGTCCAGCCCCCGAATGAATGCGGCAGACGAAATGTTCAAACCAAATGGTAGACGACGAAACCGGTAACATCTTCCAAATGCTAAAAAGGCTGTATACTGTCTGCAATTTGGATGGAGCTCGATCTGCCAGAAACTCGATTTTAGATAAACTGATGAGAAGATTGATATTCCATGGAAGTTTTGTAAGAGTTCCTCTAATCGTTCCGGTCTGTCTGTTTCGGGTTCTATTATGGTATTAATCTGTCGCGAGTCCAAGACTAACCAAATACTACCATCTGACTTCTCGACTACTCTTAACGGGTTATTATAGGCTGAAGCCGTAGGTTCTATTATTCCTTCACTCAGCATTCGCGTAATTTCAGCTGATACTTGCTGTCGATATGCCAAGGGGATTGGGTAGGGTGGCACACGAAACTGGTTGTGCGGACGTACACGGAATTCATATTGGAAGTTCTTTATTGATCCTGTCTTGGGAATGAAAACCTCCGCATGTTCTACTAGTAATTTATGAAGTTCTTTGCGGTGGTCGCACCTTATATTCTTTATTGCTTCCGCTTTTTCTCCTATTTTCTCCTTTATTTCTCCCATTACTACGACTTCATTCTCATCCGTGTCCTCTCCCCTACCCGCAACGTCGACCTGTTCTTCTTTTCTGTCTTTCTGACACGCATAGTTTATCCGAACACAGTTAGACGGTAGTTGAGCTGGGATCAACTGGTCGTCGAACTTAATGTGGACGGGATTCCCTTTCCTCAGAACCACTTCACCTCGTCCTAGACCAACTATCGCTTCATGCTCATTTAGGAAGTCCGTTCCCATTATCATGTCGATCGCCAGATTTGGCACGATCCAGAAGTTAGACTCTATTTTGTGTCCTTGGCAGGAGAATTCCAGTCTTGTTTGTTGGGTGACCTCCGTACATTTACCCGCTAATGCCCCTTTTATTTTGGTTTTCTTAACCGATAGGACAGGCCAGTCCACCTCCTGAGAGCACCTCTTGTATGCTGCCTCAGATATTGCTGTTATGTAGCTTCCACTATCTATTATCGCATTCATACTCTTTTCAGCTATTGATACTGTGATACGAGGCTGCCGATCCTGTCGAGGAGTTGTTTTATGTTCTTCGAGCAGGATTTCTGATAAATCTTCGTAATTTATCATCAGTAGTTGGCCAGGTCCGAGATTACGTGCGAAATTCCGGAGGCCTGTGTTCGCACTAGTCTGGCGTCAATCCCTTGTTAAGCTCCCCCTCCTCTGACGTGCATTAGGATTTGCGGGTCTAGTTTCAATCTCCTGGCTCCACTGTTGTCCTTGGTTTCGCTCTCTCCAATTACTGTCGCTTTGCCGTTCGTTATTCCTCCTACCCCAGATTCCTTGTCTAAATTGACCCTGCTCCCTGACGTTCTGGTTTCCGTGTCTTTGGTTTCCATAACCTTGAATAGCGTAACCTTGGCTTCCGTAACCCTGGTTTCCTAACTGACCAGTGCGATTATGTGATCTGTTGTCGTCTTCCCTTCCCGGCCCGTAGTATTTGTTACTTTGCCCCTTCTTCCTGTCCTTTGCGTCTTGTTTATCAAAGACCGAGTTCGCGCAATAGACTCTTGAATGCTTCTACGTCAGATCCACACTTCACGACAAGTGTCTGTTGGTACGTAACTGGCAATTTGGGAAAGAAAAATTTAATGATTTCTCCGTTGCTATATGGACTATCTAAAAATTGATTCTTCTTGAGTAAATCATCAAGAAATTTGGTTGCGCTCCTATGCCCGGGCACTTCCAGTTCAGGACAAAATATTATTTCCTCTTTAATCCTGTCGTGCGTTTCCTTTGACCAGTAGGTGCGCAGGAATGCACCAACAAATTCCTGATAAGTCCGACACGTCGCTGCCACACCTCGCATCTTTTCCGCGGCTTGGCCTTCGATGTGTCCACATATGAATTCTAATTTTGCCTGGATTGGCTATGATGCCGGTAATGAATTTGTGAACTGCATCACCCAGCTCTTCGGATGCATCGACCCTCCATTTTCTTTGAACTTCTGGAATTTTAGTATCGACAGGAAGTGATTGTGATCAAAATCCTGTCTGATCCTCGCACTGGCGTTGTCACTCGTTTCCGATACTTGCACGTCTGCTGAGTATCCTGATCTATCTTGCTGATAACTGTAATGTGCTACCTCTGTATCACAGTGGAAGAGGAACTCAGAATTCACTCTACTAAGTGGGCTACAATTACTGGAGCTATTACTCGCTGTTTCTGCGTGTGCATTGTTAGTTCCGCACTCGGTCATTGGGCTAGAGCACGGCGGGCTTTTCCTCGGAGACACAATTCTGTGTACTCCATCATTGGTATCCGAACGCGCAGTGCTCGTGTGCCCGTTTTGCTCTAGTTTTGCTATCCGACTCTCTACTTCTTCCATTCGTTTCGTGTTGTTCGCAACCGCGATATTACCCTGAGTTTTTAAGAACGCTAGGGATTTTGAGTGGGATTGTGTTGTACGTCGCAAGCGCCCTGCGAGTTTAGAAGTTGCTTCCGCGACTTTCATTGACCCTATTGCCGCCGTTTTGGCCAGGCCTGCTACTTTTTGTGCAGCCATTGACATTTGTTTTACTTCTCCACATTCTTTCTTTATTGTTAGTAATTCGCCTCGAATTTCTCCTATATGCGAAATTATTGCCTGAGTGTCCTTCTTACGCTCTTCGTCAGCTTCTTCGTTCTCCTTCTTAAGCTGTTCGTCAGCTTCATCCTTCTCCTTCTTACACTGTTCGTCAGCTTCTTCCTTCTCCTTCTTACGTTGTTTCTCATCTTCTTCCTTCTCCTTCTTAGGTTGTTCGTCAGCTTCTTCTTTCTCCTTCTTACGCTATTTCTCATCTTCTTCCTTCTCCTTCTTACGCTGTTCGTCAGCTTCTTCTTTCTCCTTCTTATGTTGTTTCTCATCTTCTTCCTTCTCCTTCTTACGTTGTTCGTTAGCTTCTTCTTTCTCCTTCTTATGTTGTTTCTCATCTTCTTCCTTCTCCTTCTTACGTTGTTCGTTAGCTTCTTCTTTCATTGATCGTAGGAAGCTTAGTATTGGGTTAATGTCATCATTTTGATCCTCGTCACACATGGGTGATGTAACTCTGGACACCTGGGCGTTAGAGCTCTGACGTGACCGAGCTGGCCTCTGTCTGCACTCGTTCGTTAGACTATAAACTTCTGCTACCGTCACGACTTGTGTGCCTGTCTCTGTTCCATCCTCCACTTCACTATCATAATCACGGTCGCGACGTTGCTCTAAGATCGCGTCCAAATCACCTTCCTCATCAATGACCCTGTCGTCCTGTGCTGCTAAAAATGTGCCCATCTCATCTCCGAACCTATCCTCGTCAGTAAACTGCCCCTTATCCATTATGCTATCCTCTTTTGTTTTAGCTTCGCTCGATAATAGTCGTGCCTTACTTCTCGTTATCATTCATGAAAAACAAATTTATCTAAAATGCACAATAAAATTAATCTACTCCATATATTTTTACACATAGACATAAAATTTCAACAACGCCGCTCCAACGCTGTAATTATACGCACGATTTGTTGTGGTACAGAGGCTCCACACAAACCCGACAAAGTGTGATGTGGTATGGACACCACATCAAAGAAACACATAAAACAATCAACATACAAAAAATATATACCCTGAAAACAAAAACAGTAATGATGCGCTGCTACATAAAACTAATCACCACGCAACTACAAGAAAAAGAACTTGGGTACTAATTAAAAAAAGGTAGAGAAAAAAATTTGAATGTTCCTACTAAGAACACTGTTAGCTGATCAGTGATTTACAGGAAAGATCCGAGGCTAAGGGTCGCCATTTTATGCGAGGTGCCGGGGCTAGCAGCGTATTTAACACTAAATTCCTCGATAATCTTCATATATAAATGATGCTCTAAGCCCCCCCTATTCTGACTCCGACTTTTGCTGTTGCACATGGATTAAAAAGAAACGCGAACCGACTGTAATCGACCCTGCAAGTGGAGTAGAAAAGAGTTTGGCACCTGCAATAATTTAGTTTGATAGACATTAATTAAATAAAGGAAAGTTTCAGTAACGTAGTGAGAAATGAAAGGGTTGCTCTGCCGATTAACAGAATGAAAGTTCTGTCCAATTATTATGATTATTATGAATAAACTCAAAATAATAAACAAAACACATGAAACATTTACAATACATCAAATTGGCTCAAACTGGATACTCAAATAAATGCTGTGAAGGTGAAGTTGTCCCTAAACTGCATTGTGACATTTATGACGAAGTGTTATGTGGAGCCAATTACTTGCAACTCAAATCTTAAGAGAAAACACACAGCCAACCCAACATTAATTGCTGCTACCCAAGACAGAACAAAGTTAGAAAAAGACGAACAGGCGCGCTCTGCTGAGCTCTGATTATCACCTAGGAAAATCCCTATCTGTCGGTGCTGCGGACATACGTTACCAAACTGTCTTCTTAACTGCCAGAACACGATCTGGCGTACTGGAGGCGATCACTGGTTGCTTCGACGTCCAGTCGTGGTGATGATAATGTCGCGAGTATAGCCCGAAACAAATTATCCTGGTTTGGTTGTTCCAGACTAAAGACTTCCTAGCAATACAAATGCGCCTCTGAGGGAGACGAAGAAGGCTCGCCACACAATCACTGATGGTACAGTGATTGATTTTAACAAGCGAAGTCACACTGTAACTCCGATACAGTCAACTTTAGCCAAAACTGCTCAAGACAGACAACATAGGCCGCTTGTATGCAGAATGCTCAATTGCCAACTGTACTCGGAAAGTTACGTTGAAGTCGAAACTTCAGCAACTTCGTCAAATAGTTACAATTAAATAAAAGTATATTAGACAGCCAACGGAAGGCAGGCTGTCCAGACCAGCGAGAGCTCAGTCTTGTAACCTACTCCGACCGAAAGGCGAGAGCCGACTACCCCACAAGAGCACCCGTACCAACCGAATACAGAACATTCCCGCCCCCACGACAGTGGCCGTGGTTAAACGTTCCAATCAGCAACTCGAAAACCGGCGGAAAATTTCACTCTATTGCCGGAGCACTACCATTCTACCAATGGAGATTTTTGGCGCCAATTTCTGCGCTGATTTTGCTACGTCACGGAGCTATGCCCTGAGCAAGCCAATCACAGTTACGATTTTGCAAAAGCGCGGGAATTTGCCCGCCACAACTGGTTGGGTACACAAGACATTCCCACGCCTCGCTGGGAGCCCGCCAGAAAGTGTTTTCGCTAAGTTTCTGCGAAGTAACGGAACCTCTAGCCCAGCCGCTACTTCAGGTCCCTCCGGGCGTGTCTTTTGACAATGTCGGCGTCTGGAAAGCATTCACTCGACTCCCTCACACCCGTCGGCTTATCCTTTCAGGATCAGCAGAGCCCACCTGTCACCGGACCACCTGGGTGACGAGAGGCGCTGCGTGGGAAGTCCGCGTGTGAAGGAATAGCAACTTTTCACCGCATGCAATTAGAGAGGAAAATCGTAAGATAGAAATTTGAGAGGGGGCTCATGCCTGTAAGGAGCAAGCATTCACAGTATAATGCTGCCGAAATCTCCTGAAGAGTTATGGAAGTATGTGAACGCCACAGATCATTATGCACTGGATTCAGTCACATGTCCTGTTTCTTCAATCTACCAGTTTTGACCACATCAGCCTTTCTTTCCTGACATGGTACACAGTGACTTATTTCTCTATTCTCTGCTGAAGATATATTGCATGACAGCCACTTGCAGAAAGAGGAGCTGATTTTTGAGGTGGACATTTTCTTGATCAGCCAAAATGCAGACTTTTCCAATCAAACTGTCAGAAGAAAACGTGTGGCATTAAAAGTTGGATATGCAGCGCTGGTCTGAAACCAAAATTCATGACCGTAGTTTGGATGATGATTAAAACTTCATGTCTAGGATGTGGCGAAGCATGAAATTTTCTTGATAGTATTAACATATTTAATTGCCCACCCAGGTGAAAACGAAATCATATGGCTGGGTTCCAGGATGCCGTCGGGTTTGCCACGGGACATTTGAGATTCATTTTGCTTAGCATGTTTACAAATTTGGAGAAGCATAATTAATGCCGAGTTTTTACAAACGCCTACATTATTCAGAATGATAGTATAACAACTCTAGCTCTTTTAGCCACATGAAAAATGAATTAACAGAAATGCACGTTGCAGAGTAATTTCTACAGAGTCCAGTGATTTTTTTTTAAAAAAAGCAAAAGAAACTGAATGCGACGAAAAAGACAAGACAGTTCACAAATGTACGAAGATTATGTACTAAGATTAGTCACATATCTGAGGAGATTATGCAAAAGTGGTCTGTTATCAGGTGAACACCTGAATAAATCTTGAGTAAAATGCTTGTTGTAGTTTAATATTCTACTTTGTAATTTACTTGCTGTCTTACTGTACATATTTGCAATAAATGTAATGAATGGTCAAGTGGCAATGACACAAAATATTTTGTCTTCTTTCCTGCGTCCATTTAATGAAGAAATTTCATTAATGCTTTAGTTCGTCTTTCATCATATGAATCACACTGTATGTTCGCTGTAGACAAAATGCAATCACATAGAGTAAAATGTATGTCCACTAAAATGAAAGACGAAATAAACCATGTACATTAGACACTGGTGTAAATGTATCTCTGGACTGCGATAGAATAAGTCAAACTCAGTTGCTTTGTTTAATGTGTTTCGGGTGTAATAAAGGGTAAACAGGTGAAAAATAGAATCAAGGCACCTCTAAAAAAGAACGAAACTATATATTTGATGTTAAATGCATATTTTCCGGTTGTGTAACACCTTAGACTCTTGATATCCTGCCAGGACACTTTCCCAAATTCAGCGTGAATATTGACATGTGCTGCATCACTGCACTTCATTTTTAGGGTTTGGTAACTCAGTCTGTAAAAACGAGACCCTCACAGTATCACTTTGTTGTCCATCTCTCTGTCAGTCTGTCGGTCTGTCTATCTGTTAAGACCTCTTTTCCTCAGGAATGGAACGACATAGCAATTTGACATTTATGTTACATACTGAAGTCTATATTCTCTTAGCGTTATAATAAATGTAAGCCTCTAAGTCAATACAGTCAAAAGGTACTGCCATTTGTCACATATTTTGATATTCCCAAACTCACTCGTCAAAACCTTTAGTGCGCTTCCGTTGATCTAGCATCATGAAATGTGGAGAGAGGGAAGGCTTCACTGTAAAAAAAAAAAAAAAAAAAAGAACGAAAACTGAGTTTTCTATTACACCACACGAAAAAATATTTCGTGTGTCTTTTGTTATCCGAATTCAACTTAAAATTAACACATCTGCGAACATCTTGAAATTCTCGGGACCGATATCTTTCCAGAATCAATATTTATAACAGGTAATGATCTTCAAATTCTCGACTCCCGTCACAGATGAACTGCCTATGTACATAAAGTAGTTCGTACGAAACCCTCAGAACGCGGATCTTTCTCGCACCTGGAGAATTCGTTTTACAAGGTATCAGTTCAGTGTAAAAGTATTAAACTGATTGGAAAACATACTGGTTGCCACAACAATATGAGAAGGGAAAAGAAAGTTTTGAGTATTAGCCTTTTCGAAAACAGTTTGCCCATGGTCAACAGTCTCGTTCCGGTGTCTTGAGCCTTCGTAAAATTTGAGTCATCTTGTCATTTTTCACGGCATGGATCTTCACAGTGGGCCCCAACAACGGTACAGCGCTGCGCATAGAATCACCAGTAATTACGGTCGATTTACTGGATTTAAGAGAGAGATATGATTCTGTACCATAGCTTCAGTTCGCACGCAGCATGTTGACAACCCCAAAATGCCAGAGACCTTGCGGTTCACAACACAATCTTAAAATTACGTATAATGAGTTACTTAATCTCGAAGTACCGAGGTAACAGTGCCAAATGACCAATAACGAATATATAGCCAGTCCGCAACCAGTTTTACGATGTGAGACCGTAGGATGAGGAAGTAGAACACTTTTTTTTACAGATTATTTTCCTTAAAATGGAATGAGAAAGATGGCATAGTGTAAAAAAAAGAACTTGTTTTCAATCTTTTACGAAAAAAATTTGGTATTTTCCGGTAAGACGAACTTCATTCACGAACTACAAATATTTTTGGTAGCGCAGCGGATGACACAAGTTTCGGCTTTCCGCGGTTGCAGCGTGTAGCTCTAAGCTTGGCGACCTGCCTGCGTACAGCACCCTGCGGCTGCAGATGCGCAGACAATGCACTCGTGTGGCAGCGCCTCCAACACCACACTGCTAACTGCTGCGTAACTGCTGTTTCCTACCTGCCCGAAATTTGCCGCTCTGCGATTGTCGTAGAGCTTTTTACTCGGGGAACGATCTTGAAACTACACTAGTGTTTGAAAACAAACCGAGAAATCTAAGGGCAGAAAACTACATGAAAAAACTGTTGCATATGGTACCTGCAGGTATTCTGTGTCTTTACATCCTCTGTCGGACTGGGACCTTCGTTTTTCCCCATGTAGTAGTGCAATGATCTGGTTACGTTTTATTTGAACCCTACTACAAACGTGTGTTTTCGTAAACGTCACTGTCGCTTGTGGGAATGGTGTTGCGCCCAGTGCTAAAAAGAAGTAGGCAGCTGCCAGCTGAAGAAAGCACCTGTAGTCTAGGGAACCACCAAGGTATTTCAGCGTGCTCGGTCAGAGGGCTGGCTGCCCTGTGTAATAGAAAAAAAAAACTGAGTAAAATACTCAACGATCAATTTGAAGAGGTATCGTGGCGTCCTCCCAGACCAAACGAGGAGAACAATAACGAAAAATTGTCCAAAGACGAAGAAAAAAGATAAAAAGCGTCTTCGATAGTAATAAAAAATCAAGACGTCCTCGGCCATTGGCATTAGCAATGGCGGCCGAAAACATCCGGTGTAAGAAGCCACCCATCGGTCTTCTCAATGAGGGCGAAGGAGCGGACAAAGATTTAAGGGCGTTCCTTTGCCTTTTAGGTGGGAAACTGCCCCTAAAGGTAGAAAAATCAGTAATGATCAGTCACATGAGGACGCAGAATGGAAACCACTGAATTAAAGACACATGACGTGTATCCACAGGACATGCGGGCTGTAATTGATAGTGTTATGATGACATCTCCAATGGCAAAAGATTCCGAAATAGTCCCCCTTTCGGATCTCCGGGAGTGGACTGCCAAGGAGGAAGTGACCAAGAGAAAAAGACTGAATAATCAACGTTCTACGACTCGGAGCGTCGAATGTCAGAAGCTTGAACGTGATAGTCAAGCTAGGAAATTTGGAATGGAAAATGCTAAGGCTCAATTTAGATATAGCGGGAGTCAGTGAAGTGAAACGGAAAGAACATAAGTATTTCTGGTTAGATCAGTCTAGAGCAATAACAACAGCAGCAGAAAATGGTAGCCTATAACGGAAGTAGGATTCGTTTTGAACAGGAAGGTAGGGGAGAGAGTGAGTTACTATGAACAGTTCAGTGATAAGAGTTCTTATTAGAATCAACAGCAAACCAACACCGACCTCGGTAGTTCGGGCATACATGCCGACGTCGCAGGCCGAAGACGAAGAGATAGAGAACGTGTATGAGGATATGGAAACAGCCATTCAGTACGTAATGTGAAATAAAAATCTAATAATCGTAGGGGGTTGGAATGTGGTTGTAAGGGAAGGAGTAGAAGAAAGGATTGTGGGAGTTATGGGCTTGGTACTAGGAATGAGAGAGGAGAAATGCTAAATGAGTTTTACAGTACATTTCAGCTACTAACAGGAAACACTCTGATGAAGAATCACAAGAGGAGGAGGTATACTTGGAAAAGGCCGGTGGATACGGGAAGTTTTCAATTAGATTACATCAGGGTCAGGCCGAGATTCCGAAATGCTGGATTGTAAGGCGGACCCAGGAGCAGATATATACTCTGATCACAATTTAGTAACGACGAAGAGTAGGCTGATTTTTAAGAGACTAGTCAGAAAGAACCAATGCATAAAGAAGTGGGATATAGCAGCAGTCTCGAATGAAGAGATGAGCTTGAAGTTCTCTGAGGCTGTAGATACTGCGATAAGGCATAGCTCATTAGATAGTTCTGTTGAAGAGGAAGGGACGTCTCTAAAAAGGGCAATCACAAAAATGGGAAAAAAAGCTTAGTGCTTAGGTACAAAGAAGGTTACTGCGAAGAAATAGGGGTAACAGAAGAAATGCTTCAGCTACTAGACGAAAGAAGGAAATACAAAAACGTTCAGGGAAATTCAAGAATACAGACACACAACTCATTTACGAATGTAATAAATAGGAAGCGCAGGGAAGCTAAGACGATATGACTGCATGAAGAAAGTGAAGGAATAGAGAATGAAATAGTTGTTGGAAGAACTGACCCAGCGTACAGAGAAGTCAAAATAACCTTTGGTAAAGTTAAAAGTAAAGTTGGTAACATTAAGAGTGCAATGGGAATTCCACTGATAAATGCAGATGAGAGAGCGTATAGGTGGAAAGAATACACTGACGGCCTCTGCGAGGGGGAAGATTTGTCTGATAACGTGAGGGAAGAAGAAACAGGAGTTTATACGGAAGAGACAGGGTGTTCGGTAATAGAATGACGATTTAAAAGAGCTTTGGATGTCTTAAGGTAAAGTAAAGCGGAAGGGACGGATAACATTCCATCGGAATTTCCAAAATAGTTGGGGGAAATCGCAACAAAAGACTATTGACGTTGTTGTGCAGAATGTACGAGTGTGGTGACGTATCACTGCCGGTAAAACATCATCCACACAATTCCGAAAACTGAAAGAACTGAAAGGTGCGAGAATTACGGCACAACCAGGTTAATGGCTCATGCATCCAAGTTGCTGAAAAGGACAAGAAAATTGAGGATCTGTTAGATGAGGATCAGTTTGGCTTTAGGAAAAGTAAAGGTACCTAAGAGGCAGTCCTGACTTTTCGGCAGAAAATGGAAGCAACTGTGAAGAAAAATCAAACATATTCGTAGGATTTTATACCCGGAAAAAACGTTCGACTTTGTAAAATGGGGAAAGATGTTTGAAGTTCTGAGAAAAATAGGGGTAAACTATAGGGAAAGAATGGTAATATCCAATATGTACAAGAATCAAGAGGGAACAATAAGAGTGGGAGAACAAGAACGAAGTAGTCGGATTAGAAAGGGCATAAGACGGGCACATAATCTTTCACCCTTACTACTTAGTCTGTGTATGGAAGAAGCAGTGACGGAAATAAAAGAAAGATTGAAGTGCGAGATTGAAATTCAGGGTAAAAGTATATCCATGATAAAATTCGTTGATAACATTGCTATCAATGAAAGTGAGGAAGAGTTACGGGGTGTGTTGAATGGAATAATAGCCAACTGATTAAGTGTTCTGGGCTAACATCAAGCCCCGGCACGTCGGCCTGGAACGTTACAGCAGAGAGGGCTGTGGGACGACGTCGGCCAATAGTACGCTGACTAGGACGACACCACGAAAGGAGCGGCCGCTATACGAAGAGTATGTACAGGGTGTTTCAAAAATGACCGGTATATTTGAAACGGCAATAAAAACTAAACGAGCAGCGATAGAAATACACCGTTTGTTGCAATATGCTTGAGACAACAGTACATTTTCAGGCGGACAAACTTTCGAAATTACAGTAGTTACAATTTTCAACAACAGATGGCACTGCAAGTGATGTGAAAGATATAGAAGACAACGCCGTCTGTGGGTGCGCCATTCTGTACGTCGTCTTTCTGCTGTAAGCGTGTGCTGTTCACAACGTGCAAGTGTGCTGTGGACAACATGGTTTATTCCTTAGAACAGAGGATTTTTCTGGTGTTGGAATTCCACCGCCTAGAACACAGTGTTGTTGCAACAAGACGAAGTTTTCAACGGAGGTTTAATGTAACCAAAGGACCGAAAAGCGATACAATAAAGGATCTGTTTGACAAATTTCAACGGACTGGGAACGTGACGGATGAACGTGCTGGAAAGGTAGGGCGACCGCGTACGGCAACCACAGAGGGCAACGCACAGCTAGTGCAGCAGGTGATCCAACAGCGGCCTCGGGTTTCCGTTCGCCGTGTTGCAGCTGCGGTCCAAATGACGCCAACGTCCACGTATCGTCTCATGCGCCAGAGTTTACACCTCTATCCATACAAAATTCAAACGGGGCAACCCCTCAGCGCCGCTACCATTGCTGCACGAGAGACATTCGCTAACGATATAGTGCACAGGATTGATGACGGCGATATGCATGTGGGCAGCATTTGGTTTACTGACGAAGCTTATTTTTACCTGGACGACTTCGTCAATAAACAGAACTGGCGTATATGGGGAACCGAAAAGCCCCATGTTGCAGTCCCATCGTCCCTGCATCCTCAAAAAGTACTGGTCTGGGCCGCAATTTCTTCCAAAGGAATCATTGGCCCATTTTTTAGATCCGAAACGATTACTGCATCACGCTATCTGGACATTCTTAGTGAATTTGTGGCGGTACAAACTGCCTTAGACGACACTGCGAACACCTCGTGGTTTATGCAAGATGGTGCCCGGCCACATCGCACGGCCGACGTCTTTAATTTCCTGATTGAATATTTCGATGATCGTGTGATTGCTTTGGGCTATCCGAAACATACAGGAGGTGGCGTGGATTGGCCTCCCTATTCGCCAGACATGAACCCCTGTGACTTCTTTCTGTGGGGACACTTGAAAGACCAGGTGTACCGCCAGAATCCAGAAACAATTGAACAGCTGAAGCAGTACATCTCATCTGCATGTGAAGCCATTCCGCCAGACACGTTGTCAAAGGTTTCGGGTAATTTCATTCAGAGACTACGCCATATTATTGCTACGCATGGTGGATATGTGGAAAATATCGTACTATAGAGGTTCCCAGACCGCAGCGCCATCTGTTGTTGAAAATTGTAACTACTGTAATTTCGAAAGTTTGTCGGCCTGAAAATGTACTGTTGTCCCAAGCATATTGCAACAAACGGTGTATTTCTATCGCTGCTCGTTTAGTTTGTATTGCCGTTTCAAATATACCGGTCATTTTTGAAACACCCTGTAAGTGCAGCTCCGCGTAGCCGCGCCCGCAGTAGAAGACGAACGCTTTAGAAGACGAGCCGCGAGGCAAACGCTTTAGCCGTGACTTGTAAACTGTCTTATTTGCTTGCATGGAAATTGTATGTATCGAAAGACACTGATTTTTTGCATGTCGCCATTTGCTTGCGACCCATCTTTGTAAAAAGTATCGTCAATTCAATTTACTGTAATAAACTCCATTAACAAGACTTGGTTGAATTGTTGTCTAGCTACCCGAGAAACAGCCTCCTGGCTCCCTATGTTAGACGAGTGGGTGAGACAGGACTATTAGGAATATGGACTGACAGCAAATCGAAGAAAGATGAAATTAATGAGAAGTAGCAGAAATGAGAACAACGAGAAACTTAACATCAGAATTGGTAAAGTACACGAAGACTAGGAATTCTGCTATCTAGGCAGCAAAATAACACATGGAGAACGTAAAAAGCAGACTATCACTGGAAAAAATGGCATTCCTGGTCAAGAGAAATCTACTAGTATGAAACGTAAGCCTTAATTTGAGGAAGAAATTTCCCAGAATAAACGTTGGGAGCACAGTATTGTATGGTAGTGAAACATGGACTGCGGGAAAACCGGAACATAAGAGAATCGAATCATTTAAGATGTGATGTTGCAGAAGAATGTTGAAAAAAAGGTGGAGTGGTTAAGTAATGGATGAGGAGGTTCTTCGCAGAATTGGCGAGGGAAGGAATATATGGGAAAGACTGACAAGCAGGAGGGACAGGATGACAGGATGCCTGCTAAGACATCAGGGAATAACGTCCATGGTACTACACAGGAAGCTGTAGAGGGCAAAAACTGTAAGAGAGACTGGAATACATCCAGCAGATAACTGAGGACGAAGGTTGCGAGTGTTACTCTGATATGAAGAGGTTGTTACTGTCGTCTAACACAGCACTATCGGGTGAAACATGTGTTGTTATTTCCTGTACCAAAAACGTCACTGTACGAAGATTTTAGTATTCCCCTTAGAGTAGGATTTTCAAAGTAAAGAATAATTTTTATTAAGACGTAATCATTGCTAACACGAATCCCGAGTACCAACCGAACACTCTAGCTAATCAAAGAAGGAGGATGACGGTAGAAATTAAATACTGGCTTCAAGTAACCTGTTCCTACACCAAGCAAATTTCATGCAATGTCAATTAAACTATCACATTGTCTGTGTTGGCTAGTAACTAGTAACAGCTAACATAATGTCCCCTGAGACTTTTTTATTTTTTTTATTTTCACATACTACACAATTTTTCAGCTCATGCTATTATCAAATTTTTTTTTTTCAGATAAGAAAGGAACAGATGGGTACTTGATTACAAAATGTATATTTAAAAAATCTTCAAAAAGAATAAAGGAATCGTACCAAATTAAGAGGCGTCAGTATTTATTCTGACGGGAACACATTTTGTGTTACTTAAATAAGGCTGCATCAGCAAACGGTTACCCCTAAGTCATAGTGCATTCTCGTTAATGGATATGTTTTCTGGATAGCGTCCTTGTCTTAACGTCATGTGGTTTTACAGTGGTATTAGTACCGTGTTTATAAAGCCATCTGGAACTTATACGCGCAGGAGCACTCGCGATCATTGCAGCTCTGTCTCCGCAAGCGGCTCGTATGATGTGTAATTCCTTCCACAATTTACAGCGAACACCACTGTTGGAAGACCGTGCTGGAGCTCCGCGAGGCAAAACGCATTAAATGGAGCTGTCATTCAGCTCTTGCCTTTATTCACAACAATTTTTGGCTGTTCTGAAATAGATCATGTGAACCAGGTCATTACTATAGAAATTTATTATTTTTTAGTATCTTTCATTGGCTTAGGACAATCGTTCGTGTACTAGCTTCAGCGACCTACACTTCTGAAATACCTTCATCTAATCAACAGCAGGATATGAACTGCCTTTGCTGTAGCTGCCTATACACTGTCCACGTTGTTACTTCTGGATCAGTGCTTTGTTGCAGGAGCTAGTGGAAGTGCTCTTGTTAACATCATTTCTGTCGGAACAGAATCCTGGTGGTAGTCGGCTGTTTTACATGTTCAGGATACGGGCTTCCATTAACCAAGAGCCAATTTTCCTTAAGAAAGCGTACGTTAAACGTGTGGTATTTCGTGTAAGTAGTTTAAGAGAATGTGCGAAACAGGCAGCCTGTGCTTGTAAATTATTACCAGCAGTACGTAATTCCACGTATTGCAGTTTGTTGGCTCTTCTGCTGTGGTGCCATTTGAAAGTAAACTAAGAACTCGCCGACTCGTGCAAGCGTAAATTCGACTCACCTCAGAAAATCACTGGACTACACTGTTTCAGACAAAGACCATAGATCTGACTACTGAAGGTGGTCGAAATAATGGCTGAAATTTTGAGAGTTATATCCAATTGTTGGTATTAGAAAATAAAAAGCAAAAGATTGTATTCCGCCATCCCACCGCGAAATATTCCAATGATGTAAAAGATGGTGGCCAGTGTAAAATTTCGTCACACTTCTCAACCTAAAAATGTTAATTTTGCCGCTGAAAAAGAAAGAGCATTCGAAATGTAGTGTTGAAATCATGAGCTGAATGAACGTATTTCTAGTTTGCAACTCGAGACTTCAAGAAGGAAAATAGATCTGGGCACGCTAGAAGATTCGCAAACACACACATTAAATAAGCAGCTAGTAAATTCTAATAAATCTCGTCTGTTCCTAAAAAGTGGTCAGAAGTTCAGCTGAAAAACAACACGCAATTAGCGCATAATCGAATAAACAGCGAACGTGACGTAAAACTTGTGCATGGAAACTCTTATAGGATACTTTCAGTTATTATGGTCTTTGAATGTGCAACGATCAATCTTACGTGAAGCCAAAGTACGACACAGACACTTTGGTCAGAAAAAGAAGAAATGAGCCGGGACTATGGTCACTGACGTGAAGTGACCTGAGGGCTTTCTCACGCTACTGTCGATCACCATGGACAAAACAGGTGAAACAGTGTCGTTATGGAGCACAAGACAAAAGTAGAGCGAACATCAATAACTAAAATATCTGCCGGCAGGAACAGATAAAATTAGTCTATATCCAGAGAATCTGGGGCGAAACTTAGACGTCGAGTGGCCGAATGCTTGATTATGTAATTCATATATTTCTCACACGATCCTAAACTCGCACGAGAATGACCATATAAAATTAATCGTCGATAAAGCAGATGCCAGACTGAGATTCATTGGAAGAATCCTAAGGAAATTCAGTCCGAGAACAAAGGAAGTAGGTCACAGTGCACTTGTTCGCCCACCGCTTGAATACTGCTCACTCGTGTGGGATCCGTACCAAATAGGGTTGATAGAAGGGATAGAGAAGATCCAACGGAGAGCAGCGCGCTTCGTTACCATTTAGTAATCGCGAAAGCGTTACGGAGGTCATAGATAAACTGCAGTGGAAGACTCTGCAAGAGAGACGCTCAGTAGCTTGGTATGGGCTTTTGTTGAAGTTTCGAGAATATCCCTTCACCGAGGAGTCAAGCAGCATATTCCTCCCTCCTACGTATATCTCGCGAAGAGACCATGAGGATAAAATCAGAGAGATCAGAGCCCACACAGAGGCATACCGACTAACGTTCTTTCCACGAACAACACGAGACTGTAATAGAAGGGAGAACCGACAGAGTTACTCAAGGTACCCTCCGCCACACACCGTCAGGTGGCTTGCAGAGTATGGATGTAGATGTAGCTGTAGAATGATCTGTTATCTCTGCTTTATAACGTAGAAGTCTTAGATAACAAATTAGATGCTTCTGAATAATTTATAACACGATGCAAACGTAGTTGTTACAGAAGAAAAAATGGTTCAAATGGCTCTAAGCACTATGCGACTTAACTGCTGAGGTCATCAGTCGCCTAGAACTTAGAACTAATTAAACCTAACTAACCTAAGGACATCACACACATCCATGCCCGAGGCAGGATTCGAACCTGCGACCGTAGCGGTCGCTCGGCTCCAGAATGTAGTGCCCAGAACCGCACGGACACTCCGGCCGGCTGTTACAGAATACCAGAAATCACCAAATAATTTTCATTATTCCAAACTGTACAACTATTCCTCGCAATATTTTAGTTCAGGAAATATAGTAACGGTGGTGCCATTTATTTGAAAAATGAAAGTAACTATGTAACCACCGCTGAAAGAGTCTTGTGTATGAGCAAGTTTTGTGCTGATGCAGAGTGCAAAAGTGCAGTGCTCAAACTCGTGGTCTGTTTCTTTCTTTGTTGTAGATGCTTAGATACTTTCTGAAAACAAGTGATGGAGCTTTATGTAATTTAATGTCATGTCATAGAAGTGTAAATCCTTTCATACTGGGCAATCTTAGTATGAACACTTTACAACGTTGTGAAGAAAGCGAACGATTTACAGATTGTACACAATCTAATGGTAAAAAATATCTACTTGGAAGAAATTCAGTAGTTCAGCAGACAACGTTATAGTAAATAATGACCGCGCCGTCTCAGTAGACATTATAAATGGACATCTCTAGTATCATTGCTAAAATCTAATACCTAATTCAAACCATGGAATGTTGTACGAGAGCGGTAGAATACTGTATGCGTAAAACATTACTATATTAAGACGTAATTTAAGTTAGGTTTCTTAGTGATACGTAATTGCTACCTTTTGGGTGAAATTAATAGAGTATGGTTTTAGGTATTCTGGCAGGAAAAGTACCATTCCATGTACAAAACTGAATATCCACAAAAATTTACCTTTTAAACTAAAATCTCTCTCATTAGATGCTAGAACAAAAGAGCTGAAAACAAAAATGGAAAATATATAAATACATCCTGATCAGAGGGACTAACTCTCAGTTATATAAAGACCTATACAAGCAGTACAGGTATTGGTTCCGTAAGTACTCAGAAGATTAAAACAAAAGTACTTAGCCAACAGACCTGAAGCTCAGATGATATTTGAATGTCTTGCTGGCCAACTGTAAATAAATTCGAAAAGAGTGCAACGGAAACTAATATTAATAACGTACAGGTAACACTGTGAATAATGGTGTTACATGTTATTTCTTTCTAGTTGACAATAGTCCAAATGGTTTCCAAGCAGCTACTGCCGAAAGAGATGTCTGCATTAAACAGGATGCACAGCACACACATATGAGACCATTAGCGGAAACAGCCGCTGTACACTACCCGTAGTAGATGCCACTGACATCTGCAGCTTTTTGACAGCATACGACAGAGAGAAATCAGAAAGATTAAATAAAATTTCCCCAATTCTAGTGAAGCAATACAAACGTGACTTAAAGAAACCTTCAACCCATCCAGTCAGCTGTTGAAACCGGCTGTAGTCAAATCCTTACACAAAAAAGGCCAAAACAAGATGTTAAAAACTGCAAACCTTTTCCCTTAACTTCAGCATTCAACAAACTGATTAAGAAACAACATCAGAATGTTGACATATCGGAAGACTTTCAGATGTGCTTCCAGAAGCAGCAGCATACTGCCTTTCTGCAAAATGTATTTGAAAAAGTTCCATGCAGCAGAAGTATTCTCGGACTTCTCCAAAGCTGTCGAAAGTGTAGTATTGCAGCTATGTTCCTCCCCTTCAGATATAGTTTTACTTTTCTACATCCACTCAGGTCTCGGTAATGATTTTGAATTATCAAACCCCGATTTATAATTTAAACTCAAGTATTTATCGATCACTAGTCTTAAACACAGAGCTACGCACCAAATCACGCAAGTAGGACAGCAACTTTGATAAACATTACATTCCGGTTGTCATTACAGTCTACACACCAGAGCTCCATTCTTTGTCTGTTAGGACCTCCTGACTACTGCTACAAGAATGCCTAAGGTCGATATTGGATGGCAGCTGCTTGCAATATTTCAAGGATACATTGTGATACAATCTTGTAGGAAACTGCTATGAGTAGTGTCACTGGAAAACTCATGCAATTGATAGAAATGTTTTCCAAGGTAAGACAACAGTATACAGATATTATACACGACAGTGGATATGTAGAGGAAGTGGTCAGGAACAAGAAATATTTATTTTGTTCTCCTTCAAGGTTCCATTTTGGTCTGTTCCTCTTCTATAATAAGCATGTCATCGCTATGTACGTCTATAACACGCCTGCTGTCTGTTGGGCAGACAGTGAGCCCAGTCTTATGGAAAACTTTCAGTCATTTTAAAGGCAAGGGTTCACTTTGGCAGAGTCAACTTAAAAGATAACATAGAAGAAAACGATATAATGTGATTTTAAAGTGAGTGCTACAAGTCATTGAGGATATTCTGTCAAATATCTGCTCCGGGTCTAAATTTTTGTGTTTATGTGTGATGATAGGCTTTCATGGAAGCGTGTAGGTGATCATGCAAACAAAAAACAAGAAAGTCGATATCTACAGAGGAGATTATAAACCTATCTTAATTAAGAAACCCTAGGGGCTATGTATTTTAATTTAGTATATCTTTTCTTGCTCCACGGAATAGTATTGGTAGGCGGGGTGGGGGGTGGGGGGGGGGGGGGCAGGACCTGACAAGCTAATATGAAAAGGTTTTCATGCTGCAAAAGAGGGGTCTTGAGTATGGCGAAGAGAAATATTTTCACAGTTTATACCATGTATATGCTATAATCCGTTACGTCACTGAAAGTAGCCACGAAGGTCAGCGATAAGAACATACCAATACACAACCATGATGCAACGAATGATAATGATTTTCATATGTTCCACGAAACTTCTGGCGAACTGCAGGATGTGAGAAGCTTGCTTCCACGATATTTCGGTGTTGAGTCTTCTGGCCATCTTCAGGTGTATACCGGCGACAGTACACTGTGTTCGCTATTTACGAACCCGCTGGCGCATGCGTGGTGTAACCAGCTGTCATTGTACATATATTGTCAGAACACATGCACTTCTGCTTCATGTGTATGTGCTGCTGCGAGAGCTCTCCACTGTGAAAGTTCGCCTCATCGATAAGAGATCGATCATCTTCACACGTAAATTCGCAGAACGACGCCGGCTACGCCGAGCACAAAGTTTTTCCATGACAGGATTCAATACGGGGTCTAATCGGAAACGATAGTCCCGACTGTTAAGAGTTTTAGAGGTTTTCCGCAAGATGCTCCTGAATAGTGCGCGTCGTTTGCTCCATATACGATTCGCCTCAGTCTCAAGGAGACTTGTAAACACCAGCTTTAAACCTTCTTTGGCTGCTTCCAGAAGCGCTGAATTATTTGATATGCACGACGGATCATTTTAACCTTATGTTTTACTACAACTCTGTCCATTTTCGCGAAAAGACTCCCATTACACGGCAAGATGGCTGTAGCCATGAAGGCCTCATCCTCGTGCTTTTCCTGCCGTTAGTATGTCTGTTGCTCTCTCCTTAACTGCTGAGTTGAATATCTGTTTTCCAGAGTCACAGTTTGTACGTATTTCAGTTTCACTTTGCAGGTTATCGGTACCTAAGGTGGTATGGCTCTATGAGCCAAGATCTTCACAACATACATTGCTTGTGGAGGATGGTGGCAACTACAAGCCAGTAAATACAGGTGTGCGTGAGCTGGCTTTGGAAATATCAACTGTCTACGTGCACCGTTGCTCTTAAGGGGCTCCGGAAAGGCTCAAAATCATAAAAAGTTCAATTTTTACTTTTTTGCGTTTTCTGAATCTGCAGACTATTACCTTTTAATAGATATATAATTTATTCAATTCCGAAGACTACAACTATTTTTAAATTTTTTTTGAAATGTGTTCTACATGAGCGTGACCCACTGTGGCGCTGTTAAACTGCTGTCAAATGAAGTTATTATTTACGTCCGTGTTCATCAGGCACATTTTAGTGATGTGAGATAAAGTATGTGTTGTGGCTAACCTGTGATGGTTCAATATATATCGCTGGTGTGATTGTCGATTGTTTCATGTTTATTTACTCTGTCGTTACCTCGAAAATATTAGTAATTAATTCTGTTTCTTGAGTCTCTGTTTTGTTGAAGTATAATAATGAGTAAAAGTAAAGTTATTAGAAATCCTCTGAAGGCTTTTAAGAAAAGGAGAAATGTTGGAAAGCCAAAGGTATGTGTTATTACTGTAAACAATAAAGACGATGAAAATCCCCAACATAGCTTGTGTCCCAAAGAAGAAGACAGTTGGTGCAAATATAACAAAGGATTGCTAACTGGTGAAGTGTACACTCATAAGCATAGTCTGCCTCATGCAATAATCGAGGTGATAAAACCTATTTTCAGAGACTTAGCAGCACCTGAACTGTTGAAAAAGTGTATTCACGGAAAAACTCAAAACCCCAATGGAAGTGTAAATAGTGTTATATGGTCGAGAATCCCCAAGACTGTATTTGTTGGAATAGAAACACCTCACTTTGGTGTGTATGATGCTGTTGCGACTTTCAATGATGGCAACATTGTAAGGTGCAACGTATTTAGAAATATGGGAATGAAGATAATTTCTAACATGGTACGAGCGATGCTTGCTTTAGACAAGGAACGCCTTCGGGCTGCAGACAGGGCTGTAAAGAGTCTAGAAATACAAGCAAGAGTAAACAGGAGGAGGAACAAGAGGAAGCTGGAGGAGGAGTTTGCAGAGGATGAAGATAATCCATCCTATGGACCTGAAATGCACTAAAAAGTTAATCCAATCTTTGTCGCTCGATTCGCAAAACTTTTATTTTCTCATACTAATTACATGTTTTCTAAGGATCTTCCAAACATATTTGTTTCAAACTTTCAGTAAATGTTACACAGTACCTTCTGCATAATTTAACACAGCCTTTTTCCAAAAAACTGTATATTTTTGAATATATAAATAAAAAATTGCAAAAAAATGTTGTGAATTTTCATTACAATTGAAAAAAAAATCATCTTTAATAACTGAACTAAAATTTTGTAAAATCCCTGTGTTAAGTTGTAGCCCATATTCCAATAAATAATCTGTAAAAAGATCAACTTCCTACCTCAAATACTTTGTGAGGAAAGATGTAATTTATAAGCATTATTTTAACATTGCAAGTATAGGGCGTTCCGGAAACCCTTAAGCCGCACTTATCATTTTAAAACAGCAAACAGCCTTCTTCCTCAATTTCCATAGAAATTTACATGGAATTCTGTTGTAGCAGGAAATTTCGGGGGCAGTCCAAACATTGAGGCCACATTACAAAAGTATCATCAACGTATAGCCAAAATGGTTTTAAAACTGCTGAGTCAGATGTTGACGCATCAAAATCTCCATAAAGAAAATGTTCACCAGAGTACACCAAGGGCAATTCATGGAAGCACCATCAGGTTGTTAAAAATAATTCGTTTTCAAATAAAAAATACGGCGAAAGGAGAGTGTGCTCAAAAAAAAAAAAAATGTAACTGCACCCTCAAACCTGTTGTCGATGATGAATAGATTACTCCAGAGGAAAATTTGTAAAAAGGGAGATAACACCAATATTCCGCGGCTTTCCCATTACACTAATATTAGGGTCTTTCTGGATCTTGTGATGCACTTAGTCACATTATAAAACATTGATTTTATTGACATTGTCCTACAGTGGCGTGAGCACGTTATCATTACCTTTTTTGCTTTGAGTTATGTGGAATTCACGTCACCTCGTAACTTACGAAGGGCAGCCCTCTCCATAGGCGAAATATTACTCTTCTGTCGTGCCTCTCTCATCAACACATGACAAGATTCCCTACGAATTTCCTCCGCTGCATCTGTTGCATGGGGACGCACGGTCTCTTCATTGAAGATGACAAAGTCCTCTACTGGTGGCGAAGGAGGTGTAGGAGCAAATTTATGACCTCCTGCTAGTGCGGACACGATCACTTCATCCATATGATTCCTTGACAATGGATCGCGCAGTAAAACCGTTCTGCGGTAACCGAGTCGCAAATCGGTCATTCTTTGCAGTGTACCTTGAAACATCCCCTTGGAAAAATTAATGAATTACTGTGTTGATAAACCTCTTACGTTATTTGATTTTCAAACAGATGAGCAGAACCCAACGTACTCAGACATTTCTCTCTTTACTTATTCTGATCCACACTAAACTGACACACAATATTTTTAGCACAACGCAATCAGACTTTCAATAATCCCTACAAAAGAATGGCCCTGACTAACAATAACCTATAACTTTCATCAATCACTTAGCTCACAGCGAGCGCCAATACTGCCAGCTAAATAAAAGACTCTAACTACTGAAGGCACTAACTACTGATAGGCATAGTTAGCAAATGAAAGATTTTGATAGAGAACAAATAATGTATTTACCTTAATAATATTCAAAAGTCATTGTATATATATATATATATATATATATATATATATATATATATCAGTTCATGATATACAGTATTACAAATTTACTCTTTCTGATCGACACACGTCCAGATCGTCCGCTCTCAAAATTCTGCCATCTCTCTCCCCCCATGCACCAATGCTGGCGGCTCACCGCCAACTGCTCAACGCTACGCTCTGTTCACATCCAACTGCCCAACACTACAATAGCAGGTATTCCAACAATGTAAACCAGCCACACACTACACACAGCACAGTCAGTGATTTTCATACAGAGCGCTACATGGCGTTACCAACATAAAAACCTAACAGCCTACCTACATAGCCCGCAAGCACCCCATAAAAAATTTTACAAATTGTTTTGGGCAGTACCCCATACAGATTTGAAAAAATTTTTTCATAATTAAAATAACAAAGAAATCAAATGCACACACTTATTGATACACTGTCGGTCATATGGTGGAGAATTTCTCCCGGAATCGTAACTGCGCGGTGGACCGTTGCATCTGGAATTGTTCTGTCTCCCTTGATAATAATTATTTTGGTTCCCATATTGTCTGTTTCTCTGGTTGTATCTGTCGTACTCATTACCACGGCGATGTGATCTTTCCCTGTGATTATTATTACTCTGCCAGTGGTTGTCATATGGGTGGTGTCTGTTTTTGGTCACGATTTCCGTTGTAAGAATAGCCTTGTCGTGTCCAGTTAATGTTTCTGTCGTCACGGAATTGTGACGGATGTGACCTGTAATGATTGTTTTCCTGTTTTCGCATCCCGCGACTGATTGTGTCGCTTTCTAATTTTTGTAAGAGTCCGTGAAAAGCTTCAATGTCATCTTTGCAACGCCCTGTCAAAATAATATGTCTTAAATCTTCAGGCAATTTGATTAAGCAAATGGGGATGAGTTCTAAGGTGCTGTATAGGTTTGACAGGTACTGATTCTTGTGCAACATGTCTTCAAAATATTTGACAAGACTGGAAAATTCAGATTTTTCAAAGTGTTTCATCATCATGATGCTATGTTTTACGCGATCTTGAGTAGCTTGAGACCAATATGCTGAGAGGAAGGCATGATGTAATTCTCCTTCACTGTGACAATCGTGAATGACCGATCGCATTCTTACAGCTGGTTCATTCTCTAAGTAGCCACACCTAATTCTAATCTGTGCTCCAATGACCAGTTGGCAGGAAAACAATGAGAGAATTGATGAAGCCACGCTTGTGGATGAATGTTGTTGCCAGAGTTCTTAAATGTTTTGAATGTATGTGTAGTAATGAACAGCTTATAGTCAAAGTCATCGTGTCGACGAGTCGCATATCGGTCAATGTTACGTCGTGTCAGCGGTTCCATCTCAAAATTCGGCGCACCTAGCCAATTTCTTTCATAATTTCCGAAATGCCCTATGTTGTTATTTTGTGGCTGTTCCGCATTTCTAAGTCCCTCTTCCCGGTTGGAGCTCGAGTCTCCTCTGAAATATGTAATTCTTGTATTACTTGTGTCAACTGATCTACTTTGCGGATTTCTCTTTTGTGTTGCGTATTAATTTGATTCTGATTTTGTTTGAATTTCCTAATTTGTTCGTACTCTTCTGTGTCATTAAAGACTACCGGTCTTGTGTCATTCAGGTTATCATCTACCTTCGTAGATAAATTATTTAGCTGATCCGAAAGTTCGACTACTTTCTCTGATAATGAACTTATTTCCTCCATGTCTCTTTCTGAACCAATTTTCAGAGTCTCTACTGTGTCCTTTAAGATTTCCTGAGTTTTAGCAAGTTGCGTAACCGAATCGGTAGATGCAACTGAGTCAATTTTGGCCCGCAAGGTCTCATGATTTTCATGAACAATAGTTTGCATTTCTTTTATGGCTGCTTCGTAATTCTGTAATGCATTTTCATGCCGCGAAAAGATAGATTGAAAATGCTCACAAATTTGTGTTTTTACGTCATTACAGACTTTTTGACATTTCGATTCGATGTTACGTAACTCAGTAGTTAAATCTTCACGAGTTTGTTGAAGTGTTTCTTTAATTTGTTTCTGATTTTGTTCCATTTTTTGCTGTGACTGTTTTTGATTTTGTTCCATTGCGTCTAACTGCTGATGTGTTTGTTTCTGGTGTTGTTACATTGTGTCTAACTTTTGAAGCTTTTGTCCCATTTGTTGCATTAATTGTAATAACAATGCACTGGTGTCTGAAACATGTTCCTCAGTGCTATTCGGCAGTGCATTTGAACCGGAAATCGATAACGCTTCCCTGTTCACTAACTGTTTCACTGTCTACACCATTATTTGCCGCCTGGTCCATTTCCCTATGCACAATTACCAAATTACAATGTTGAACATTAGTTAATTCATTACACAGTGGCGCTAACACACTACTCTCGTCTTCACTGTCATTTCTCAGTTTACTTTCGAGCCTAGTATTACGTTTTTCACACGCCATAATTGTCACAATATTTCACACGGTAACACAGAAAAGCACAATTTGAAGAGTAAAATAAGAAAACACATTAAAATAGCACTGAATATAATATCTAATTAATTGCAAGCACAGCTGCGAAATACTTGGTGCAAATCTATATGCATGCCACACCTGTTTTACTGTACAACAATGAAAAACTACAACTACAAAGAAGATTCTCTCTACAATTACGCACTAGCAATAAACAATAGCTACACTAATTACACAAATTACAAGAAAAAAATCAGAAGATTCCAGTGAGGTATCCTCGGCTAAGGGTCGACATATGAAACATACCCTTGGAAAAATTAATGAATTACTGTGCTGATAAACCTCTTACGCTATTTGATTTTCAAACAGCTGAGCAGAACTGAACGTACTCTCTCTTTACTTATTCTGATCCACACTAAACTGACACACAATGTTTTTAGCGCAACGGAGTCTTACTTTCAGTAATCCCTACAAAAGAATGGCCCTGACTAACGATAACCTATACCTTTCATGAATTCTTACCTCACAAAAATCTTCGTTACTCGAACTACTGCAATACAGCGAGCGCCTATACTGCCAGGTAAATAAAAGATTCTAGCTACTGAAGACACTAACTACTGATAGGCATAGTTAGCAAATGAATGATTTTGATACAGAAAAAACAATGTATTTATGTATTTACCTTAATAGGTATTACAAATTTACTCTTTCTGATCGACACACGTCCACATCGTCCGCTCTCAAAATTCTGCCATCTCTCTCCCCACATCCACCACTGCTGGCGGCTCCCCTCCAAGTGCGCAACGCTACGCTCTGTTCACATCCAACTGCCCAACACTACAATAACAAGTATTCCAACAACGCAAACCAGCCACAGACTGCACACAGCACAGTCTGATTTTCATACAGAGCCCTACGTGGCGTTACCAACATAAAAACCTAAACAGCCTACCTATAACCTCGATATCGTCTTACTGTTTATCCAGTTCTCCTAGGCACACATCACATCGTCCACTCAGTCCAAAGACAACGATGACGTTCTTGCTGCCACTTCTAAATGTAGGTGAAATACACCCCAGGACACAGAATCCTTTTCACGCCGATAAAAGGAATAATTTCTCGTACCAGTGCAATGCTTGGTTTGTATCTTTGTTAATTTTAGTGGCAATATTAATTTATTAAAAATTTCAGTAGGCTTAGACTCAGGAATAATGCTCTGGTTTCTACAACTTAATGAAAAATCAGTGAGTTCAGTGATCTCACTCTTCTTTTCACGTAATTTATCAGACTTTCAGATGCATTGCAGCATTTTCCTCCAGTATAATGGGTTGATGTGAAATTTAAAACTATCCTGTCTAAGAGGAGCAAGGTTGCTTCAACAAACTCGGCCACGTCATGCAAAGGTTTCCCTATTAAGTTGGAAATGATCGTCGATGGCAGACTTCGAGCAGCACGAGTGCTATACGCTATATAGGTTATAAATTTCACATATTCCACATGATTAACATAAGATAAGAGTTAAAAGCAAAAAGCCCGTATGTCAAAGAAACGGTTTTTAGTAATTCGCTACTAATTGGTGTTATGATGTTGATTCCAGATACTTTAACAAATTCTTGTAAGCAGTTGTTTATCCACAACTACCACAAATTAATATGAACAATAATGTAAACTACAATCTTGTCCTGGCAACAAGTAGAGTAGTAAATGACATTTAATGGCAACTGTTCACTAAGGAGTGGATTATTGTCCTGCTACATGAGTTGAACAGTATAGAATACTGCAAAAAGTTTCTCTGTGTGCAGATATAGTGCTGAAATTATGCGTTGCTGACGTTGGCCATGCCTGTGGAATTACGTGTTGCCACGCACTGTGGCCGCGCGGTTTGAGGCGCCATGAACCGATTGCGCGGCCCCTCCCACCGGAGGTTCAAGTCCTCCCTCGAGCGTGTGTGTGTGTGTGTGTGTGTTGTTCCCGGGATAAGTTCGTTTTAGTGAAAATAGTGTGTAAGTGTAGGGACCGATGACCTCAGCACTTTGGTCACTTAGGAATTCACACACATTTGAATATTTGAATTACGTATTACGAGCATAAAATATTATTATTATTCTGGATTTACAATGTGAGTACATTTTTCCAGCACCTATTCTAGATTACAGTAAGTCACTAATTATTGTTCTCCACTCTTCTCTATTTGTCCATAAATCTTCAGGAATGTTGTTCTTCCTCATTGCTGACTGAACTCCCTGTATCCATGTATCAGGTGGTCGTCCCATTTTTCTTCTTCCAATTGGTACCCAGTCGATTATGCATTTTGGTAGCCTTTCCTGTTCCATGCGTCTGATGTGTCCATACCATTTAAGTTGTTTGTGCTCGATGAAATCAATAATTGAATTTTTACATTTCATCTTGTCTCTGATTACTTCATTTCTTATTCTTTCTCGTCTTGATATTCTTGCTGAACGTCTCCAGAAATCCATTTCTGTGGCTAATAATTTTGATTTCAGTTGCCATTTTGTTGTCCACACTTCTGAACCATATGTAATAATGCTCCTAACTGTTGTTTTAAAAATTCTTACTTTGTTATCAGTTGTTATGTGTTTGTCCCAGAGAATTCCATTCAATAAAGAGATTGCCGTCTTTCCAGAATTTATTCTTGATCTAATTTCTTTGTCCTGTTTCCCATCATTTGTAATTTTCACACCTAAATATTTATATTCCTCAGTAGATGTTATTGTTTCCATCCCTTCTTCTAATATTAAGTCTCCATTCACTCCACCAATTACCATGTACTTTGTTTTATTCATGTTTACATTTAGACCTGATTTTTTATATTCTTGAATCAATTTTCTGGTCATATACTCTATGTCCTCATAGTCTTGGGCTACAATCAGTTGGTCATCTGCAAATTGTAACGAGTATATTGTTCTATCATTTATTGGTATTCCCATAGCGTGACATTTTTTCTTCCAATTCTGTAAAGTTACTTCTGTATATATTTTATACAATGTAGGTGAGATGCTACATCCTTGACGTAATCCTTTTGTGACTTGGAATCCATGTGATAGATATTTACCAATTTTTATTTTTGAAATAGAATTTTTATATAAATTTTGAATTGCTTTAATTATTCTTGGATTTATTCCTATTGATATTAAAGCTTTCCATAAACTGGATAAAGGCACACTATCATAGGCTTTTTCTATATCTATGAATACTAAATGTATAGGTTGTGCCCGAACCATTTTTTTTCAATAATTTGTTGTAGGCAAAAGATATGATCAATTGTTGATCTTCCAGCTCTAAAACCTGCTTGTTCTTCAGCCTCCTTTTCTTTGTATTCTTGTTCTAACAAATATTTAATAATTCTTCCATATAATCTACTGAAGGTATTGGTCACTGTTATTCGCCTATAATTTTTACACTCATCTTTCGCTCCTTTTTTATGTATCACTGAAATATATCCTACTTTCAAATCATGTGGGACATCTTCCCCATTTAAACATCTTTCGAAAAGGTTTCTTAACAATTCCATTAATTTCTTTGTTCCTAATTTTAATAATTCTGCAGGAATACCTCCAATGCCTGTAGCCCTTCCATTCTTTAAAGATTTTATTGCAGATTTTACTGTCTCTATTTCCAAACGGATGTAATTCTCTGCTTGTAGATCTATCATTTCATTATATTCAGGGTTTCCCAAGTATTCTTCCCTGTTTTCTGTTAATAAACTTTTAAAATATTTTTCCCAAGAGTCATGAGTAATATATTTAATATGTGTTGTTTCTTTGGAATTCCTTCTTAAATTTTTTATAGTTTTCCATGCTTCTGTGTTTCTTTTACCACCAATATAGGATTCAATTTTTTGACATGACTGTTCCCAAACTTTGCTTTTTGCTTCTGCAACCTTTTTCCGGATTTTCGCTTGTTGTGCATTAAGCTCTATTTTATCTTGAAGATTTCTGGTATTTAGCCATTTTAAATATTTTTCTTTCTTTAATTTCACTTCCTTTTTAATTTCTTCATTCCAGTAGTATAATGGATGGTTTGTACGTGTTTCTTCTGTTTCTCCTAAAGCTTCCTTGGCGGCTTCATGTAGTTTATTTACAATATAATGATACTGATCTTCTGTATTATCAAACTCTGTTTCTACCAGTTTTTCATCTAATCTCTTTTGATATAAAAATATTGTGCTTTGAGTTTAAATCGTCTTATTACGTAACTCACTCGTCCTTTACAAGTGACGACGACGTAGTAGTGGTACAGATTTCCACTCACCAACCATATAAACCAAACACCCGAACAGACCTCCGTGGCCGGCCGAAGTGGCCGTGCGGTTCTAGGCGCTGCAGTCTGGAACCGCGAGACCGCTACGGTCGCAGGTTCGAATCCTGCCTCGGGCATGGATGTGTGTGATGTCCTTAGGTTAGTTAGGTTTAAGTAGTTCCAAGTTCTAGGGAACTAATGACCTCATAAGTTGAGTCCCATAGTGCTCAGAGCCATTTGAACCAACCAGAACTTCGTGTTTTTCTCAGTCCACTGGTGTCACTAGATGCGGATATGTAGGGGCATCTAATAAACACATGACTCTCCCGGCCGTATGTCTGTTTGCGAGACCGGAGCCGCTGCTTATCAGTTCAGCAGCTCCTCATTTTGCCTCAGAAGGAGTGAGTGCAACCTGCTTTTCAACAGCGCTCTGCACCCCGGATGATCACCCATCTAAGTGCTAGCCCAGCCCGGCAGCACTTAACTTTGGTGATCTGATGGAAACGCGGTTACCACTGCGGCAAGGCTTATGCCTATTTGAGAAACCTGATCTCTCTCTCTCTCTCTCCCTCTCTCTCTCTCTCTCTCTCTCTCTCTCTCCTGCCCCCCCTCTCTCTCTCTCTCTCCCTCTCTCTCTCTCTCTCTCTCTCCTGCCCCCCCCCCTCTCTCTCTCTCACACACACACACAACCAAAGGGTTCAAATTGCTCTAAGCACTATGGGACTTAACATCTGAGGTCGTAAGTCCCCTAGACTTAGAAATATTTAAACCAAACTACCCTAACGACATCACACATATCCATGCCCGAGGCAGGATTCGAACCTGCGACCGTAGCAGCTGCGCGGTTCCGGACTGAAGCACCTAGAACCGCTCGGCCACAACGGTTGGCATACACACACACACACACACACACACACACACACACACACACACTCACACAACATACAAGATCTTACAGAATTTAAAAAGCATGAATATGTCCAAGGTTTTTAAAGTTATCTCAAGCTTGGGTGCATAGGTAGCGTAAAGGACTACAGTACTGTCTTTGTTCGAAACAGTCTTGATATTGTGAGAGCAGCGCTGCTCTGTACTGTGCACAACGGACAACAGTTAAGGTCAGAGTGTTGGAGGTTACAACTGACATTATTGTCTAACGGGAGTCCCAGTAAGTAATGAATTGTGTGTTCAGTTTTTAAGACAATGTCTCAAGGAAACTCATGTACACACTGATGGCTCCAAAATCTCTTAATCGGTTGGAAACAGATTCAAGTTTCTAAGTTTGCAGAAGATTGGCGTTGTTGAACTTACCAGTAGAGGCAAATGTCGTCATTGATGAGTTCTTGGCCGCTCTAGAAGCGCAACGTTTCTGCGTTTACTCGATGGATGCGTTGTATGCGCTAACAGTAATGAACAACTTGCATATAGCATCGCTGTTGCATATAGCATGGTTGTTGCATATAGCATCACTGGAGTACTGGTATCGACATAACTCTTGTGCTTGGTTTAAATCGGTTATTGCGAATTACCTATAATGAAGTTGATGCCCATTATGGCAAAGAAGTTGCTGTGGCAGGCTACGTAACTAGCAGTGGAATCCCAAGAAAGGATTTTAGAAATGATACGTTAAGACAAAATTTTACCAGATAACAGGAAATATTTGCAAGACATATATAACAGTTAATCCGACGTATCTGTGATATATGAAATACCACCCGTATTTAGTCTACATCTACATCTACATCCATACTCCGCAAGCCACCTGACGGTGTGTGGCGGAGGGTACCTTGAGTACCTCTATCGGTTCTCCCTTCTATTCCAGTCTCGTATTGTTCGTGGAAAGGAGGATTGTCGGTATGCCTCTGTGTGGGCCTTAATATCTCTGATTTTATCCTCATGGTTTCTTCGCGAGATATACGTAGGAGGGAGCAATATACTGCTTGACTCCTCGGTGAAGGTATGTTCTCGAAACTTCAACAAAGCACCTACCGAGCTACTTAGCGTCTCTCCTGCAGAGTCTTCCACTGGGTTTTATCTATCATCTGCGTAACGCTTTCGCGATTACTAAATGATCCTGTAACGAAGCGCGCTGCTCTCCGTTGGATCTTCTCTATCTCTTCTATCAAAACTTGTCTCTTGTCTCTGACCGCCTATTCTAGAGGCAAACTTAAATTCAACCCTGGACAGACGCAGCACATCGTGGAGACACCTTTCTGTTATGTGGAGGAAAAGGAGGGTGCAGACCAGTCTTTCTGTGGGCGTCCTAGACGACATGGAATTGCGGCAGTACCACTACACAAACTTGTAATGCTTGGTTAACCGTTGCCAACCTGTGTGGGCGGCTCTGTTGGCAGCGCATGCTCAGGCGCCGTCCAGACATTCTGCCGCTGCAGACCTTCGACACTAATAGCGACATACTGCGTCGAAGAGAAAAAGACGTAACGGTAACGATCTGGAAAAGTGTATCACATTTGTGTGCAATTTGTACGAATACGTTGACTATATGTCGCACCGCGCGAAGCAATAAAAAGCTGGTGGCTACAATGGATATTTACAACAAATGTCCTTGCCTAGTACTTCCACAACGCTGCGTGGCTGCTACGCGGTTACTACAAATTGTGGTTTGTTTTTCGGGAGTGTAAACACCGTCCAAGCGACATTCATTACATTACACGTATTCGGCCACTGCTACGTTAATTTCGCTGCAGCTAGTATTACAGCACAGCTGCAAGATGGGGCACGATACATACTTTTCTAACAGATGAATGTGTTGTTCTCACATGCATTTCGCTTTACGCAGAGGTCAACAGGCAGAAGTTATGAAAGCAGTTATGTTTTTATAAAGGTTTGCGTTAAAGTACATGATACACTCAGTTGCTTTTAATATGTGTTGTCATTGACCCGGGCGTTCTGATGTCAAACTTCTTCGCTTTTGTGCCATAAATGACAGTATCTTTTATTATTCCCATTTACTGTGAAAGAGATCGAGTGGAATTGTTTCTGGGAAACGTTAGCTGATATCCGCTGTCCACATTATTTGTTTGATTACCTTCCTCATGTTAATTTGTTAATTAAAACTACCATTGACTGAACCGTGGACAGTGCGATGTGAATGCGACTAAAAGAAAATTGAATTCATTGCGAGTTATCAGCGTCAGACTGGAAAATGTATGGAAGGGCTGGAGCAGGAAAAACGACGATTTACGAAGCCACAAAACAACTTTTTTACTCATCAGTCGTTCCTCTCCTGTGCCAACCTCTTCATCTCAGAGTAGCACCTGCAACCTACGTCGTCATTTATTTACCGGGTATATTCCAATCTCTGTCATCCTCTACAGTTTCACTTTCCACAGCTCCCTCTAGTACTATGGAAGTCATTCCCTGTTGACTTAACAGACGTATTTTCGTCCTGTCCCTTCTTCTTGACGGTGTTTTCCACATATTCCTTTCCTCTCCGATTCTGCGCAGAATCTCCTCGTACTGAAATAAATTTAGAAATAAACTTCAAAATTATTCACCATCTACAACGTACAGTTCATTAAGGCACAGCTTTACAGGCCCAAAAATTATAACTGAAAGAAAATAATGTGAGGAAATTTCAGTCACAGGGGAAATGACTTAGGCAGAAAATGAAATCTCACAACACACACCGGTATGTGCCGGGTATCTCACCTAGAGAGTTGTCAGGCGCATTTATTCTAGCGTTTGGACAGATATTTGCAATTTTGTTTTTACAAAGAGTAGATGAAATCGACTCAAACGAATAACACTGGTTTCATGCGACGTCCAGTGTCCACAGAGAGCGTCGGTTTGTTTCTCATTACAAACAAAACAAATTTAAAAGAGGAATATTATGTGCTCATTCGGCAAAGCGGTTTCAGTCTAGTGTGATATCCGTGTTATCGATACGTATTAACAGGGACCGTAAAACGCGAAGAATAACCAGCGCTATAAAACCTACTGGCGGCCCGCCTGCCCCTCACTGCCTACTACGTACACACAATGGCGCTGCTCGGCCGCTGCTAGAGTACCGGTTATCCTTCGTGTTTCACTATAACAGTTGATACATATCGATAAAACGAACACCGCAAAAGACGAATTTTGAACTGCTGTATCGATCTGGCAGGTAAAATTCCTATTTAAAAATCATTTCGTTTATAATGGCAATCGAACTGGAGCTTTCTGTTGGAAGTTGACGTTGAATGAAATATGTGAGGAGCTGTATCTGCTAGGACCGACTACATCTACACAATGCGAAAATAAAATTGCAGATATCTACCGAAACATCAGGGAAAATGCACATGACGACTCTTTGGAGAGATCCTGTACGTAGCAGATCCACCGGAACCTATGGTTATGGTACATGATGTAAGATGATCAAAGTAACGAAAGATGAAAATCTTCCTCATTCAACAATTATTGTATGTTGATATGATGGTCACATTGAGTCATAATAGCAACGATAAAAAGTCGGTCGGGATAACGGTCATGCATTTTTGGTCACACTAGAATAATTTGTTTATCCCCAGGTGGAGATTTCCTGAGTGATATGTAATGCGGTTCCGACAGTTCTAATTCTCAGCATTTGGGACGCGTTGAGGTTTACCTTAAATTATTTATGTTGTATAGCATTCTAGACTATATCTGTTTTTATCGAGTCACGTTTACCATGCATCGTTTGCTGTTTGTTGTTTTGTGCATATTATTGTATAAAATTCTTCTGTTCAGGTACGAAGCTCAAGGTACGGTGAGCAACCGTTACCTCTTCCTTTTGAAGATACAGTTTTTCGTGCTATGTTAACTTCTCACGTGGCTAGTTTCTGTTGTAGCGCGTCATTTACTTGCGGAACAGTTTAATTAAGTCGGCAGTACACTCACTACACTACTGCACGTCTTTGAAATTTTTCGTCTCAGTTACTGAATCGTACTTCCATTTTTAGTCCCCTAGTTTCTCCACATGCGCACACCGTGAAAGTACGTTCTCAGTCTACCAGACACTCATCGCCCACCTGTCCCCCGGCCTGACGGCGAAAACACCGTTTCATCTCGTATCACCTGGCTTTGTCCACCTGGTTGCGCTACCGCTGTTTTATTTCACTTTTTCTCTCCGCTCGTCGCGTTACATTCCTAAGGCGCATGTACGTTACTTCATTGCTATATTACGTATATTACTAACTGACGTGTGGCGCACTAGGAAGGAGCACAAACACCTGCCTCAATTTGCATTACAAAATCAGTCTAATTCTGTATGAACTTATACATTGTGTCATCTTCTATTGTGGAATAAAGACATCACTTTCTCAGGTAGGTGGCAGTTTAAATGGAGTATCATGGTACACTGACAATTGAAATTCAGCGGCAAGTGAAACTCCCGTAAATCTCGTGAGGGATTATGGGAAGCTAAGAAATGGGATATTGAAATCAAATGTTTTTCACACGTTTTGAATGTAATTCACACGGAGAACGATTGAATGTTACGCCCACAAATGAATACAATCGCTATTGTCCGATACAAAACCGAAGAGTTAATCCAGGTTTTGATAGTTCTGTGTTATGGCGATAGCTAACGTTTCTTTTAGTTGTCCAAATTCCCAATGGCATTGTATCTACGCCTATTTATTTCATCGAGGGGTCAGAATGCCGCAGCCCACAGTTAATGCAGCTCTCATTACCTACATGGTGCTTTGTCTTTCATTTACATCTACATGACTGCTCCTCAGTTCACAAGTAAATGCCTCCTAGCATCGGGGCAGCTTCAGACTATTTTCTGTCCCACATTCGAACAGCGAACTGGGAAAGTGAACACATAAATCTTTCCCTGCGAACTCTGATTTCTCCTATTATCTTCGGATGGTCATTTATCCCTATGTAGGTAGGAATCAACAAGATGTTTTCGCATTCGGAGGAAAAAATTGGTGATTGACACGTCAACAAAACAAACTGTAACGATAATCGCATTGTAATGATTGCCGTCCCAATTCTCATTACATATCCGTGGCACACTCTCCCTTCTTCTCCAACAAAACAAAACGAGCTACCCTCCTTTGAACCTTTCCTATGTCTATCCTATATGTAAAGGATACCATATCCAGCAGCATTACTGTCTCTGGCTGAGCCAGATTCAGCTGCCTGCCTTGTTTCAGGGGATGATTCTCAGCCTTCAAAGTCCGGGCAATCGCAGAGGGTGGGCTTATTGGTAGTTGGGAGCTCCAATGTTAGGCACGTAATGGGACCTCTTAGGGATATGGCGGCTAAGGAGGGGAAGAAATCCAGTGTGCACTCCGTGTGCATTCCGGGTGGAGTCATTCCTGATGTGGAAAGGGTCCTTCCGGATGCCATGAAGAGCACAGGGTGCAGCCAGCTGCAGGTGGTGGCACATGTCGGCACTAATGACGTGTGTCGCTTTGGATCTGAGGAAATTCTCTCTGGATTCCAGAGGCTATCTGATTGAAGGCTGCCGGTCTTGCTTACGAGATGATGGCAGAGCTCACCATCTGCAGCATCGTTGACAGAACCGACTGCGGACGTTTGGTGCAGAGCCGGGTGGAGGGTCTGAATCAGAGGCTCAGACGGTTTTGCGACCGTGTTGGCTGCAGATTCCGTGACTTGCGCCGTAGGGTGGTGGGGTTTCGGGTTCCACTGAATAGGTCAGGAGTTCATTACACTCAGCTGGCGGCTACACGGGTAGCGGAGGCTGTGTGGCGTGGACTGGGCGGTTTTTTAGGTTAGAAGGCCTCGGGAAAGTACGGGGCGGGCTGCAATCTCAAAGGGTTCATGGCAAATTCAGGACGTGCTTGGATCAAGGAACAGTCAGAATTTTAGTTGTAAATTGTTGTAGTTGTGCTGGGAAAGTCCCTGACCTTCAAGCGCTAATAGAAAGCACAGAAGCTGAAATCGTTATAGGTACAGAAAGCTGGCTAATGCCTGACATACGTTCTGCAGAAATTTTTATGAAGTCTCAGGCGGTGTTCAGGAAAGATAGATTAGGCAGAATTGGTGGTGGAGTGTTTGTGCCTGTCAGTAGTGGTTTATCTTGTAGTGAAGTCGAAGTAGATACTCCGTGCGAATTGGTATGGGTGGAGGCTATACTTAACAGCCGAACTAAGTTAATAATTGTCTCCTTCTACCGACCCCCAGACTCCGATGATATAGTTGCTGAACAGTTCAGAGAAAATTTGAGTCTCGTAACAAATAAATACCCCACTCATACGGTTATAGTTGGTGGGGACTTCAACCTTCCCTCGATATGTTTGCAAAAATATTTGTTCCAAACCGGTGGTAGGCAGAAAGCATCTTCCGAGATTGTCCTAAATGCTTTCTCCGAAAATTATTTCGAGCAGTTAGTCCACGAACCCACGCGCATTGTAAATGGTTGCGAAAACACACTTGACCTCTTAGCCACAAACAATCCAGAGCTAATAGAGAGCATCATGACTGATACAGGGATTAGTAATCACAAGGTCGTTGTAGCTAGGCTCAATACCGTTTCTTCCAAATCCACCAGAAACAAACGCAAAATAATTTTATTTTAAAAAGCGGATAAAGTGTCAATAGAAGCCTTCCTAAGAGACAATCTCCATTCCTTCCGAACTGACTATGCAAATGTAGGCGAGATGTGCTTCAAATTCAAAGATACAGTAGTAACAGCAACTGAGAGATTCATACCTCATAAATTGGTAAGAGATGGAACTGATCCCCCATGGTACACAAAACAGGTCCGAACGCTGTTGCAGGGGCAACGGAAAAAGCATGCGAAGTTCAGAAGAATGCGAAATCCCGAAGATTGGCTAAAATTTACAGACGCGCGAAATTTGGCACGGACTTCAATGCGAGATGCCTTTAATAGGTTCCACAACGAAACATTGTCTTGAAATTTGGTAGAAAATCCGAAGAAATTCTGGTCGTATGTAAAGTACACAAGCGGCAAGACGCAGTCAATGCCTTCGCTGCGCAGTGCCGATGGTACTGTTACCGACGACTGTGCCACTAAAGCGGAGTTATTGAACGCAGTTTTCCGAAATTCCTTCACCAGGGAAGACGAATGGAGTATTCCAGAATTTGAAACACGGACAGCTGCTAGCATGAGTTTCTTAGAAGTGGATACCTTAGGGGTTGCGAAGCAACTGAAATCGCTTGATACGGGCAAGTCCTCAGGTCCAGATTGTACACCGATTAGGTTCCTTTCAGATTACGCTGATACAATAGCTCCCTACTTAGCAATCATATACAACCGCTCGCTCACCGATAGATCTGTACCTACAGATTGGAAAATTGCGCAGGTCGCACCAGTGTTTAAGAAGGGTAGTAGGAGTAATCCATCGAACTACAGACCTATATCATTGACGTCGGTTTGCAGTAGGGATTTGGAGCATATACTGTATTCAAACATTATGAATCACCTCGAAGGTAACGATCTATTGATACGTAATCAGCATGGTTTCAGAAAACATCGTTCTTGTGCAACGCAGAGACCTCTTTATTCGCACGAAGTAATGGCCGCTATCGACAGGGGACCTCAAGTTGATTCCGTATTTCTAGATTTCCGGAAAGCTTTTGACACCGTTCCTCACGAGCGACTTCTAATCAAGCTGCGGGCCTATGGGGTATCGTCTCAGTTGTGCGACTGGGTTCGTGATTTCCTGTCAGGAAGGTCGCAGTTCGTAGTAATAGACGGATAATCATCGAGTAAAACTGAAGTGATATCAGGTGTTCCCCAGGGAAGCGTCCTGGGACTTCTGCTGTTCCTGATCTATATAAATGACCTGGGTGACAATCTGAGCGGTTCTCTTAGGTTGTTCGCAGATGATGCTATAATTTATCGTCTAGTAAGGTCATCCGAAGACCAGTATCAGTTGCAAAGCGATTTAGAAAAGATTGCTGTATGGTGTGGCACGTGGCAGTTGACACTAAATAACGAAAAGTGTGAGGTGATCCATATGAGTTCCAAAAGAAATCCGTTGGAATTCGATTACTCGATAAATAGTACAATTCTCAAGGCTGTCAATTCAACTAAGTACCTGGGTGTAAAAATTTCGAACAACTTCAGTTGGAAAGACCACATAGATAATGTTGTGGGGAAGGCGAGCCAAAGATTGCGTTTCATTGGCAGGACACTTAGAAGATGCAACAAGTCCACTAAAGAGACAGCTTACACTACACTCGTTCGTCCTCTGTTAGAATATTGCTGCGCGGTGTGGGATCCTTACCAGATGGGATTGACGGGGGACATCAAAAGGGTGCAAAAAAGGGCAGCTCGTTTTGTACTATCACGTAATAGGGGAGAGAGTGTGGCAGATATGATACGCGAGTTGGGATGGAAGTCATTAAAGCAAAGACATTTTTCGTCGCGGCGAGATCTGTGTACGAAATTTCAGTCACCAACTTTCTCTACCGAATGTGAAAATATTTTGTTGAGCCCAACCTACGTTGGTAGGAATGATCATCAAAATAAAATAAGAGAAATCAGAGCTCGAACAGAAATGTTTAGGTGTTCGTTTTTCCCGCGCGCTGTTCGGAAGTAATATGGTAGGGAGATAGTATGATTGTGGTTCGATGAACCCTCTGCCAAGCACTTAAATGTGAATTGCAGAGTAATCATGTAGATGTAGATTAGGAGAGGGCGGACAAGAGGTAGCATAGGCAGTCTCTTTGGTAGACCTTTTGCATCTTATAAGTGTCCTGCCAATAAAACATAATCTTTGATTCGTCTTCCCCAGTTAGTCTTAATTTGGCAGGTGATTTTGAATTGGATTGGTTTTCGTGACGAGCCAATTGGCTGTTCCTTCCACTCCCCTGCCCAGAATAGACTGTTTTCCGTCACTTGTGATTTCAAGGCAGAAACACTGGATTAGCGACAGTGGACACAAGTTATTATCGCGAGAAGGGAAGTGCTGTAGACGTGTTGCTTATTTCGTATAACTCACTAGCCTGCTAGTTCTCCCTGGTCGACGGCACTCATTATGGTTATCTGCCAGGTGAGTTAAGTCTAACTGGTGTACACATGGAACGCATTGAGCTGCAAAGTAATTCGCATGTAAATGAATTTTTTTAACGTTTCAGCTGTCCAGGACGTGTTCATTGTTTTCCTAGAAAAGAGGAATGAAGTTGCTAAAGTGATAAAATACACTCCTGGAAATTGAAATAAGAACACCGTGAATTCATTGTCCCAGGAAGGGGAAACTTTATTGACACATTCCTGGGGTCAGATACATCACATGATCACACTGACAGAACCACAGGCACATAGACACAGGCAACAGAGCATGCACAATGTCGGCACTAGTACAGTGTATATCCACCTTTCGCAGCAATGCAGGCTGCTATTCTCCCATGGAGACGATCGTAGAGATGCTGGATGTAGTCCTGTGGAACGGCTTGCCATGCCATTTCCACCTGGCGCCTCAGTTGGACCAGCGTTCGTGCTGGACGTGCAGACCGCGTGAGACGACGCTTCATCCAGTCCCAAACATGCTCAATGGGGGACAGATCCGGAGATCTTGCTGGCCAGGGTAGTTGACTTACACCTTCTAGAGCACGTTGGGTGGCACGGGATACAGCAAGTTCCCTTGCCGGTCTAGGAATGGTACAACGATGGGTTCGATGACGGTTTGGATGTACCGTGCACTATTCAGTGTCCCCTCGACGATCACCAGTGGTGTACGGCCAGTGTAGGAGATCGCTCCCCACACCATGATGCCGGGTGTTGGCCCTGTGTGCCTCGGTCGTATGCAGTCCTGATTGTGGCGCTCACCTGCACGGCGCCAAACACGCATACGACCATCATTGGCACCAAGGCAGAAGCGACTCTCATCGCTGAAGACGACACGTCTCCATTCGTCCCTCCATTCACGCCTGTCGCGACACCACTGGAGGCGGGCTGCACGATGTTGGGGCGTGAGCGGAAGACGGCCTAACGGTGTGCGGGACCGTAGCCCAGCTTCATGGAGACGGTTGCGAATGGTCCTCGCCGATACCCCAGGAGCAACAGTGTCCCTAATTTGCTGGGAAGTGGCGGTGCGGTCCCCTACGGCACTGCGTAGGATCCTACGGTCTTGGCGTGCATCCGTGCGTCGCTGCGGTCCGGTCCCAGGTCGACGGGCTCGTGCACCTTCCGCCGACCACTGACGACAACATCGATATACTGTGGAGACCTCACGCCCCACGTGTTGAGCAATTCGGCGGTACGTCCACCCGGCCTCCCGCATGCCCACTATACGCCCTCGCTCAAAGTCCGTCAACTGCACATACGGTTCACGTCCACGCTGTCGCGGCATGCTACCAGTGTTAAAGACTGCGATGGAGCTCCGTATGCCACGGCAAACTGGCTGACACTGACGGCGGCGGTGCACAAATGCTGCGCAGCTAGCGCCATTCGACGGCCAACACCGCGGTTCCAGGTGTGTCCGCTGTGCCGTGCGTGTGATCATTGCTTGTACAGCCCTCTCGCAGTGTCCGGAGCAAGTATGGTGGGTCTGACACACCGGTGTCAATGTGTTCTTTTTTCCATTTCCAGGAGTGTATTTTGATTAACGCACGTGGGTCAAAGGCTTTATTCGAATATGAAGCTAAGTCACGATTATGGGCAGTCTGAGTGCAAAAATCAGAAATTTCTGTGTCTGTCCGTTTCCCAACTGTTTGAACCTCGTAAACACTTCTTCGCTGCACAAGTGTAATTACATAGTACTGAAAATTTGTTTTGTTTATGATTTATGCTGTCGATAATTATGAAATAAAAAGCAAGTCGAATGCAGTGTGAATGCATTGCCATTTAATTGCTGCACATTAGTGGTTTACCCTCTTCCCACACCACATACTCATACAGTATGTCGTGGCGGTGGTGGAAAGTGCGACCAAGCGAGAGAGATGTTGCACTCACGCCAGCACACGGTTCGCATGCCGAAAACTTGGAGGTCCTAGAGATGTGCTATCTTTTGATGGAACTACTGACTTGTACCTTAAGTTTTGCATTCGCAATATTGTTGTCAGTTGTAGAAAAAGAAAGTGGGCATTAATTTGTGGACGACACCCGAATCTAGCTTCTTCAGTGTTCTCTTCACGTTAGACAAAAACAATAGAACGCCACCTTGAAAATTGTACACACTGCAGCTGTCAAAGCGTCTCCTTGCTGGACACTTCGACATCGTGTGAAGCCTCCCTGTCCACTTACAGCAAAGTCTAGTGCTTTTAATCTTGTGGCATGTGATGTCATTCCTGTTGCCCAAACAATTCCTTCATTATATTTTGACTTATGCTGATGGTCAATTATGTGGATAATTAAGGGTATTTAAATTACAGTCGTTGTCCTTCAGAAACTGGCAATTCTCAGATATAGATATTCGCAGGATGGGCAAAATATGGAAGCAACAGAAGCACAAAACGTTATCATGCCTAATAGGGTGTTGGTCCGAGCACGAGGCTCACAACCCGAACCACACGCCACTGTTAAGCACTAATGAAGGACTGGGTCCCTTACTTCGATTGCACATAACTCATTAAGGTCAATCCAACATTTATTTCAAATAACACAAATGAAGTTACATTTGAAGCTGCTGACATTAAACAGCAATAAAAAAACAATTTCAATATCAGCTGACTTAGTACGTGAAGCGTGAGTTAAGCCAATAACCAGATAAACTGAACAATTCTCCGTAATTCAAAAGAAAGAAAAACAAAATTGATCAATACACCCCACCGACAAATATCCAGAAAACCTTACAATACTACTCAAAAGAATACACTGAAGTGGGGAGCAGTAATTCACCTGACAGAGCACCTCAAAATGAGTTCAGTAACACAGCTGCGTGCCCCAGAAAACTGCAAGACATTAAATGCACTTCATTTGACGAATAACAAATACTCATTAACATTACGCCACTCCTGTGTGAATTGCAGTGTCCCAAAGAGACAGGCGATTATTCTGAAAGAATTTTTTTATATGCTTAAATTACAGCATTAAGGAATTCCAAAAGATGTCCAATCGAACACCCTCCCCCCCCCCATTTTCAGTTGAGGCACAAATCTTTCACCTTTCTAGGCGGAGGCTGAGCCAAAAACACAGAATCCCACAAAAAAACAGTTTTGCTGTGAAATCTGACAGGACACCCGGAAGCAGTTACAGACAAGGGGTCGGCACCCACAAATAACTCATGCTAAGAGTCAGGCTGGGAGCACATCCTCCGAAAACTTTTTCACACTATGCTCACCACAAACTGTAGACATATCGGACGAACATCCACTTGCGGTGGCTGCCAGAAGGACGAAACAACCAACAGGCCCACGCCGTGCTTCTCACACAGGCACCTCAATTTGTACAAACATCTAGACCAACACCAACTCCGGACTCCCCTCTCACTGCGAGGCTTGGCACAGTTTATATGAAATGCCTTCCAGGCAACCAGTAACCTCCACAGGAGTTTCACGATTAGCTAACAGCTCCAGCGTAACAGACATCACACATGTGCTTACGCCCGAGCCACAACTCCGTCGGCCTCACCGGCCGCCCCAAACCGACTGCCTCTCGCCGTCCCGTGCGCCCCAGACGAAAACGCAAAGATGCTCATGCCCGGGGACGCGCCAAAGATAACAAACCGATCGCTGATGATAGACCAGCGATCTGGCTCAGGTGTAATCAAACCGTTGTAATTCGAAACTGCTTTTAGTTGTCTCGGAATGGATACATACAGGTGCTGTACGATTGTGAATAAATTTCTGTACTGTTCTTACTGCAAAATACTGCCGAGTTCAAGCAACGATGTCACAGATGTAGAGTGATCAGGCATCCTTCTCTCTAAAGTAGACCACAAAGGCTCATTAATACTGACAGAACGTGTATGGTGCGTGTGGTCACCAGGAAGGGGGGTGGGGGATGCGACAATTCATCCTCATACTTACAAAGCCAGCCCTGGGCTATGTGAGCTTTGTGAACAGGGGCCCCGTCACCTTAGAAGGACAGCATCACCAGTAGGGTGCAAAAATTCGACCATGGGATGAACCTGATCAGCCAAAGTGGTCCCATAATCGTTGGCATTAATGTGACTTCGTAGAGTAACCATCGGCCCTCCGAATACCACGAAATGGGTAAACTGCCATCTCTTAGTCTTGGGACGTAAAATCATCAAGAAGTCTGAAATAGTGTCCAACAAGACTCGTACCACCAAATGACCTTTTATCACTGCTCCACAGTTCTGATTTTATGGCTTTATCCACTGTTTCCCTGTTATGAGCAATTGCACCACTAACTAGTGGTTTTGGAATTTAGGTCCCCCCGCAACTCCCTGTTTAACCCTTTCGCTGCTGCGGGTACGTTTACACGTATTGCTACTCCTTTCCCCAGGTGCTGTGGACGTGAATACACATGCTACTTGGGTTTCCCTACAGTACTATGGACGTCTGTAAGCGTCCTGAGCCACCGACCTCTCAATGATCCAGAAGAGTTACACTACGGGCCATAAAAATTGCTACACCAAAAAGAAATGCAGATGAAAAACGGGTAGTTATTGGACAATATATTATACTAGAACTGACATTTGATTACATTTTCACGCAGTTTGGGTGCATAGATTCTGAGAAATCAGTACCCAGAACAACCACCTCTGGCCGTAATAACGGCCTTGATACGCCTAGGCATTGAGTCAAACAGAGCTTGGATGGCGTTTACAGGTACAGCTGCCCATGTAGCTTCAACACGATACCACAGTTCATCAAGAGTAGTGATTGGCGTATTGTGACGAGCCAGTTGCTCGGCCACCATTGACCAGACGTTTTCAATTGGTGGGAGATCTGGAGAATGTGCTGGCCAGGGCAGCAGTCGAACATTTTCTGTATCCAGAAAGGCCCGTACACGACATTCAGCAGGCGGTCGTGCATTATCCTGCTGAAATGTAGGGTTTCGCAGGGGCGAATGAAGGGTAGAGACACGGGTCGTAACACATCTGAAATGTAACGTCCACTGTTCAAAGTGCCGTCAATGCGAACAAGAGGTGGCCGAGACGTGTAATCAATGGCACCCCAGACCATCGCCGGGCGATACGCAAGTATGGCGATGACGAATACACGCTTCCAATGTGCGTTCACCGTGATGTCGCCAAACACGGATGCGACCATCATGATGCTGTAAACGGAATCTGGATTCATCCGAAAAAATTACGTTTTGCCATTCGTGCACCCAGGTTCGTCGTTGAGTACACCATCGCAGGCGTTCCTGTCTGTGATCCAGCGTCAAGGGTAACCGCAGCCATGGTCTGCGAGCTGATAGTCCATGCTACTGCAAACATCGTCGAACTGTTCGTGGAGATGGTTGTTGTCTTGCAAATATCCCCATCTGTTGACTCAAGGGTCGATACGTGGGTGCACGATCCGTTACAGCCATGCGGATAAGATGCCTGTCATCTCGACTGCTAGTGATACGAGACAGTTGGGATCCAGCACGGCGTTCCGTATTATCCTCCTGAACCCACCGATTCCATATTCTGCTAACAGTCATTGGATCTGGACCAACGCGAGCAGCAATGTCGCGATACGATAAACCACAATCACGATAGGCTACAATCCGACCATTATCAAGGTCGGAAACGTGATGATACGCATTTCTCCTCCTTACACGAGGCATCACAACAACATTCCACCAGGCAACGCCGGTCAACTGATGTTTGTGTATGAGAAATCGGTTGGATACTTTCCTCATGTCATCACGTTGTAGGTGTCGCCACCGGCGCCAACCTTGTGTGAATGCTCTCAAATGCAAATCATTTGCATATCACAGTATCTTCTTCCTGTCAGTTAAATTTCGCGTCTGTAGCACATTTTCGTGGTGTAGCAATTTTAATGGCGAGTAGTGTAATTCCATACCTCGGTGAATAAAAAAGTATCAAGTACTTATCACACAACATATGTGATTCATTACGTGCTATCATTTGCAAAATAAACCTTGTATATCTATGAGATACGACGACTGTTGTGACCTATGACTTTCGTGATGCGCAAGGACGGAATGGGCGCGTCACACGCTACCGTCCTTCGGATATAAAACCCAAAAACTCGAGATCGAAACGAGTTATAATTTTGCTCTCATTTTTAATTAACAAAATGGCTCTCAGCACTATGGGACTTAACTTCTCAGGTCATTAGTCCCCTAGAACTTAGAACTACTTAAACCTAACTAACCTAAGGACATCACACACATCCATGCCCGAGGTAGGATTCGAACCTGCGACCGTAGCTGTCGCGCGGTTCCAGACTGTCGCGCTTAGAACCGCTCTGCCACTCCGGCCGGCTTTTAATTAATATTTTGCTACTCTATGTACATTTCATTCGCTGCACTGTATGTGCTAAAATCAACCATACGCAAAGTTTAGGCAATTTCTTTTCACCTCTACAAAACCTTTAAAAGGTTGTCTATGTTTTATTTAATTTGATGCAATGCAGATACTATGTTACATAACGAAAAGTAATTCAGTCCTTTATGAAGTGAATATCTCCGACTGTAAGAATTGTAAAAATCAGTTTAACGCAGAAGTTTTCGGATGATAAGTATTCAACATCGGCCGCAAAGCCATCTCTCAGTACAGGTATCAGCATTTGGCGAGCAGTGCAGCCATAGCAAAAACCACCTCAGCAAGAAATGCAGAAGCCACGGCTGCAGCAGAAAAAGTGTTTTCGGAGCCCCTTTCTCGTTGTTTTGGTGCTGAGAGAGTTTCCGAGTGCAGCATTTAGTTCTGCAGCAGCTTTTACAGCTGTGGCTCTTTTATCCTACGTCACAATCCTCTTCAATAACCGCCCGTCGCACTCACTCAACAAACTCTTTCGTCCAGGTTGTGACTTGGTCGTCGATGTTTCTCCACATTTCCAGTATTCGCTAGAAATCTGCGAAATGGTGCAGTTAACATTTCAGCTACCATTGATAAGAAAGCAGCCACCATACAAGCACCAGCAATTTTTATAGAAACTATCTCACTCAACTCCGACATAATGCACTCACAGCGGAACTCTGCTGTGAACACGGCTGGCACTTGCAACGACGTATTGAGGTCGCTGCACAGGTGCAAACTGCAGGCTTGGCCAGAATCTGTATTTATGTTCAAGGGTGCGTTTCTCGCGGTCTTTCCATTCTTTTACCCAACTCTATTAAAATTGTTTACAATACATCAATTGAATCGGTTTGAAAACGGCCTGGAAAGGTTAAAAACGTCTAAAAAAACTGATATCCTTACAAAAATTCCAATGTAAAGGCGAAATAGAATCTGATTTTGAGGTGTATGAAACCAGTGCTTCTCATCTGAGTATTATGAAACTGAAACTGGATTTTATCTGGGAAGAGTTATCGACAGATCTTTATCGATGTTTTAACTAATTAATAGTAATTTAAGTACAGTCTTTTAAATGCAGGTGGCTATCAGAATCGAGGCATTTGGACTTCGTTGTTCGACCGAAGTTCTTCAGTTGCTTCAAAAGGTGTTTCTAAAAAATATCAAAACTAAGATAAGCGGCGCGATGTTAGTTCATTGCAGCTATCCAACTCAAAACCTATTATATGAATTTGAATACAGTGTCGCTCTGAGCTCCAATATATATCGTAAACTTGAGAATAATTTCTGAAGAGAAAGCAAATACGAGAACTTGAATTACTTGATTAAAAAAAAAAAAGAAAGAAAAAAAGACAGATAAAGCATATTGAAGGGTTCAGATAGTTCTGAGAATTTTATGTGGTGATGGAGTGACGGAATGTGTCCTTAAAGTTACATAAGAACTAGCTTTTACTACGTAAAATGTCCACCTCCGGTAGTTGAGCGGTCAGCGCGAGTGAATGCCCACAGTAAGGGCCCGGGTTCGATTTCCGGCTGGTTTAGAGATTTTCTCCGCTCAGGGACTGGGTGTTGTTTTGTACTGATCATCGTTTCATCGCCATCGACGCACAAGTCACCGAAGTGGCGTCAAATCGAAAGACTTGCAGTCGGGGAACGGTCTACCAGACGTGAAGCCCTAGTCACACGACATTTACATTCACTACGTAAAATTTTGAGTTTTACTTCAGAAGAGATTCGCATCCGAAGCAAACATTATGATCTTGCTGTCGATCTTAGACTGACAAAACTCTCGGATAATTCAATACAATTATTTCACAACAACAGAGTGTGCCACAGTACGTGAGACAGTGCAGGGCATTTTTGAAAATCAAACCAGCATTTACATACCCTCGATATCAGTAACAGCAGGCCGACACATCTCCTCCACTTGTCGACAGTGTGCTGGCGGTAAAATTTTGTTGCACCAACAGGATTCGATGCATTTACCTCCAAGTAAAGCGCCACTGCACTGAGCTATGCCAACGACCTCCGCTGCGTCGAGAACTGCAGAAAAATGTTACGTGGTGGACTCATGTCCTTACAGTCTGATGAAAATTTTGAAAAGAGAGTTCTGGGAATGAAACACAGAAACTTAGTTACGTGAAAAGATTCTTATGGGATGTGCAGTAGTTTTCATCTTTTTTTTAATAGATGCAGAGTTTGTATATATTCATGGAGATTATTAGAAGATGTTTGTTGAAAAGTTGCGTAGATCCAGCCTTACCAGACTGCGTAATGCTTAATGGCGTCAGCAGAAAATGCAAGGAAAATAGCACATGATATCTTCCATCTGCAAACTGTACTGATTGTCGAAGTTTCCACCCCTTCAGGAACACCACGTGCAGTTATATAGTTTTAAAAACTTGAAATGCAATGCACCATTACGTCCGTCATTACGGAACCAAATCATATATTACATATTAAGCAACGCATTCCACTTTCCATTCGCCTCCTATACTACAAATTTTTCTCTAGAGTAATTTAGAACGCTTGCCTCCCCACCACCAGGAAATCTCTCCAGAGATCTAGCTATTCCAATTACTGTGACCTATACTATCTTTCCCGTCCCAGATGAACACTTCAGCCCACTTTTTCCGCTGCAGTGCAGTCATACGCAATTCCTAACACGTATATTCCATCTCTTTTGTCACGTTCACACCTTATTTAATTTTTCCTGTATCAGACTCTCTAATCTTACCTGTATCATGCTCTCTTACTTACAAAGATTTACTAGGTAGTCTCACTACTGTCTTCTCCATATCAAACACGAAGAATACAACTAAAATTTCATAAAATGTGTGCCATTGATCTTTATTTCAAACACTATATTTAATTCCCACGAAGTGCAGGGTCGTTAGCTACAACCTTTCCAATGCGACTTTGTCCTCATTTGGTGGCTCTAATAAAACAGATGTATAAGGTGAATGGCTTACACAGCATCCACACTTCTACTTTTCAGTGTGATGTCGGCGAGAATAAAGGCGCAGATCGACCACCGTGAGTGACAAACGTGTTCTAGCACCGATAGACAACTGCGACAGCTTCGATTGTCGTGCTGCTGCCTAGGTAGCTGCCTGCTGTTAATAGCGGTGCAGTGTTGCACGTGTAGCAAACAAAATAAGTTCAGTTACCTGCCAGAGAAGACATGATGTAAAATTTTACTTTGATCGAAACTGTATCCGACCTAAAGTTATAGATATTTACTGTCAAAAACAGTTTTGGTCACAAATTATTTAATCCGGTGACCGGTATCGACCACAACTGTGGTCATCTTGAGACCAATGAGTAAGAACCTCCTTCTGGAGGTTTACCACCAGAAGGAGGTTCTTCCTCATTGGTGTGAAGATGACCTCAGTTGTGGTCTAAACCGGTCACCGGAATAAATAATTTGTGATCAAGACTGTTTTTGATAGTAAATATTTGTAATACAATTGATCACTGTATACTCCCACAATGTACTCAAAGTTAATAAAGTTATTGAATTCAAAACTTGGTTACTTAAGGAAGTTGTAATATCTCTTTATATTCGATGAATTATTCTGATACAATTCTACCATTGAATGATGTTTACTAATTTTCTATCTTCATACTCGCAGAATCCATGCGCAAAGTAGTTTCATACAATAGCTATGCTATTAGCGCATAATAATTCTTTGTAGTACTCTCTCTGGTGGTAATTAGAAAAAAGCTTCAGAGATTGTCTTCGTGCTGATTAGCCCGAGCATTGTTTGAAGAATTGTAATCTGAATATTGAGATTTATGACAAAAGATAACTGATACGAAATCGTACGATTAAAAGGGAAATATATATATATATATATATATATATATATATATATATATATATTAAAAGGGAATATATATATATATATATATATATATATATATATATATATATATATATATATATATATATATATATATATATATATTGCTCCTTCATACAAAAGGTGTGTAACAATTTACATTATTTGACATTTGAGAATTAATGATATTCATCGGTATATTGCGTGGTTGTTAATCAGAAGGGAACTTCCGAAGGACTGGATACCAATCTGCATTTAATAATCCAAGAGCTCCATTACTTCTTCGGAAGGTTAAACTTCATCAAAGCCAAATATCCGCTTGATCTGAGGTTTCCCGACTGATTATACGACGCTCCCAAAAATACGAGGCATTTTATTTGTACAGATTAGCAGACTGCCGCAAAGCACGAGCCTGCAGAGAGGAAGAATCATCGCCTGATGTCATTCTAACAAGTAAAATTTCTGAATCATTTTGAGTGACTGAGTTATGACTGTGTTTCCTATTTTGAATGATTGATTGCTCTAACGAATTGAGAACTACATAACTACATAATTAGATAGATAGGAGGAAAAATTACAAAGTTAAGAAAATTGTATACGATATTGTTCGTGTCCATTTGCCTTTTGTCAAAAATGCTGCCTATATCTAACAGAAAAATCCTGATTGATGCTGCGTGACTGTAAATAAATCTTGTAGTATCATTAAATTCACTCATTGAGATGGGAACATCAGTGATATAATTATAACGCAAGCCAGGGTCCATGTCAGAGTACTAAGCATTTTTGAACTTTCATTTGAAATTCCTGTCAAAAAATTAAATACTTCTCTTAAAAAATACAGCAGGACAATTTTCTAACGTTGCAGAGAGATGAGGCTCGTGAAGTTCCAGTTCTGAATGGTGTTCATCAAGTGAAGACAGAAGCACAGTGGCACATTCCTTCTTCAGTGCATACCGGGTTTCGTGCTCTAGTCATTTATTATGGCCTGCCAGCCATCCAAACGTCCGATCTGTAACTAGGGTGCCGTCTTTTTTTGAGCAAACAAGGTACATCGGTTTGTAAATACATGATTTTAGTAATATTTAAGAAATAACAGTCACTGCTAAAAATACTCACAACAACGTTGCGTTCTGTATTTAAGATAACTAAATAATTAATTTCTTATCAAGCTCAGAGAAGCTTTATTTCTTTTCTCGTCCCACTTAATATTCGCTAAAAAAAAATTATCTCCGTGAATTTCCAATAGGTATTAAAACTAACTTGTTCAAATTTTTAAAAACATCATTTGCCTATTTAAATACTTTTTGATATTTTTGTGCAGTGGATAACTCTACAGTACCATCAGAGGTATATATTTGATCATATAATTTGTTTAATAATACCATTTCCCTATAAACATCACCCATGTTTAAACTGAGCTATTGCTGCTTTATATTTTCAGCTATGTTCAAATTCAAAACTGATTTTTAAATTGATACCACTTAGTGTAAAAGATCAGTTTGTCACTATAATCAAACCATTTATATAGGTACTCTGAAACTTTGAAAGCAAACAATAAAAAATTTCAGTGAATTTTACTTATCAGTTCAGGTGAGGACAGTATTTTAATTTTCTCTGTTCCTTATCCAAAGAACAATTCTTATTTTCTTTTTTTAGTCTGCTTTTGGAATTGCGCATGATACTTCATACATCCAAAAATTTTATGCAGTTTCCTTCCAGGCATTTTGCTGTTTTATTAAAGAAATTTAAATGTGGCTACAGGAATGCAAGTAAATTTCAGTCACGTAACTGTCAGTATTAAGCATCAATAAGTTTTTCAAAACCGTTGGACAACTGTCCTAAGCTTACAAAATAACCTCTAACAGTTTTCCAATTTAATAATGATGTATACATGCAGGGCAAAAGAGAGAGCCATCTTATACCCACATAGTGTATCACTTCATGAAGTCTCCATCCACTAGTACTACAATTTCTCTTTCAAGTCTTCTCTTTTTGTGATAAATTGAGAAAAACTAGCATAGTTTTTCAAAATTACATTCTTTGTATCAACTAAAACAGACTCATGGCATGTCTGATGCGGTTATGCGCTTTGTTAATCAAATCGTTGTAAATAAAGAACAGGTAACTCGAAAACTACCATTTGTGTTGTGACAGCACTTAGCCCAGTTACATTATGAAAAGATATTTTGTATTGTTGCACGGACTTACGAAATGCTCGAAACATGCTGTCAGCAGGCTCTTCATTAATTTGATAAAAATCTGTTAACTTATTCCGAAAGCCGTTTCTGACCTGTGCAGCTTTGTACCACTAATGGACACAATTTTATATTTCCATACTTTTGTCAGTAATAAAATAAGTTACCCGTCTCTAGACCATGTATTGCACTTTGAATAGTATATGGGCCCTACATCTCCGTAACTGGAGATTCCGTTTTCGTTCCAGTCATACTCAATTGACGCTGTATTTGAATCAACGTAAATAATTTTATCCTGCCCTACAATCGAGTCCATAATGTTAAAGGACACATTATGTTCTGCAGGGCTAATGCTAGTTCAACTACAGTAACATTTTCGTAATTACTGCAAGATGAACTTCTAGATGTGGAAGCAGAGGTAGAGTTCAGGAATTTCTCAAGCAGTCCACATAATTCTTTTAATTTGTGATGTTTTGTTTCCAGGTGTTGCTTAATCTGAAAGTAATAAGAATAAATATTTCACCTCGTCTCTCTCCAACTACCCGTCAAACTAACAACCGTAATCATTAACAAACGTACACATCCATGTACACATCATATGCTAGAACGACAGACTTTTTTCCATTCACCTGCCCTATTCCAGCAGCAGAAACTGTAAATGTAATTTCATATAATTCGCATTTTCCATTATACACTACTGGCCATTAAAACTGCTACACCACGTGCTACAGACGCGAAATTTAACCGACAGGAAGAAGATGCTGTGAATGCAAAAGATTAGCTTTTCATGGCATTCACACAAGGTTAGCGCCGGTGGGGACACCAACAACGTGCTGACATTAGGAAAGTTTCCAACCGATTTCTCATACACAAACAGCAGTTGACCAGCGTTGCCTGGTGAAACGTTGTTTTGATGCCTCATGTAAGGTGGAGAAATGCGCACCATCACGTTTCCGACTTTGATAAAGGTCGGATTGTAGCCTATCGCGATTGCGGTTTATCGTATCGCGACATTGCTGCTCACGTTGGTCGAGATCCAATGACTTTTAGCAAAATATGGAATCGGTGGGTTCAGGAGGGTTATACGGAACGCCGTGCTTAATCCCAATGGCCTTGTATCACTAGCTGTCGAGATGACAGACATATTATCCGCATGGCTGTAACGGATCGTGCAGCCACGTCTCGATCCCTGAGGCAACAGATGGGGACGTTTGGAAGACATCAACCATCTGCACGAACAGTTCGACGACGTTTCCAGCAGCATCAGCATAGACTATCAGTTTGGAGACCATGGCTGCGGTTACCCTTGACGCTGCATCACAGACAGGAGCGCCTGCGATGGTGAACTCAATGACGAACCCGGGTGCACGAATGACAAAACGTCATTTTTTCGGATGAATCCAGGTTCTGTTTACAGCATCATGATGGTCGCATCCGTGTTTGGTGACATCGCGGTGAACGCACTTTGGAAGCGTGTATTCGTCATCGCCATACTGGCGTATCACCCGGCGTGATGGTATGGGGTGGCATTGGTTACACGTCTCGGTCGCCTCTTGTTCGCACTGACGGCAGTTTGAACAGTGGACGTTACATTTCGGATGTGTTACGACCCGTGGCCCTACCCTTCATTCGATCCCTGCGAAACCCTACATTTCAGCAGGATAATGCACGACCGTATGTTGCAGGTCCTGTACAGGCCTTTCTGGATACCGAAAATGTTCGACTGCTGCCCTGGCCAGCACATTCTCCAGATCTCTCACCAATTGAAAACGTCTCGTCAAGGGTGGCCGTGCAACTGGCTCGTCACAATACGCCAGTCACTACTCTTGATGAACTGTGGTATCGTGTTGAAGCTACGTGGGCAGCTGTACCTGTACATACCATCCAAGCTCTGTTTGACTCAATGCCCAGGCGAATCAAGGCCGTTATTACGGCCAGAGGTGGTTGTTCTAGGTACTGATTTCTCAGAATCTATGCACCCAAATTGCTTGAAAATGTAATCACATGTCAGTTCTAGTATAATATACTTGTCCAATGAATACCAGTTTATCATCTGCATTTCTTCTCGGTGTAGCAAAATTTAATGACCAGTAGTGTATTAGTTTCGTCTACCATTAGTTAACAAAGCAGCATGGAAGGAAGGTTGGGTTTAACCTCCCGTCGTCATCGAGGTTTTTAAAAATGGAACACAGTCTCATATTGTGTCAAGGATGGGGAAGAAATTCGGCCATGCCCTTTCAAGGGAACCATTCCGGCATTTGTCTGGAGTGATTTAGGGAAACCATAGAAAACCTTAATCTGGATGACCGGAAGCGGGTTTGATCCGCCTCCTCTCAAATGCGAGTCTTGTGTGCATACCACTGCGCCACCTTGCCCGGTAGCATGTTCGATTTGTAATTGAATTTTATACTTATGCAATAGTTTTCTCTTTTGTATTCTTGTTATCTTTCTTAGCGCGTTTTTCTTCGTTATTAATATGTTCACTGTCTACTTCATCCACATCATGATAAGTGTACAGGGAGTATTCAGTTTACTTTACCCTAATTCACTGCTGCCTAAAGCTATAAAACTGAAAAATCGATCTTCATAGTGCTCAGTCTGTCTCTCAGCAGACAAATTGAAATCCTTAAATTTGACATCTGTCGTCTCGTAAGGAGACGATATTTAACCAATACTGAGGCTGTAACGGGACATCCTCCCGTAGCATTATTTTTCCTAAACAATAGTTGTCGATACCAGTATTATTTTTCAAATTTTGGACAGGTCAGCATTATCTCAGTTACTTTTCTGAAAACTTTCATTTAATTTTATACACAGCACCTTGTATTTCAAGCTAAAATTGATGAAAAATGAATTACTTTAAAAAATGTTTTAGTCTCGGTGCTACAACCGATAGGTACTAGTTCTGAATGTACAGTTAAAATTATTTTTTTTAGAAACTTTTGAAGTATGGAGCTATTGGCACACTTAAAACTTCTGTTATTAATTACGCAATGCACTACTGGTTATTATATTTCTGGATTCATTTATGAAGTAATAATCGAAAGTAATAATGTAGCAGAAACTAGCAGAAATTCATTTGTTAAGAAAAATTGTAAACCCTTCGGAATATGGGTATTTCCGTAGAGTGAGTGTCATAATCACACCTCTGACGTGATCGGATATATTTTTGTATTTTGTGCGAACAATGTAATTTTGACTTTGTTATCGTGAAAAATAAAAAGACTGTATGATATACTAAAATGTGAGAAAATATACTAACGTAAAAACAAAAACCCTACAACAACCATCTTCAAATTTGTTTATATCAATCCAACCGTGAGAACCTAAAAGTGACATTTTCAGCTTCAAGAATCGGATCCGTAGACGAGAAGAACTGGAGCCAACTCTACATGAAAAGCTAAGTAAAGAGGGGGCAGATTACAAGGGCACCTGCTAACTTTTCGTGAAGTGCTAGTAAATAAACCACAGAGATATTTACTAATTCTACACAATCTAGCACACTCATATGCGGTACTTACTAGTTGCAGAAAATACGAAATGAATAGGCTCTCTCTCCTTGTCAACTGAAACACTGGCAGGAAACTTTGAAATTGATGATATTGACATTTGATGTCAGGCTGCTGTCATAAACGTGTGCTGTGTTCATGGTCCAGTTGCTCAGCCGATCCGTTACACACAAAATTACTGTAAAATATGTGGCCTTTCAATGATTTACAAAAAATGAATCCTAAAGAGAAATGAACTGTGTGAAATAAAGTACTTTCACGTACTATATCCCTCCCATGAAGTAAAAAGAACATTTGCCCGAAACGACGCGGAATATATTAGTATAAAGAACGGGTGGCAACACTGTCGGTATCTCCCGTGGCCACGTCAACGTAGAGTGAAGCAGAAGGTGAGAATCTCAGCTTACTACTGGAAAGGTCTCGCTCCAGTGCAGGCTGTCAGTTTGAAATTACCATATGCAGGTGCTGTGCGTGCACGGACTGCACAAGTGGAAATTTCCAGTTAGCAGGAGGTGGTCGAAATGAATAAAGGCCACCGAAATCAAACGGCGAGCAGGAAATGGACGAATTAATTATAAATGTGCCTGCTACTACAACTGATAAGGTAGGGAAATAACGCCAGTGAAGAAAGTGAAAAGCAGATTCTAAGCGATGTTCCATATTTAATGAAAGAAAATCTTTTTAAAGTGACTAGAGTTGAGTCGTAAGTAGGAACAACGTCCCATACCTCATTTTTCAAAATCGCTTGAGACACTAATGAGAAAGATGAAACGAGAATATCTGCCTACAGTAAGATGACTGTTAAATACGTATAATCCTCCAGCAGATGGCAAAGCAAAATCGATAGAATAAATGCAACATCAAAATGAAAATAATAAAGTCAGCACGATCGAAGTAGAGGCAACAATCTCTCAGGACAATCAAGATTTTAAAAATTAGATAGAATAATCATCTTAGGGTTGAAGCTCCTTTTACCGTGTTTGCTTTAACAATATGTACGTTTTTGGATGGGATCAAAAATGGTTCAAATGGCTCTGAGCACTATGGGACTTAACATCTGTGGTCATGAGTCCCCTAGAACTTAGAACTACTTAAACCTAACTAACCTAAGGACATCACACACATCCATGCCCGAGGCAGGATTCGAACGTGCGACCGTAGCAGTCGCGCGGCTCCGGACTGAGCGCCTAGAACCGCGAGACCACCGCGGCCGGCTGGATAGGATCCGCCTTTAGCCAAACACAATTTTGTTTTTCACCCAAACGTGTTTCACTGCAGTTGCAGCATATTTAGTGGGCTTTTACTTTATGGCTGTTAAAGATAAATAATGTTCTTTACTGTGTGTGTACATTTATATATTAGTTATTAAATCGTAGTTGCAGATATTTGAAAAAAGCACATAAAATTATGAATTCATACCTTTTTACCACATGGTGTGGTTTCTATGATGTGTTGTGTTTCTACAGTCACAGTTTTGTTCTACAGTTTGTCTTCTGCAACCACTTACACCTTAAAGTAGATAAATTGTTTAAGCCAAAATTACGATTTGAAAATTGTTATTTCTATGCCTGAAATTAATTCTATGTGTGTGTGTGTGTGTGTGTGGTATGAAAAGGGATATATACAGTAGTTTGTGTGTATGTGTGTGTGTGTGTGTGTGTGTGTGTGTGTGTGTGTGTGTGTATGTGTGTGTGTCAGGACTGCAAATCAGTTTATGTAGGGCAGACAAGCTGAAACTTAAATATCAGACACACAGAACACAGAAGAGCATTAAAAAGTAACAGCTGTCATTGCGCATTTGGTGAACACCTCATGGACAAGAAACATAACCCAACAAACATCAATACTGATTTGAAAATTCTCAAATGCAGCAACAGCCCCCCACAAAAACTAATAATTGAAGAAAATTATCAGATACAAAAAGCTATAGTGGAAGGAAAACATGTGGTAAATGAATACACAGCTCTCTGCAATGGAACTCTGTTTTCTGTCCTCAAAGAATTGTTAGACAAGACCAGCCTATAGACCCCCCCACTTCCCCCCCCCCCCACACACACACAAAGAAAACTCACTCACACACTCTCTCTCTCTCTCTCTCTCTCTCTCTCTCTCCCTCCCTCCATTTTCACAAACCACACACACACAAAATTAAGAGACAACTCTGAAAAATTCTGAAAAACCGCCAGGAACACCTCCAACTGTTCCACTGTCAGCCATCTTGTTTTTACACCTTCAACTGTTCCACTGTCCGCCATGTTTGTTTTTACAGCTGGTAAACAGTGAAACAGTGACAGTGACAGTGGCACCTCAATGTATAGTATCTGACAGTGATGAAGATGAGGAAAAAGAAAACGTAAGTGAAATATAATGTAAATAGACACACACACACCAACCCACCCTCCCCCCCCCCCCCCCACACACACACAGACACGCGCGCACGCGTGCGTGCGCGCGCGCGCACACACGCACGCATAGAATTAATTAATTTCAGGCATAGAAATAACAATTTTCAAATCGTAGTTTTGGCTTAAACAATTTATTTCCTTTAAGGTTTAAGCGATTGCAGATGACAAACTGCGGAACGAAACAGTCACTGTAGAAATACAACATATCAGAAAAACCACACCATGTAGTAAAAAGGTATGAATTTATAATTTTACGTGTTTTTTCAAATATCTGTAACTACCATTTAAAAATTAATAGTTACATGTATACAGACAGTAAACAACATTCTTTATCTTTAGCAGCCATTAAGTAAAAGCCCACTGAAGAAGCAGCAACTGCAGTGAAACATGTTTGGGTTAAAAAACAAAATTGTGTTTTGCTAAAGGCGGACTCTATCCAAAAACATACGTATTAGATGGAGTATTAAATTTTCACGGCCAAAGAAAATAAAATAAATATTGAGACCGCTCTTTATGGAAATTCAAAAGTATTTTACTCGCTCGTAACACTTTATAAACACAGCAAACCCTAGAGACGAGCTACTGTTGGGGTTCGAATGTACAATGGAGGAATGTGTACATGGAAAGGATAACTACGTTGATTGTCTGCAGGTGAGACAACCCCAGGATGGTCAAATGGCCAAACTGAATTTAACTGTCCTGGTTTACGAGAACTGTGAAACACGCTGTTGTATGAGGAAGTTACAAATAAACACAAAGAAGATGATTGCACAATCGATAAATATCAAAAGAAGGTAATTAAAATTTTTGAAATAATGGTACAAATTTCAAACAATTATCGAAGAAGAAAACGCATCAATGAACTACCTCACAGAACTTGAAGAAAAAAGACACTTAAATTTCATCGAGAATTTGCATGTGGAAGATAACAGCATTTTGATTTAAGAGAAAGACATCAGCTGAGGCGTATGGATTCTACAGCCATTTATAATTCGTGAACCAGTAGGATTCGCTTTACATGCCAAGCCTAATACATGGCACTGAATTAGAGAATTTACTAAGCGAAATTGACAATAGGAACATCGAAAGTGAAATTTCAGACAGTGATGTTTCGGATATAGATAACAAATCACCACTCAAGTAGTTTCCGGGACCTGGCATATTGTCAACAGTTTTACAAAACCTGTAATAGGAGAAACATTAACCGAGGTCATGAACGAAGTCTTAAACGGAGAATACGTCTGAACAGAGTTCAAAGATAGCGTCATAATATTACTCCTTCCTCCAAAAAAGTGGTATACATGTTTAAAAGTGATAAATAAAATGAGACCTATATACCTAATGAACACCGACTGTAGAATACTCGCGCTACTAACGGAAACGAAGTTGCGACTAGTGCTGGAAAACGTAGTTTCTGACATCAGGGAGTTATTCTTGGATGCAGCGTTTTCAAGGCTGCGTGCGAATACAGGGACAAAATAGCGACTAGGACCATATTATCATCTGCAGAATGTTGTGTATCGTTCACCAACTTTCGGAATGCATGTGATAGGGTGAACCACGAATTTGCAGTCATGACGTTGACACATTTCGGCTATAATGACGATTACGCCGAAGTACTAAATAACATAGTGAAAAGAATAAGAACCAAAGTACCAATAACGGGTACGTCACCAAATGTATTGAAACAGAGCAGAGACTCACCAGGGAGTCCTCTATCAGTGATGTTATTACGTCATTGCAATAGAACCCCTATTAAAATAAGTGGATGCCGAATTAGATGGAGTAAAGGCCTTTGGTATAACCTGCTGTGGTATACAAAAATGCACGCGCCGGCTGAACGATGTGTTTTTGGGTTTGCTCAGAGTGGAAATTGAGAAAATATAACACGTGAACTTTAGTTTCTTAAGCGAACGGAGGTGAGCGAGGCTATGCCGGAGTTTTCTTTCGTCGGTGCGGAATGTAGCGCCTATTCTCTTCTGTGTTCTGTGGTTTCAGTGCAGAATGCCAGCCAACACTGTTTTGGCTGCCCACTCTTTGGACACCCCCCCTTCCACCTCCCCCCCCCCCCAACCCCGTTCTCTACATCATCATCGTGCAGGGCGTGTGCATGTGACGCGACGACATGGGGAGCAGGGGCGTATTAATTGTGGACGCAGATGAGAAGACGCATTCCGGTAACAAAACTGCCAGTGAGTGGGAACACCAACCGAAAACCCAGTCACAGGCTGATTGCTCACATACAGTAAGGCAGACGTTGTGGTCAGCTGAACAGCGAAGTGAACTTCTGGTGCGGCTTGGTGACCTATAAGGGGCAGCATACCCACAGACATTGGTTGAGGCTGTGTGACGGACGCCAAAGTCGGCAGTCGTCGTCGGCGGCGGGAAGTTTTCCTTCACGTATACCATCGTGGATGGTGGTGGCCACGACCAACGGAGAGATGGCAGCGACGGCTGGTGTCGACCTCAGCGACGTGCTGGGTCTGTGAATAATCGCTCTGCAGCACAACCACTTACTCAGAAGCGCACCGCAACTGGTTTTGGTGGAGCCGTTGCGACACAGTTGAGCCTTGGATGACGTAAGAAGCACGTCCAATGGCTCTGAGCACTATGGGACTCAACTGCTGAGGTCATCAGTCCCCTAGAACTTAGAACTACTTAAACCTAACTAACCTAAGGACATCATACACATCCATGCCCGAGGCAGGATTCGAACCTGTGACCGTAGCAGTCGCACGGTTCCGGACTGCGCGCCTAGAACCGCGAGACCACCGCGGCCGGCGCACGTCCAATGGCTTTCGTAAGGATTCCACACTCCTAACGCTGTTTTCTCTTCCAAAAACTTTGTAGACGACATTATCTTGAAGGTGAAACTTTGTCTGGCCTGGCGGAACGAAGTGTTCCCGCGGCGGTCACAGAAGATGCAACAGGTATGGCGTCCACAACCGTTTAAGAATTTCTGCCGGCGACTTCCTGCCACTTGGCAAGAAGTGGCAGGAGGACAGAAAATAATTTTAAAGCTTGTCCCCGTGTATAGGAGAAACGAAACAAGGCGTTCAGCTTCACAGTTTGACTAAATGTGAAAGGGTCCATTTGTATGCCATTGGCGGCGCAACACTATTGGAAATCAGCTGGCGTGAAATGTGGCCCATTGTCCGAGGCAACAACCTCAGAAACACCTTCAAGACAAAAAATAGAAGATAAAACCGATACGTACTTGCAATATTGGTGGGTGTCATGGGGACAACCAAACTAAATTTATTGTAAGCGTCTACCAGAAACAAAAATTTTCATGTTCCACAATGTACACACGACGGCCTTACTGCAGTGGATACACCAAAGTTAAGCGCTGTCGGGTGTGGATGGCACTTGGATGGGTGAGCATCCCGGCCACCATGCGCTGTTGCCATTTTTCGGGGTGCACTCAGCCTCGTGATGCCAATTGAGAAGCTACTCGACCGAATAGTAGCGGCTTCGGTCAAGAATACCATCATAACGACCGGGAGAGTGGTGCGCTGACCCCACGCCCCTCATATCCGCATCCTCGTCTGAGGATGACACGGCGGTCGGATGGTCCCGGTAGGCCATTCGTGACCTGAAGACGGAGTGCTACAACGGACACACGAAATCAATACGAATGCGTTGCCATGGCCCGGACGTACGTCCTCATTTAAAACAGCGTTGCGTCAGAGCTGACTGATGTTCCACTCAAACTTTGTAATGAGATGTCATTTGGTAAATCTGTGTATTCAAAGCTTGCCAAGTACAATGACACCTGTCACGCTGCTTCGTGCGAACTATGCCCCAATGACCTTGATGCAATAAAGACAATCCTTCCCGCTGAAGACAGTGTGGAATCGCAACACGCGCAATGTCGTTCTCTGTACGCAACAGCAGAATACCTGATCTCACGAATAACGCATGACGACGCGAAAAATAGCGACGCGCCGCTGGGTGGGGATTTTCCTTTAAAGCGAATGCCCGTCCATGACACATGTATTGCAAAGCAACCTGAAGAGTGCGTTAGAAGCAACCTCTATGGCTACATGCAGAAAATAGAGAGGGAAGTTATGAACACGTTCAAAATTCTGAGAATGTAGCTGAAAACGTGATTCCTGAAACGTATCCACTGCTGTGTCGGTACCGACTGGTAACCGAGACAACAACTTAGTTTTTGAATGTTGGGCAATGGGACTGAACAACAAATCATGCTGATGATTATACAATGACGGAGCCCAGCGTTACAGCTTTTGTTCTGTTTGACGTGGGACAGGTTTGGCAGGAGTGACTGATAATGTGTCAGCCAATAGATCTTGCGACCCTACAAATTCTGGTGGATCTTCGTAATACCATAGTTAATGGCGAGTGCCTCTTTTGTAAGCTGACTTTTGTTACCCTCTGCTTTGTTAAAAGTTTTCGAGGCAAAAGCAATAGGTCTATTAGGAGAAGCAATTTTATGGAAGAACACTGCTCCGATACCATAAGAAGATGCATCCACGACCGATTGATGAAATGTATCCTCTTATTCTTTGGACCACACCAAAGGAAAATGTTTCTGGTGCAGTCAGTTTAGCGATGCAGCAATTTGCTCAGGGTTATGACTAGATGAAATATAATATGTAGCTTCAACATGACTGATTGGATCTCCTTACTGTTACGGGGTGCCTCCGTATCTTTAATTGCAGGCAAGTGCGATGTTGTAGGACGAATACCCTGTGTATAAATTACGGTAGTTCAGTTCTTCCTGGAAGGAGGAGCAGTTTCCTTTGTTCCAATTTGGACTAGCTGCAGAAATAGTGTGAAAAAAAGGTCTACATTTGCTAAATCATTAGGAGGCATACAACCTTCGGCTATAATATCGTCCATATAGTTTATTCAAGAACAGTCTCTTGCTGTGAACTGTTCCAGGAACCGTTGAAAAATAGCAAGAGCTGAAGTACTTCCAAACGGTAGTCTTCGGAACTGGGCCAAACCTATGTGAATATTAATCACAAAGTATAGCTGGGACTGCTGAGCCAGCGGTAACTGTAAATATGCCTCAGGCAAATCAGTCTTTGAGAAGTATGTCGATTAGTTTCCCTGGACATGGAAGAGGAAAAGAATCCACCACAGTTTGTGGGTTTACTGTTGCTTTAAAATAAGTATAGGAAACCTTCTTGAAAATGACCAAGAGTGATGGTAGTTGGCTAGAAGAAACTGGTTGGATAAACCCGCTGTGTTTTCATCTTTGTAGTCGCTGAGCAACTTGCTCACTTGATGCATGGGGGACAGACCATGTACGTTAAACTCGTGTACTTGTACTGTCTTTCTCTGTAATGTGAGCTGAAAAATCCTTAGCCCTCTCTAAACCTGGTTCAAACAGCTCCTTGTACTTACTACAAGTCAGAAACACTGGTGTGAGGCACTGAAACAAGTTTAGCAATGCGTTATCTTCTATGCACAGGTTGAACAAATCAAATAAATGTAACTCAAAAATGTTTGCTCTGTTTTTAGAAAAGTAGTACGTTAAATGCACTGAACAGCCAAAGAAATCGATACAGATGCCTAATATTGTGTAGGACACACACGAGCACCCAGAAGTGCCACAACACGACTAATGTCTGAAGTAGTGCTGGAAGGAATTGACACCAAGAATCCGGCACGGTTGCCCACAAATCCGTAACAGTACGAGGGAGTGGAAATCCCTTTTCAACAGCACGTTGCAAGGCATCCGAGATATGCTCAATAACATTCATGTCTGGGGTGTTTGGTGGCCAGCGGAATTTTATAAACTCAGAAAAGTGTTCCTGGATCCACTCTATAGCAATTCTGTTCGTGTGAGGTGTCGCATTGCCCTACTGGAATTGTCCAAGTGCGTCGGAATCCACACTGGAAATGAATGGATGCAGGTGATGAGACAAGGTGCTTAGTTACGTGTCACCTGTCAGAGTCGTATCCAGACGAATCAGGAGTCCAATATCACTCCAACTGGACACGTCCCACACCATTACAGACCATCCACCAGTTTGAACAGTCCCCTGCTGACAAGCAGCATCCATGGATTCATGAGGTTGTCTCCAAACCCTTACAAGTCCATCCGCTAGATACTATTTGAAGCGAGACTCGTCCGAGCAGGCAACATGTTTCCAGTCATCAACAGTCTGATGTCGGTGTCCACGGGCCCAGGCGAGGCGTAAAGCTTTGTGTCGTGCAGTCATCAAGAGTACAGGAGTGGGCCTTCGGCTCCGAAAGGCCATATCGATGATGTTTCGTTTAATGGTTCATACGCTGACAGTTTTTGATGGTCCAGCATTGAAATCTACAGCAATTTGCGGAAGGTTGGGCACTTCTGTCACGCTGAACGATTCCCTTCAGTCATGAGTGGTGCCATTCATGCAGGGTGTTTCTCTGGTTGCAGCGATGTCGTTGATGGTACACTTGTCGGAGATTGTGAACCTGTTGTAAGACGTCGTGGTCTCCTGACCTTCATTGCTTACATATTCCACCCTCACAATCATATTCCCCACATCAAGACGGTTCATTCGAACCCAAACTCGATAAGATAAAGTCAATGTCGTATGAATTCATGTAAACGATATGCAATTAACAAGTAAGCACACTGTGGTTGAAATACTCGAGGCTGGCGTACACACATACATTCCAGACATGACAGTCACAGAAGCTTTCAGTTCGGGAGAGAAACAGCACAACGGGACGCCAGTCCTTTCAGAGGACGACCCAGCCTATGTCGGCTGGTGACCGCCAGTGTAGCAGGCAGCGTGGACCTGAGTGAAAGGGGGAACAACCCCACGTTCGACTTAAAAGCAACTTCCGCTACATTGTGTGGGAGCGACCAACCTACACATTCTTTACACATAGCATGCAGTTTCAGAGATTTTCACAGGGAGACAGCAAACGCCAAACGCCAATGCTACAGGTTTCTGGCTTGGTCGCCTTAAACGAAAGGTCATTCTCCTGTTTTAGAAGAGCAATGCTCATTGGCAGACGATATTTCTGACGCCTTGAGCTGAAGGAATAATGGAAAAGACCAAAAAATATACCTCTACACATCTGGCGTAGAGGGGCGCCATTCCATTGTCGCTCTTGGATCGAGGAACAAGTCTCTCCACAGTACTTTACTGGGAGAGCAACTCTGTCGAGAGCGAATCGAAGTGCTGCTCTATATTGAGGCTTGCGATTAAGCGCTGTTCACTGTGTTGGCTAATACACTTATTGTGCTGTGTGAATGGACAGAGTTATAGTTAAACGCCTGCGAGCGAATTTTGAGTGGCATCGCGGTGGACTGGTTATCTGACCGGTGTACCACGCCAATAGTTAGACTAGGGGCGAATAGGAATCCTCGACTTCATCACGACATAGGGAGAGTTTGGTTGGCGAAGGTCAATCCAGATAGAATGAGAGTTATCTTATTTGTCAGCAGCGAGCGGCGCAGACAGCAGTCATCGCAGCTTACGGTATTGGGCGCTAAAGCTATTTCGAGCCCCATATTTCCTCCACAACAGTACACTTCATTGCATTTCACATGCGACAGCCTCGACCGTACCTAGCAACATTCTAAGGGATAATTATTCAAACTGAGTAGCTGCACCTCTCAGCCATTCTACCAAGTCAACAACCATCTTAAACTTTGTATAGAAATTTCATTAGCAAATCCTGTCCTTGAGAGGTAACTTCACATTCCGAAAAGAACCAGGATATAACTTGTTCAATTCGTAACTACAAGTGCCATTTTGTTTTCTCAGAATTTTTGCAAAATAAATAATAACTTTCGTTAGTTTCATGTTTTTCTTACACAAACTAGCACTACTCCATTACCCAAGTATCCCACTAGTTACGTAAGAAATTTTGTGAATTTTTGTGTCATTTCCTTACAGCGGACGACTCCAGAAGATATTTATTGCTGAAAGTTTTTCAGGCATTTCTCTTTATAACGTTAGGAGCATCTTTCTGACTTCTGTAGTACTGTGGGGGTGGAAATTGCATCTTGCAGGAGCCACAAGTTAACGGTACATCTCATATTAATCCGTTGCGCAGAATAACAAAATAACAGATCAACCCCGCACCTCAGAAAATGGCTACCCTGCCAGGATAGGTAAAATAGGTAACTGCCAGGATAGGTAAAATAGGTAAGCTGCCAGGATAGGAAAAATAGGCAACCTGCCAGGATAGGTAAAATAGATATGCTACCAGGATAGGAAAGTGTCAGGATAGTTAGGTATGTCAGGTCGCAGCAGTAGCACGTTGAAGAACTTTCTTTCATTTATTAAATAGGTAATTGCAAAGATTGGGATCAGAATAAATACAGGTAGTGAAGAAAGCAGAATTGTTGGGAAAAGGGCGTGTGTTATTGTGTTGGAAAATTTTGCATTTTTTTACTATTTTTGTGTTGCTGTTATTGCATATAATTTTCAGGTGATTGGTACAGACGCAGAGTGACGCAGAGATGCAGTGTGACGCATCATCATATAAATTAGAATTAAGAAATAACATTTTGCTCCCTCTGGAAGCGCACAGGTAGAGATTGCAGACTGTAGCACAGCAGACAGAACATTAGCCGAGAAGTCACGACGTTGTTGTTGTTGTTGTTGGTTCAACCAACTGGTAAGTGGTCGTATAGTTTTGTAGATAGGGTTGTGGTGTGTTGAAAGAATTTCCATGTTAATGAGAGCACAAGCCAAAAGGTGGCGTGGGAGAGAGCAAGTAGACAAGATGGGGGAGAATCAACCAGATAGGCAGCAAGTAAACGAACTTATTGAGAATAGGACAGAAGGTGAACCTGAAAATAGGACAGACGGTGAATCAGAGAATAGGACAGTTGGGGAGCTGCGGAATCAGCAGGCTCAGTCAGACTGGGTTAAAAATGAGACAGATCAGACAGATGGGAATCGAAGGGATGAGAACATCGAATTTCCAGAATATGAAATTCCAGGTAGGGCACATTCAGAGCCAGAAATAGACAGCCCACGTAGGAAATGGCAAACTTTAGAAAAGAAACGGGCACTGGAAACGCGTTTGTTTGCGGCATATTCAGGGACAGAATACGCGTCAGTACAGTCAATGAACCGGCAGTTAGCTAACGTTCAAAGAGAAGTAGACAGTGAGGAAGAGGGGAAACATTTAGAATACGTCGAACCTATCGTACACATTCTAAATATGCTCCAACAGCAGACACAGAAATTTGCGGAGTTACGAGCACCACGAAAAGGTTCCGTAACAGACGCAACTGCACCTTCAAACACAACACATACACAACAGAGAGGGCAGAATGCGGAGTTGTTTGCGCCACGTAATGGTTCAAAGACAAACTCAACTAGCTCTCAACACAGACAGCACGGGTTATTGCAGTTATCAAACTTAGAAACGCCACAGCATAGCCCAGTAAACGACGTAACTGACCGAGTAGAAAACAATAGATCGAGAATACATAGTGCAGCAGAAAGTAGTGTTACAGCACAGGACGCGATCATGGAGATGTTACAAAAAATGAACGTTAGTATGACGAAACAGAAGACACAGATAGCAAAACAGTATCAGGAATTGAAACAGGATAATCAGGAATTGAAACAGGACAATCAGGCTATTAAGACACAGATCCAACAGGTTAAAATCCTGATGGAAGAAGGGCGCCAGAATTGATAGTCAGATGATTCAGATAAACAAAGACGCGAAAGAATCTAGGGAAAGAATTCAGGTTCTAACACAAGGTCAGAAGCAATTCCGCACTGACGTGGACAAGGTCCAATTGGACATCGTAGACGTTGACATAAAGGTGGAACGTTTTACGAAAAAAAGCCACTCGAACAGCAATACAAATTTCGGAAGAACAAGCAATTGAAAGCAAGGTCGCAAAGGTTGCACTGAAAAAGTATGATCAGTGGATTAATAAAATAAGTCTTAAAAACAAAGATCAGTTTGAAAAGCTTCGAACAGAGTTGATACAAACTATCGAAGAAAAGATCGAGACCGATTACACCTGTAGCGAAACAACTGACGCGTCAAGCATTAATTCAGTACACGAACACGCGCCGTCTAAGAAAGTTCAAGTAGAACCAAGGCTAGACGTAAAACTCGCGCAGAAATCGAAACAGAAAACCCTGAGTAAAGTAATCATGACATGCCACAGGCCCAGGCACAGTACCCAGAAAAACGGAACCCATACATTCAGCCGATACCCATCGAAAGACAGGCAACTGAACCAGTAAATCCAATGACACAACATAATAGCAGCACAGGAACTATACCACGAACGACGAGAGTAGAAACACACGAACAACACTTTTGATCACCAGTGATACGATATGACGCGGATATGAGTCAGGAAATTGAGAATAGGCAGACAGTCAGTAGATTACCAGAGAATAAACACGACGACACAAGCAGTGGCAGATTATTTCAGTCCATGAATCAGCCACAAACCGGATTTATGAGTAGATATGATACAGACCACTTCCTTACAGTAAGAAAATTTCAACATTTCAAGGAAGGAGGCGGTAGCTTGCATGCACGCACATTCATCGACCAGTTTCAAGTAGGCTTACCAAACCACTGGAGCGTAGCTCACAATCTTGACTTCATTTGTGCGCACATGTCAGGGACAGTAGCAGAGGTGATGCAAAAGATCGCGGCTACCTGTACGTCTTACCTACAGTTCAGAACAGCATTTCTCGTAAGATATTGGTCCAAGGAGGCGCAAAACAAAATTAAATACGAGTTACTTCAGATGACACCATATGAAAACTCAGGAGAGAAAAGCGTGGTAAAATTCTATGATACAATGGACAAAAAGAATCAATGCCTAGACAAACCATACAGTAACGGAGAGCTGATACGTCTGTGTAGAATGAAATTATCGGTAAAATATCAACAGGCAACAGTAGGAAAAAATGAAAATACCGAAGAATTCAAAGAGGTTTTAAGGGAACTTGAATTTATGTTTAAAGAAGATGAGGTGAAAGAAAAAAGAAAGGAAAGGGAACAGCAAAAGGAGAGGACTTGGAATGAATATTCCAATAATAATAATAATCGTAATCCTAACACGAATTATTTCAGGCAATTTAAAAGACAAGGACAGTGGCACAATGGAGACAATTGGCATAGAAACGATAACCAGAATAATTGGTACCGAAATGGGAACGGTAATGGACACTCATACAGTGGCGGATATGGATTCAGGAATCAAAATGCCAACGGTCAAGGGTACTTTGAAAGAGGTCACGATGTTAGAAACAGCAACTGGCGAGACCAGAGCGCGAATAATTACCGAGGAAATTATGGCCCACAAAGACAAGAACAACACAGCAAAGAGAAACCAGACTAGAAGTTAGGCCACTGAATACTGCAAAACGTAAAAATTGAACTGAAAAATGCGGAAGAGGTTAGACAAACTAACGTCCACCCTATCTTATACTAACCACTAAATAAAAGTTAAATTAACAATCAACAAAATAACACATTAATGAAAAAAAAGAGACACAATAGACACTAACAATATCTTGTAGTATCAAGTACACTATAACATGCACACAAACAATAAATGGTACACAACAATTAAAAGAATGAAGAAGTGGTAGGACATAATTAGAATATAGATAAGAAATCATATACACTCCTGGAAATTGAAATAAGAACACCGTGAATTCATTGTCCCAGGAAGGGGAAACTTTATTGACACATTCCTGGGGTCAGATACATCACATGATCACACTGACAGAACCACAGGCACATAGACACAGGCAACAGAGCATGCACAATGTCGGCACTAGTACAGTGTATATCCACCTTTCGCAGCAATGCAGGCTGCTATTCTCCCATGGAGACGATCGTAGAGATGCTGGATGTAGTCCTGTGGAACGGCTTGCCATGCCATTTCCACCTGGCGCCTCAGTTGGACCAGCGTTCGTGCTGGACGTGCAGACCGCGTGAGACGACGCTTCATCCAGTCCCAAACATGCTCAATGGGGGACAGATCCGGAGATCTTGCTGGCCAGGGTAGTTGACTTACACCTTCTAGAGCACGTTGGGTGGCACGGGATACATGCGGACGTGCATTGTCCTGTTGGAACAGCAAGTTCCCTTGCCGGTCTAGGAATGGTAGAACGATGGGTTCGATGACGGTTTGGGTGTACCGTGCACTATTCAGTGTCCCCTCGACGATCACCAGTGGTGTACGGCCAGTGTAGGAGATCGCTCCCCACACCATGATGCCGGGTGTTGGCCCTGTGTGCCTCGGTCGTATGCAGTCCTGATTGTGGCGCTCACCTGCACGGCGCCAAACACGCATACGACCATCATTGGCACCAAGGCAGAAGCGACTCTCGTCGCTGAAGACGACACGTCTCCATTCGTCCCTCCATTCACGCCTGTCGCGACACCACTGGAGGCGGGCTGCACGATGTTGGGGCGTGAGCGGACGACGGCCTAACGGTGTGCGGGACCGTAGCCCAGCTTCATGGAGACGGTTGCGAATGGTCCTCGCCGATACCCCAGGAGCAACAGTGTCCCTAATTTGCTGGGAAGTGGCGGTGCGGTCCCCTACGGCACTGCGTAGGATCCTACGGTCTTGGCGTGCATCCTTGCGTCGCTGCGGTCCGGTCCCAGGTCGACGGGCACGTGCACCTTCCGCCGACCACTGGCGACAACATCGATGTACTGTGGAGACCTCACGCCCCACGCGTTGAGCAATTCGGCGGTACGTCCACCCGGCCTCCCGCATGCCCACTATACGCCCTCGCTCAAAGTCCGTCAGCTGCACATACGGTTCACGTCCACACTGTCACGGCATGCTACCAGTGTTAAAGACTGCGATGGAGCTCCGTATGCCACGGCAAACTGGCTGACACTGACGGCGGCGGTGCACAAATGCTGCGCAGCTAGCGCCATTCGACGGCCAACACCGCGGTTCCTGGTGTGTCCGCTGTGCCGTGCGTGTGATCATTGCTTGTACAGCCCTCTCGCAGTGTCCGGAGCAAGTATGGTGGGTCTGACACACCGGTGTCAATGTGTTCTTTTTTCCATTTCCAGGAGTGTATATAAAATAATTTTTGCCACTATCACAAATATTTCCAGTATATAAAATCAGAGTTTATTTGTAAATAACAAAGATATGTAAAATAAAAATTGTAAATATTTCTATGCGTCAGCGGGACATCGCCACCAACACCAATCACCAGCTCCCTTAACACCAGATGCTTCGAGATAGCGACAGAGAGGGTATAGACATGTTGAGAAAGCACTTAGTGCAATAACAACAACATGAAGACCAACGCCACACTGGAAATGCAGGTTGCAACCAGGTTGGACTTCAGGAGGACAAAGTGCAGGATGGACATTTCATATGTCACGACACTGTTACACAACAAAAGAGTGTGGGGAGAATCACTATATGACGAGAAGACAATGAAGGTACAAAACAATACTAAGATCTACAAAGTCATCAAGTAACAGTTGGAAAGGCAGTCAGATCCTACAAATCCTATATCACTCCTACACTAAAAGTCACATATTCCTAGCCCAAGAAGGACAGAAGAATGCAAGAAAGAAGAGAAGAACACAAGATGCAAGAAGAAGAAGGGCAGAAGACGGCAAGATATCTTTCTTTCCTATCCTACAAAGCAAACGTCTTTCCATGAACTTTGAGGCATAGCAACTACTACAACCATCTCTCCAAAAATAAAACTTGAATCGTCAAACAAATACAAGCGAACGGCAAACGGAATATTAAGTAGTACCAATCATCATCATCTAGAAATAGATTCAGCAAAATGAACAGTATTCTCCCTACCACATCATCAAATTGCCATACTGAACCAGGTGTGAAGTACCAAGACGTCACAGCACAATACTGGGTGACGATCGTCGGTAGTCAACTACAATCATCGAACTGCCACACCGTCCCAGGTGTGACAGCAAAGGAGTACCAAGACATCACTGTTTATGCAGTAAACCACAGTCATCATCATCGGTTACAAGTACCACTCCATGAAGACAATGTCAACAAGTAAGACCTGGCATCACATGCTAGACTACTTATCTCATGATTTGTGACACCCATACAAATGAGTCGACGCCTTCCAGCATTTCAGTGGAGATCATCGAGCACAGATCTGACGCAGGAAAAAAAATTTCATAAAATACAAATGTAGAGTTAATACAATGATATATTTGTAAAAGTACCTTTTTCCTTTCTTGTAAAAGTAATTATTTTTTTAATGTATGTAAAATCCACAATTTATAGATACCTTAAACCTTTTGAAAAGAAACTTAGTTAGTATAGTTATATATTCTCGCCAACTCATGGAAAGACTATTTATTTCTTTTACTTGTAAAATTAGAAAAGGATTTGTGCAGGATTTTTCTTCTTTAAGTAACATTCAAAAACACATTTTTCGGGTAATAATATTAATACCGAGGATAGAATTAAGAGAAAACACATCTTCATTCTTAAAAAAAAAACAATGACACATAAAGAAAAAGATAATGCCTAAATATATAAAACAAAGTAACACAACAGAGCTTTTGCGAAAATTTACGCAAGCTCAACTAAAGAAAAGATATAATCACACAAAAACATGATACACTGTACACTTACGAGTTTAGAAAAATTAATATTGTACAAACAAATTTTTTGGAAATGGAAAAGAAAAACAGAGACATGTACTCGCAACGACAAAGAATAACAACCTTTGTAAAGCCTATATTTGCCTAACAACAAAACATAAATTGTAAAATTAAAAAATAGAAACAATAGCTATGAAGAAATTATTAGAAAAAATTGTTAAGAATTCCTGAGAAATGTTTATTGGAAAATCTAAAAGAACAATTTTTGCCTGACTTTGTCAATGTTTTCCTCGGCATTGACAAACCCCAGACAAAAATTTTGTCAGAAGGAGGGAGGTATGTAAGATGTCATGCTCTCCTGACCTTCATTGCTTACATATTCCGCCCTCACAATCATATTCCGCACATCAAGACGCTTCATTCAAACTCAAACTCGATAAGATAAAGTCAATGCTGAATGAATTCATGGGAGGGAAATGCTATTAACATGTAAGCGAACCGTGGTTGAAATACTTGAATCTGGCGTACACACATACATTCCAGACACAATGGTCACAGATGCTTTTACTTTGGGAGAGAAACCACACAATTTGACGTCCGTCCTTCAGAGGACGGCCCAGCCCATGTCGGCCGGTGATCGCCCATGTAGCAGACAGCGTGGGCCCGAGTGAAAGGGGGGAACAACCCCGTGTTCGGCTTAAAAGCAAATTCCGCTACATTGTGTGGGAGTGGCCAGCCTACGCATTCTTTACACACAGCACGCAGTTTCAGAGATTTTCACAGGGAGACAGCAAACGCCAAACGCCAATGCTACAGGTTTCTGGATTGATCTACTTAAACGAAACGTCATTCTCCCGTTTTAAAAGAGCAATGCTCATTGGCAGACGACATTTCTGACGCCTTGAGCTGAAGGAATAATGGAAGAGGCCGAAAGATATACACCTTCACGTCTGGCGTGGAGAGGCGCCGCTCCGTTGTCGCTCTTTGAGCTAGGAACAGGCCTCTCCTCAGTACTTTACTGGGAGAGCACCTCTGTCGAGAGCGAATCGAAGTGCTACTCTATATTGACTCCTTGTGATTAAGCGTTGTTCACTGTGCTGGCCGACACATTAATTTTGCGGTGTGAACGGGCAGAGTTATAGTTAAATGCCTGCAAGCGAATTTTGAGTGGCATCGCGGTGGACTGGTTATCTGACCGGTGTACCACGCCAATAGTTAGACAAGAGGCGAATAGGAATCATTGACTTCATCAAGGCATGTGGAGAGTTTCATTGGCGAAGGTCAATCCAGATAGAATGAGAGTTATCTTATTTGTCAGCAGCGAGCGGCGCAGACAGCAGTCATCGCAGCTTACGGTATTGGGCGCTAAAGCTATTGCGAGCCCCATATTTCCTCCACTACAGTTCACTTCACTGCATTTCACATGTGACAGCCTCGACCGTACCTAGCAACATTCTAAAGGATAATTATTGAAGTTGAGTAGGCGCACCTCTCAGCCATTCTGTCAAGTCAACAACCATCTTAAACTTTGTATAGAAATGTCATTAGCGAATGCTATCCTTGAGAGATAACTTCACATTCCGAAAAGAACCAGGATATAACTTGTTCAATTCATAACTAAAAGTGCCATTGTGATTTCACAGAAATTTTGCAAAATAAGTAATATCTTCCGTTAGTTTCATGTTTTTCTTACGCTAACTAGCACTTCTGCAGTACCCAAGTATCCCACTAGTTACGTAAGATATATTGTGAATTTTTGTGTCATTTCCATACAGCGGACGACTCCAGAAGATATTTATTGCTGAAATTTTTTCTGGCATTTCTCTTTAGAACATTATGAGCGTCTGTCTGACTTCTGTAGTAGTGTGGGGGTGGAAATTGCATCTTGCAGGAGCCACAGGTTAAAGGGTACATCTCAGATTAATCCGATGCGCAGAATAACAGATCAATCCCACCCCTCAGACTGTGAAATGGCCGTACGGCAAAATCTCTACTTCATCGCGACCTCAGAGATGCTGTGTCCCATTGCTCGTGCGCCACCTATAACATCACGTTCTAACTCATTTAAATCTTGATAACCTTCCACTGTAGCGTCAGTAGCTGACGTAAAAACTGCGCCAGACACTTGTCTTCTTAAATAGGCGTTGCTGTCCGAATCTCCGTATTCTGCCTGTTTACGTATCTCTGTATTTAAATAAGCATCCCTAAACCAGTTTCTTTGGTGCTTAGTTTATAATACGCTTTGTCACTCCATGAACTTTGCAGAAAAACTACATACACCAAGAACTGGTGTTTCTTATCCATTATAGGTGGGCAAAATGGAAATAGGCTGCAGTAGTGGGCTACTGAGTGTGTCATATGTGTTTTCGTTTATTAGAGGAACAGAAGAACCAGTGTCGAACTGTAGTTTAATTGTTTCTTGTTCCACTTACAACTAAACAAAACGCCTATTCGCTCGCCATTGTATTGCAACTGAAGATTTCTGCAATGCAGAAGTGCGAGATTTGGTTTGTGCCGTTGTTAATGGCTATCCAATAAGCATATGCACCAGTAGACAGTTTCGTCACGCCAATGCCAATGTGCTCGCCTGCTGGCATCTGTTTGCTGAGCCTTTGTTGCCACATAAACGTACTGTTGGAATGCGACCTAGTCTCCCACATTGGGAGCATTTTGCATCACAACAACGACAAGCCTTCCGGTCATGATTCAAAAAGTACCAAAGACAAGACTTCTTCGTAGAATATTGCATCGCACTTCACGTACCACAAGACTGATAGTTTTCATTTTACGCTTACTGTTAGTTCGAGGCCTATGTTTAATCACTTTAACACTTTCGTGGACTGTCTTACGCACTATGAACTACTGTAATATGGAACCCCAAAACCAACCTCTGCTGAGTCCATAAAAGTTTGTGATTCCACAATGAACAGTACTGTATTTAGATGTGCATCTGGCAGCTTTTGAATTGCAACATTTATACGTTCATCTGATGTATTCTGTGTGACTGAATCATGTAACATAATATCACTGTAATTCGTACCACAAGAACACTTAAATTTACAATGCCTTGTTCACCTTCTGAATTAAGGAATCACTGTTTCAGTGTTTGTGCTGGCTGCTGCTTGAAACGAAAAACCTGGCTGCTGCGAATGGATATGACTATCATAATGATCATCCAGAATTACAAAAATGCTGTCGTACTTGACTGATTTGGGACTGGTATCTGCAAACACTTTTACATACAGGTGGTGGACGTTTACGCCAACTTTCGATAAAAGGAATGCGTTGTGCTCCGTACCTGTTATGCTGATAGGCAAAATGGGTCTCAATTTTCGCCCAATATTTCAACTATTCTTCTTCTTGACTATGGTATGGGCGAAATTTACGTGCAGTAACACATTGCGGTGCTACCTGGAGAGCAGTTGCTGAACACTGAGCAGCTGGCGTTCAATATGCTGTGAATGAAACTGACCAGTTTCGGTTAGGGGCATTTATTTGGCGGCTCAAACATGGAGTTTGAGTGGAACTACAAGAAGTGAAATATTGGTTCACTTTATTACCATATACATATGAATGAATGTTTAAGTATCACTTGATACAGAGAAATTCACAGACTCTTCACTTGAAGAGTAACTGATACAATGTTCTCACTAATGTTGTGCCCAAGACACTTACCACACTGGTGGCCTATCTAAGACGATTATGTCATCTTGATCGTTGACTTCGAACTGTGGTGAGCTTTCCTCTGCTCAGCAGTAAGTAGATGAGTCATTGCAGCGACGTGGAGAAGCGTGGAAGGTGTGGTCACGCTCGAGTTTCTCATTTAGCATTGTACCGTGTAGCAACTAAACTCTTCTGCAGTTTTGGTGTGAGGTACCAACCTCATTTAGGTACTCCGATCTTCGGTAAACATCACATAACGACAGTGCGTATGCTGATGACGTAAGTGTTATAATCAGAAATAGTGAAAATTTATAGAACCTAGCCGAAAATGTACAGCTTTGTTGAAAGACCACAGGTCAGAAGGCAAATGAGGCGAAAAGTTCATTTCTCAACTTCAAAGTGCACGAAAACCCACATATGTAGTGAGTAAATCGTGTCGAACATCGTATGTCATTATATGTAACTTTTAGAAAGGTCCACTTAAGGCAATAATTACGAATTGAAGAACTGTCGTGAGATAGAGGAGTCTTACTGCCGTCCACTTAAGAGATCTGAAAAGTGAAAATAGTAAAATGTGAAGTACTATCCAAGGAAGGCTATATACACTCCTGGAAATGGAAAAAAGAACACATTGACACCGGTGTGTCAGACCCACCATACTTGCTCCGGACACTGCGAGAGGGCTGTACAAGCAATGATCACACGCACGGCACAGCGGACACACCAGGAACCGCGGTGTTGGCCGTCGAATGGCGCTAGCTGCGCAGCATTTGTGCACCGCCGCCGTCAGTGTCAGCCAGTTTGCCGTGGCATACGGAGCTCCATCGCAGTCTTTAACACTGGTAGCATGCCGCGACAGCGTGGACGTGAACCGTATGTGCAGTTGACGGACTTTGAGCGAGGGCATATAGTGGGCATGCGGGAGGCCGGGTGGACGTACCGCCGAATTGCTCAACACGTGGGGCGTGAGGTCTCCACAGTACATCGATGTTGTCGCCAGTGGTCGGCGGAAGGTGCACGTGCCCGTCGACCTGGGACCGGACTGCAGCAACGCACGGATGCACGCCAAGACCGTAGGATCCTACGCAGTGCCGTAGGGGACCGCACCGCCACTTCCCAGCAAATTAGGGACACTGTTGCTCCTGGGGTATCGGCGAGGACCATTCGCAACCGTCTCCATGAAGCTGGGCTCCGGTCCCGCACACCGTTAGGCCGTCTTCCGCTCACGCCCCAACATCGTGCAGCCCGCCTCCAGTGGTGTCGCGACAGGCGTGAATGGAGGGACGAATGGAGACGTGTCGTCTTCAGCGATGAGAGTCGCTTCTGCCTTGGTGCCAATGATGGTCGTATGCGTGTTTGGCGCCGTGCAGGTGAGCGCCACAATCAGGACTGCATACGACCGAGGTACACAGGGCCAACACCCGGCATCATGGTGTGGGGAGCGATCTCCTACACTGGCCGTACACCACTGGTGATCGTCGAGGGGACACTGAATAGTGCACGGTACATCCAAACCGTCATAGAACCCATCGTTCTTCCATTCCTAGCCCGGCAAGGGAACTTGCTGTTCCCAAAGAAGAATGCACGTCCGCATGTATCCCGTGCCACCCAACGTGCTCTAGAAGGTGTAAGTCAACTACCCTGGCCAGCAAGATCTCCGGATCTGTCCCCCATTGAGCATGTTTGGGACTGGATGAAGCGTCGTCTCACGCGGTCTGCACGTCCAGCACGAACGCTGGTCCAACTGAGGCGCCAGGTGGAAATGGCATGGCAAGCCGTTCCACAGGACTACATCCAGCATCTCTACGATCGTCTCCATGGGAGAATAGCAGCCTGCATTGCTGCGAAAGGTGGATATACACTGTACTAGTGCCGACATTGTGCATGCTCTGTTGCCTGTGTCTATGTGCCTGTGGTTCTGTCAGTGTGATCATGTGATGTATCTGACCCCAGGAATGTGTCAATAAAGTTTCCCCTTCCTGGGACAATGAATTCACGGTGTTCTTATTTCAATTTCCAGGAGTGTACATAGGGAAAATTTAGACTGCCTGTAGGGTACAAGACAAAAAAAATATGAGCACTGTTTGCATATATATTTGACAAGAAGGCAGGCTCAGAGGTAAATGTTAAAAACTAAGCACAGGTGTCTTGGTCTCACCGACGTAATTATACTTAAGGTAATCACAATGTTTTTGATGAAATACCCTCTTCAAATTTGTAAAAAAATTTCCAAATAGCGTGTATCTGAACACAGTGCACCGAACTCTACTAATGATGGGCCTCTGCAGCCGACGACCCAAGCATGTGCCATGACATCGGTCACTAAGACTAGAATGGGCACTCGACCATTGGACTGGACACTGGCGCAGTGGCAGAGCACTGCATGGTCTGGGCACCATGGGGCTTAACTTCTGAGGTCATCAGTGCCCTAGAACTTAGAACCACTTAAACCTAACTCACCTAAGAACATCACACACGTCCATGCCCGAGGCAGGATTCGAACCTGCGACCGTAGCGGTCGCTCGGTTACAGACTGTAGCGCCTAGAACCGCTCGGCCACCCCGGCTGGCCCTCTGTTATCCGTGCCAAAGGTGGACATACTGGCTATTAGGTAGGTGGTCATAATGTTCAAAAAATGGCTCTGAGCACTATGCGACTCAAGTTCTGAGGTCATTAGTCGCCTAGAACTTAGAACTACTTAAACTTAACTAACCTAAGGACATCACACACATCCATGCCCGAGGCAGGATTCGAACCTGCGACCGTAGCGGTCGCTCGGTTCCGGACTGTAGCGCCCAGAACCGCACGGCCACTCCGGCCGTCGGTCATAATGTTGTGGTTGATTAGTGTATCTGCACTTCTAGTTTCTCAGATGCATCTAAATAATCAGAAAGACACTCCACAATACAAAGGAGAGTAAAAACGTAAAGTTTATGCAATTATATTGAATGTAGCATTAAATTAGCATACTAGTTATCTATAGTAATCGATGGGGAAACATTTTAGTCAGTTCGTTAAAAAATTGCGTGGCATGCATATTTGCCCACAGAGCAGTTGTCAATGGTCATCTTCTAGGACATAAAGTACATGAAAAGCAAAGTGCTTTCTAGAAAAATGTGAGTACTACTTTTTAAAATGTCACATCTAGCTAGAAACACCAAAGAAACATAATATTTACTAAAAATCACATTACATATACCGTTCATGTAACACTCACATGTGCGTGACTGCTTGGGGACCGAGCGAGGCGGCGCAGTGGTTAGACACTGGACCCGCATTCGGGAGGACGACGGTTGAACCCGCGTCCGGCCATCCTGATTTAGGTTTTCCGTGATTTCCCTAAATCGATCCAGGCAAATGCCGGGATGGTTCCTTTGAAAGGGCACGGCCGACTTCGTTCCCCATCGTCCCCTAATCCGATGAGACCGATGACCTCACTGTCTGATCTCCTTCCCCAAACAACCAAACCCAACTGCTTGGGGAAATTGTAAGTCAGAGAATAAAAATACAAGAATCTTACTGTACTTTCAATACGATCTCAGAATATATCGCGGTCTTATACGAACAGTTATGGGGGAGAAATGATTTATATACACAAGTCAATATTGCACACAGGCACCGATGCAAAAACTTTTAGCTCAACTGTCAAGACATGCTTCATGAACAGGATATAACTACTTATACCATGTATGTTCTCTTGTTTTACTGTATGTGTTATGATGCACTTGAGAATGGAGAGCGTCCGAAACTAGTAATGCAAATAAAATATTTTAAAACACATCCCGATGGAATAACATTCTTTTTCACTTTTATTGAGGGTGTGGAAACCAGCAAGAAGTGAATGATAAATTCAGTTGGTGTAAGTGATACAAATAAGTGTATTAAGTGCAACCGTGGCGACACATTACGTCATCGTTTGAATAGTTCAAGAGATCAGGAGATGTGGAAAGAAATCAGAAAGTGGGTAGCTTTCATCATACGAACAGTAGTAACCTAATCTTCCCCGAGAGGTTTTTTTTCCAGCATAAAATAATGACATCGTTGTATGATAATTTGGAAATTACGTTAAGTAACGTAGTACTAACGAAAAAGAAGAAAAGGTCAACATATGTAGAAAACGGGACCACAAAAAATTTCGGAAATATGTTAAACATCTTATTTCCGACGCAGTGGGAAAGGGGAATAACAAAACTATATAGGACGTATAAAGAAAATCAGTCTTAAAGTGAGGAATTAATGTTGAAGATGAAGTGTAGTGAAGACTTCGACAGGCTTGAGGCTGCTGCAGTGGCTTGTCAGAGCGTTGAGTGAATTCCAAAAGAGCAGGATAAATTAAAATCATTGAGACCCTTAAACAAAATACCAGCTGCTGGTATGGAAAAAATAAAAATAGTGAAAAATAGAAAATTTCTATTTGTTTTATTTCATTAGCAATTGAATCTCAAACATATAGTTATTAGCTCAAAGTGTGGCACATCAACGGTGGATCTGGAAAGTGGCCAGTGCTGTGTAGGCGTAAATCATTAAGAAGTTTTAAATATATTTATTCATTAAACTCAAGAAATCCAACGCTTACACATGGAGAATGTAAGTAAGATATCCAATGCTGAACGTAGAGAAATGAAAAACTTAAGATATACCGTAACAGAACACACTGTAAAAGCAGAATGTCGTCTACTTTACAATAAGGGGGTACAAAGAATGTACAGTAAATAACTGTGCAGCTGTAGAAGAGTGACAAAGGAAACACAAAATGATCAAATCTTATCTCAGGACTCAATATGTCAAAATATTGCTCACTATAAGTCAATAAGTCAACAGCCTAAACTACTGCTTTGTACATAAATGATAAAACTCACTGATTCAAATGACCTCCCGGCTTATGAAATCTGACAATAAACGGGGACAGCTAATGCATCAACTCCTGAGGTAGAGCGAGATAAAAATTTCATTGAACGCAATAAAGCAACTACCGATTCTAGGATTTAACATACTAGGCCCTATAGTCGCGTCACTCTAACTGGAGTGTGACTTCTTCCATAATTCTAACTGAGCAAGTCAGTCACAGCCGTCTGCACTACAAAAGACTGCACTGAATACTACTGGCGCAAACTTCATTAGTCATCCTAGACGAACACACACTGCACCTGATAACAAAATACGTTATGTCAGCACCATCTACTAGTCCAAAATGGGACCAACACCCCGTTGACAGGAAGCCACTGCAAGCCCAGATCCCAGATGTCACATGACTACCTCCGCTGATTTGCTGCACGAACTCCCTGCTTCATCTCATCCAGCTAGTTGCCTCATTAGGAAGATACCAGCTGCTGTGCCTTATTGCTGGCCGTCTTCATACCCCACGTGTCCGCTGACGCACCTATCCATCTTCAAGATGACAGCAGTCATACAATCCACCGGTATATGTGGCTGCATTCAACTGACAACTCTTTGAGCCAGTCATTCAGTTACAAAAACAATAATAAACGTGCCATAAATGCCCCGCTGTGTATACAAAGTCTTGTCTGCTGCTGAACACACTGCAGCGTTGGTTCCAACTTCAGGCCACCTTCTTCACTTAGCGCTGACTCACATTTCACTACTACACAAATCCATATTGACGCTCAGTGCGGCGTTGCGTTCAGTAAAATGGCAAGAATGTGGAGACCTTGCTGTGGCAGAATGCTTGACCAGAGCTACTGCCGGGCAATGGACTTCACACGAGGAAATCGATTCGTATGTTTAGTTAAAAAATAAATGACTTTCGTTTTCTAGCTTCATTAAAAAAGAACAAAAAAATTAAAATATGTTAAAATAAGGATAACAATAAAATGATGAATTAGTCACACTTCCATTCAATTGCCAATGATGAAAAAAAAAATAATCTGCCTCGATAAAGAGACAGACTACTTCGTTGACCTGCCATTACACGAAGAAAAGCAATTGTGACAGAGATATGTTATTCTACAAATAAAACCAAAGAAAAATGTTCATATAAACACAGGTCGCACACGTTTAGTTACGGACGTGTATCTGCAGTAGTTTTCCAGAATATCCAGAGAAGCAAGGAAGTAATTTCGTAAAATTTTTAGTTTGTTAACTACTAGGCCGAATTCGTTTTTTAAATTCCAGATAATTGTACAACGTTTTCTACAGAAGTCGTAGAGAATGTTATTTTGAACAAATAATGGTAATAAAGTTAACTGAACGTGTATGAATGTGTCAGATAATCTGCTTTTATTAATACCATAGCACACGTAAATTCGTGTTAAACCGGAAAAAAAGCTCAGTGTTAAGGAAGTTGTACAGTGTACATACAATTTCACAATACATTCACAATAAATGTTCAAAAATGTCTCCACCAAGCTCAGTGTACTAACGGTAGCCAACAATGACATAAACGTTTCTACATTTTTAATGGAAAGTAATTTGTAATTGTATAATAATATTAGCTTCTCTGGATGTTCTGGAAAACTATAGCAGATATACGTCTCGGACATGTTTTGTTAGATTCATCAGACCAATAAAAACAAAATTAATGGAAATCGTGGTTTAATTTAACCTGGTACAGTTTAGCGATCGCTTTATATTAGCGAAGTTGCTAAATTTCAGACAAAATATTTTATTAGTCGCAACTCCGTAACTAAACATTTGCGGACCTATGTTTATATGAACTATTTTCTTTAGTTTTACTTATAGAATAACATATTAAAATATTTGCATATCTTCGTGAATCACCTTGTAATATACAGGGTGTCCCATTTATCTTGACCACCGTAAATAACTGTTTGTCCACATGCAAATTACAAAATTTTTCAAAAAAGTATTCTTCCGCCGTCACAGGGACATCAATCAGCATGATTGCCTTCGTTGTAGCTTTGTTTTTTACAAAGATATGAAAGCGGTATAACTTTTTTAAATGGCACCCTGTATTTTTTACTTGGTAATTCATTTTCTCTCCTAAAGACCTATTCAAAAATGTATCACAGTGTACCATTCACTGAAACACAACATTATTAATTACATAACACAACATTGACTTTGAGCCCGGGATCACAAACTCACCCACTTGCTCGAGTTGTCAGAAAACAAATGAAAACCAAGTAATACCATAACACAAAATTGACTTTGAGTCTCCTACACCATTATGCTGGAGAAGAACATTCAAAGGTGCTCAGAGTGGTGACCCTGGACACCGATACACTGATGCACTCGTTGAATGAAAGAATTATTTACTGCTTCCAGTGTTGCCTGCTGAAGAGAAATAGAAGCAAGCACCATACGTTCCTGAAAGTTCTCTGGAGTAGTTGGAATATTGCGACAGACAACGTCTTTAATGAGTCCCCAAAGAACAAACCCCAGAGGATTTAAATCAGGAGACCTAGCAGGCCAAGTAACTGTTCCTCCTCGACCAATCCATCTGGCAGGATACCTTCGGTTCAGAACACGACGTGCACGCAAGGCATTATGTGCTGACATCCATCGTGTCGATACCACATAAGCATTCTGGTTCTTAGCGGCACTTCATCCAGAAGAGGAGGAAGAGCTCGACTGAGGAAGGTAGCATACGCTGTGCCGTTTAGACTACCATTGATGAAATTAGGGCTAATAATTGTAGTACCAAGCATCCCACACCAGACCTTAGCTCTCCAAAGACGCTGATGTTTCACCTATCTAAGCCATCGTAGGTTATCGCTGGACCAATAATGCATGTACCTGTAATTACCTGTCCTTTGTTTGAGAAGGAACATTCATCGGTAAACAGAACATCGGAGAAGAAGTTGGGGTTGGCGAGGATTTGCTGCTGTGCCCACTGACAACTGTACACGATTCTGGAAATCATTCCCATGCAATTCTTGATGTAGGCGTACATGGTAAGGATGGAACCGGCGACATGTAAGAATACGATGTACACTGGTTTCAGGAATGTCAATCTCGTGTTCAAGCTGTCGTGTGCTCACATGTGGATTCATAGCAACGGATGCGAGAACAGTAACTTCGGCAGCTTCGTCTGTGCGAGTGCTACAACGATTGCGTTGTCGTGAGTTGAAACTTCCCTTTCTTGAAGCGTCGCAACAAGACGAGAAAACATCAGTCGAGAAGGTGCGTTCTTGTCAGGATATCGCTCTCTGTACAGTTCCGCTGCCTGCGTAGCATTTCGCCTACCTTCAACAACAACAATAAAAGAAACGTTATGTCAATGCAGTTTGTAGGAAGGACAGCCTTTACTGTATGCCTACTCTACACAACAGTATTTAAAAGGACTAAACTACTGTACTAAATGTACCCGTACATAAGAAAACAGTATTGCTATATTGTTCTGCTAACTTACATTCCCCATAGATGAGTAGCATTTCTACCTTCTCTTCGTTGGTGTACATTCTACTCCTACAACTCTTCACCTCAGGATTGTTGACGGAATGACGGGTGTGCATTCTACTTACGTTTACATTTGTCCTCTGTCAATGTCAGCACGTGGATGTGTTCCATTATACCTAGTACCTCCACTAAGCGCTGGGAGCGTCAACGTCAGTGTTGTGTTATGTAATTGGTTCAAAGGGCTCTGACAAGGGAACCTCCCCATCGCACCCCCCTCAGATTTAGTTATAAGTTGGCACAGTGGATAGGCCTTGATAAACTGAACACAGATCAATTGAGAAAACGGGAAGAAGTTGTGTGGAACTGTGAAAAAATAAGCAAAATATACAAACTGAGTAGTCCATGGGTCACATAAGCAACATCATGGACAATATGAGCACAGGAGCGCCGTGGTCCCGTGGTAGCGTGAGCAGCTGCAGAACGAGAGGTCCTTGGTTCAAGTCTCCCCTGGAGTGAAAGTTTTACTTTCTTTATTTTTGCATAGTTATTATCTGTCCGTTCGTTCATTGACGTCTATGTTCACTGTAATAAGTTTAGTGTCTGTGTTTTGCGACCGCATCGCAAAACCGTGCGATTAGTAGAAGAAAGGACGTGCCTCTCCAATGGGAACCGAAAACATTTGATCGCAAGGTCATAGGTCAACCGATTCCTCCACAGGAAAACACATCTGATATATTCTATACGACACTGGTGACGGCATGTGCGTCACATGACAGGAATATGTTGTCGACCCACCTAACTTGTACAGTTGGCGAATGGGTAAAAAGATTCTTCTACCTTGCCCGATTTAGGTTTTCTTGTGGATGTGATAATCACTCCCAAAAAAGTGATGAAAATATAAGAGTTTGTCACATAAACAGAAAAAAAATTAAACTTTTGACTCAATGGCAGAATTGAGCCAAGGACCTTTCGTTCTGCAGCTGCTCACGTTACCACGAGACCACGGCGCTCCTGCGTTGCCGTTCTCCTTGACGTTACCTATCTTCCCATGAACTACTCAGTTTGTATATTTTGCTTATTTTTTCACAGTTCCACACAACTTCTTCCTGTTTTCTCAATTGATCTGTGTTCAGTTTTTCAAGGCCTATCCACTGTGCCAACTTATAACTAAATCTGAGGGGGGTGCGATGGGGAGGTTCCCTTGTGAGCACTATGGGACTTAACAACTATGGTCATCAGTCCCCTAGAACTTAGAACTACTTAAATGTCACTAACCTAAGGACAGCACACAACACCCAGTCATCAAGGGGCAGAGAAAATCCCTGACCCCGCCGGGAATCGAACCCGGGAACCCAGGAGTGGGAAGCGAGAACGCTACCGCACGGCCACGAGCTGCGGACTGTTATGTAATTAATAATGTTATGTTTCAGTGAATGGTAATTGTGATACATTTTTGAATAGGACTTTAGGAGAGGAAATGAATTACCGAATAAAAAATACAGGTGCCATTTAAAACAGTCATACCGCTGTTCATATCTTTGAAAAAAGAAAGCTACAACGAAGGCAATCATGCCGACTGAAGTCCCCCTGACCGCTTAAGAACATTTGATTGAAACATTCTGCAATTTGCATCTGGAAAGTTATTTAGGCTGGTCAAGATAAATGGGACACCCTGTATATATAGGCTGTCGCTCAGTCAGATGCAGTCGCTTGTCCTGTTTCAGAGGAAACCTCTCAGCCCGCAAGATCCGGGCAGTCACAGAGGGTGGGCTTGTTGATAGATGGGAGCCCCAACGTTAGGAGCATTATGGGGCCCATTGGGGCATGGCTGTCAAGAAAGGGAAGAAAGCCAATGTGCATACCGGGTGGAGTCATTCCAGAAGTGGAACGGGTCCTTCCGGATGCAATGAAGAGCACAGGGTGGAGCCAGATGCAGGTGGTGGCTCACGTTGGTACCAGTGATGTGTGTCATTTTGGATAAGACGAGATTCTCTCTGGTTTCAAGCGGCTGAAAGAACTGGTACGGGCTGCTAGTCTTGCGAGATGAAAGCAGAGCTGAACATTTGCAGTACAGTCGACAGGACAGATTGCGGACCTCTGGTACAGACCCGAGTGGAGGGTCTGAATGAGAGGCTCAGACGGTTCTGCGACCGTGAAGACTGCAGATTTCTCGACTTGCGCCGTAGGATGGTTGGATTTCGGGTTCCGCTGAATAGCTCAGCACTACACGCAGGAAGCGGCTACACTGCTAGCAAGAGCCGTGTAGCGTGGACTGGGCGTTTTTTTAGGTTAGACGGTCTCGGGAAAACACAAAAAGTGTTTCAGTCACAAAGGATGCAGGCCGAACCCAGGAATAACGTAGATACAGGAAACATTGGTATAACAGTTGTAAATTGTCGTAGCTCTGTTGCGGAAGTACCAGAGCTCGAAGCGCTTGTAGAAAACGTTGATGCTGAAATCGTTATAGGCATTGAAATCTGGCTAAAGCCGGACATAAGTTCATCCGAAATTTTTGCGAAGAACCTAACGGTGTTCCGAAGGATAAGCTAAACACAGCTGGCGGAGGAGTTTTTGTTGCTGTTGGGAGTAGTTTAACTTGTCGCGAAACTGAAGTAGATAGTTCCTCTTAGTTAATATGGGCAGAGGTCATTCTTGGCAACCGGGGTAAAATAATAATTAGATCCTTTTAGCGACTTCCCAACTTTGATGATACAACTGCTGAAAGCTTCAAAGAAAGGTTGAGCTTGATTTCAAACACGTACCTGACTCATACAATTATAAATAATGGTGACTTTAATCTACCCTCGATATTTTGGCGAGAATAAGAGTTTGATTTCGGAGGTACGCATAAAGCATCATACGAAATTGTCCTAAACGTATTTCCTGAAAATTATTTCGAGCAGTTACATCATGAGCCCACAAGAATAATAAACGGTTGTGAAAACACTCTTGACGTCTTAGCAACAAATATTACTGAGTTAATAACGAGAATCGAAACAATACAGGGATTAGTGCACACTGGGTTGTCGTAGCGTGATTGAATACTGTAACCTCCAATTCCTCCAAAAGTAAACGAAAAATACACCTATTCAGAATAGCAGATAAAAATTCACTTGACGCCTTCCTGAGAGACAATCTCCAATCCTTCCAAATTAACAATGTAAATGTAGACCAGATGTGGCTTGAATTCGAAGAAATGGTATCGGCAGGAATTGAGAGATTTATACCAAATAAATTAACAAATGACGGAGAAGCTTGAAATTTAGCGTGAACTTCCATGCGAGATGCTTATCATAGTTTTCACAACGAAACTTTGTCTCGAAATCTGTTAGAAAATCCAAAGAGATTCTGGTCGTATGCGAAGTGTGCTAGCACCGAGACACAATTAATGTCTTTTCAGCGCGATAGCAGTGGAGATACCATCGAATACAGTGCTGCCAAAGCAGAGTTACTAAGCACCTTCCGAAATTCCTTCACCAAAGAAGACGAAGTAAATGTTCGAGAATTCGAATCAAGAACAGCTGCCAACATGAGTAACGTAGAAGTAGATATCCTCGGAGTAATGAAGCAACTTAAATCACTTAATAAAAGCAAGTATTCTGGTCCAGACTGTATACCAGTTAGGTTTGTTTCAGAGTATGCTGATGCAATACTTCCATAATTATCAATTATTTACAACCATTCGCTCGACGAAAGATCCGTACCCAAAGACAGTAAAGTTGAGCAGGTTACACCAATTTTCAAGAAAGGTAGTACAAGTAATCCACTAAATTACAGGCCAATATAATTAACGTCGATATGCAGTAGGTTTTTGGAACATCTATTGTGTTCGAACATTATGAATTACCTCGAAGAAAACTTTCTATTAACACACACTCAACTCGGATCTAGAAAAGATCATTCCTGTGAAACACAACTAGCTCTTTACTCGCAAGAAGTGTTGAGTGCTATTGAAAAGGGATTTCAAATTGATTCCGTATTTCTTGAATTTCGGAATGATTTTGACACTGTACCACACAAGCGGCTTTTAGTGAAATTGCATGCTTATGGAATATCGTCTCAGCTATGTGACTGGGTTAGTGACTTCCTGTCAGAGAGGTCACAGTTCGCAGTAACTGACGGCAAATCATCGAATAAAACCTGAAGTGATTTCTGACGTTTCCCAAGCTAGCGTTATAGGCCATTTGTTGTTCCTTATGTATATAAAAGATTCGGGAGACAATCTGAGCAGCAGTCTGAGGTTGTTTGCAGATCACGCTGCCCTTTATCGATAAGTAAAGTCATCAGAGGATCAAAGCAATTTGCAAAACGAGTTAGAAAAGATTTCTGTATGGTGCGAAAATTAGCAATTGACCCTAAATAACGAAAGGTGTGAGGTCATCCACATGAGAGCTAAAAGGAATCCGTTAAATTAGGTTACACGATAAATAAGTCAAATCTAGTTAAAAGCAATCCGTTAAACTTCGGTTACACAATAAATCAAATCTAATGGCCGTAAATCATACTAAATACCTAGGAATTACAATTAAGAACAACTTAAATTGGAAGGAACACTTGGAAAATGATGTGGGGAAGGCTAACCAAAGACTGAGTTTTATTGGCAGGACACTTAGAAAATGTAACAAACCTTGTAGGAGACACTTACACTACGCTTGTCCGTCCTCTTTTAGAATACTGCTGCGCGGTGTGGGACCCTTAACAGATAGGACTGACGGAGTACATCGAAAAACTTCAAAGAAGGGTAGCACGTTTTGCATTATCGCGAAATATGGGAGAGAGTGTCACAGAAATGACAGAGGATTTGGGGTGGCCATCATTAAAAGAAAGGCGGTTTTCATTACGACGGAATCTTCTCACGAAATTCCAATCACCAACTTTCTCCTCCGAATGCGAAAATATTTTGTTGACAACGAGCTACATAGGCAGAAACAATCACCACGATAAAATAAGGCAAATCAGAGCTCGTACGAAAAGACATAGGTGTTCATTCTTCCCGCGCGCTATACGAGATTGGAATAATAGAGAATTGTGAAGGTGGTTCGACGAATCCTCTGCCAGGAACGTAAATGTGATTTGCAGAGTATCCATGTAGATGTAGATGTTGATTGAAAAGTAGCTGTACATATTTCGTGTGTGTGTACTGTATCGATCAAAATAAAAGTAAAATGTTAAATTGTATAGGTTGATGAGTAAATGAAGACATGATGAGTAAATGAACACATTTCACAGGTATAATGGATGGAGAAAAGTAAGAGTAAAATGTTAAATAAACTTTTGTCTGAAACTGTTTTATTTCCCAGTTATGATATGTCATTTGTTGTAGACAATACTTATCGGAATCGTACAGGCTTTTGGGTGTGTTGTGTTCGCCTCCACATTGCTTAGTCGATGGTGGCCCAGCACATTTCTGTCAGGAGTCAAGAGAGCATCTTAAAGTTGCTTATCACAATAAGTGGGGCCGTCTCAAGGAATTCATGCAAGCCGTCGCAAATGAAAATGTAACACAAAATTCAACAGCTAACTGAAAGCAGCTGCGTAGCTGTGCAGATGGAGATGAATGGAGCCTGCAACATTCTGAGATCGGTAAGAAGTCGAGCACGTCTCTGTCTTCGTCTTCATGGATATTACTTAGAACACTTGCTTGGGTAAACTTGCAGTTCGTAATTGAATTGCCAGTTCATTCACGTCGTTTTTTTTTTTTCTTACGAGAAATAATTACGTGTTGTTTGTGTTTCCGTTGTCATCCCTACTGTGCTGCATGACTCTGAAACGACGCATTTTCAGACCAAACTTTATTTAATGTCTTGCTCTTATTTTGTATATTGGGACATACATTACACCCACGAAATGTGTACAGTTGCTGAAACCGACTAACTGCAGGGGTGGATTTCTGGCTGGAAGTGGAACAAAAAAGATCCAATGAACAAATGCACGATAATGCATCGTTGCCACGTTAGATGGCGCTGACCACTGACAGTTCCTCTGATCACGTGCCATTTGTTCCATGTGTGCTCCAATCTGTGTGACTGACTCAACGTACTGCAAGCAGCAGAATGTTCCGGTATTCATGACGGGAACAAACCTAGATGGTGTTTGAGTATGACAAAGCAGATGGAAATGGTCGATAGGCATCACGGCTATAGGAAAACAAGTACCCTCACAGACACCAACCACATCACACAACACTTCAAGCCTTTTTTTGGGCATTTGTATGACCATGGGTTCTTTCAGAGAGACGAACGTGCAGCAGACGGTGGACGGTGCGTACATCAGCTTTGGAGAACTGGGTACTACAGTATATTGAGATGACCCTAGGACAAACTCCAGGCAAATGGCCCTCCAACATGGTGGTAGCAGAAGTACAATTACGTGTATGCAGCATGAGAACTGCTACAACCCTTATCATCTACAACGAGTGCAAGGATTATCAGCGGGTTGCCTTCTACAGGAAGGATTTTGCCGATGGTTTTTGCACCAGAGCATCACATTTATGTGATATCTGTCGTCAGTCTTATTTACCGACGAAGCAACACATGCCTTTCATCCCACGGACGTCACTTTCAACGTCTGTTGTGACGTGGATGTGATGCAGCTCTGTACTGTGTTCCTGGACGATTTGTTATCATTGCAGGCACACCGTCTGATACGCCCGCTAAACCCGCTTGGCAGAACAGGTAATTAGGATTGTGGAAAGGACCAAATAAGGTTGGGGTCAGTTTCACATTCTAATTGTAATATACTGCAAATTAAAAACACTTTCACAACCAAAGCGGCACATAGCCGGACCTTTACCGAATGCAACTCTTTCACAGCTGAAAGTCTCCAAACAAGAAATCTTAACCAATCAACACGATAAAAATCCAATGAATGCAGCAATAAAATAATTTAAAAAACATCACAGCAAAGTAGATAGAACAAACACATGCAAGGTGCAATACCAATGGCTGAAGGCCACAATTAAGTATCAAAATTTTAAAATATATTACCATAATCTTTTAAAGACAGAAGGCCGAAATGTTTAAGCTTGAAAGATAAATTGAAGAATTAATATTGCGAATTTTTAAGAAAATAAAAAATAACCATAAGCATTAAATTTTAAGCGGCTGAAAACAAATAATTAAACACCATTGGCACTCAGAAGCCTCCAGGAAGGTTGGTCTGCCCTCGTTCACTTAGGCGAGACAGGTGGTGAGCCCAACTACTCTTGATCCATCGGAATCCAACCAGGGGACAGCCACGGACCGACCGAGACAACGACTTGTTTCCCATCAATCAGTACATGAGAACTCAAACCGGAAAGGTTACAAACGCGAGAACCCACAATGGAGTATGTATAAGCTGTCAAAATTACACACCATGTTGGACAGCGACAATAGGTGAGGAAAGGACGCTGCCTGAAACTACGCTAGTGGCCAGGGCAGGTAACCGGAACACTAACGGCCACTAGGCCGAAACTTCCGATGGTACACTTGAATTTGAAACACGGTAATATAGTTAACTCCACTGAAAAGAACACTGCCTGAATTCACGTCAGTGCCCAGGGCAGGCAACCAGAACACTAGCGGCCACAAGACAGAAAATTCCACTGGTGCACTCAAATTGTAGTCAACCAAAATAGTTAATCGCACCCGATGGTGGCTAAATTTCAACAGTAGAAACACTCGGTTTTGTTCACAGGGAAACCTCCCCAACAGCAAACCACCGAAACGAACCACCACAACGTGAATGGACGTGGCCTGAGTACTTGAAACCACTACTCAACTTTGACGTCCTGGGTCGGTGAACCACGAAGCTCGTAGCGATCGTACAGCTCCACACACGCTCCGACACTGCACAGGGGCTGCCAGCGGACGCAGAGATAACTTCCCTCGTCCGCAGCAATTGACCGACTGCCTGCAGACCCCCTAGCCGGAAACCATCTGCACCAAACCAAAGATGGTAAACGGCGCAAATATCGATACACGTCACTGCTGCCACACGTATAAGGAAGACCAACCACGGCGTAACCGCAACAAGGGCGGGAAACCAAACACAGATAGACAGCGAAGTTCACGAAAATGCATAGTGGGGAGTGAGCACGGCTCATTGTGCACTTCCTGACACGTGTTGATGGGACCTTTATTTCTCCATTTCCACTCAGAAATCCATACCGCAAAACTGAGAATGATTGAAAAGGCTGTAAAGGGAGATGGGAAGTCCATGGAAGTAACACTAATAAAATAGAGGGGTAGACAACATCCATACTACCATTTGCATTAGGCTACAGTGGGAGAATAGAATCTCGCCTCATAAACGAGCAGGTGATCCTCGATTATCAAGAGAAAGCAGGCACTGCCTGACTTGGCAGTGCTGTGGTTGCACGAAGGTTGGGGGCCTCTCATTGCCCGTCGCTGCCCGTTGCTGGAGACTGCGCAGCGTCTGCCAGCAGTTGTCAGCGCGCCGACCACATCCGAGTAATCGTTCGGCCCCACTTGTACGATAATCACCCGCGTAGCAGCAGAAGGTTGATTTAATCGAATTGGCTTCAAGCAAATAAGCAACTAATATTACTTTTAAAACAACAACAATAAAATACTTACCAAGCCAGTGGAAGTCTCTCGCTAAGCTAAATACAGGATAAATGGAACTGCGCCCTCTTAATTTGTGCTGTATCTATAGTCATTAGTTTTTCCAGCGAAATTTAAAGTTACTTTCAGGGAATGAAGTTAATTCTGAAATACGCAAATTAGTTAAGCCTCTGTTACGATATACAAGAATCAGCAGTTACTTTGGCAGAAAATTTAACTGGAACTTCTCACCACCAAACAAACAAATTGGCAGTAAATAATTAATTAATTTTCATATTCTTACGACAATACACTGACAAACAGGTGTCCTGCAAGTTTTAATTATTGCAGGTTATTACTCAAGATAGTCATACTTTGTGAAAGAAATGTCACTGCGTGAATCCTGTATAATATTATATCTGTCGCTTTACGGCCTTACGATGTTGTACCTGTGTGGACGACGAAGAATGTAGCCGACGACAATGGTGAGCTGCCGCTGTTGCTGCTGATGCTGTTGCTGCTGCTGGATGAGATCCCCGAGTCGTCTCCAGAGTCACGAATAGTAATGGGACAGAAAGTCGTTAGAACTGCAGCTTCCTCCGCCTGTTCACTCCCACCGTGCTCTCAATTCTCGCGGGTTAACGAATTTGATGAGCATACACTGGTGCGACCATACGAGGGGCGTTTGAAAAGTCCGTGCAAAAATAAAAACTACTTACGTGTTTGGGGTAAACCATTTTTATTTCGTGACATAGTTTCCTTTTAGAATTATACAGTTCGTCCAACGCTGTTCTAATTTGTTGATCCCTTCCGAATAACAGGTATTGTCCAACTCTGCAAAATAGCTAATAGTTGCTGCAATCACCTTCTCGTTTGAATAAAATCTTTGTCCCGCCAGTCATTTCTTCAAATTGGGGAACCAATAGCAGTCCGAGAGAACCATGTCTGGAGAATAGGGGGATGTGAAATGAGTTGGAATACTATTTCCATTAATTTTGCGACCACAACTGCTGAGGTGTTTTGCTGGTGCATTTTCGTGATGGAAAACGACATTTTTGCGATCCTATCGCCGGCGTTTTTGTCGCAGCTCGGTTTTCAAACGGTCCAATAACGATGAATAATATGCACCTGTAATAGTTTTACTCTTTTCCAGATAGTCGATGAGAATTATGCCTTGCAGTAGCCATAACCTTTCCGGTCGAAGGACTGGTCTTCGCCTTTTTTGGTGCAGATTTTCCCTTGGTAACCCATTGTTTAGATTGTTGTTTGGTCTCAGGAGTATAGTAATGTATCCATGTTTCATCCACAGTGACGAAACGACGCTGAAAGTCCTGCGGATACTTCCTGAACAGCTGCAAACCAACCTTGCCACTTCACAAGATTCAGTTTTTGGTCAAGCGTGAGCAATCGCTTAACCCATCTTGCAGATAGCTTTCTCATGTCCAAATGTTTATACAAAATATTACGTATCCACTCATTCGAGATGCCCACAGCACTAGATATCTCAAGTACCTTAACACTTCTGTCACCCATCATCATAACATGGATTTTATCAATGATTTCTGTAGTCGTAACCTCCACAGGGGGTCCAGAACGTCCAGCATCACTTCTGCCCATTTGACCACACCGAAAATTTTGAAACCGCCTATAAACTGTTCTAATCTAAGGTGCAGAGTCACCGTAATGTTTATCATGCTTCTTTTTAGTATCCTGAGGCGTTTTGCCTTTCATAAAGTAATGTTTAATCACCACACGAAATTCTTCTTCTTCCATTTTCTGACAATCACTCGACTTCTTTGATTCACACGAATGCCAAACACAAAGAAATAAACCAATATAACTGAAACTTGGTGTGCGTTCTTTCCAAAGATCCTACTAACTAAACATGACCTTGATACGCGCCGGTGGTGCATCCTATCGGACTTTGCACGGACTTTTCAAACGCTCCTCGTAGCTGCACGCCGCAGCTGCGGAAGCGCCCAGCAAATACTTCACTCTTTCATCACTCAAGCATCTCTGCTTCCTCCCTGCTCGCAGTGTGACAGAGACTCTCCGTCCGCAAAGATAAACAGCGGAGCAGCTATTGAAATTTCGTCGTTGCTATTGGCACATTAAAATAAATTTCCTTTGGCTCTTACCTATCGATTTACATTATACACTCCTGGAAATGGAAAAAAGAACACATTGACACCGGCGTGTCAGACCCACCATACTTGCTCCGGACACTGCGAGAGGGCTGTACAAGCAATGATCACACGCACGGCACAGCGGACACACCAGGAACCGCGGTGTTGGCCGTCGAATGGCGCTAGCTGCGCAGCATTTGTGCACCGCCGCCGTCAGTGTCAGCCAGTTTGCCGTGGCATACGGAGCTCCATCGCAGGCTTTAACACTGGTAGCATGCCGCGACAGCGTGGACGTGAACCGTATGTGCAGTTGACGGACTTTGAGCGAGGGCGTATAGTGGGCATGCGGGAGGCCGGGTGGACGTACCGCCGAATTGCTCAACACGTGGGGCGTGAGGTCTCCACAGTACATCGATGTTGTCGCCAGTGGTCGGCGGAAGGTGCACGTGCCCGTCGACCTGGGACCGGACCGCAGCGACGCACGGATGCACGCCAAGACCGTAGGATCCTACGCAGTGCCGTAGGGGACCGCACCGCCACTTCCCAGCAAATTAGGGACACTGTTGCTCCTGGGGTATCGGCGAGGACCATTCGCAACCGTCTCCATGAAGCTGGGCTACGGTCCCGCACACCGTTAGGCCGTCTTCCGCTCACGGCCCAACATCGTGCAGCCCGCCTCCAGTGGTGTCGCGACAGGCGTGAATGGAGGGACGAATGGAGACGTGTCGTCTTCAGCGATGAGAGTCGCTTCTGCCTTGGTGCCAATGACGGTCGTATGCGTGTTTGGCGCCGTGCAGGTGAGCGCCACAATCAGGACTGCATACGACCGAGGCACACAGGGCCAACACCCGGCATCATGGTGTGGGGAGCGATCTCCTACACTGGCCGTACACCACTGGTGATCGTCGAGGGGACACTGAATAGTGCACGGTACATCCAAACCGTCATCGAACCCATCGTTCTACCATTCCTAGACCGGCAAGGGAACTTGCTGTTCCAACAGGACAATGCACGTCCGCATGTATCCCGTGCCACCCAACGTGCTCTAGAAGGTGTAAGTCAACTACCCTGGCCAGCAAGATCTCCGGATCTGTCCTCCATTGAGCATGTTTGGGACTGGATGAAGCGTCGTCTCACGCGGTCTGCACGTCCAGCACGAACGCTGGTCCAACTGAGGCGCCAGGTGGAAATGGCATGGCAAGCCGTTCCACAGGACTACATGCAGCATCTATACGATCGTCTCCATGGGAGAATAGCAGCCTGCATTGCTGCGAAAGGTGGATATACACTGTACTAGTGCCGACATTGTGCATGCTCTGTTGCCTGTGTGTATGTGCCTGTGGTTCTGTCAGTGTGATCATGTGATGTATCTGACCCCAGGAATGTGTCAATAAAGTTTCCCCTTCCTGGGACAATGAATTCACGGTGTTCTTATTTCAGTTTCCAGGAGTGTAATTTCAATATGTTATGTACAGACAGAAATAAATACGTCCATAACATATTAATTATAGTTTCTGCAATAAAGCTTAATATTCACAATTTGGAGTACAGTAAAAGTTATAATTGATATCAAATGCTAAAAAAAATTCGTGTGGTGCAGAAAGTATTTTATCTGCATCCTGTGTTATGGAATCACCAACGCGCGATTTTAGAAATACATAACGAAAACACACGTTCCGTCAAATAGTGCACACGACTCCTGTACCCCAATATGTCTGTCACCAACTACCCGTTTCAACGAAACTGTGGCCGCTCTACGAAATTATTTAACATACTGCGCAACATAATTAAAGGATTACTTTTTGGAAAGTCCATAACTGTCTCCAATTCAACCATACGAGTTTGAAATTTGGCTCAAAGGTGCCTACAATCTGCTTTTGCAATGGGGCAAAAGCGTGGCGTCCTATGACGTCACCTTCGAGCTCGACGACCTTCAAACACCAAGATGTCGACAATGTAGAAAAAAGACCAGAGTTCCGAATTGCATTTGACGTTTAAAGTGGGTTAATGACGTCATATTAGCACCACATTTCACCAAAATTCTGCGCAGTGCCACCGTCCACATGTCACACATCAGGCAGGTCGTTCCAGCTTGTGTTAACTACATTTCCCTCTTCTTTTGCCACTTCTGCAATGGAGGTCATAGCTGCAACACTCAGGGTTGGAGCCACGCGGTATTCTTACGGGCGGTCAAGGAAAATATGTCAGACACGTCGCTTCTCAAAATCTAAACGAAAAGGGGTCAGGGGACGGGATAATGAGCGTCAGTGAAACCACCACTTTCCTTCGGACACTGATTTTCAGACGTTTCGCCGTAGAAAATGACAGTTCGCAGTGCGTTGAGCAATAGGAAGATATTGTTGACAACCTTTCGTGTTGTTAACAACTGCTGGGTCATTTAACCCTTCTCGACGGACATCACGAGGTTGATGCTCCACTGAAAGTGTTCTCACCCCTTTGGAGTGCAGTGCGTCCGTAATTTTTTATCTGGAGTACAGCATGAAACCACTAGGGACCGTTCAAAACCATTCGACGAAATTCGAACGTGATCTGAATCAACAAAGTGTCCTTATGCTTTCCTTTTTCAGTGTGATCACAGAGGGGTGGCCGGCCAGGGTGGCCGAGCGATTCTAGGCGCTACAGTCTGGAACTGCGTGACCGCTACGGTCGCAGGTTCGAATTCTGCCTCGGGCATGGATGTGTGTGATGTCCTTAGGTTAGTTAGGTTTAAGTAGTTTTGAGTGCTATGGGACTGATGACGTCAGAAGTTAAGTCCCATAGTGCTCAGAGCCATTTGAACCATTTTTAACAGAGGGGTGCCACATCGACACATGCGAGAATAAAACGGGAAACGGTCGGTCTAAGACTCCTCGGCCTCCCTCCCCCACTGTTCAACAACACCGTTGGTAGCATCCACCCATGTTTATTCAGCATTTTAAAAATGAGACTTTAGAAAGAAAACCTGCGAAGTACTCCTAGGCGCATACAGGCAGGAAATTGGCCTCAGAGGTGTGAAAAGTGATTGCCTACCAATTGTTACCTCGCACCACTTCTCAACTTTTCTCTGTGAAGGCACATCTTTTTATTCACAATAAACTAGGGCGAGTGACATCGAGGGTTTTGCTGAACTGTGTGGAGGGGGGCTGCAGGATTGCTCTTAAAGGGACCCTTTGCTATTTTGTTCACGTATGTGTCAGATTCATTCTCCTCATTGAAGACACCACACGAGAGCGTAGAATAGGAGAACTGAGACAGCATAAGGACCCTTTTCTGCTTCACCTCACATTCAGATTTCGTCGCGTGGTTTCGAATGGTTTCTAGCGGATCCACCCTGCACCCGAGCAAAATTAGCGGTCGTGGTGCATTAAAAAGGGATACGATGACTTTCAGTAGTGATGCAGCATCGTGATGTTCATCGAGCAGGGTTCAATCATGCAGGAGATGCCAACAGTGCCAACGGTTGTCAACAACGTCTTCCAGCAACTCACCGCACTGTCAACAGTCGTTTGCGACTGCGAAGTGTGGGGAACCAACGTTAGAAAGGAAGTGGTGGTTTCATTGAAACCCTTTGGTCCACACCCTGAGGCCTTTTCGGTGAAATTCTGAGCGGCAGTGTGTGTGAATACTTCCCTTGGCGACCCATCAGAAAACCGCGTGACTTCGACGTTGGGTGTCGCCTTTCTGACCTCTGCCGCAGAGGCGCCAAAAGAAGGCGTGAAATGTGGAAAATAGGGCAAGTGGGTCCTTCTTATCGTGTAACGCATTCATGGTAGCCACTGGGCAAAAATATTGCGAAAATTGGATCCAACATGTCATCATTGATCCACTTTACACGTCACACGAACTTATGAGTTCTGGCCTTTCCTCCACGTACGCCGACACCTTTCAGTTTGAAGCGTCTTTGAGCCTAAGGGTGACGTAGCAAGACGGCACATTTTTTCCCCATTACAAAGGAAGGCTATCTGGGTCTTTGTGCCACATTTCAAACTTATGCGTTTTAACGACAGACAGTTACGGAGTTTCGAAAAAAAAAAGGTCCCTTAATTGTGTTGCGTAGCGTATTTAGGCGTGGTCCTACACAGTTTTAATCCGCCATGAAGTTTGATAGGCAGATATTAAAGCGAATATTAAACCTCATATTAAGTAATTTCTTCTGAGGAACTGCTGTTTAGGGAGTGATTACGTGGGTAATATTTTCTAGCTGATTTATGAAAAGACCATTTCCTCCCGGCATAAAAAAGAAGTTTTTTTTACGTACAGATGCAGCAAGCAACAGTAGAGCGGATGGCGGACTCGTACTTCGAGAAGTTGTTCATCAAATTCTTTGGTATTGCACTCAGAAATGTAGCGAGAGAGCTAAGACTGCCAGCCGTAATCTATTTTCTACATTTATGTGATCTTTCTTCAAGGTAGACCACGGAGCCATTAAACGCATCTTGCAGTATAATAAACAATCATTTAACTTGCAATATATATATATATATATATATATATATATATATATATATATATATATATATATATATATATAGTGTTACAAAAAGGTACGGCCAAACTTTTAGGAAACATTCCTCACACACAAATAAAGAAAAGATGTTATGTGGACATGTGTCGGGAAACGCTTAATTTCCATGTTAGAGATCATTTTAGTTTCGGCAGTATGTACTGTACGTCCTCGATTCACCGCCAGTTGGCCCAATTGAAGGAAGGTAATGTTGACTTCGGTGCTTGTGTTGACATGCGACTCATTGCTCTACAGTACTAGCATCAAGCACATCAGTACGTAGCATCAACAGGTTAGTGTTCATCACGAACGTGGTTTTGCAGTCAGTGCAATGTTTACAAATGCGAAGTTGGCAGATGCCCATTTGATGTATGGATTAGCACGGGGCAATAGCCGTGGCGCGGTACGTTTGTCTCGAGGCAGATTTCCAGAACGAAGGTGTCCCGACAGGAAGACGTTCGAAGCAATTGATCGGCGTCTTAGGGAGCACGGAACATTCCAGCCTACGACTCGCGACTGGGAAAGACCTAGAACGACGAGGACACCTGCAATGGACGAGGCAATTCTTCGTGCAGTTGACGATAACCCTAATGTCAGCGTCAGAGAAGTTGCTGCTGTACAAGGTAACGTTGACCACGTCACTGTATGGAGAGTGCTACGGGAGAACCAGTTGTTTCCATACCATGTACAGCTTGTGCAGGCACTATCAGCAGCTGATTGGCCTCCACGGGTACACTTCTGCGAATGGTTCATCCAACAATGTGTCAATCCTCATTTCAGTGTAAATGTTCTCGTTACGGATGAGGCTTCATTCCAACGTGATCAAATTGTAAATTCTCACAATCAACATGTGTGGGCTGATGAGAATCCGCACGCAATTGTGCAATCACGTCATCAACACAGATTTTCTGTGAACGTTTGGGCAGACATTGTTGTTGATGTCTTGATTGGGCCCCAAGTTCTTCCACCTACGCTCAATGGAGCACGTTATCATGATTTCATACGGGTTACTCTACCTGTGCTGCTAGAACATGTGCCTTTACAAGTACGACACAACATGTGGTTCATGCACGATGGAGCTCCTGCACATTTCAGTCGAAGTGTTCGTACGTTTCTCAACAACAGATTAGGTGACCGATGGATTGGTAGAGGCGGACCAATTCAATGGCCTCCACGCTCTCCTGACCTCAACCCTCTTGACTTTCATTTATGGGGGCATATGAAAGCTCTTGTCTACGCAACCCCGGTACCAAATGGAGAGACTCTTCGTGCTCGTATTGTGGACGGCTGTGATACAATACGCCATTCTCCAGGGCTGCATCAGCGCATCAGGGATTCCATGCGACGGAGGGTGGATGCATGTATCCTCGCTAACAGAGGACATTTTGAACATTTCCTGTAATAAAGTGTTTGAAGTAACGCTGGTACGTTCTGTTGCTGTGTGTTTCCATTCCATGATTAATGTGATTTGAAGAGAAGTAATAAAATGAGCCCTAACATGGAAAGTTAGCGTTTCCGGACACATGTCCACATAACATATTTTCTTTCTTTGTGTGTGAGGAATGTTTCCTGAAAGTTTGGCCGTACCTTTTTGTAACACCCTGTATATATATCCGGGAAATTCTTACGAAGAAGGTAACTTTGGTAATGATTTCCTACTGAGTAAACTTCCTGTTGCAAACGTAGCACAATATACCTAGTGCTGTTTTGACTTCGCCCGATAATTTAACGGAATTTGATACTAAAAACTACACCAGCAGTGAACAGAGGTTCACAATTTATTTTTCTACGTTGCTCGCTGTTGAGTCTGTGTTCTATTTTTTTTAGAACTGATCCAACAAACCTAAGTAGATCACCCAGTCAGTCTGCAACTAACTAAAGCTTCTGCTCTACTTCTTTTAACTCGCAACAGTAACTCAATACTTTTTAAACAAACTAAAAGGGTGCAGTTGCATACCATTAATTTTATTCTCAAGGATTACAACTTAGCTTCTCTTACTTCCTTCGGTAACTCGAGACATGGGTGGAAAATCCCGCACAGGTGTATTTGTCCTGCTTAACACAGGAAACAGTCAAGACGGATGGTCGTGGCACCTGAGTGCTGAAGCACAATACAGCGGCGGTCAGCCGGTGTTATAGTTAGGCCGGAAGAATAACCGGAAATACTTCAGAAACTCTGAAAATTTCATCTTGATTTGGGTTTCCGGTTGTTTCTGTAACTAGTCAGACAAATTCGGTGAGTTTCCAATGATGAGTCCAGCACAGATTCATTCTGCGCCCTTCTGCACCAGACTCATTGATTCATCTCTAGTGACCTTGGAGTTCATGGACGCAGAGCGGTAGCAGCAGCTGCTTGCGCTGCTTGAGTCTCTAGTGGGAAGTGTTACAGAAATGCAGCTTCTTGATAGCGTGACTGAAGCCATCTTACAAGCCTTCTTAGTTGACAACAGTTTGAAGACTAGCCTGTCAGGAGAGGTAAGTGTGATTGTTTTGGAGCAGGTAACTGAGATGCGTGCCGCATGTAAAGTATAATAAATAATGTGCATGTGTTGTTGGAGGTGGTGGTGGCAGTGAGAGAGAAGCGTTTAGTGAAACAGGATGTCATTATTCACCAAGGTCCTCTAGAATGGTGCCAGGAAGGGGGGAGTGCACATATTTTAAAATCCTTCATTCGAGACGAACAGCGTGCCTGTTCCTCAGGACATGAGACACTACAGAGAGATTACAAATTCGACACTGCTGACAAGGAACACTATGCCACACTCCTCCTCCACTTGCAAGCTATGTACTCACGGTGAGAATTTCTTGCAACTTCAGGATTGTAATCAGCCTCATCTCAATATAACGCCACCGCCCTAGCATACATGGAATGAAAAAAAAAAAAAAAAAAAAAAAAAAAAAAAACTGGAATCGAACTGTTGTACTTACGCGCATTGTAGTTACGCGTTGGTATTAGTCTAGGGTCTTCCACGTCACCCAGTAAGCTGGCGTGAATCAAGTTAAGGGGTTTCTTTGCAGTGTTCTGTTGTTTGCGTTCCTATGTCAACCCTTCACCGATTAATGACGTGGTCGACAAGAAGGAGAAAAAGAGACTGTGTTAATTACATTTATTTATTTATTTTCAGAAAACAGCAGCCGGGACTATTGGGATGCCTCGGCTAACATTTAATGATGCTGCTTTGGGGAAAAACAGGTCTACAACGGTTTTTGCTTTCCAAACGTGGCAACATGTCAGCTGAAGACATGCCACGTCATTGTCGTTGAGAGGAACAAATGACGAAAACGTTGCCATAGTCAAACGCGCAGTTGACGAAGATCCTCGAAGGACCATTGACCAAATTTCTGAGGAAACAAGAGTGTCATGGAGCACGGTACTGCAAATTTTACCTGATGATTTCCACACGAGACGGATGTCCGCAAAATATGTTCATCACTTGTTCAAAGATGACCAAAGAGAAAACAGAATTGATATTTGCCACAATTTGCAGAACAAATTGCAGGAAGATTCAAATTTTTTAAAAAGAATTGTGACTGGGGATGGGAGCTCGTGCTACAGCTGCAGTCCAATCAATCGTCCACCCAGTGAAAAACTCAAACATATAACCATGATCGAAGCAAGTACATCAGGTGCGATCCAATGTGAAAACAATGTTATTCTTTATGTCAATGACATTGTCCGCAAGGATTTCGTTCCTCTAGGACAAACAATGAACCAACATTTCTATCTCGATGTGTTACGAAGATTACGAAAGAGTGTGCTGCGAAAACAGCCGGAACAGTGGAGATTGCTCCACCACCACAACGCTCCATCCAACGAGGTACTATCAGAATTGATGCTGTGAGGACTGGTCGTATGTCATGCTTGAGTAGCTCAGATGGTAGAGCACTTGCCCGCGAGAGGCAAAGATCCCGTGTTCGAGTCTCGATCCGGCCTACAGTTTAAATCTGCGAGGAAGTTTCACACCAGAGCACACTCCGCTACAGAGCGAAAGTCTCATTCTGGAAACTTATTTTTGTTCGCACAGGAAAAGCAAACTTTGGTAGGGAAGCGATTCAGTGATGTGGATGACGTCAAACAAAACACTCTAAAAGCTTGAACCGCATTCTGCCTCAGGAGCTCCAGAACTGTTTTCAGCAGTGGTGTAAGTGTTGGGACAAGCGTATTAGTGCACGTGAACCGTGTTTTGAAGGGGACTAAAGTGCTGTGAATGTACAGTTCAATAAAAATGCAAAATAACAAAAATTCCGGTTATATTTGGGCCCCCACTCGTTTGTTATGGATCACGACTGAGACTGGTGTAGAACTGTCAAAAAAGGTCTTGTGGCAGCAGTCTCATGAGAAAACAATAGAATATTGCTAGAAGCGATCTTCAGCATGGAACACAGAATTACTCACATTTGAACGGTTGTTCAGGTCCAAGAAGATACTCCAGGCGGGTGTAAAATGAATGTGCGCAACGGAAAGTAGTGAACGCGAAAATGAAGATTTGGCACTGTCTGACTACCCCCTGAAGCAGATCTTAGGGGCCGGCTGCGGTGGCCGAGCGGTTCTAGGCGCTTCAGTCCGGAACCGCGCGACTGCTACGATCGCAGGTTCGAATCCTACCTCGGGCATGGATGTGCGTGATGTCCTTAGGTTAGTTAGGTTTAAGTAGTTCTAGGTTCTAGGGGCCAGATGACCTTAGATGTTAAGTCCCATAGTTCAAAAATGGTTCAAATGGCTCTGAGCACTATGGGACTTAACTGCTGAGGTCATCAGTCACCTAGAACTTAGAACTACTTAAACCTAACTAACCTAAGTACATCACACACATCCATGCCCGAGGCTGGATTCGAGCCTGCGACCTTAGCGGTCGCGCGGTTGCAGACTGTAGCGCCTAGAACCGGTCGGCCACTCCGGCCGGCCTAAGTCCCATAGTGCTCAGAGCCATTTGAACCATTTCTTAATGGTGATATTATCCCCTCCTTCTTGCTCTTTAACATATAAATTACAACATAAACATAAATGAATGATTAAGGGCACTAGTAACTACAAACGATAAATGCTGTTTTTGCTTATACATTTATTGTGGGTTAAAACCCTTTTATATATTACAATGTTTATATATCGATATATAATGGATATCAAGAGATAAAAATGGATTTCCTAACTAATATGAGTGTCAACTGCCCAAATATGCCCCTTTTTATGGCTACGCGATGTAATATAAATAACGCGAGATGACTGACATCACCTACACCACAACCATAGATGGAAGCATAACAGACCAAAGACATTACTGGCTAGGAACTAAATATCTACGGTCCATAGAACGCTAACACGACAGTACTGGCGAGCCCCTGCAACACAGTCATTACTGGAAACCCAGATGTGCGACTAGCCAAAAACAGGCAACCGCCGGGAAACCGTACTGAACACAACACGCAAACCAGCCACACACACCCCCTACAGCGTCTGTGAGCCGATCTATGACCGATCGCCCACTAATCTACAACGACCTTGAACTGTTGCAGGGACGCAGCAACTGCATCAAGCGCCGCAACAAGCTCCAACAACGACGAAGGTAACGATGCACGATACCTCGAACTAACACAACCACACCTTGCATGCACTGTCGCAGACAGCAAGCCGCTACTGCCCTTACTACCCGTCCTATTGTCGCAGAGGTTTTTTTCCCTTGGCTCTTTCCTTGGCACTTTTTTTCCTCTGCCCTTACAACCGCTACCCTTCAATCGTTTTCGACCACTTCTATCTCCTGATAGACCTTGTTAATGAGCAATCTTACCCAGACGCATGGACAACATCACAGCCCGCATCCTGTGACGCCTGATTCAAACACTAACATGTTTACGGAGGTGACAGTAGAACTTTTGGTTTGGTCACCACGTTGGTGTGGGCGTGGAGGGCCCCATCCTTTGTTGAATGACATCACCTACGTACCAAACAGTAGAAGACAGTACTTTCAAAGATGATCTACAGAGGTGTGCAACCTCAGTGGAAATAAAATTTACGTGATCACAGATGTTTAGCTTTATAGCCCTAATAATCCGAAGCAGTTAGCAATATCACCTTATATACTGCGTCCAGAGCGTCGGAGTGATGGTTCTCATACAAGTCTGCGACTACGAAAGAACTCCAGGTACAAAAATATAAAAACAAAAACCTAATTCATTCATTAGGACGGCAGGAGACGGTCCTCTGACTAATATAATCTAATACTGTCTTCTCCTCTCTGCGTTCTACAGACGAGAAACGCGAACTCCCAGCCACAAGGACGGAGTTGAGACAACGTCTCAACATGAGTATAGACAGAGGAAGTGCTCTCAATCACTGAACGCTGCGTACTCAATGACGACTCCCTACCCGGAAGCGAAGTCCAGAATCGTATAAGGTTGAAACAGTACAGTACCTAACTGTTCTAACTACAAAATCTCTTGAGAGCAAAGACAGCAAGTCCGTCTGTATCAACAAAAGCTGATTCTGAGTGACCATCAGACACGGGCGCTCAAAACGGAATTCTTCTTTCTCCCCACCGCTGGCGTCCCAGCAAAGCTCGGCTCCCCTCCCTCATAACTGCGGAATGCGAATCATATTTTCGGAACCACGGAATATTCTGCCTCTCTACAGATTCTTCTGAAGGCCGACCAACCGTATTTTAGTCTTTTGTCGTCCAGCGCGGATAGTTTGCGAGGAAATACCTGTCCTCGTTAATTAGGAATACTTACAATGGTACGCTTCTCAGAGTAAAAATCCTCTGAAATAACCCAGCCTGCGTGATTTCCAAGGCAACGCTTCCTCGTTTCTCTGTGCTGTATCCAATATTTTCAGAGTTTCCGAAGTATTATCCGGTTATCCTTCTGGCCTAACTACAACACCGGCTGGCCGCCACTGTTTTGTGCTTCAGCACTCAGGTGCCCCAATCGTCTGTCTTGACTACTTCCTGCGTTAAGCAGGACAAACACACATGTGCGGGCTTTTCCACTCATGGCTTGAGTTACGCCTGCAATTTCATTTCCACTGGCATTCCTACCTCTACTAGTAAAGGCAATCATTCTCTACGCCGTTTTGATAATTGAGACCCTCCATCACCTTTCATGCAATAAGCGTTAAAAACTATTTACAAGGTGTACGGTACGTGACAATGTCAGTTTTCTTTAAATATTCATATATACGACGTACAACCTATCAATACCTCACAATACCCCCACCTAATGAACTATTTTGTACTAGGATGGGCTAATTCTTATAGTATTACCTCATCTAGTATAAAATAATACAGGGTGATTCAAAAAGAATGCCACAACTTTAGGAATTTAAAACTCTGCAACGACAAAAGGCAGAGCTAAGCACTATCTGTCGGCGAATTAAGGGAGCTATAAAGTTTCATTTAGTTGTACATTTGTTCGCTTGAGGCGCTGATGACTAGGCGTCAGCGTCAGTTGATGCTAAGATGGCGACCGCTCAACAGAAAGCTTTTTGTGTTATTGAGTACGGCAGAAGTGAATCGACGACAGTTGTTCAGCGTGCATTTCGAACGAAGTATGGTGTTAAACCTCCTGATAGGTGGTGTATTAAACAGCAGCTATCCAAACTGTTACGCCTGATATGCTACAGAGAGTGTGGAACGAGTTGGAGTATCGGGTTGATATTGCTCGAGTGTCTGGAGGGGGCCATATTGAACATCTCTGAACTTGTTTTTGAGTGAAAAAAACCTTTTTAAATACTCTTTGTAATGATGTACAACAGAATGTTATATTATGTTTCTTTCATTAAATACACATTTTTAAAGTTGTGGTATTCTTTTTGAATCACCCTGTATAACCTTGAATTGTCTGTACAAATGAACTAATAAGAATATGGGGGCACAGGAACAACTGAATCATGATATGTTTTTCTACAGTCATTCTGCGTTTATTCATGCGCTTACTGCCATAAATTTATTTACTACATGTTTATTATTTAATCTGTCTGCTCCTTATGTTTGGAACAATTTTTCGAGACATGAGAATTGGAATACGAGGTGTGGCTAGAAAAAAACCGGACTAGTACTGGTGAAACAATAAAACGAATGCAATAAGGCTGAAAGTCGCGTGGCCTGTCACGTGACTCTCGCTCCGTCTACTGCTCGAGTTTCATCTGCCTCCTGCACTCAGTCTGCCCGTGGCGTCTGCTTTAAGTAGTTGACGTTTTGTCTGTGCGTCGGAAAATGTTGAGTGTACAGAAAGAACAGCGTGTTAACATCAAATTTTGTTTCAAACTAGGAAAGTCTGCAAGTGAAACGTTTGTAATGTTACAACAAGTGTACGGCGATGATTGTTTATCGCGAACACAAGTGTTTGAGTGGTTTAAACGATTTAAAGATGGCCGCGAAGACACCAGTGATGACACTCGCACTGGCAGACCATTGTCAGCAAAAACTGATGCAAACATTGAAAAAATCGGTAAACTTGTTCGACAAGATCGCCGTTTAACAATCAGAGCAGTGTCTGAGTTAACAGGAGTTGACAAGGAAAGTGTTAGGCAGATTCTTCATGAAAGTTTCAACATGAACAAAGTGTGTTCAAAAATGGTTCCAAAGTGTCTCACAATTGAACAGAAGGAACGCCGAAGAATGATTTGTTCTGACATCCTGGAAAACATTGAAAGTGATCCCACCTTCTTACAAAATGTTATTACTTGCGATGAATCGTGGTTTTTTACTTACGATCCCGAAACTAAACGCCAATCGATGCATTGGAAAACTCCTGGTTCTCCACGACAAAAAAAGCACGAATGTCAAAATCGAAATTCAAGGCAATGATGATTGTTTTTTTTTTGACATCAAAGGGATTGTGCACATTGATTGGGTACCAGAGGGACAAACAGTGAATCAGCATTACTACATTAGCGTCCTGGCTACCCTACGTGAGCGAGTACGGAGAAAACGGAACGATTTGTGGAGAAAAAAGTCATGGATCCTTCACCAAGACAATGCTCCAGCTCACAGTGCGTTGTCAGTGAAGACGTTTTTGGCAAAACACAACATTCCCATCTTAGATCATCCACCCCACTCACCTGATTTGGCCCCCTGTGACTTTTTTCTTTTCCCTAAAGTCAAGTCAGCTTTGAAAGGAACTAGATTTGAGACTGTTGAAGCAGTAAAAGAAAAAGCGACGGAAGTAATGTATGGACTTACCGAAAATGATCTGCAGCATTGCTATGAACAGTGGAAAATTCGTATGGAGCGGTGTAGAGACCGAGGAGGAGAGTACATTGAAGGAGATAACATGAAATTGTAAATAATTGTAAATAAATGTTTTTTCCAGCATCAGTCCGGTTTTTTTTTGTAGCCGCACCTCGTATACAATAACATGCAAAATAAGCCATGTTATCAAAAGAAATGTAACAAAATTACAAAAACTTTTTTTAAGCTCTTTCAAAAATGGCATTTCCTATCTTTCTGTAGACTTAAGGCCCATGCTCTCTTTCATTCATCCATCCCTAAGACATAGATTGAAGCAAGAATTATTAAAGTACCCCAATATTTTCAAAGTGGTCATCCAATAAATTATATGTGCTTCATGTGCATTTTCAACTACTTGCGACGTAATGAACAGTCCACTAAATTTCGGGCATGCAGCCGCGCAAATAAAATTTCCTCCACGGCTATTTCAGCCGCGTATCGTCCGGTCATCCTCAGAGTGAGTAAAAATACTGACGATAAGTTGCCAAGCGTGGCCTTATATGCTCCAACGCGGCGGTACTGCGCATGCGGGTCACAGATGCTGGTCGGCGGCAGATAAATACGCTTACACATGCGCCGCCTGTGGCGAAGGCGTACAGACATTCGATTTGCTTATCGATGTATGATCGGCGGCGGTAACACCATGACGACTTTTCTGCAGTTTAATTACCCCAAGAGCCGGATTCCATGCTTTGTCCAAATTAAAACCATTATCTCTATTTACTAAATTATTAGCTAATCTAAACTCTATAGCTTCCTTGAAGACAGATTCCCAAAAAAAAAAAAGAGGTGGATGTTAAAATCTTCACATCACTGTAATTCATGGAATGACCTGTATCAATACAATATTTGGCCACAGCTGACTTGTCTGGCTGTAATAAGCGTGTCATAACTAGACATGATTGTCTCGATGGGAATTCCGCGATCGTTCATTAAATAAAATATAGCGTTTCAGTCTTCGATAGCTATTCCTTATTATCAATTATTGATAATAAAGAATGGCGATCGAAGACTGAAACGCCATATTTTATGTAATAAGTGTGTGTATCTTCGCTGCTCCACACATCTCTCATGAACGGGCGTGTCTTTTGACCTATGTACGATTGCTATGCACATAGTTATAGTCTAAACAAGGAAACTGTTGTGAATTGGCAGGAGCCAATTCACAGGGTTTGGAGGAAGCCGAAAGGCACGCGTTAAGCTCACGCCGACAGGCATGAGGTCTGGAACAGTTAAGGGAATTTTTAGTAGCATTTAAAGTACGTAATTGATGTAATACTTAACTTTAATCCATAATTGTAGAACATCGGTCTGACGGTACAGGCATCACAAGTTAAATATCTATTGATAATGGCGCCTTGCTAGGTCGTAGCAAATGACCTAGCTGAAGGCTATGCTAACTATCGTCTCGGCAAATGAGAGCGTATTTGTCAGTGTAGCATCGCTAGCAAAGTCGGCTGTACAACTGGGGCGAGTGCTTGGAAGTCTCTCTTAGACCTGCCGTGTGGTGGCGCTCGGTCTGCAATTACTGACAGTGGCGACACGCGGGTCCGACGTATACTACCGGACCGCGGCCGATTTAAAGGCTACCACCTAGCAAGTGTGGTGTCTGGCAGTGACATCACAGAAACATACACTAATTTTCTCACTCTTGACATCCTGCCCTTTTATGCTCTGTAGTACCTCTTTTAACATGATAATAGCACAGAAAACATTGATAAATCTACATATCCCTTCATTGCACTAACTTAACTTAATTGCTAACTTTATAGAACATACCAGCTCACTTTAATTTGTCATACTTATTCTATAAATGTCTTGAGATTGCTCGCATGATGGAGTCCCAAAGGCGTTTTGCGTACTCTCCCAGGGTTAAGTGGTGTAATTTCAGTTGAATGTTCCCGATTCTTGTTGTTATTCATTCCACCCAATCCTTGGTCAGATCGTTGATGAGTTTCTCTATTGTCGCCCCATGATGCGCCATTATTTTTTGGCTCCCACCTGCGTTCATATTGTTGCCTATATCCTCTACCATAATTCTTCCACTGTACACCGTTCCCAATACGACCGTGGTTCTCCTTTCTTTCACTTTGCACGTCTCTGTGCCTACGTTTTCCTCGCGCCTGATGCTCGTTGAAAGCGAACTCCAACACTCTTAGGATACCCTTGAATCCTCCTACATTACTTCCACATTGGCTGACGAGCGTTTGCTGGTAGGAAATTGGTAACTTCGTGTAACACAATCTTATGATCTCAGCCGGTGTACATGGGTCGTCCAAATATTGATTTTTCTTGGTCAAGTTTTCGAAATACTTCACCGGACTACGGAACCCTTAACTCTCCAAGTCTCTGTTCATCATTATTTCCTGTTTGATCCTGTCCTGTGTCTCCTTGGACCAGTATTTGTTTAAAAATGCGTCATGAAACTCTTTGTATGACGTGTACGGTTTTGCAATGTTCCGCATGCATTCGGCCGTTGTTCCCTCGATATGTGAACATACCAAGTCCATTTTGTACAACAGAGGCCAGTGAGGAGGTAATGATAAATCAAATTTTCCAATAAAAGTTTTTGGGTGTAAAATGTTCCGGACTGCAGCGCCTGGAACCGCACGGCCACCGCCGCCGGTGGAAAAGTTATTGATAAGGTTGTGTATGTAAGGGTAATTGATCATTTTACATCACACGATTTGCTATCAAATGTACAGTTGGGCTTCAGAAGTCGTTTAATAACCGAAAATGCTATATTATCTTTTCTCTGTTAGGTAGTGGATAGGTTTAACAAAAGGATTCGAACGCTTGGCATATTTTTTTATCTAACTACGGCATTTGATTGTGTTGATCACGAAATATTGCTCCAGAAGTTGGACCATTACGGAATAGGGGAGTAGCTCACAATTTCTTCACCTCTTACTTTAGCAACCGGCAGCAAAAGTCATTATTCACAATGTTGATAACAGCTGTGATGTAGGCCTTGAGTGGGGTACTGTCAAGTGGCGGGTTCCCCAGGGATCAGTGTTGGGGTCACTCCTGTTCCTTATTTATATAAATTATATGCCGTCTAGTATCACGGGTAACTGTACAACAATTCTGTTTTCTGACAGTAGCTTGGTTGTAAAGGATGTTGTGTGCAACATTGGCTCGGTTTCAAATAGTGCAGTACATGACCTAAGTGCATGGCTTGTAGAGAATAAACTAACGCTAAATCACAGTAGGACCCAGTTTTTACAGTTTCTAACACAAAGTTCAACAAAACCTGACGTTTTAATTTCACAGAACGGTCATATGATTAGTGAAACTGAACAGTTCAAATTTCTAGGTGTTCAGATAGATAGTAAGCTGTTGTGGAAAGGCTAAGTTCAGGATCTTGTTTAAAGACCTAATACTGCCATTTTTACTATTCGAACGGTATCAGAAGTGAGTGATCGTTCGACACGAAGATTAGTCTACTTTGCTTATTTTCATTCGCTTATGTCGTATGGCATTATTTTTTGGATTAACTTTTCCCATTCTAAAAGGATATTTTTGGAACAGAAACGGGCGGTTTGAGCAGTAAGTGGTGCAAGTTCACGAACCTCTCGTTCACGAGTCTGAATATTATGACATTGGCCACTCAATATATATATATATATATATATATATATATATATATATATATATTCCTCAGTGTCATTTCTTTTTAACAACATTAGCTTATTCCCAAGAATATGCAGCTTTCACTCGGTTAATACTCGGCAGAAATCAAACCTCCATTTGGATGAGGCTTCCTTAACTCTTGTGCGGAAAGCTGCGCTGTATACTGTTGCATCCACTTTCAATAAGCTACCACTCGAATTTAAAAATTTTAGCAGTAATCCACGTGCTTTCAGATCGAAACTGTAGAGTTTCCTCATGGATCACTCCCTTTATTTTGTCGAGGGATTCCTTGAAAAATTAAACTGATTCTTATTGTATTGTTGACTGGGTTTACTCAAACTTATGGACTGACTTTTTTCGGGCTCATAAACATTTTACTTTTATCTGCTACTAACGTAATGTTGCAATGTCATGTAGCGACATGTTCCATGATCTGGGAGATTTGCTCCTACGGAGCGTGACGTGTAAATAAAAAAAAAATTAAAATAAAAAAGATGGTGAACGAAAAATCTGGTCTCTGAAATCGTTGCCAAAAGGCTCTCAGTTCACATAACTTCCTCCCCACTGACTGTAGAATAAACCAATTTTCTTCTACAGTTTGCACTACGATACTCAATACTGATGCATGACCTTGGATATATTTGTGTGTTTAGCTCGAAATCAGAACGTCTAGATACGTAGCCATTTAGGAATGGCAGGTTCAGTTCTCGTCCAACACGGATTCTAAAGTTAACCTCAAGTCTCTCTTGCCTCGAGTATTTACCTCAGCCTACATGTTGTAACTGCTTTTGCTTCCTGCATTAACCCCAGCCTACCTGTAAAGAAAGCACGAACTATGAACCCTTGGTAATATGTTATTTGCCTTGTACCTGTTCGATAAGTAGAGGGTAGATGTTTCAGATCCGCCGTTGTTAACGCTGGCTATATGCCAGTCGTAGCAGCACCTATGTGCTCTCAGTCACGTGCAGTACTGAGTCAGGTAGTCAGTCATATGCCATGTAGATCATTTGAACGACTGTTTTATCGAAATGGTGTGGAACGAGTCAGTTTACAGGCATGCATTTAATTTTAGAGTTAACATTATTTTCAACCCTACTTATACAACTAAGACTTCTTTTCCTTTTTTCTTGCGCGCTACCAGTTTTTGAACAGAAATTGGTCCAAGAATTAGAAAGAATTGTCCAGAAGAAATGATTTCAGGCTCAATTTGAAGACTGCTTTGCTGCCTGTCAGAATTTCTATGTTACTGGGCAAATCATCAACGATTTTTGTAGCTGCGTATTGCTTTCTGAGCAACCCACAGCTTCAATAATTGTTAATAAATGTCATTTCTCACTCAAATGTTGTAGGTGTGGATGTCAATATATTCTCAAATTGTGATGGATTATATATGACGAATTTCACTTGCGAGTATACGTGTTTTTAAAATGCCTAGGTCCTCAAAGAGGAATCTACAGCACGACTGCGGATTGACAACACATATTGTTCGTACTGTTCGCTTTTGTGCCATAAATACTTCCTTCCTAACTGGTGAATTACCCCAGAAAATTATTCCATAATACATTATTGAGTGGAGATAGGCAAAATATTTCAGGAGGTTAGTTCGGTTATTCCGAGATTAGCAATTATAGAAAGAGCAAAACTAGCTGAAGTTAATTGTCTGAGAAGCTCTGTAATATGTTTCTTCCTGGTCATGTTTTCATTAATATGTAAACCCAAAAATTCAGAACTTTCTACCCTACTTACTGACTCCTTTCCACGTGATACATAAATTCTTGCTAAGACTCTATTTGTTAATAAATGAATGAAGTACGTTTTCTTTAAACTAAGGGAGAATTCAATTTCAGAGGTATTTGAAAAATATCACTAACAAGCTCTTTTCTTGCCTTCTCTCTAATGGGTTTCATTAGAACAGTAGTGTCGTCTGCAAAAGATTCTAATGCTGTTTGTTGAATGTTAAGTGGAATGTCATTCACATATATAAGGAAGAGGAGAGAACTCAAAACTGAATTCTTTGGTACTCTCTTTATGATTTCTCCCTTCACAAAAGTTTTCTGCTTTTTAAACATTTCCAGTTATTCGGTACAATTTTTGCATTCTGTTTGTGAAATATGATTCAAATTAGTTCTGTGTGAAGTCAAGAATTCCATTAAACGTAAGTTCTTCATGGGCTCTAATTACACTTACCATTTTCCTGATAATTCTTTCCGCCCAACATCAGGCGTCCTATTCCAAAAAATAAGCACCCCTACCCCCTCCACCATGAAATTAAACACACAATCGTAACAGTTAGCTACGTAACATAATGTTTTAAAAATGAACGAGATAACCACAATGAACAACATGAGTGGTCAGGGTCTTCGTAAGACTACTGTATCTTCCACAATGATACGCCTTTAAAACATTTAAGAGATGTGTCTGGGCTTTAAGCAAGTTACAAGATATTAAATGATAGCCTGTATAAATATTCTGAACATTCACTCAGAACGGCAACTCAGTTGTTGTGTTAACCTCTTTGACATGCCTGATATAATACATTTAAGTGTTTACAACACAGTACTACTTAGTGAGAAGTAGCGTCTCCAATATCTGGGAAGTCAACAAAGGTTGAGAGATCGATGTGTTGACACCAAACTTGCTTGTACACACCAGTCTATCCTGTACACGCTTCTTCATGTCTGAATAACTGCTACAACCTACATCCATTTGAACCTTTTTACAGTATTCCTCTCTTGGTCACTATCTATAACTTTTACCCCCATCCCCACCCTTTCCTGTAACACTAAATTTGTGATTCCTTGGTGTCTCAGAAAGTGTCATATTTAGTCAAGTTATGACACAAATTTCTTTTCAGAATAGTTCTCTTCAGTATTTCCTCTACCCTCCTAATCTCAGCGTTCTTTTGTAGCACCACATTCCTATGCTTCTATCCTCTTCTTTCCTGTACTGGTATCATCCACGTACACTTCCCTACAAGACTTTACACTGGACAAACTCCTGCTGTAGCTAATTTGTGTGTTGATATTGTTATTGTAGCTATATTTAACTATAACTCAACTAATGTGTCAACTGTTTTGTTTTACTTCATAACTAATTCCTGTTTTTTATCGTTGTTCTTTTTTTAATTTATCATTCACTGTCTATCTTAGTCTCACTTCCATCTTCATTTAACCGTTTACTGTCATATTATTATTGTTATCATTTGCGCCATTAATAGTACACTCTGTTTTCGTTCCGTTTATCTTCCTTTCAGTACTGTTGCAAACAGATTTTTCTAACTTTGTTTAACGAGTTTCCTTACCTGTCATCAGTCATCTTTTAAGGACCACTGCAAAGCCCGCTGGCCATGCCCATAATACATCCATCCTCTCCGGAGACAGCTGCCACTTTCACTTCCAGGAATCCATGCTCCAGTTTCTCAGCGCTCTTCGCTATTCATCGATCCACCGCCAGCCCTCACCCGGAGCCGCTAATGTTCAGCAGCGGTTTCCTCACGAGCTTTGGTCCAAAGTGTGCCTACCTCCACACTGCACACGCAAATGTCCACACGTGGCACAGTGATTGAGCACAGTGGACTCCCATTCGGGAGGACAGTGGTTCGAATCCCAGTTCGATTGTGCGAATTTAGATTTTCCGTTATTTTACTAAATTGCTCCAGGCAAATGCTGGGTTGTTTCCTTTGAAAAAGAGATGCATGATTTCCTTCCCCATCCTTCAGTAATCTGAGCATCTGCTCCGTCTCAAATGACCTCACTCTTAACGTGCCGTTAAACTCTGATGTCCCTCCCTCCTCAAACCAAGTATTCCCACAAGTTCGGTAAATCAAAACGGCTACATCTTTTTACTATACGACAGATGTAATAAACGAAAGAGAGGATTTGTGATGTACTTAAGCTGTTATTTATCATCTACTGTGCTTCACTCTTCCAACACTAATGAAGAGAGAAACAAGTGGAACATACTTTCATATAGATCAAATCCCTTAAGAGGAAGTACCTGATACACTTCCTCTACAAACCACCTAAAGAGACCGGTTTCCTTGCTCCGAAACTGCTCTCTCAAGTCTCAAATCGACATGTGAGCGTATAATTGCAGCTGGTGACACTAACAAAAATTTTCTTTACAGTAGCCCTCACAGTGTAAAATATTAGTAGCTGCTTTGATATTCAAACTTTCCGCTACTTCAGCTCGCTCCTACCCATTATACGAACAGTAGCCAGATTCTCTAAGATATATCTGCAACGAAATCCCCAAACTGAGTAAATCATACCTCTTAAATTTTTGCACCTGTCATGTCTGCTCTCAACATAATTTTCATAACGTACTCGCCAGAATGTCTTAGAAAGAAACCGCAACTGACCATATGCCGAGACTTGAAATGCATTAATTTATCTGAACTTGAAACTGAGGAGCAGGAAACAGTTTGGGGACGTCTCTTATTCCCTTATCGGACATAAACTAAAAACTTCATGGCTTTACTAACAAACTTACTCAGTAATATGACAAATATGCTCCCTTAAACGCTGGAAAAGTAAGAAGAAAACCTCCATCCTGGCTGAGAGAAGAACTGAAACAGCTCTCGAATCTCAGAGACGCTGTTCGTGTGGCATATAAACTGCGAGAAAGACAAAAGTCAGGAATGTCAGTACATTAACCGAAATCAGAAACAGACCTGCTGTTATATGGAAAAACTTACAAGGTCCTGGTATACGTAAAGTAGAGGTGCAGCTGATGCCACTGTCCCCGTCGAAGAATCTACAACCACAACTGAACCACAAACGATACAGAAACTCATTGATTACTTCATAGGGTAAACGATTGTAGGCAAGGAAAATTCTATCTAAAGCATGTTACATGCAGTACAGTCAAAAAAGCCACCATACTCATCAGATTAGTATGTACTGGACACCACGGCATCACAGCTTCAGTGACTACTACTGTCCACTACAACAAGTAGCTTCAACCACTTCTTAACTACAAGTATTTCCCCTGAAGTCTGGAAGCAGGGCAAGTAAAGCCATGAACTAAAAAGGACGTTGCCACAGCACCCATACATTACTGACCTATTTGCATTCTTCTTGACTGTCCAACGCCTTGGAAAACGAAGTCTATGACAAGCTAACAAACTATCTAACCACAAAGAACGTACTAGACGGATACCAGTCAGGTTTCTGTTAACGTCATAGCACAAGCGCTGCCTGAATAAAGGTAACCGATGACCTGAAGCTTGCCACGGATGCATAAGAGGCGACTACCAGTGCTTCTTAGACTTTGGCCACGCCTTCCACTCTCTTTTCACTGTACTTCAATGATGTGTTATCAGATTTGTCCTACTGCAGATACCATATGTACTCTGATGACCTCCAGTTGCTTCTAAGAGAAAAACGGATAAACCTAAAGACAGCTATCAAGAATCTGAGTACCGATATGTGTGATCTATGAAAATGGGCGTTGAAAAAGAACCCCTTTCAAAACGCAGGCGGTACTGGTTGGTTGTTCTAAGCGCATCAGCACGAACTGTCGGGAATATTTACCATCTTTAACCCTAAATGGGACAAATATCAACTTCTCTTCTTCAGCGAAAAATCTAGAAGTAATAATAGACGATAATCTACATTCGACTGAGCACGTAACTGATATGTGCAAGAAGACATCGGCAACTCTGCATGCCGTACAAAGATATAAAAAACTCTCCCCTGTCGACCTGAAAAATAAGCTTGTACAAACATTTGTATTTCGAATGACTGATTACTGCGACGTTGTCCCGCAAGGCATTTTCAGGAAAACTCTCGGTGCTTGTAACTGGTTAGGAATGCCTGTGTTTGATTCTTTGGTCATATTTCATCATATGCGAAGCTATCTTGGCTGCGTGGAGACAAGCGCAGAGATTTCCATACCCTCTGTCATCTCTACTGCTCTATCAACATCCACTGTCCCCCATATCTCTCCTCAAACTTAACGCTCTCGTACGAATAACATGGCAGATACAGCTGTTCCCATCATAACAAAATCCCTGTCCCAATCCGTCTTTCAGGAATTTTCTCGAAGTCCTTCTCAGTAGCAGGAACCCCACTCTGGAATAATCTGCCGCATTACATAGAGAACTGAATAACATATGCACCTTCAGAAGATGGTTAATGACATATCTACCGTAGCACTAGTGAGCAATCGGCGGCCCACAGAAAGCATATGGCACCCGATCGGCTTTAATCCGATCCGTGGAACAAATTTCAGGTGATCAAAAACCTCACGTACTCTCAAAAGCACGTATATTGAAACACAACTTGCTATTGCGGCGTGTGGGGAAATTGGTGACATTCGAATCGGTCCGTTACCCCCCCCCCCCCCCCAAGTAAACCCCCTGACGCTGCATATTTGACTTTATGCGCTAGGAACGATGCTTTCGCGTGACGACGCAACCGGTGAGGTTACGTGAGTATGAGGGGTAATCAAATGAAAGACGAACATCTGCCACAACGGACCATAGAATGGTTCCATTAAAAAGTAATTACCACACGTGTTAAAACATTTATCCCACTGGGTGAGGAAACAATCAGTTCCTGTCTCGTAGAAAGCGGTCAGCCACTGGCGGGTTCACAACCTCATCCACTCTTTTGCACTCCCTCCTCCGAGTGAGACCGACGGCCACACATGTCTAACTGAAGGTAGCGAAAGATGTGGAAATCACACGGTCAAAGATCCGGGCTGTACGGAAGTACTTTTAGTGTTTCCCGACCAAATCGCCGTAACGTGGCCTTCGTCTGTGTGTGGTTCCGCGCCCGAGTAACTTTCTGTATGACCACTTGAGTCAGTGTGTCCAGCGGCCGACGAATTCAGACCATGACTACTGCACTGTTGTCTGAACGATAGTCAAATCGCACGCCTTCACTGAAGGGCCAAAGAAAATGTCATAGGCATTCAAATAGATATGTTAACATGCAGAATACGGCGCTGCGATCGGCAACACCTGTATAAGACAATAAGTGTCTGACGCAGTTATTAGATCCGTTACTACTGCTGCAATGGCAGGTTATCAATACTTAAGTGAGTTTGAACGTGGTATTATAGTCAGCGCACGAGCGATGGGACACAGCATCTCCGAGGTAGCGACGAAGTGAAGATTTTCCCGTATGACCGTTTCACGAGTACACCGTGAATATCAGGAATCTGGTAAAACATCATATCTCCGGCATCGCTGCGGCCTGGAAAAGATACTGCAAGGATGGGACCGACGACGACTGAAGAGAGTCGTTCAACATGACAGAAGTGCAACACTTTCGCAGATTGCTGCAGATTTCAATGCTAGACCATCAAGAAGTGTCACCGTGTGAACCATTCAACGAAACATAATAGATATGGGCTTTCGGAGCCGAAGGCCCACTCGTGTACCTTGATGACTGGACGTCACAAAGCTTTAGCCTCGGCTGGGCCCATCATCACCGACATTAGATTGTCGATGACTGGAAAGATTTTGTCTGGTCTCGTTTCAAATAGTGTCGAGCGGATGCACGTGTACGAGTATGAAGACAACCTAATGAATCCATGGACCCTGCGTACCGAGCGAGGTGGCGCAGTGGTTTGACACTGGACTCGCATTCGGGAGGACGACGGTTCAATCCCGCGTCCGGCCATCCTGATTTAGGTTTTCCGTGATTTCCCTAAATCGCTCAAGGAAATGCCGGGATGGTTCCTTTCAAAGGGCACGGCCGACTTCCTTCCCCGTCCTTCCCTAATCCGATGAGACCGATGACCTCGCTGTCTGGTCTCCTTCCCCAAACCAACCAACCAACCATGGACCCTGCTTGTGACCTCGTACTCGTACGAATTTATGGACAGCACTGCAGGATTCATTGTGTCAATTCCCTCCAGCAGTACGTCAGCCATTAGTTGAGTCCGTGCCATGCTCGCTGGGTCCCCACACGATATTAGGCACGTGTACCACTTTCTTTGGCTTCAAACTGGTAGGGTCTCTGCAATTGTGTGGGGCGTGTGCAGTTGGAGTGATGTCGGACCGCTGATAGATCTAGATACGACACTGACGGGTGACACGTATGTAAGCATCCTGCCTTATCACCTGCACCCATTAAAGTCCATCGCGCGTTCAGAAGGACTTGGGCAATTTCAGCAGGACAATGCGACACTCCACACGTCCAGAATTGCTACAGATGTGCTCCAGGAACACTCTTTTGAATTTAAACACTTCCTCTGGCCACCAAACTCCCCAGACATGAGCGTCATTGTGCATATCTAGGTTGTCTTACAACGTGCTGTTCAGAATAGATCTCCATCCTTCGTACTCGTACGGATTTATGGACAGCACTGCAGGATTCATTGTGTCAGTTCCCTCCAGCAGTACGTCAGCCATTAGTTGAGTCCATGCCGTGCTCGCTGGGTCCCCACACGATATTAGGCACGTGTACCACTTTCTTTGGCTTCAAACTGGCAGAGTCTCTGGAATTGTGTGGGGCGTGTGCAGTTGGAGTGATGTCGGACCGCTGATAGATCTAGATACGACACTGACGGGTGACACGTATGTAAGCGTCCTGTCTTATCACCTGCACCCATTAAAGTCCATCGCGCGTTCCGAAGGACTTGGGCAATTTCAGCAGGACAATGCGACACTCCACACGTCCAGAATTGCTACAGACGTGCTCCAGGAACACTCTTTTGAATTTAAACACTTCCTCTGGCCACCAAACTCCCCAGACATGAGCGTCATTGTGCATATCTAGGTTGTCTTACAACGTGCTGTTCAGAATAGATCTCCATCCTTCGTACTCGTACGGATTTATGGACAGCACTGCAGGATTCATTGTGTCAGTTCCCTCCAGCAGTACGTCAGCCATTAGTTGAGTCCATGCCGTGCTCGCTGGGTCCCTACACGATATTAGGCACGTGTACCACTTTCTTTGGCTTCAAACTGGTAGGGTCTCTGCAATTGTGTGGGGCGTGTGCAGTTGGAGTGATGTCGGACCGCTGATAGATCTAGATACGACACTGACGGGTGACACGTATGTAAGCATCCTGCCTTATCACCTGCACCCATTAAAGTCCATCGCACGTTCAGAAGGACTTGGGCAATTTCAGCAGGACAATGCGACACTCCACACGTCCAGAATTGCTACAGATGTGCTCCAGGAACACTCTTTTGAATTTAAACACTTCCTCTGGCCACCAAACTCCCCAGACATGAGCGTCATTGTGCATATCTAGGTTGTCTTACAACGTGCTGTTCAGAATAGATCTCCATCCTTCGTACTCGTACGGATTTATGGACAGCACTGCAGGATTCATTGTGTCAGTTCCCTCCAGCAGTACGTCAGCCATTAGTTGAGTCCATGCCGTGCTCGCTGGGTCCCCACACGATATTAGGCACGTGTACCACTTTCTTTGGCTTCAAACTGGCAGAGTCTCTGGAATTGTGTGGGGCGTGTGCAGTTGGAGTGATGTCGGACCGCTGATAGATCTAGATACGACACTGACGGGTGACACGTATGTAAGCGTCCTGCCTTATCACCTGCACCCATTAAAGTCCATCGCGCGTCCCGAAGGACTTGGGCAATTTCAGCAGGACAATGCGACACTCCACACGTCCAGAATTGCTACAGACGTGCTCCAGGAACACTCTTTTGAATTTAAACACTTCCTCTGGCCACCAAACTCCCCAGACATGAGCGTCATTGTGAATATCTAGGTTGTCTTACAACGTGCTGTTCAGAATAGATCTCCATCGTTCGTACTCGTACGGATTTATGGACAGCACTGCAGGATTCATTGTGTCAGTTCCCTCCAGCAGTACGTCAGCCATTAGTTGAGTCCATGCCGTGCTCGCTGGGTCCCCACACGATATTAGGCACGTGTACCACTTTCTTTGGCTTCAAACTGGCAGAGTCTCTGGAATTGTGTGGGGCGTGTGCAGTTGGAGTGATGTCGGACCGCTGATAGATCTAGATACGACACTGACGGGTGACACGTATGTAAGCGTCCTGCCTTATCACCTGCACCCATTAAAGTCCATCGCGCGTTCCGAAGGACTAGGGCAATTTCAGCAGGACAATGCGACACTCCACACGTCCAGAATTGCTACAGACGTGCTCCAGGAACACTCTTTTGAATTTAAACACTTCCTCTGGCCACCAAACCCCCCAGACATGAGCGTCATTGTGCATATCTAGGTTGTCTTACAACGTGCTGTTCAGAATAGATCTCCATCCTTCGTACTCGTACGGATTTATGGACAGCACTGCAGGATTCATTGTGTCAGTTCCCTCCAGCAGTACGTCAGCCATTAGTTGAGTCCATGCCGTGCTCGCTGGGTCCCCACACGATATTAGGCACGTGTACCACTTTCTTTGGCTTCAAACTGGCAGAGTCTCTGGAATTGTGTGGGGCGTGTGCAGTTGGAGTGATGTCGGACCGCTAATAGATCTAGATACGACACTGACGGGTGACACGTATGTAAGCGTCCTGCCTTATCACCTGCACCCATTAAAGTCCATCGCGCGTTCCGAAGGACTTGGGCAATTTCAGCAGGACAATGCGACACTCCACACGTCCAGAATTGCTACAGACGTGCTCCAGGAACACTCTTTTGAATTTAAACACTTCCTCTGGCCACCAAACTCCCCAGACATGAGCGTCATTGTGCATATCTAGGTTGTCTTACAACGTGCTGTTCAGAATAGATCTCCATCCTTCGTACTCGTACGGATTTATGGACAGCACTGCAGGATTCATTGTGTCAGTTCCCTCCAGCAGTACGTCAGCCATTAGTTGAGTCCATGCCGTGCTCGCTGGGTCCCCACACGATATTAGGCACGTGTACCACTTTCTTTGGCTTCAAACTGGCAGAGTCTCTGGAATTGTGTGGGGCGTGTGCAGTTGGAGTGATGTCGGACCGCTGATAGATCTAGATACGACACTGACGGGTGACACGTATGTAAGCGTCCTGCCTTATCACCTGCACCCATTAAAGTCCATCGCGCGTTCCGAAGGACTTGGGCAATTTCAGCAGGACAATGCGACACTCCACACGTCCAGAATTGCTACAGACGTGCTCCAGGAACACTCTTTTGAATTTAAACACTTCCTCTGGCCACCAAACTCCCCAGACATGAGCGTCATTGTGCATATCTAGGTTGTCTTACAACGTGCTGTTCAGAATAGATCTCCATCCTTCGTACTCGTACGGATTTATGGACAGCACTGCAGGATTCATTGTGTCAGTTCCCTCCAGCAGTACGTCAGCCATTAGTTGAGTCCATGCCGTGCTCGCTGGGTCCCCACACGATATTAGGCACGTGTACCACTTTCTTTGGCTTCAAACTGGCAGAGTCTCTGGAATTGTGTGGGGCGTGTGCAGTTGGAGTGATGTCGGACCGCTGATAGATCTAGATACGACACTGACGGGTGACACGTATGTAAGCGTCCTGCCTTATCACCTGCACCCATTAAAGTCCATCGCGCGTTCCGAAGGACTTGGGCAATTTCAGCAGGACAATGCGACACTCCACACGTCCAGAATTGCTACAGACGTGCTCCAGGAACACTCTTTTGAATTTAAACACTTCCTCTGGCCACCAAACTCCTCAGACATGAGCGTCATTGTGCATATCTAGGTTGTCTTACAACGTGCTGTTCAGAATAGATCTCCATCGTTCGTACTCGTACGGATTTATGGACAGCACTGCAGGATTCATTGTGTCAGTTCCCTCCAGCAGTACGTCAGCCATTAGTTGAGTCCATGCCGTGCTCGCTGGGTCCCCACACGATATTAGGCACGTGTACCACTTTCTTTGGCTTCAAACTGGCAGAGTCTCTGGAATTGTGTGGGGCGTGTGCAGTTGGAGTGATGTCGGACCGCTGATAGATCTAGATACGACACTGACGGGTGACACGTATGTAAGCGTCCTGCCTTATCACCTGCACCCATTAAAGTCCATCGCGCGTTCCGAAGGACTTGGGCAATTTCAGCAGGACAATGCGACACTCCACACGTCCAGAATTGCTACAGACGTGCTCCAGGAACACTCTTTTGAATTTAAACACTTCCTCTGGCCACCAAACTCCCCAGACATGAGCGTCATTGTGCATATCTAGGTTGTCTTACAACGTGCTGTTCAGAATAGATCTCCATCCTTCGTACTCGTACGGATTTATGGACAGCACTGCAGGATTCATTGTGTCAGTTCCCTCCAGCAGTACGTCAGCCATTAGTTGAGTCCATACCGTGCTCGCTGGGTCCCCACACGATATTAGGCACGTGTACCACTTTCTTTGGCTTCAAACTGGCAGAGTCTCTGGAATTGTGTGGGGCGTGTGCAGTTGGAGTGATGTCGGACCGCTGATAGATCTAGATACGACACTGACGGGTGACACGTATGTAAGCGTCCTGCCTTATCACCTGCACCCATTAAAGTCCATCGCGCGTTCCGAAGGACTTGGGCAATTTCAGCAGGACAATGCGACACTCCACACGTCCAGAATTGCTACAGACGTGCTCCAGGAACACTCTTTTGAATTTAAACACTTCCTCTGGCCACCAAACTCCCCAGACATGAGCGTCATTGTGCATATCTAGGTTGTCTTACAACGTGCTGTTCAGAATAGATCTCCATCCTTCGTACTCGTACGGATTTATGGACAGCACTGCAGGATTCATTGTGTCAGTTCCCTCCAGCAGTACGTCAGCCATTAGTTGAGTCCATGCCGTGCTCGCTGGGTCCCCACACGATATTAGGCACGTGTACCACTTTCTTTGGCTTCAAACTGGCAGAGTCTCTGGAATTGTGTGGGGCGTGTGCAGTTGGAGTGATGTCGGACCGCTGATAGATCTAGATACGACACTGACGGGTGACACGTATGTAAGCGTCCTGCCTTATCACCTGCACCCATTAAAGTCCATCGCGCGTTCCGAAGGACTTGGGCAATTTCAGCAGGACAATGCGACACTCCACACGTCCAGAATTGCTACAGATGTGCTCCAGGAACACTCTATTGAAAATAAACACTTCCTCTGGCCACCAAACCCCCCAGACATGAGCGTCATTGTGCATATCTAGGTTGTCTTACAACGTGCTGTTCAGAATAGATCTCCATCCTTCGTACTCGTACGGATTTATGGACAGCACTGCAGGATTCATTGTGTCAGTTCCCTCCAGCAGTACGTCAGCCATTAGTTGAGTCCATGCCGTGCTCGCTGGGTCCCCACACGATATTAGGCACGTGTACCACTTTCTTTGGCTTCAAACTGGCAGAGTCTCTGGAATTGTGTGGGGCGTGTGCAGTTGGAGTGATGTCGGACCGCTGATAGATCTAGATACGACACTGACGGGTGACACGTATGTAAGCGTCCTGCCTTATCACCTGCACCCATTAAAGTCCATCGCGCGTTCCGAAGGACTTGGGCAATTTCAGCAGGACAATGCGACACTCCACACGTCCAGAATTGCTACAGACGTGCTCCAGGAACACTCTTTTGAATTTAAACACTTCCTCTGGCCACCAAACTCCCCAGACATGAGCGTCATTGTGCATATCTAGGTTGTCTTACAACGTGCTGTTCAGAATAGATCTCCATCCTTCGTACTCGTACGGATTTATGGACAGCACTGCAGGATTCATTGTGTCAGTTCCCTCCAGCAGTACGTCAGCCATTAGTTGAGTCCATGCCGTGCTCGCTGGGTCCCCACACGATATTAGGCACGTGTACCACTTTCTTTGGCTTCAAACTGGCAGAGTCTCTGGAATTGTGTGGGGCGTGTGCAGTTGGAGTGATGTCGGACCGCTGATAGATCTAGATACGACACTGACGGGTGACACGTATGTAAGCGTCCTGCCTTATCACCTGCACCCATTAAAGTCCATCGCGCGTTCCGAAGGACTTGGGCAATTTCAGCAGGACAATGCGACACTCCACACGTCCAGAATTGCTACAGACGTGCTCCAGGAACACTCTTTTGAATTTAAACACTTCCTCTGGCCACCAAACTCCCCAGACATGAGCGTCATTGTGCATATCGAGGTTGTCTTACAACGTGCTGTTCAGAATAGATCTCCATCCTTCGTACTCGTACGGATTTATGGACAGCACTGCAGGATTCATTGTGTCAGTTCCCTCCAGCAGTACGTCAGCCATTAGTTGAGTCCATGCCGTGCTCGCTGGGTCCCCACACGATATTAGGCACGTGTACCACTTTCTTTGGCTTCAAACTGGCAGAGTCTCTGGAATTGTGTGGGGCGTGTGCAGTTGGAGTGATGTCGGACCGCTGATAGATCTAGATACGACACTGACGGGTGACACGTATGTAAGCGTCCTGCCTTATCACCTGCACCCATTAAAGTCCATCGCGCGTTCCGAAGGACTTGGGCAATTTCAGCAGGACAATGCGACACTCCACACGTCCAGAATTGCTACAGACGTGCTCCAGGAACACTCTTTTGAATTTAAACACTTCCTCTGGCCACCAAACTCCCCAGACATGAGCGTCATTGTGCATATCTAGGTTGTCTTACAACGTGCTGTTCAGAATAGATCTCCATCCTTCGTACTCGTACGGATTTATGGACAGCACTGCAGGATTCATTGTGTCAGTTCCCTCCAGCAGTACGTCAGCCATTAGTTGAGTCCATGCCGTGCTCGCTGGGTCCCCACACGATATTAGGCACGTGTACCACTTTCTTTGGCTTCAAACTGGCAGAGTCTCTGGAATTGTGTGGGGCGTGTGCAGTTGGAGTGATGTCGGACCGCTGATAGATCTAGATACGACACTGACGGGTGACACGTATGTAAGCGTCCTGCCTTATCACCTGCACCCATTAAAGTCCATCGCGCGTTCCGAAGGACTTGGGCAATTTCAGCAGGACAATGCGACACTCCACACGTCCAGAATTGCTACAGACGTGCTCCAGGAACACTCTTTCGAATTTAAACACTTCCTCTGGCCACCAAACTCCCCAGACATGAGCGTCATTGTGCATATCTAGGTTGTCTTACAACGTGCTGTTCAGAATAGATCTCCATCCTTCGTACTCGTACGGATTTATGGACAGCACTGCAGGATTCATTGTGTCAGTTCCCTCCAGCAGTACGTCAGCCATTAGTTGAGTCCATGCCGTGCTCGCTGGGTCCCCACACGATATTAGGCACGTGTACCACTTTCTTTGGCTTCAAACTGGCAGAGTCTCTGGAATTGTGTGGGGCGTGTGCAGTTGGAGTGATGTCGGACCGCTGATAGATCTAGATACGACACTGACGGGTGACACGTATGTAAGCGTCCTGCCTTATCACCTGCACCCATTAAAGTCCATCGCGCGTTCCGAAGGACTTGGGCAATTTCAGCAGGACAATGCGACACTCCACACGTCCAGAATTGCTACAGACGTGCTCCAGGAACACTCTTTTGAATTTAAACACTTCCTCTGGCCACCAAACTCCCCAGACATGAGCGTCATTGTGCATATCTAGGTTGTCTTACAACGTGCTGTTCAGAATAGATCTCCATCCTTCGTACTCGTACGGATTTATGGACAGCACTGCAGGATTCATTGTGTCAGTTCCCTCCAGCAGTACGTCAGCCATTAGTTGAGTCCATGCCGTGCTCGCTGGGTCCCCACACGATATTAGGCACGTGTACCACTTTCTTTGGCTTCAAACTGGCAGAGTCTCTGGAATTGTGTGGGGCGTGTGCAGTTGGAGTGATGTCGGACCGCTGATAGATCTAGATACGACACTGACGGGTGACACGTATGTAAGCGTCCTGCCTTATCACCTGCACCCATTAAAGTCCATCGCGCGTTCCGAAGGACTTGGGCAATTTCAGCAGGACAATGCGACACTCCACACGTCCAGAATTGCTACAGACGTGCTCCAGGAACACTCTTTTGAATTTAAACACTTCCTCTGGCCACCAAACTCCCCAGACATGAGCGTCATTGTGCATACCTAGGTTGTCTTACAACGTGCTGTTCAGAATAGATCTCCATCCTTCGTACTCGTACGGATTTATGGACAGCACTGCAGGATTCATTGTGTCAGTTCCCTCCAGCAGTACGTCAGCCATTAGTTGAGTCCATGCCGTGCTCGCTGGGTCCCCACACGATATTAGGCACGTGTACCACTTTCTTTGGCTTCAAACTGGCAGAGTCTCTGGAATTGTGTGGGGCGTGTGCAGTTGGAGTGATGTCGGACCGCTGATAGATCTAGATACGACACTGACGGGTGACACGTATGTAAGCGTCCTGCCTTATCACCTGCACCCATTAAAGTCCATCGCGCGTTCCGAAGGACTTGGGCAATTTCAGCAGGACAATGCGACACTCCACACGTCCAGAATTGCTACAGATGTGCTCCAGGAACACTCTTTTGAAAATAAACACTTCCTCTGGCCACCAAACCCCCCAGACATGAGCGTCATTGTGCATATCTAGGTTGTCTTACAACGTGCTGTTCAGAATAGATCTCCATCCTTCGTACTCGTACGGATTTATGGACAGCACTGCAGGATTCATTGTGTCAGTTCCCTCCAGCAGTACGTCAGCCATTAGTTGAGTCCATGCCGTGCTCGCTGGGTCCCCACACGATATTAGGCACGTGTACCACTTTCTTTGGCTTCAAACTGGCAGAGTCTCTGGAATTGTGTGGGGCGTGTGCAGTTGGAGTGATGTCGGACCGCTGATAGATCTAGATACGACACTGACGGGTGACACGTATGTAAGCGTCCTGCCTTATCACCTGCACCCATTAAAGTCCATCGCGCGTTCCGAAGGACTTGGGCAATTTCAGCAGGACAATGCGACACTCCACACGTCCAGAATTGCTACAGACGTGCTCCAGGAACACTCTTTTGAATTTAAACACTTCCTCTGGCCACCAAACTCCCCAGACATGAGCGTCATTGTGCATATCTAGGTTGTCTTACAACGTGCTGTTCAGAATAGATCTCCATCCTTCGTACTCGTACGGATTTATGGACAGCACTGCAGGATTCATTGTGTCAGTTCCCTCCAGCAGTACGTCAGCCATTAGTTGAGTCCATGCCGTGCTCGCTGGGTCCCCACACGATATTAGGCACGTGTACCACTTTCTTTGGCTTCAAACTGGCAGAGTCTCTGGAATTGTGTGGGGCGTGTGCAGTTGGAGTGATGTCGGACCGCTGATAGATCTAGATACGACACTGACGGGTGACACGTATGTAAGCGTCCTGCCTTATCACCTGCACCCATTAAAGTCCATCGCGCGTTCCGAAGGACTTGGGCAATTTCAGCAGGACAATGCGACACTCCACACGTCCAGAATTGCTACAGATGTGCTCCAGGAACACTCTTTTGAAAATAAACACTTCCTCTGGCCACCAAACCCCCCAGACATGAGCGTCATTGTGCATATCTAGGTTGTCTTACAACGTGCTGTTCAGAATAGATCTCCATCCTTCGTACTCGTACGGATTTATGGACAGCACTGCAGGATTCATTGTGTCAGTTCCCTCCAGCAGTACGTCAGCCATTAGTTGAGTCCATGCCGTGCTCGCTGGGTCCCCACACGATATTAGGCACGTGTACCACTTTCTTTGGCTTCAAACTGGCAGAGTCTCTGGAATTGTGTGGGGCGTGTGCAGTTGGAGTGATGTCGGACCGCTGATAGATCTAGATACGACACTGACGGGTGACACGTATGTAAGCGTCCTGCCTTATCACCTGCACCCATTAAAGTCCATCGCGCGTTCCGAAGGACTTGGGCAATTTCAGCAGGACAATGCGACACTCCACACGTCCAGAATTGCTACAGACGTGCTCCAGGAACACTCTTTTGAATTTAAACACTTCCTCTGGCCACCAAACTCCCCAGACATGAGCGTCATTGTGCATATCTAGGTTGTCTTACAACGTGCTGTTCAGAATAGATCTCCATCCTTCGTACTCGTACGGATTTATGGACAGCACTGCAGGATTCATTGTGTCAGTTCCCTCCAGCAGTACGTCAGCCATTAGTTGAGTCCATGCCGTGCTCGCTGGGTCCCCACACGATATTAGGCACGTGTACCACTTTCTTTGGCTTCAAACTGGCAGAGTCTCTGGAATTGTGTGGGGCGTGTGCAGTTGGAGTGATGTCGGACCGCTGATAGATCTAGATACGACACTGACGGGTGACACGTATGTAAGCGTCCTGCCTTATCACCTGCACCCATTAAAGTCCATCGCGCGTTCCGAAGGACTTGGGCAATTTCAGCAGGACAATGCGACACTCCACACGTCCAGAATTGCTACAGACGTGCTCCAGGAACACTCTTTTGAATTTAAACACTTCCTCTGGCCACCAAACTCCCCAGACATGAGCGTCATTGTGCATATCTAGGTTGTCTTACAACGTGCTGTTCAGAATAGATCTCCATCCTTCGTACTCGTACGGATTTATGGACAGCACTGCAGGATTCATTGTGTCAGTTCCCTCCAGCAGTACGTCAGCCATTAGTTGAGTCCATGCCGTGCTCGCTGGGTCCCCACACGATATTAGGCACGTGTACCACTTTCTTTGGCTTCAAACTGGCAGAGTCTCTGGAATTGTGTGGGGCGTGTGCAGTTGGAGTGATGTCGGACCGCTGATAGATCTAGATACGACACTGACGGGTGACACGTATGTAAGCGTCCTGCCTTATCACCTGCACCCATTAAAGTCCATCGCGCGTTCCGAAGGACTTGGGCAATTTCAGCAGGACAATGCGACACTCCACACGTCCAGAATTGCTACAGACGTGCTCCAGGAACACTCTTTTGAATTTAAACACTTCCTCTGGCCACCAAACTCCCCAGACATGAGCGTCATTGTGCATATCTAGGTTGTCTTACAACGTGCTGTTCAGAATAGATCTCCATCCTTCGTACTCGTACGGATTTATGGACAGCACTGCAGGATTCATTGTGTCAGTTCCCTCCAGCAGTACGTCAGCCATTAGTTGAGTCCATGCCGTGCTCGCTGGGTCCCCACACGATATTAGGCACGTGTACCACTTTCTTTGGCTTCAAACTGGCAGAGTCTCTGGAATTGTGTGGGGCGTGTGCAGTTGGAGTGATGTCGGACCGCTGATAGATCTAGATACGACACTGACGGGTGACACGTATGTAAGCGTCCTGCCTTATCACCTGCACCCATTAAAGTCCATCGCGCGTTCCGAAGGACTTGGGCAATTTCAGCAGGACAATGCGACACTCCACACGTCCAGAATTGCTACAGACGTGCTCCAGGAACACTCTTTTGAATTTAAACACTTCCTCTGGCCACCAAACTCCCCAGACATGAGCGTCATTGTGCATATCTAGGTTGTCTTACAACGTGCTGTTCAGAATAGATCTCCATCCCCCGTACTCGTACGGATTTATGGACAGCACTGCAGGATTCATTGTGTCAGTTCCCTCCAGCAGTACGTCAGCCATTAGTTGAGTCCATGCCGTGCTCGCTGGGTCCCCACACGATATTAGGCACGTGTACCACTTTCTTTGGCTTCAAACTGGCAGAGTCTCTGGAATTGTGTGGGGCGTGTGCAGTTGGAGTGATGTCGGACCGCTGATAGATCTAGATACGACACTGACGGGTGACACGTATGTAAGCGTCCTGCCTTATCACCTGCACCCATTAAAGTCCATCGCGCGTTCCGAAGGACTTGGGCAATTTCAGCAGGACAATGCGACACTCCACACGTCCAGAATTGCTACAGACGTGCTCCAGGAACACTCTTTTGAATTTAAACACTTCCTCTGGCCACCAAACTCCCCAGACATGAGCGTCATTGTGCATATCTAGGTTGTCTTACAACGTGCTGTTCAGAATAGATCTCCATCCTTCGTACTCGTACGGATTTATGGACAGCACTGCAGGATTCATTGTGTCAGTTCCCTCCAGCAGTACGTCAGCCATTAGTTGAGTCCATGCCGTGCTCGCTGGGTCCCCACACGATATTAGGCACGTGTACCACTTTCTTTGGCTTCAAACTGGCAGAGTCTCTGGAATTGTGTGGGGCGTGTGCAGTTGGAGTGATGTCGGACCGCTGATAGATCTAGATACGACACTGACGGGTGACACGTATGTAAGCGTCCTGCCTTATCACCTGCACCCATTAAAGTCCATCGCGCGTTCCGAAGGACTTGGGCAATTTCAGCAGGACAATGCGACACTCCACACGTCCAGAATTGCTACAGACGTGCTCCAGGAACACTCTTTTGAATTTAAACACTTCCTCTGGCCACCAAACTCCCCAGACATGAGCGTCATTGTGCATATCTAGGTTGTCTTACAACGTGCTGTTCAGAATAGATCTCCATCCCCCGTACTCGTACGGATTTATGGACAGCACTGCAGGATTCATTGTGTCAGTTCCCTCCAGCAGTACGTCAACCATTAGTTGAGTCCGTGCCATGCTCGCTGGGTCCCTACACGATATTAGGCACGTGTACCACTTTCTTTGGCTTTTCCGTGTAAGACATTTGGACGACCACACTCAAGTCCGCTAACAACCAAGATCATAACCCAACAACTGCGTGCACCTACGGCGTTCCACTACCACAGCGGTGATAATATCAAAGTGCAACAACTAAGTGGCGACCTGTCGGGTGGGGTGTCTGTTACGGCACTGTTCGGTTTTCATTTCACTGCCCCTTATATGTGAACCAGGTCCGAGGATCACTAAAGTTTGCCCAAGAGTGTACGAAAGCAACAATAATGCTTACCATTCTCACTGCATGCATACTCCTGTACATCCTTCTTGCCAACCACATATTCGTGATTTCCCAGTATGCTTAGCTGGTGGAGTCTTCTCAAATCTCCTTTCCCCAGCATTCGTTATATCAGAAAACATTTATTTTGTACACCTATAAATTCCTTTTATACCTGCAGCTATCAATACTGTTACTATTGTCATTAATGTTATTATCACTTTTGTCATTATAGCTGTTGTCAGTATTAGTGGCAGTAGTAACAATAGTACAAGCATTGCCAGTATTAACTTTATTAGTTCATAGTCAGTGTTATTTACTCACTTTGTCGCTATAGACACCAAAATTATTTCAGTACTATCTATCATATTAAAATTATTATTTCTCAGATAACTACACTCCTGGAAATGGAAAAAAGAACACATTGACACCGGTGTGTCAGACCCACCATACTTGCTCCGGAAACTGCGAGAGGGCTGAACAAGCAATGATCACACGCACGGCACAGTGGACACACCAGGAACCGCGGTGTTGGCCGTCGAATGGCGCTAGCTGCGCAGCATTTGTGCACCGCCGCCGTCAGTGTCAGCCAGTTTGCCGTGGCATACGGAGCTCCATCGCAGTCTTTAACACTGGTAGCATGCCGCGACAGCGTGGACGTGAACCGTATGTGCAGTTGACGGACTTTGAGCGAGGGCGTATAGTGGGCATGCGGGAGGCCGGGTGGACGTACCGCCGAATTGCTCAACACGTGGGGCGTGAGGTCTCCACAGTACATCGATGTTGTCGCCAGTGGTCGGCGGAAGGTGCACGTGCCCGTCGACCTGGGACCGGACCGCAGCGACGCACGGATGCACGCCAAGACCGTAGGATCCTACGCAGTGCCGTAGGGGACCGCACCGCCACTTCCCAGCAAATTAGGGACACTGTTGCTCCTGGGGTATCGGCGAGGACCATTCGCAACCGTCTCCATGAAGCTGGGCTACGGTCCCGCACACCGTTAGGCCGTCTTCCGCTCACGCCCCAACATCGTGCAGCCCGCCTCCAGTGGTGTCGCGACAGGCGTGAATGGAGGGACGAATGGAGACGTGTCGTCTTCAGCGATGAGAGTCGCTTCTGCCTTGGTGCCAATGATGGTCGTATGCGTGTTTGGCGCCGTGCAGGTGAGCGCCACAATCAGGACTGCATACGACCGAGGTACACAGGGCCAACACCCGGCATCATGGTGTGGGGAGCGATCTCCTACACTGGCCGTACACCACTGGTGATGGTCGAGGGGACACTGAATAGTGCACGGTACATCCAAACCGTCATCGAACCCATCGTTCTACCATTCCTAGACCGGCAAGGGAACTTGCTGTTCCAACAGGACAATGCACGTCCGCATGTATCCCGTGCCACCCAACGTGCTCTAGAAGGTGTAAGTCAACTACCCTGGCCAGCAAGATCTCCGGATCTGTCCCCCATTGAGCATGTTTGGGACTGGATGAAGCGTCGTCTCACGCGGTCTGCACGTCCAGCACGAACGCTGGTCCAACTGAGGCGCCAGGTGGAAATGGCGTGGCAAGCCGTTCCACAGGACTACATCCAGCATCTCTACGATCGTCTCCATGGGAGAATAGCAGCCTGCATTGCTGCGAAAGGTGGATATACACTGTACTAGTGCCGACATTGTGCATGCTCTGTTGCCTGTGTCTATGTGCCTGTGGTTCTGTCAGTGTGATCATGTGATGTATCTAACCCCAGGAATGTGTCAATAATGTTTCCCCTTCCTGGAACAATGAATTCACGGTGTTCTTATTTCAATTTCCAGGAGTGTATAATGTAGAAAAGACACTGTAATTGTGAAATCTTTGTCCAATGTAACAGACTGCCTGATGACCCTATGTAAATTTATAATCGATGCAGAATTTTTCTTCTTTAGAAACTTTGACAGTCTACATTTTATACCTTTTTCGTTCATTCTTCAGCCATCGTGAGTTATTTTACAGCCCAAATAGCAAAATTCGTCTACGTGTTTCAATGAGTCATCAGTTCGTGGTTTAGTTGCTAGCCTCGCTGCCACTGTGTCATGGGGCCGCGCGTTCGGTTCCCGGCTGAGTTGGGGATTTTCTCCGCCCAGGGATGGGTTTTAGCTGTGTTCTCATCATTCCCTCATCATTCGGGTAAATGGCGGGACTGGGCAGTGAGAAGACTGGGAATCTGTACGGGTCTAATAAACGTGCAGTTGAGCGTCCCAAAGACTGAATATCATTACGTTTCAGTGACTCATTTCCTAATCTAATTCCCTTAGCATCGCCTGCTTTAATTCTACTACATTCCATTGCCCTCTTTTTGCTTTTGTTGATATTCGTCATATATCTTCCTTTTAATCGTCCATTCCATTCAGTTGCTCTTCTAAGTCCTTTGCTGTGTCTGACAGAATTACAGTGTCATCGGCAAACCTGAAACTTTTATTTCTTCGTGCTGATATTTAACTCCTTCTCTAAATTTCTCTTCAGGTGCCTTGACAGCTTGCTCAGTATACAGACTGAAGATCATCGGGGATATGCTACAATCCTGCATCACTCTCTTCTGAACCTCTACTTCCCTTCATGTCCTTCGATTCTTAAACAGCCGTCTGGTGTCTGTACAAGTTGTAAATAACCTGTTGATTCCTATACTGTACCCCTGCTGCCTTCAGAGTTTCAAAGAGTGTATTCCAGTCAACATTGCCAAAAGATTTCTCAAAGCCTTCAAATGCTACAAGCATACGTTTGTCCTTCTGCAATCTCTGATCTGTCGTAGGGTCAGTATTGCCTCGGGTGTTCCTATATTTCTTTGGAAAACAAACTGATCTCCCCCAAGTTCGGCCTCTACCAGTTTGCTATTTGTCTGTAAATAATTCGCGTCAGTATTTTGTAACCTTGATTTGTTAAACTGTGAGCACCTGCTATCCTTGGAATTGCTATTATTACATTTTTCTTGCAGTGTGACCGTATTCCCCCTAGCTCATATATCTTGCACACCATGTTAAACCTTTTTGTCATGGCTGTCTCTCCATATCGCATTCAAATGACGCCATAAAGCTCAAGATAGTGCCGGTCAACACTCAATGGTTCGCGGGAAAGGAATGTGTTTTAATTCGATCAATTGCGTGTTAATTTATTTAATGTTGCTACCAGCGCTCACTGTAGCAGTAATGGTTAGTCTTTCAATTTACGTAAGAGGTTCCCAATAGAGTGACGATGGATAGGACTCTACAGCGCTTGCTTCTGTTGTGTCCATAGATCGCACAATGTGCCATTCGGCCAATGTTATCTTCATTTTCTCGTACCTCAGTGCATTGCAAAACTCAAACGTGCTTTTGATTTGCTAAGAAGCGTTTCTAATTACGTACATCTATATCGTCGGTTCCATCACTCTGTCCGTTCTCACTTCTTTCTTTCGCATTTACTAGCGTGGAGCTGTACCTTTTGGCTTTCTGCCCACGACAACAATTCACATTCATCTCCAGTTCTCTTTGTTCCTGGCGCCATTCTATTTTATAGCCGTCATTCCTCACACACACACACACACACACACACACATACACACACACACACACACACACATAGAGAGACACACACATACACACACTTCAGTGTGTGAATGTGTGTGTGTGTGGTGAATAGCGAAAAGTGGTGGCTAATGCATGATAATTTGAAAATGATACAGGAGATACCGTTTATATTGTAGTAATCATGAGAGAAAACTCTTTGACAGATTCTACAGTCATTAGCAATGAGAAAACAGCCACTCTGGTGGAAGAGGGAGTTGCTGTTGTCGCAGTGAATGGAGTAATTCTTCGTGCTACACGTCTTCGATATTATCGGCTATAACATCTTGTACTGGACGTTGGCGTGAAAGTTGAATATTGTGTATGCGGGACACACATCTTCAACGCATCTCACCACGGCAGCTCGAGGAATCCTGACCAAGATTTCACTTTGTATCGTGTCAAGGGTATGCCATTTAATTTTATTTCGTTGCACTTCGTTCTTTGCCTATTTAAAGATCTACTGCGTAATGTTTTACAAATACGTCTAACATGTTACGATTTTCCATGCTCTAAAAGGAATTGTTCGTATTACAAGCAAGTATTCTTTTCGGTATTAAAAAAAGTAAAAAGCGACAGCAATGAGTTAAAGAGAAAGTAAATTAATGAAAGGAAACAGAGGATGGTAATAGAATGTTAGTAATTTAGAAGAAAATAGTAGAAAGGTGGATAAAAAAATCTCGGAAGTTTTTTAGGGTTCCCTACGATAATTGGTAAAAACAGAGCTGTATGGTAACACCTTGTTGTCCATCGGGCTGTCCGTCTTCCCAAGCAATACCAACGCATTTTCCATAACTCTCAATGACACCCTTAAAAAAACTTACAAAAATCATTTATATTGTTGTTGACTTGTATTAAAAACATACTTAATAAAGAGCTACTCATGTGTCCGTAGGGTCCACACCCTGAAAGTATCTTTCAACACCCTCCTATCAACGCATTTTCAATAGTGTGAAACACCAAGGGGGCCGTTACCTTATGCCCACGCTAAAAATATTCTAAAAACGCGAATGTCGTTGATTTTTGTTGACTTTTGATTAGAAAATAATTTTTAAAGAGATATTGATGTGTAAGTATGGTTCTGAACCTGAAAATGTTGAGTATGGTATTCGTTGGGGACTGTGACGAAAATTTTTGGGTTAAGTTTAACCGAAAAATTTAAAACGCACATTGAATATGGTATAAGAATTAATTAAAAACTATTAATAATTAATTTAAAATTTTCAGTTGTAGCACAGTTAACTAGATTACAACATTTTCAACAAGTGGTCACAAAGTAGTTCCCCTCCCCCCTCTTGATAATGCGTGTGTTTCGACCCCTTTTTCTTAGGAGCAGGCAGTGGTGTCAAGTTGACCTTTGTGTCAAATACTAAGGTCTGCAGTTCCTTAACGGTGTAAAAAATTTGAAGCTTCTAAATCAACACAATCGAAAGGCAGGGTCTTCTAATAAGAGGTGAAGTGATGAGGTACCAGTCATTATCGTAGTTTGTAGCAGTGGTTACGAGATGGAGTATAGGGGGTTATTCGTCAATGGTGCATGGCTTGACTACAACTTCAGAAGAGCAAGTACCCCGCCCTGAACTACCTTCTCTCTATTAGGCACAGAAGCTGACGTGGCACACGTATAACGTGTACCTTAGGCGCTGACACGAAAGAATTGGATTAGTGACAGTTACGTTGCACGCTCGAAACAAAGAAAGAGGCTCTGTCTGAACTGTTCCCCATCGTCAGCTAGTTAAGCGGTGACCTGGGGAAAGCTCTCACTCTTCCAATATTTTGTAGAGGCACAGCGGTGTTATTCCTGGTGTCATAGTGCGTAAACTGAATTACGTATTATGGAACTATTCACAGAAGTCAATATTTGGAATCGAACAGTATAGTGCGATAGTATCGTACAATATTTTTAACTATTTTCTTTTTGCGTGTTTTAGAATTAAAGAATACACTGATGATGGCGATATTATTGGTGAAATTAGTTTGGGAATAAATAAGTAAATAACAGAAGTGCTTTGCATCAAGGAGGATCATAGTCCCATATTCTTGTTTTGTATGAAAGCACGGAACAGTGGAAGAATTTCAAGAAAAAATTAGTATGTCAAACAAATCATATTTTACCTCTCATGCGACAGTATCGTGGTGAATTTTTCAACAGGACAGTGCTTGCACGCATGGCACTTGCGTGACGTTGCGGTACTCCTGTGGACAGCAGCATCCGGAGATCTGTTCCCAACAGAACATATGTGGGACACACCTCAGAAGCCAACTCCCTCCACGGACCAGTATCCAAGATGTCAAGGATCAATTTGAACAGCTGTTTGGCAATTTGTCTCAGCAGAAGATACAACGGCATTGTGGAATCCTTCCCAATCGCATCATTGCATTCTTTCTGGTCAGATGTGTGCAGTGTAATACTAATATGTAGGCTCGTATTGTCAAATTCTTTATAATTTGACTCGAATTTGTAATCACTGAAGTAACATCACATACCACCTCTACTCGCGAAGTTTCCTTTCGTTTCCTCCTCACTCTCAGAGTGCATCACTTTTCTTGTCAGACAGTGTGTGTATGTCAAAGATCTATTTATCAAACGCGTGTTATGATCCACATAGCAAGGTAGAATGCGTCAACATGTAAAAGCGTTACATACTCTCGTCAAATGTAATTGAATCGTACGTTCACAGAGTCTAGGTGTTTCGTTCAGAGCACGACAGTGCAGTACGCATTCTGGCTATAGTAACTGTTCTAGCACAAGCCCAGTGTAATGCCTTAGAAATGAACTATGTATCTCTTGAAATAAATAAAAAAAAATTATCGCTGAAAAATGACTCCTCACAATAGGTGTTAATCTGGAGGGTGTGAGAGTGTTGTGAGATGGCTCTCATACACGACTCTCACCATTATTTTGGCCAAGACTTCTGACTAGATTTTCGTTATAACATCGCAATATTAAAGAAGTTTTGATAAATATGGCAATCACTTCTAGCATTAATATCTTATTAATTTTTATTATTTTTTTATCTTATTTTCGTTAATTCAACAGCCTTTTGACGTGATTGTTGCTATACACCATGTTTACCTGACTTGTGGAAATCGCTCATCTCTAACAAACTACTACATCCAGCATCTTCCACCTTTTGTATATTCTAGCGTCTGTCTGGCCCTATTTTTTCCCCTGCTACTTCCGATCATTGCAAAGTTAGCAGTTCCTCATCGCTCTGCCAGATGTCTCACTGACCCATCCCTTCGTTAAGTTGATGGGCTTCCACAGACTACTTTCCTCGCGTACCGTTCTTCTCTTTTTCGTTTCCAATCTAAATTGTTCATTTAATTTCTAGCAATGCTTCCAGTTTCTTCTTCTTTGGATTTCCTACGGTCGTTTCATTTTCAATCTAAGTTATACTCCTGGAGTATGCACTCACAATTTCCTTCTTAATTTGCATTTAATTTCCCGCTTAAAGACCGTAGTATGTAATTGAACAGCCTGCTGGAAATCTTTCGACTGGACGTTAATCTAAACCACGTGTCATCCTTGACGATCCTTCGATACGTTGTGGGGTGAAGCCATGGTAAACAGTAATTGAAATTTCCTGTCATTCTACCAGGTTTTGGTCTTTCGGTTTCGAGGCACGCAAGTTTCGCTTTTCCGGAATGTTAGATCGTATGTATAGTAAGGCAGCAACCAGTAATACACGTACTTTTTCATTTTAAGGTACGATGTCTTATGCGTAAAGGAAACATCTTCTGTGCTTACTATGTGAGGCGATTTCTCCAATACATTAGCCAATTTTCCTGTCGATCATTGATTTGTTGGCTATTCGCAGCTTCTGTCTGCGCTCTATTGTGTGTTGCGAGCTGAGTGACGATCACATTTGGAAGAGTTTGCCGTTTATTGTGATCTTTCGACGTAGCACAATTTTTCCACCATTAAATGGATTGTTTCCAACTTACAGTCTTGTGTATAACTGCATTTTATGTGGGATTCGCCGTAGTACTTTATGGTACAATTTTACACTAGTTACGCTACGGCTTATGATTCTACTACGGTGACAGCTGACTGCTCATTCGTCGCATGGCACTATTCCAGTCAGCGGTACTGTTTCAGTAATTAAATAACTTGTAAGACTTTCTGTCAGGTATCTCCGACTATACAACACATTTTTCATCAAAGGAACATCAGTTAATCTTAAACCAGCAATTTCGTTTGTCATTTGTAGCCTTATTCTAGGATTATATAGTTCTTCTTTCTTTCGTCTTTATGTTTAAACCACCGGACAGCCATTTCTGACTCACCTGCGTTTGTAAGGCGACTGATAAGAGGAAAGCTCTGTTACTGAAGAAAGCTTTCTTTCCTATGTTGCTGCCGGCCGCTGTGGTCGAGCGGTTCTAGGCGCATCAGTCCGGAACTGCGCGACCACTACGGTCGCAGGTTCGAATACTGCCTCGAGCATGGATGTGTGTGATGCCCTCAGGTTAGTTAGGTTTAAGTAGTTCTAAGTTCTAGGGGACTGATGACCTCAGATGTTAAGCCCCATAGTGCTTAGAGCCATTTGAACCAATTTTCCTAAGTTGCTCTGTATTTTATAACTCTCCTTACTTCAGCCATCCTGTGCAAATATAATGGTCCTCTGCCTGTCCTTTTCCGTCTTGATTTCTAATGCAGTTGGAAACGTAATTTGATTTAGCTCTCAGTTTTGACCTTGGAAAGCTATCACGTCCATATCAACCTGCTGGTGGTCACAGTATAAACATTTACGAGACTGAGGAGGGTGAACATTCGTTACAGGAGAGGAAATCTGTTATTGTAGTGAAATTGCGTATACTGAAATAAAGTTAATGCTTTCAATACGAAGATCTTTCGGAGTGAAAGATATTTCTGCTTGGTTACTGTAATAAATGTCTGTTCATAACGAACAATACGAAAAAAAATTTCACGCCATTTCGATGTGCCAGAGCGGTTCTAGGCGCTTCAGTCCGGAACCGCGCAACCGCTACGGTTGCAGGTTCGAATCCTGCCTCGGGCATGGATGTGTGTGATGTTCTTAGGTTAGTTAGGTTTAATTAGTTCTAAGTTCTAGGGGACTGATGACCTCAGATGTTAAGTTCGATAGTGCTCAGAGCGATTTGAACAATTTTTGCATCATTTCATGTACTCCATACGCACTGTTGCAACAATACATCTCGGGTGAATCTGAAAACTCTACACGGGTATACTAATTTATATTCTGGCAGTGATGTTAGCTGCAAAGAGAGGCCCCAGGTTCTGTACGAATACGTGTTGATTTTTAATTGCTTAGGGTCTCTTCCTTTGTTAATGGCCACACTCGGTCTAAAATATACGTGATTAGGCTGCCTGACCTATTGGGTCAGCTGACAGATAAGGGAATTCTTTCACTCCTTGCTCTAGTGCGTTGTACCCAAAGTTTGTTGTCCTCCTTACTTATAAGAAGACAACTCACTGGCATTTCACTTGCGTCTCAGAAGTGAATTCTAAATTTAAAATATCTTTTGACAATCTGTGTCCTATGGATGTCACTCCCTTTTTCGTAAAGAAGCGGGAATATTTTTGAGCGTCGGAAAGCGCTTGCAGCCGACTGCGCTTGGTATCTCCCGCGGCTGTCATCAAACGTCACCAGCATCCATCCCCCCCCCACCCCTCCCCAGCTGCCCGCCGACCACACCCTTCCTCTTGCCACCCCCGCTCTCATTTCGACACCCCTACCAGACGCGGCCCTCGCGCCTGTTAACTACGTTTGGCTGCAGTCCCCCCACTGCCCCACTGGTCGTCTACTACGTCGCAGACGGCGTTCCCGCTAACTTGGCGAAATTGACGTTCAGCACTCAGGTAACTGATAAATTGAATCCGACTGCAAGTCTCTCCCATAGCCCCCCACCCACACCCCCTCCATCCCTCATCGCCAACTACTGTAAGGGAGGGTGGAGGTCCGGCAGCCAAAGCCGGCAACAAGGACCCAGTGGCGGGGAAAGTTGATAACAGCGGAAGCGCGGAAACCACAGGGGGTGCGGAACGGAACTCTCTCCGGCAACTTGATGCAGTCTCCAAAGTCAAACGGAAGCCGTCTGACGCTGCTCGCTATGCAGCGTTTCGAGCGTTCTCCCTACTTGTCCCATTCACTCCTATAGTGATGGCTCTCGATCTTCCACCATAATCGAGGCCATCAACATGAGTGGCAAATATGAGGTAGCCAAGGAGGTGGAAACGTGGGTTCTACTTTGCCAAGACTGCTTGGTACCTACAACAGGAAAACACAATTAATTAGCAGGAGTACAAAATAAGAAAGTATTTATTACTTAACTTTGCTGTAGTTCACGATCAGTTGGTTGACAATTATAGAAGACGCGACTAGGAAGGAAGCGTGATAGGACCTTTATTGTTTACAATATACATAAATGACTTAGTTGACAACATCGGTAGCTCCGTGAGGCTATTTGCAGATGACACGGTTGTCTACAAGAAAGTAGCAACATCAGAAGACTCGTACGTACTCCAGGAAGACCTGCAGAGGATTAATGAATGGTGCGACAGCTGGCAGCTTTCCCTAAACGTAGATAAATGTAATATAATGCGCATACATAGGGGCAGAAATCCATTCCAGTACGATTATGCCATAGGTGGTAAATCATTGGAAGCGGTAACGACCGTAAAATACTTAGGAGTTACTATCCGGAGCGATCTGAAGTGGAATGATCACATAAAACAAATAGTGGGAAAAGCAGGCGCCAGGTTGAGATTCATAGGAAGAATTCTAAGAAAATGTGACTCATCGACGAAAGAAGTAGCTTACAAAACGCTTGTTCGTCCGATTCTTGAGTATTGCTCATCAGTATGGGACCCTTACCAGATTGGATTAATAGAAGAGATAGACATGATCCAGCGAAAAGCAGCGCGATTCGTCATGGGGACATTTAGTCAGCGCGAGAGCGTTACGGAGATGCTGAACAAGCTCCAGTGGCGGACACTTCAAGAAAGGCGTTACGCAATACGGAGAGGTTTATTATCGAAATTACGAGAGAGCACATTCCGGGAAGAGATGGGCAACATATTACTACCGCCCACATATATCTCGCGTAATGATCACAACGAAAAGATCCGAGAAATTAGAGCAAATACGGAGACTTACAAGCAGTCGTTCTTCCCACGCACAATTCGTGAATGGAACAGGGAAGGGGGGATCAGATAGTGGTACAATAAGTACCCTCCGCCACACACCGTAAGGTGGCTCGCGGAGTATAGATGTAGATGTAGATGTAGATGTAGACTAAGCGTCTGTAGAATGACGACGTTTACGAGTTACAAATCTTGCAGTGACGAATTAATCTCTCGTAATCTTGAATGTCGAATCCGGTGAATTAGAAGACTAACCTGGAACGGAGCTACAAAGACTTGATGGCAGCAACGACTGAGCTGCAGACGATGACTAACATCGGCGCTGGCTGCCCACTGAGCGCGGCTACGAATTGCAGACTGGCGCAACTGCACTGCTCTCCCGCTGCACATGGAGTGGCCTGGCGGCGCCTCGCGGCGAGCATAAATACTGCGACTGGCTGTGTACTCTTTGGCTAACACAGCCGTTCTTATGTTCCGTTTATCGAGAGAATCGCATCCGGCGGATCGATCTCTCAGGCGGCGGTGTGGTCGTATGACTGACGTCATCACAAATAGGGAGCAAGAGCTTTAGGCTACATCGGAACTGGTTACCAGCCTTGTACACAGAGTACATGTTAATATCGGTATGCATGTGAAAGCATGTGCACCTAATATGTTCCAAAACGCCTGGCGTGAAAACGAGATTTTCCGGTGGTCGTTTCTCTGATTCTATTGGTATCGAAAAGACAGGGTGAAGTGTTTTGGTTAGCCCTTGGGCTAGAGACCATTGGCAGACCCAACAGAAGGATCGTCTTAGTGTCGCCATTCTACAGTACAGAGTCAAAATATGAATGTTTCACACTTCCGCCTACTTGGGTAAATGGAGTAAATCGTTTGGTTCTTTTCGCATTTCACGTGGTCTATGGCTTCTTATGACTTATCGAGACACCATTAGTTCATGGACAGTTCCTCGGAAAAGCGCAAAAAGTGCCTTTTACTATAATTTTACTATCACCAGTGGCCCAAAAACACGCCTCGGCTTCCAAGACGGTTATGAACAGCAAATGGCTGGAAAAACAATGCATTCCTGAGATCAAGGTCTCGAACAACCTTGAAAATTTTTTTCATTTCTTTATCGGTTTAGAACACAAACAGATTCAGATTTAGCCTGGTTCTGCAATTAAAATCTGGTATCAGATTAAATCTAAATAATAAACAAACGCGGCAAACTGCTCAAATTTTAACGATATATTCTCTAGGCATTTATGCAGAAGAGCGGTTTCTCCGTTTTCAAAAATATATATCCGCTATCGAGTAACACCCCAAAAACTCATATGAAAAGAAATGTGTTGGTCAGTAAACTTTAGATACTTTACTTATTGCTGGCACTATTTCCTTCACTGCTTTCGTAGCATTGTTTTGTTACTGTCAATTATGTCCCACTGCCACTGAGTCTCTATCCTTCTCTCACGCTGCCATTGTCTATTTGCTCTTTCTATAACACAACCTCTGTCCACTGTCTTCGTGTATTTGTTACATTTCCGTCTCTTTGGTACTGCCACTATCTTCTTCTTTATCAGCATAAAATGCACGAATATGGTTTTTGGGTACCAAAACCCAGCCGTGTATTCGGAGACGGCTATGGACAGTAAATGGCAGATGTACACCTAAGATCCAAATCTCGAACAACCTGGAAACTTTTTCACATATATCTATCCGTTTCCGAGATAGAGAGGTTCAAAATTATCCTACTTGCACATGTAAAAAACTGTGTGAGGCGAAAACATAGTTTATAAAGTGATATAGCACGGAGAAATATTCTGTTCAATGTCTTCGTTATCATCTGGGAACCCCATGTTGTATTAATGAAGCATATGCAAAATTTGACGTGTAAGATTAGTTTTGCGTTATTTCAATTTTACGTAAGTAAAGTACCTAAATTTTACTGACCAGTACATTTCTTTTCACATGCGTTACATGCCCTTCTGCAGCAGTGAAAAGAAGGGAACCGGTTCAAAAATGCTCCGATCTGAGCACAAAGCACTCTGACTGGAAAGTGGAGTGCCCGCTGCCTGAATCTACGGTAATAAGTACCTTTAAAATTTATTTCAAACATTTTTGCATGCGAACACATTCGCGCTTTTATGTGAGAAAGAAGAGGAAAGTGGCAGTACCAAAGAGACGGAAACGTAACAAACACAGGAAGACAGTGGACAGAGGTTGTGTTATAGAAAGAGCGAATAGACAATGGCAGCGTGAGAGAAGAATAGAGACTCAGTGGCAGTGGGACACAGTTGACTGCAACAAAACAGTAACAGGAAAACAGTGAAGGAGATAGTGCCAGGAAGGGGAAGGAAATAAGAGAAAGTGAAAGTGGGTGACAGCCAGAGTATATGAGACAGAGTAGGTGACAATAACGACGGAGAAGAGAAGAGACGGCAGTGGTAGGAAGGAAGGAATGAGATATTAGCAGAAAGAGAGGATAAGAAGCAGAGAGTGATAGTGAGAGGAGAGTGTAATAGTAGAACGGAACAAAGAGGACACGGACATAGATACAAAAAGAGATAATGGCAATGACTTTGGCTGAATTAGCAAGTGATAATGGTTAAGAGGGAGTGGATGCATATAAGCGACTTACAGCGATGAGCTAGTGAGTGTGAGCGAGTTACATTTATACAAGCCTGTGAGAGTCGAAGGTGAAGTACATGATCAGAAAAGCGCGAATACGTTCCCATGCCAAATTTTTTTCGGGAAATTTTTAGATTCTGAGGAAGGCAGAGTGAGGCAACTGGTATCCCATTTTTCGGTAAAAGTCTTTGAAGTAAACAGGAACATACTTTCATTTTTTGTGCTCCGATAGGAGCATTTTTCAGCTGGTTTAACCGTTATTTCAGAATCCTTCAAGCTTGCTATTTCAAAGATAAGACATCAACGGGAGCTCTTAGTGTAATCTTGATTTCTTCATAGTTTGAAGTCCCTATTAGTTGATTAATAATGTGAGGAAATAGTTTTAGAATCTACATAAGTCCTGATAGAGAACTCGGCACCCACAGACTGTAATTCTCTGTTTCCAGCAGCAAGTTGTTATTTCAATTTTTCTATTCTTTGTCCTCTGAAACATACAGGACACAACGTACGTAGAAAACTGCTGAGTTGCCTACGAATCAGAGGCGTCATAGTATGGTTTAGACTACAGACAAGGTGAACGCGGCAAGGTCTATGTTACTCATCCATCTTACGTCTCAGAAATTCTTTCCAACCTGGTTTCCAGTTGCCAAACTTGGTTAAGTAGTCATATGGATTCACGCAGCACTCACTTAATACTTCAGGACCGAGTCTCAGTGACTAATTTACGGTTGTCACCAAGAGGAGGCATACTGATCTTTACAACAGTGATGTCAGTCATCTATCACAGAAACTAGGACTACTATACCAGTGTTTAAGGATGAGTCAGTGCACGTGAATGTTGATCTACATTGCTATTCACGATCTTTATACTCCAGTTAACTATTGTAAATCGCCTAGTAATAAACCTTTGTAAATTGTTAAACTGTTGCTAACTTGTGTTTTCATATTTTGTTGCCATAGCTGTTTCCTAACCCTTTTTGACACCTTGGCAAAGCTCTGGTGTTGCTACTTTGAAACAAAACATCTCATAACATGAGTACATTCGGTGTTAAGGGATACTCTTCTTGCCACATTTGTGTGTTTGTCACCAACTGCATTTTATGCATACAACATCTGTAGATAACAATAAAAATGGTTGCGTCTTCTAGCTGTAATTCTCTTTAGATGATGACTGTCTGCATCTCAGTAAATGAAATAGTGGTTTGCCTCGTACATTTCCTCTGAATTTATTAAGGAATTTTCAGTGGTCTGAAACATACAGGTTAAACTACAACTTCACTGAAAAAATTTTGGATGCCGATCCTGGACATTTTGTCATAATTTCGGTGTAACGGTCTACCGGTAGTTGGTGATTCACACAGATTATGATTTATTCCATTTGTTACCCCAATTACACCAGTTTCTTTGAAAATAACTTTCACAAAAAGTAGAAATCCCGTAATATGCAGCCACCAAAACTTACAACGCAATAACTATTAGTTTCTTAAGTAGTGTGCCGTGATTTCTCTCCCCCCACGAACGACTCAGCATAATGCCATCGCGCATTTCCTCCAACGCATCAGTGAATGGACGAGTAGCTTCTCAATTCTGTATTGTGCGGACAAGTGCTTGAATGTCACGGTACACCTAATGCAGAATTTAAATCTAATTTAGCGCAAGTTAGTCAGCAAACTGCTTGACGTCTGACAAAGCACCTGCAAGCTCTAGCGGCATCCGCCTGCAGCCTTCATTGTACACTTCCTCCTCACCCCTGAGCCCCACTCACCACTGCAATGAAAGCTCGAGGCGAGAGTGGAGATGAAGCGCTCATGCTCAGGAACGTTGTTTGGCCAGGCCTGGTCTGCTTGGCCAGGCTTGGTCTATAGCGCATTTTTCTGCAGCTTGGGAGACGTTTATGACTATAACGGCCTATGCCGTAGTCACTAATTCAGCATGTTACATGGAACACTGTTGCAGCTGCTTGCCCTGGTATCTAACACTACTGGCCATTAAAATTGCTACACCAAGAAGAAATGCAGATGATAAACGGGTATTCAGTGGACAATATATTACACTAGAACTGCCATGTGATTACATTTTCACGCAGTTTGGGTGCATAGATCCTGAGAAATCAGTACCCAGAACAACCACCTCTGACCGTAATAACGGCCTTGATACGCCTGGGCATTGAGTCAAACAGAGCATGGATGGCGTGTACAGGTACAGCTGTCCATGCAGCTTCAACACGATACCACAGTTCATCAAGAGTAGTGACTGGCGTATTGCCAGTTGCTCGACCAGCATTGACCAGACATTTTCAATAGGTGAGAGATCTGGAGAATGTGCTGGCCAGGGCAGCAGTCGAACATTTTCTTATCCAGAAAGGCCCGTACAGGACCTGCAACATGCGGTGGTGCTAAATCCAGCTGAAATGTACAGTTTCACAGGGATCGAATGAAGGGTAGAGCCACGGGTCGTAACACATTTGAAATGTAACGTCCAATGTTCAAAGAGCCGTCAATGCGAACAAGAGGTGACCGAGACGTGTAACCAATGGCACCCCATACCATCACGCCGGGTGATAGGCCAGTATGGCGATGACGAATGGACGCTTCCAATGTGCGTTCACCGAGATGTCGCCAAACACGGATGCCACCATCATGATGCTGTAAACAGAACCTTGATTCTGTGATGCAGCGTCAAGGGTAAGCGCAGCCATGGTCTCCTAGCTGATAGTCCATGCTGCTGCAAACGTCGTCGAACTGTACGTGCAGATGGTTGTTGTCTTGCAAATGTCCCCCATCTGTTGACTGAGGGATCGAGACGTGGCTGCACGATCCGTTACAACCATGCGGATAAGATGCCTGTCATATCGACTGCTAGTGATACGAGGCCGTTGGGATCGAGCACGGCGTTCCGTATTACCCTCCTGAACCCACTGATTCCATATTCTGCTAACAGTCATTGTATCTCGACCAACGCGAGCAGCAATGTCGCGATATGATAAACCGCAATCGCGATAGGCTACAATCCTACCTTTATCAAAGTCGGAAACGTGATGGTACGCATTTCTCCTCCTTACACGAGGCACCACAACAACGTTTCACCAGGCAACGCCGGTCAACTGCTCTTTGTGTATGAGCAACCGGTTGGAAACTTCCGTCATGTCAGCACGTTGGAGGTGTCGCCACCGGCGCCAACATTGTGTGAATGCTCTGAAAAGCTAATCACTTGCATATTACAGCATCTTCTTCCTGTCGGTTAAATTTCGCGTCTGAAGCACGTCATCTTCATGGTGTAGCAATTGTAATGGCCATTAGTGTAGTTATGATTATTTGCGTCATTGGAGTGATATTTTGAAATCAGAGAGCTGCTGCTCCTCTTTTACGGATCACCGGACGCTCACTCCATAACACTACCTGTCTCTTTGAATGATTTCTGCAGTGAGTTCCGCATCTCTAGCTGGTAGTACTACTACTATAACAGAAAACTAAACGCGTATCTATTGGAATACCATTGCTCCAATTCAATCAGCAATCTCGAAATTGTAGTTCTAAAGGCAAAATTATTTTATTTTATCATGAAATTTCTCCTCTATAGAGCCACTTAGTGGAAGGGTATAGGATCGGCGGGGTGGGGGTGGGTGGGGAGTGGGTGGGGGGATTTATAAAGGTCTCTAGGCCCTATGTCACCGTCCTCATCATATTTTAGCGGTAGATGCTTAGCGTGAAACCAAAAGGTGTTGACCTGAGTATTCCAGAACATATTCTTGAGGCACTGCCTGTTTACGTCATAGGTGCAATAGCACCAGATCATGTTCATCGATTTATCATTCGTCTGGATAACTTACTCCGTTCTCCAGCTCATTCTTATTGTCACTCAGTACGTTGTCTCCATATCCTAAAACTGGGCCAATATCACTGTGTTTGGAACCCTGTCGTGTTGAGGCACTGTGATGTATTAAGTCACAAGCTTCTGGTGTATGATGGGTAAATATCTGTATGGTTTATGACTGACTGTGTCTGACTGAATTAGCCTCAGTAGTATTCATTCAGAAAGGTCTCTTTTACCGTATGCAGAGCGTACACTGCGCTGATTGTACGACAGTACTGGGACTCCACCTTAAATCGCAGCCTGTCACGAGACCTGATATTCAAAAAACACTATCTGAGCACACTGCGCCTGTGAGGAGACCTAGGACGTCAACCACACATTAGGGAGAAAATAGGGCTGGTAGTCACAAGTTACTGTTGGCGTGGTCTGAGTAGGGTGTGCACAGTTTGTGGCTGCTGACGACACGTTTGGCTTGGTTCAAATGGCTCTGAGCACTATGGGATTTAACATCTTAGGTCATCAGTCCCCTAGAACTTAGAACTAGTTAAACATAACTAACCTAAGGACATCACACACATCCATGCGCGAGGCAGGATTCGAACCTGCGACCGTAGCAGTCGCGCGGTTCCGGACTGCGCGCCTAGAACCGCGAGACCACCGCGGCCGGCGACAACACGTTTCTGAGTTTTATTTGCACTTTTATATTTTTTCAGCTGTAAGTATTATCTCTCATTGTTCACTGTCTATTCACCAAAGTTTTTGTATCCCAATTATTTTCTGTTATTTTATAACACACCCACAGTTTTCTTCTCTGTCACTAAAGTTAGGTGCAAGGTGTCCTTCTCCAAATCGGTTTTACTCTGAAATGTCAAGGATGGTCACAAAAATCTGGGTAGGTGTTTTAGTAGTTTGGCAGTGTTTGCTTGTGTCAGGTATAGATATTGCGAACTCATAAAAAAAAGACACATCGAGAGGAGATTGCTCCACATACCATTCTTTCAGAAGTGAAAAAAGAAAAGAGGAGAATCATCAGTTCCGAAAACCGCAGTTGAATATCAATAGCAGAAAAATGGGTGTGTTAGAGATGGTTGTTTCGCTGATTACTCAAAGCCACACCCAGCGTAATCCACAAGGAACCTAGAGGCGATCATTTCAACAAGAGTATCTAACTTCAGCTTAAAAAATTGGAATTTATTTTCAATGACGTGGCAAAATATTTTAGGAAGTTTGCAACATGGATAAAACAGTCGTTGTTTCAGTGCAGAGGCCAGACAGAAATGTCAACACAAAATCTATGGAAATATTGTTGCAAATGTTGCACAGTGTAGAATACTAATGTACCCAATTCCCTCACTTGAATCCAAAGGTTTCTGCCGCTTCACAGATTATATTGAGTCAAACGACCTGTCATTTTAGGCTGGCAGCCTTGTTGGCGATGATGAGCAGGTTAACGTTTAAAGGAATCGTCAAGAATAATCAGTAAGTATACAGAAAAGAGTTAACTCTCCGCCAGTAAGTTAACCATGGCTTACGTCAACCAGCCGAAGATCACCGCTGGAAACCAGAACGCTGGGTGATCTTCTCATAATTCTTCCCATACCTTGCCACTTGCCCCCTCAAGTACCACTGAAGGGTGGGCGGATTGTGCCATGCACACTTGTCTATAAGATCCTAGTGCAGACTGTACCTGTCCTGTGTTTGTCTGTGGTCCGTTGTTGGCAGACCAGAGGACGCTTGGCCGAAAGAGGCTGTATGTAGCACCGGAAGTCGTGGATGCATGGCACTGCTCATTGATTAGATAATAGGTTGGCATCAATAGCAATTCGATGTCCATGTTTATGGACGGCGTGTGAGCTTTCCATTTTGCCCGAAGCTGCTGGAAGTCGGCGCTCCGCCCTGCAGAGTTTGGCGGTGCCACCATGGCAGTCGAGTGTTTAAGCGTCAGCTAACCGACCGTTACAGGAAGCGAGCCTGAGCGGGGAAACTGTTGTCTGCACATATTGTGGACTGTGGTGAGGTCTTTTGGTAACAGGCACTTTTTTATTCCACTACATCCTGGTTTCTTTCGCATGGTCTTGATATTTGTGTCATTACTCCGGTCTGGTTAAGGGGCTCCGGAACGCCTTATACTTGCAATGTTAAAATAACGCTTATAAATTACATCTTTCCTCACAAAGTATTTGAGGCAGGAAGTTGAACTTTTTACAGATTATTTATTGGAATATGGGCTACAACTTAACACAGGGATTTTACAAAATTTTAGCTCAGTTATTAAAGATGATTTTTTTTCAATTTTAATGAAAATTCACAACATTTTTTTGCAATTTTTTATTTATATATTCAAAAATATACAGTTTTTTGGAAAAAGGCTATGTTAAATTATGCAGAAGGTACTGTGTAACATTTACTGAAAGTTTGAAACAAATATGTTTGGAAGATCCTTAGAAAACATGTAATTAGTATGAGAAAATAAAAGTTTTGGGAATCGAGCGACAAAGATTGGATTAACTTTTTAGTGCATTCCAGGTCCATAGGATGGATTATCTTCATCCTCTGCAAACTCCTCCTCCAGCTTCCTCTTGTTCCTCCTCCTGTTTACTCTTGCTTGTATTTCTAGACTCTTTACAGCCCTGTCTGCATCCCGAAGGCGTTCCTTGTCTAAAGCAAGCATCGCTGGTACCATGTTAGAACCTATCTTCATTCCCATATTTCTAAATACCTTTGGCTTTCCAACATTTCTCCTTTTCTTAAAAGCCTTCAGAGGATTTCTAATAACTTTACTTTTACTCATTATTATACTTCAACAAAACAGAGACTCAAGAAACAGAATTAATTACGAATATTTTCGAGATAACGACAGAGTAAATAAACATGAAACAATCGACAATCACGCCAGCGATATATATTGAACCATCACAGGTTAGCCACCACACATACTTTATCTCACATCACTAAAATGTACCTGATGAACACGGACGTTAATAATAACACCATCTGACAGCAGTTTAACAGCGCTACAGTGGGTCACGCCCATGTAGAACACATTTCAAAAAAAAATTTAAAAATAGTTGTAGTCTTCGGAATTGAATAAATTATATATCTATTAAAAGGTAATAGTCAACAGATTCAGAAAACGCAAAAAAGTAAAAATTGAACTTTTCATGATTTTGAGCCTTTCCGGAGCCCCTTAAAGGCACTGGTTTGTGTATTGATGTTACATTTTCGCGAATTGTGGTGAACGTGCGTCAAATTTCAAAATTTGTTTTCTACTCGCCACGTAAATGAACAACGTGGTGAGCTTGCAGTGTCCTGAAGTAAACTTTCTTTCATTTCAGTCTGTAGATTACTTGCGTGATATTTTTATGTCATGCTTGCTAGTTTTGCTTAAAGTGTCTTGTATTTTATGAAAGTAGTGTTAAGAGTACCGCACCGTTCAGGATAAATGTAAATTACCTGCCTTACATATAATCCAGTGTCTTGTGTTTTAAAGAAAATATTGTTAATTCAGTGTTTGTCAGTCTTTGATCATTTTGGCATTTCGTTCGAATACCGTGCAGAGCTTTGTGATTGCCCAGTTGGCTTTAGATTCCGGCCTTCTTCACTTTGTTTCATACTTTCAGTGCTTGTCATACCAATTTTTGCAACGTATTGCTTTATATTTAAGTATAATAATGTTTAATTCTGTCTACAGGTCTGTTTGAGAGATTAGCCATTATTTAGTGCGTTGTTTACCAGGACCACACTGTATGCCTTAGTGGAATCGCTGACATTCAGAAACCAGATTTACGGACTTCGTAACTCGTTCGTCGAAAGGTACTGTTACAGGTAGCTCAACCATAATGGAAAATGGCGGGGAGATTTACTGTGTAGGGATAACCTTAATAATATAACATTTATTTTAGAAACTGCACTGTCATACCACACTTGGCCACTGATCACGCAACAACAATACTCAATACAGTTATTCAATACGGCGCATAAATTGTTTCCTTGGGGAAATAAACGTGTTACAACCACACCACTACTGATTAAAAAAATTACTATTCAACATCTTAATAACTGAACGTTGTAGGTATGTCTTTCCAGGCGCAGATCTAGGGTTGGTGGGTTGGGGGAAGAGAGAGGGGGCAAACTGGGGTATCTGGCCCGGACGGCAATTTCAGGAGGTGCCAAAATCATAATCTTGTAGAATAAAACCTTCTTTCACAAAGCGCCTAGGATCTAGCACACACTGTTCTATCCATTATAGGATTTTGAAACGTATCACTGTTGGTTTTTGAACATTTTTGAACGGGTGAATGCCGATCGCTGTTAGTTTATGTGGTTGATTGGGTGTGCGAATGATCAGCGTTCTTATAATTACTAGGAAATCCACAGACTCAGACTACCAGGGTGGAAATAAGCGACTAACAGCAATAATAGGTGAGAAAGGTTGCATTTATCTTTTCTGTGAATCCAAGAAAATGAAATTTTGACAGAAAGTTTTTGCCAGATATCTACGCTAGTAAGAGCCAGTTGTACAGTACACGGTTAGCTGCAGCTTAAATTTTATTCTCGGAATAGCACGGAAAACGCTTTCTACGAATACGTAATAAAGGCTAACCGCAGAATAAACGCGGGATAAGTGAGCCGGTGAAACTGGCATGGCTAGTGAAGTTAACCGGAGAATAAGTTTTGACGCTGGCAGGAACTGTTACAAAATTAGTGATGACAATACCGTTTGTCAGAACGAGGAAGGAGAAGAAACGGCGACATCACACAAATTATATGGAAGAATATGGCGGTTACTAATTCATACAAAAATTGCGTACTACTATTTTTCCACCTCTTGCTTGAGAAACTAGAGCATACTAACGAAATGTGAAACTATTTCCTAACATAAAACTTTCTGCTTGTGGTAGGCCTAACAAGCATTTGATACTGGTACTTCGTGAGTTATATTCTATTGTATTATAAAAATGACCACTTGTGCCCAAACAGTCTCTCTTATTTGGCGCGTGTCACAATTGCTGCAATATTAGAAAGGCCTAAATAGGCGTAATCAAGTCGAGAAACCAATGCCAATCCTGGGTACTATTCGTATTAACAGCTTTTTTCGTATTAGACAGCGGCATTTTGATTTTTCATGTAGCAAAACGTATGACAAACTTTGGTGAAGCAATAGATTCTTTCGCAGAAAGGAAAGCGCGCTGTGTAAAGCTGTAGTAAGACTAGAGAGAAAAATATGCTCAGACTTCTTAAGGATTGAAGAAATGTGTACTACTTCTCGCTTGTCTTTACTCGTTTTATGTTTCCTATAATTTTATGTCACACAAAAGAGAAAGTTATTGGCTAATAGGCAATAAGGAGGGCAAATTTTCTTAAGAATTCTTATTCTCACGGTTACAAATAATCGTAGGATATCAAACCGGGCGACTGGGAGAAACAGAGGCACCACAGGACATTTCTTTCCACTGTCCTGAAGATAATTTTGATGACTTCCATTGCAAAATATACACATCTGAATTCGACAGAGCGAAATATAGTGGCATGCGATAGTAGAATACGGTGCGAAAAGGGGTGGCGCTGCAGTTCGGCAGACTTAAGACCAAATAACATGTCTTACATTTCCTCGAACGTATATGTTTTATGTATCAAAATCTTCAGGAAGATGTGCCCTATAAAATGAACATATTTTTTAAAAAAATGATTGTTTTATTTTTTTTTGCTTCCTTTCTCAAGCGCTCGAGATGGTTGGGGGGGGGGGGGGGGTGGAAGGGCCGCTGTCAAGTTTTCGCCCAGATTCGTAAATATCGTTGATCCAGGGATGAGTCTTTCAGTTATTGTCCTTAATTAGGAATTTCAGTTACCTTAAAATTTCTTAAACCAATAATCAGCTGCCGCCTTTCCACACTTCCTCACGAGGCAGAATAACCACAATCAAATCAACTACCAAATCTTTAATCTTACGAGAATGTAAAATTCCGTATACAAGTGGACATACAAAATTTTGTTTAGGGCTTATAGAGGACTCAATGGTAACCAAATGATCTTAACGTTCGCTAACATTGGCTGTGATACAATTAGAAATGTAACATTGCTTCCCTTTTAGTAACGTCTGGTGTTGTCCCCACTTCTGCTTCGTCACACACCTTGTCCAACGTTATGCTACCTCCATCTCAGTCCACATAAATACAAAACAGTGTCAGCTCCTACACTTGAAACTATTTAGTATCAGAGATCACAAATAACAACAATTTTTAGAAGGCAATTAGCTTCAACTACAGCCACTTAACACCAAAATCCACGCAGGCGACTTTTACCAGCGTGATTAATAAACAACTAAACACAAACGAGCATTAACGAATTCCATATTTTGTGACAACCCTCACTTCATGCATCTCTGTAGCTCACAACACACAAAACCAACCATTTAGCTTCTAAATGCCAGGCTACACAATGCGCAGAAGACAAGGCTTTAACAACAAGGATGATCAATATGACACCGACAAGCGATAAGATAATGTTCGAACAAGATGACGAGCCTATAATATTAGCGAATAACAGTACGTTTTGCAAATTTCTATTAACCCAGCAGCTGTATTAACACTTTATGCATCTGGCCACTTGAGATACGATATACGCATCGCTGTCTGCCTTTAGTCACAGTGTCTCTCACTACCTCCGTGCAGGAGGAAATCCCCTCTTGCCAGGGCAGCTTCAATCAAGCAACATCGGCGCACTCGATTGGCTCCCTGCCTTCCGCACACGCCTACGTTACTTCTGTGTCCGTGCAACCGTCCTCTCTCCCCAGAACCATCGATTTTCCTCTTAAAAGTCTCTCCGTTCCACATATAAGCCCCGTTTCCTCCTCAGAGGAGTTCCACATACATAGACAGGGCAATCCTACCAACTCAATAGGCTAGTGCCTAGCTAAATTATTGTGCCTAACACATCACAGAATCTAGTTTGGTAAGACAGCTGGCCAGCTGTCATTTGCTATATTTCGAACAAATCACCTTTGTGATAATTATTTGACATTGTGCCTGTGTACTTCATCGGTTGCTGCCTTTATTTACTTGTCAGAGGTTAATTATTTGCCTCGATAAATTTTTTTCAGTTACTAAATTGTGTGTGGATTGATGTCACTGGTTTCTGTTGTGTCCCCCCCCCCCCGCCACCCCCCCCCCCCCAGCATTTTTGAGTAAACCTAAGCAACACCTCTTGAGACGACCTTCAGTATAAGTTTAGTCTACTGTTTTCCTTGGAAATTATGCTGTGAAGATCACTTATGGACTTCTCGCGTATTAAACAAAGTTCTGCCAAATCCTCATGCACCTTCATCAATTGTAAAGGTTGTATGGTCGCTGTCCGTTAAGTTAGTCGGCCTGCACACTTTTTTTAAAAAAAATACTATCGAAGTTCGTTGCATGTAGAGTCTTAGTACTTCAAAATTTTGCCTTGGCCTCATGTTAGAATTCACCTAAATAGGACGTAATGCACTCCCAAGTATACAAAACATTGTTATGACCACGACTAACACTTACGACATGTTTAGGACGTTGTACAGTCGTCGTTCGTGGTCAAATGCAGCAGCGCCACTTGCAGGTTTGGCTACCATCTGGATTTATGTTCAGACATGGATTTCTTGCGGTGTTTCTTTTATTTGTTGAAACCCTGTAGCTCACGTGAGATTAGCACACATAATAATAAAAATAGCACATTACCAAGCATACAGGAGAAAATGGTGTTGGTGGTTTTCTCTGATGTAGGAGATCATACTCTTCATTTAACAACTTGGAATATCAAAAACCAAGTACTTGCGTGACCTTGGAGATGTCCACCATGTCACATAGCCACGTTCAGTAAAATACATTGCTGTAATGCGTCTTTCCGATCGAACACGCGACAGTCACACGACGGCAAGTGTAAGTGCTGAGAACACTAGTGAAAGCGAGGTGCCGAACTGTTCCATTCGCCGCGGTCACAGGAGCACACACTATCAGTCACAGCAGCTACTTCTAATTCAGTAGCCCATCAGGGTATCCTACACGTGAATGTGTAGCCTCGTCAGAAAAAAGACACAGGGGGTTCATGTGTTGACAGCCATCCGTTACATGTTTTACGAGGTGCATTCAAGTTCTAAGGCCTCCGATTTTTTTTCTCCGGACTGGAAAGAGATAGAAACATGCGCTTTATTTTAAAATGAGGCCGCGTTCATTGTCAATACGTCCCAGAGATGGCAGCACCGTACGGCAGATGGAATTTTACCGCCAGCGGCGAGAATGAGAACTGTTTTAAATACTTAAAATGGCGACGTTTTCCTTACTTGAACAGCGTGCAATCATTCGTTTTCTGAATTTGCGTGGTGTGAAACCAATTGAAATTCATCGACAGTTGAAGGAGACACGTGGTGATGGAGTTATGGATGTATCGAAAGTGTGTTCGTGGGTGCGACAGTTTAATGAAGGCAGAACATCGTGTGACAACAAACCGAAACAACCTCGGGCTCGCACAAGCCGGTCTGACGACATGATCGAGAAAGTGGAGAGAATTGTTTTGGGGCATCGCCGAATTTGTTGAACAGATCGCCTCCAGAGTTGGCATTTCTGTGGGTTCTGTGCACACAATCCTGCATGACGACCTGAAAATGCGAAAAGTATCATCCAGGTGGGTGCCACGAATGCTGACGGACGACCACATGTCTGCCCGTGTGGCATGTTGCCAAGCAATGTTGACGCGCAACGACAGCATGAATGGGACTTTCGTCTCGTCGGTTCTGACAATGGATGAGACGTGGATGCCATTATTCAATCCAGAAACAAAGCGTCAGTCAGCTCAATGGAAGGACACAGATTCACCGCCACCAAAAAAATTTTGGGTAACCGCCAGTGCTGAAAAAATGATGGTGTCCATGTTCTGGGACAGCGAGGGCGTAATCCTTACCCATTGCGTTCCAAAGGACACTACGGTAACAGGTGCGTCCTACGAAAATGTTTTGAAGAACAAATTCCTTCCTGCAGTGGAACAAAAACGTCCGGGAAGGGCTGCGCATGTGCTGTTTCACCAAGACAACGCACCCGCACATCGAGCTAACGTTACGCAACACTTTCTTCGTGATAACAACTTTGAAGTGATTCCTCATGCTCCCTACTCACCTGACCTGGCTCCTAGTGACTTTTGGCTTTTTCCAACAATGAAAGACACTCTCCGTGGCCGCACATTTACCAGCCGTGCTGCTATTGCCTCAGCGATTTTCCAGTGGTCAAACAGACTCCTAAAGAAGCCTTCGCCGCTGCCATGGAATCATGGCGTCAGCGTTGTGAGAAATGTGTACGTCTGCAGGGCGATTACGTCGAGAAGTAACGCCAGTTTCATCGATTTCGGGTGAGTAGTTAATTAGAAAAAAAAATCGGAGGCCTCAGAACTTGAATGCACCTCGTAGCAATCTGTCTAAGTGCTAGTTCGATCGGTTTGGGGGCGCCCATCCACGTACATTCGTCTTATGTCCCTGAGTTAAAAATTTGCGTAGAGCGTCACATGGATATTTACAGAAATAGGTGCGTTATCGAAATATGTGCCCTGTGGCTGGGCTGCGAGCGTATTCATTAGTGTGAGACAGGTTTTCAAGACAGCATAAACTCCCAGAACATGGTGGTCTGCCGTTTAGCATTGTCCTCTTGATATCTTTGTGTTTCATCTACCTAGAGCCACCTCGATTTTCGTATATGAAACATTACCATTACTCCCGTCATATTCTTGCTGCTATGTTTCTCAAAACGGATTTCATTCAATCCGCATACGAGAATTCTTGAACATGATACCTAAGTCAAATAAAAGCTTGACACAGGTTCTGTTATGCGTCTACATATTACTTTCACTGGGTATGAGAACATTGTTCTTCGCGAGGACATTCTTGGGTAAATATCTCACGTGTTTCTTGCTACGCCACATTTGTAGGTATAATCAGGATATCGACAACTGTCTCTGATGCCATCGTCAGATGTTGCCTGTACGCTGTGAGTTCTTTATACAGTTGGGTGGATTGTGTCATGAGGACGTCAAGACATGACAGAACTTCCACAAGTTATCAGAAATTATGTTGATGTCTGTTACGGAGGAACTTTACTAACGACAACGTTCTTGTTATATGACGGAAAATACAGTTTATATTTCTGTAACATTTCAGCATCAAGCACGTATTTCTATGCACCACTGAGAAAATAACAGCTGACTCGGTTAATGTTGTTGCGCAGTTTGATATTAACAGCCTCCTAGTAGGCAGATGCAAGCGATGAGATAGTTCTTCAGATACAATAGATTGTTTGTTTGTGAGCCTGTGTTAGAAGCCCTAACATTTAATGTGGCACTGATACCCGATGGAGCGTTCTGAAAGCGTACCTGGTCACTGTTTATGCTACAGCATTCAGACATTTGTAATTTCCAGTAACACTAAGACAAAGAATGTCTTTTACTGAGCACAGGTCTCTTTAATATTCAGGGAGAAATCGAGACTACACACACATATGACGTGAAAAGAATTCTGTGAAATATGTATCCAATGATTCAGCTTGTTACTGAAGAAAATGCATTTGGATTACTTTCACGGACGATTGCGTTAACTTCACAACATGTCTATAATCACATAGCTATCTGCAGTTAGAGTGTTCAACCACTACGGTGAACATTCCAACTGCAGTAGGCCCCTCACCTGATCAACGAATATACGGCATTTGTCTGTCGATGTAGCCACTTTCACTATTTCAAGTTTCACAACAGTGTCTTTAATAATGTTATCAGACTACCTTTGTCTTGATCTTCCTCTTGGCCACATTCTTCATGTATAATTCCTTTCCCGAACTTCATTTGTATTTTCCCAGTTTCTTCAGATTACATGCCCATAGCAAGTTACTCACTTTTGTGTAACTTTTGATTCTATGTATTCTGCAGCATTCCTTTCCCGCATTTATCCCTTTATAGGCATAAAGCACCTCCTTCATCTCTGATAAGTCCAAATGTCTGTTTGAGGAGGATACTGTCGGAACCTGTAAGCCACCTACGTTTGTGGCTTTAATTTCAATACTAAGCTCCATATAAAATATATTACTCTTTCATGTTTTTTTTACCATTGTTTACAGTGTAACAGATCATCTATGAAATTTACGTTTATTTTTGAAAAGGCTACGAGAGGCCTCAGCTCTTGACAATGTCGAGACCTAGCAGCTTTGATTCAGCAGATGGCCAAAATAATTCTGTTGACTACATGGCAGTTGGAAGGAAGCTTTGAAAAAAGGGAAGTAGCTGTATGAATTCCATAGTTCAAATGCTAAAGCAGCACTGAAAACACTGGGTAAAGAAGGGAAAGCAGAAATGTGGGAGAGTATACAGAACCACTGTACAAGGGGATTAAAGTGATGACAAAGCTACAGAAAAGAAGGACGAAGTAATTAAAGATGAGATGGGAAGAATTCGACAGAGCGTTGAAAGATTTAAATCGGAGCAAGGTCCCTGGCCCCGGAGTAGACGACATTCTCAAAATTATCGAGATCCTCGGCAGAGCTTGCGATGACAGAACTATTCCGCTTAGCCTCTGAGATATATGAGAAAGAAGAATTATACGCACACTTGACGGGAATGTAATAATTCAAATTCCAAAGAACGAAAGTGCTGTCACGTCTGAATAGTAAGGACCTACGAGTTTAATAAATCATGGTTACAGAATATTGTCACGAGTTTATACATTTGTAGGTTAGTTTTGCGCGTAGGTCTGCTCCTGAAATCTGACAAAGAGGCCGAATGAAAGGAAGCGAGTAGGAGCAGCTGAGGTAAAGCGTGTCAGTACTGCAAGTAAAGTAAAAGTGGTTTTACTATAGTATAAACATATGCAAACATGTTACATAACATTAGGTGATGAGCACGTAGGTGTGCAGCCAAAGTCCAGATAAGAAAATCTCAATAGCAAGCTAAGCTAAAGCGATGGTTCTCGGCCGTCTGCTCTTCATCATATGAGGAAAGTGGAGGGGCGCTCGTAGAGCTGCACAGCGTCGGCTAGTGGGCGCTGTCGTCGGCGAAGATCTTCCGCTCTCGTACTGCCAACCTACGCAGTGGCATCTGAACCATCGATACCACAGTTAGAAGAAAGCTTTCACGATGTTCACTGGAATACACTCTCCGAAATTCTGAAGGTAGCAGAGATAAAACATAGGTAACGAAAGGTTATTTACAACTTATGCAGAAACGAGACAGCTGTTACAAGAGTCGATGGCCATGAAAGACAAGCAGTAATTGGCAAGGGAGTGAGGGAGGTAGGTAGCCTATCTGCTACGTTCTACAGTCTGTGGACCGAGAAATCGAACCAAAGAAAATTTTGCAGAAGAACTGAAAGTAATGGAGACGAAATACAATTTCTAAGTTAGCCAGCAAATTCTCACTCGCTCAAAGACAATAAACAACTTCGAAGAGTATTTGAACGGAGCAGATAGCGCCTAGAAATGCTGTCATAAGTTCAACATAAAAAAAAAACAGAACAACGATAAAGGAACGTTGTCGAAGTAGATCAGGTGATGCTGAAGCCTGAATAGCAGCGTTATGCAGCACGAACCGCTGCGAGACACGGAGGAAGAGATTCAGTGAGGTTCAGGAGGGCGCCGACTTGGATGTGGACAATTACCGACTCCAGTGTCGTGGCCAGCTGCGTTAATTTCTCGGATGAGTATCCATGTCGCGAATAGCGGGCTATCATGGTGGTCCCACAGATTCACGATTGGGTTTAATTACGACTTTTTTGGTGGTCAGGTTGGTACGGTACACTCGTCCTAGTGCTCTTCGAGCCACGCACGTACACTGCGAGGTGTGTGACAAGTAGCAATGTCTTGCTGATAGACGCCACTGTGCTCAGGAAAATCAGACGGCATGTAGGGGTGGAAATTCTACATCTACATTTACATCTAGATCTACGTCTACATACTCCGCAATCCACCATACGGTGCGCGGCGGAGGGTACCTCGTACCACAACTAGCATCTTCTCTCCCTGTTCCACTCCCAAACAGAATGAGGGAAAAATGACTGCCTATATGCCTCTGTACGAGCCCTAATCTCTCTTATCTTATCTTTGTGGTCTTTCAGCGAATTATAAGTTGGCCGCAGTAAAATTGTACTGCAGTCAGCCTCAAATGCTGGATCTCTAAATTTTCTCAGCAGCGATTCACGAAAAGAACGCGTCCTTTCGTCTGGAGACTCCCACCCGAATTCGTGAAGCATTTCCGTAACACTCGCGTGATGATCGAACCTACCAGTAACAAATCTAGCAGCCCGCCTCTGAATTGTTTCTATGTCCTCCCTCAGTCCGACCTGATGGGGATCCCAAACGCTCGAGCAGTACTCAAGAATAGGTCGTATTAGTGTTTTATAAGCGGTCTCCTTTACAGATGAACCACATCTTCCCAAAATTCTACCAATGAACCGAAGACGACTATCCGCCTTCCCCACAACTGCCATTACATGCTTGTCCCACTTCATATCGCTCTGAAATGTTACGCCCAAATATTTAATCTACGTGACCGTGTCAAGCGCTACACTACTAATGGAGTATTCAAACATTACGGGATTCTTTTTCCTCTTCATCTATATTAATTTACATTTATCTATATTTAGAGTTATCTGCCATTCTTTACACCAATCACAAATCCTGTCCAAGTCATCTTGTATGCTCCTACATTCACTCAACGACGACACCTTCCCGTACACCACAGCATCATCAGCAAACAGCCGCACGTTGCTATCCACCCAATCCAAAAGATCATTTATGTAGATAGACAACAACAGCGGACCTACCCCACTTCCCTGGGGCACTCCAGATGATACCCTCACCTCCGATGAACACTCGCCATCTAGGACAACGTACTGAGTTCTATTACTTAAGAAGGTAAAAATTTGTGTTGACCCATTGTGCCTTCAAGAACTGCGTGATAACCCACGAAATGCCATGAAAGCACTCTCCAGATAATAACTCTCCCTCCTTGTGTAATTTCAGACGCTTCATGGCGTACACGACAACGGCCATCTATCCGAAGTAGCGTAACACGCGATTCATCTGAAAAGGTCACCTGTCGCCCTTCAGCGGATGTCCAGTTGTAGTACTGACGTGGATATTTCAGCCTTCGTCGCCGATGATCAGCAATCAGCATGGGTGCGTGTATCAGGTGTCTGCTGCCGAGACTCAAACGCAGCAACGTTCGTTGAGAAGACACCGTTGGCAGCCAACTGGTTAATCTGGGCTGTCGGCTTCTCTTCATTTACACGTCTATCCGCCCATTCACATTTCCAACGCCCTCGTCAGCCCCTGTCATCTATGGCCGCAGGGGCACTACAGTTGTCCCGGAGCCACTTTGGGATAGTGCCATTTTACCATGCACAACGTAGTTTAACCACGATGGCTCAAAAACTTAGCCATTTCGAAAATGGTTCTAGAAAGCCAATAATCATGTCCTTTTAGACATCGTGTAAATGGCTGCGTTTCCGCCTTACGACAATGACTTCCCTGTTTATCCGCGTCCCTGCGACACGCCTTATTTAACCTCCACTGCTAGTGCTACAACTTGCCTCGTGTGATTGCACGTTGACGTCGAACACAAGCGGTAGTCACATCAGTGTGATTGAACCTTGTAAAATGCTGATAATTTGTAAGAGGAAAAGCATTTACAAGAAAATGTAATTTGTTTAGACGTGACATAAATTTAGGTGTTAGGAAAACATTTCATAAGGAATTTTCTGGAGTTTTGCCTTGTACTGAACTGAAACTTGACGATAGTCAGATCAGACTAGAAAAGAGTAGAATCTTTCGAAATGTATGGCTACAGATGAATGTTCATGATTAGGTGGGTACATCGTTTAATTAAAGAGTTAGTCAATCAAATCGAGGAAAAAAAAAATTCGCACAATTTGGCGAAAAGAAGAGATCGGTTGATAGAACGTATCTCGAGGCAAAAATTATTTGGTAATGGAGGCCAATGTGGGGACAAAAAAAGTGTCGAGGGAAACAAAACTATGAAGGAGGTTAATACAGTTCTACAATCCTGTTGTTATTCGGACGTGAAGAGGCTCTCACGGGTTGGACTTGCGTTGAGAGCTGCTTCAAACCGGTCTTTGCACTGAAGGCGACGTCAGCAACATACTGATAATTACTAGTTAGTCGAAACTGACACCACCACTCTACAGTTTATATGAGCATTGCCTGAAATAAATTTCATTCATAGTGGGTGTCAACGGATTCACAATGACTGTCAGTTTAATGACGGAACGGAATCAAATGTCAAGAAAAAATAGGTCATGGATTCACAGAAAATATAAATTTAACATAAACTGAGGTGAGCAAAGTCATGGGATCCCTCCCAATATCGTGTCGGACCTTCTTTGCCCGGCGTAATGCTCTTTTAAATTGTCTCTCTCTTCGTTTTTCGGCCTTGTCCATCGCTGCGCGGGAACAGTTTCGGCTCAATGACTGCTTCAGTTTTTGTCTTCCTCGATATTTGTTTACCAGTTTATTCCACAGCCTGTTCATTATTCATCCGGTGCATTGGTTTCCCGAGGCTTCTTTTCAGAAATTAACTTATCTTAACTCTTACCAAGCCACTTGCCGAAAGCTGCGTGGCACCATCTGGGCTGCTCCAAATGACGATGAAGGTATTGTAGAAGAGTATAAATTTAGTTAATAGCTTCTTCTGGTTGACAGCAAAGTTCACAGAATTAAAATATGGACGTCTTCTTCTCTCGTCAGTACTAATTTCTCCTCTGACAAAGCTACAAAACGAAATAAAAGAGATTTTGATCTGAGTATTTCATTGGTACTATCTGTTCCCTTCGCGGACACCATGAGAAAGACGTATGCGAAGAGATAAATCAACGGAGGTTTCTGTTTAGGTCTTCTGTCTCGGCCTGTTTCCTTTCAAAATGGTCACAAAGTTCCCGACAGTGATATTTTTAAAAAGATGGCAAATTATTTCTTACAATCTTCTTTCTTCATTGGATTGTGTTGCTGAAGGACAAGATATGGTGGGAAATCTTTTTTGATTTTGTTCTCTTCATTCATGAATAATGTACTAATAAGTGTTTTAGCCAGTTTACAACTTTCGTTTTTGGTAATGGGTAGGGCACATTATTGGATTTCCGAAAACCTGCAGTCGTGATATGGTTGGCTACTGTCCGGATTATCCTGGCTAAAGTTTGCCTAAGGAGTTGCCAGATTTTCTTCCCTCTAGTGCACGCAAATCTATGTCCTTCGGTATTTATTAATCCGTGGTATTCACAAATTGGCGAATCTGCTATATGGATGGCGTGAAGTTTCTGTTAGGTTGACTACTTTGTACCATGAAGCTCTCACGTTTGTTGGTAAGTTACGAGAACTGATGTTCTGTCAGATTACTTTCCAATCATAATGAGGGTATTTATCTTCAATCACATTTCTGCTTTCAGCTTTCATTACTTTCTTATACGTGTCTTTAACTTTTGTAAGTCGTTACATGGACTCTGATTTGAATATAGAGACGTTCTATAAAGACCTTTTTAGAAGTAGTAAAGTCATGAGAAATGTGCCGCACACATCTAGGTGAGTCCAAAGAAGCCGCGGTGATCTGTCCAGTAAGCTGGACGTTAAACTATATTTTGTCTGCTTCTACAGTTTACGTGTAGTCAGTTGTAGCCCCCCCCCCCCTCCCACCCCATTTTCGGCAGAGTGAGTTAATACGTTAAACCTCACTTTGAAACTGTTATTACGGCTCACGAAGCGGCCCAAAGCCGCCAGAATCCTTGCTGCTTTTTCAAGCGGTTTGGGTAAAACCTGTGCAACATAACTGATGCTAGAAATCATGTACAATTTTTCTAAGGCTACTTTTTGGATTTCATCACGTTTTCTCACACTTCACGCATCTTTGACACTGGCTGGCACGCTTGCGAGGATTTTGCAGGGGATTTCAGTTATAGTATGCTTTATTCTGGACCTGTTGTGTTGTCCTAATCATCATCATTTCATCCCCATCGACGCGCAAATCGCCGAAGTGGCGTCAAATCGAAAGACTTGCACCAGGCGAACGGTCTACCCGACGGGAGGCCCTCGTCACACGACATTTCATTTCATTTCTGGACCTGTAGTCGATACCTAGACATCGCACGTGGGTGACCACATTTAACTGTTCCAAGTTAAGTAGAGATATTCCACACTCTGTATTCATGATGCCTGATTCAGTTTTGTTTAACTTCGCGCCGGATGATAGTTGGATTTTGATGATGACCTGCAATCTCATCTCTGCGTCACTCTGGCTTGTGTTCACGAGGCCTACGTCACCCGTGTGTGATTCGCAAGTGATTTTCTGGCATTGTATGCTCGGCCCTGTAACAAAGTCAACTACACTGAACAACCTCAGTTCTGTGCGAACTGATAAAATCAAGATTGCTGATAATATGACCATTGACCATAATTTTTGATGAGCAGTTCTATAGAATCCGACCAATGATGTTGACAAAAGATAGGGGAAAACCCATACAGGGCATATTTATGAGAAGGTAGTGGTGGCTCGCCTTGTTAAGGCCTTTTCGAAGTCAACCGGCATTATAGTAACTTGAAGAGCGAGAATATCTGTTGTCCCTATGAGGTCCCTATATTTGCACACAGTCTGAATAATTCATCTGTCCCTACCCACATTGCTTTGATAAGTTCAGGTGACTTCACAAATAATCATTTTTAGTCTTCGGGCAATTATGCGCGCCATAATTTTATAATCACTATTGAAAAGAGTAATAGGTCTCAGGATGTTTACTGTCGCTCTCCATGGGTATTTCGGGATTATCACGAGAATGCCTTCTAGGAACTGCTTCGAAATTTCGATGACAGGATTCATTAATTTGTTACATATTACGAGCAATTTAGACTTTATTTCCGCCTGGAAAGCCTGGTAGAACTGTCAGAATGGCATCTGGACCTGCTGACTTGTCTTTGGCTCTGCGCGATGGCAGACACCAGATCGTCATCCTCAATGTTTACTATAAGACTCCGAGATGCCTCAGTGTTAAGTATTCCTGAGAGTGTTTGTGACAGATCGTCTTGTGCTTCATCATTAGCAGTACTGCCCGACATAAGGGTTGCAAGATGCTCATAAATTTCCTTTTTAATTTCGTTCTGCGTTGTGAGAACAGTCCCGTCTGTTCTTTTAATTTCGGTTATTATTTGTCCTCTCCTCCTTTCTCGGATAGCACGAAATATTGAGGTTTCTTCACGTAAAACAACATCCTGCATTCTCGCACGAATTTGGGAATTTTCCAACTGTTCCACTTCAAAGTTAAAATTTTTTATTTGATTCTCTTGATGGCGACATGATTTTCACCGACTGATGCGTCGAATCTGTAGAGGTTCCGCAAACACTAAAAACAAAATTCGGCTGATTTCGTGTAACAGCAGCAAATTTCTCGCGAATAGTCAATTAACGTTTTCCTCAATATCGGCTTCGCGCATTTAAGCCACCAAGTGATAGCAGAGGCATAGGAAGTGAACTTATTTTCACGTCCCTGGCAAATTTAGCTGAAACACTTACAGCATTCGGCATCTTCTAAGCTAGTTATGTGCCCTGATTCTCCACGATAATTGTGCAAGTAACTGCAGCATGGTCATTAAAGCTGGTGGACCGTACTTCCTTCTGCAGGGTTCATTCGTTAAGTTATTAGATACGTCTAAGCGATATAAGCGACTTGCTGAGCAATTTCTAATAGATGTCAAACCAGGCGCATCACTGTTTCTGTGCTCCCACATGTCAATTAATACTGACTCTTTAACTATTTATTCTAATTCAGCAGAAGAGTCAGAATTTGGAACTTGATCTTTTGGACTCAAGACACAAAACCACCCGCTAAAGTAATATTATCATGGTGCACACCGAAGAGAGGATCAATCTCATGTTTAAAAAAACTCTGGTCTTTTGTTAGGTTTGCTGCTGCTGGTTGGGGCTTACACGTTGATTATCCGGGTGTTTTGTATGGTGCAAGCGCCCTCTATTACCTGTAAGTTATTAAACGTGTTGGATTGTGTAAGTGGGCCGTTTCTGTGTTGGCAGGGTAAGTGGGCTGCTTCTGTGTTGGCAGCGCTGTGTAGCGCTTTGCATTGGATCTCTGACCGCGCTTTCTTTATAAGAGACTCAGTGGCTGGTTGGACTCGATGTTGGAAGTTAATCGCCAATACTGTTGGGCAGATGGAAATTAGTCGCCAGCAGTGATGGAAGTACTGTGGAGCAGTTGGAGGTGAACGGCCAGCAGTGATAGATGATAGACGTGAGAAGTTAGTATTGATGGAAGCCAGCCCGGTTGGCCGTGCGGTCTGACGCACGGCTTTGCGAGCGGGAAAAAGCGCCGGTCCCTGGCACGAATCCACCCGGCGGATTTGTGTCGGGGTTATACTCGTGTGAGACGTTCCCTGGGGTGTCCAACGGGGGCCGAACCGCACAATAACCCCGGGTTCGGTGTGGGGCGGCGGAGGGGTGAAGTGGACTGCGGTAGTCGTCGTGGGGTTGCGGACCACTGCGGCTGCGGCGGTGACGCAGCCTCTCCATCGTTTCTAGGTCCCCGGTTAACATAACATAACATAACTTAACACTGATGGAGGGTAGAGGTCTGAAGTGTTAGCGTAAGCTAACGATCTGTAGATGTTATTCATGATCATATACCTATGTACTAGATGTCAATGACGATTTATGTTTGTGTCTGAACTGGATGTCACATTATTAAGGTAAAAAAACACATTATTTAGTTTGCAACAAAATCTTTCCTTTGCTAACAACATGCCTATTAGTAGTTAGTGGCTTCAGTAGTTAAAATCTTTTATTTAGCAGGTAGTATTGACGCTCGCTGTATTGCAGTAGTTCAGGTAATGAAGTTCCTTCAGAGGTAAGTTCTTAATGAAATATGTAGGTTATTGTTAATATTTATTTTTTGTCAGGGCAATACTTTTGAATTAATTATTTGATGTCAGGTTATCCTTTTTTTGAGCAGTCAGATTGCGTTGCGCTAGAATATTGTGGGTCAGTGTTGACATGATAAGAATAAGTAAAGAGAAAGTAGGTTCACTTGCATTCAGTTTCACTCAGCAGCTTATAAAAAAATATTTAATAAAGAAGTTTCAACAGTTCTACCGTCCTTCAAGAGTAAAGCCGTCCCCAATTCGCTTCCGGTTCCCGCATTAATTACAGCGTTATATATACATATGGCGTGTAATAAAATGTCCTTCACTTCTTGAAGTATAATAATATCAGTATGTGCTGCACATAGGAATCCTTCAAGCTGTTTAATTTCACTGAACTGCGTATGCTGTTTATGGTCAGGGTTCCAATTCTGTAGGCTTGGGACGCGTTCATAATGTATTACGTTATACACTCCTGGAAATTGAAATAAGAACACCGTGAATTCATTGTCCCAGGAAGGGGAAACTTTATTGACACATTCCTGGGGTCAGATACATCACATGATCACACTGACAGAACCACAGGCACATAGACACAGGCAACAGAGCATGCACAATGTCGGCACTAGTACAGTGTATATCCACCTTTCGCAGCAATGCAGGCTGCTATTCTCCCATGGAGACGATCGTAGAGATGCTGGATGTAGTCCTGTGGAACGGCTTGCCATGCCATTTCCACCTGGCGCCTCAGTTGGACCAGCGTTCGTGCTGGACGTGCAGACCGCGTGAGACGACGCTTCATCCAGTCCCAAACATGCTCAATGGGGGACAGATCCGGAGATCTTGCTGGCCAGGGTAGTTGACTTACACCTTCTAGAGCACGTTGGGTGGCACGGGATACATGCGGACGTGCATTGTCCTGTTGGAACAGCAAGTTCCCTTGCCGGTCTAGGAATGGTAGAACGATGGGTTCGATGACGGTTTGGATGTACCGTGCACTATTCAGTGTCCCCTCGACGATCACCAGTGGTGTACGGCCAGTGTAGGAGATCGCTCCCCACACCTTGATGCCGGGTGTTGGCCCTGTGTGCCTCGGTCGTATGCAGTCCTGATTGTGGCGCTCACGTGCACGGCGCCAAACACGCTTACGACCATCATTGGCACCAAGGCAGAAGCGACTCTCATCGCTGAAGACGACCCGTCTCCATTCGTCCCTCCATTCACGCCTGTCGCGACACCACTGGAGGCGGGCTGCACGATGTTGGGGCGTGAGCGGAAGACGGCCTAACGGTGTGTGGGACCGTAGCCCAGCTTCATGGAGACGGTTGCGAATGGTCCTCGCCGATACCCCAGGAGCAACAGTGTCCCTAATTTGCTGGGAAGTGGCGGTGCGGTCCCCTACGGCACTGCGTAGGATCCTACGGTCTTGGCGTGCATCCGTGCGTCGCTGCGGTGCGGTCCCAGGTCGACGGGCACGTGCACCTTCCGCCGACCACTGGCGACAACATCGATGTACTGTGGAGATCTCACGCCCCACGTGTTGAGCAATTCGGCGGTACGTCCACCCGGCCTCCCGCATGCCCACTATACGCCCTCGCTCAAAGTCCGTCAACTGCACATACGGTTCACGTCCACGCTGTCGCGGCATGCTACCAGTGTTAAAGACTGCGATGGAGCTCCGTATGCCACGGCAAACTGGCTGACACTGACGGCGGCGGTGCACAAATGCTGCGCAGCTAGCGCCATTCGACGGCCAACACCGCGGTTCCTGGTGTTTCCGCTGTGCCGTGCGTGTGATCATTGCTTGTACAGCCCTCTCGCAGTGTCCGGAGCAAGTATGGTGGGTCTGACACACCGGTGTCAATGTGTTCTTTTTTCCATTTCCAGGAGTGTAAATGTGCAACTCTTTCATCACACGCATTCAGTATGAAAACTGCCAATAAGGATAAAAGTGCGTATCCGCCCACTTGATGTGGGAGAGGTAACCGTTCATTAGAGAAAAGTGACAGTGTTCCTCTGAGAGGTAAAGACGTTTCTCTGATTTCCTCATCTTCCGCGGTTTCGTCTACCCCGTTCTTCTAAAACGAAGATCTGAACGTGTCTTCAACGGCGGTTTTCCGCGGCACCTCTGTGCGGAGCTGCCCTTGTGTCTTGGTTTGCTTCCGCCGGGGACGGGTCCACTATCGGCGGCTGCCGCGTGAGGTGGTGTGGGTTGAGTACGATTTGAAAATACCTCTAAACTTGCATTTTATTTCTGGGCTGCTTTTTTTATCTTTTCGCGCAACAGTGGAGCAATTTGCTTAGCAGCGTGGTGTATGATCCTTCGCCTCTTATTTTTCTGGTGGAGCGGCTGTTTGGCAAGCTTGGCGAGTCTTGAGTTGCAGTATCGTGTTCAAATTCAGTGGTGCTTCCGTGAGCAGACGGTGAATCCGATTTCGGAATACTTTCTGGAAACGTCTCGTTTAGGGCTCTCTTGAAATGTTCCATCGTCTGGATGCAGCGAGAATTACCTCGCTATTTTAGTGACTTCCATTGGAATATCGATACCATTGTCATTATCAGTTTGAGGAGCGATCACAGTGGGGGTGGCAGTCCAGTGACAACCCCCACGTATCTTCCAGGCGCAGAGGAGATAGATGCATGTGTAACAGCTTTGCCGACCGGCAGCTTGGGCCACGAGTCGTTGTATTCACTGGGCACGCACGTGACCCGTTGAGCCACACCACGCCCACTTTCTAGGCTGTCCTTCATGACGGTAGCTCGGTAGCCACAAACGTTAATATAGGACTAGATATGTTTCTGCAGCTCAACTTTACGCTATGTGATAGCATTCAACGCCGGAAAATTTTGCGCGTTCGACCACTTTTCTGAAATACTACTGTGCAGTTTACCACAAGATGATACTGTGGTGTCACCGCCAGACACCACACTTGCTAGGTGGTAGCTTTTAAATCGGCCGCGGTCCGGTAGTATACGTCGGACCCGCGTGTCGCCACTGTCAGTGATAGCACACCGAGCGCCACCACACGGCAGGTCTAGAGAGACGTCCTGGCACTCGCCCCAGTTGTACAGCCGACGTTCATAGCAATGGTTCACTGACAAATACGCTTTCATTTGCCGAGACGATAGTTAGCATAGCCTTCAGCTACATTTGCTATGTCCTAGCAAGGTGCCGTATTCAATTGATATTGAGATTCTATTAATGTATCATCAAGAGCGAGGTTCTACAAATGTGGATTAAAGTTAAGTATTCCAGAAGCTACGTACTTTTCTTTATAGCATTCATTACGTATCCTGTTTCAGACCTCACGCCAGCCTGCGTGAGTTTAAGCGCGTGCCTTTCGGCTTCCTCTCATTGTGTCTAGGCTGTCTTGTCTAGACACAACAGATACTACCGCATTTATTCGTTCGCCTGGGACTCCGAAAAGTAATTCGAAAATCCTTACTGTTCTTATACCGAAACCGGCATGAGTAAAACTAATGTCGGTCACGTTTCCGTGAGAGTGCTTTAATCTAAAGGTACCTTCATTACATTGGACAGTTTTATGACAGAGATCGGCGTTTGTCAGTTTAATATACGCAACAGTACTCACGATCGAGAAATAGAAATCGGGAGATCACACTTCCCGTGTCCTCCTCTTAAGTGCCCCCATTCTGAACTACATGGCTTTTTCACCCCCAACCCTTTGATAGGTGGGTGTTTCTTATACCATAGTGATACTTTACAGACGGTAGATCATGCAGGAGCCAAGTTTTGCTGAAAACGGTCCATTGGTTTAGGACACGGCTTTACAACATACGTGCTCGCGGAGCAAGCTGTGAGCAGCAAGGCGCGAGCACGGAGCAGCGGGAGCACGCTACCCCCACTACCGGACCAGAGCGGAGAGTGGGGAAAGTCACGTGGGGCACACAACAGCTGCCGCCAGTCAATGTAAATCCGCGGCCACCTGCAGGGATATCACTCACGAATTATTACTGCGACAAATGAAACAAATAAAGGAGAATGTACACATGCCACATAATTTTATTAGCTTAGTGTATGCCTCTACATTCGCATTAATTTGTGAACTGTTACACAATAAAAGGTGTCACTGAAGTGTGGGATTCTCGGTTAACTTGTACTTTTTGCCCTTTACAATTGCGTCTATGTTCGGAGTAATTTTTCTTGTGCATTTTAGGCGCAGCGTGCAGTTTAAATTTCGATCAGACAATGCGTTTCTCAGGCGCGTCTTGCTACATTTCATTGCAGAGAACAGTTGTTCACAAACATACGTGGAACCGAACATTGATATTATTGTAGCCCCCAGTTTGTGCAAACGAGGAAATCTATCGTGAGGGCAGTGTCTGTAGAATTCCAAAATGTTTTTCTTGTTCTGAAATTTGTCTCTGTATTCTCTGTCACACTGCAGGTCAATAATTTCTTGCTGCAGCTCAGGACGAATCTCTTAAATATTCGCTGAATATGGAGAGAACAGATCAAAATCACTCTCTAGTGCTGTCAGATCTTGAAAGCGCTGATCAACTAAACTATACGAATAACGTTCACAGTCTTTGTGAACATCTTGCATGGATGATAATTTAGGAAAATGAGCTAGGTTTCCTGTTTCCAGCTGACTCACCCAAAGTGTCAATTTCATTTTAAAAGCTCGTATTCGATCTATGAAATGAGTAATTAGCAGATCTGTACCTTGTAGTAAAATGTTCAAAGCATTCAGATGGCTGGTTAAATCTGCTAAGAACGCGAGATCACTTTCAAACGTGCGCGCGCATTTCCCCTCCCTCCCCTCCCTCCCTACTCCGCGACCTTGCACCTGCTCGCGAGCACGTGCCTGAGTAGACGCGAGTACTCGCGCTCAAAACCGGCCAGTTGTTAAGCCCTGGTTTAGGAGGAGGTGTGGAACATATACAGAGTGAGTCACCTAACGTTACCGCTGGATATATTCCGTAAACCACATCAAATACTGACGAATCGATTCCACAGACCGAACATCTATTGGCCTGACATGTCGGGATACACTCTATTCCACTCCGTAATTGAAAACGGAAACCACGTGTGTGCGTGTACCTCACCCCTCATGGTAATGTACATGTGCGTCAGTGAAAAAGACCAATAAAAAGGTGTTAGCATGTGGACGTAATGTGCTGTTCCAGTCTCTTCTGTACCTAAGGTCCATCACCGTTCCCTTTGGATCCCTACGTAATTCGGTGCTCTCCGATACACACGATCAAACAGCGGAGGAGTGGTACTCAAGCGTCAACTTTAGGTTACAGTATCTCCGGATGTAATTAACATTTTACAATGCAACAAACGGCACTGATTACGTATTTGTTTATATGTTCAGATGTGCTAACAAAACTAACAGGGTTCCATTTAAAAAAAACGTAGGTTTGTGTTGAAAAACATACTTCCGTGCATTTTTTTATGGTTTGTATTAACCAGTTACACTAGCCCCTCTCCTCACGTTCGGTCTGTGGAATTGATTCGTCAGTATTTGATGTGGTTTACGAAATATATCCAGCGGTAATGTTAGGTGACTCACCCTGTATACATGTATAAATGCACGCATACGTACACATACACATGCGTCCATCAATTTCTGTAATTTATTTTGGATTTCAATTTCGTGAAAGTTGCAGACAACTTTCTGCAATCATCGCTGTTTTACAGTAAATAGTTATTACTTTACATTTTGGTTCACAGATTAACCCGGCGACGAATAATTCGTAACGTTGGTATGAAAATTACTGACGAGTGACTAATTAAGTCATATAAATATCGATGGAAGTTTTCAGCATCAGAAAGGCAACTAAGCGTATGTTAAATGGGGATTCTTGGACATCCATCTCATACAGAACCTGTGTTTTGACCTTCGATTCCCAAAACAATGCATAAGCCAATACATAATGTAGTCCCAAACACGACCGATTGTAGAAACAGACAATGTTTTAACTGTTATGAATATTACGATATTGAATACTCAAAAGAATTATAAGAAATAGTTTTAGAATAGTGGCAGTAATCATTCGGTGCACAGTGTAAAATTTTAATTCCCATCCGTGTTAACTGCAGAGGGAATTATAGCTGAATGGATGAGATTTTCCCAGAGTATAATAAGTAGATAGAGATAAAGCAAACTTCTGCTGAGCGGAACATATCGTACACGGATGCAAAAAAGTCTAGTAATTCGCAGACCATGCGCGGAGATTGTGGTGACTGAGTGGCGGATAGAAGATACCCTGCTGTTCAATTCCCCCCCCCCCCCCCCCCCCAACCCCTCACCCAGGCCCCTTCCCGAATTTTTGAATTTTAAAAGTCAGAGGTATACTAATATATTTAATATTTCACCATCACATGTAAGGAAGCCACAAACTATTTAAAAACATGAGAAACTAGCCGTTGGGCAAAGACAAGCATAGTGACCAAACACGAAATCTATAAATGGTACAAATGGCTCTGAGCAATATGGGACTTAACTTCTGAGGTTATGTATCAGTCCCCAAGAACTTAGAACTACTTAAACCTAGCTAACCTAAGGACAACACACACATCAATACCCGATGCAGGATTCGAACCTGCGACCGCAGCGGTCGCGTGGTTCCTACGAAATCTATAGACTCATTAGTTACAAAACGGGCCACTGCTAGTATTTTTTTATTAATATGTACAGAAAAATAAAATTATAAGTATTCAGTTGAAGAAAATTTTACAGATATACCCCTGTTTTGCAATCTAAATGAGGCCATTCATGAAATTTTCATCGCGATCGCTGTGATTTGTGAGACACGTTTAAAATCGGAATTAAATATTAATTTTTAAGGGTATCATAGTGCCGTGAAGGAAAACAAGACGGGAAAGAAGGCGTAGGAATTAATAAGATTCTCTTTGGTTTTCGCCTCGTAGTATACATATTTTTGCTGTAGACATATTTCCAAGCTGTAGAATAATAGACATTGATATGTAAGATTCGCCATTTTTAATATGTGGGGACTTAAATGTTCGTAATTCGTCGCAGGATTGTGAAATAAATGACATCTACGGAGAAGCCATCCTCGACGTAACGGAAGAATTTAATTTATTCAGATTAAACGATAGGTTTCGTATACTGGTTTAGACACCACGCCAGCGAAAATCAGCTGTCGGTCTGCCTGTACGTTCAATATCACTATCTTGTACTTTTGAGTGCAAACTTAAATGTTATTGAGTGATCCATTTAAGCTGCTACCTCACATATTTCCTGCACCGTTTGAGATATCGTTCTGTTCACACCGAAACAGAAGCGGTCCAAGTACGTCACATACGCGAGCCGCCCAAAGGCGTCTGCAGACAGACCGTATTTTCGAACGCTAAGCATTGAGCGCGCCATGTTTCTGGCGTCATTGCGTGGGAAAGCACGTCTTGGAGAGCAATATCTAGTATATAAGATATTCTGAACCTGTGTTGCAACGTAGACCAATGAGATGCAAGAACGCTATCTACGTCACATGATGCCATCTCTCTTCCTTGCAGTCAGTTGAAGCCCGTATGTGTATATGTCGTTTCTAAGCTGCAAGAAATTGAGGATCTCAAGAAACCCCATCGTTATATATACGATTTGTTGCAACAATATGAGGGGATGATGGGAACCGTTATATTGGTGTCAAAATAACTACTGCAACTTTCATATTATGAAAGTTCGCCATTTCAAGGCAACGACGCACTGGGGATACATAAATAACGCATTTTTCTTGGTACAAGTAGTTATAATTAATTATCGGTTAATAACATATATGCGATCCAACGTTTCATGAGATGGTAAGACACGAAGTGAGTCATTCATGGCCAATGTAGCGTAATGTGTAGGGATAGAGTATGGTAAAATAACAGCTGTTATTTTGCTGGATTGCGTTTCAGTGGATCTCGGCATTTTTTTTACTAACTTTCGCGTTTTGTGTTACTTTCTGATACTTTCTTTGTGCAGCCCTAAGACCCTAAGACATCGACTGCACACCTACCAGCGCGGTGTCGCGAAACGGCATCAAGAAAGTGCCGACCCGCGCTCCAATGGAAAGAGAGGGCAGCGCCACACCTCTAGGAAGACAGAGTTTAGTGTCCCCATCAACACTGACTAAAGCAGCCGCACTTCGCTGGTCGGCCCAGTACTGACAAGGGAACCTCCCCATCGCACCCCCCTCAGATTTAGCTATAAGTTGGAACAGTGGATAGGCCTTGAAAAACTGAACACGGATCAATCGAGAAAACAGGAAGAAGTTGTGTGGAACTATGAAAAAAATTAGCAAAATATACGAACTGAGTAGTCCACGTGCAACATATGCAACTTCAAGGGTGACATGCAGCCAGGAGCGCCGTGGTCTTGTGGTTAGCGTGAGTAGCTGCGGAATAAGAGGTCCACGGTTCAAGTCCTCGCCCGAGTGAAAAATTTACTTCCTTTATTTTCGCAAAGTTATGATCTATCCGTTCGTTCATTGACGTCTCTGTTCACTGTAATAAGTTTAGTTTCTGTGTTGTGCGACCGCACCGCAAAACCGTGCGATTAGTAGACGAAAGGACGTGCCTCTCCAATGGGAACTCAAAACATTTCATCGCAAGGTCATAGATCAACCGATTCCTCCACAGGCCCGCATCTCGTGGTCGTGCGGTAGCGTTCTCGCTTCCCACGCCCGGGTTCCCGGGTTCGATTCCCGGCGGGGTCAGGGATTTTCTCTGCCTCGTGATGGCTGGGTGTTGTGTGCTGTCCTTAGGTTAGTTAGGTTTAAGTAGTTCTAAGTTCTAGGGGACTGATGACCACAGATGTTAAGTCCCATAGTGCTCAGAGCCATTTCCTCCACAGGAAAACACGTCCGATATATTCTATACGATACTGTTGACGGCATGTGCGTCACATGACAGTAATATGTTGTCGACCCACCTAACTTGCACGCTTGGCGAATGGGTAAAAAGATTCTTCTACCTTGCCCGATTTAGGTCTCCTTGTGGATGTGATTATCACTCCCAAAAAAGTGATCGCATCGGACGGACAGACGGACAGACGGACAGATAATAATTGTCTGAAAACAAAAAATTAAAATTTCAGCCGCGGGAAGACCTGAACCGTGGACCTCTTATTCCGCAGCTACTCACGCTAACCACAAGACCACGGCGCTCCTGACTGCATATTACCCTTGAAGTTGCATATGTTGCACGTGGACTACTCAGTTCGTATATTTTGCTAATTTTTTTCATAGTTCCACACAACTTCTTCCTGTTTTCTGGGTTGATCCGTGTTCAGTTTTTCAAGGCCTATCCACTCTGCCAACTTATAACTAAATCTGAGGGGGGTGCGATGGGGAGGTTCCCTTGTGAGTAATAGGAAGACGTTACTTAGCGTTCGCGAGTAGTAATAGTGAGTAATATCATTTAATATAGGAGGAAAAGCATGCACAGGACGCGCAGGAATCAAGTTATGTTTCTTCTCTTAACAGAAATAAAGTTTTCTATTAATTAAAAAGTGTTTTGTACAGATGATTTTGGATTCCTGCCACCGATCGTCGTAACTTCTCTCCTGCCTTGTTTGTGTCAATGATGGCTCCCATTGTAGCCGATAAAACGTTCTTATTTGTTTAAGAGAAGTATATTCTTTGATTTCCAAGACAGCTTGCGCTACTTGCAGTAAGATATTTTGCACTTTATCTTTTCAAGTTTTATTTTTATTATGTTGTAACGATTCTGTTGCTTTAGAAGCTGTGTGATCGAGTTAGAATGACCTTAGGGTTTTCCTAAAAAGTGAGAACAATGAAATAATTGTCTTCAGAGTTTCTGCCTTCCGATGTCTAGCAGTCAACGACCTATCGTCGGACAGACGACCTGCATTGGACGGGTAAAATTTGCTGCATCATCCGACACGGACAGAAGTGGGACCCACCCACGGATCCTCCAGTAAACACCTGATTTTAGGCCCTAGACGGATGTGGTTTGTGTGTCCAAGGAATAGAAAAGCAACTGGAATCACTCAACAGAGGAAAGTCCACTGGACCTGACGGGATACCAATTCGATTCTACACAGAGTACGCGAAAGAACTTGCCCCCCTTCTAACAGCCGTGTACCGCAAGTCTCTAGAGGAACGGAGGGTTCCAAATGATTGGAAAAGAGCACAGGTAGTCCCAGTCTTCAAGAAGGGTCGTCGAGCAGATGCGCGAAACTATAGACCTATATCTCTGACGTCGATCTGTTGTAGAATTTTAGAACATGTTTTTTGCTCGCGTATCATGTCGTTTCTGGAAACCCAGAATCTACTCTGTAGGAATCAACATGGATTCCGGAAACAGCGATCGTGTGAGACCCAACTCGCGTTATTTGTTCATGAGACCCAGAAAATATTAGATACAGGCTCCCAGGTAGATGCTATTTCTCTTGACTTCCGGAAGGCGTTCGATACAGTTCCGCACTGTCGCCTGATAAACAAAGTAAGAGCCTACGGAATATCAGACCAGCTGTGTGGCTGGATTGAAGATTTTTTAGCAAACAGAACACAGCATGTTGTTATCAATGGAGAGACGTCTACAGACGTTAAGGTAACCTCTGGCGTGCCACAGGGAAGTGTTATGGGACCATTGCTTTTCACAATATATATAAATGACCTAGTAGATAGTGTCGGAAGTTCCATGCGGCTTTTCGCGGATGATGCTGTAGTATACAGAGAAGTTGCAGCATTAGAAAATTGTAGCGAAATGCAGGAAGATCTGCAGCGGATAGGCACTTGGTGCAGGGAGTGGCAACTGTCCCTTAACATAGACAAATGTAATGTATTGCGAATACATAGAAAGAAGGATCCTTTATTGTATGATTATATGATAGCGGAACAAACACTGGTAGCAGTTACTTCTGTAAAATATCTGGGAGTATGCGTGCGGAACGATTTGAAGTGGAATGATCATATAAAATTAATTGTTGGTAAGGCGGGTACCAGGTTGAGATTCATTGGGAGAGTGCTTAGAAAATGTAGTCCATCAACAAAGGAGGTGGCTTACAAAACACTCGTTCGACCTATACTTGAGTATTGCTCATCAGTGTGGGATCGGTACCAGATCGGGTTGACGGAGGAGATAGAGAAGATCCAAAGAAGAGCGGCGCGTTTCGTCACAGGGTTATTTGGTAACCGTGATAGCGTTACGGAGATGTTTAATAAACTCAAGTGGCAGACTCTGCAAGAGAGGCGCTCTGCATCGCGGTGTAGCTTGCTCGCCAGGTTTCGAGAGGGTGCGTTTCTGGATGAGGTATCGAATATATTGCTTCCTCCTACTTATACCTCCCGAGGAGATCACGAATGTAAAATTAGAGAGATTAGAGCGCGCACGGAGGCTTTCAGACAGTCGTTCTTCCCGCGAACCATACGCGACTGGAACAGGAAAGGGAGGTAATGACAGTGGCACGTAAAGTGCCCTCCGCCACACACCGTTGGGTGGCTTGCGGAGTATGAATGTAGATGTAGATGTAGATGTAGAAGTACACTAAAAAGAAAGGTTATGCAAATTTTTCACAAATCGATGTCATACAGTTACCGACGAAAATATAAGTACTCCATTTTGCCAACAAAGGCACGATACTTGACTTTCTTGGAGAACTTGAAATGTTCATCTACACAAATACAGCATCTGACTATTTACTCAATGACCAAACTGAACTGAGAAACAAATGTTTACTTCAGAACTTTGAAGATTTACTAGTTCAAAATAAGTAACCACTCAACCAACCCTACACCGCCTCCCCACCTCCCCCCTCCCTAACCCGCCCCCACCCCTCTCCTTACATCCTAACTACACTGGTGTCAATGTAAATATCTTACCACAGAATAAAACCTGTACTATATTTCTAAATCGTAAAGCCCTATACTGTTAAAATAGATCATTATGTCCATTATAATTATCCGGGCTGTTATGCCGTGGTCGGGCAATCGAAATCGCTAAACACCCAAATAATTTCAACCGAAAAGAGGATGGCGTGAAATTAAACGGTATATGGATGCCGGTGTTAAAGAAGATGTGTACCACCCGGCCACTACTGGGTGATGGCAACGGCGATCGACGGCGACGGACAGCGGCCAATTGCACTGACGTTTTCAAAACACGTGACGTCACGCCGCGGCGCGGGAGCACGCGGACACGGAATTTAGCGGCAGTCAGTAGCGAGCCAGTGGGTGTGTTGGACCTTCCATCGACCTACGGACCCCCTTGAAGATGTCTCCCGCAGTCGGAGACGAAACGTTGGGAATTGAGACAAAATTCATCAACCGACCACGGCATAACAGCGCGGATAATTATAATGGACATGGTATTTCCGGCCGTGAAAGTCTACATTTTAGTAAAATAGATCATTACATTTTATACATATTACTTGTGGCTGGAACGAACAAAATCTGCCTTTACCAGTATTCCAGATTACGTTAATGTAAGAACAAAATTAAGTCAATAGTTCACTTGAACTTTTGTTCTTGGCTTTTAAATATAAAGTGCACAGTCATACAAACAGCTTTAGTCTATCAAAAACACTATAACTTTTGTAGATATTACCTTTAGCTAAAACAAACAGAATCTGCTCTTACTAATACTCCAGATCATATTAACATAACAACAGAAATAAATGAACGGTTCATCTGAAGTTTAGTTATTATTTAAAATTTAAATTTAAATATAAAGACCATAGTCATCCAAACAGCTGTAGCTCACTGCAAATACGGTAACTCTGTATTATTGACTCCTGGGCATTCATGTTAATGCCAATCTTGATTAAAATGTTTGCTATAAAATGAATATATTATAAGTTAATATATGAGTAGAAATAAGATATCAGATCACTTGAAGTTTTTTCCTTTAGTAATTCAGTTATTTATTTATTTTATTATGTGCTCTCATATTATAGCCAGTCTGATTAAAATATTTGCCCTTCTATCGACTTTAATACATGTAAAAAAAGAACAAATTACATCTATGTGCAAAGTAGGCCTATGCTATATGTTTTTGTCAAGATCTTTGTTACAAGCAACAGTTGAACAGCACATGCTGGATGCTGGCGAAGTCTCGTTGTCAGAGTGTATATTAATATAGACTGTATAAAAGTGTGTGAAGAGATATACCAACCGGCCATCAAAACGGAAGCAGACAGATTAACATAAAAAAGCCGCCCTTACTGTCGCACTAAGTAAGAAACTAAATTCACGTCCATATCGACAGATAAACAATAGTCATGGCGATACATTAAAGCGTGTTCCATCTTCTTGTCACAGAGCCAGCGACCAGCATTATGCTAGAAATAACGATGTAACCTCCAGAAACCATCGGAAGATGAACCTGAAAAGGTTCTAAAACCGGTTCATGGAATATAACATAATTATTCTAAAAAGTGACTGGTTACAGTTTTATGTAACTTATTTACATTAAATGCAAATTCGTAAACTTTGGCAGCCGATGGATGACTGTATGACACTGTAGCGCTGTTTCACCGAGCAGTCATCCAAGTTAGTAAACAGGGGACATGTCGTTACCAGGGCATAAATTTGTTGCTGATTTCATCCCGTGCACTCAGCTGGACTAAATATGCCTCGCAGACAAGCGGGCGAACAATATTCGCAGCTGTTCGGATTTGCCGGCCGGTGTGGCCAAGCGGTTCTAGGCGCTTCAGTCTGGAACCGCGCGACCGCTACGGTGGCAGGTTCGAATCCTGCCTCGTGCATGGATGTGTGTGTTGTCCTTAGGTTAGTTAGGTTTAAGTAGTTCTAAGTTCTAGGGGACTGATGACCTGAGCTGTTAAGTCCCATAGTGCTCAGAGCCATTTGAAATTTGATTTTGTTCGGATTTGAGAGAGGACGTGTAGTTTGGTTCAAAGAAGCCGGTTGGAGGAATCGGCGAGTCGTTCGACATTTGAATAGGAGCGATGCCACCATTCGATGATGTTGACAGGTATGAGTAAACCGTTGCCGAACACAGCATCTTGAGGCGAGCGGTTGACGTTGAGAAACGACAACGTGACAAACGAGGAATCGTCAGAGAGGCACTCAGTGTCCCAGATTCATCATTAACATTGATGAAACGTTCAACTGGTGATACATTGACCACAATGACCGTTAATAGGCGACTCACACAAAGAGGCCTGAGCTGACGGCCCCGCCTCTTGCGCCGACCGCCATCGATCTCTGTACACCAACAAGGCCGTTTGCAGTGCTGTCAGGCAAATGTAGTCAGGAATCTCATTGACTGGTCTTCTCCAGTGATGAGACTCGCTTCGAACTGAGCCCCGATGACCATCGAAGACGTGTCTGGAGGCGCCCCACACAGTGGTGAGATACAGACTTGACTTTGGCCCGCCATAGGGCCAGACAACAGGGACTGATGGTCTGAGATACCGATGCATTTTGTAGAAGGATCTCTTTGGTTGTCATCTGTGGCTCCCTTACAACACGGCGGTGCGTCGACAATATTTTACTCCACGTTCTGTTGCACTTCACCGCAAGCCATTCTGGGCTAACATTTCAGCAAAATGTTGTCCTCCCAAACTCGTTGAGAATTTCTACTGCTCGTCCTCGTACTTTCCAAAACCTGCCTTGGGCAGTAACGTCGCCGGATTGCTCCCCAGTCGATAATGTTTGGAGCAGTATGGGTAAGGCCTCTTAACGGCTCGGTATTTAGACGACTTAACCAGCCACTTGAACAGAATTTGGCACGATCTCCCCCAGGAGGACATCCACAACTGCATCAATCAGTGCCAGGCCGAAGAACTGGTTACAAAACGGTCAGAGCTAGACCGATGCGTTATTGACTTGCTCGATTTGTGGATCAATTTCTCTTGAATAAGTCATACAATTATCCTGAAATTATAATCATTTGTTTGTCTGTACACGTACAGCATATTTACCAGTCCTTCATACTCCCAGCTAGGTTGGATACGCCAACATAAGGCACGCGATATCCACACGATGTGCTTACTTCATCGATTTCTTAGCCACTGGTGCCCCCAATACTTATCTTCTCACATTAAACACCTATCATCATTCCACAACCGCAATACCAGATCGGATACGTCTAGCATCTTGGCTGTCCCTTTACATAACACAAAATCTTTCTCCGTGTCATTCTCCATCTCAGCCATACGACTATGGAACGCGCTCCCCTGTGATCTGCGTCTTATCCAGAACCACTCAACATTCAAGAGGGAACTCAAGACTTACATATTAGCAACGGTATAGCCACCATTGTTGTGCCCCTCTCATCTTTTTCTTTCTCCTCTCCATCATAGCTTCGAATTTTACCATTCTATTTCTCTTCCTCTAACCTATCTACCTCTTCTATATCTCTTTCACCCCATTCCATCGTCTTTTGTCTCTGCTTGATGAGAATAACTCACAAGCTGCAAGAATATAACGAGAAAATTCCCAACTAGCAATAGGACTGACATTCATAAAAGAAAAATATGTTTACTTTCATATACATAGTCATTGTTATTATTATTATTATTATTCTTGATTGTTATAATTATTTTTTGATTGTTATAATTATCATTGTACTACTTTTATAATCTCTATTTTTTTCTTTAACATTAATACTGTATAACATGTTATATGTCCTTAATGTTCTGTAGAAACTGAAATTTGTTGAATCTGAGTATGCCTGGTTAGGTGTAAGAGAGGGCCTGAAGGCCCTAATCTTGCCAGGTAAAATAAATGGATAAATAAAAATAAATGGATTTACCGATTTCCGTCACATTCGCATAACTCCTTTGTCGTGCGTCGTTTGTTTGGATGAGTGAGTGTGTGTGTGTGTGTGGGGGGGGGGGGGAGATGACAACAGAGTGGGTTGTGCCAAGCAGTATTGGGTTACGGTTACCGTTGTCTAATCAAACAAGATAAACATGTTTACTGCAGAAGCTAGCGATCCATTTTTGATTTAATTTAAGGGATCTTGTGTTGTCAGTGACCTATTGAGTGCGGTGCAGCAGTATTTCCTCATGTGAGTATGAGATCACCAACTTACGCATTAATCAGCAATCCCATTCATGTTAAGTTTTTTTATTACAGAGGCCAGCCAGCTCTCTGACCGAACACACTGAGCTACCGTGTCGGCGCCACTCAGCTACAAGGGCCGGACTGCGATCTTGATGAACTCCTTGGTTATAATATTAAACACGGTCGCACTCGTTCCAATATAAATTCAAAAATGATTGATAATGATGTAGTTTACCACACTAATCAGCGACACAAGAGGGAGAAAAAATATTTGAGTCCATTGATACAATGATAAAACAAGACGGAAACAGAAACTTACCAACAAAATTCGTAAGATTATTCAGTGTTACCGGTACGCCCTCGCAGAATAGCTTTTAAACAGCATTATAGAAGAGGAAATATTAACCGGAAGTTGATATTCATACCAATTATTTCGTTCATTTCACCTAGTTTATAATTCAGCTTCAAAAGTCTCGAATTCCAGGGGAGATTGGCGTACACTATGACTTCCAACAAAGGACAACGGCAAACATTTCACTGTTGGGGAGTGAATTTAAAAGACTGCTGTTTCTCAAAAGGGCAACTATAGGTATCGCGCTCACCGGTTGGAGCAGCCACAAAGTTTACTCGCCTTTGCACTTGAAAGAAAAAGCCGTATTTATATTGTAAGAATAGACTTTCAATAAGTTAGATGCTGTACAATGTAACGATTAACAGCATTTCTCGTGAATAGACTTTGAACAAGTTAGATGCTGTAGAAACGTGATGATTAACAGCGTTTTTCCTGGCTTCAGAAATAAAAGGGGAAAAAAGGCCTAGCGAAATGTTATCTTCTCAGTTAGTTTTGTTAGTCAGTTAGTTCCTTAGTGAGTTAGTTTCGTGTGCCAGGGTGCATAATTTTGCACGACAAATCGTAATTAGGTGGAACGAGTTTTTTTATGTTCCTATCCCAAATTAATTTGTAAATACGACTATATGCTGAACACTTCTAACGTTTTATTTAACTTTTTAAATTTTTTGTAAATGTGCAAATGTGAGTTAGTAAATCCTACACACCACCTCCAACACATTACAGTAATAGAAATTACGCTACGCAATGGAGGAATTTGTCAAGGAGAAACTTTTTCTCTTTGTTTTCAAATTTTACTTTGTTGGCTGTCAGACATTTAAAATCACTGTCTAAGGGATAAAATTTTTTTATTACAACACTATGCCCCTTTATGTGCTATATATTACGTATAATACCTGTATACTTCAGATTTGTCTCACTAACCCTATAAACAATACGAAATAACTCTATTGTTTCCAGCATAAAATCAATAATTTCTTTTTTAATTTAATTTAAAGAGTTTACAGTATCAAAAGTAAAAGCTGTTAAAAATGTATTGCATTTTATGCTATGCCCTTTCTTCGTAATTTTGTTATGGTTCAGTTGGAAACAAGCAGAAAATCTGATAAAGCGCCTATAAAGCATCTTGTTTCTGAAAAAGAAGGAGGAATACTTTTTCTTTTATGCTTCTCTTGATATTTGATTTATCTGTAGTAATTGACGGATAAGGATGAATGTAATGGACCTGCTACGCAACAACTGAAAAGTGACAGTTGAAGACAGTTAAAGCCAATCACCTGTCAACATAATTCTGGCTGAGTAAGAAAATAAAAATTGTTCTATGCACTGGATATCTTAATTATGATTAATAGCATCATTTCATATGCTTATTCTTGTACTGCTTTGATGGCAACTTGTTCTTGGGGTGTGCATTCATGGAAATCTAGAAAAAAGTTAGAAATGGTATTTGTTTGAAAATTCCAAAGCAAAATATAAAAGAGCAACTGCACAAATTGACTACTGTTTATTCGATGACGTGTTCCTACAGTTTCCATATGTGAAAATGTTTTAATAAATCTATACAGGACACAGATAATTTGGCAAACGAATGTCGTCGTACCACAGAGACTAATAAAGTTCCGTGCAAAAATACGTTTTCAGCAGTAACAGTAGGCCGGTAGTGACTAAACATCTACAATTGAGTATCTCCACCTCGCTATGTATTATAACTGCCGATTGGGCTCAGAAGCACAACGAACTTGGAGATGCAATTTTCTGATCGGCTCTGCAGCGAAGGATTATGGAGGTACAATGCCCCAGAGGACTGCTTCATCATAATATTCGGTAATAACCCAGTGAAAGCGGCTTCCGGCGATAGTAAATGGAGTTGCCCCTCTCATTTATTTCTTTTATCTTCTTTCTGGACTCATACTCGAAGGCTTCGGAAAATCCCCAGAAAATACACAGGACACTCTCATTTCTGCACAAGCGTACAAAATAATGAGAACAAACATATTTACTGAAGCAGTGTAGCGAGCAGGTAATATTTACACCAATAATAAAGGTATATCAGTGAGTGAATGGAACCCCACGGAAGGAAATTTGTAGTTCACATTGACAGATAAATCAACAAAGACGTCTTGTAATGTGTAAAATAATTTAAAAATTCATCAAAACGAAGTTTACTTAACAAATTTTAAGAAAATGTTCAGTTGTCGACACTTGAGTCAAGGAAAGAGGGGAAACACGTTCAGAGGATACAAGTGAAGCTTGGCGAGTAGCAACGTATGTTGATATTTTTTCCTCACAAAATGCTGTAAATAGGTGAGAATGTATTATAGTATGAGTTTCACAAACCAGGGACATCGAATTTCAATGAAGGGAACTTTAAAAACAAGATATCGAGGGTTGTGTACAAATGTGTAGGTTATTATGCCTTGTCAGAAGAATGTTAAAAAATAATTACATATACGAAGAAAACACACGAAAGTACAGGTGCAAATTTCATGCAAACAAATGTACTGTACTTTTCGAACAGAACAGTACTCATAAAACAAGGAAATGTTTACATGTATGCCGGCCGAAGTGGCCGCGCGGTTCTGGTGCTGCAGTCTGGAACCGCGAGGCCGCTACGGTCGCAGGTTCGAATCCTGCTTCGGGCGTGGATGTGAGTGATGTCCTTAGGTTAGTTAGGTTTAACTAGTTCTAAGTTCTAGGGGACTAATGACCTCAGCAGTTGAGTCCCATAGTGCTCAGAGCCATTTGAACCATTTTTTTTTTTTTTGTTTACATGTATGTCTGAACGAACAGACGTTGTTGACTACCGACAGCTGTACGAAATCCCTTAGAAATGATTTTGGTGACTGTGAAATCCTTGACACCTCTGATATTAGGTACTCACCTACTATGATAAGTCGGAACCAAATTTCTAGCGAAATAATTTCGAAAGTACACTGACGAGAAGGAATCGCAACACAAAATATAGTTAATGTAGAATGATGAGTTTCGTAAATACTTTTGTCTAGGTAACATATTTAAGCTGTCAACACTGAAACATCACAGGTTAATGTAAATGCGAGATAAGCCATCGCAAATGTGAAATGCTGGTACAGTAATAACCATCCTAAGCACCAGGATGTTGAATGCAAGCATGCAAACGTGCTTGCATTGTGTTATACGTATGACGGAAACCAGTTTGTGGCACCGATTTCTATGCCAGTTGCCCTAGATCGGTCAATTCAGAGACGGTTAAGGCTGTTTGTCGATAGCTCTAGAGTTTTCATGCGATAATGTCCCGTATGTGTTTCGTGGGAGACATATCTTGCAGGTCAAGAAAAAAATGGCTTTAAGCACTATGGGACTTAATATCTGAGGTCATCAGGCCCTCAGACTTAAAACTACTTAAACCTAACTAACCTAAGGACATCACACACATCCATGCCCGAGGCAGGATTCGAACCTGCGACCGTAGCAGGTGCGCGGTTCCGGACTGAAGCGCCTAAAACTACTCGGCCACAGCGGCCGGCCGAGCAGGTCAAGACAACATGTCGACACTCTGTAATAAATGTTGGGTTACAACAGCGGTGTCTGGGCGACCGTTATCCCGTTGGGAAACACCCTCTGGATTGCTGTTCATGAATGGGAGTGCAGCAGATCTAATCACCACACTGATGTACAGTTTTGCTTTGCGGGGCTAAACATGAGAGTGCTCATGCTGTCATACGAAATCACACCCCAGACCATAACTCCAGGTGTAGGTCCAGTACGTCTAGCACGCAAACAAGTTGATTGCAGGATGTCGTCTGCTACCAATCAAGACACCGCTATGACTGGCACCTGTACACAACAAGATTTCATCAGAAAACACAACAGACCTCGATGCTCTCCAGTGCCACCACTGAAGTTGAAAATGGCAGTGGAATGCAAGCTACTAGGCGCTGGCTGGAAGCTGTCCTTGAAGTAACCAGCGGCATTCTTATGCGTCTGGAGCAAAATCTGAGTGGAAATCATCTGTCACATGAAGAAACACACCTACCAACTTTCGTTTTTGTCACACAGCTCCTTTTTGGTGTTGCGAGTTTTTCCCGTCAGTGTATTTAACACAGCTGTGGATCGCCAACCCTGTCTGTTCTACCAGAGATACATGTAAGTATTACAAGCCCACGCTGGCACACGACGATAAAAGCACTGGTCTCAGTTCCTCGTTGTCTAATTCGCCCTGTTGTGGAGATCCAAGCATTAGGGGGTGATTTTAGTCGGCTACGATGTAAGGATGTAAACAGCGTGACACAGGGAAGTTTGGGGTGGGGGGGGGGGGGTCCAGTGAGTGTGCACGGAAAGCGAAAGTGGTTAAGGCGACCGCTCTGGATCAACGGGAAATCCGTGATAGAGAGCTGGTGTGGTACAAATTCTCATATGTCACTACAGAAGTGGAAATCAGTATAATAGTATGGGTATTTGTAGGAAAACTAACATTTTCGACTGGAACAGTTGTGCACAGTGGATATGCAATAACATGAGATCTGATATAGTTCCAAACGCAGTAAAATGGTATCGCATTTGATGTCGGTAGTACAGTAAGCAACAAGACATCAACAATTCAGTTGACCGAGGTTGGAACTCGGCATAAAGCCAGCCGGCTCCATGCGGTGTTACTGTGGGTGTGTGTGCCTTTACCGCAGACGGGAAACGGAGACCATTAGTGACAGTGCAACGCGGTGAACAGATATCATGTGATGAAGAACCAAATGTCGGTGAGCGCAAGGCAACGGGACTTCCTCATCGTCAAATCGCTAAAATGTGCAACCGTTCCAGCACAGTGATTGATAATTTCGTTAGGTTGGTCGCAAGATATCAGCAGAATGGAAAATATGAACTACATACAAAATTATCCGAGGCGTCGGAACGGTTACTTCTGTCAAAAGCAAAGACCACAAACCGTTATTCTTCGCAACTTGTTACTGATTTGCAGTTTCCAGGAACTGTCAGACGTTTACGACAAATTTTGTCATATGACAAACGTCTTGCGTTCAGGAAACAAATGCAGAAAACTGCCCTAACATCCAAACATAAGCAGGCTACATTGGAGCTTGCAGAGACATATGTCATGGACTTCGGAATGGGATAAAGTGATATTCAGTGATGGAAGAAGATTAATTTAGATAGACAGGAAGGATTTCGGTATTACTGGCATGGTTTGAGAACAGAGCAGCATGTAAGAACGAGCAAAAATATTGTTGGTGGAAGTATTATTATTTGTGCAGCCTTCTGCGCTGAAGGTATATCACGCATTTACTGCCGGAACACTATAATTAATTATGACATGTACACTGAGATGCTAGAGACAGGACTGATTAGAATGGATACCCAAGGGACAAAAGTCTAATTTCTCAACAAGGTAACACATCTGTGCATTTGTAAATAATAGATTTCAGCTATCAGTAGTCCTTTTTAAATTTTATTGGAAGATCTAGATTTCAGCTAGAAACTAGCCATTCTCAATGCAATATCATTTTTGATCAATGCATGTAATGCCTATTGGTCGGACTTCATTCACAGATCATTGAATACTGTATTCAATGAACTGTGGATGAAGCCCGACCAACAGCTATTACATGCATTGATCAAAAATGATAGTGCATTGGGAATGGCTTGTTTCTAACTGGAATCTAGATCTGCCAATAAAATTTAAAAAGGGCGACTGATAGCTGAAATCTATTATTTACAAGTCAATATAACAGTCGCTGCGTGCAACAGCCTTCTGAATTGAGTGTAACCTGATGGACATCTGTGCATGTTTGAGCCAAAACCAAAAACTAGTTTAAAGATAAAGATATTGATGTGTTGCTCTGACCCACATTGGGGAATACTTGAAAAGTGTGTTCATTGCAGCAGAAGACAATCTGAGAACGTACGTGCGCTGAAAAGAGCGATTAGAGAAGAAGACATAACAATTTGACTACAAGAGGTACATACCCCAACCAGATCAGTGCCGAACAGAATTTCTGACGTAATTAGGAAGAATGGAGGTTGGACAAAGTACTAACAATGCAATAACATAACAGGACAGTGACTGCCTTTATACAAGTTTCCACCCAGAAAGTGCAAGAACCTTATTTTATTACTCATGTTATGAAAGATACTATGTAATTGCGTCAGGATTGCTTATGTCTTAAATGTATCTACTACTTTCTTAATTGATCCGACAGTGTTTGCTTCAGGCACTTTATTAGTAAGCCTGCCTACACACTGATTTCCATTACTGTACAGGGCGGTACATCTTTGCCTAATTCAGCTGATGTCAATGAAGTACACCGAAGATGTCTTGCAACGTACTGAGTTTGGCATCAGAAAAGGAGAAAGTTATCAGAACACCATGACGAGTTAGGCACAATTTCTGTTTTAACATATGTCCACTGCTAAGACGAAACGATTTCTGTGGGTATTTGTGGAAGGACTTGAGTCTGAACGCAAGGTAACTGAAAAACTGTGTTGCAATTTTGTGATTATTCAGTGTCTTTTTTTTCCTTTCTTGATGAGTCTTTTCAGGTGGTGGAGAAGCCGGCCGCGGTGGCCGACCGGTTCTGGGCGCTTCAGTCCGCAACCGCGCTGCTGCTACGGTCGCAGGTTCGAATCCTGCCTCTGGCATGGATGTGTGTGATGTCCTTAGGTTAGTTAGGTTTAAGTAGTTCTAAGTCTGGGGGACTGATGACTTCAGATGTTAAGTCCCATAGTGCTCAGAGCCATTTGAATCATTTTTTAGGTTGTGGGGAGCCCTTCAGGGATAATCACTTTAATCGGATACTCTTACCATTTCTTGACATTTGTGGGTGAAGGTAATTTATGGATAGCGTCTGTATAATTCTCCATTGGCTTAAACACATCTTTAGTTGCTATGTGAACTAAATACTCAACACTCTGTTGAAGAAAGAAGTACTCGTTTTAGTTTAATCCACCCCATTAGTTATAATTTACGGAACGTTATTTCTAGGTTCCATATACGCTGTTTACAATAGATGCCTGTTACGTCATCAAGGGATGGCGTCAGTCATCTGTTACAAAACCGTGCCTCATATCTGATGCTCTGGCAACAACAAAGGGGAGGCGATTTCAGTGTTAAAGCCTTAAGGCGGTGTTGATAATCTCTCTACAAATCTTTTAGAAATGCCGTCTAACGGAGGCTAAGTCAGTTTAGGAATAATACAAGCACTTCACAGTTTTTGTCATGTGATCCCAGCAACGCCGGTTTAAGGCCCAAGCGACACAAGCCACAGCTTAAGGCAACAAACTGAGAGGGGCGCCTGAGGCGCCGTAGCTCTATATTTTCTTTACATGATGTGTCATAATTTTTGGGATAACTAATAGGGATGAAAGTAAATGGTAGGGGGCACAGAAACCTTTCGGTAATCGTGGGCTCGATAACTAGCCACTTACGAAATAATTACGAATATGTGAGAACTTTGAAAAGTCTACATTTCAGTTATGAGGGGCAGTAAGATTAAAACCGAACACCCACCACAAAGAGACAATAAAACGATTATAGTTAAAAGTAATCACTACAACTGTTTCGACATTTATGAGAGATGAGACAATCAATTCTTGTTTCGTAGAAAGCCATTGACCGCTGACGGATACACAACCGCACCCCCTCTTGCAATTCCTCATCCGACTGAAACCGACGTCCTCGTATGTCTTTCTTCAGGCCACTAAAGACGTGACGATCACTCAGTGAAAAACAGTGCGGTACGGAGGGTATTTCAGTTTCCCAACCAAATCGCTGAAGCGTAGGCTTCTATTGGCGATGTGGGGTTGGGGACTGTTGTTCAAAAGGATGAATCAATTAGACAGCATTAGGACAGCCCGAGGCAAACGGCAAAGCCTACAGTGGAAACATCCCACATCTCCCCCTCCAAAGAAATCCGAAGCTGTTCTGGTAAGGTTGTGACTACCTCCTTCTTCGAGCGCAAGGGCATTATGTTCGTTGAATTCATCGAGCGTGGAGCCACCATCAATGCGCAGCGCCTTGAAAGACACTTTGCAGAAACTGCAACGCGCCGTAGAATCAACACGCCCAGAAATGCTGTCGTACGGAATCATTCTGTTGCATAACAATGCCAGCCCCAACATTGCGAATAACACAAAGGCTACGTTCAGAGATTTGGTTGAGAAACACCGAAACATCCTCCGTACTGCCTGGATTTTTCACCGTGTGATATTCACATCTTTGGCGACTTGAAGAAAGACTTTCGTTGACGTCAGAGTGGGTGCGGCTCTGAATCCGTCAATGGCCGACCGCGTTCCACGAAGCAGGAATGGATCGTCTCGCCTCTCAATGGGATAAATGTCTTAAAATGTTTGGTGACTGGTGGTCCTGTGTTTGGGGGGGGGGGGGGGTTGGGTTTCCATTTGACTGCCTTTTACACCTTTGCACTAACGAGGACAGTGCTTCATGTGGTAATGTCAGTGGTTGCTGGTAACCATACATTGGAAATTATCTCTTAAACGGCTACTTTGTGGATCCATGCCTGCTGCAACGTTTTGCTTCTGTTATTGTAAACTATCTCACGTGACAGTTTTCGCTATTAATTGTGATCCACATTGTGAACAGGATATTTAACTTGGAGGAGCTGAATATCTCGAAAAAAGCGCATTTTACGAGAAATAATGTTGTATATGAGCAGTTAATATTTGAAAATGGGACGTCGAAACGTAGAAGCTTTTTCTAGGATCAAATTAGCAATACTGAATTAAATTTTTAACAAAAGTATTAATTGTTTTAAACAGTACATAACTGTTTTCACCAATTAAATTCGTACGGTTTGACATTTAAATCTCGAAAAAATTTTATATTGTTATTGAAAATGTGATGTACAATGAAATTAGTCGGTTGTTAATTGCAAAAACCGAAAAAATTGAATTTTACAGATGTCTCCTTTGAAAATATTAACTTCTCATCTGCATTATTTTTTTTACGTACGAATCGTATTTTTCGAGATATTTAGTTGTTCGAAGTTAAAACAAACTTCCTGCAAAACGAATGAGTCATAACTAATGAGGGAAAGGCATACAGCTGCAAGTACACGATACTAGAAGCAAACATTTTCACTAAACATCTGCTTAAAAACGCTTGCCTTACGTGCCATGAGCACTTCATCTTCGACACTGTGAAAGAATTACCTTGTAGTCCAGTTTCTCTTCTTTCCATATTTTTAGATGTGATAGTATGGACCAAAATACGAAATGAGTGTCCAGTAAACATAGGTTCTAAAGTTTATAGCTCTTGTTAATCTACGCTACTGGGAAACACATCTCTTCTACTGAAGAAGTGCTCATTGCTCTTAAGGTGTGCTCTTTAGAGCCCATGTTTACTGCTCATTTTCTTCGTATTTTGGTCGATTCGACCTCCTCCCAAAGTACGGAAAGCAAGTAGCTTTCAGTATAAGAGATTTGTGTAACAACATCGAAGATGAAGAAGTGCTCTAGCTGTTACGATGCGCGTTTTAAAGCTCATGTTTACTGAGACTTTGTTGCTTCTAGTATAGCGTACTTTCAACTGTATGCGCTTAGACTATTAATTACGATTCATCCTTCAAAATAAGGACAAGTTTATCATGTTTACAGATAAATAATAAATCTACTGTGGCTCATTGCCTGGTAAAATTGTTTAATCTGATACAATTTCTGTGACGGGCATGTCAGTTCGAAATGGCGCTGCCGAACCAGTAAGGAAAGTAGTAGATGAAGATTGTAATAGATGTGATGAGAGTGTTAACGAACAGGAAGAGAAGATGGAGAATATTATTGATTTTATTGAGAAGCTGGAGAATAGAAAAAGTCTTGAGATTGTGATGCACTGCGTAGTGACCAGCCAAGTTCTGAGAAAGCAGAGTATATTTATCAGGTAGTTAATGTAGATAAATTAGGAACCACTCCAGTAGAGACTGAAACTATTGATACATTGATAGACAAAGATCTTGTACATAATGAAAACAATTATCATAGTTTTCACCTAATGAGCACAAACAGATTAGAAACTTACCCTGTAGAAAACGAAAACATTTATACAGTAATAAGTCAGGAGGTTGCAACCAATGCAGATTCTGAGAAAAGTTGCCAGGCAATGATGGTAAATCAGTTAGTAAACATTCCAGCAGTAAGTGAAAGTGTTAATCCAGGACTAAATAAAAATTTAGGGCACAGTGAAATAATTAATGAAGAGACAAAAATAGTACAGAATGAAACCCTAACCGCCGGCCGAAGTGGCCGTGCGGTTCTAGGCACTGCAGTCTGGAACCGCGAGACCGCTACGGTCGCAGGTTCGAATCCTGCCTCGGGCATGGATGTGTGTGACGTCCTTAGGTTAGTTAGGTTTAACTAGTTCTAAGTTCTAGGGGACTAATGACCTCAGAAGTTGAGTCCCATAGTGCTCAGAGCCATTTGAACCATTTTTTGAAACCCTAACCCAAACAGAAATTTCTCAATAGTTGTATATGGAGTTGGAAACTGACATAAGTAGTGTAGAGAATACGGCTGAAAACAAGCCAAGCGCATATTCACAGATGGGGATAGAGTGGTTCAAAACTCTCTCATGGATGTAATGGATATACAAGAAATGGGTAAGATAATGAACTTCGTGAAATGCGCTACCATCTGAACAGGAGGATCAGTTAGAATCAGTGATCCAGAAATTAAGTTTTCAAGCCCAGTTTCTTGAGAAATATTCTGATAATCAAACAGCAAATAATAAAGTGCAGCTGAGTAACGTTACAGAAAGATTTAAGATATTCAGCAGCTTGTTACGACTGTCCAAAAACTCTAAATAATATACTGATGGGTGGCATCGGAAGTGCTGGTTGTTACAAGTTTATTTTTCGTTACTGCACGGCGGACGTTGTAGGCATTAGTGTGGAGAACTCGTGATGCAAGGTTACAGCAAATCTGAAGGTAGGCTTTGGTGTACAGGAATTATGAAAGGCCACTGCGTTCAAAAATGTGGACAGTTTGTGTTCATTAAATTGATAATTAGAGATTACTGGAAAAGAGTAAGGTTAAGGAGAATAAAAGTTTCTTTTCACGCAGAAGTGTAGCTAACTTTGTTGAAGTAAAAACTGCAGAGTTTTGCATTAGGAGGCAATAGCTCTTTTTGTTGGTATACGATAGTAGCCCCCAGCTGTGCAGAGGTTTTTTCCTCATTTAAAACCCCATTCCTCTTCACTTCTTCTTTCCAATCTGCAGATTAAGGTAATTGTACTAGGTAGCTTATAAAACAATTTGGATTATTTTCCAGAGACGTATTAAATAAACATGAAATAAGTAATGTGGACTTTTCCCTTTCGCCAACTATTGCACTGCCGACACGCTCTCGGCGTAATGTTTGAATCGCTCTCTGTAGCGTGTCCAGTACAAATACTCGTAGCAAAGATAATCTACTCTTAGACAGTTGTTTCGTGAGTGTGACGAGGAAGTATTAATAAAAGTCTGGTTGTATCACAGTACATTTTTTTTCGTAATCAAGTGATCAGTGCTCTCAATTCAGTTGAGAGGTATTACAAAACATCTGGCTGTGACACCGTATGATAGCGCTGCACGTATTTAGAAGGAGAAGGGGCTGCAAGTGATTCTAAATATTCCCTGTATCGTTCAGCTTTCCCATATTTGCTAAGCACTGGCATGCCACCTGAACTATCGATGAAGTGACACAGTTTCAGAGACTTTACTGACCTCGTGCAGATATGATTTTATGTGTACAGACTGAAGCAGCGAGTGAAAATTTGTACTAAGGCCGGGCATCGAACCTAGGTCTCGCGCTTATCAGTCGGGGGCGTTAGCCAATAAGCGACTTTGGCACAGCGGTTCACAGAACTGCATGGATTAGCCTGACACGCCTCCCTCCTCGATCCAAATTCTCGCTGCCACCCCAGTATACTTTAAATTCATATCTGTGTGAGACTAGTAAAATCTCTGAAATTGTGTCATTTCATTTGTATAAGTATAAACACGTTGGTTTCAGGCTGGATTCCCCATTTACGTTCGTTGCTGAGGTTCTATTCCGGAACGTGGAGAGCTTCGGCAATTCATGTAGAAGGGTGAATTTAAAGTACACTGGAATGGCAATGAGAATTTGGATGGGGGAGGGAGGTGTGCCAAGGTAATTCGTGCAGGCGTCTGAACCGCTGTGGCAAGTTAGCTTAGTGTTGAATGCACGTGCTTAGTAAGCAGGTGACCTGGGTTCGATTCTTCTCGTTGGTACAAATTTCCAGTCGCTGCTTCAGTCTGTGTACATGAATGCTTGACATTCATATAGCTGCTTACTTTTTCCCTCTTTAATTTACCCCTACTTCTCCATGCATGCTACTCATGTGATCCATTTACATGCTGAGAATACTAGCGAAAGGCTTGTCGGAAATTTGTAAACTATAGAAGGAGGTCAGCAAACTAATTGCCAGAAAAGAATAATTGTGGAGGACGTGTGCCAACACATCAAGAGTCGGAAAACTGAAAGAAGTTTTTCACGGGTTCGATGAGACTGAACATCAAGAACGAGTCAGTGCAGATCGCCACCATAAAATTTGAAGATGAGAGGGGCTTAAGGCAAGATCTGTGACAGAAAACAATATCATACACAGTGTGAGTGCCTGTTTTTGAAACTGTAGTACACCGAATGAAGGTAGATACTCCTATTTTAGCAGAGACATTAGTGCATCATCACCGTTAGTGTCACAGGGAACAAAAGTAAACTAATAATGGGGAAAGCTATATTAACATTCAAGATCGGAGTGCGGTGTCATCTAACGATTATGAAGACAGCACTATAGGCCTTGCATTTTCGTGCAGCTCAATTTCGAAACACTTTTTTGAGATAGAAATGTTTCACAATAGCAAATAAGAAAATTTCACTGAAATAGCAAAGTACAGCAGTTAACTACACGAGCTGTAAGTATTCACAAATATCGTTAGATTGTTCCAAAAATCTTGGTGACAGTAATACTCATATTAAAGAAAAGCATTTTCAGAAAAACCTCTTATTCAGTGGTCTAAACGCATTCTGTAAATAGATACGAACATTAAGAATTACTTTTTCTGTCTGTATTATATGCAGTGTAGGTCAAGTTTCTAGAACAGTTGCCGGCCGTGGTGGCCGAGCGGTTCTAGGCGCTTCAGTCTGGAACCGCGCGACTGCTACGGTCGCAGGTTCGTCTCCTGCCTCGAGCATGGATGTGTGTGATGTCCTTCGGTTAGTTAGGTTAAGGTAGTTCTAAGTTCTAGGGGTCTGATGACCTCAGATGTTAAGTCCCATAGTTCTCAGAGCCATTTAAACCATTTTCTAAAACAGTTGAGTATGTAGAGTACGTTAGTTAATATTTTCACGTACCCAGGCTGCCTTCATTTCATTTATATACTACACAAAAGTACTCAATTCGTCTATTTATAAGCAGTCAGCATTGTTTCATATGCAAAGAAACTGTTGACTGTCCAAGGGCTAAGATTTAGTTTTGTGGTGGGAGTGGCTTTCTCACGGAGAAATATTTTAGTTTGATTTTAGTAAAGGGAAGCTTCTCGTTAAAGACAACGAGGAACAATAGAGTAATCGTAGTTTCAGGGGGTTTGCAGAAAAGCGCAAACAGACTGCTGCAGATACAGGGGTGAAGCTAAGGTATGTAATGAGAGAAAGAAGTGTCTCAGGTAATCTTGAGAGTAATGCTGAGGAAAGAGAGTAATCACGATGAAATATCACCACTAGCGAAGTTAATGCACAATCTAATTGAGCAGAAGGTGAACAAAATTGCTGAACTGTCTGAGGTGCAACGATGCGAATTGGTAGAAATTTTGGAAGGAAATCAGCCTCTGTTCTACAAGAAAATCGGCAAAGTACTCAGATTTCCAAGTTTGAGAACATGAATTTTTTCAAACAAAGAAAAACACAATCCCGTTAGTGACGAGTGCATTAGTAGAAGCAGAAACTCAAATGTTGCTGAAAGAACCCATAATTGACAGATCACATAGTTGATACTGTAATCTTTGGAGCAATTTTCCAATAATGATGATATCATAGGTTTGTGACTGATGTGCGAGCACTAAGTAGAATAGTTGTGCCACAAAGGAATGAGCCTGAGAACTTAGAGAACTAGCTTCAAGGCGTGCGTTACTAAACTAGGCAGTTATTAGCAGCTGGGCCTTGACCGTAGTGTTCGAAAATGCACGGCACTTCTCTTAAACGGCTGATGTTACCAGTGTAAAGTGACACCATTCGTATTAAACGCCCTTTAGATCAAACACTGGGAGAAGAAGTATGAAGGAAGGTGATGAATTACGTTGACGATATCAGTTTGTCGATAGTGACGTTGGAAAGAATATATGTCCTTCACAGAAGAAGCGTTACAGCAATTTGAGAATTGAACTTAGAGAAAACGGAGGTTGCAAGGACAGAAACGACGATTTTGGGGCATAATGCTCACGGTTCCGGTCAGTACAGCTTCTGCCGAGAGAAGTTTCTCAAAGTTAATGTTGATTAAGACATACTTAAGAAGCACGATGTTCCAAGAAAGACTATCTGCGTTGTCAGTACTATCAATTGAAGCGGAAATAGCGGCTGGTATCAACTGCGACGTAATCTTAAAAAAAAAAAAAGAAAATCTGTGGGACGAAAAGCCGGAAGTTTCGTTTATTTTAATGTGTATTTCTTTAATGTAATTTTTGTCATTGCAAAAATATGTGTCATTATAACAATAATATTTGTGTATAGTTATTATCAGAGTATAATTTTATTTCTGACTGGAAAGCGAAAGGGGACTCGCAAAGCTGATTCATTGCAGACGTTTAGTTTTCGCCTAGCGCTGGGATCTCAGATTAAACAGCGTCGGAGATCAGCTGACCTTGTCCGTGAATATTTCTTTGCCATCACTCACGGATCGCTTCTGGCTCATCGCCACAAACCCCCTCTTCCTTCACCCAGGCACAATGGTGACGTCATGCCTGTGGAATGTATTCATCACCAACACAGCTGGCAACAGTTCCGCACCCAAACGTAACATTCAGACCCGCATGTGTCACAACATATTTCGTAGCTGCCCTACGTAGCTGCCCTACTGCTTTTGCTCACAATAACAAAAAATATGTGCCCTGGTCCTTGCCCAGTCTATGAAGCAATTACAATAATACTTCACATAAGCACAGTGTCTCTTAGCATAATCACAGTACACTATTAAAAAAGAAATACTGCCCCTTTTAAATGCACAGTCTACCAAATAAGCACTTCTATCTATCGCAGCAGCTGATGTACCCAATCTCTTGCCTTGTGTTAGACGAAAATTTTCTACAGCAAACAACTTGGATGTACCCGGTTCAGTTCCTTTTGGCGAGACTTTGTCTTTGAGATATGGAGTAAGCTAACCATCTGCGATGTTGCTTTTCACTGTTACTCAATTTTCTAGTAAACTGAAATTTATTAAAAGTCTTTTATTTGCATCTCTGGGGTAATTTTCATCACGTTTCTCTAGGTTTTGTAGGGGACCGTTTTGAATTAAATCATGACGCTGCGAATCTGTTACCGGAAATACCCACTTTCCCGGATCTAATTCCATAAATGACTCTCTTACATAAACGGTTTGCTCTTGATTATCACTTTTGAGGTCTTTATTCGGCTCATATCTCGAATCACAGCAGTTTCACTCAACTCTGATACTATGTCAGAAAGTGTAACAGATTCATTCGAACCTGAAGATGGTACTGTTTCAGAAACTAAAGAGCTTGGATAAGAGCTTAATCGGAGGCCTCTGGAGCATTTACACCCGAAGTTTTCTTAAGAAATTTCATCATACTTGAGCACAGAGCTTGGTTGGACACAATCGTCTCAGCCTTTGTTTTCCTTTTTGATGCTCCGGATTCCCACGATTCTCTCCCTATGTCTCTGTCTCTTGAGGGTCCTCCAGACATGATGGTCTAAAAATAGTTTGTGCTAAGTACGTTGATAAGTACTGTAGGGTACTTAAAGTACTCAATGTCATAACCTAGAGCAAACAGGCTATGCTATTATCATACATGGCAGAATATTTTTTTTTTATTCTGTGATGTACGACAGCAGCAAAATAAATACTCGAAGCAAGTAGACTGATTTATCATAGGATGTGGTTCCTTTAGGATGTGTGGCTGAAATTGGTACAACCACACCTTCAGAGATAAAAGAGAAGTTCATGTGCACCAGTTCAATAACTAGAAAAGAGAGTGAAGTGTTACTTGGCAGGATTGGTTTCAGAGAGCTGGCAGTACTGGCCAAGACAATGGTCCTGCTTGTATTGTCTCTTCCACAGAGCATAGTCATATTTGCTTGTTGTTGGAGCGAAGTGTCAAATCGGAAAAACTGTGCATACCAAGCGGGAATGTGGTATAAAGGAAAGTAAGTGTATTTTCCATTTAACATAAATTTTTCTTTAATGTGGCGATCAGCTTCCTCTCTAAGTATTTGATTTAAAAATTTATTTTACAAATTCTTTAAGTCTATATGAACGACTTTACAATAAAACAGGCTCCATCGAGTTCCATGGGTCACTGTCGTCTAGTGCGCACTCGCTGATTTGCGACAGGTATATCCCGCGCGAAACTTGTAATGCAATAGGCCTACCAGAACCAGTCTGCAGTGCCAAACTTGTACGCTTGGCGCGCTGCAGCGTAGGTGTACACCTTAGGTGCATTTTGTAATGGGGCTTAACTGTCATAATGTAGCCAGACGACCTTAGGTAAATACGACTACATTCGTGCGGAAATAGAGACGGACAACTACATCTACATCTACATCTACATTTATACTCCGCAAGCCACCCAACGGTGTGTGGCGGAGGGCACTTTACGTGCCACTGTCACTACCTCCCTTTCCTGTTCCAGTCGCGCATGGTTCGCGGGAAGAACGACTGCCTGAAAGCCTCCGTGCGCGCTCTAATCTCTCTAATTTTACATTCGTGATCTAATCGGGAGGTATAAGTAGGGGGAAGCAATATATTCGATACCTCATCCAGAAACGCACCCTCTCGAAACCTGGCGAGCAAGCTACACCGCGATGCAGAGCGCCTCTCTTGCAGAGTCTGCCACTTGAGTTTGTTAAACATCTCCGTAACGCTATCACGGTTACCAAATAACCCTGTGACGAAACGCGCCGGTCTTCTTTGGATCATCTCTATCTCCTCCGTCAACCCGATCTGGTACGGATCCCACACTGATGAGCAATACTCAAGTATAGGTCGAACGAGTGTTTTGTAAGCCACCTCCTTTGTTGATGGACTACATTTTCTAAGCACTCCCCCAATGTATCTCAACCCGCCTCACCAACAATTAATTTTATATGATCATTCCACTTCAAATCGTTCCGCACGCATACTCCCAGATATTTTACAGAAGTAACTGCTACCAGTGTTTGTTCCGCTATCATGTAATCATACAATAAAGGATCCTTCTTTCTATGTATTCGCAATACATTACATTTGTCTATGTTAAGGGACAGTTGCCACTCCCTGAACCAAGTGCCTATCCGCTGCAGATCTTCCTGCATTTCGCTACAATTTTCTAATGCTGCAACTTCTCTGTATACTACAGCATCATCCGCGAAAAGTCGCAAGGAACTTCCGACACTATCTACTAGGTCATTTATATATATTGTGAAAAGCAATGGTCCCATAACACTCTCCTGTGGCACGCCAGAGGTTACTTTAACGTCTGTAGACGTCTCTCCATTGATAACAACATGCTGTGTTCTGTTTGCTAAAAACTCTTCAATCCAGCCACACAGCTGGTCTGATATTCCGTAGGCTCTTACTTTGTTTATCAGGCGACAGTGCGGAACTGTATCTAACGCCTTCCGGAAGTCAAGAAAAATAGCATCTACCTGGGAGCCTGTATCTAATATTTTCTGGGTCTCATGAACCTAGGTAAAATCGTAAAATTGTTACACACAGTGAAAATGGAATTTACGGAATGACACTAATGCCCTCAGCCACACCTCACTTGCGCTGACTCTCACAGTCACAATATCTTCCGCGCCATAAGACTATGGAGAAAGGGCGGAAGGCACTATACCAGCGATTAAAACACAAGTAACACGACAGAGGAGCTAAAACAACGGCATGGGGAAACATGGCCGGCTGACCACTTATAAGAAACATGTGTGAGCCAGTCACACCTTTAACACGTTAACGCATCTCCCTAAAATCTTGGAAATAATGTTGGAAAAGTCACAGAACTTTAAAAATCCGACAACATTCGTTGGAAACAGAGGGCAGGTCTGATCAGCAAATCTGCCACCACCTTCTGGTTTGACAATGATACACAGTCTAGTAAAATGTGGCTCAAAATGATCTGTGTGGCACAAGGACTACATACTGGAAGGTCCTCTCGCGGCAAGAAGCCACTCGTAATAGGGGTGTGACCTATGCGTAGACGATTAGAGGCGTCGGCACACGGACTGGGCATCCGAACTTTGAGCGTTGAGCATGCCGAGTTTCTGACGTCACTGTGTGGAATAGCACGCTGGGGAGTCTTTCCGAACGTGCAGAGTAATATCTAACACACGCTGTTTAAGACTTTCCCGACGTAGTAGCATCTTCATTGTTTCACGGGCGTCGCGTCGGATAATGTTGTCGAAGCTGCACAATATTTCGACGGGACAATTGCCTGTCATCTTCAGGTGCTTACTGACGTATTTCTGCAATGGCTCTCCAATATATGACTCGCTACAAAAGCGCTGGGGCCAAGGGTTGAGACTATAAAGTCATAGAGCACGGCGACATCCAGTGCCTCTGCCGTACAAATGGGCCACAGGCTTCTCATTCGCGACGAACGAAAAGCGCAGTCGCAAATAGCGGCCCAGCGCGCGTGCGGGTTGTAATGGTACTTGAATTACGTAACCATTACGGAACCTCATCTGAACCTCTCGATACCAGCAATATTCTACAGTGTTTCTCTAAAGTAGTTAACATGTTTCTGACACAACATTCAGATTTGATTTCATTAGTGTACATGTACTTTGATACATCGATATGTTTATGTTGCAATGATATTATTCTTATGTGTATTCTTTCTTTTGTCACTATGATCTTTGACGTACTTGTAACTCTGATTTTTGGGCGCATAAGCGATTATTAGTTTGTTAGAGAATCGGACCTTGAGAAGTTCAGGTCTTGGACGTCATGTTGGAAAGACGCATAACGTAGTCAGCTTATAAAATGTGAACTTTAACAGTGAGGAAGATGTTTTCAAGTATGTTTTATATTGTGAGGTGATGTTTTGTGTGTTAGTGTGATATTGCAGCAAAAGTAATAAAGAAGAAGTGTAACTTAAATTCGGAGTGCTGATTACTTTTTTACATCACCATTGTCCTGCAAAAGTGTAATCTTGAAAAATGGTTTGTGAAGCGCATCTAGAAAACTTTTGAATATCGCAGAATAAAGCCTACGCCTCTTTGCATCCGAGCTTGTAATCATCACCACCTAGAACGATTGAGCCATGATTTTACAACGTGACCAGCGTGGGAAACACGAAAAGATGAGTGCCTAGTTTATTCATTATTACATGAAATGACTGTATTAACTGTGCTCTAATGACACCTTCCACATAACAACTTTGTTGTTGCCCGAAAATGCAGTATTTAGCAACACCATAATCATTATTAAATTTTGACCTTTTTTTTTGGTAGGGTTATTAGAGGGTGAAGTGTTGGCGCCCAGTTTAAGTGTGCGAACTTTGATTCTCCGTTTGTGTTGACTCGGATTCGTTCGTCTGCGGCCGATGACGCCTCAGTACCGCCAATGCTGGTTCCTATGCGTTGCAGAGTTGAAATCGCGTGTCTCTACAAACCGGCCGCTGATCTGCGTGCGCGGTAATGCCGCCTGACAGCGACCCATATGGGTTCCACAGGATTTACATCAGGCAAATTGGTCGCCGCGACATCAGCGTGAGTTTACTATAATGATTCACAAACCATTTTATCACGGTTCTGGCTCCGAGACACGGGCGATTATACTGCTGAAAGGTGACATTGCCGTCGGGGAAGACATCAAGCATTAAGGGCTGCAGGTGGTTCGCCGCTCTCAGAGCGTCTTCAATAACAACCTCAGGTCCCATGCAAGCGCAGGACAATGTCTTCCAGACCATAATGCTGCTCCCCCCAGCCTGCTACGGAGCCCCATGTTTAACATTGCACGATGAACGGTGTGCTCCGAAACACTTGTACATGCACCAGATCACCATATACCAGGGCTTAACAACTGGCCGGTTTTGAGCGCGAGTACTCGCGTCTGCTCAGGCATGTGCTCGCGAGCAGGTGCAAGGTCGCGGAGTAGGGAGAGAGGGGATGGAGGGGAAATGCGCGCGCACGTTTGAATAGGGCCGCTGCGTGCCTATTGTATTCGCGCCGACTGTGTAACGTTTAAAGTACTACGATCAGCTCTTAACAGTCACTTCGCTAGTTAAGATTCATGTGATGTCGCCGTTGTGTAACCCCAACCATGCTTTCGCAGTTCAACCCCCGTTGGGAGGAATTGTATCTGTTTACAGAAAAAGATGGTGTTGCAAAATGTTTAGTATGTCACAAAACGCTGAATTCTTTTACGAAATTTAATTTTCAGTGACATTATATGTCGTACCACGCGGAAGACTACGGACGCGGAAAATGTGATTGACCAGATCGTGCACAGGAAGTTATTAAATTTAAAAGGAAGCTATCTGAAGAAGATCTGGACGACGAAGAAAAATCAACTGAGGCAGCTCTCAGAGTGGGTTACAAAATTGCTTTGCTTTTAGCAAAATCCCTGCACCCCTTAACTGATGGCTATTTAATAAAAGAATGTTTGGTAGTTGCAGCGGAACATTTGTGTCCATCTCAAGTTGAACAGTATCGGATTGTGCCATTATCTAACATGACCATTATGCGTCGCATACAAGACATGGCAGACGACGTCCAGAGCCAGCTTGTAAATATCTGTAAAGATTTTATGGCGTATTCTCTAGCTCTGGACGAAACTGTTGATATCACTGGAACAGCGCAGCTTGCCTTATTTATTAGAGGTGTTAATAGAGATCTTCAGGTGAGGGAGGAGCTCCTCGATGTAGTAGCCATGAAGAACACTACAACCGGAGGTGATATTTTAAATAGTGTTGAAGAAAGTGTTGAAAATATAGGATTGTCGGGGAATTCTTTAGTTTCAGTGTCTACAGATGGTAGAGGCATACACTAAGCTGATAAAATTATGTGGCACATGTACATTCTCCTGTATTTGTTTCATTTGTCGCAGTAATAATTGGTGAGTGATATCCCTGCAGGTGGCCGCGGATTTACATTGACTGGCGGCAGCTGTTGTGTGCCCCACGTGACTCTCCCCACTCTCCGCTCTGGTCCGGTAGTGGGGGTAGCGTGCTCGCGCTGCTCCGTGATCGCACCTTGCTGCTCACAGCTTGCTCCGCGAGCACGTATGTTGTGAAGCCCTGCCATATACTCTACTTCACAGAGTAGACAAGCTCCAGAGCACCACGCTCTGTGAAGAGTCGTGGACGTCCAACCATTTACCACCTAGTGGTAGTTTCACTGTACCTCTGCCTCTTTCCGTAGATGCTCATGACAGTAGCACGTTAATATTAGACCAGCTCCTCCGTTTTCGATATACTCGTTCCCAGGCTCTACGTAATAACAATCTGTCCTTTGTCAAAGTCGCTTATCTCAATGGATTTCACCATTTACAGCCCATATCTTCGCTAGGGTGATCCTCCGTCCGTGTCTGCTCAGCTTACATTCTTTTGCTACTGCGTTACGTGCCCGCAACGTCACCAAGCGGCATCCAACGCCGCGGTTGGCTCTTCATTGTGTTCCTAACGCGCATAGGCAAAGCGGAGGAACTTCATCCACTACGTCAGAACATAGTCACTGAAGAGAATTGTGACGGAACATAAGTGGACGACAGCTGCGAAAGTCTTTGCAGAATTATTCGTGTGAATATAGAGCTGGTTGTGTTTCACTAGAACTTCCTTACCGTTACCTGAATTTGCCATAATTTAGCACGAAGAATGGCGTAAGATTCCCTCTAAAATCATACGGGACCTGTATTTACTGGTACACGGACTTTGGAATGGCAACGATTTTCCTGCACTGCATTAGGCATGGTAATCTGTTCTGTTTGTGACGTTTTCATATTTTTGTCCATCCCCTGTTTGCATGTATGTATGTCTGTTTCACCGTTCCACCTAAATTATTGCATATATTTCAGTCACACTAGGTTCACAAATCACTTGCTATCTGGAAAGAAGTCTTGTGAAAGTGAGGAGCACCTCGCTGTCAAAGAGGTGAGAATGAGGGTGAAAAAGAAGCGTAATGCACGGCGTGCAAATACACAGGCTCCATCAGTTCAGTATTTTATAATGAGAGCGCTTAAAGTCAGGTGAATAGGTATTCAAAGTTTCGCGTTCTGGGCCTAGACGGTCCAGTCGGCCCGACTGACCATCATGTCATCCTCTGCCAGTGGCGTCAACAGATCCGGTATGGAGGATTATGTGGTATGTACACAGCTCTCGCAGTCGTTCTAGGGTCTCTTGACCTTGGAACCGCTACTCGTCGGTTGAGTAGCTCCTCAGTTGGTTTCACGAGGTTTGGTGCATCCCGTAAGAGTCCTCCCACGAAGGAAAGATCCCTGCCAATACCGGGATTCGAAACACGCTCCCTCGCATGGGGGTCAGCCGTCATGACCACTCAGCTACGGTTGGTGACAATGGGAGCACTTAACGACTTACAACAAACAACACACATAATTTTATACCTTAATGAAACATATTCCTGCTGAAATCTCTCACAAAATAGTAAAAGGAAAACATTTTATCGCTTACTTCATTTTTGCTGTCCGGGCAATAAAAGTGACTTAAAAGGCATGAGATTTTAAATTAGTATTTTTTTGCTATTAACTGTATTCGCACACGTTTTAGAGAGAGTGTCTACATTGAACATTTCAGGATATATGACGTCATAAATACTGAGAAGCATCAAAAACTAGGTTTTCCTAAAACGGAGAGCAAATTAACCAGCCTATAGCCATCCAGTATACGATAATGAGAGCACTTACAGAGAACTTTAAATGCGATTTTAAAACTTCTCTTTTCCTTACTTACATACTTAAGGTCAAGGACACTGATCAGCCAGAACATTATATCCATTATATCCACCTACCTAAGAGCTGGAATGTCAACCTTTGGCATGGATAATAGTGACCACGCGTCGTGACATAGAATCAATGAGTCTTTGGTAGCTCGCTGGAGGGAATTGGCACCACATCTGCACTCACAAGTCACACACTTCCTATAAATTGCGGGACGGGGGTGATGAGCTCTAAAGCCACGGTCAGTTACAAATCAGATGAGTTCGATCGGGTTCAGACCTGACGATTTAGGGGGTCACAAGAACTGGAACTCGCCACTGTGTTCCTCGAACAACTCCATCATATTCCTGACTTACGACGTGGCGCAGTACCTTGCTGAAAAGAGCAGCAGCCGTCAGGAAACATGATAGGCATGAAGGGTCTGCAACGAGTGTACGATACTTCTTGGCCGTCATGGTGCCTTGCACGAGCGCCACTGCATCCAAGGATGGACACGTGAATGTTTTCTAGAGCGTAATGGAGCTTCCGCCAGCTTGTCTCCGTCCTGCAGTGTGTCAAGGAGCTGTTGCCTGGAAGACGACGAATTCGCTCCGTCCCATCGGCATGCTGAAGATTTTATCGGGATTCATCAAAACATACAAAGCTCTGTCACTGCGCCAACGTCCAGTGCCGATGGTCACGTTCCCACTGCAGTCGTAATTGATGAGGTCATGGTGTTGAGATGGACACATGCATGGGTCGTCGGCTGCGGAGGCTCACCGTTAGGAGTGGCTCTGAGCACAATGGGACTTAACATCTGAGGCCATCAGTCCCCTAGAACTTCGAACTACTTAAACCTAACTAACCTAAGGACATGACACACATCCATTCCCGAAGCAGGATTCGAAGCTGCGACCGTAGCGGTCGCACGGTTCCCTAGAACCGCTCGGCCACACCGACCGGCTAGTTAGGAGTGTTCGACGCACTGTGTGTTCAAACACATTTGTACTCTGCCCAGCATTAAAGTCTGATGTTAGTTCCACCATAGCTCGCCGCCTGTCATGTTTTACCAGTCTACCCAGCCAACGCCGTCTGACATCTGTAACGAGGGGTCGCGTACCAACCCCACGACGTCGGGACGTGATTGTGCCTTTGTTTCGCCATGTCTTGAAGAAGCCATCACAGCACTCCTTGAACACCTGAGAAGTTGTGCAGTTTCCCAAATGCTCATATCGAGCGTCTGGACCATCACAATCTGCCCTCTGTCAGACTCAGATAGATCGCAAGCCATTCCCATTCCACACACGGACAGCACGCTCCCTGAGACTACATGCACCTTGCACGTGGCTGACTAGCAGTCGGTTCTCGCCACGTGGCGCTGCTATCACCTAGACCAGTTTGTATCAATAGTAGGTCGGTGGCCATAATGTTCTAGCTGATCAATGTATTTAACAGATTAATTTAGTTGTAAACTAATCTGAATTTTTAAGTAGTTGTACAAGAGAGTTGATTCTTTGAGGAATGGGATTTTACTGTTTCCTTAAACTATGGGAAGAAGTGCAATGGAGTAAGTACGACCTGCATCCCATAGGAATGGGAAAGAAACCGTAGCAATTGAAGCATAACTTAGGGCCACGTTGAGCAGTTTCACCTAAATCTGTTAGGTACATAATTTATTATTTGTACAAAAATATTGTGGACTTAAGATTCCCCATTCTCACTTGGAGTGCAGTTGTGAAGGAGAAGGGATGACGTAAAGTTTTTCGAAAATAATCTTTTCCTAATGTATTTCTTTCCTGCATTTAGTTGAATTGGAATACATTTCAAAGTATGAAATGGAATTTGTCTGTTGTTTGTGCTGTTCAGTGTGTCTACCGTTTCGCAAGAATGACAATTGCACTGAGCGAATTATTTTGTCGAGTTTCATGATTAAAATGGAGCCATTAGTTTAAATATCACAGATTATTCTAACATCTGCTCTGGTACGTATGGTATATGGCAGTAGAAAGTCAGATCTATGTGTGTATGATATACATATGTTTCCTCCTAAGACCCTGGATTGATTCCACCCAGACCGCATACATGTTTCAGTTACAATCTGGAAACAAGTACGGGGGGGGGGGGGGAGGGGGTTTGGGGTGCAGAAAGAATCAACCTCCCATTGCAGGAAGGTGGGGGTGATAATGAAGTGATGGAAGGAGAAGGGGGAAGTAGAAGATGGACAGAAGTAGGGAGAATGAGTCGGTGGACAGAGAGATATGGGAAAGACAATAGAAAAAGTGTGAGGAGATGAGGAAATGTACAGAGAGGACGAGAGGAAGAGCAGAAGGAGATGGACAAGAGACAGGGGGGATGGAGAGAGGGAGGGGGAGAGGAAGAGACGGACAGAGAGGGGGAGGAGGAGATCAACAGAGAGTGGAAGCAGGTGGACAGAGAGAGAGAGAGTTAAGGAGGACATTGACAAACAATGGCGAGAGGAGGAGATGGACAGAGGAGATAGAGAGAAGGCTTGGAGGAGATGGTGTGTGGTGAGGAAGAGAGAAAATGGTTAGAGAAGTGGACAGAGAGATGTGGAGGAAACGATAAAAAAATGAGGTAGAGGCGATAGAGACAGGAGAAGGCTATGAATGTCATAGAGTTGTAAAACAAGGAGATGGACGGAGAGGGATTAGAAGGAGATGGGCAGAGAGATAGGGAGGAGGAATTGTGCAGTGAAAAGGAGGGAAGAGGATATGGATAGAGAGTCAATGAAGGAGATGGACTGAGAGGAGGAGATGATAGACAAAGGAGGGAGTAGGAGATGGAGGGGAAAGCAGCTGAGGGGTAGAGAGCAGTAATTAGATGGACAGAGAGGGAGGCGAGGAAGAGATCGAGAGAGCAAAGGTGGAAGAACGGCTGGTGTAGGAGGCAGATGGAAACTGGAGAAGGGTAATGGGCAAGAGAAAACGGAACAGTATTTGAACAGGCTGGTTAGAGAGAGAGAGAGAGAGAGAGAGACGTACTAAATGAAACAAGGAGACTGTGTATATACTGGATGAGGTACAGAATGTGTTGAGGCAGGTGGAAGAGGAGCAAGGTGTAACGGAGCAGGTGGAATAGGTGAGAGAGAAATAGAAAGGGGAAAATAGATTAAGCAAGTGATTAAAAGTTTTCCTGATTATTCGATATCGATCGATACTGGTAACGAATGGATACACTGTGGCGTCGATAGGCTCATTGACGGCAGTGGTAATATTGCTTTCCACCCGTCTGTGTATGTGTGTGTGTGTGTGTGTGTGTGTGTGTGTGTGTTTGTGCGTATGTGGGAGAAGAGTGGACTGCAAGGACAATGATATATGATCTCATTTCGGAAAGTTTGAAGCAGTTTTTACCAAACTTGGCTCATGCATCACTTGCGACCAGTGAATTTTATTTGAGATGACATTAATCCTACTGCTGTATTTATTTTGACCATGTACTCAAGATATTTAGGTCAAAAAACACCCAGATTTTTCTTTTCCAAGAATGTGTAATTTTAGACATTTCTGCATTAAAATCATAAATAAGGTTATAATATGTAGTTTAACGTATTAATCATTCAAACTGCATAAGAGAACGTTACAACAGTACAATTATCGAATATAAAAATGATGTCAGTGCTTTTACTACTCTATGCCTAACTCGTACCAAAAGTTTTTACATTAGTATCACAAAGGTTTCTTGAGAGTGAATCTTTTTTCAATTATCACATATAATTGAACTTTTGTTGTCCGTTGTTCCACATATATGACATTTGCCTCTCTCCTTAGTCCTAGCATCATTTTCTTCCGATGTGGTGGGTACGGATTCAAATGATGTACTTATCTCTGCAGCACCTCTTGCTGCATTTCCTCTTGGAAGATGTCTCATCTACTGGAACAAAACATAATGGGATTGCATAAGTCGTAATATCTCTACCCATTTCTCTGACAAATCTCTTATAAGCGCAACCTTGTCTTGTTCACTCCTACGTAGTCTTATCTCATGGTCATGAAATCGAATACCCCTTGATATATTTTTGAATGTTTCTAGTGCCATTATAGTTTTGAAAATTGGGCGACCACTGTATTCATCCCATAAGCTTCCACCAGATCTGTCGTGTAACTTATAAACTCTTGCTAATAACAACACGGCATGGAAGCCTCTAGGTCAGGAACCCGTTTTTTTCCACTTATCTGCAGATAGATGCATCCCTTCACCGCTGGTGTAGGTCTTTATTATCTTCTCAACTAATGGAGGAAGGAAAAATTTGGAAGCTGAGTGTTCATTTGTAATGCAAGAAGCGGCATACGTTGTTGGTCCTGGAGTCAAGTACCTATATAACATTTAGCATGCCGATCCTGTTGAGGTAGGGGTTTTCTCTTTCATTTAATTATCTACATTTGAAATCACAATTACACAGCTTACAGTTGTTGTTAAGATGTTTGATCTACGTCTTCTAGTAAATATAAAGAGCTAAATTCCGAAACATGATATTCATCCCACTTCATCACTATAAGATATGTGCGAAATCGTGGGTACTGTTTCATTGTCTTATTTTGAGAAGAAACACAAAGTATATGAATCCCTTGGTAGAAAACAAGTGACCTGAATACAAGTGAATAACTTTATAAACTAGACTGAACAATGACTTGCGCTCCCCTTTCTTTCCAGTCCACAAAAATTGACATTCCATTGTTCGAAACAACAATGGCTTCACTTATTTATAGCAGCCTTACTTGCATGGCTCCTCCCCCATGCCTCAATAATCTGCAGTTCAAATTTGACGTTATTCTGAGCGGTGGTTCTCTTTCTACCGCGTCTCGAAGCAAGAACTCTAATTATGGACACCTTTTATGTGTGCAATAAATGTAACATGCGTAAGCTGCCTAAATCGTGGGTAAAAAGCTAGTAATCCTCTTGTTGTGGACTTGAGTGCGAAGACTAGTTTGATGCAGCTCTCCATGTTACTCTATCCTGTCAAAGCCTCTTAAGCTTCAAGTAACTAATAAAAACGAAGTCCATTTGAAGCTCTTTCGTCCCCCCTACAAGCTGTACACTCCACACATCCCTCCAGTACTAAACTAATTATTCCACGAAGTCTCATAGTGTGTCCTATTAACCGATTCCTTCTTTTAATCAGCTTGTGGCACGAGTTTCTTTTCTTCCCAATTCCATTCAATATCCTTCACATTATTTACGCGATCTACCCCCGACTCTTCTGTATTCTTCTGGTAGCAACACAAACCGAAATTTTCTATTGTCCTCATGTCTGAACGGCTTACCATCCACGTTTCTCTTGCATACAAGACCACGCTCAGAAAATACGTTCATTAATTACTTCCTAACACACTTATCTATATGCAATGTTCACACATTCTTCAGAATCGCTTTTCTTACCATTGTCAGCCTATATTTTATATTCTCACTACTTCAGTCATTTTGCTACCCAAATAGAAAAACTCATCTACTACTTTTAGTGTCTAATTTCCTAATCTAATTTCCTCAGCATCAACCCGATTTAATCCTACCACGTTCCATTACCATTTTTTTGCATTTTTTGATATTCATTTTGTGCTCTCCTTTCAAGGCACTGTCAATTCCGTTCAACTGTTCTTCTATGTACTTAGCTGTCTCTGACATAATTACAACGCAATCATCTTCATGAAATTTAATTCCGTTTATTCCCGGTTTTCTTTACTGTTTGCTCAATACAAACTAAATAGCATAGAGGATATATTACACATCTACACCACTCCCTTCTCAAAAACTTCTTCCCTTTCATGTTCGTCGACCCCTATAACAGCAGCCCGATTTCACGGCATGTTGTAACTAATCTTTAGCTACGAGAAATTTACACGTACAACCTTTAAAATTTCAAACAATATATTCCACCCAACGTTATCAAGAACTTTCTCTAAATCTACAATGCTGTAAACGTAAATTTGCCTTTCTTCACTCCTGTCTTCTAAGAGAAGTCGTTGGAGCAGTATTTCCTCGGGCATTCCTATATTTCTCCGGAACCCAAGCTGAACTTCCACACAAGACTGTCGTCTACCAGCCTTCAGTACTTTTATAAATAGTTTGTGCCAGTATTTTGTAACCATGACTTACTAAACTGTTAGTCCGTTAATAGTCACAACTGTCAGAACCTGCTTTCTTTGGAAACGCAATTATAACATTATTTTTGAAGTGCGAAGTTATTTTCCATGTGTCATCATTTTGCACACCAGGTGTGATTGTTTCGTCACGGGTGGCTTTCCCAACGATATCAGTAGTTTAGAGGGAACGTCGTCTACTCCAGGGGTCTTGTTTCGACTCTGGTCTCTCAGTGCTCTGTCAGATTCTGCTTGCGGTATCCTATCTCCCATCTCGTCTTCATCTACTTCCTATTCACTTTCCATAATATAGCCTTCAAGTACATTACTTTCTGCATATTTCTTCCACCTTTCAGCTTTCCCTTCTTTGCTTAGTACTTGTTTTCCTTATGAGCTCTTGATATTCATAAAGCCACTACCATTTTCTTCAAGGGACTCTTTTAATTAATCTTTAATGCTTCACTGGCTCGATTTTTGAACTTTCTCCTTTCGTCAGTTACAGTCAGTTCTGCTGTGTCATCCAAGAACTTGTACTACACTTTGTCTTTTTATCTGTTTCATGCTACTGCAGGAGCCGGCACCCCAATGTTGCTTCTATTCGAGATTACTTCCGTGTCGCTTGTTGGTGCCGAACGTTACACCGGGTTGCTGACAGCTAGCTCCACCGGTAAACAATCAGTGTACATAGAAGCACGTTTTGATGGGCCTCTGCTTTTAGCTAGTCACAGCTACTACAAGTTGCCAACAGTGTACCATTCCTTCTCCCGAAAGTTGAGTACAGTATGTTTACTTACAGTACCCTTATGTCAACTAATCTTTTGCTTACCTGTCCAGATTCCTACAGTGACAGATCCCTTGTTTTTACTCATGACGACATCTTCCTGAGTATTCCCCGCATGGAGATCCGAATAGGGGTCTATTTTACCTTCGGAATATTTTACTCGGGGGGTTGCTATCTTCATCTAACCACGTAATAGAGCAACATGCCCACGGTAAAAATAAATAGTGTAATTTCCTCTTGCTTCAACCGTTCGCAGTACCAGGACAGCACGGATATTTTGGATGATGTTACAAGGCCAGATCACTCAATCATCCATACTGCTGCCTAGACAAATAGTGAATAGCTTGCTGCCGCTCCTCAGGAACCACGTTGATGTCTGGCCTTTCTACAAATACCCCTTCCGTTGTGGTTGCACCCGCGGTACAGCTCTCTGAATCGTTGATGTACGTAAGCTGCCATAACGTAGCATGGTTCATGGGGAATACAGTAATTTTACAAAGGTGTTATTTTCCAAACAGACCTACTATGAACCTAGTTGATGACCTCCTTACGGTTACAACTGCCTCTTCATGAAATGAACTATTGTTGGAGCAGGTAAGAGTGCACTATATTTGAAACTTCCTGGCAGATTAAAACTGTGTGCTCGACCGAGACTCGAACTCGGGACCTTTGCCTTTCGCGGGCAAGTGCTCTACCAACTGAGCTACCGAAGCACGACTCACGCCCGGTACTCACAGCTTTACTTCTGCCAGTACCTCGTCTCCTACCTTCCAAACTTTACAGAAGCTCTCCTGCGAACCTTGCACAACAAGCACTCCTGAAAGAAAGGATATTGCGGAGACATGGCTTAGCCACAGCCTGCCCGCGAAAGGCAAAGGTCCCGAGTTCGAGTCTCGGTCGGGCACACAGTTTTAATCTGCCAGGAAGTTTCATATCAGCGCACACTCCGCTGCAGAGTGAAAATCTCATTCTGCACTATATTTGATTGCTGCTAAACTTTGTTTTTTGTTTCTAAGCAGAACCACTGGTATAATATGAAAAATTGAATTTTGTTAGTGTAGTTCTTCGTTGTTACAAATGGAGACGGGTGTTTAAACAAAGAAATAAACGTAATATGAATGCTGTAGTCTGTCTATTCGGCTGGTGACTATCAGGTATTGCGGAAATGGTAAGTGCTATTGAAGTGTGGTTTTCACAGAATGGATTGGTAATCAAGCGCTCATATTGTCAACCAAGCAACACATTGAAATAATACTCAGAAGCAGTATTTCTCTGCAAACATACACTTTCTTAAATGGAACAATACTGATTGACATTAAGAGACTTTAAGTAGGGAACATTAAAATGCCAATGGTGTTTATAGCGATTCGTTTACGAGATATCATATTTTGAAAAGTTCCAACGCCGACACTTGTACGACACCTGTGCAGCACACTAAAGAACAACACTAGTGCATACACTAGTTATGTGGATTCTGACCAGTAAGGAAACGACTGACTATCACAGGTTGTGTTCATAATAAACACAGGCGGTACCAATACACGCTTCCAGTCTGGTATGGAACGACTGCTTCACACGTGCTAGCATTCCAGTGGAAATGTCCGATTAAGCTGCAGTAATACATCGCTGCATTTCATCGGGTGCAATTAGTATGTCCTTTCAGATAGCGTATTTCAGCTTTCCCCACAGAAAAAAAGTCTACAGGTCGGCCAAGATACAGGTCCTCTGCGTCCAGTCCAACGATTTGGAAACAGCTCGTGAAGACATGCTGTAGTACTTCTTGCACAAAAGGGCTGGACGGCCATCATGTTGGTACCACAGGTTCTCCTAGCCACAGAGGAACGTCTTCTAGCATCCACGGGAGACGGTATTTTAGGAGGCTGATATACTTGTGCTTGTGCAGAGTTCCGCCTACGAAAAATATGCCTATGAGCTGAGGGTTCACTATTCCACAGCACACGTTTATACACCACGGACAGTGACGTTCCACCTGACGAAGCCAACGGGTATTGACAATAGGCCAGTAGCGCTTGTTTTGGCAATTTACCTGGTCATGTTTGCTAAATGGGGCTCCATCACTAGACAAAATATGCGATACGTCTGGAGTATCCTGTCTTAATGTCCATGTACAGAAGTAACACGATTTTCGTAATCATATCCATGCAGCTCTTGATTTAGAGGGATGTGGTAGGGATGGAACCTACGTCGACGGAGAATGCGTCGAACACTTGCCTGACTCACGTGACTTCCTGGTGCGACTGCGCCGCAGCTAACGGGCGGGTCACCTGCAACAGCAGCGAGAACATTAAATCCCCCCTCTTTTGTAGCCACTTGTTTGCTTCTGTTTTGTCGTGTAGTTGTTACACAAGGACTGTCACGTAACTGGCTGCAGAGTTTGATAAACAGTTGCCGAGATGGTTGACGCCTATTGGGATATCCTGCCTCGTACACCGTATTAGAACGAACTACATTCTTCCTACTGTCGTCATATACAATGTTCTTGTCGGCTTTTTGTGCATTAGTAAATCTCATCGTCCACTCACGACCTCCTGCTTGGGCTGTCACACACCAACTGATTAGCAAGTCGCAATGTACTCAACGAACACACAAGCACACTGCAAGAAAATATAGCAACGACGTAGGTTGAATGGCACAAACAAGTGTCGGTGTGGGAAGTTTCAAAATCCTATGTCTCGTAAAGGAACGCACTAGATTGTATATTTGCGCAAAAATTCACTTTCTAAGTATTATTATAGGTCATATTCTAAGTATTATTACAATCTGTTGATTGACTAAAAATATGAGTCCAGTAGTATGTCTATGTTCGTTCTGGAACACTTTGAAGATGTATATACGCAGCGATTACGCGTACGCTACGGCACCGTACCCATCTGAGTCATCGAGCTCTGGCCGTTGCGGAAGGTCGAGGCAGCCGTCCAGATGAGTCGGTTACGTACACTCACACACACACAAACAGACACACACACACGCACGCACACACACACACACACACACACACACACACACAATGATTACAATTACAGTTATCTCTGTGTGTGTGTGTACAAAGGTTAAAATTTGCATAATTTAATACGTGAATGTTGTGAACTTCCCTTTCTTACGAATTACCAGTTCAAGTATTAAAAGGGTCGGCTTAGGCCGGTTGAGGTGGAAAAAACACAAGGGTAGGTTAATTCGATTTGTGTACCACGGAAATAGGTCGATCGGCCAACCACTAACAAAGTTCGGTTTAAGTACCACGCAGATAGTTCGTTCTGTGGACCACGTCCTGTGTACCACGATTGATCAAGTCTGTCACTATCCTTCGACTTTACCAGAAGAGTGGCGGCGGCAAGGAGAACTATAGCGAAATGTAGCAGCCAAGATTCCTCACCCCTTGGAGTAATGGGAACTAAACCAGAAAGGTAACAGGTATGAGGTCGCCTGCGAGCTCGCAAATTTTAGAAATGGAAGACATACCACCAATATCTGCATCTGAGAAATTGCACTTTACGTATTCTGAAAATTTCCGTTCACCAGTTTGCAGTGTATCCTTTGTCAAAGACTGACTTCTGTTTGCTAATACTGACATAATCGCCAGTTTTAAGTTTCGAAGGGCGTGGATCGATCATTTTGATTTTATTGTACACCTCCACTGGTTGCATTTTAATTGTCCTGTGTTTCGTGTGATTATATTGCTTTACAAATCCTTGTACAGTATTAATCAACTTGTACTGACTTACAACCCTACTTGACATTATTTATCTTCAATGCTTTTTAGCAATATACACTGACAATAGTCTTAATTAACTTCAGAAATAAGTTCAAGGTAAAGTTTCAAATAGGTTTAGCATTATGTGCCTTTTTCATTAGTTGAGAAGCAAGTGATTTTAACTATCAACATTTATACTCTTTAGCACTAAACTTTGCACATTCAAAGTAGTAGCAATGCAAAGAAAAATGAAAGTTTTTAACAAGATTAAAATAATGTTCCCCACTCTTTATCTGTGAAAAAAATGATGTAACTAGCAACGTTTATATGCTTTAAAACTGAAACTTAGGCACATCTAAATGGAAACAAGTTAGTATTTCTTCACAAAGAGGATACTCGGTCTTTAGCACTCTTAGGATAGGACCCTGCTTGGAATCATGAGGAGGACAGTTTCAAAGTTCAAACATGAATTTTGCAACACTTGATTTATTATTGCAAAAGCACACACAAGTATACTGGTTCATACTTGTATACATATCTGACCTCTAAAGTTGGTGAAGCAGTGGCGCAATAGTGGTGGCAAGCACGTGGCGGCTATCTGATCTCACCTCTGGCGGATTTATGCTCTATTTAATTCTTCTTGGCGACGTATTAATCATTTTTAGAGCCATATTTTACAGCTTGAACCACATCCGAGGCCATTCCATCATAAATTCGGTTTCTGAATGCCTCACTTGGCACCTACGGTGTTGAGTGCACAACTGCTGGCCTCTGACTGCATAACGTGCTCTCTCTCTTGTCGCCGAGATTGACCGCCAATTCAACCTTTTCTCGTGCGCCTAGTCATTTCCGTAATGGAGGGGGTTCCCTATGTCTTTTCTGTTTCATGATACAAGATCCCTAAGTATGAACCAGTTTTCTACATACAATTTTGTTTTCACAAACAGACATATTTGATGAAGTTTCATTATTTTAGAAACAAAATACGCATCACAATTTTCCATTTCCCTCCAACAGTTCAAAGAACTTAAAGCATAAAGAATAAACTCTTCATAGTTATACACACCACACTGTACTAACCACTCATAATCGATAATAGTGTTACAAGCGGTTTTAGATAATTACATGCAATAGTTACTTCCACGATCACGAGATTTATGGTTTTAAAGGTGTTACCAAGAGCCCAAAAATGCATTCTGTGATTAGGCGGGGGCTCGAAGTGACATCACTTGTTTGTTCAGAAACTGCCCTGTGTCCTAGGTACTCGATAAAATACACATCTATGTGAAAATAAATATTTGTCATAAATTTTTATAGACATGCAGACAAAGTACTCCATAAGGCTTCTGAGTGAATGCCAGCACTGCAGCTGACACGCTGCTTGAAATTAGTGTAATAACTTTTTGAATCTGCAACACATGCAAATGGACCCTGATATTATCTCTTATTCAACCATAAACAATTGGTTTATTTTCAAAACATACACGCGGAGCTCAAACGTTGAAGCTTAAGCATTACATACGCTTCCTAATTTTATGCATAGCCTTGCCCTGTTTCGAACCACACGTCCTATTGATTGCACAGTGCTTTTAGATCTTTACATGCAATAGTTGCTGACACTACATTTGCTGTGTATTCGTCTGAGTAGCGGCGCGCGTTAGCAAGTCGCTTCCGAGATCCGAATGTTATCCACTTGTCGAATTAACGTCGAGGGATGGTGCACCGGCCAGCCTGTATTCGATTCTGGTGGTTTCCCACATTCGATTATGTGAATTCTAGGCTGGAACACACTTCTCGTCTCAGTTAAACTCTTCGCAGATATTTTGAAAACGTTCTCACATTTTCACATGGGATAATAGTAGACGCAGACAAATAGGGTACCAAAATTCCGTTCCAAGAGGGAAGGACCGGCGATAGGAAGGCTGTCTGGACACGACAAAACATTTTGGGAGTTATTTTAGCTAATACGATACATTATTTGCTCTTGGAATGGAATGCATTTTCCATGAATTGTAAGAGGCATTATCTAATTTTCTGTGACTGCGGACTAGCTGTCTTAATACATTCAGCTTTAGGAAATTAATCCGCCAGTAACTTCCTGGTATTTCATAGGTGTACCGCATACGGAGAGGAAAGAAACAATTTGCTCGGTACCGCCGTATCACGGTTGGTAATGGGATGAACGTTTTTTCCAAATGATTTCTGGCGTGCCTAATATGCCGATATGTGGGCACGCATTCCTTGATCCATAATCTATTGCGACATTGCTGTGCCGGTGTTGTTCAGAATAATGATGCAATGCCCTTTGGACATGCATGCATGCATGCATGCGTATATAACGGAGTGATGGCAATGAAAATTCATGTCGGACAGGGACTCAAACTCGGATCTTTCGCTTTAAGCGAGCGGTCGATTTACCTGCTTTGGCTATCCATGCACGACCAATGGCAAACCCACACTTCCATATATCGTCGTTCCTGTGTCACAGCCTGTACTCATACACACATCATGTAATTCCCGTACAGACGAGCACAATTTAAGTTTTTGTACATCCATCCTGGTGATTGATGGCCTGTGGGACTTCGGTCGTTCACTTAGGTAATAAAATAAACAAAAAACAATTCCATCCATTCTACAGTTACTTTTGAGGTTTGGTGGCTTACTTCAGGATTTTGCACTTTAATGTGTCGTCTAACTGACCAATTTTGAATCGTACTATATTTATTTAATGATTTTGTAGTTACATAGTGCATTTGTACAATGCATAGAGTGGAAATTCGTTACGGTTATTCTATTTTAGGTACGTGACAACGGATGTATCTATTGGCCTCTATCAGATGGTTACTAATTCACTTTTATGGTATGGTCTTTGATTTTTATTCTGCTTTTAATCTGTCTTTGTATTTGCATGGTTGGTAAGTTGATGATGATATTTCTGTTGTTTGTCCATGCAGACCTGAAGATGGTGTACTGAGTCACTGGCCGAAACTAGTTGCAATATAATAAAAGAACATCAAAATGACGGCTGGTTCAAATGGCTCTGAGCACTATGGGACTCAACTGCTGAGGTTATTAGTCCCCTAGAACTTAGAACTAGTTAAACCTAACTAACCTAAGGACATCACAAACATCCATGCCCGAGGCAGGATTCGAACCTGCGACCGGAACGGTCTTGCGGTTCCAGACTGCAGCGCCTTTAACCGCACGGCCACTTCGGCCGGCAAAATGACGGCTGTATGTGTTTCATTTTATTACGTATTTTAATTCAAAATCGCAGCCTGCTATCGGCGGATAAATACGATATTGCCGTGTATGTGTTGCTAAGATGAACGATGCACTGTATAATAGAATGACCGCAAGGAAAATTGTGCCGGATTGGGACTCGAACCCAGATTTCCCTCTTTACGCGAGTGGTCATCCTAATAACTTTGTCTGTCAGTGCGCGACCTACGTCCCGACCCAGACACCCATTTGTCGTCGTTCCAGCAACACAACCTGTACTCATACACACATTATGCAACTTCTAGCCAGAGGAGGACATTTTACCTCAAGGTCGCAGCATGGTATCGGCGGATACTGCAGTGCTGTAGTGTTAAGAAGAACGTGTTCGAAGGAAGACTGCAATGTTCTTATTAACAACATAGGCACTATAATGTCCTATTTATACGCTGATAACAGGCATAAACTTTGAATTAAAATGTCGTTCTCTGCATGGGAATTAAATAATGAGTGTACGAGTACAGGTTGTGACGTTGAAGTTTGGGTCTGGCAGTGGGTAGTGTACGAAAAGCTCAAAAATGGCTCTGAGCACTATGCGACTTAACATCTGAGGTCATCAGTCCGCAAGAAATTAGAACTACTTAAACCTAACTAACCTACGGACATCACACACAACCATGCCCGAGGCAGGATTCGAACCTGCGACCATAGCGGTCGCTTGGTCCCGGACTGAAGCGCCTAGAACCGATCGGCCACAGGGACCGGCGTACAGAAAGCCAAAAGCAATTAAGGCGACTGCTCACGTACAGCAAGAAATCTGTGTTCGGATCCAGCATAAGTTTTCATTATCGTGACACTCTGTTGGGATTTTATGTGGAATATCGAGAAGTTTAATTTTGGTATTTATGATTCAGGTTACATAATATATTTTCGGTATACACAAAAGAGATTCGCGAGGTGCCCGTGTATATCTGGAAACATAAGTAGTGTGCTGTACGCTCGTATATTCGCACTTAGAGAAGAAAATGTGAACCGAGACTATCTGTAAAAAGGTTCTGAGTCATGGTCGGCTCGCGTTAATGCCATTTTCCCATTTAGGTATGTTGTCACCGTCTAGTGGCGTCTTATTCCTCCCTCAGTTACTATCTGAACGAGTTGCTCACTTGTCTCTGTCAGTGACAGCAGCAGCGTTTATCGATACTAGTATTGCTGCAAGTTCTTTGGTGTGGCAGTTATATTTCCGTGTCATGGTGTGTGTGGCAGATGGTCGGGTGCGGTGGAGCAGCGAGGAGTCTCTGCGGCGTGGAATCAGGCCGGGGCCACTGGCGGCGTTCACGCGCGGTCGGAGTTGTGTGGCACTAGCTGCGAGAACTGCTAAGTTCGTCACCCACCGCACCTGCATTCTGGAGTTGAGTAATCAGTGAACCTGTCATGAAAGCTCAACTGTTGTGACATCCCTTCGTTGATTGCTGGTTGTTGCATCCTGGGCTGTCCCTGCAAGCAGCAATGTGATGGTGTGTTGGAGTCGGCAAAATTTTGCAGCCGTCTCCCTGTATGGTGTTTAACCTTTGAAATGATTATAAATTATTAGTGAAGTGCACCAGGGGTATCTTCTGCCTTGTGGCCGTTAACGTTCTGGTTACCTGGCCTGGTAGGTAGCGTAGTTTTGCGGCACTGTGTTTTCCTCACGCTGTTGATGCTGTCCGGCACAGCCTGTAGTTCGACAGCTTGGTGTTGTTCTCCTTTTCTCATTAAGTGTTTACTGTGCCTTGACTGTGTTTATACGCCAATTATTAAGACGTAATCCCGCTCCGATCCTCGTCTTCGCTGGTACTTTGGGTTGTCGTGCTTTTGGTCTGTCTGTCTCGCCTAAACTGCGGTTAGAGTTTCCTCCCCAGGCTGACCCTTGGAACACTTCTGAGCACCACTGTTTGTTGTTTGAGATTGTCATTTTATTTGGTTGCGGGTACTGTGCCAGGCCTTCAGCCGTGTATTAATATTGTCTGTTTTATGTTTAATATATGGCCTTCAGCCGAATTTCATAACAACTTTAAGATTAGGCCTTCAGCCGCGTTTCAATTAAAATTCTTGTTGTTCTGCATTTAGGCCTTCAGCCGCGTTTGTGTCAGAATCTGTAGCTTTAATATGTAAATCCTTGTCTGTAAGGTTTCTCTTTAATTATCTTGAATTCTTGAAACAGCCTTCAGCCGTGTTCTGTAAATGTTTATCTTAATTTTGTCTTTAATTATTCTTGAGTAATTGCTTGGGCCTTCAGCCGACAAGATACTCCAAGTTTTCTTAAGATGTTTTTCTGTTGTTCTGTGTAAAGGCTTATCTTTAATGTCTCTCTTTTCTTATGTAAAGAATTTTTTTTTTTTTAACTGAGCTTTCAGCCTAGAATTAACTTGAATTTTCCGGCCTTTAGCCGGAATTTGTAAATGCTTGGCTTTTAAAGAATTTCCTTAGCTGATCTGAAGATTATTTCGGCCTTTAGCCAAGAAGATACTGTAATTCTACTTAAGTCAGGCCTTCAGCCATTACTCTAAATGCTGGTGTTTTAAAAGCAATCATTTAAACTTCTGGAGAAGTTACATGGGACCTCAGCCGTGAATTGATCTTTGTTGTTTTAAAGAGACAACTGTGCATTGGTTTGAGGAATAAAGAGGCGTGTGTTCTTGTATAACTAACAGTAATTGACCTTGGCCCCATTCCGCAAATTAATCCGCTCTGTCCTGCGAAACCAGATTTCAGGTTCTTCGTTCTCCAACTTACTCAGTCTCTTAACGGCCCCAGGCAAGCCATGCCTGCTATAAGTCTGATGATAAGCGTGTCAGTGGCTGTAAGAGAAGAAGTATTAGCTGTACTCTGTATCGACGCTGCACTCAGTTCGTCACGTCTCATACCTAATAGTAGCCAAACAAGGTATACTTCAAATACGAGAGAAATGTTCAAGAAATTGGTGAATTACGTAGTCGTTAAATTATGACACCTTCACTAAACGTTCAGTTGTGACAAACTACCCTGATAACAAAATAATGTAACTCTTTACTGGGTACAGTAAATTAAACATGCGTCATACCACGTGGGCCTTTACTCATTAAGTTTTGATCCTTGCATAACCATTTAATACAGATAATACAACTCAAAATTTTAATCGCTTCAACATGTGTACACCTGATAGCACGCAAAATATTAAGTCGGTATTCAATCTCTTGCCACATATTCTGCAACATGTCTCGTGTTTTCTATGTTTCACATACGCCCTAAGAAAGAAATCTTAGGGGTAATGTCAGATGATCTTAGGGGCCGTGGAATAGGACCATTCACCTGTTGGGGAAGATTTCACTAAGAAAAACGCGGACTTGTAGAAGTAAGTGGGGGGAAGCGGCATCTTACTAAAAGACGAAAGTGCCTTGCATACTCTGTAGATGGTGAACGGCATAATTCACCAACATACGTAGGTAAACAGATCCATTTACATTGTTGTTAAGGAAGAAAAATTGGCCAGTTACTCGATCACGCATCAATACACACCACACTTTGAACTTTGGACTGTCCCGAATGTAGTCTCGTACGACATGAAGATTTTCTGGTCCCCAGATCCGGCCATTTTGACGTTTAACTGAGCAAGAAGCATGAAATGTAGCATCATCGGAAAAGCATAAACGCTTCAAGAAAGCATTGTCGTCATCCAAGAGGTTCAGCATGTCCTTTGCAAATTGTTCACGTTTTGGGCGATCAGCTGGTTGTAAAGCCTGAAGAATTTGAACCTTGTACGCACACAGTTTAAGACTTAGGCACTGTACTCTTTGACGCTTGAAGCTACCGCGACGTTTGTATAATCGATTTCTGTGGAGACCTCGTGAAAGCGGTTTGAACCGCCCACACAGTCTCCTCCACAACAAATGGTCAGCCGCTGCTTGTCCGTTTCTGAACCAACTCCTTTGCTAAAAAGTTTCCATCCCTGTTCTGATTAACTTGACTTCAGGTGCTTTTTTTCCATAACGGGATACAAACTTTCGCTGCACAGTAACTGGTGGTATGGTTTCACCTAGCCCACACAACAAATTAACCTTCCTCCAGGCCGACCGCTGTGGCCGAGCGGTTCTAGGCGCTTCATCCCGGAACCACGCTGCTGCTACGGTCGCAGGTTCGAATCCTGCCTCGGGCATGGATGTGTGTGTTGTCCTTAGGTTAGTTAGGTTTAAGCAGTTCTAAGTCTAGGGGACTGATGACCTCAGATGTTAAGTTCCATAGTGCTTAGGGCCATTTTAACCATTTGAACCTTCCTCCTGGAAAGGGAGGGGCGTGGGTGTTGATATATCTCACACAATGGCCCTTGTGGCGGAAGCGTTGAATGAGACATAGCTATACAGAAAATTCATGGGGTTCCTAAAACACTTGTAACGAACAAACAAACGTTACTGTCGAAAGTATGTAAGTACTTACTTTTGAAATCAATGTAAACATTTGTGGCCTTTGAGGTAATGGTCCTTGTCTGTCAAATGAAACATGTCAATAAATGAAATCTAAATGAGACCTGTGGTTGTTCTACGATATTAATCAAAATTGCTTCTATGCAGTTCCTACCAAGCAGATTAGTTTCATCAGAAAACAGAAAACTTCTCAGATATTGACTTCAATGGAGTGTACCCACTTACACATACAATTCGAGACCCTAGGGCCTACCCAGTCTGCCATTAAGTAATTACGGGACGCAAGATCGTTTAAGTAAACGATGGTAATGACAGTTTTTCGTCCACCAGTAGTGAAGCCCTTAACTGTGTTTCGGCATCGGTCTAGGGTAGGTGAGTCGCCCGACGGGTATGGGAGCCAGCCACCTCCTTAACTTAGTGTTTGGGCACTGACTGCAGCGATATTATTGTGCGATCTGCAATGCAGCGCCATACTGTAGCGGTGGGGCTGGGCTGCGACGTTCTGTAGCAAAACAAAGTTTCACAGCCAGCTACGTGATGAGAACCAAGCCCCTGTGACAACACTCCCGGCTGGAGCAAGAAACGGGTGGCTATAATTAAAGTGCAGCTGCTCACGGAGGTGCAGCGTGGGCCGTAATTAACGTATGGCAGTGAAACGTGGTAGATGTGCTAATGCGTTAAAGCGGAACCGACTTACTATGGAAAAACTTTAGTTCTAGTTACACTACAGACTGTAGTGACTATGTAGAACTGCTGACTTTATGGTACTGTTAAACCACGTGTTGTGCACAAACAGCCACTGCTCTCGCTGTATGTGACTGTGTGGTGTGAATTCATCGGGACCTTTACTCTCCTTCTGTTCTTCTTTGAAGAGAATACTTGGAGAGGTTCTCTTACGTGTACCGAGACGCACGTCATCGAGACCTGCCTGTACAGCAGTGAATTCTGCTCTGGAAGAGCGCTACTCTGTGGAAACCACAGTTTTCATGCAAGATGAGCAACACCTCATGTCGCTCTCCCAGTGACAGATCTGTTTAATGCAACCTTCCACGACAGTGTTTTCTCCAGATTTTTTCCTTATGCCTGGCCAGCAAGATCACCTGATGTGAATCTATGTGACTTTTGTCTCCAGGGATATCTAAAAGAACGCGTTTACCAATGACTCTTCGATCTTTACCTGATATAAAGGTCAGTATATAGGAACAAGTTCTGCAATTCCAACTTACCTGTTGCGAGCAACTGTTGATCACGTTGTTTTACGAATGCAGCATTTCGTCAACGTCTCTGGTCCTCATATTTAACAAACTGTGAAAGACCAGGTTAAAAAAAAAAACAACACTATACCTCTCTCACTTGTTTAACCTTTTCTGCCACGTCCGGTTCCTAATCCATTACATACGGAAACATTTATCTTCGTCCTTCCTGCATTCACAGTGCCAGATTTGCACCTGATGGCCAAAACTAGAACTAACATTTTAAAAGTATAAATTAGCTCCGCACTAAAAATCTGAATATGTACCAAGTTTCGCAGCCGCCCGGAGTGGCCGAGTGGTTCTAGGCGCTACAGTCTGGAACCACGCAACCGCTACGGTCGCGGGTTCGAATCCTGCCTCGGGCAGGTTAGTTAGGTTTAAATAGTTCTGAGTTCTAGGGGACTGATGACCTCAGATGTGAAAGACCAGGTTAAAAAAAAACAACACTATACCTCTCTCACTTGTTTAACCTTTTCTGCCACGTCCGGTTCCTAATCCATTACATACGGAAACATTTATCTTCGTCCTTCCTGCATTCACAGTGCCAGATTTGCACCTGATGGCCAAAACTAGAACTAACATTTTAAAAGTCCCATAGTGCTCAGAGCAATTTGCACCAAGTTTCGCCGACACTGTACCTCCATGAGTAGCTGCGCATTGATTACAGCTATCCGGTATTTATGCCCCAAGTTCAGCCGTCAGCTCATTACATCAGTGGCGTGCCTTCTTCTGGCGCAGTTTCCGTGCCAGTCAGCAGTCAGATGTGCAACCAAGCAGCTAACGCTTCACCGAACTGATCGATCAGCTAGGTGAAGCTGCTGGTCTACGACCCGTCAGCTAGCCTTGATGATCACACGCCTAGCCCTGGTGACACCAGACTTCCTCAGCCGGCCGCTGTGGTCGAGAGGTTCTAGGCGCTTCAGTCCGGAACCGCGCTGCTGCTACGATCGCAGGTTCGAATCCTGACTCGGGCATCGATGTGTGTGATGTCCTTAGGTTAGTTAGGTTTAAGTAGTTCTAAGACTATGGGACTGATGACATCAGATGTTAAGTCCCATAGTGTTTAGATTTGAACCATTTGAACCAGATTTCCTCCTAGGAGACGCGTTTCATTCTGGGCCATACGGCTGACGATCTAATCAGTTTTCGAGAGTCTTTGGTTCGATTCGGGGCTTTTGTACTTCCCTGCCAGCCGTCTTCGGCAGCGTGCAGGGTATACCAATCCAACGGCAAGCCCGTTGTACCGTTGAGCTGTCGCCAGATTTACCTCAATAAGGCCTCCGTCACTGTCAGCTGTTGTAACGCTGTTGGAAGGAATTTCGGGCTTGTAGCCGGTCATCGTCAACTACGACCTAAGGCATTTCGATTGGGCACCTGTCAGTCACCCTCAGGCGAACCATCGATGACTGCCGAATATGTCCTCTGTTCCGCAATACATAGGGCGCCAAAAATGTCGAATGAATTGCGATATGATAGTATCCATCAAAACGAAAAAAAAAAACACTAGCTGCAAAATGAGCACCTGAAGAGATATGAGCACTTGTTCATCTTTGTTAGTGTGATCTCTGCTACTGGACAAATGCTCATAGTCCTTAACGTAGAATCCATATTTACTGGACATTTTTTCTTTTGTTTTGGTCCATACCACATCTTCCCAAATCATAGAAACCAAAGAGCTTGCAGTAGAAGTGATGTGTTCCACAATATCGAAGATAAACAAGTGCTCATTGCTCTTAAGCTATGTGCCGGCCGCTGTGGGCGAGCGGTTCTAGGTACTTCAGTCTGGAACCGCGCGACCACTAACATTGCAGGTTCGAATCCTGCCTCGGGCATCGATGTGTGTGATGTCCTTAGGTTAGTTAGGTTTAAGTAGTTCTAATTTCTAGGGGACTGATGACCTCAGATCTTAAGTCCCATAGTGCTCAGAGCCATTTGAACCATTTTTTCTTAAGCTATGTGTTTCAGGACCTATGATTACAATATACTTTTCCCTTATTTTGGTGGGCACTACCACCTGCCAAAATATTCTAGACTTTTCCCTAACACCCTGTGTATCACGCTGTGAGTACTCGAAGCTTGTGTCGAAATCAAGTTGATAGACGGAACCCACTACCCGGAGTCAGCGCCTCTGCTAGTGGAACAACTGTTCTCGATACTGCCGTTCGCTGCTGTCGTCGGCGCACTGGGCAGTCTTCGACTTGGGCAAATCATCGAGATTATAATTTATAGAATTCCACACGTTATCAAACTGGTATCCGCTGTCACTGTTCAGCAGATTTTCAGCCGTCGTTATTTCCGTGTATTCTATAATAATGAAAGCTGACGGCCTTGCTGTAGTGGCAACACCGGTTCCCGACAGATCAACGGTCTGTCCAGCGCTGTTGGCAAGAGGGACGCACTCAACCCTTCTGTGGCAAAACTGAGGAGCTACTTGATTGAGAAGTAGCGACTCCGGTCTCTTAAACTGATATACGGCCGGGAGAGCGGTGTGCTGATCACAAGACCCTCCATATGCGCATTCCGCGACGACTGTTGGCTGAGAATGACATGGAGGCCGGTCAGTACCGTTGGGCCTTCGTGGCCTGTTCGGGAGGAGTTTAGTTTAGTTTAGTCTTTGATAATGAAGTCAAAAAAAGATATTACAGTGGCCGACAGCATTATTTTATCATACTCGAGTGAATGGCCGATGGAGATGCAATGTTCAGGCATAACAAACTCAGTATCTTTTGGGTTTTGGTTTGTACTGGACTGCGCCACATGATGTAGGGGCTCGTGGTCGTGCGGTAGCGTTCTCGCATCCCACGCCCTGGTTCCCGGGTTCGATTCCCGGCGGGGTCAGGGATTTTCTCTGCCTCGTGATGACTGGGTGTTGTGTGATGTCCTTAGGTTAGTTAGGTTTAAGTAGTTCTAAGTTCTAGGGGACTGATGACCACAGATGTTAAGTCCCATAGTGCTCAGAGCCATTTGAACCAGTTGATGTAGGGAGTTTAGTTTAGTTTAGTCTTAGATAATGACGTCAAAAAAAGATATTACAGTGGCCGACAGTTTTATTTTATCATACTCGAGTGAATGTCCGATGGAGATGCAATGTTCAGGCATAACAAACTCGCTATCTTTTGGGTTTTGGTTTGTATTGGAACTGCGCCACAAGATGTAAGGAGTTTAGTTTAGTTTAGTCTTTGATAATGAAGTCAAAAAAAGATATTACAGTGGCTGACAGCATTATTTTATCATACTCGATTGAATGGCAGATGGAGATGCAATGTTCAGGCATAACAAACTCAGTATCTTTTGGGTTTTGGTTTGTACTGGACTCCGCCGCATGATGTAATAATGTGGGTTGTCAATTTAGGGACCAAAAGGATTAGATATTTTTTTAAATGCCTTTCGATCATCCTTTGTTTTATTATAAATTTATAGAACACCTCGTTGTGTTTTTAAAGGCTTGAAAGAAATTTGCCTTCTTGGATATTTCTATGTCCTGTATCTCATGTACCCATCGCTATAAAATACCAGTAAAATCTATTATATTTTACTGGTAATCCTTCAAAATACCAGTAAGTTCTTCTATATTTTCTTGGTAATCCTTTCTCACTAAGTGTTGTGACGCCACTAATATGGAATTTTGGTTTCCTTCCGCAGGCCAGTTAGAAGAAGCCTAAATAAAGGTGAAACGCGTCGTTGGGGAATAATAAAAAGTTTAACACTGGAAACAAAACTCCTCGCTTTCTCGTGCCACTCATCTTTCCTAAGGGGAAACCCGGATGAAGAACTACGTAGAATTTTCCCCCTCTGTTGCATCCCTCCGTCAGTAGCTTTCGAAAAGAGGATCCAGGATACGAAATCCGTGGACCCCTTAGTACTCCGGGTTGCTCTACAAAATATCATAAATTGTTACTAAATAATGGCCTGAATATCTCTGTTTTGCCTAGTAAAATATTGTTTTATGTGATGCACCAGTTTAAAATTACAATATACTTTATATTCCTATAACTCTATTTGGAAATTATCCACATTAAAGATTTGATTTTAAAAAAGAATTATAGTTGTTAGGAGTCATATTAATTCGATATTCCGGTTTGACGTAGGTTATATTCTTGTCTGGACAGGTTGATTGTTGTTTGATGTATGATCAATAAAGTGCAAGTTCCTGGTCAAACGCAGTGACCAAGTGGTCTTTTAAATAAACTATTAGTTACAACCGTGTGTTGAAAACTGTATTGAAAACTAAGATCGATCTTCACTGAAATATATACTAAATCCTTGTCGAGCATTAATATTATTATTTCTCTTCTTTTCCCGCCTTTCGCGCATTAAGTATTCCGACACTTTCTGGCCGCAGTTCCACCTATCAACTGGCCGTTCCTCGTCCCTTTTTCCTTTGAGTCTGTATTGGAAGGCCATCTTCAGAATCCTTATTTCTTTGCTTCATTCTAGCTGTTGCTTCCAGTCTTTTCTATATTCATATTTTTTCGTTTGCTACAAATGTATTCCGTTCGGTGGCTAGTGTTGTCATTAGGAAACCCGTCCTACTTAGTGCAACCTCTGAATACCCGTTAGGATATGATTTCAGTTCCCTGAACATAGCTAGAAGTTTGCTCTTTATAACACAGGTTTCACTGCCGTATAGTGAACAAGTAAGTCATCACTTTGTGCAATTTCATTTTTGTGTCTCTCCGTATAGTTTTAATTGTTTAACTGATAATGCCACAGGTGATCTCTGTGTCTGTAATTTAGTATCTACACACTTATCATGAAAGTAATATAGCTTCCTAGGTAACTGAAGTGCTGAACCTGTCCCAAAATTTGATCTTCTGTTAAAGTTTTGTTTTATCCCGGGTATTTCCCACGTTACGACATTTTTTTAATTTTAGACAATGTAAAATGGTGCAAGATGTTCGAAATTCGGAGGGAAATAGGGTAAGCTGTAAGGAGAGACGGTTAATATACAACATGCACAAGAGCCGAGAGGAAATAATAAGAGTGGACGACCAATAATGAAGTACTCGAATTAAAAAGGGTGTAAGAATAGGATGTAGTATTTCGGCCCCACTGTTCGAGCTGTAGATCGAAGAAGCAACGATTAAAATAAAAGAAAGGTTCAGGAGTGGGATTAAAATCCAAGGTGAAAGGTTATCAAAGATACGATTCGCTGACGATACTGCTACCCTGAGTGAAAGTGAAGAAGAATTACCTGATTTCCTGAATGGAATGGACAATTTAAAGAGTACAGAATATGGATTGAGAGTACATCGAAAAAAAAGACGTAAGTAATGAGAAGTAGCATAAATGAGATCAACGAGGAACTTAACATCAGGATTGATGGTCACGAAGTTGTTAAGGAATTCTGCTACCTCGACAGCAAAATAACCAATGACGGACGGAGCAAGGAGGACATCAAAAGCAGTGTAGCACTGGCAAAAACGTTATTCCTGGTCAAGAGAGGTCTACTAATATCAAATGTAGGCCTTAATTTCTGAGACTACGTTTGGAGGACAGTATTGTGTGGTAGTGAAACATGGACTGTGGGAAAACCGGAACAGAAGAGAATCGAAGCATTTGAGATGTGGTGCTACAGACGAATGTTGAAAATAAGGTGGGCTGATCAGATAAGGAATGAGGAGATTCTGCGCAGAATCTGAGAGGAAAGGAATATGTGGAAAACATTGATAAGGAGAAGGGACAGGGTAATATGACATCTGGTAAGACATGAGGGAATGACTTCCATGGTGCTGGAGGGAGCTGTAGAGGGCAAAAACTGCAGAGGAAGACAGAGACTGGAATACATCCAGCAAATAATTGAGGACGTAGGTTGCAAGTGCTACTCTGAGATGAAGAGACTGCACAGGAGAGGAATTCGTGGCGGGTTACATCAAACCAGTGAGAAGATCGATGACCACAAAAAAAAAAATCCTTCTAGTGAGCTATATTTCGATTTTCGGATGGGGTCATTTATATGAATATTTAATAAAATGCACCCTTGTTTCCACATTGGTTTATCAAACTCTTTTCCCCGATGTTATGTTATTGGAGACGTCAGGTGTAATTTAATTTCATTATACAGGCGCTTTTTAAAGTTTATTAAGTGATTTTGGTAGCCAAGTATTGCTGTTATTTATCCAGGGGCTTTATTTATGCCTCCTGTCAAATGGTTTTCCAAAATCCGTGAAAACCAGGTAGGTTGGTTAACTAAACTCTCTTACTTTCTGTATTATTTATCGCTCGGTAAATATTTTATCGCTACCCGACCTTACACTTTCGATATACTTATATGGATATGGTGTCTGTTCTTCCGGACATGTCCAAAAGAACAGACACCATATCCATATAAGTATATAGTTCTGGCAATACCGGCCATGACATTCTTCATCTGTGCGGATGCACACATATTACCTGAACTCTTACGGGACTTGGTAAGAATGTCTTCGACAAGTAATGAGTGTGCTGAGTAGGGACACTACGAATGTAGTGGTTGGACATATAAGGTGAGAATGTGGGTCTCGCGGGAGGCGTGAGCGAGATAGTCCCTGCAGTCGCAATATTCTTTGCACACGCCGTGGCTCAGATGGATAGATCATCTACCATGTAAGCAAGATCCCGGGTTCGAGTCCTGGTCGGGACACACATTTCCACCTGTCCCCATTAATATATATCAACGCCCGTCAGCAGCTGAAGGTGTTAATATATGATTCTAATTTCGTTCCTCTATTGAAGTCGGTTTAAGTTCTAGAGGTAATACTTATGTAACAATCTTTCATCTACTATTAAATACATCTAAATTTATTCTATAGGCTGTGTTTACGATTTTGATGCCTCCATACTCTGAAGCTTGGCAGAAAACCCCTATTTTTAAACAGCGACACCACTTTTGTAGTAAACCATGCTTTCAAAATTTTAGTGTTTAGTCAACAGGTATTGATCACATACAAAATTCTAAACATAAGCGGTAACACAGAATCAGCTGTATATTAATCACGTCAGCTTTTGGCGTTTCTTGCATTTTTGTTTTTAATTACATCTTCCATACTTTGTATTCAAATTAAATCTGTGTTAACACAGTCAGTTATTTTTTCGTAATGACTACTTGCCTTGAGTTACACCAAAAAATTCTATTGTTCATGAATTATTAAATTTACTTGTGGTAAATTTTTCACAGACGTATTTAAGTGTTTTAATAATTTGAAAGCGAAGTCTTTTCTGCCATACATACGTGTTCTACAAATTTATCCCACCGATTTAAGTGAGCATTTTTATTAGAGATTTTGGTGTATTTGTCATCAGTGTATGGCTTTCTCTTGCTTGAACGTTAAGTTATTGCAGAAAATATTCGTATGCCCATTGTTAATTTTTAATTCTTTCCTCAGTTTCTTTATGACAAATTTTCAGTATTTTATTGCTTTGCTATTTAATTTGTCTTACAACGGGTTCATCTTCTGCTTTATTTATACAGTATTCGATCCTAAGTTCATAAGTTCATATCATTTTGTATAGATATGTTTACTAAGAAAAACCTTTGTTGCTAGCTCTGAAGTTGAAGGATCCTTGACTACCTTACATTAAAATTATTTGATTTTTCTTTGTCTGTTGACGATGAAACCTAGAGTGTTTTTTTTTTTTAGGAACTGGTTATTGCGGAGAGAATCACGTGCACACTGGTTGGCTTGCTATTCCCACGAAGAATGTAGCAGATAATGACGCAGGCTGGATCTGAGAAAGCAACGCGAGCCGGAACGTCCGCAGTCTAGCTTCGTTTCTTCCGCCCAGCTTGCTTGCTGCCGTGTCCCAGGGAATTAAGGCGCTCATCCGAGGAGGCACTGGCCGGGCTGAGGGCTGGAAGGCAAGACCAGAGGAGAGGTCGGAAATCGATGTCTACTGGGGCCGCCGGGCGGATTAATGGCCACTGAGGCACAGCGGGGGCGTCCGCCCGCCTGCGTCACGGGGCCGGTAATTGTTGCGGAAGGCACTCGGTCGCCAACCCTGTGGAAGGCCCTGAGGCTTGCTGAATCCAGGCTCTTCTGCGGGTCAACGGTTGGTCACCGTGACAACGGCGAGGTGCAGTCGCAGGAACTAAAATATGGAACCGACGTCATTTCCTGAGGAAACCAACCCACGAGCAGCACACTGAAGAAATACAAGGAAGCGAATGATATAATTGGAAATTTGTGGTAAGTTCTTATGGGACCAAAATGCTGAGGTCAACGGTCCCTAAGCTTAAACACTACTTAATCTGACTTACACTAAGGACAACGCCCGAGGGAGGACCTGAACCTGCGACGGGGGAAGCCGCGCGAACCATGACAAGATGCCTAAGACCGTGCAGCTTCCCCGCGCGAGGAAGTGACTGAAATAATGCAGAAGAAAGACAGCATACCCAGAATAGGAAGTTCTACTCGATGTGCAACATCATCCAGAAGTCCGTTAGCATTTGAAATCGCACCAATTCAGGGAATAACATAGGTAGAGAGGTAAAAAGTGGCACACTTGACATAGCGTTTTATTTAAACCGACAATGAGTGCAAAAACTGGCCACCAGATGGCGCTGTACAGCAGCACGTTATTGACATCGCATGAGATGCTTATAAGAAATAAGTTGTAATGAGAGAGGAAGTCAGATGCGCCAACACTCGCAGCGCGTTGACACTACCAGAAAAAGCACTATTAGTGACGCTTTACTTCCATTATGGGGAATCCACTACTGCATCTTTGCCATGCTATCGCCATAAAATTGGTATTCGAATGGGCGAAGGTCCTCCGAGAAGTGTCACTGTAAAGAAAATGATCACGAAGTTCGCAACCATGGGTTGTTTAGAGGATCGGCCCCTTAGTGGTCAACCTGACACAAGTCCTTCTGTTGCTCGGACAGGTCAGGAAGAAATTCAGACTTTGGTGGATTCATCTCCGCGTGGTGAAGTTAGCACTCGTGAAGTCGGATGTCGCATCGGCATTTCACAACATTCTTGGTGTGGGTACTTGAAGAAATGGAGGAAGATGAAGGATGGTTGTCTAACGCGTTGTGAACTGATGAAGCCCATTTCACACTTCGAGGGTGTGTCAGCACCCATAACTGCAGGATCTGGGCTACTCAAAATCCCAGAACTGTCGTGGAAACCCCATTACATGACGACAAATCATGGTCTGGTGTGGATTTACCACATAGTTCTGCGATGAAAAGCGGGGGGTTGCTTTTGAAATTGTCAGCGCGACGGGTGCGAGATACGCCGGTATGTTAAAGAATCACATCATCCTTAACCTCGCAGATAAATACCTCCCGGAAGGTACGACTTTTATGGACGATGGCGCATCACCGCATTTTCCTACACTTATGAAAAATCTCTTGCACACATCGTTTGGTGAAGGTCCCGTGTTGAGCCGCCACTTCCGCGCTTGATCTCACATATCTCGAGACCTCTTTTTTTTTTTTTTTTTTTTTTTTTTTTTTTTTTTGTCATCACTCTACTGACTGGTTTGATGCGGCCCGCCACGAATTCCTTTCCTGTGCTAACCTCTTCATCTCAGAGTAGCACTTGCAACCTACGTCCTCAATTATTTGCTTGACGTATTCCAATCTCTGTCTTCCTCTACAGTTTTTGCCCTCCACAGCTCCCTCTAGTACCATGGAAGTCATTCCCTCATGTCTTAGCAGATGTCCTATCATCCTGTCCCTTCTCCTTATCAGTGTTTTCCACATATTCCTTTCCTCTCCGATTCTGCGTAGAACCTCCTCATTCCTTACCTTATCAGTCCACCTAATTTTCAACATCCGTCTATAGCACCACATCTCAAATGTTTCGATTCTCTTCTTTTCCGGTTTTCCCACAGTCCATGTTTCACTACCATACAATGCTGTACTCCAGACGTACATCCTCAGAAATTTCTTCCTCAAATTAAGGCCGGTATTTGATATTAGTAGACTTCTCTTGGCCAGAAATGCCTTTTTTGCCATAGCGAGCCTGCTTTTGATTTCCTCCTTCCTCCGTCCGTCATTGGTTCAAAAATGGTTCAAATGGCTCTGAGCACTATGGGACTTAACTTCTGAGGTCATCAGTCGCCTAGAACTTAGAACTAATTAAACCTAACTAACCTAAGGACATCACACACATCCATGCCCGAGGCAGGATTCGAACCTGCGACCGTAGCGGTCACGCGGTTCCAAACTGACGCGCTTAGAACCGCACGGCCACACCGGCCGGCTCCGTCATTGGTTATTTTACTGCCTAGGTAGCAGAATTCCTTAACTTCATTGACTTCGTGACCATCAATCCTGATGTTAAGTTTCTCGCTGTTCTCATTTCTACTACTTCTCATTACCTTCGTCTTTCTCCGATTTACTCAAAAATGGCTCTGAGCACTATGCGACTTAAATTCTGAGGTCATCAGTCGCCTAGAACTTAGAACTAATTAAACCTAACTAACCTAAGGACATCACACACATCCATGCCCGAGGCAGGATTCGAACCTGCGACCGTAGCGGTCGCTCGGCTCCAGACTGTTGCGCCCAGAACAGCACGGCCACTCCGGCCGGCCGATTTACTCTCAAACCATACTGTGTACTCATCAGACTGTTCATTCCGTTCAGCAGATCATTTAATTCTTCTTCACTTTCACTCAGGATAGCAATGTCATCAGCGAATCGTATCATTGATATCCTTTCACCTTCTATTTTAATTCCACTCCTGAACCTTTCTTTTATTTCCATCATTGCTTCCTCGATGTACAGATTGAAGAGTAGGGGCGAAAGGCTACAGCCTTGTCTTACACCCTTCTTAATACGAGCACTTCGCTCTTGATCGTCCACTCTTATTATTGCCTCTTGGTTGTTGTACATATTGTATACGATCCGTCTCTCCCTATAGCTTACACCTACTTTTTTCAGAATCTCGAACAGCTTGCATCATTTTATATTGTCGAACGCTTTTTCCAGGTCGACAAATCCTATGAAAGTGTCTAGATTTTTCTTTAGCCTTGCTTCCATTATTAGCCGTAACGTCAGAATTGCCTCTCTCGTCCCTTTACTTTTCCTAAAGCCAAACTGATCGTCACCTAGCGCATTCTCAATTTTCTTTTCAATTCTTCTGTATATTATTCTTGTAAGCAGCTTCGATGCATGAGCTGTTAAGCTTATTGTGCGATAATTCTCGCACTTGTCAGCTCTTGCTGTCTTCGGAATTGTGTGGATGATGCTTTTCCGAAAGTCTGATGATATGTCGCCAGACTCATATATTCTACACACCAACGTGAATAGTCGTTTTGTTGCCACTTCCCCCAATGATTTTAGAAATTCTGGTGGAATGTTATCTATCCCGTCTGCCTTATTTGACCGTAAGTCCCCCAACGCTCTTTTAAATTCCGATTCTAATACTGGATTCCCTATCTCTTCTAAATCGACTCCTGTTTCTTCTTCTATCACATCAGACATCAGACAAATCTTTCAATGTATTCTTTCCACCTATCTGCTCTCTCCTCTGCATTTAACAGTGGAATTCCCGTTGCACTCTTAATGTTACCACCGTTGCTTTTAATGTCACCAAAGGTTGTTTTGACTTTCCTGTATGCTGAGTCTGTCCTTCCGACAATCATATCTTTTTCGATGTCTTCACATTTTTCCTGCAGCCATGTCTTCTTAGCTTCCCTGCACTTCCTATTTATTTCATTCCTCAGCGACTTGTATTTCTGTATTCGTGATTTTCCCGGAACATGTTTGTACTTCCTGCTTTCATTAATCAACTGAAGTATTTCTTCTATTACCCATGGTTTCTTCGCAGCTACCTTCTTTGTACCTATGTTTTCCTTCCCAACTTCTGTGATGGCCCTTTTTAGAGATGTCCATTCCTCTTCAACTGTACTGCCTACTGCGCTATTCCTTATTGCTGTATCTATAGCGTTAGAGAACTTCAAACGTATCTCGTCATTCCTTAATACTTCCGTATCCAACTTCTTTGCGTATTGATTCTTCCTGACTAATGTCTTGAACTTCAGCCTACTCTTCATCACTACTATATTGTGATCTGAGTCTATATCTGCTCCAGGGTACGCCTTACAATCCAGTATCTGATTTCGGAATCTCTGTCTGACCATGATGTAATCTAATTGAAATCTTCCCTTATCTTCCGGTCTTTACCAAGTGTACCTCCTCCTCTTGTGATTCTTGAACAGGGTATTCGCTATTACTAGCTGAAACTTGTTACAGAACTCAATTAATCGTTCTCCTCTTTCATTCCTTGTAACAAGCCCATATTCTCCTGTAACCTTTTCTTCTACTCCTTCCCCTACAACTGCATTCCAGTCGCCCATGACTATTAGATTTTCGTCCCCCTTTACGTACTGCATTACCCTTTCAATATCCTCATACACTTTCTCTATCTGTTCATCTTCAGCTTGCGACGTCGGCATGTATACCTGAACTATCGTTGTCGGTGTTGGTCTGCTGTCGATTCTGATTAGAACAACCCGGTCACTGAACTGTTCACAGTAACACACCCTTTGCCCTACCTTCCTATTCATAACGAATCCTACACCTGTTGTACCATTTTCTGCTGCTGTTGATATTACCCGATACTCATCTGATCAGAAATCCTTGTCTTCCTTCCACTTCATTTCACTGACTCCTACTATATCTAGATTGAGCCTTTGCATTTCCCTTTTCAGATTTTCTAGTGTCCCTACCACGTTCAAGCTTCTGACATTCCACGCCCCGACTCATAGAACGTTATCCTTTCGTTGATAATTCAATCTTTTTCTCATGGTAACCTCCCCCTTGGCAGTCCCCTCCCGGAGATCCGAATGGGGGACTATTCCGGAATCTTTTGCCAATGGAGAGATCATCATGACACTTCTTCAATTACAGGCCACATGTCCTGTGGATACACGTTACGTGCCTTTAATGCAGTGGTTTCCATTGCCTTCTGCACCCTCATGTCGTTGATCATTGCTGATTCTTCCGCCTTTAGGGGCAATTTCCCACCCCTAGGACAAGAGAGTGCCCTGAACTTCTATCCGCTCTTCCGCCCTCTTTGACAAGGCCGTTGGCAGAATGAGGCTGACTTCTTATGCCGGAAGTCTTCGGCCGCCAATGCTGATTTTTTATCAAAATTTAGGCAGTGGCGGGGATCGAACCCGGGACCGAAGACGTTTTTGGTTATGAATCAAAGACGCTACCCCTAGACCACGGGTAAACTTCGAGACCTCTGTCTGTGTGATTACTGGTTGTGGGATTATCCGAAGTCGCAAGTCTTCCGCGATCGTCCGACGTCATTAGGAATGCTAAAAGAGCACATCCTGCGGCAGTTTGTCACCATATGTACTGATATGCGGCAAACTGTTGTTCACAATAGCGTACCTGGACTACTGGTATTGTTGATGAATGATGGCCAACGTGTTGAGGACTTGCTAAAAGATCATCGTCTTTGCTAACAATCAGCTGTTATGGTAACTTCTGCTGTTATATATTGCAGCTTTTTAGACTTCAATAAAACCCAATGAGGTTTCAAGCATGCATGTGAATTTGTATCTTTCTACCTACATTATTCCGTGAAGTATTGGTTTTCCAAATGTTGACGGCGGTGAAGGAGGGTGAGCGGACCAACTGAGTGTGTGCGTTCAGAGCAGAGCTTGGCCGCGTGTACGATACCGGCGTCGGTTCCTATGCAAATGTGCGGAAAGGAGGCGAAGTGTGGAGCTGTACATCGAGCGAAGGAATCATCGGGTCACGGGGCGCGGCCAAATGAAAATTGATATGTACCAGTTTCCTACTCACGAAAATGAACTTAACTAGGTAAGCACATTCTCAAAACATTGCCTGTTGCTGTGCGCTGGTGTCATAGAGCTGACTTTAACATACCGCACAGCCTATTTAGTGCAAATGGCCTTGCAGCAGTGGTAACACCGGTTCCCGGCAGATCACCGAGGTTAAGCGCTGTCGGGCTGGGCTAGCACTTGGATGGGTGACCATCCGGTCTGCCGAGCGCTGTTGGCAAGCGGAGTGCATTCAGCCCTTCTGTGGCAAATTGAGGAGTTACTTGATTGGGATGTAGCGGCTCCGGTCTCGGAAACTGATATACGGCCGGGAGAGCGGTGTGCTGACCACATGCCCCTCCATATCCGCATCCAGTGACGCCAATAGTTTGAGGATGACACGGCGGACGGTCGGTGCCGTTGGGCCTTCATAGCCTGTTCCGGAGGAGTTTAGTTTAGTTTTCACAGCCTGTTTAGTGCTATTTGCCAGCATTTCACTTCCCATGGTGCTGTAGTCGTTGTCTTACTTGGTGTATGTTACTGGTTCCGAAAAGCTTGAAAGGAGTTGATTATTCATTGTTTGCTGTGAAACTGCTTCCACCCGCTAATCTCTTCTTGCTATCACGGGTTGGAATTAATTGTTATCTGCTCTTGGTTTAAACTGGCTGTGTATTCATTTGAGTACTGGGGCGTATGGGGAGAACAGACAAGAGAGGTACAGCTGGTATGACGTTGCCTCACTGTGTGTGTCCAGTTTTAAGATCTTTATCATGCGAATAATCTAGCTTGTTCTAGTCGATGCTGCACCTTTGTTTGCTTTTATTTCGTGAGCTTTCCGTCATCAGCACTGTCTGTTGCAACTTTCATCCTCTTTTTATTTTTACTCTTGCTCTAGGTTTGCCAGGATTGTTGTTGGTTATTACTCAAGAGATAATAGCTATTGGGATTAGATGCAAACACATAGTTTTTATTTATACTTATTTGTAAAATTTAAATTATTCATTAGTATCAAGGAAGCATTTATATATATTTCTGGGCACAGGCAATGAAATGTAGTTTGTGGAACTTTAAAGATCCGCCTGCTTTTGTGAACTGCTTACTGTGCATTTGTTAAATTGTTGTTGTTTTTGTGGTCTTCTGTCCTGAGACTGGTTTAATGCAGCTCTCCATGCTACTCTATCCTGTGCAAGCTTCTTCATCTCCCAGTACCTACTGCAACCTACATCCTTCTGAATCTGCTTCGTGTATTCATCTCTTGGTCTCCCTCTACGATTTTTACTCTCTACGCTGCCCTCAAATACTAAACTGGTGATCCCTTGATGCCTCAGAACATGTCCTACCGCCGGCCGGTGTGGCCGAGCGGTTCTAGGCGCTTCAGTCTGGAACCGCGTGACCGCTACGGTCGCAGGTTCGAATCCTGCCTCGGGCATGGATGTGTGTGATGTCCTTAGGTTAGTTAGGTTTAAGTAGTTCTAAGTTCTAGGGGACTGATGACCTCAGATGTTAAGTCCCATAGTGCTCAGAGCCATTTGAACCATTTGAGCCATGTCCTACCAACCGATCCCTTCTTCTAGTCAAGTTGTGCCACAAACTTCTCTTCTCCCCAATCCTATTCAATACCTCCTCATTAGTTATATGATCTATGTTGTGTCGATTCCCTAAGGTCTCGACACAATGAGTGGCTAGGTGCACGCGAAACTAACGCAGACGGGCGTAAATTCTGAAACAGGAGACTGGATGAAAACTATAAAGAAAAGAAGAGAGATTTTAATATACTTAACTTTAATGTAGTCTTGTTCTTGTTGAAATACATCTCTTGCATAGTAGTAAGCGATTAGCACAGATACACTGGCGCCTTGCTAGGTAGTAGCGATGGACTAGCTGAAGGCTATTTAATCTGTCTCTCGGCAAATGAGAGGAAGACGTGATACGTCTTGTCGCAAGCTATGTCGTCCGTACAACTGGGGCGAGGTCATGTCCGTGTCTTGTGACCTGCCATGTGGTGGCGCTAGGTTTGCGATTACACAGTGGCGACACGCGGGTCCGACATGTACTACAGGACCGCGGCCGATTTAAGTTACCACCTAGCAAGTGTGGTGTCTAGCGGTGACACCACAATCTACCCATCTAATCTTCAGCATTCTCCTGTAGCACCACATTTCGAAAGCTTCTATTCTCTTCTTGTCCAAACTAGTTCTCGTCCGTGTTTCACTTCCATACATGGTTACACTCCATATAAATACTTTCAGAAAAGACTTCCTGACACTTAAATCTATACTCGATGTAAACAAATTTCTCTTCTTCATAAATGCTTTCCTTAACATTGCAGTCCACATTTTATATCTTCTCTTCTTCGACCATCATCAGTTACTTTGCTGCCCACATAGGAAAACACCTTTACTACTTTAAGTGTCTCATTTCCTAATCTAATCCCCTCAGCATCACCCGATTTAATTTGACTACATTCCATCATCCTCGTTTTGCTTTTGTTGATGTTCATCTTATACCTCCTTTCAAGACACTGTACATTCCGTTCAACTGCTCTTCCAAGTCCTTTGCTGTCTCTGACAGAATTACAATGTCATCGGCGAACCTCAAAGTTTTTATTTCTTCTCCATGGATTTTAATACCTACTCCGAATTTTTCTTTTGTTTCCTTCAATGCTTGCTCAATATAGAGATTAAATAACATCGGAGAGAGGCTACAACCCTGTCTCACTCCGTTCCCAACCATTTGTAGGGAAGCAGCCTACTCACGCTGTAGTAAATTCACATCATTGTGTGCCAGCCAGTCTGCTGTAACTAGCTCTGATGTCATAAATGTTGCGCAATACCTTAAAAATCAAGCAAATGACCTAAAACTTTTATAGCATGTCAGGAATAATGATAAATTAATGTGTGTTAAATATCAGTTCGATAACTTAAGTCATTTTCGAAATTTGGACGTTTTTCTGCAAAAATAATTGGCGCAACAGAAAAGAGCTAGAGACTTCAAAATTTATATTTAGATTCATCTTTCATAATGATTTAATAAAAACTGTACTTTGGATTTCACAAATTTAGATTTTAGTGGAAATTCATGATTTTCTGGTTTTCGTCTCAAAACTGAAGGAAGCAAGATAGATTAAGTAGGCTAGTAAATAAGGCTAGGATGTTTAGATTTAAATAGGTTGGAGGTCCGCTATGACTATGAAGATGTGTGAAGTTTCTTTTGAATACCTATAAAATTATAGCGATAGCGGATCTCAAAAGGGACAGTTCAGAGCTCATCTGCTGCGTGCAGTGCAATTAAATTAATTCTCTCGCCCAAAATATTTAACTTAGCCACGTCAAAATTTTATTATCAATACTTACCTGCGTGCTGAATGCACAGTTAAATTAAGAGCTTATTCGGCCATCAGCAAGAGAAGCTATAATTTATTATGTAACTTGAAGTGGTGCGTTACTAGCCCAGTGGCTAGTCGGGACAGCAGATTTGATCAGGCGTTCCCTTAGTCGTCCGCACTGCGGATTTATATAAAAGAGCGCTGCGCGAGGAAGGCAAGGCCCCAGTTTTCTCCAGACGCTGAATGACACGCCATCTGTGTCGGCTGTCGCGCCGCATCGGTATCACTGCGAAGAACAGCCTCGGGTGCCGTATTAAGTTACTAGAGATGCGCGTAACCATGAAATCATGTCAAGTGATTTTCATTTTCTAGCTTCAGTTTGCGTATTGTCGTATTTTCACGTGCCGTCGCGGGACAGACATTCTACCAATTATTTAGCGTGGCGTTTGATGAAATACTCTCATCAAATTATGGCGAGCATTCTTATTAACATCTAATTCGGACATTTATAGTTGCATCAGCGCATTAGACTCTGAACTGCTCTGTTAGTAGGTTGAAAGGATACTTGTATTTTACCAGTGAATTTCAGAATATACTCAACTATTTTGGAAAATCGTGTTTGATTATAAATTCCGGACAATCTCCTGATTCCTCAGAGCTACAAGCTGCAGCTATAATAGATTTCTCAGGTGAAGTGGGCACTAGGAACTCTTTTTACAAGCTTCACGTTTTATTAAATCGCTTTCTGGGGGCTAACACGTAAATAGAGAGCCAGTGTTGAGAACGGCGAAAGACAGCTTTAACAATATTCTAACAGCCAGAAGCTGATTCAACATTGCAAACTTTTATACAGCAACAACAATATTTCCCTTCTTCTTACTCGCCGCCCCACACACTGCTTCCTTTTGATGTCCCTCGACTCTTATAACTGCTATTTGGTTTCTGTACAAATTGTATATAGGCTTTCGCTCCCTGTATTTTACAGCTGCCACCTTCAGAATTTGAAAGAGAGAATTCCAGTCAACGTTGTCAAAAGCTTTCTCTAAGCCTAAAATGCTAGAAACGTAGGTTTGCCTTTCGTTAATCTAGTTTCTAAGATAAGTCCTAGGGTCAGTATTGCCTCACGTGTTCCAACATTTCTACGGAATCCAAACTGATCTTCCCCGAGGTCGGCTTCTACTACTTTTTCCGTTCGTCTGTAAAGAATTCGCGTTAGCATTTTGCATCCGCGACTTATTAAACTGATAGTTTGGTAATTTTCATTTCTCTCAGCACCTGCTTTCTTTGGGATTGGAATTATGATATTCTTCTTGAAGTCTGAGGGAATTTCGCCTGTCTCATACATCATGCTCACCAGATGGTAGAGTTTTGTCAGGACTGGCTCTCCCAAGGCCGTCAGTAGTTCTAATGGAATGTTGTCTACTCCTGGGGCCTTGTTTCGACTCAGGTCTTTCAGTGCTCTGTCAAACTCTTCACGCAGTATAATATCTCCCATTTCATCTTCATCTACATCCTCTTCCATTTCCATAATATTGTCCTCAAGTACATTGCCCTTGTATAGACCTTCTACACACTCCTTCCATCTTTCTGCTTTCCCTTCTTTGCTTAGAACTGGGTTTTCATCTGAGCTCTTGATATTCATGGAAGTGGTTCTCTTTTCTCCAAAGGTCTCTTTAATTTTCCTGTAGGCAGTATCTATCTTACCCCTCGTGAGATATAGCCAAATTTAACAAATTGGATGACACGGTGTGTTTGGCTAACGTATTGTTCTCGTTGAAGGGCACTGCCTAGCAATGGTATAAAAACAGCGAGGAGATGTTCACAAGCTGGGAAGTATTCCAGGTGGAACTGCGCAAGTATTTCGGCTACACATAACGACAGAAGTGCAAGGCTGAAGATAAATTAAAGTGCAGGGCACAGCGTCCAGGAGAAACTACAGCATCCTGCATTCAAGACGTCTTGGAGCTGTGTAAAATAGTGGGTCCTAGAATGAAGGAGGGAGATAAGATTACACTTCTCATGAAGAGTGTAGCTGAGTACATGTATTAAGCCCTACTCCTGAAGGAGGTTTCGACAGCAGACGACTTCATAAAATGGTGCCAGTATATCGAGACAATGCAGAAAAAAAGAATTACAATGAAGAACGTTGAACGGCTTCTAAACGTCGTATCGCTGTCTGTGATTGAGGAAGCAACTGATTTCACAAGTGTTCTTCGTCAGATCGTGAGAGAGGAAGTTCAGAAGGCACTTGGATTGCACGGCGAGCAAAAAACCGAGACGCTGGAAGAGGTCATAAAGGAGGAAGTGGAACAGATATTGAACCCAATCTCTCGTCCTTCATTTCCCTTTAAAGCGATGAAAAAGTCGAGACTCAGGCGGAGTGACGTTCCTACAATGCCGCATGAGGAACCTGTTTGGACACCGAGGATGTATGTTTCCACTGCGGACGACCGGGACATGTTGTGCGCTATTGTCAAGAAAGGCGGCGGACATTTGATGACGCCCGTGCCAGAAGGCAGCAGACCGATCTTAGCCGACGCCAACTACTCCGGGACTACGAAGATGAACAAGAAGATGTGGGTGCAGGATGACGTAGGTCACCATCGCTGCAATCTAGCCGCTGGAGAGGACGCTCCCCAACACGCCGATCGAGGTCTCCATCGCCGTTTAGAAGCTCCAGCCGTCACCTAGCCGCCGCTACCTGGAATACAAAAGGGTGCGACCTACCTTGGAGGTGAGGCCACCGAAGAGAAAAATCCTCCGCCGCCGATCACTACAAAAATGACAGGAAACTGTATCGATATCTTCATGGATGGCCGACCAGCCCAAGCTCTTGTGGACTCTGGAGCATCATATGGAGCATCATATTCAATTTCGGAGAAGTACCATCGCCAGTTGCAGAAAACCGTATTCGTCGACAACATAACATCTCTATTGAAGTTGGTTAAAGGGAAACACGTAAGACCTACAGGAAGATGTACCATTCTTGTGAGTGTAAGTGGCCATACACGGCCCTAAGAATTCATCGTCCGGATGGGACTTTTTGAAAGCTTCTCAGGCAGTTACAGATTGTGGTCGCTCGAAGATTATGGTAGACGAGGTGAGATACTGTGGACAGGAAGATACTCATCCGAGTGTGTGGAGACTGTGTGTGCTGGATGAAGTGATCATTCCTGCAGTCAGTGATAGAAAGGTGTCACGTGTCATTCCATGCATCAACCCATGGATCTTGTAGTGGAATGTAAGAGAAGCATACCACTGAAGAATAGTTTGGTCATTCCAGCCTCTGTCGTCTCGCCTACGAACGGATTCGGTCAACTGTGGATAGTTAACTGTCGCCGAGAACCGCAGATCCTTCCAGAACGCATGTGCATAGCAAACGCTGAGCCGTTAACTGAAGAAGAGCTGAGCATCACAGAAACCTCACATGCCGAGTTTGTGAGCGAAATTAGCGTTACCACTACGAGACAAGATCTTCTACCTCGACTATTACCAGATCTCACTAAGGAACAACAGAAGTAGCTATTTGCAATTTTTCAATCCACAGGTGAAGAGCAAATTAGACAAATCGACGGTGAAGCACCGGATTAACACTGAACACCATTAACCAATAATCCTAAGAGCATACCGTGTGTCAGTAACGGAACGTCGAATAATTCGCAATGAGGTAGAGGAAATGATGAAAAATGACATCATTCAGCCTTCGCAGAGCCCATGGTCGTCACCAGTTGTCCTCGTCAGGAAGAAGGATGGCAGTTGGCGCTTTTGTGTTGATAACAGGGAGCTTAATAAGATAACTAAAAAGGACGTTTACCCTCTTCCACGAATTGACGATACACTAGATCGTCTGAAGGGGCTAAGTTTTTCTCAACCATGGACATGTACTCGGGATACTGGCAAATCGAAGTAGATAGGCTGATCGTGAGAAAACTGAATTCATCACCCCTGAGAGCCTGTATGAGTTTAAGGTAATGCCTTTTGGTATGTGTAATGCACCAGCAACTTTCCAATGGTTGACGGATAATCTTCTAAGGCACCTGAAGTGGACGATGTGTCTTTGTTATTTAAATGACATTATAGTGCTCTCAGACACATTTTATGAACATCTAAAAAGACTGAGGGCCCTTCTTAAGTGTCTTCCAACAAGGCGGACTAAAACTTAATCGAAGAAAGTGTCTCTTTGGAGCAAAAGTAATCAAAATACTTGGACACCTTGTGTCAAACGACGTGTGATGCCAGACACAGAAAAGGTGAAATCTATAACTGAATTTCCTATTCCTAAAAGTATTATAGATGTGAGAAGCTTCCTCGGATTATGTTGTTATTACCGTCGTTTTATCAAAGCCAGGCCACTCCAAGAGTTGTTAAAAGCCAATGCCAAATTTATCTGGGGTGGTGATCAACAAGATTCTTTCGATGTGCTGCGAAAAGCTCTGACGACTGACCCCGTACTTGGCCTGTATGATGAGAGAGCACCTACAGAACTACACACAGATGCCAGCGGGTACGGGATCGGTGCTGATCTGGTGCAAATTTCAGATGGAAAAGAGAAGGTTATAGCCTATGCTTCTGGGAGACTTACAAAAGCCGAGAGAGACTACTCAACTACAGAAAGAGAATGTCTTGCTATGATCTGAGCGATGTGCAAATTTCGACAGTATCTCTATGGAAGGCCATTCACAGTTTATAACACTACAGTCTGCTACTACTGTAACCTCAGAGCCGAAGGCAGTTCGTATAATTAAATTATTCTTATTCAAGTAATTATAGTATTATGAAGCAGAGCAGTGTTACCCTTTGAGAGGAATTTCGTTATGTTGACCGTGTTGTAGCTAACGGAGGTGGCTTATCGGAAGTGAAAGTCAGAATTACGTAAATATTTGAACAGTAACAAACAATATTTTACCTATCTACACAGTTCAAAGAATAAAGAAAACAGTCGCCAGCCTAATTAGGCAAGAGAATGATTGTCATTCTTGTTCAAGAAAATAAGTATGAGTAACTTTAACGGACAAACATAACCTATTCTTTGCCACACGCGGTGCAATGAACTCTGGCACCTGAATACAGTATGTTCACGTTTCCAAGGTTGGATTTGGCAGATTAGAACAAATTATTTGCATAAGTATAACAGATAACAATACACGCTATTACTTTCAGGGCTTGTTCAAATTGAATGTTCTTTATAACATTACTATTAATATACACTGTAGAACCACAAATTGGACATAGGTTGAGTGTTACTTTTCAAACATTTCCCTAGCTGACATAAAATTGTAAATGTAGTTCATTGCAAAATTATGAACTGGTCATAGGTTAAGTCTCTCTCAGTTAAATTCTTTTCTATTTAGAATGAAAGTTAAATGGAATTCACTAACAGGTTACTTCTCACTATCTTTTGAATAAAGAAATTATTGTTTTCATGGATGGTGGTCTTTCTATTAATCGTTATCTAGCATGAGCACAAGAGACTAACTGTTGATCCTGTTACACCATTAATATGCACTTTTAATACACAAGGGGAGTCAAATATTGTACAGAAGTTCACTTGAATAGGAAGAGTAATTGCAACTTGCTATAATTAAGTAACTTTGGGCATTTGAACTACTTTCAGTGGAGGGGGCCCTTAATCTTGACCACTGTAGCAGAGCACACTAAACACACTTTCAATACACTAAAGAAACAATGTATTAGTTCTCAACTCTTACTACAGTAGAACACAACTTGACATATCTGTAAGAAACTGGCTCACCTTTTGCGATTTGCAACAAGCAGCAATGTGATCATTAACTAAGCAAAACTTTACCATCCTCAGTTTTAAGAACTTTTAATTTTGAAATTGGCAACAATATATTAATAAGCAGTTTTGATAGAAAAATTATTTTCAGCAAGCACCATGTACTTTAGCTCACTTTCTTTCCACATTAACTTTAACACTCGATAAGCACTTTAGCGTGGGAGGGACCCTAAGTAGATATGTGACTGAGGATAAATCACGGTAGGTACAAACGTTCAGTTAAAATTTACCTTGTATTTGAGTACACTAAACATCCAATGAGCTGATCCTTCACTGTACATTACTATAGTGTTCCATTACAGTAATTGCGCAATGTGGTGGCGATTGCATGTTGTTAGGTGGATTTGCAGGTGGAATTGCTGGAATCTGTCATTTATTAGTGGTGATGATAGACATCATTTTCAGAATAGTTCCAGCTCTTTATCCATCCATCCGAGGCATTGGAAAGAGCTAGGAAAAGCCTCTGTCAAAGCCAACACAGTACACAACTTTTACATGAGCAGTTGACAATTTGGTAGCTCGTCCCCGACTGACTCTTTTTTCCACCTTTTCTACCTAGGACAACCACAATTTTCGCGCGCTACACAATTCCATTCCCGAGAGGAACCAAAACACCTTTTACATACAAAATAATTAGAACCCTAAGTGAGGATCAGCAATTGCATAACAACAGCCAAACATACTAATTAAAACAGAACATTTGCACGTATTGGTATTTCTACAAAAAACTATTTAAACAAAATTATTCAGTTTCAAAGATAACCAAAGACATTAAGTGAAAAGACAAACATATCATTTGCTCATATCGTATATATTACATAGGTCAAACTTCTCACATTCCAAAAGACATCAAGTTTATAACAAAGAAAAGAATAACCACTTCCATGGTATGGATTCAATGCAACAACATTTACAGAAACTCATTGATGTAATATTAAATAAAACAAAAGGCAAAATAAATCAGTAGAGTAGTAGGGCTATGGTGTTACAAGTTGTTAGAGACCGTCATTCACTTCGTTGGTTGACGTTTCTTAAGGATCCAACAGGACGGCTCGCCAGGTGAGCACAACGTCTTCAAGAGTATGACGTTACCATAGTGTACAAAATTGGAAGAAAACACCAAGATGCCGTTGGCTCTCAAGAAACCCTGTGCAAGATCATCAAGACTTTGATGTAGATAGTGACTCTCTCGCTGCACTCCAGGATCTGCCTACTGAGCACAAGAAGGACACCAAGATATCTCAAATTATGCTTGCCTGAAATCGGTCAGTAGATGTGAAAGGACGATTTAAGGTAGTTAATGGATTACTTTGCAAGAAAAACTTTGATCCATTTGGAAAGAGGTGACTACCAGTGATTCCTAAACACATGCGCTTAGATGTTCTACAGAAATTTCATGACACGCCTGAGGCCGGACATTTAGGATTTACTAAACATACGATAGAATCTGCAAGAGATTTTTCTGGTCAGGTTTATTTAGGAGTGTCCGTCATTATGTGTCGCACTGTCGAGAGTGCCAGACGCGAAAGGCAGTTTCTCAGAAACAACCTGGCCGACTCATGACAATTCCACCAGCCGGAACGCCTTTCCATCGTGTTGGGATTGACCTCCTTGGACGATTTCCAACGACTGCTAGTGACAATAGATGGATTATTGTTCGCACTGATTATCTGACACGCTATGCCATTACAAAAGCAGTGAAAACAGCCGAAGCATCCGAGGTATTCAAATTCATCGTGGAAGACATTGGATTAAAACATGGTGCCGCAAGGTCGTTAATTACGGATCGAGGGAAAGTTTTTCAATAAAATATTGTGACAGAGATAAACCGTCGGTGCAAGATTATTCATCACATGACGACTGCCTACCATCCGCAAACTAACTGAACGCCTTAATAAGACCTTGCTGTCAATGTTCGTCAATGTTGAGCAGAGCAACGGAAATGAGGTGCTACCTTTCGTGACGTTTGCCTACAACACCACCAAAGAAGACACCACAGGACTTACGCCATTTTTCCTGGTGCATGGGCCTGAGGCGACTACGACGATGGACGCTGTGTTTCCGTTAGATCCCGATGCCGTTGACGACGACATCATCGGCCAGGTGTTAACCAGAGCTGAGGAAGCTCAGCAGTTAGCTCGACTCCGCACGCTGCAGGCTCAACAAAACGATCTCCGAAGGTATGACGCGAGCCACCGCCTTTTGTCTATCAGCCTGGTGACGTCGTCTGGATCTTCACTCCTGGTCGGAAGGTCGGTCTCTCTGAGAAGTTCCTCAGTTGCTACTTTGTGCCTTATAAGGTTTTTAAAACAGTTGTCTGATGTTACTCATGAAGTTGAAGATTTCGACCCCGACACAAGGCGACGGAAGATCAGAGATACGGTCCACGTCCTTCGAATAAAGCCCTGTAAGGATCCTGCAAACCAGGGTAAATTGGAAGCTCCAGCGAGAGGCAACAAGCGGAAAGATGGCAAAGACCGTAGCGGCAAAAGAAGTTCTAAGATCACCGACAGGGCGAGAATGAGTCATCGGGAGTCGGAATGTGCAGACCGATGACTCGTTCCCGGACTAGGACGACGTAACAACGAGACGCTGTTCTCCTAAGGAGGGAGCAATGTCTTCAAAGAAGCTGAGTAACACTGTCGTGTTGTGGTTATGAGACTAAACTGTTGCATGGAGGGTCGTGAGTTCACAACTCACCTAGACTGTACAATTTTAATTTCTATATTCGGTTCGAGTACATTCTGGAAGTATCCACAAATGTCAAGAAGCATTGTAATGGAATGTTCTGTAGCTGGATATATACTGTGTTTGCTCTGGCCGGAGGGAGTTCGCTCCTTGCTCTTGTATGTGCAAGTGCTGAACAAACCTTCACTAACTGAAGTTAGTGTTCGTCATTCATCTAATTACACCTTCTTCTACGTGACAGTATTATCCATTGACATGTGTGGCTGAAAATGTGCAATGGGCAGAGCTAAAATATATGGACTCATCATAGCACGTTTGTTGTCACACAACTACTTCCTGCTTAACAAATGTTACATTCAGCAAGACGGATTAGCAGTGAGCAATAGTCTTGTAGGCTTGCAAGCACACATATATATTAAACCCAACTGAAGATTGAGTTACTTTACTACCAGCCTTATTCTCATGACACATTCTGTTCAATGGAAATACGAAAGAAATAGAAAATCTACTTAATAAATGAGACCACTAAAAATTCATTGTAGATCATGAAATACCAGATGGCATTAACTATCTTGATTCGAAAATCTCCAATAAAAATCAAAAGTACAGCTTGCATTTTTTTCAATTTGTCAACAACCACAACACAAAGCCTCACGCCTCGTCTGGGCCCGTCGACACCGACATTGGACTTTTGATGACTGAAAACCTGTTGCCTTGTCGGACGAGTCTCATTTCAAGTGTATCAAGCGGATGGCCATGTACGGCGTGAAGTTTGAGCTGCAGCTCTGTGGGCTGAGAAGTGTTAAAAATTTCGGAAAGAACAGTTTGTATAAGGGCGTTTCACAGCTCCTCTTCCACGCTTCTAGGACTGTAGAGGGGACTTGGTAGACAAAGGTTTGACAGGAAACCCGTATCCGAGAGTGTAGCGTCAGGACATAAAATACGTTTGATGTTCGAATCGTATCTATATCCCCCACTTCACGGTATGGCACGTAATGTTAGAGCTCCAAACAGCTAGCGTTCAGAACGTTTCCCGGATAGCCTCCCCATATCATTTTCGTCTGGCTAGAACAACAAGTACAATAAAGCTACAGTCGCTACTTGGAGAGCTGACTACGGTGCTCCACGGAAACGCAACGGCGTGTGTAGGCAGTGTATGACGGCGCAGCGAATAGCAGTGTCCACCCGTGCAGCATGTACTCTAGAACACACAGATCAGGTACAATTCCTTCCGCCGTGAAGCGCCAGATTTCATACTGATTCAATCTTCACATTTATTTTACATCCAAACAGTACATTGTCAGATATGAACCCTTTACCAAATCTCCAAACCTTTATGTACTGAGTCCATTCAGCAGTCCTTAAAAATCTGTAATAGAAACTGTGGTACGCCCTGTATAACTGAAAAGAAGTATTAGAATTGAAGAAGTATTTAAGTATACTCGGGATGTTACGGTGAATAATGCGTGAAAGGTTGCGAACTGGTCCTAAGTTACAAACTGTGTAGCGATACATTCGTGTAAGTGCATCAACCATTTTTAGTACTTGGCAAATTACGTTGCGCGTGACTGTATACGGTGGTATGGGAAGCTAGAAAACTTGGAAAGGGTAAACTGATCCCCCACTCAGTTTGAATGTGAGATAAAAAACAAAACATAAATGCCCAAATGTCCAACCACATCTCGCTGCGGAAACCGCGGAAGAAGAGTCAGAATCAGTTTCCCAAGACGTGATACCACAACCGATTAGGAACATGTGTGATTACCGAACCCACTGCATAGCCTCTCAGAGGTAAGCTTGTCGGTGTCTGCAGCGGCAGCAAACACCAACCTGCAACTGGCAGAATACGAGTGACGCTAGTCGGCGTTTCCACGGTTGCCAAGCTATCTGGCAACAGAGAAACGACTCCGAAACACATTCACGTGAGGAGAATGTAACTCCATTCTCATGGGACATGACGACCCGATGGGAACCTATAATACCAACACCTACGTACGACATTCCTCGCCGCAGCAATTCAAGGACGAAAACACCTAACTCCAGAATCGCTAGAGGAGAGCCATAACGCTATAGAATTCCACATGACTGCACGCTATCAAGCATGTTTTGAAGAAACCAAGAAGATGGGCTCTTCTGCCTGATCAAAGTGTTTTTGCATTTATGACAGGTACAGTCGTGCTCAAAAGTATCTGAACGGACTGAATTGCATTTCGCCCGACTCGCATACAACCCTTATAACGCAGCTGTCTAACAGGTCCTCTAATCACTCCTTGGTACAGTCGTTCGACTATTGAAAATGGTTCTAACGAATCACCACTAGAAAACACTGCTCTGTATCGCAATAACTCAAGATGTAAAGTAATACCACGATACTTCAGATATCAAGGAATACCTTATCACAGATAAGACTGTCCTTAAGGCTTGTACGCTCACATTTACTACAATAAATGACATACCTGAAATGTTACCACTCTCATTATTACGTCAGATAGGTAATACACGTAGTACGTTTGTCGTATTCATGATTTCCTCTTCAAAGTAACATACCGTCCTTATTATTTAACATTAAATGACATTAAAAATTTAAGTTATTCACGAGCTGCTAGATAAGAATATGTATAACTTCAAATGACACGACGAACCGTCACGTTCTGCATATGGATTCAAACCCAGATCATGCAGACTAAGCAAAGATTTCGTGACTGACGGAAACTAACAGTCATTCCTGACTAGGCATACAGAGGGTGATATACCTCGATTTAAGACAGTATCAGTTACGAAATATCAACTTTAAATTACATAATATACACATTTTTAACGGACGCGAATTCCTACTCAGCACCTATTGTCCCTGTTAACAAACTACGAGAGATGTTAAATATAACTTCTTCACAAGTAACGTACTTGAAATGCCGTGAGGTAAAGCTTTGTGTTGGACAGGGATTCGAACCAAGAATCTAATCGGGTTGTTACCTAGGCACAATCAACTCTGACATATCAAAGTTTCTCGTCAGTAGCAAGATGTTTTAACTGAAATGGCTAGACGAAACATTAATTTTTTCCTTCCCAGGACACCAAACCAGCACCTATCGCTGTTATATTCTAGAGAAAACGAACGATAAATATGGGTTTGTTACACTAGCAGCGACATGTGAGCATGTTTGAACTAAAAATAATATGACGAAGAGTTCAGTGCTGACTGGTAATCGAACCCCACAATGTCGTTGTGGACTACACACAAAGGGACGACAGCTACCGAATTTTTCTCCACCAGCAGCTCGGAATAACATCCTTCAACTTACAGTGATCTCGCAAATAGTTCCGTGTCTCACTGGGAGTCAAAAACGTCAGATATCGTTAGTGTTGACAACGAATGAAAATACTATAAAAATCAAAATTATTATCCACCAGCAGATAGGTGTTCTCATGCTATAGCTTGATAATACATAATGGAAACCTTAGTGCCGGGGCAAGGATTCGAACCCATTCCGCGCAATATGTGGAGATGTTGAGGAATGTGCAGTTTTGAACAAACAACAAATGGCAGTCGAGCTGTATTGTCAGGAAGGGATCAAATTCCGCGTTAAGGGCGGTCTGAGTTGAATTCCCAGATCAGAACCAATTTTATCGACGTACAGAAGCTCAAAGAAAAGATGGAATAAGTGACCTGTGACCCTACATGGTGTTTGTTTCGTTACTAAAAATAAGTAACCAGTATAATAAAGGTTATGGTGATAGATGTTTCTATATGTCGCCACTCCTGACTTTATTGTGGTTCAACCTAATGTCTACTTGGAAGAGAAGGAATATTATGTTCAATGTGATTTTCAGACCACAATGCCATTATACCTCCTTCACTTGGCGCAGCCAGAAGATAATAGAATCTGTCACTCCCTATCAAAAATCGTAGGTAGAGGTTGGGATCGAACCCGAACCATGCGTATACGAATCTATCAGATAACCCACAAACCACCAAACCCTATTCTATGTGGCATATCTTACTATTGTAACTTCGTTTCGCCGGACTGGATTGGAATTCTGACACACAATCTCCTTGTAGTGGTTTCCAGCATGTTCAGTACATTCATTTACTTGGTTGACCGAATCGCCATGAACTAACTGAATCGGCTACCCAGTGCATACATTAGACTCTATTTTGTAATCACCGAAATAAAATCACGTAACTGCCACCTACACAGACCTGCCAACAGTGTAGGATGCAGAAATTAAAATAGGAAGTATTCCTTTCCACTTGAGCTACTCTATTTTTGTATCTGTTTGTTGAAAACGTCGTAAGGCGCAAAAGAAAAGCTGTAACTGTCTGTCTCTCAGAAGCCTACATCCAACCTTATGCATTATCTCACAACATTGTGGAAGGCGGAAGGTCTGGAGCTCCTGTAGCTACGTTTCATGTAGTAGTGTAGCGGTAAGAATGACGCACTGTGGACAAAACGTTGCGAATTCAAATACATTCACTGCTACATTTTTTAAAACGCAGTTCTGCTGTCTGCTGAAGTTATCAACCTAATGGAACTTTGAACGTAATTCCCTTCACTTCTCAACCCAAAATTGTCGCACGTGGAAAAAGGGCCAACTACTGCGACATTTCGTTATTTTTAGGTTTAAAAGACGGCCAGGCAGAAGATGCATATCAAAACTTTTGTATTATGTATGGGGAGAGCGCATCCTGCCAAAATACGTCAGAAAGTATTTTCTACATTAGCTGTCGTGTGGTAGTAGCCTTGTATTCTTCTTCAAACCTTGTTTGACAGCTTTAACTCAGATATAGTTTTCTACATGCATGTAATCAATAAAGTGCACGTCTATTGTAAGACTGTTATAGATAACATCAGAGAATTCGCATACATCGTTGATGATTAATTTATCTCTTATGTTTACTTTTGTTTAAACAACAATAAAAGATACCCTACGAAAAATCGTGCACTGTATTATAAGAAATGAAATAAAACTACCAACGACACGAGAAAGCTTGTTTTAATGAAGCTGAGTATCTGTACACCAGCTTGCCTCTATCGAACCGAATTTGTAGAATACTACTCACTTAGATTTCCATTGGGCTGTGTTTCATTGGTATACTGTGTCATACTCAAGAGGTATGCAAATATAGCATTTCATAAATAAAGTTAAGTATTCCCAGAAACCCAAAATTTGCTTTTCAGCAACGGAAAGAGGTATTACCTGTTGTGCAGCATTGTAAGTTTTTCACCATTGCACTATGAGCCGAAAGTATTTTCTTGCGTTTAGTTCTTGTAGTTCTTTCACAAAGGGGATGAATACGTCAAAGTCAGAGAGACTGGAATCGCGAACCAGAACAGACGCTTTTTTAGAGGTCAGCATGTTACCACAGAGCCAGCGAAGAGGTTAGTGTCAGAGATTCCTGTTACGAGGCTGATACTGGCTAGAACTCGTAATTCGCTACTTAAAGGACTAGATTAGTTGCGATTTCAACGTGCAACGACTTTCCTGGGCTGAATACCGTAAATTTACAATCTTTTGTTACACCTCAAGCGATAATTATTCGGATTATTCAATGGAAATGACAGGAGAAATCAAGTGAAATTTGAGGCTTAATTCCGTGCACACCAGGAAGTAACTCGTCGATCACAGTGTTGCGAAACATACCTTGCCTTGTTGCCAAATCTCAGTTATAGTACCAGCAGGAAGAACAGGAACCGATGTTTTCCTACAGAGGGCTGGGAAGTGACCATAGCTGGCATCTCAAAGACGCGGCTGGCACGGCCTGGAATACGTAAGGCGCCTCATTCGCATTTCTGTAACTAGGTATACGGACTGGCGCGTAGTTTCTAATATTACTCAGAACTGACTGTAAACTAAGCATCATAAATCGGTATCTCTCATAGTTGTTTTTATATTTCTTTCGTAAGTGTACTCAAAACTAAGAAAGTCGCTCATCAAAGTTTTCGTGCCTGGCCGATAGTCGAGCACAACAAACAAATAAAAATAAAAAACAATATGTTTGTGTGTGTGTGTGTGTGTGTGTGTGTGTGAGAGAGTGAGAGAGAGAGAGAGAGAGAGAGAGAGAGAGAGAAAGAGAGAGAGAGATAGACATAAATATAAAAAAGACTGAGAGAGTAAATAATTGTAAAAAATGGTATGTAAAGAAATCTTTAATAAAAATGACACGTGCCACATCGTTACGACATGTCGTATTCATGATCTATGGAACAAATATTAATCGAATCAAATGAAATCTAATCTAATCTGATCATATTGCTGATTAGCCATGAAGAGTCATGAATTACTGAAATTTTCGCCAATATCAGTAACCAAATCTAGGCTTGAAAATAAAAGACCACAGTTTTTGCAATAAGCTGGGACTCCTATCAAGACCTTTTCGTCCCTGTTAACTAACCATGAAAGATGTCTGATATACGTCCATTCAGAAGTAACAATGTGTGCATGCATTTAAAGATGAAGTGCATGATGTGAAGTTCTGTGATGGAGATACGAACCCAACACGTAATCGTATTGTTAACTAAGTAAAATCAAATGTTATATATCGGTTTTTGTTACCAGCTGCTAGGTGTTTGAATCTAAAATAAGGATAGAAATATTTGTGCCTGAGCGACAATCTAACCGCACACCTACCGTCTTTCTTTATCATCCATTTAAATAGCGTAAGTATCATTTGGTTACTCACCAATAGTAAGATGCGTGCGTGTTTGACCAGAAATAACGACACCTATTGCGAATGTTGGCAACAGATGAACATACATTAAAAATGCATGTTAATTTTCACTAGGAGGCCGCTGTGCACGTGATAGGGCTTGAAATGAAATTATGAATATTGTAAGAGGTATGCGCTGCCTGCGATATGCAAGGTACAAGAGAATCACTGACCAGAGAGCAGTGTTGACTGAGTAGGAACTGTGTAGCTGTAGCAGTAAGTTGTTGCTAGTCACTAGTCTGCGGTTGTCGCTAGTCTGTTCTGGTCTGGTGTAACGTGTTGGCTGGGCCGGTCGCGGTGCAGCGATGCCGAAGACTGAGTATTGTTGTATAAGGTAAAAAGCAGCCTCGCGCATATCTAGTAATGTATCTGAACTGTCATCCAAATGTTTTTAAAAAAAATGTCCTAATAATAATTTTTGTAATATAAAGTAATTTTTTTTAAAAAAAAGCATTCATTTCAAAAAAATCTGTTGCTTCCTTTCACAAATCAGATGTGTATAGGCCAGCATTGCACGGAGCTGTGCCGGAAAAAATTTAAGTAAGAGGAGATATATTCGCCGTTTTTATTGAGGTAAGAATTTTTGCTTTTTATTCAGAATGATCTTACAGGGCCACGACGCAGCACTGCTGTCGTTCAAACTTTATCAGGTTACTGAATTTATTTTTTATTACGAGGTTTAGGAATTTTTCTGTTTCGAGCTTATATTAAATGAGAAAAAATTTTGTGGGTACATTAAATGGGAACCAATTTTGTTCTGAGGTTACACTAAATTAGAATCACATTCATTATTCATATTTAAATTCATTTAAATATTTCGTGTGGGGAGGTTACAATATTTTTGTACTGGATCGGTATTCGGACCCACATACCTTTGGAGGAGACCTAGAGAAGATTGCAGTCTTGGGAAAAGGTTCAAATCAAATGGCTCTGAGCACCATGGGATTTAACTTCTGATGTCATCAGTCCCCTAGAACTTAGAACTACTTAAATCTAACCAACCTAAGGATATCACAAACATCCAAGCCCGAGGCAGGATTCGAACCTGCGAACGTAGCGGTCGCGCGGTTCCAGACTGTAGCGCCTAGAACCGCTCGGCCACTCCGGCCGGCTTGGGAAAAGGAACGAAATGATTGAACTATACTGTTCCGAGAGATTCAGATCCTCAAAAGAGGAGATACGAATTCAAATCACATTCCAGCACCAAATTTTTCAAAGTCTGTAGCTCAATAAAGTACAAGTAAAATAACAGCCCCGTTCCTTTAAATGGTTATCGGTTCATCAAATAAAATAAAATTTTCTAATGTAATTATGTTTACTGGCGACAGTATTTCTGTCTACCGTGACTTCCGCCTATGTCATTTCCCAACGTAAATCGGCTCTGCCCAGTTGGTAATGAAGGAACGTGATGTTTAATGCGGATTCTGAATTATAACGTCTTTCTCTTGCGGTTACCAGAGGTAAAGTAAATCTGTTTGTGCCGCTTAAAAGTAAATGCCTGAACCCACGCATTGCACCTGTGATAGTTCGTTCCACCAGACCATTGTGACCACATTACCCAGCCCCAGAAGTTTGCCGTAACGGATCATATGCTTAGTTTACTGAATTAGCCATGGTGGAAAAAATGCGAATCTATTGAATGGTTAAGTAGAAGCAAGCTTCTGACGCGGAGATTATGCTGTTCTCATGTCAGCAGGATGTTAAGACTCTTCTAGGCATCATAGCCTCGATGTGAAGCCATTTTGAAATTTTCACTAATTCAGCAAATGTCCTAGTTCGTGAAAATCCACTGTGAAGTGTGAAGTTATCGGATAATTCGATTATTACCGTCATTATTACTATCATTTTCTTCATACCGTTGTTAGAACACATGTACTTGATCATTTAATGCCTTTTGGTCATTATAGAAGTTTTTGCCCAAGAACAGGTTCTTTCCCTGTCTACAGAATTCTTTTCATGTTAATATCCATCATCAGCAATTACTCGTAGTTTACATTAAAAGTGAAGTAATTGATGAAGACGTCACTTGATATAAAAACGCGCTGTCTTTCTTCATTTACTTGCGCCTAGAAATGACTGTCGAATACTCCCAAGCCAGAAGCCAAGGGATCTTACTGCCTTCCGGTATACGTCGCTGTCAGTTCTTCCATATGATTTGGTCGCCGTAACCTGTTTAAAGTTGTGTATGACAGAGAATGTTTTAGAAAATCAATTGTTTTCCTTTGCAAGAAAAAGAAAGATTTTCATTCTAAGCTATCCAAGTTGAAAATTTTCGTAATATTAGTTCAAATTTAATATTCTCTTCTGTAATGTGGGAAAGTATTTCACAGTTGCAAAACCCACATCCAACCCATTGACTTACACTTAGTCGCTGACCATAAATTCTAGTTCAAAGTGACACCAGTTTAAGTAACCTAATGAAGCGAAAACTGTTTGCCAGTTCTCTTTCTCGCCGGAAAATACGCAATTAACCAATTGGGATTACTAAGTACACTGTAACAGTAATTTCTGTGTGTATGCAATGCATACGGATTGCAGAATTTAGTAGTCCTCTCGCTTCTGTATACAATATGCCTGGCCCTGACAACAGTAATGTGCTTCTACTGACTACCTGACTGTTCGTTTTACCTGATTTTGCAGTCATTTAAATAAAACAACGTGACCTTCCAGTGGAATAAATTTCGTCCCCCTTTTACTTCTTTGAAATGTGTCAGTAAGCTTTTTACTTCCAACCAGAGAAATGCAGCAGAATACGGCTGGTAAACGATTCACAAACCACGGTTTAGTGCTATTAAGACGATTTCTTTAAACATTGTCATAGCTGAAGGAATTTAGTTTCTTCTTAAATCGTCTTATGCAGCAACGTTCACAGATATCTCAAATAGGAAAAGCTCTTTATCCAAGTACGAAAGTTGTGAAACAAACTGCCCACAGTTTCTGTCAGGTCCATATTTTCCTCTGATAGCACTGCGTAAGTATTTTGTTCTATGAGGTATCACAAGTAGTGTTCCTGTAGCTGTGGGAATCATTGCTTCAAAACGAGTTTTACACCAATGGGTACAGTACTGCTATATGTTCAAAATGATTATCAATCTAAGACTGAGTTCATTCACAAACTGAGGCGTATTTACAATATTGAAGCTAGACTGTGTAACCTTGTCTTCGTTGAGTGGGCATTGGAAGGCGTTTACACACACGTATACAACACTATGAATACCTCAAACGATGTAGTTAACGTTGCTCTCATAAACATTTTTTTTTTTTTTTTTAATTCTTCTGGGTCTTCAGCGTGCAATATGTGTTGTAGATACAGTCTTAGACGAAACAGTTGACTGACGAATCGTTCCCTTAGGGTGGACAATACACTCGTGCTCCCCTCAGAATAATATATCCGACAATATACTGCATCTTGCAACATTATAGACTACGGCATTTCCCGGAGGAAGTCTTGACTGCAGTCTGAGTACATCAGTCTTGACTACGACCATAGTCTTGAGGTAAAACACGAAACTACCTAATACGACATCTGGCAACAGAAAGCACACGTTAACAAAACTTTTATCGCCCCTTTCCTCTTGTTGCTGAAGCTATGAGTGTAATTCAAGCGAATCTACAATATATTTCACTTTCTGTCACACTGGTAATAACAGTTTGGTTCAACACTATTTTAGTGAGATATTTCTTCGCCGGCCATCTGCCTCTGAACACTGCATGCGTCTGAGTTTTCTGGGACCCATTTGCTGCCTACCGGCGGGGGCTGAGGCACTGCGCTGCCTCACCTTCTGCCGACAACATCTGCTCCACTCATCACTCTCAACGGTGTAACATGCTTTAATGTTGTTGAGTGGTCACCATAAAATCTGTCTACAATTTGTGTTTCTCACTCGATAGCAATGGAGGCACAAAACCGTTTTTATTTGATGAGTATTTTAGTACACTAATGCGCAACACATTAATGTGGCACAGAATTAATTTCATTGTTCCTGATCCAGTGTGCTATAATTAAGGTGTGACATCCTGTTCTTTTTCCTTTCACAGGAGATTCTTCAAATAATTGGATTCACACAGAAATTACTGTTACAGTGCGCTTATTGATCCCAATGGGTTAATTGCGTATTTTACGGTGAGAAAGAGCACTGGCAAACAGTCTTCGCTACATTACATATGGTATTATGTTTTGCGGTAGCTCTTCCCATTCTAGTAGGCTATTTTTGGCTCAGAAACGGGCTGTTCAGGCAATAAGTGGTGTGAGTTCACGAACCTCTTGTCGACCTTTTTTCACGAGTCTGGGTATTTTGACATTGGCCTCTCAATATGTGTATTCCTTATTGTCGTTTCTTGTTACCAATATTAGTTTATTTCCAACAATAAGCAGCTTTCACTCGGTTAATACTCGGCAGAAATCAAACCTCCATTTGGAGCGGACTTCCTTAACTCTTGTGCAAAAAGGTGTGCAGTATACTGCTGCATCCATTTTCAATAAGTTGCCACTCGAATTCAAAAATCTTAGCAGTAATCCACACGCTTTCTAATCGAAACTGAAGAGTTTCCTCATGGGTCACTCCTATTCTGTCGAGGACTTCCTTGAAAAATTAAGATGATTCTCATTGTATTGCTGAAAGCGTTTGCTTAAACTTATAGACTGATTTTCTTTCAGGTCCATGAACATTTATTTTTATCTGTTATTACTTTTTATGTTGTTAGTTCATGTACTGACACGTTCGATGACCTTGGAGATTTGCTCCTCAATTTGGTCCTACGGAACTTGACATGTGAATAAAAAAATAAAAAATAAAAATTAGGTTACTTAAACTGGTGTCACTTTGAACTAGAATTTGGGGTCAGCGACTAAGTGTAAGGTCAATGGGTTGGATGTGGGTTTTGCAACTGTGAAATACTTTCCCACATTACAGAAGCGAATATTAAATTTAAACTAATGTTGCGAAAATTTTCTACTTGGATAGCTTAGAATGAAAATCTTTCTGTTTCTTGCAAAGGAAAACAATTGATTTTCTAAAACATTCTCTGTCATACACAACTTTAAACAGGTTACGGCGACCAAATCATATAGAAGAACTGACAGCGACGTATACCGAAAGGCATTAAGATCCCTTGGCTTCTGGCTTGGGAGTATTCGACAGCCATTTCTAGGCGCAAGTAAGTGAAGAAAGACACAGCGTTTTTGTTATCAAGTGTGATATTAACATGAAAAGAATTCTGTAGACAGGGAAAGAACCTGTTCTTGGGCAAAAACCTGTATAATGACCAAACGGTGTTAAATGATGTTCAAGCACATATGTTCCAACAACGGCATGAAGAAAATGATAGTAATAATGACGGTAATAATCGAATTATCCGGTAACTTCATACTTCACAGTGGATTTTCTCGAACTAAGACATTTGCTGAATTAGTGAAAATTTCAAAATGGCTTCACATCGAGGCTATGATGCCTAGAAGAGTCTTTACATCCTGCTGACATGAGAATAGCATAATCTCCGCGTCAGAAGCTTGCTTCTACTTAACCATTTCATAGACTCCCCTTTTCTCCACCGTGGCTAATTTTGTAAGCTAAGCATATGATCCGTTACAGCTCTCTCCTGTGGCTGGGAAATGTTGCCAGAATGGTGTAGTGGAACGAACTATCACAGGTGCAATGCGTGGTTTCAGGCATTTACCTTTAAGAGGCACAAACAGATTTACTTTACCTCTGGTAATCTCAAGAGAAAGACGTTATAATTCAGAATCCGCATTAAACATCATGACATAGGCAGAAGTCATGGTAAACAGAAATACTGTCGCCAGTAAACTGAATTATGTTAGAAAATTTTATTTTATTTGATGAACCGATAGCCATTTACTTGTACTTGATTGAACTACAGACTATAAAAAATTTTGTGCTGGACTGTGATTTCAATCCGTATCTCCCCTTTCGAGGATCTGATTCTCTCTGAACAGTACAGTTCAGTAAATTTCGTTCCTTTTCCCAAGACTGCAATCTTCTCTAGGTCTCCTCCAAAGGTAAGTATGTGGGTACGAATACTGATCCAGTACAAAAGTATTCGTAATTTCATTTCAAGCCCTCCCACATGCAAATCGGCCTGCTAGTGACAAATTAACATGCACTTTTAATGTCTGTTCATGTGTTGCCAACATTCGCAATAGGTGTCGTTATTTCTGGTCAAACACGCACACATCTTACTATTGGTGAGTAACCAAATGATACTTACGCTATATAAGTGGATGATAAAGAAGGACGGTAGGTATGCGGCTCGACTGTCGCTCAGGAACAAAAATTTGTATCCTTATTTTAGATTCAAACACCTAGCAGCTGGTAAGAAAAACCGATATATAACATTTGATATTACTTAGTTAACAATCCGATTACGTATTGCGTTCGTATCTCCACAGAACATCACATCATATACTTCATCTTTAAATGCATGCACACTTTGTTACTTCTGAATTCGTGGTTAGTTAACAGGGACGAAAGGGACTTGATAGGAGTCCCAACTCATTACAAAAACTGAGGTCTTTTATTTTCAAGTTTAGATTTGGTTACTGATATCGACGAAAATTTCAGTATTTCATGACTCATCATGGCTAGTCAGCAATATGATTAGATTAGATCAGATTTGATTTGATTCGATTAATATTTGTTCCATTGATCATGAATACGACATGTCGTAATGATGTGAAACGTGTCATTTTAATGAAAGATTCCCTTACATACTATGCGGCAAATTTTTTACAATTATTTACTCTCTCAGTATTTTTTATGCCTCTCTCTCTCTCTCTCTCTCTCTCTCTCTCTCTCTCTCTCTCTCTCTCACACACACACACACACACACACACACACACACAAACACATTGCCTTTTAATTTTTATTTGTTTGTTGTGTTCGACTATTAGCCAGGCACGAAAACGTTGATGAAAGAGTTTCTTAGTTTTGAGTACACTTACGAAAGAAATATAAAAACAACTATGAGAGATACTGATTTATGATGCTTAGTTTACAGTCAGTTCTGAGTAATATTAGAAACTACGCGCCAGTCCGTATACCTAGTTACAGAAATGCGAATGAGGCGCCTTACGTATTCCAGGCCGTGCCAGCCGCGTCTTTGAGATGCCAGCTATGGTCACTTCCCAGCCCTCTGTAGGAAAACATCGGTTCCTGTTCTTCCTGCTGGTACTATAACTGAGATTTGGCAACAAGTCAAGGTATGTTGGGCAACTCTGTGATCGACGAGTTACTTCCTGGTGTGCACGGAATTGAGCCCCAAATTTCACTTGATTTTTCCTGTCATTTCCATTGAATAATCCGAGTTATTATCGCTTGAGGTGTAACAATAGATTGTAAATTTACGGTATTCAGCCCAGGAAAGTCGTTGCACGTGGAAATCGCATCTAATCTAGTCCTTTAAGTATCGAATTACGAGTTCTAGCCAGTATCAGCCCCGTAACAGGAATCTCTGACACTAACCTCTTCGCTGGCACTTTGGTAACATCCTGACCTGTAAAAAAGCTCCTGTTCTGGTTCGCGGTTCCAGTATCGCTGACTTTGACGTTTTTATCCCCTCTGTGGTAGCGTTACAAGCAGTAGGATCAAACAATGATAAGGAAAACGCAAGAAAATACTTTCGGCTCATAGTGCAACGGTGAAAAACCTACAATGCTGCACAACAGTTAATGCCTCCTTCCGTTGCTGACAAGCAAATTTTGGTTTTCTAGGACTACATAACTTTATTAATGAAATGCTATATTTACATACTTCTTGGGTATGACACAGTATACCAATGAAACGCAAACACAATGGAAATCTAAGTGAGTAGTATTTTATTAATTCGGTTCGATAGAGGCAAGCTTGTGTACAGATACTCAGCTTTATTAAAACAGTGAGTGTATTTGAATTTGCGACGTTTTGTCTACGGTGCGTTATTCTTATCGTTACACTACTACATGAAACGTAGCTACACCAGCTCCAGAACTTCCGCCTTCCATAATGTTGTGAGATAATGCAAAAGGCTGGATGTAGCTTCTGAGAGACATACAGTTACAGGTTTTCTTTTGCACTGCACGACGTTTTCAACAAACGGATAGCGCAGTAGAGTAGCTCAAGTCAAAAGAAATACTACCTATTTAAATTTCTTCATCGTACACTGTTGGCAGTTCTCTGTAGGTGGCAGTTACTTGATTTTATTTCGGTGATTACAAAATAGTCTAATGTATGCACTGGGTAGCCGATTCAGTTAGTTCATGGTGATTCGGTCAACCAAGTAAATAAATGTACTGAACATGCTGCAAACCACTACAGGTAGATTGTGTCAGAATTCCCATCCAGTCCGGCGAAACGACGTTACAATAGTAAGATATACCACATAGAATAGGGTTTGGTGGTTTGTTGGATATCTGATAGATTCGTATACGCATGGTTCGGGTTCGATCCCAACCTCTACCTACGATTTTTGATAGGGAGAGACAGATTCTATTCTCTTCTGGCTGCGCCAAGTGAAGGAGGTATAATGGCATTGTGGTCTGAAATTCACATTGAACATAATATTCCTTCTCTTCCAAGTAGACATTAGGTTGAACCACAATAAAGTCAGGAGTGGCGACATATAGAAACATCTATCACCATAACCTTTATTATACTGGTTACTTATTTCTAGTGACGAAACAAACACCATGTAGGGTCACAGGTCACTTATTCCATCTTTTCTTTGAGCTTCTGTACGTCGATAAAATTGGTTCTGATCTGGGAATGCAACTCAGACCGCCCTTAACGCGGAATTTGATCTCTTCCTGACAATACAGCTCGACTGCCATTTGTTGTTTGTTCAAAACTGCACATTCCTCAACATCTCCACATATTGCGCGTGAATGGGTTCGAATCCTTGCCCCGGCACTAAGGTTTTCATTATGAATTATCAAGCTATAGCATGAGAACACCCATCTGCTGGTGGATAATAATTTTGATTTTTAAAGTATTTTCATTCGTTGTCAACACTAACGATATCTGACGTTTTTGACTCCCAGTGAGACACGGAACTATTTGCGAGATCACTGTAAGTTGAAGGATGTTATTCCGAGCTGCTGGTGGAGAAAAATTCGGTAGCTGTCGTCCCTTTGTGTGTAGTCCACAACGACATTGTGGGGTTCGATTACCAGTCAGCACTGAACTCTTCGTCATATTATTTTTAGTTCAAACATGCTCACATGTCGCTGCTAGTATAACAAACCCATATTTATCGTTCGTTTTCTCTAGAATATAACAGCGATAGGTGCTGGGTTGGTGTCCTGGGAAGGAAAAAATTAATGTTTCGTCTAGTCATTTCAGTTAAAACATCTTGCTACTGACGAGAAACTTTGATATGTCAGAGTTGATTGTGCCTAGGTAACAATCCAATTAGATTCTTGGTTCGAATCCCTGTCCAACGCAAAGCTTTACCTCACGGCATTTCAAGTAAGTTACTTATGAAGAAGTAATATTTAACATCTCTCGTAGTTTGTTAACAGGGACAATAGGTGCTGAGTAGGAATTCGCGTCCGTTAAAAATGTGTATATTATGTAATTTAAAGTTGATATTTCGTAACTGATACTGTCTTAAATCGAGGTTTATCACCCTCTATATACCTAGTCAGGAATGACTGTTAGTTTCCGTCAGTCACGAAATCTTTGCTTAGTCTGCATGACCTGGGTTTGAATCCATATGCAGAACGTGACGGTACGTCGTGTCATTTGAATTTCATACATATTCTCATCTAGCAGCTCGTGAAAAACATAAATTTTTAATGTGATTTAGTGTTAAATAATAAGTATGGTATGTTACTTTGAAGAGGAAATCATGAATACGTCGAACGTACTACGTGTATTACCTATCTGACGTAATAATGAGAGTGGTAGCATAACAGGTATGTCATTTATTGTAATTCATGTGAGCTTCCAAGCCTTATGGACAGTCTTATCTGTGATAATGTGTTCCCTGATATTTGC